>NC_135233.1:431152136-432402136 GCF_051348905.1 Ranitomeya variabilis
AGGTGCAGTAATAGGGACACATATGGCAGCAGAGGCTCAGTATTGGGGTATCAGGTGCAGAAATAGGGACACATATGGCACTAGCAGCTCAGTATTGGGGTATCGGGTGCTGTTGGACACATACGGCAGCAGCGGCTCAGTATTGGGGTATCAGGTGCAGTAATAGGGACACATACAGCAGCAGCTGCTCAGTATTGGGGTATCAGGGTACCATATGGCAGTAATATCCATGTTGGTCTTTGTATAGAGATTATTTTCAGTAATAGCGCGGTTGTCAGGACTCTGAACATTTTGATTACCTTTTGTGCATTACTGCCCTTTTCCAAGATGGCGTCTTTGGTCTCATGTGCACTGTGTCTTCCTGCTATATAACTCCACCCAAGCCTTTAGTCTGTGCTAGAGTATTCTGCCTTGCATCCAGCTTCTTACCCTGTCGACTCCCTGGCTTTGCACCAGTGCAGCGCCCCAGAGTCCTGGTCGTTGCAGTACTGTGGCTCCGCCGCTAAGGGGGGCTATGGTACGTCTGATGGCACTGAAGGAGTTCATCTGACCAGGTATCACATACACCAATACATTTCACAGTCTGGCCTCCAGGGGGAGCTAAGGGTACTATTCATTAGGCCACTCCTCACAGTCTGGTAAAACTGGGGGTTAGGCAGGAAGTTAGAGAGAACGCTGACTGGGTTGGAACCAGGCAACACCTTGTGGCAGAGGGTGTTGTAGGGGAAGATTCGGTAGGGTCCCTGTCAGGGGTGGGATCCTGACAGAGGCCTGGCAACGAGAAAGAACGTTACGGGACCGCGCCTGCACTTCATAGCGGCGGTGCCCTAAGAAAGGACAAGAAGCGAGATTTATTGTGCTGAGTGAGAAACGAGATCAACGCAACTGGGAGAATACCAGTAGGAGTCGTGCTGTTAGACCGAGGCAACATCCTACTGAGGCGTAAATAACCGGTGGCCGGAACGCCGAGGAAGTACAGGGCTCTAAGCATTACTTCAAACCAACGGCAGGGCAGAGAGCTATAGGCTGGCTGTCTCACCTACATCACCTACGCAGACATAGGAGGCAACTTGTGGAGAGGGGCGACTCTAGGGTCCCGGAAGAGCTCCGAGCCTTCCCGTCATACGGGTGCGTCCTACCATAAGATCTGGGGGACGAGAAGAAGAAGAAGAACATCAGAATCGAGTTGTGAGGGAACACGAGAAACAGACACAACAGTTGTGGGGACTATCCCGTAAGCACAGCAGGGGAGGACCACAACACATAAGCGCTAGAAGGAAGGCACAGATTTCCACCTGCGAAGGGAACTCTGGAGGTGCCATCGGACCGGCCGGACTTGCGCAGCCCGGCTAACCGTATTCCGGACTGAGGACCCAGAAGCCTTCAGTAAAGAGGTAAAGAGACTGCAACCTGGTGTCCTCGTTATTTACTGCACCGCACCACCACCACCATCCACATCTATTATTGTACGCCCCTCAGCAGGGTCACGGACCGGGTCTAGCCACCGTGACAACCCCAGAGCAGAGACTCAGAGGCCCGGTACCGGGTACCCCTCGGCCCTGCGGCAGTGGGGGCGCTGCAAACTTGGCATCACGAACAGGATCTACTTAAGCCTGAAGAATCAGGTCATGTGTGCCTTGGAACTGTGATTTATTATACTTGGACTGTGACTTATTGCAAAGACTGTGTGTTGTCACCTGCCGCCAAAAGTTCCCGCCAAAAGTCGCCGCCATTGCAGCGCCACAGGGAGTGCAGAGGGAGAAGAAGGGCGTGCCATGGGAGGAGACTACCAGAGCGGCGCCAGAAGTAGCGACCGCCCCCTCCGACTCCTGCTGCGAGAGGACGATCTACCCAGCAACCGAGGAGAACCGCCCCCTGATTTGCAACGGCGGGAACGAGGTGAAGAAGGAGCTCAACCTCGGAGAAATGGCGGAGCCAGGTGCATGCGTTGCCGCCGAATGCCAGACAGCGACGATGAGCAACAAGTGCCCGCGCAACAGCGAGGTGATCCCGGCTTGCCCTCACCCATCAGAGACGGATTCGCGTCCACCGCCCGGGAAGGACCTGAACTCCTGGGAGCCGCCAGTGGAGGAGCCGAGCCTACCTATCCCAGCCACGGAGCCATGGAGGGCGGAGCCACGTCAAGAGGCCACTCCGGAAGAGCCGCGGTCCGGGCTGCAGCCGATTCCAGTGTCCTCGTCAACGGAACAGATCGACATCGGTGGAATCACATCAGGCGCAGGTATGGACGGCACCCCTACTCCCCCGGCCGATTCTGCTCTCCCGACCGATCCGACTCCCCTGACCGATCCCGCTCCTGTGACCGCTCCTCACCCCAGCAACAATAACCGCGCCTTTACGGTGGAACGGGTGGTCCTCACCCCCGACGTGATGGGGAAGCTGGTACCTCCCCTACCGACCAAGATGGGGGAACCCATAGATGTGGGCCCAGATGGGGTGATCCTCCGGTGGGACACCCCCTGGAACGAGCCGTATGGAGCTCCGGGGGAGAGCCTCACCCTTGCTGTGCTCACTTGGGAACAGTATAAACAATGTCTGATCCAACACTGGAAACACCGAGACGAAACAGAGCAATCTGATATGCCGAAGATGCAACGCAGGAAGCCTGCGCATAATAGGAACGAAGTGGTAAAGCGGGGGACTGTGCTAGCCTTCCACCCGAAGAGGGGTTGGGGCTCTATACAGGAACCGGGACTACCAACTGACGTCTTCGTTACTAGCTACAATGTAAAAACTCCCTGCTGCAGTCGAGATGGTGACCCATTGCAAAGGGGGGATCAGGTGACCTACACTCGCCGCCAGAATGCACAAGGATGGTGCGCTCGGAACGTCCACCGGTGTGAGCCTGAGGGAGCGTCACCTGTTGCCGTGACCCCGATTGATCCAGATTTGGCAGGTCTCGTTACTATCACCACCGTCCGCCTTGTAGCAGCCGGCGAGCTTGCAAGCAGGGTTAGCCTTCAAATCCAGACACCGGCTGATCTGATGGCACCTGAGAGACCAACTACCAGCACAGGTGCTGCATCGGCCGGGGATAGAAGACCACCCCCTGCTCAGCCACCATCAGAGTAAGCAAAAATGCTTTAATGATTGTAAATAGTTCATTGTTTTTCTCTGCTATTTTGTTGCTAAAACCCGTTTAGGGTTACTCTTAAAGGGATCCCTTTGTTGACCCGGGATCCCTATTATTTTTGTTTGTTTTCTACGTTTTGCACAAGTTATCCAGAACTGCTGAATCATGAACAATGCATGATACAAACTCCTTGTACATAGTTTGCACCTTCTTAAAGGTGCTCTCTACTGGTTTTACATAAAAGACGGACTCTTTGCGAAGATATGGTTCTTGGAACCTGCACTGGAGTCCTTGCTGCATACGGACTTGCGGCTTGAGAAGTTGCACTGCCTCATAGAGACTTGGTCCCCTCTTAAAGGGGATGTTCACATCTTGCACCTATGTACAGTGTTGCTTTAAGATGGTTGAATGGCAATAATGTCCTGAAAAGAAAGTATTGATGATGTTGATATGTGAAAGTTAAATGTGACTAACTAGTTGATTGTAAGAAATGTTCAATAATGTTAATAGAAGAATGAGGACAAGAAGTGAACCCGTAGGGGTTAGTAGTGAGTCCTCCTAGGAGCCATATAGAGATGGCTCAGTGATCCTAAACTGAAAGAAAAATGATATGTTCTATACTGTGTATAGTAGTGGAAGGACAGTAGGCTCGGGCGGAAAGGAGCGGTCCTGTAACAGAAAGGAGAGGCAGTAGGTCTGGAGCAGTTAGGACAGGCGGTCCTGCAGATTTAAAGAAGGAGAATGCATAAAAGTTAATTAGCCTTATATGTGATATAAGAAGGTCTTTAGTGGATTTAGCGAGTACATCCTTAAAGGCAATGTTAAATTAATGTTAAGAATTTTGCACTTAGTAGAATACCCAGTTGGGTAAGAAAAGTTATTTATAGTAAAGTTATTTAAAAAGTATTTAACCATGTTTGTAACGTTCAAGAGTCCTCACCTCCCATAAAGGGAAGCTCTGTTAAAAAGTTGACTTGTACTTGCATTTTCAAAATTGTATGTCTTTTTGCTGACATGTATTGTTGTTTTCTTCCCAGTCCAGGAGTACTGGATTTAACCGGGGGGGAGTGCAGTGCCCCAGAGTCCTGGTCGTTGCAGTACTGTGGCTCCGCCGCTAAGGGGGGCTATGGTACGTCTGATGGCACTGAAGGAGTTCATCTGACCAGGTATCACATACACCAATACATTTCACAGTCTGGCCTCCAGGGGGAGCTAAGGGTACTATTCATTAGGCCACTCCTCACAGTCTGGTAAAACTGGGGGTTAGGCAGGAAGTTAGAGAGAACGCTGACTGGGTTGGAACCAGGCAACACCTTGTGGCAGAGGGTGTTGTAGGGGAAGATTCGGTAGGGTCCCTGTCAGGGGTGGGATCCTGACAGAGGTCTGGCAAACAGAGAGAAAGCTACGGGACCGCGCCTGCACTTCATAGCGGCGGTGCCCTAAGAAAGGACAAGAAGCGAGATTTATTGTGCTGAGTGAGAAACGAGATCAACGCAACTGGGAGAATACCAGTAGGAGTCGTGCTGTTAGACCGAGGCAACATCCTACTGAGGCGTAAATAACCGGTGGCCGGAACGCCGAGGAAGTACAGGGCTCTAAGCATTACTTCAAACCAACGGCAGGGCAGAGAGCTATAGGCTGGCTGTCTCACCTACATCACCTACGCAGACATAGGGGGCAACTTGTGGAGAGGGGCGACTCTAGGGTCCCGGAAGAGCTCCGAGCCTTCCCGTCATACGGGTGCGTCCTACCATAAGATCTGGGGGACGAGAAGAAGAAGAAGAACATCAGAATCGAGTTGTGAGGGAACACGAGAAACAGACACAACAGTTGTGGGGACTATCCCGTAAGCACAGCAGGGGAGGACCACAACACATAAGCGCTAGAAGGAAGGCACAGATTTCCACCTGCGAAGGGAACTCTGGAGGTGCCATCGGACCGGCCGGACTTGCGCAGCCCGGCTAACCGTATTCCGGACTGAGGACCCAGAAGCCTTCAGTAAAGAGGTAAAGAGACTGCAACCTGGTGTCCTCGTTATTTACTGCACCGTACCACCACCACCATCCACATCTATTATTGTACGCCCCTCAGCAGGGTCACGGACCGGGTCTAGCCACCGTGACAACCCCAGAGCAGAGACTCAGAGGCCCGGTACCGGGTACCCCTCGGCCCTGTGGCAGTGGGGGCGCTGCACCTGCACCTGCTCCTGTGAACCTGTGTGGAGATCCTGCTACTCAGCTCTGAGTTTCTGCTGCATACATCAGTTTTCAGTAATCCTCCTCCATCTGGCTGCTTGTGTTTGTTTCCATCTGCATTTGCTGGACATGAAAGCTGTTGCTGCTCTGCTTAAACCTGAGATTATCACCCAGGCCTTCCTGGTTGAGCTAAGACATTGCTTGAACTGCCTTATAAGCATATCTATCTGTGTTTGGACTAAACAAGGACTTATTCGTGACAAATTTCCTCAAGTACAACTGTGCTTCATAGACTTTCTGCTTGATTGCATTTTCCTCTGAAGTTTCCTATAGACTGTTAAGCTGCATTTTATATTTACACCAAGTGTTGTGGACTTGAGCTTTGCTCTGCACCTGTTTGAATCACCGTGTGATAATATAGACTTTACCACTTATAAAACTGTGTCCTGTAGTTGTCTTGTTCCACGCAAAGAGTCTCCTGAGTTATCCCCTATAATCATTACAGCGGTCATCTGCTGAGGTTCTCCTCCACTATTAGGGCGCATCACCCATCTGTAATCAAGGTTACCTGGTTAGGGGCCCACTCAGAAACTTCGCCCCTCCTGAACCAAAACCCTAGCTACGCCTCTGCACAGAACTATGTGTAGGGGGTTTTGAACTAATTTAAGGGGTCTGTTCTAGGGTTCATACTAGTTTGGGCTTTGACCCGGGGCTCTGTACTAATACAAGGGATCTGTTCTAGGATTTGTACTAGTTTGGGGTTTGACCCGGGGGTCTGTACTAGTACAAGGGGTCTGGTTGGGGGTCTGTTAGTATACTAAGAGGAAAGAAGTCTAAATTCTGTACTAGTTTAGGGGATCCGGCCCGTGTAGTACAGTATAGGGGGAAGACTAGGACTGTATTAATTTAGGGGGTCTGTGCTAGTTTAGGTGGTCTGGCTGTAACCTTAGATCTGTATTTCTTCAGGCATGGACTTGCAGCGCCCCAGAGTCCTGGTCGTTGCAGTAATGTCGCTCTGCCACTAGGGGAGTGATGTTACGTCTGACTGCACTAAAGGAGTTCACCTGACCAGGTAACACTCACACTACACTTCACACTCCGGCCACCAGGGGGAGTGGTTCTATCTAGTAGGCCACTCCTCACACTCTGGTAAAACTGGGGGTTGGACAGGAAGACAGGAAGAAGTAACTAGGAAGAGCTAGAGAGAGCACCTGTCAGGGATGGGATCCTGACAGATTCCTAAGAAAGGACAAAAAGTGAGAAAACGGGAATACAGCAAAGAGGCGATAGGACCAGAAGGAGTCATGCTGTAAGATCGAGGCAACATCCTTCTGAGGTGCAAACAGTCGGTGGCCGGAACGCCGAGAAAGTAAGAGACTTTAAGCATTACTTCAAACCACGGCAGGACAGTCAATTATAGGTTGGCTGTCTCACTAAAACACCTAAGCAGACAACGGAGGCAGCTGTGGGAGAGGGGAGACTCTAGGGTCCCGGAAGAACTCCAGGCCTACCCCGTCATACGGGTGCGTCCTAACCATATCATCTGGGGGACGGAGAGAACGATCAGAGACAGACAGAATCAGTTGTGAGGACTATCCTGGGGAGCTCAGCAAGGAAGGACTACAACACACAGGCGCTAGAAGGTAGGCACAGATTTTCACCTGCAAAGGGAACTCTGGAGGTGCCATCGGACCGGCCGGACTTGCGCAGCCCGGTTAACCGTATTCCGGACTGAGGATCCTGAAGCCTTCAGTAAAGAGGTAAAGAGACTGCAACCTGGTGTCCTCGTTATTTCCTGCGACCTGCACTGCACCGCACCACCACAACATCATCATCATTCCATCCACACCATTCATTGTACGCCCCTCAGCAAGGTCACGGACCGGGCCTAGCCACCGTGACAATCCCAGAGCAGAGACTCAGAGGCCCGGTACCGGGTACCCCTCGGCCCTGCGGCAGTGGGGGCGCTACAACTTGGCGTCACGAACAGGATCTACTTAAGCCTGAAGAATCAGGTCATGTGTGCCTTGGAACTGTGATTTATTGTACTTGGACTGTGACTTATTGCAAAGACTGTGAATCGCTGATTGCCGCCAAGAGCTCCCGCCACAATTCGCCATTGCCGCGCACGGAGGGAGGAGCCTTAGCTTCGTGGGCGGAATCGGCCAAAAGAAGCGCGGGACAAGAAAGCGCGGTAAAGTGCCAGCTCCGGAAGAGGAACTCCAACCTGCAGCAGGTTAGTGGGAGGAAGGGACAGGCATGTCCGAGTCGGGAGAAGCGGAGGCGGCGGTTGCAGCCGTGGACGCAGGAGCAGCTCCGGTCCCCGCAGCGGATGTAGCCGCGGCCCTAATATCACCACCGGTTGCCGCAGAACCCGCTGCCCCCATCAGCCAGTCAGACGCTGCCGCTACCACAAAGGCCATAATGCCCTTCTCTATGCCGTACCTGCCCGGAGCGGCCTGGCTCCCACGGTACTCCGGGGAGTCGCATACATTCACTGACTTTAAAGAAGGGATCTGCAGCCTGCTCGAGTTCTATCCCCTGACGGAGCCTCAGAAGGTCCATATGATAATCGGCCAACTCTTCGGGGCGGCTCTGAGGGAAGTGAAGTCCTGGCCTGCTGCGGATAAGGGAACTGCACAGCAGGTTTTTGCAAAGCTTAAAGCCACCTTCGATACCCGCACTGCTACAGAAATTAAACTGACTTTCTATGGATGCAAACAGAGACCGCAGGATAGCTTACGGGACTATGCCCTTAATCTCCAGGAGGCGCTGCGGGCTATTAAGCAGAGTGATCCCGACAGCATGCAGGATGAGGATAAACTGAAGGAGCGGTTCATTGAGGGGCTCCTGTGCAGTCACCAACGGAGCCAATTGCACTTCCTGGCCATGCAAAATCCAGACTTGACTTTTGCGCAATTCAAGGATAAAGCTATCCAGGCGTTGCAGGAGCGACAACCCAGCCGCGCAATACCACCCAGGCGTCCCGCTCTCACATACCACCAGGAGGTGGCGTCGGATGCCCCAGTCGCCGCCGAGGCTGACACCCAGAGCCTAGAGGACGATTCCCCTGCAGGACTCCGCCTCCAGATGCAGGAGCTGACCAAGAGCGTTGCTGCCCTAGCCTGGACGGTGCAGTCCCTACAGGAGGCCCCCAAGGAGAAGATCCAGCTGGCCTCCAGACCAGAAGATGTCCCCTGGATGCGACAGAGGAAAACTCCGCCGACCAGAGGCCGGGACGACGATCGCTTCCATCGGGATGGACGACCCATCTGCCGCCGCTGTCATCAGGTGGGCCACCTTGCAAGGTACTGTCCTTTAAACGAGCAACCCCTGGGGCAAAGGGCCAACCCCCAGGAGTAGGACGGTCAGGCCCACAGCATTGGAGAGCCAAATACATTGGAGGGCGACCAGTTCTTCCTGTAGTGGTTGACGGTATCCCCATGAACGCTTTGCTGGACACCGGTTCTCAGGTGACGACTATGCCTTACGTGCTTTATAAACGGTATTGGGAGGACACCGATATTACTCGTGGCCCCGATGATGATTTCACCATAATAGCCAGTAATGGTCAGCCGTTGCCACAAGTGGGGTATAAAGAGGTCACCATCAAGGTGGGGCAGGTGGAATTGAAGGCCCAAGGAATTGTGATTGTTGATATTGATCGCCGAGAATGTAATCCCATGATGACTATTGGTACTAATGTTATAGAAAATTGTCTTGCAGAAGTTATTGTTTTGTTGCAACAGGTGGCAGAAACCGCTGGCCACAGTGAACAACGCGCCCTGCAAAAAGAAATCAGAGCTCTGATGCAGAGGCAGCAGGTAGAGCTGACTGGTGGTGAGATTGGTCCTGTCACTGTGAGTGATTCAAACCCCATCGTGATACCCCCCAGGAGTGAGATGTTAATATGGTGTCGGGCAGCCATAGGCCTCAGGGGTAAGGACTACCAGGCCTTGGTAGAGCCCGTATATTCAGACAATAGGCCTACTTTTCTGACAGCCCACGGGGTGGTCGACGTCCGCCAGGGGAGGGTGCCCGTACGTGTCCTCAATTGTCGGGAGGAATAGGTCCACCTCACCAAGTATGCCACGCTCGCCAAACTGTTCGCTGTCAATAATAGTGTGATACAGACACCTGGACCCTTGGTCCCGTCAAACGTGGCGGAGGACAACGGTTCTGCAGGGCACTCGAAAGATTGGTGTCGGGAATTGCATGTGGGCACTGACTCTACCCCAGCCCATCAGAAACAGGGGGACTACAGGGTGGTTCACGAGTACGAGCAGGTATTCAGCAAACACCCCTTAGATTTTGGACAGGTGAAAGGGATACAACATCACATCCCCACGGGAGATCACCGACCCATAAAAGAGAGATATCGCCCTGTACCCCCAGCTCATTACCAGTGTGCCAAGGACATGTTGCGAGAAATGAAGGAGGCTGGGGTGGTGAGAGACAGTTGTAGCCCCTGGGCAGCTCCATTAGTCCTTGTTAAAAAGAAGGATGGTACAATGAGGATGTGTGTTGATTACAGGCAGTTGAATCGCATTACACATAAGGACGCATACCCACTGCCCAGGATAGAGGAGTCTCTGGCTGCCTTAAAATCTGCTAACTACTTCTCTACCATAGATCTCACCAGTGGGTACTGGCAGGTTCCTGTGGCGGACAAAGAGAAGACGGCCTTCACGACACCGATGGGTCTCTGCGAATTCAACTACATGCCCTTCGGATTGTGCAATGCCCCGGGGACGTTCCAGAGGATGATGGAGTGCTGTCTGGGGCACAAGAACTTTGAAACCGTACTGCTGTATTTGGATGATGTCATTGTCTTCTCTAAGACCTACGAAGACCATCTGAAACACCTGGCTGAGGTGTTTGAAGCCCTGTCCAACTTTGGCTTAAAGGTGAAACCGTCCAAATGTCATCTGCTGAAACCCAAGGTGCAGTACCTGGGCCATGTGGTGAGCGCTGAAGGAGTGGCCCCAGACCCCGACAAGGTCACGGTGATCCAGGACTGGCCGAAGCCCAGCAACCTCCACGAAGTCCGGCAGTTCCTCGGGCTGGTAGGCTATTACCGGAGGTTCATTCAGGACTTCACCAAGAAGGCCGCGCCCTTGCAAGACCTGTTGGTGGGCCAGTCGAAGAAGACCAAGGGGAAAAACACCCCATTTGATTGGAACGAGGGGCTGGAAGGATCCTTCACTTGCTTGAAGTCGGCACTGACGGGAGAAGAGGTATTGGCCTACCCTGAGTACGACCAACCGTTTGTGCTGTATACGGATGCCAGCAAAGTAGGATTGGGGGCCGTGCTGTCCCAGGTCCAGAAAGGCCAGGAGAGGGTAATCGCTTACGCCAGCAGGAAGCTTCGTCCCACGGAAAGGAACCCTGACAACTACAGTTCCTTTAAGCTGGAATTCCTTGCCATCGTCTGGGCAGTGACAGAGAGGTTCAAACACTACCTGGCCTCAGCGAAATTCACCGTCTTCACGGATAACAATCCGCTAACGCATCTGGACACCGCCAAACTCGGGGCCTTGGAACAGCGGTGGATGGCCCGGCTGTCCAACTACGACTTCACCATCAAGTACCGGGCAGGACGCAAGAATGCAAATGCCGATGCCCTGTCCCGAATGCCCAATTTGCCAGAAACGGGAGAAGACCCGGAGGCACTTGAAGAGGTGGAGCTGCCTGCATTCCATCGCCCCAAAGCCACTCAGAACTCCCATCATGTGAAGAACAGGCACAAGAACCAACCGGATGCCATGCCGAATCCCCTGCCCCACCACGGATGGGCGGAGACCCAGGATGGTGACCCCGCGGTCCGTCGGGTGAAAGAGCTCTTGACGCAGGCAGGGTTGCATCCCGGCCCAGATGATCCACAGGAGACCCAGCAGCTGTGGAAGGGGAGAAGCAAACTATTTATCCATGATGGCAAGCTGTGCCGGAGAAGCATCGACCCACGTACTCACGAATTGGTATGGCAGATAGTAGTGCCAAGGCGAGATGTGCCCATGGTTCTGGGAGCCTACCACGATGGAGCCGGACACTTCGGATGGAAGAAGCTGGAGAGGCTACTCCGAGGGAGGTTCTATTGGATTGGCATGAAGAGAGCCATTGAGAAGTGGTGTCGGGAGTGCGGTCCATGTAGCCTACGCAGGAGGGACCGTGGCAGCCAACAGGCTCCCTTGCAGCCTATCATCACCAAGCGGCCGCTCGAACTGGTCGCGCTGGATCATATGAAGCTGACACCCAGTCGGTCAGGCTATGTCTACGCTCTTACCATCATGGATCACTACTCCAGATTTTTGGTGGTTGTGCCTGTCAAGGATCTAACGGCCAGGACGGCCGCCAAGGCTTTCCAGCAGTACTTTTGTAGGCCCCATGGCTACCCGGAGAAGGTACTGACCGATCAGGGACCAGCATTCGAAGCGGAAGTGTTCCAAGAGTTCTGCCAATTGTACGGGTGTAAGAAGATCAGAACCACACCGTACCATCCCCAAACCAATGGGATGTGCGAAAAGATGAACCAGGTGTTGATCGACTTACTAAAGACCTTGCCCGTAGAGGAACGGAGCCTGTGGCCAACGAAGTTGCCTGACTTGGTGGACATATATAATCACATCCCAGTAAATTCCACCAACAGCACTCCAGCGTACCTGATGCGAGGAAGGTCTAGCAAGTTACCTGTTGATCTGGACATGGGGGTCCTAACCCCCGAAGATACCTCGCCGGATGCCGATTGGGATACCGAGAGGAGGCAAAGGTACCGCAAGGTACAGGAGTGCGTGGAAAGAAGCCTTGCTCAGGCCAGGCAAAAACAGGAAAGGGACTACAGCCAGCATGCCCCTGCAATTCCCTTGCCACCTGGTGAGCACGTACTCAAACGAAAGAGGAGGCTACACAAACTCGACGACGAATGGGAAGCGGAACCGTATACTGTCCTGCCATCCGATTTCGACAACACGAAGGTTTGCCTCATCAGCAAGGACGGTGATATCCAGGGATCACCTTAAAGCCTGCCCTGATAAACTGAGAGCGAGGGAAATGGATCCAGGAACCTCCCCACCTGTAGAAAAGGAGAAGATGATCCACACTGTCCTTGGTGACTTTCCCCAGTCCTGGACTCAGATAAATCAGGCCATCGTGGTACCTGTTCTAACGTTCCAACAGCCGAACCCACCAGAACCAATGGTGGTACCAGATCATCCGGCCCCGCAACCTCAACAAGCCCTACCTGAAGATGCCGTGCCGACCGTTGAACTGGCAAATCCTCCCTCTGCTATCGGCGAGCCTGCCGTACCCACTGTTGCTAGCAGCAGCCCTGAGAACCCCAGCCTGCCAGTGCTACCCAGACTCACTAGAAGTGTAGCTAGAAAGCAGTGCACTACACCAGCAGTAGCAAGCATAGTGGGCCCTGTTAGGCCAGTAGCAACCCCTGCGCTGCGAAGGTTGACACGCAGCACCAAGAATCAAACTCCCCTCCGCTACAAAACTTGGAGGTATTAGTGAGGGCTGCTATTTAGTTAACAATTGTTTGTGTGCATATCTTTTGTTGCAGGTTTTAAAATGGACAACGGAGTAATGGACAGTGAATTACTCCAAAAACTTCTAAAAGGGGACCCCTTTGTTTACCCGGGGTCCCCGCTGTTTCAACCACTGAACTGAGAGTCATAAACTGTGCATGACCTAACTTTCGCAACGTTCAAGAGTCCTCACCTCCCATAAAGGGAAGCACTGTTATGTTTAATTGTTTATGGTATTTCATAATTTTGTGTGTTTTCTGTTAACATGTATTGTTGTTCTTGTTTTCCCAGTCCGGGAGTACTGGATTTAACCGGGGGGGAGTGCAGCGCCCCAGAGTCCTGGTCGTTGCAGTAATGTCGCTCTGCCACTAGGGGAGTGATGTTACGTCTGACTGCACTAAAGGAGTTCACCTGACCAGGTAACACTCACACTACACTTCACACTCCGGCCACCAGGGGGAGTGGTTCTATCTAGTAGGCCACTCCTCACACTCTGGTAAAACTGGGGGTTGGACAGGAAGACAGGAAGAAGTAACTAGGAAGAGCTAGAGAGAGGACCTGTCAGGGATGGGATCCTGACAGATTCCTAAGAAAGGACAAAAAGTGAGAAAACGGGAATACAGCCAAGAGGCGATAGGACCAGAAGGAGTCGTGCTGTAAGATCGAGGCAACATCCTTCTGAGGCGCAAACCGGAACGGTGGCCGGAACGCCGAGAAAGTAAGAGACTTTAAGCATTACTTCAAACCACGGCAGGACAGTCAATTATAGGTTGGCTGTCTCACTAAAACACCTAAGCAGACAACGGAGGCAGCTGTGGGAGAGGGGTGACTCTAGGGTCCCGGAAGAACTCCAGGCCTACCCCGTCATACGGGTGCGTCCTAACCATATCATCTGGGGGACGGAGAGAACGAACATCAGAGACAGACAGAATCAGTTGTGAGGACTATCCTGGGGAGCTCAGCAAGGAAGGACTACAACACACAGGCGCTAGAAGGTAGGCACAGATTTCCACCTGCAAAGGGAACTCTGGAGGTGCCATCGGACCGGCCGGACTTGCGCAGCCCGGTTAACCGTATTCCGGACTGAGGATCCTGAAGCCTTCAGTAAAGAGGTAAAGAGACTGCAACCTGGTGTCCTCGTTATTTCCTGCGACCTGCACTGCACCGCACCACCACAACATCATCATCATTCCATCCACACCCTTCATTGTATGCCCCTCAGCAGGGTCACGGACCGGGCCTAGCCACCGTGACAATCCCAGAGCAGAGACTCAGAGGCCCGGTACCGGGTACCCCTCGGCCCTGCGGCAGTGGGGGCGCTACAGACCCGCTTCCTTCCTTGTTTCAGGGGTTCTGGCCTTGGCCTTGGGGTCTGTATAAGTACAGTACGGGTATGGGGGGTCAGTTTAGGGTCTGTACTAATTAAGATAGTCTAATCTGCAGTTGGCAGTAGTTTAGACGGTCTGGTGTGGGGTCTGTACTAATTTAGGGGGTCTGGTCTTGGTTCTATTAAATTAGGGCATCTGGTCTGGGGTCTGTATCGGTACAGAATGGGGGGTCAGTCTAGGGTCTGTGCATATTTAGGGGAACCGATTTGGTGTCATTGCTACTTCGGTAGACTAGTTTAGGAGGTCTGTATTTGTGCAGTATATGGAGTAAGTCTAGAGTCTGCACTAATTTAAATGGTCCGGTCTAGGGTCTGTACTAATTTAGGTGGTTCAGTCAAGGGTCTGTACTAATTTAGGTGGTCCGGTCTAGGGTCTGTACTACTTTAGGTAGTTCGGTCTAGGGTCGGAACTAATTTAGGTGGTCAGGCCTATGGTCTGTAATAGATTAGGGGTCTGGTTCTGACCTCAGATCTATATTCTTGTAGGTCTGGCTTCTTCATTTAAGGGATCTGGTCTGGGGTCTGTATTAGTACAATATAGGGGGCAAGTCTAGAGTCTGCACTAATTTAGGTGGTCCGTACTAGATTTAGGGGGTCTGGTTCTGATCTCTGATCTTTATTTCTGTAGGTCCGACTTCTTTATTTAATGGGGTCTGATTTGATAATGGACGGGATGAAGAAAATGCTGTGAACTCCTTGTGATTCCAATGCCTTTGGTTAGGGTCACGTCCTATATAAATGGGTCATATGAGTTCACAGCCCAAAATTTCACATATCAGATGAAAGGAAATATAAAGTTACTATAAAATGAATATAATATTTTAATAATTACTCAAATTTGAAGATGAAGCTCCAACGTTGTCTTCACGACAGGAGGTGACTGGTACCATCGATCTTCCTTAGAGACACTTTGTGTTGTCAAACCAGACAATACCGAAGCAGAAATGTAAAATACCCCTGCCCTCCACTTAACCCTTTATGGCTGGTTGTCCGGGCACACCATCAAGACATGTAACATAACATTGTACCAAACAGTTCTTTTCATCCTCATTCGATAGTCCAGACATTCTGACAGTCCGGTATATTATATTCTCCTCTATGTTGTCTTACGCTTTATTGTGCTTTTGGTCTTTGTACTTTTTTTGTGTGATTTTATTTGTCTCATTGCAGTAACTTCTGATATTGGCTTTAAAGGATATGAGTACTTTTTTCTTACTTAAAGGTATGTATTTTAGGCTAACAACAATTTTTGCAATTGGGTTTCATTACAAATTTTGTAATTCTTCTATTACCACCTAAGTTGTTTTGTCTATTGGCTGCAGAATGAGGTAACTGAGAATTCATCAGTGAGCTCATTTTGACTCTTTACAATGACTTTAACCGATTTCTCAGCTGATTTATGACCACCTCAAAAGTAAAGCTGAACTTTGATGTGGTCTTTGGTCATAAATCAGTACATAAGCGTTTCAAACTCTTTGAAAGAAATTAATAAATAAATGTATCAATTAAAAAAATGGTGTTCATATTCTTTAAATGCATTTAATCCGGCATCAAAGGGACCTGATAAATAATTCAGATTATCTAATAATCCTTTATTTATCAGAACGGGCATGAAAATACAGAAACCACATGTGCAGAAGGCCCAGAAAGAAAGCATCAAAATAATTATCAGGTTAATCCCACATTGTAATTACCGTAATCCAATCAGGCCTCCGCAGGGACCGGGGCCCAGCTGCCAAAGCCACCTCCCTGCTTTCTTCTCGATTCACGAACCAGTTTTATGATCTCAGAAAATCACATTTACAGCAATCAAACGAGACTGGGAGACGTTCATTACAGGACAAGACTGACACGTGGCGCTCAACCTTCAATGTGATATTTTCTGAACCATCTCTACTGGAACATCCCGAAATAAGGAAGACCTTCCGGAGAGATTGGTGAATCCCCTGGACAGTGCATTCTCATTTGTATCTGGATGATACAGGTGAAAGCTATGGTGGAGCAGAGAGCCATTGGTTCCCTGCTCCATCACTTACTCTAATAGGCCACAGGCTATAGATCTGGAGCGCCGGAGGACATCAGGTGTTGCCACTTGTGCTCAAAGACAGACTGCAGGAAAGAGAAATGGCACTGTTTATATTAGGAGTGGATCAAGGAGAGGTTATAAAAGGAGTTGTCTGGTGAATACAAGACATCCATAAAAAAACTTTGGGCAGGTCCTCGTACCCCCATGAATTATTATTATTTATTTATATAGCACCATTAATTCCATGGTGCTGTACATGAGAAGGGGTTACATACAAATGACAGATATCACTTGCAGTAAACAAACTAACAATGACAGACTGATACAGAGGGAAGAGTGCCCGGCCCTTGCAGGCTTACATTCTACAGGATTATGTGGAGGGAGACAGTAGGTCGGGGGTTGCAGTAGCTCCGATGGTGTTGAGGTGGCCGTGTGGTCATTACAGGTTGTAAGCTTTCTTGAAGAGGTGGGTTTGCAGGATCCTTTTGAAGGATCCAAATGTGGTGGATAACCGGACGTGTTGAGGCACAGAATTCCAGAGGATGGGGGATATTCGGGAGAAGTCTTGGAGGCGATTGGGTGAGGACCGAATAAGCGTGGAGGAGAGGAGGTCTTGGGAGGACCGGAGATTATGTGAAGGAAGATATTGAGAGATTACCGTAGTTTGGAAATATATGGAGGAGAAAGGTTATCGATGACTTTGTAGGTCAGTGTTAGTAGTTTAAACTGCATACGCTGGGAAATTGGGTGCCAGTGAAGGGATTTGCAAAGAGGGGAAGTAGGAGTGTAGCGAGGAGAGAGATTAATTAGTCGGGCAGTAGAGTTAAGGACGGATTGGAGGGGTGCGAGAGTGTTAGAAGGTAGGCCACAAAGGAGGATGTTGTAGTAGTCAAGGCGGGAGATGATTAGGGCATGCACAAGCATTTTGTTAGAGTGAGTGTTGAGGAAAGGACAGATTCTGGAAATATTTTTGAGCTGGAGGCGACAGGAGGTGGCGAGAGCTTGAATGTGCGGTTTGAAGGACAGGGCAGAGTCAAGAGTTACTCAGAGGCAGCAGATTTTGGGGACAGGGGAAAGTGTAATTTAATTTATTTTGATAGATAGATCATATAGGGAAGATATACGAGATGGAGGAAAGATAATTAGTTCAGATTTGTCCACATTGAGCTTGAGGAAATGAGAGGAGAAGAAGCAGGATATGGCTGATAGACACACTGGGATTCTGGAGAGTAGAGAGGTGACATCTGGGCCAGAGAGGTAGATCTGAGTGTCATCAGCATATATGTAACAGAGTCACCTGCCAGGGCCGTGGGGTACTCGGTACCTGGTCCTGCTGTTCACAGGGGGTGTCACGGTGGCTACGACCCGGTCCGTGGCCCTGGGCGCCCATGTAAAAGGGAAAGGTAAAGACCTAAAGGGATAAAGTTTATGTTTGTGACGCCACCTGTGGTATTCGGTCAGTGGGGACTGACGCTGCTTTAAGGGGTCCACTGGGGTGATGTTATGGCAGCTAGATGGTATATCTTCATATCTTCCCACAGGTGAAGTATATCCCCAGGGCTCCCGGTGTGTAGATGGTGGTATGGTGAGAGGTGCAGAGAAGAACTAGGACACAGGATTGCAGTCTCTTTACCTTGTTTACTGTTGGTTTCAGCAGCCACAGTCCAAGGCACTGGATCACAGGGCAAGTAGGGTCCGGCCGGTTCAGAGGCAATTCCAGAGTCCCCTTATCCAGGTGGAAAATAGAAGCCTTCCTTTGTGCTGTAGTGGTGTAGTCCCTTACTGCTAGAAGCTTCATATAAGGTCCTCACAGATGTTATCTCTCTCTGTCCCCCAGATAAGATAGGACAAAACCCGTATGACTGGTGACTTGAGCCTGTTTATAGGGTCTCTTAGATGTCCTGGCTCTGTGGGGTGTCACCGTGCCTCCTGGGTGTGGATGCGGACAGGTAACGTGCAATTAGCTGTTCTGCCGGTCTCTGATGTAAGGCGTGAAGGTCCTTACAACCTCGGTGTTCCGGCTACCGGAATTCTGCGCCTCAGAAAGAGGCAGCCTGCTCGGGGCTGGTCCCCTTCTGGTATCCTCTCCTGTGCTTCCTTGTTGTGAATTAGACTTTTTGGCTCCCTCTTGTGGTCACTAGTGATATGACTCTGGGATTGTCTTTCCTCAGTTTGGCACCCACCTGGGTCGTTAGTCCAGGGGTGTTGCTATATAAACTTCCTGGATCCTCAGTCCAGTGCCTGGCATCGTTGTAATCAGATCCTTTCTGTTTGCTCCTGTCTGCTGGTCCGGGTTCTTGCAAAATTAAGCTAAGTCCTGCTTCCTTGTTTTTTGGTTATCTGTATTGCTCTTATTTTCTGTCCAGCTTGTACTAAATGTGATTCCTGATTTTGCTGGAAGCTCTAGGGGGCTGGTATTCTCCCCCCGGGCCGTTAGACGGTTCGGGGGTTCTTGAATATCCAGCGTGGAAATTTTGATAGGGTTTTTGCTGACTGTATAAGTCATCTTACTATATTCTGCTATTAGTCAGTGGGCCTCTTTTTGCTAAATATCTAGTTCATTCTTACGTTTGTCTTTTCTCCTTACCTCACCGTTATTATTTGTGGGGGGCTTGTATCCAACTTTTGGCGTCTTTTCTCTGGAGGCAAGAAAGGTCTATCTTTTCCCTTCTAGGGTTAGTTAGTTCTCCGGCTGGCGCGAGACGTCTAGAACCAACGTAGGCACGTTCCCCGGCTGCTGCTATTTGTGGTGCTAGGATTAGATATACGGTTAGCCCAGTTACCACTGCCCTATGAGCTGGTTTTTTATGTTTGCAGACTTGGTATGTACTTTTGAGACCCTCTGCCATTGGGGTCATAACACTTCCTCTCCTGCACGTTCACTGCAATCAATTCTGCTTTCTAAAATGTCTCTTCCCGGGAGCTGCAGCTCTGTGGCATGCATAGCTCCGTTGACCCTCTGTCTTCCTCAGACTGCTATCTGGAACTCACTGACTTTCCCTACAGACTACCAGTTATATATGTATGGGGAGTCACCTAGTAAATAGGATCAAAAGCTCCCCCTGGTGGCCTGGAGTGTGAATGTGTTGCATGTTTGTGGTACCTGGTTACAGTTATCTTTTCTTGCCTCCGAACGTAGCTTCACTCTCCCCGGGAGGAAAGTGACATTCCTGTGACAACCAGGACCCTGGGGCGCCACATAACACCCCAGGTAACCGGTTGTTACAGTGATGTTGCCTTCCTTTCGGGGAGGGTGATATCATGCTTGGAGGCAAGGAGGATTCTCTTTACCAGGTAACACACCTACATGTAACCCATTCTGAATCCAGGCCAGAAGGGGGAGCTCTGAACCCAGATTCAGGGGAGCTTCCCTCAGATAGATATATCCTGGTCTGGAGCAGGAGTTAGACAGTTGGTCCAAGGAGACCAGAGAAGACAGTCTGAGAGAGACAGTGGACAGAGAAGGAAGTCTGGAACTGAGAGCAGACAACGGAGCCGTGCAGACATGGCTGAGCTGCAGCTCCAGGAAAGGAGAACAACCCGAGGGGTTGTTGAATGTAGTGTACCGGGTCCTTCAGTTCTCGGTGGGGATGTCACGGTGGCTGACCCGGTCCGTGGCCCTAGGGGCGTCCGTTGTAAATGGGGGAAAGGTCTTTAAAGGGATAATGTTCGTGACGCCACCTGTGGTATTCGGTCAGGGTGACCGACGCAGCTTAGGGGTCTGCTGGGGTGATGTAATGGCAGCTAGTTGGTATACCTTCCCACAGGTGAAGTGTATCCCCAGGGCTTCCCAGAGTGTAGATGGTGGATGGTGTGAGGCGCAGTGAAGAACGAGGACACAAGGTTGCAGTCTCTTTACCTTTACTGAAGGCTTCAGTGTCCACAGTCTAGGGTACGGACCACAGGGTAGGCAGAGTCCGGCCGGTCTGAAGGCAAATCCAGAGTCCCATTATACAGGTGGAAATCAGTAGCCTTCCTCTAGCTCCTGGGTGTTGTAGTCCCTCCCTGCTGAGCTTCTCGGTAAGGTCCTTACAACTAATATTGGTGTTCTAGATGTTACTTCTTTCTCTCTGTCCCCCAGATGGAATGGATAGGACAAACCCGTGTGACTAATGGCCTGAGGCTTTTTACAAGGACTCTATCATGCCCCGGCCCTCACAGTTGCCACCGTGCCTCCTGGGTATAAGGTCGGGCAACTAATATGGAACTAGCTGTCCTGCCGGTCTTTGGAGCCTGGCTTGGAGACGATGACTCGGTGTTCCGGCTACCGGATCCTGCACCTCAGAAAAGAGGCAGCCTTTTGCAGGGCAAAACTCCTTCTGGTTTCCTCTCCTTTTGCTATGACTTTGTTTCTCACTCGCTATAATACAATTCCCTTCCAATGTCTCTTTCTTAGGATGCTGCCGCACGTGGGGCAGGCGCAGCTCCGTGGCCTTCTGTCTAGGTCTCTGACAGGATCCCACCCCTGTCAGGGACCCACTACCTGAGTGGAGCTCAGATAGCAGCTTACTGGGTGAAGCCCAGCTCGCTTCTGCCTAACTTCCTATCCAGCCCACCAGTTTACCTAATTGTGAAGAGTGCCCTAATAAATAGGAGCATAGCTCCCCCTGGCGGACTGGAGTGTGAAGTGTGTTGTATGGTTTGTGATACCTGGTAAAGAGATCTCCTTTATTGCCTTCAGACGTAATATCACTCCCCCCTAGAGGAGAATAATATTACTGCAACGACCAGGACTCTGGGGCGCTGCACTTCCATCATTTTCAGACGTTTTTAGACCTTAAAAGGACTCCGGGGGGATTGCGGTAAAAATGCTCGGGTCACCCATAGATTTACATTGGGCTCGTTGTTCTGTCCAAGTACCTGAGTATTACAAATTGTTTGACCCGAGCAACGAGCATTTTAGTGCTCGCTCATCGCTAGTGTTAACCTCTGCGACATATCAATGGCTGTAAACAAAGAGAAACTTGTAAATACCTTATGAAGGAATAAAGTTACATTTAAACCAAGCACATCATTGTTCTTCTTGTGAAATTCTCAATAAGTTTGTCACACGACCCTCTTCCCATTGGAAAAAATAAAGTTGGATCCAAAATGGCCGACTTTAAAATGGCCACCATGGTCACCACCCATCTTGAAAAATTTCCCCCCTCCCATATACTAATGTGCCACAAAGAGAATCATAGATATCACCAACCATTCCCATTTTATTTAGGTGTATAAATATACATGGCCCACCCTGTAGAATGCTTAGTGATTGGTTGCGGAATGGGCGGGGCTATGTGGAGTGGGCGTCGCCGATACATACAAACACATATACATACACACTCATACATACACTCAGCTATACATATTAGATAAACGCTGCGTTTTCATTGGCGAAATGGCTTTCCATGATTTGTGTGCGCTTTTTTGTGGGTTTTTTTTACATGTTTTATTTTACTTTTTTTTCAGTTTTGTACTTGGTCTCACTGTGGGACATGTATAATTTTTACTTTGATTGCCGCTCTCATACACTGCAGTACTTGTGTATTGCAGTGCATGATTCTGTCAGTGTCTCACTGACACAGCCTGTGAGTTCCAGCTTATAACACGAAAATGTGCCTAACCCTAGGGTGTTTTCAGACTTATTTCCTTCTGTGGAAAAAAACTAGCATTTTACAGAAGCAGCTTAGAGAATGAGATTTCTAAACTCTCAATCACACGTTGCATGTTTTTTTCCGTTTTTTATTTGACGTTTTTCAATTCTTTCAGTTTTGCAGCGTTTTTCATCCATTCAACTGAATGAAAGAAAAACAAAATGCTGCAAAAACATGAGTATTGTACGTAGCGGTTTTCCTGCTACCACTCTGGTTTTAGGGGTAGAATAAAATGCTGTAAAAATGCATCATGTGAACATACCCTTATCCCGGTTGTGTTCAAGCTGGAAATAAAATAGAATGTCCATAATAACATGGAGACATACCGTATATACTCGAGTATAAGCCGACCCCCCTAATTTTGCAACACAAAACTGGGAGAACTTATTGACTCGAGTATAAGCCTAGGGTGGAAAATGCAGTAGCTACCGGTAAATGTCAAAAATAAAAATACATACCAATAAAAGTAAAATTAATTGAGACATCAGTAAGTTAAGTGTTTTTGAATATCCATATTGAATCAGGAGCCCCATATAATGCTCCATATACAAATATGCCCCATATAATGCTCCATGCAGTTCCTTATGGCCCCATAGATGCCCCATATAATGTTGTGATAAAATCACACTTTTCTGCTGCAGATCTAACGGAGCTCTGAATGCTGAGCCCTGTATAAGCTTGCCCACACCATTGACTGGCAGCTTTCTGTGTACAGTACACTGTGAATAAGCAGAAATCCGCTAATCTGTGGTGGGGCAGGGTCACACAGAGCAATAGGACTACGTGGCATAAAATTAGACCTATAGTGATAATCTCTTGCTGATTAAACACTAATTGTAATAAAACGACACACAGCCTAGTAAGTAACACATCGCTAGAATCAGGATTTCAGCCCTTCCATCATGCTGCTCTTAGATTACATATAAAAAACCTGCTGACAGAATTCCCTTTAAGTTTTCATAAGTGATCTACCATATTATTCAGCACTGTGCGATGATTCCGGTGTATGGAGGCCTCCCTTATCCCCTTAATGACCTATGCAGTGCTATGTCCATGACCTCCCCCATCTTATCCAGCATATGACAGCTGATCCAGTTATATGCCCCTAACAGCCGCGGGTGGAATCACGATCCACCTGCAGCTTTTAGTACGTTAAATGCCGCTGTCAAACTCCGACAGTGACGTAACATGGCTGCGCAGGAAGTGCGTCTTAGCTCTTGGCAGGAGACCCCTGGGGTTGTCATTGTCACACTGCTGTGAGCGCCCCCCGGTGGTCGGTGCACATAGCAGATGAGCATGCTTGCTGCACGTAGCAGAGCTGAACCCCAGCTACGTGTCACACCAGTGATCGGATGATCGCAGCTTCTAGTCTCCCATGGAAACTATTGAAGCAAGTAAAAAGTAGAAAATAAATAAATAAATAAATATATATATATATATATATATATATATATATATATATATAATAAAAAATATAAAAGTCCAAATTATCCTCCTTTTGCCCCATTCAAAATAAAACAATTAGACAAAAAAAACACACATATTTGATATCGCCAAATTCGGAAATGCCTGATATATCTAAATGTAAGAAAAATTATTATGATTGGCAAATGGTGTAACAAGCAAAAAATAATAACGCCAGAATTACACTTTTGGTCGCTGCAACACTGCAATAAAATACAATAACGGGCGATCAAAGCACTGTATCTATCCGGAAATGGTATCAAACGTCAGCTCAGCACGCAAAAAATAAGCCCTCACCCAGATAAGGACAAATGGAGACGCTACGAGTCTCAGAACATGGCGCCATTTTTTTATTTTGTTTTGACAAGCTTTGGATTTTTTTCACCACTTAAATAAAAAAGAACCTAGACATGTTTGGTGTCTCTGAACTTGTAATGACTTGGAGAATTGGAGCGCCCCCACATCGCCGCAGGGCCGAGGGGTACCCGGAGCCGGGCCTCTGAGTCTCAGTTCTGGGGTTGTCACGGTGGCTAGACCCGGTCCGTGGCCCTGTCTGTCAGTGGGGGACGTCCGGTGCAATAAGTGGTGTTGTAACGGTGCAGTTGTGGGGTGCAGGTCGCGATAAATAATGAGGACACCAGGTTGCAGTCTCTTTACCTCTTTACTGAAGATCTCTGGGTCCTCAATCCAGAATACGGCTCACCAGGCTGCGCAAGTCCGGCCGGTCCAATGACACTTCCAGAGTTCTCTTCACAGGTGGGAATCTGTGCCTTCCCCCTAGCGCTATGTGTTGTAGTCCTTCCCTGCTGTGCTTACGGAAAGTACCCCACAACTGTTGTGTCTGTTTCTGATGTTCCCTCACAACTCGACTAGATGATGTTCTGCTAATCCTCCGTCCCTCCCTGAGGTTCGGGTAGGAACGGCACCCGTTTGACGGGTAGGCCTGGAGTTCTTCCGGGACCCTAGAGACGCCCCTCTCCCACAATTGCCTCCCAAGACTTCATAGGTGATTTGAGTTAGACAGCCCGCCTGAGACTGACTGTCCTGCCGCTGTTTGGAGTATTGCTTGAAGCTGAATGTTGTTCTACTCCCTCGGCGTTCCGGCCACCGGTATTGCGCCTCAGTAGGATGTTGCTTCGGTCTTACAGCACGACTCCTGCTGGTATTTCTCCTTTGCGTGATCCCGTTTCTCACTCAGCACAATCTATCTCTCTTCTAATCCTTTCTTGGGCACCGCCGCTACCCGGAGCAGGCATGGTCCCGTTACGTTCGTTCTCGTTGCCAAGCCTCTGTCAGGATCCCACCCCTGACAGAGACCCTACTGTATCTTCCCCTACAACACCCTCTGCCACAAGGTGTTGCCTGGTTCCAACCCAGTCAGCTTTCTGATCTAACTTCCTGCCTGACCCCCAGTTTACCCACTATGGTGGGGAGTGGCCTAATGAATAGCACCCTTAGCTCCCCCCGGAGGCCCGGCTGTGAAATGTATTGGTGTCTGTGATACCTGATCAGATGAACTCCTTCAGTGCCATCGGACGCACCATAGCTCCCCATAGTGGCGGAGCCACAGTACTGCAACGACCAGGACTCTGGGGCGCTGCAGAATCATAATCGCAGGTCAGTTTTAGCATTTAGTGAATGTGGTAAAAAACAAAAAACAAACAAAAACAATTGTGGAATTGCACTTTTTTGCAATTTCACCACACTTAGAATTTTTATGCCGTTTTTCAGTGAAGGATATAGAAAAAGCAATGGTGTCATTCCAACATAAAACTCGTCCCACAAATAAACAAGCCCTCACTTGGCCATACTGACCGAAAACTAAAGTTATGGCTCTGGGAAGAAGGGGAGGAAAAAACGGAAATAGCCCTGTTCCTTAAGGGGTTAAATGACATCGGTGCCTGCGGAGCGTTCTGCTTGTACATGCAATCACTGTGAATCAGCTGGGACATAATATTGGAGGAAGACGTTTTTGTGTCTGGAGCTTTTTTCTTGCAGCTTTCTTATCTGAATTATAATTTCTTATTTTTTATAGGGAGCGATTGAATCATTGATCCCAGCGAGAATGCCGCAAATAAGCGACTTTGAAACAACCAAACTCATCGGCGCTGGAGCTTTTGGCCGGCGTCACACTAGCGAGTTTTACGAACGTATGAGAGGTGCAGAAAATACGGATTGCATATGGTACAATGATTCTCTATGGCCCAGCTCCTATCTGCCGTATTTTACTGATCCGTATTATACGGTCTTGTACGGCCGTAGAAAATTGCAGCATGCTGCGTTTGTCACCGTATTGCGCAAAAAAATCGCCAATGAAAGTCTATGGGGGCGAGAAAAATACGGATTACACAAGGACCATGCGCGTGACTTGTGAGAAATACGCACCGTTGTTATAGAGAAAAGCCGGCAATTCAGTGCGGTGTACAGTAAAATCACACTGACAGAATAGAATAGTTAGAATAAATGTCTACACATTGAATAGATAGATATATATATATATATATATATATATAGATAGATATATATGTGTGTGTGTCAGTGAGACACATATATATATATTTATATTTCATACAGCGCTAGATATCATAAAAGCCGGTAATTCAATTGCCGGCTTTTGCTCTCTCCTTCTCAAACCCGACATGATATGAGACATGGTTTACATACAGTAAACCATCTCATATCCCTTTTTTTTTTGCATATTCCAAACTACTAATGTTAGTAGTGTGTATGTGCAAAATTTGGGGTCTCTAGCTATTAAATTAAAGGGTTAAATCGCGGAAAAAATTGGTGTGGGCTCCCGCGCAATTTTCTCCGCCAGAGTGGTAAAGCCAGTGATTGAGGGCAGATATTAATAGCCTAGAGAGGGTCCATGGTTATTGCCCCCCCTGGCTAAAAACATCTGCCCCCAGCCACCCCAGAAAAGGCACATCTGGAAGATGCGCCTATTCTGGCACTTGGCCACTCTCTTCCCACTCCCGTGTAGCGGTGGGATATGGGGTAATGAAGGGTTAATGTCACCTTGCTATTGTAAGGTGACATTAAGCCAGATTAATAATGGAGAGGCGTCAATTATGACACCTATCCATTATTAATCCAATAGTATGAAATGGTTAATAAAACACACACACATTATTACAAAGTACTTTAATGAAATAAAGACACAGGGTGTTTTAATATTTTATTAGACTCTCAATCCATGTGATGACCCCGCTTGGAAAAATAATAAACCAACAATATACATACCTTCAGATGTCCTGTCACGTCCCACGAGGTAATCCATCTGAAGGGGTTAAAATATTTTACAAGCAGGAGCCCTGCTATAATGCAGCTGTGCTCGTGCTTGTAAGCCCCGGGGAATGAAGGAAATGTAGGTCAATGACCTATAGTTACCTTCAGTCGCGGTGATGCGCCCCCTGCTGGTTGTCCTCATATGACCTCGAGCGTGGGAAAAAGTTCCCAGGCTGCTGTTCATGAGGACATCCATCAGGGGGCGCATCACCGCGTCTGAAGGTAACTATAGGTCATTGACCTACATTTCCTTCATTCCCCGGGCTTACAAGCACCAGCACAGCTGCATTAGCAGGGCTCCTGCTTGTAAAATATTTTAACCCCTTCAGATGGATTACCTCGTGGGACGTGACAGGTCATCTGAAGGTATGTATATTGTTGGTTTATTATTTTTCCAAGCGAGGGTCATCACATGGATTGAGAGAGCAATAAAATATTAAAACAACCTGTGTGTTTATTTCATTAAAATACTTTTTAATCATGTGTGTGTGTTTTTTTAACCCTTTCATACAATTGGATTAATAATGGATAGGTGTCATAATTGACGCCTGTCCATTATTAATCTGGCTTAATCTTCCAGATGTGCCTTTTCTGGGGTGGCTGGGGGCAGATGTTTTTAGCCACGGGGGGCCAATAACCATGGACCCTCTCTAGGCTATTAATATCTGCCCTCAGTCACTGGCTTTACTACTCTGGCGGAGAAAATTGCGCGGGAGCCCACGCCAATTTTTTCCGCGATTTAACCCTTAAATTTAATAGCTACAGCGCCGAAATTTTGCACATACACACTACTAACATTAGTAGTGTGGAATATGCAAAAAAAAGGGGGATATGAGATGGTTTACTGTATGTAAACCATGTCTCATATCCTGTCGGGTATGGGAAGGAGAAATGAAAAGCCGGCAATTGAATTAGCGGCTTTAATGCTATCTTGCGCTCCATTAAATATAAATATACATATATAGGTGTCTCACTGACATATATATATGTATATATACCTATTCTATGTGTATATATCTACTCTATTCTAACCTGTCAGTGTGATTTTACTGTACACAGCACTGATTTGCCGGCTTTTCAAAGGACACCGGTGCGTACAAATCGGACAGTAATACGGATGTCATACGAATGATGCGATTAAAAATCGCATTGCACTCGCATTGCACTCGCATGACACTCGCATGACAATCGCATACGTTACATCCGTTTTTTCGGTCCAGATTACGGACCGATTTGTCTCTTGCCAGTGGAAATGAGCCCTTACGACTGGACTGGTCACTCCTGACATGCTCCTTTTCCTTGGGCTTTTGTTGCACTTCATCCAGCAGCTGAGGCTGCCGATCACATCACTCTCCATGATGAAATTAGGCCAAAGCAGGGTTCTGAATCTGACACCTGCTTAAAAATCCCCCTTGATTCCAGTCAGCAGACTGCCTCGCGCTGTCCCCATTGGTCCACGCAATCCAGGATGCAGCTGGGAGGTCAGAAGGCCCGCGTTGAACCCGGCGTTCAGCATCCGGTGGGCGCCGACATCTTGGATCCACTACGCATGAGCAGCAACCTAGCAACCTGGAAGCACTCGCAGGCTCCGCCACCCGACATCACCACGGCCCGGAAACGCTCCAGCTCACACTGAGAGCGGCGCAGGACGCCGGACACGGCCAGCAGCGCTCCAGATGGCACCCACCTCCTGACGCAACCCTGCTGCACCGCATACCAAACGGACCGGAAGGGGATGGGGAATACTTACCGGCGCTGGCGCAGGTAGGAATCCTCTGGACTCTGCTCCCTGCTGAAAAACGCCACCGACGTGCAGCCCAGCCAAGACAACCGTGGCGTCTCCAGGAACTCCCGCACCGGCCGAGGTAGGAGACCCCTCCGCTACCTGATTCGGCCGACCGGCCCGGGATCCTTAGGATTCATCTGTAGGATCCTGTCCCTACAGGAACAGGAAACCAACTGATGCATGGGAGAGAAATGTATCTCAGTGACGGACGGACTCCAAGAAATTAGTACAGAAGACCATATAATGACTTCTATAGATGGACAGTTAATAAGGATTGATTATTTACCGTGGATTGTGCTTTTCTCCAGCTCCGTCTACTTAGTGCGCCATAAAGACTTACATCACACCTTTGCAATGAAGAAAATGGCTAAGCGGATCACGGCTGCTCTAGACGAGGTGGATGGGGCTTATCTGGAAAGGGACATCTTAACATTCTGTGATTGTCCATTTGTGGCCTCCATGCTCTGCTCCTTTCCAACTACATATCACCTCTGTATGGTCATGGAGTATGTGGAAGGTAGGACATGTGTATTCTATTATAGTCAGTCCACGTCTGCTGACATCTTATCATATCATTAGGATTTGTCCAGGTGGTTGGTTACATCACCACAGAGCATGTACTATAGGTTATATATGACCTACATGCCCGGAAATTAATTGTTCTGTCAGCAGGGGTACTATGGGGCCCATGAGCTCTAGGGGGCCCAGCATCACTTGGCATTGGGCCACATCACTCCTCCTGTCATCACAATTTCAGCATGGCGGCATCCTCAGAATGTGAATACAGCTGAACAGAATGGTGCATCAAGAAGCCGAGAGCCCCCGGTCCACCATTCAGCCCGTGGTCGTGAGACTGTGGTCTGAGACTCCGTACACTGCAGGGGCCAAGTAGTCACAGCACCGTGCCCGTAGTGTGGAGTCTCAGCACTCACACCGGACTGACCAGAGCAGCATGCCGTGGCAATGGGGCCAGGGGAATAGTGCTTTATTTATTGTCAGCATCTGTAGGGCCATAATACTGATTGGGTGGCTGCGGGGGACATAGTAGTGTGTGCGAGGCAATGGGAGCCTGCTAATACCCCCAGATTGACTTGTCGACTGTGAATGCCCCTGTACAAAGTGGAGTCTTCATACTGAGTGGTGTGCTGTGGGGTCCTTATTCACTGTGGGGGTCCTCATTCTGTGTTAGGGTCCAAATTATGTGTGAGGAGCTGTGGGGGCCTTTATACTAAGTGAAGACATGTGGGGCCATTATATTGTGTGAGAGTCTGTTTGGGACATTATACTGAGTATAGGGACTGTGGGCGCCATCATACGGAGTGGGGGCATCATACTGACACCGTATATGTAGGATGATACTGTAGGGAGGAGGATTCACTGAGGGAACCATACTCACTGTGTTTGGGTGAGGGCACGCTTGACAGCATCATACTTTGAAATGAACATAAAAGTATATTGCTGGTGAAAACACTAAGGGGCTTTATTGGATGGATGGATGGATGGATAGATAGATAGATAGATAGATAGATAGATAGATAGATAGATAGATAGATAGATAGATAGATAGATAGATAGATAGATAGATAGTATCTTCAGTTGTAGACAAGATGTGATATCACTTTATGTTCTTAGTTACATGGACCACATTTCACCACTACTTTAGTCTAATATTATGTGAACTATTCATTATATCTGTATATATTCTCTCCTGCCAAATATCTCGGCTCGCTTCCCATTATACATCACGGTGATCTGCTTTATTAACCCCTCACCCGTCATATTTCTTTTTTTCTACAGGTGGAGACTGTCAGGCTCTATTAGACACCAGGGGTCCTTTATCTGTCCCCTTGGCCCGCTTGTATTTTGCAGAAGCGGTTGTTGCTGTAGAATACTTGCACAGCTATGGTGTGGTCCACAGAGACCTGAAGCCAGGGAAGTAAGTGCCCCCTCTAGTTTGATAAAGGAAGTTATCATTTATTTATCATTTATTTCTATATAGTCTGCAAGACTAAAACCATCTTTTCTTCCACAGCCTCCTGATAACATCTACTGGACACATTAAAGTTACTGATTTTGGTGCTTCAAAACTTGGTGTCATGATACCAAAAAACAACAACTACAAGCCATCAGCAGAGGAGATCAGCAGAGAGTTCCGGGACCATGAGGTGGGCATCACTTACAGAAACACAGCTTGTTCTCTACTAATCTCATCACAATGTTTCTTCTCTGCATTCTTCATTTCTAGAGATCTTTTCCGCTGATATTTTATCTTCTGTCATTGTGTTTTTATGGTGAGAACTTGTCTTAATAATGGAATGATCAATCTCATCTCTTTCTTCTGTTGGTTTCCAGGTCTGCGGTACCCTACATTTTATAGCCCCAGAGGTCATCCTGAGGAAAGGCTATGGAAGACCTGTTGACTGGTGGGCAATGGGGATCATACTACATCAATTCCTTGTGGGATCTGTACCATTTGATGGGAATTCCCGAACTGAGATTGAAGAAAATATTGTCGGTGGTAAGTGGATTAATCCAATCATTGCTTTGGTTGGTTACATTTGTTCACCTATTTCTTTAGCTTTATCTTACAGTCCAATAAAGATGTTTCATTTTCTGTAATTTTCTATATAAGGCTACGTTTAGATTTGCGTTGCGTCGGGCGCCGGTTCAGCGACGCATAGCGACGCATGCGTCATGCGCCCCTATATTTAACATGGGGGGCGCATGGACATGCGTTGTCTAGCGTTTTGTGACGCATGCGTCATTTTTGGCGCAAGTGTCAGGGCGCAGAGGACGCTGCATGATGCAGCTTTTTTGCGCCAAAAATCATGCCAAAAATGGACGCATGCGTCACAAAACGCTGCGTTGTGCATGCGTTTTGCATGCATTGTGCGTTGCGTCCCCGAAGCTGGTACGTGGCACTGAAATACGTGGCACTGAAATACGTGGCACTGAAATACGTGGCACTGAAATACGTGGCACTGAAATACGTGATACGTGGCACTGAAATACGTGGCACTGAAATACGTGGTATGTGGCACTGAATACGTGGTACATGGCACTGAAATACGTGGCACTTAAATATGTGGCACTGAAATGCGTGATACGTGGCACTGAAATACGTGATACATGGCACTGAAATACGTGGCACTGAAATACGTGGCACTGAAATACGTGGCACTGAAATACGTGGTACGTGGCACTGAAATACGTGGCACTGAAATACGTGGCACTGAAATACGTGGTACGTGGCACTGAATACGTGGTACGTGGCACTGAAATACGTGGCACTGAAATGCGTGATACGTGGCACTGAAATACATGATACATGGCACTGAAATACGTGGCACTGAAATACGTGATATGTGGCACTGAAATACGTGGCACTGAAATACGTGGTACGTGGCACTGAATACGTGGTACGTGGCACTGAAATACGTGGCACTTAAATATGTGGCACTGAAATACGTGATACGTGGCACTGAAATACGTGATACATGGCACTGAAATACGTGGCACTGAAATACGTGATATGTGGCACTGAAATACGTGGCACTGAAATACGTGGCACTGAAATAAGTGATATGTGGAACTTAAATACGTGGCACTTAAATACGTGGCACTATGACTGTCAGAAAATGTTCATTAAACGGTTAGGGGTGAGGTTAGGGGTAGAGTTAGGGTTAGGGTTTGGATCCCTTTATCACCTTGATGGTGGTGGGTGGCTTTTCAGTCTGTTTTCTGTTTTTTTTTTTTTCTATAAAAACGCATGCGTTTTTAACGCAAACAAACGCATGTGCTTAAAAACGCATGCGTTTACATAGACAGCAATGCATTTTTTTGCCGCGAAAAAACGCATGTGTTTTTTCGCGGCAAAAAAACGCCGCTAGAAAATGCTACAGGTTGCATTTCTGCAAATGAATGCGCGCGTCAAAAAACGCATGCATTGCCGAAAACACGTCAAAACGCATGCGAAAAAACGCATGCGTTTTTAATGTTAAGTATAGGGGGTAAAAGCTAAAATGCAGCTTACAAAAACGCAAGTGTGAAACCACCCAACAGTTCAGATATGGAACAGTCTCTGACAATACCCGCAACACTTTTGTTTTGTATTTTCCAGCAGGAACATTTGAGATCAAGAGTCATCCATTTCCACATGATTTTTCTGTCATTGGTCTCCTATACTGTCCATGTTTCATGAAGCCCAATTATGTTGCCCATACATCTATACATTTCGCTAATTTTGTACGGTTTTCCCAGATTACCAGATCATTCATCTGGAGCTGATGTTATCTGTCAGTGATGGGATTGTCGCATGTATGATGGCTGACAATGATCGCTGACTTCTGTATGATAACATTCCTCTGCTGTTCGTGCACAATAGTATCATGTAATAAGGCGTCCCTTTACTTACATTACGCTGGTAAACAGAGAGTTTGGTGCCAACGATGTCTTAACGGTTTTATATTAAGTTTATCGTGCTAATTAAAAATATTGCTTTGGATTTGCCAGAATGGCTCTAGTTTTTCAAATAATTAATAGCTAATTAAAATTCTGGCCTCGAAAAGTCGCTTTTATAGCATTGTAAGCCTACAAATTGAAATACAAAACAATTGCATAGGATATTTAATTACCTAGGAAATCATTATTGTTATGGATGAACTTTTGTCACGCTGTGACGGTTTTCGGTAATGAAAGGGGCCTCAAACTGTCCATGGAACTGGGACCTCAACTATTCGTGTCCTGGGGGTACTCTTGAAGGTAGAGGGGCCTGAGTCTAAAGCAGCCTAGAAATGGTCGTTAACCTCTTCAGCACCAAAGGAAATTAAATTCATTAAATATGGGACACAAACACATGGAAGATCTGAGATTCACGATAAGTAGTGATCTTCTAACCCCAGATCTCCCAGGAGGACGAGACACACTCTTGACAATTATCTCAAAAACTGGAACCAATTCAGCAAAAGTAATGGTGATCCCTGAACATTCAAGAAAAAAAACACATGGCATTACCCTATTTGATATATTTCCCCCTCCTGAAGGGATTAAATGGTGGGAAAATATCTTTCTCTCTGTTCTTGCCATTGTACGTACTCACAAGTGCTTTGCAGGTAGTTGGCTAGCAAACCTGGCCAGTCAGGGGACCATAGCAGGAGACGGATAGGTTTCCTTCCCTGTGAACAGTCTGTGATTGGTGTATGTATTAGTAAATAAAGAGGGAGAGGGGGATAAAAGAGGGGAGCGCCAGAGATCCGTGCCCGACCTTCAGCGTTTTCCTAGCAGAAGTGATGCCCCACCCTTCATTTTGTCACAGCCTTAGGCCGGTTTCACACGTCAGTGGCTCCGGTACGTGAGGTGACAGTTTCCTCACGTACCGGAGACACTCACACACGTAGACCCATTAAAATCAATGCATCTGTGCAGATGTCATTGATTTTTTGCGGACCGTGTCTCCGTGTGCCAAACACGGAGACATGTCAGTGTTCATGGGAGCGCACGTATTACACGGACCCATTAAAGTCAATGGGTCCGTGTAAAACCTCCCTATGGGAGGTGGAGCCGCCTATTCATGACTGTAATCGGCGGCCCCACGTGACCGCATACAGTGGAAGCCGCGGCCAGACCAGGAAGCACCGACAGCCAACGAGGGAGCGGGTGAGGATTTTCAGAACAACGGGGGGGGGGGGGCGCACAGGGGGTGGGAGGGCGGTGGACACATAGATCTTTATTTTAAACACTATTATTCATATTTTCTCTGCAGCAAACGCTGCTGCAGGGAACATATGAATTGCGGATTCAGCACCAGATGCTGGTAGTACGTGTGGTACCCAGCACGGTGCGTGTGGTACCCAGTGGGCACACGGGCGGCACACGTGTGCCACACTGATGTTCACCAGAAACGCAGGGGCACACGGACACGGATAACTCCGGTACCGATTTTTTCCGGCACCGGAATTATCTGGACGTGTGGGACAGCCCTTAGGGTTAGGCTGCCGTCACACTAGCGAGTTTTACGGACGTAAGAGCGCATAAAATACGTCCGTAAAACACGTCTAACAAACGGCCCAATTATTCCCAATGGGTCAGGTCCTATCAGCCGTATATAACGCATCCGTAATATACGCCTTTCTACGGCCGTACAAAATCGCAGCATGCTGCGTTTGTCAGCGTATTGCGCAAAAAATACGCCAATGAAAGTCTATGGGGGCGAGAAAAATACGGATTCCACACGGACCAGCAGTGTGACTTGCGAGAAATACGCAGCGGTGTTAGTGAAAAGCCGGTAATTCAATTGCCGGCTTTTCATTTCTCCTTCCCAAACCCGACATGATATGAGACATGGTTTACATACAGTAAACCATCTCATATCCCCTTTTTTTTGCATATTCCACACTACTAATGTTAGTAGTGTGTATGTGCAAAATTTGGGCTCTGTAGCTTGTAAAATAAAGGGTTAAATCGCGGAAAAAATTGGCGTGGGCTCCCGCGCAATTTTCTCCGCCAGAGTGGTAAAGCCAGTGACTCGTGGCTGTAAAAACCCCGGGTGCTGAAAGGAAAGCTGGGTGATCTGTACTTACATTGAGTTGCGGTGAGGCGCCCTCTGGTGGATGTTCTCATGAACTGCAGCCTTGGAAAAGTTCCCACGCTCGAGTTCATATGAGTTCATCCACCAGAGGGCGCCTCACCGCGACTCAATGTAAGTACAGATCACCCAGCTTTCCTTTCAGCACCCGGGGTTTACAGGCACGAGCGAGTGCTTTAGCACAGCTCCTGGCTGCAAAATGATTTAACCCCTTCAGATGGATTTACTTCGTGGGACCTGACAATTCATCCGAAGGTATGTATATTGTTGGTTTATTATTTTGCCAAGCGAGGGTCTTCAGGATGGATTGAGAGAGCAATAAAATACTAAAACAACCTATGTGTTTATTTCATTAAAATACTTTTTAATAATGTGTGTGTTTTTTAACCCTTTCATACAATTGGATTAATAATGGATAGGTGTCATAATTGACGCCTCTCCATTATTAATCTGGCTTAATGTCACTTTACAATAGCAAGGTGACATTAACCCTTCATTACCCCATATCCCACCGCTACACAGGAGTGGGAAGAGAGTGGCCAAGTGCCAGAATAGGCGCATCTTCCAGATGTGCCTTTTCTGGGGTGGCTGGGGGCAGAGGTTTGTAGCCAGGGGGGGGCCAATAACCATGGACCCTCTCTAGGCTATTAATATCTGCCCTCAGTCACTGGCTTTACCACTCTGGTGGAGAAGATTGCGCGGGAGCCCAAGCCAATTTTTTCCGCGATTTAACCCTTTATTTTACAAGCTACAGCGCCCAAATTTTGCACATACACACTACTAACATTAGTAGTGTGGAATATGCAAAAAAAGGGGATATGAGATGGTTTACTGTATGTAATCATGTCTCATATCCTGTCGGGTTTGTGAAGGAGAAATGAAAAGCCGGCAATTGAATTACCGGCTTTTCACATATATCGCGCTGAATTAAATATAAATACAGAATATATATATATGTGTCTCAATGATATATATATATATATATATATATATATATATATATATATATATACTGTATATATGTTTTACCGAACATTTGAGCACATAAATCCATTAGATGTCGGTTTTGCAAGCCTGCGAGAAAATATCGCAGTACGGATGCCATACGGATTACATACGGAGGATGCCATGCGCAAAATACGCTGACACACCCTGACTACGGATGACATACAGACCACTATTTTGGGAACATTTCTCCGTATTACGGCCGTAAAAAACGGACCGTATTGTCTTACGCTGAGTGTGACGCCGGCCTTAGTCATTCAGGGATCTGTATGAACAGAAAGTTGGGATTAATGGGATTGAGCCTTTTGGCCAAGCTAAAACCCGAAATCCATAAGAAAAACCTTGACACCTGAAATGTTATTTATGTAGCAGATCCTAAAAGAGTATTCTGTTACTAAGAGTTTGTTTTTACTTTCTGATCAGAAAATGAAGCTCACGAGGAAATAGAGCAACAAAACTCAGACAATAAAGAAATGGGGGAAAAGAGAGAAGGTAAGTGTGAGAATCAGCTGTATGTTGTGTGATGTCAGTTAGTGAGAATAACTCATGTGGGGCAGATGACATCTGTCAGTGATGGGATATGTATGATGGCTGACAGTGACCCCTGACCTCTAAGATTTCTCTGCCGTTTGGCCAGTGACTGCACAATAGTGACATGTAATGAGTCGTCCCTTTACTTACGTTATAGATACAAAACAGATTCTTTAAGAATACATTGTTACTGATGGGTTTTTTTTTACATTCTGATCAGATATTTCAGTTCACGAGGACAGAAAATCTTCGATACCTTTGAGTGCAGAACAACAAAACTCAGAAAGTGGAGAAAAGAAGGAAAAGAGACAACGTAAGTTTGAGAATCAGCTCAATGTTGTGTGATGTCAATCAATGAGAAAAATTCATGTGGAGAAGACATTATCTGTCAGTGATGGGATTGTCCCATGTATGATGGCTGACAGTGACCCCTGACCTCAGTATAGTAAGGTTCCTCTGCCGTTCGGCGCAGTGACTGCACAGTAGCATCATGTAATATGGAGTCCCGTCACTTACATTATATTTACTTCTCTTCTCACAGGTTCCCGCCTCCGCCGGTTTTTATCATCCTGCCGGCGTAGATTATCCAGGGCTGCTCGCGCATTTACATGTTGTTGCAGTTGCCCCAGCACCATCTAAAAGACTGGAAACCTCCACATCTTGCGCCTTGAAGTCCAGCAGATCCACCATCACTGCTGGACCCGTATAGAAGGATCTTCACCATCTACCTGTGGCCTTCTAACGTTACATCTTTACCCGGACATGTTTTGCCTCTGTCACCAGGCACCGCTGTATTCATACTGCTCGCCAGACTTGGCTTTTACTGATCACCTGGTACCTGACCCCGGCTTTGTTCCTGACTATGATTTAGTCTATTGATACCCGGAGATATTTTGCCTTTGTCACCAGGCGCCGTAGTATTCATACTGCTCACCAGACTTGGCTTTTACTGATCACCTGGTACCTGACTATGATTTCGTCTATTGATACCCAGACATGTTGTGCCTCTGTCACCAGGCGCAGCGGTATTCATACTGCTTGCCAGACTTGGCTTTTACTGATCACCTGGTACCTGACCCCGGCTTTGTTCCTATGATTTCGTCTATTGATACCCGGACATGTTCTGCCTCTGTCACCAGGTGCCGCAGTATTCATACTGCTCGCCAGACTAGGCTTTTACTGATCACCTGGTACCTGACCCCGGCTTTGTTCCTGACTATGATTTAGTCTATTGATACCCGGACATGTTCTGCCTCTGTCACCAGGCGCCGCAGCGGTATTCATACCGCTCGCCAGACTTGGCTTTTACTGATCACCTGGTACCTGACCCCGGCTTTGTTCCTATGATTTCGTCTATTGATACCCGGACATATTCTGCCTCTGTCACCAGGCGCCACGGTATTCATACTGCTCGCCAGACTTGGCTTTTACTGATCACCTGGTACCTGACCCCAGCTTTGTTCCTGACTATGATTTCGCCTATTGATAATGTTCCTGGATTTGTTAATCCCTTAACCTTCTATCTTATTATTAATAATAATAAAAAAACAAAACTAAAAGCCGTTACTGTTGCTCTGATTCCTTTTCATCTTGAACACACAACTAATTGTAAGTCACTAATTGCTCTTCTTGTCACTAGACGCATTTGTCATTATCCTGAATGCAGCAGTCAGACTCATATTTCTGTCCAGCAGCTACACCGATGCCACCACCCAGTACCAGTCATTGCACTCTCCCACAAAGCTCTCCACAGTGCTGCACTGTCCTACAACTCCTCCCATTTGTTACTCTACTACCATATCTACACTCCAATGAGCTAAGACTAGCATCCTCAATAATCAGGTTCTCCCACGTCCAAGACTTTTTCTGTGCTGCATCAGCTCTCAGGAAGGCTCTACTTCAGACAATCAGGTTCATGCCCACTGTCCATGGATTTAAGTGTGCACTAAATACAGATAATTTTTGGCAGGACTATTAAGTAATCTCAGTAATCTAAGATTTGCCCACTGCACTCAGTAGCACTCAATATCTGCACATATACAGGGTGGGCAATTTATATGGATACACCTAACTAAAATGGGAATGGTTGGTGATAACTTCCTGTTTGTGGCACATTAGTATATGGAAAGGGGGAAACCTTTCACGATGGGTGGTGACCATGGCGACCATTTTGAAGTCGGCCATTTTGGATCCAACTTTATTTTTTCCAATGGGAAGAGGGTCATGTGACACATCAAACTAATTGAGAATTTCACAAGAAAAACAATGGTGTGCTAGGTTTTAACGTAACGTTATTCTTTCATGAGTTATTTACAAGTTTATGACCACTTATAAAATGTGTTCAAAGTGCTGCCCATTTTATTATTATTTTTATTATTTTTATTATTCATTTTTATAGCGCCATTTATTCCATGGCGCTTTACATGTGAAATACGGGGCAAATATAGACAAATACATTAAACATGAGCAAAAAACAAGGCACACGGGTACATAAGGAGGGAGGACCCTGCCCGCGAGGGCTCACAATCTGCAGGGGATGGGTGATGATACACTAGGAGAGGGCAGAGCTGGTTGTGCGGCGGTTCAGTAGGTTCAGGATCACTGCAGGCTGTAGGCTTGTCAGAAGAGGTGAGTCTTCAGGTTCTTTTTGAAAGTTTCTATGGTAGGCGAGAGTCTGATGTGCTGGGGTAGAGAGTTCCAGAGTATGGGTGAAGCACGGGAGAAGTCTTGGATGCGGTTGTGGGAAGAAGAGATAAGAGGGGAGTAGAGAAGGAGGTCTTGAGAGGATCGGAGGTTGCGTGTTGGTAGGTACCGGTTGATCATGTCACAGATGTATGGAGGAGATAGGTTGTGGATGGCTTTGTAGGTCATTGTGAGGGTTTTGAACTGGAGTCTCTGGGCAATAGGAAGCCAGTGAAGGGCTTGGCATAGGGGAGAGGCTGGGGAATAGCGGGGAGACAGGTAGATTAGTCGAGCAGCAGAGTGTAGGATGGATTGGAGTGGTGCCAGAGTGCTAGAGGGGAGTCCAGAGAGTAGGAGGTTGCAGTAGTCGAGGCGGGAGATGATAAGGGCATGCACTAGTGTTTTTGTGGTGTCACGGTCAAGGAATGCGCGGATCCGGGAAATGTTTTTGAGTTTGAGGCGGCAGGAGGAGGCAAGGGCTTGGATATGTGGCTTGAAAGAGAGGGCAGAGTTGAGGATCACCCCGAGGCACCGGGCGTGTGGGACTGGGGAAAGTGAGCAGCCGTTGACATTGATGGATAGGTCTGGTGGAGGGGTAGAGTGAGATGGGGGAAAGATGATGAATTCTGTTTTGTCCATGTTCAGTTGTAGAAAGCGAGCAGAAAAGAAGGCTGAGATAGCAGACAGACAGTGCGGGATTTTGGTAAGTAAGGAGGTGAGGTCAGGTCCGGATAGGTAGATCTGCGTGTCATCAGCATAGAGGTGGTACTGCATACCGTGGGATTCTATGAGCTGTCCCAGACCGAAGGTGTAGATGGAGAAGAGTAGGGGTCCTAGAACAGAGCCTTGAGGAACACCGACTGACAAGGGGCGAGGTGAGGAGGTGGTGTGGCGGAGGGAGACACTTAATGTCCGATCTGTCAGATATGATGAGATCCAGGAAAGGGCCAAGTCTGTGATGCCAAGAGATGAGAGGATTTGTAGCAGAAGGGAGTGGTCCACTGTGTCAAAGGCAGAAGACAGGTCCAGGAGAAGGAGGACAGAGTAGTGTCGCTTGTTCCTGGCAGTTAGTAGGTCATTGGTGACTTTAGTTAGGGCAGTTTCAGTTAAGTGATGGGAACGGAAGCCAGATTGTAATCGATCAAAGAGGGAGCAGGAGGAGAGGTGAGAGGACAGTTCAAGATGGATGTGTTGCTCCAGCAATTTGGAGGCATAAGGAAGAAGAGATATCGGGCGATAGCTAGACACAGAGGATGGGTCGAGGGAGGGCTTTTTGAGGATGGGTGTGATCTTGGCATGTTTGAAGGATGAGGGGAAGACACCTGTTGTGAGTGAGAGGTTGAAGAGGTGCGTTAGGGTTGGGATGAAGACCGTGGAAAGGTTAGGGATGAGGTGAGATGGGAGCGGGTCGAGCGTGCAGGTGGTGAGGTGTGATCTCGACAGGAGGGTGGAGAGCTGATCTTCTGTCATGGTGGAGAAGCTGGTTTTGGAGGAGCAGGGGTGAGCAGCTAAGAGGGGCAGTGGGCGCTGTGGGCCAAAGCTTTCTCTGATCGTATCGATCTTCTGTTTAAAGAAAGAGGCAAAGTCTTCAGCAGAAATGAGAGGGGAGGGAGGGGGTGCAGGGGGACGGAGTAGAGAATTGAAAGTGTTGAAAAGCTGTTTAGGGTTGTGAGACAGGGAGGATATGAGAGATGAGAAGTAAGTTTGTTTTGCGGCAGTGAGCGCGGACTTGAAGCTGGCGAGGGACTGCTTGTATGCGGTGAAGTGGTCAGCAGAACGGGATCGCTTCCATCTTCGCTCAGCGATCCTAGAAGCCCGTCTCAGTTCTTTAGTCAGGCTGGTCAGCCAGGGCTGCCTGTTGACTGTACGAGTTTTGCTATGCATGAGCGGGGCGGCCGAATTGAGTGTTGCTGTTATTGTGGCGTTATAGAAAGCAGCAGCAGCATTTGTGTCATGAAGGGAGGCTATGTCGGTAAGAGGGAGGAGGGACTCAGAGAGTGATTGTAAGTTGAGATGTTTGAGATTTCTGCGAGGGAGTTCGTGGAGTGGGGGTTGCACACTAGGAGAGGAGAGGGAAGAGAATGTCAGTAGGTTGTGGTCAGACAGGGGGAGGGGTGAGTTAGTGAGATTAGTAAGGGAGCAGAGGCGGGTGAAGACGAGGTCCAGCGTGTGGCCATCTTTGTGAGTGGCCTCAGAGGACCATTGAGTGAGGCCAAAGGAGGCAGTCAGTGATAAAAGTTTAGAGGCAGCTGAGGTGGAAGTGTCAATCGGGATGTTGAAATCACCCATGATGATAGTGGGGATGTCAACAGAGAGGAAATGAAGTAGCCATGTGGTGAAGTGGTCGAGAAACGTGGAGATGGCTAGTTCTGGGGGCCGGTAGATGACAGCCAGCTGGAGGTTGGAGGGGGAATAGATGCGGATGGAGTGCACCTCAAATGAGGGAAGAGTAGCGGAGGGTGGTAGCGGGATTGGAGTGAAGGAGCAGGTGTCGGACAGGAGCAAGCCAACTCCGCCACCACGTTTGTTGGTGGAGCGAGAGGTGTGAGAGAGGTGGAGACCGCCGTAGGAAAGCGCAGCTGGAGAGGCTGAGTCAGAGGGGGTGAGCCAGGTTTCCGTGATGCCAAGGAAGGAGAGTTTGTTGGTGATGAAGAGGTCATGGATAAATGGCAGTTTGTTGCAGACGGAGCGTGCGTTCCATAGTGCTCCAGGTAGGGGGACCGGGGGAGTGGGGGCTGGATGAATGGGTATGAGGTTATCATGGTTGGGAAAACGTGCGGAGGATCGAGGTAGGGGGTTAGAAATGAGCGTGGGGATGTGTTGAGGTGGGCCGGGATTTGGGGATACATCAACGGCAATGAGGAGTAGCAGACAGAGCGTTAGAAGGTGGGAGCTGGATAGGACATGATGTGGCCGTGTGTGTCTGGAGAAAAAGGATTGTATGTGGAGGAACAGTTCTGAGGAGAAGGTGAGATGGCTGGGGAGGATGGAGGAAGAAATGACTAGTTCCTTACAAGGTGGAGGGATTGCAAGAGATTGTAAGAAGGAAAGTAGTATGGGGGTGAATGAGAAAAGAAACCGAAACATTGTAGAGGTTGGTGTTCTGTTACCTTCCAGTCAATTCCAGTCCAATTCAGTCTAATTCAAATTCATAATTAAAAAGATGTAATTTAAAAGATGAAATGCAGCAGACTGCGTCTGTAGCAGACGCCTGCATGTGAATATATCCCCAGTTAAGGGCATTCAGGTGTGAATGAGGAGGTGGCTGGGTATGGGAGACCGGATGTAGCGAGTTATGCAGAGGTCATAAAGAGAGGGAGGGGTTGGAGTGACCACTCAGAGAGATGCCAGAATAACACAATGAGATATATGGAACAGGTCATGGAAACAGGCTGATAGGTAAGAAAGCATACTAAAAAGGATTATATGTGCTGCACCAAGACACTCAGATCCAGGGAAGGCATAGAAAATTCAATGCAGTATACAGAGACATTCAGGAGCCAGGGAGAGCTGGGGAAAGGTCAATGCATACCATGAAAATTCAATGCAATATACAGCCCATTGTGTTGGATTGTCAATGCAACCCTCTTCTCCCACTCTTGCCACACTGATAGCAACACCGCAGAAAAAAGCTAGTTTAAGGGGGTCAGATTCCTTGTAGGAATGCTCGGACACAGTGACTGCACCAGCAGAGTAGTGAGTGCAGCTCTGGAGTATAATACAGGAGGTAACTCAGGATCAGTAATGTAATGTATGTACACAGTGACTGCACCAGCAGAATAGTGAGTGCAGCTCTGGGGTAATTTTATGCATGTACCTTGTGTTATATATCCCATTTTCATCTCTCAGAAAAGAAGAAAAAAAAAAAAGTGTAAATAAAGTGAACTATAATAATGCCATTTATTAATAATAAATACTGGTGAACTAGCGCAAATAAAACAAACAATATGGCTGTAGTGCTCATCGCGACCAATCAGATGGCAATCTTCATATTTTAACCTGGAAATTAATAGCCAAAATCTAAGCAGAAAACGTAATAATTTATGAAGCGCTGACTTGATTAGCTGCGGACACATCTATAGAGACCTGAGCGCTGCGGAGCGGAGATCATGAGGACAGCAGCAGCGGCAGAGCCGCAGCCAGGCTCAGGAGCAGGACCGTGTTGGGGGAAGCCACCAGGCCGTCGTTACACAGGTCTTTCTGGCAGCATTTTATTTCAAAGTTTTTAATTCCTCCGTTTTCCTGGCTGACCAATTCAGACTTGCACTTGTCGTAAATTCTGCAGCTGTATTTGCTCTCGCCAGTTGATACTAAAAAGGGTGAAATGAATAGCGTTAATGTGAGAACTGCAGCGCGACCATTATGCATTCACTCTGGGAAAACAAGGATTTAAGATGTCCTAGATAACTTTTGAGGAGATTCTGAGAAAGCATGCATGAAAGTAGTTCACCCAAGATTGTAAGTTTTCGCCTGTCCATAGTGTAGAGGAAAAAGCTTACTGATCGCAGAGAGTCCGACTGCTGGGATCACCACCAAGCCCTAGATTTAATATGCGCCCCTCTGCTCCACTCATTGTCTATGGGACTGCTGCAGACAGAGTCCAGCGCTTCATTATCTCTGGCAGCCCCCCAGTGTGTCTGCTCCATGTGCTATGGATAGGACATAACTTACAATCAACAGATTTTTTTTTTTTCCCTTATTGATATATATATATATATATATATATATATATATATATATATATATATATATCTCATCGTGATTACTCGCTAATCCCACCCCCTGCACAGTAGCCCCGCCCCCACCCCATCACCACCCATAATCACGCCCCCCACCCCATCACCACCCATAATCACGCCCCCCACCCCATCACCACCCATAATCACGCTCCCCACCCCATCACCACCCATAATCACGCCCCCCACCCCATCACCACCCATAATCACGCCCCCCACCCCATCACCACCCATAATCACGCCCCCCACCCCATCACCACCCATAATCACGCCCCCCACCCCATCACCACCCATAATCACGCCCCCCACCCCATCACCACCCATAATCACGCCCCCCACCCCATCACCACCCATAATCACGCCCCCCACCCCATCACCACCCATAATCACGCCCCCCACCCCATCACCACCCATAATCACGCCCCCCACCCCATCACCACCCATAATCACGCCCCCCACCCCATCACCACCCATAATCACGCCCCCCACCCCATCACCACCCATAATCACGCCCCCCACCCCATCACCACCCATAATCACGCCCCCCACCCCATCACCACCCATAATCACGCCCCCCACCCCATCACCACCCATAATCACGCCCCCCACCCCATCACCACCCATAATCACGCCCCCCACCCCATCACCACCCATAATCACGCCCCCCACCCCATCACCACCCATAATCACGCCCCCCACCCCATCACCACCCATAATCACGCCCCCCACCCCATCACCACCCATAATCACGCCCCCCACCCCACTATTGTTATTAACTTCATTTTAAGTTAAATTACCGCCTGCGTAAGCGCTATTGAATGTTGTCATTATTTACTTTAGTTTAATCACCAGCAGCGTTAATTAGATAGCAATGAGCGTGCCGAGCGTTAGCTGGCTGGAAACATCTAGTAACACACATATACATTGCCAACTTTCATAGAACAAGCCACCAACTGGTGCCTTCAATCGACTTCATCACACCCCAAAATATAGATTTCTAATACTGACCCCCCTTAATACTCAACCAGAAGTCGGACCTCCATCGATCAATAAGTTATCATCTCTCCAAAGGATAACTTACAATATTAGTACAACTGATTGCTATATTATGATTAAATAGATCTCTAGGATCATTGAATCTCTAATAGATTGAATGATCCTATAGATACAGCTGGAAACAGAATTCACAGAAAACCAAGGTTATAGGAACACCGGTGACACTACCCAAACATAGCAGAAAGAGGATGTAGGTGGTCAAAATCCTACAAGTGACTGCAGTAAAATCTGGTGTCAGCAGGTGCTGAAGTTTCCGCTTGCATGGTAAAGCGCATACTAAACACTGAAGATCGCCAAGCCCGAACTCCAAGACGTCACCTCTACTGACCCAAAAGCACAAGAAGTGCCGTCTCAACAGAAGTGGAATTTTTCAGGACCTATGGATCAACGCCATGTCTGGAGAAAAAAAAAAATAAAATAATGAAGCATGTGCTGAAAAAAAAAAACACCCTGCCCACGGTGAGGCACAACGGAGGCTCCATGGGGCCTACAGTGAGATGCGGCAGGAGTGCTGTGGGCCCCACAGTTAAAAGAACAACCTGTGGGGTCCACAGTGAGGCCCACAGTGAAAAGAACATCTCTGAGTATAACACCTTGTCTACAGTGAGGAGTGGTGGGGGCTCCACGATGCTCTGGAACCGGAAACCTGTAGCATTTGTAGGGCAAGATGAATTCAATAGTCTATCAGGAAATCTTAAGAGAAAACATCATGCCTTTCATGAGGAAGGTGAAGCTAGGTGTCACTGGAGCCTCCAATAAGAGATGAATCCCAGCACCTCAAAGTCCACCAAGACTTGGTTTCAGAAAGACCCCTTGAGTGGCCATCACAGTGATCTCACTTGAATCCCATAAAAAAAACCAAAAAAAAAAAAAACACCACCTTTAGTGGAGTGTGAATAAGGCGGCTGCAGCAAACCCAAAAAATGTTAGTGACCTGGACGTTATTGCCCATGAGGACTGGGCTCAGATTCCTCAGGAGACAGTGTCAAGCAATGCATCATGTCTGCGGCGGGTCGTAACAGCCAGAGGGGCACTACCAAGTCATGACACAGAATAACAGACTGCAGAAGTCAACATGCTACTTTCTTGTGAATGGAGAGAAACCACTCATTATATTTCTTGTGTTGGGCCATTACATTGTTCTTGTTTCATTGCGGACAAGAGAAAAGTTTTTCAATATTGTTAATAAATACATTTTACATTTGGACGATGGAAAGGTGGAGGTAATTTTTATTGCATCCCTCTGCACCACCACCTTCTAATTATACAATATGGAGTCACCACTATTTGGCGACTTTCGAATTGCAGCCACCTTATTGTGGCGTGTCCATACTGCCTGGCGGGTGGAGGGCACTGCAAGAACCGCACAGCTTGCTGCAAAGTATCCCAGATAATAAACATTTACGGCACATGTATACATCACTCAGATATACATACGTGTGATCCTCATGCAGGCGTTTTCTGAATCTGCACAGGTGGCATTGGTGTCACATTTTAAATAACTCCAATTGCTGCAAGTAAAGCATTTAATAGCCTGGCCTGAAAGAGAAAGAACAGCAAAACGGATCAGAACTTATTGGAAAGTAGAAACCCCTTCTGGTTACCCTTTACTTCCCCCACATAATGTACAATCTTTTATTCTCCTGCACTTTTTTCTCCACCCTGCCTATATGTGACATATTTCCCGGTGACCACTTTGGTGGTTTGCGAACTCTGCTTCAGAAAAATGGCCGCCGCGATCTCCATCTGCGCACGCGCGGCATCCCGCGGCCATTTTCCTGAAGCCCCGGGCAGCAGAGCGCTCCATCTGCGCACGCGCGGCCTCAGGAAGATGGCCGCCCCCACCGATAACCAGGGGAATAGCACAGATCGCGCTCTTTTTCTTCACCTGCGCAGTGGATTCGGCAGTTGGGCATGCGCAAACCACTACGCCACCCTCGGAAAGATAAGCAAGATCTGGGGGAAGAAACAGCGATGTCACCACGCCCATTTGACCAGACCACCTTGATTGACAGGTGAAAACGGCGACTTTGGTAAGGTATTTCGGCAGCATAGGTGGGGAATCAGGGTACACAAACTACACTATTGTAATGCACAGCTCAGGCCCTATTTAACGGTATTTTTCATCTCACACTGAAAAAAACGGGGTGACAGGTTCCCTTTAAAAATTTCCATAATTTATGTGCCTTTTCTCCATGGAGCAAGGCTTACCTGTAGAGCATAGTGAAAGGAAGACCAGTCCTAAAGCAAGGAGAACACAGCCGATCCCAGGAGTCCTCATGATTCCTGTATGTGGGGGGAAAAAAAAAAAAAATGTCAGTGACAAGGTCCTTTTTTGCTTAAACATGTATTTTGGAGCTACAAAAATGTTTACAATTGGGTTTTATTAAAGAATTGCACCATTTGCCTTCTATAGCCTGTGTTTTACACTGTTTATTGATGACTGCAGAATGAGTGAACTGAGGTGCCCATCAGTGAGCTTGTTCTAATTGTCTGACAGTAGAGCTTGTAACTTTTCTTTCTATCAGGTCAGGACAGCAGACTGTCAGTCATTACATCTCTCACACTGGTCACGCCCCCTTTGATTTACATAACATCTTTAGGTGGATTCTCAGGAAGATCTATGTCCGGCCCATAGATCTTAACAACTCAATAACACACTAAGAAAAACATGGATTTATCAGGAACCATTCGAAGGGCAGGGAGAGTCACAGACCCCCTCATTACACATGGAGGGCAGGGAGAGGGTGACAGACCCCTCATTACACATGGAGGGCAGGGAGAGAGTCACAGACCCCCTCATTACACATGGAGGGCAGGGAGAGAGTCACACACCCCCTCGTTACACATGGAGGGCAGGGAGAGAGTCACACACCCCCTCGTTACACATGGAGGGCAGGGAGAGAGTCACACACCCCCTCGTTACACATGGAGGGCAGGGAGAGAGTCACAGACCCCTCGTTACACATGGAGGGCAGGGAGGGAGTCACAGACCCCTCATTACACATGGTGGGCAGGGAGAGAGCCACAGACCCCCTCATTACACATGGGGGGCAGGGAGAGAGTCACAGACCCCCTCATTACACATGGAGGGCAGGGAGAGAGCCACAGACCCCCTCATTACACATGGAGGGCAGGGGGAGAGTCACAGACCCCCTCATTACACATGGAGGGCAGGGAGAGAGTCACAGACCCCTCATTACACATGGAGGGCAGGGAGAGAGTCACAGACCCCCTCATTACACATGGAGGGCAGGGAGAGAGTCACAGACCCCTCATTACACATGGAAGGCAGGGAAAGAGTCACAGACCCCCTTATTCCACATGGAGGGCAGGGAGAGAGTCACAGACCCCTCATTACACATGGAGGGCAGGGAGAGAGTCACAGACCCCTCATTACACATGGAGGGCAGGGAGAGAGTCACAGACCCTGGTGTACAGGAATGTTTTCTGGATGTCATTATCCTCTAAACACGAGAATGGTGACACTACAGAAACCATTGTTCCCCGGCGCCTCCCGAATATGCCAGAACGTTCCCGGACCCTGTGGGCACAATGGCACAAACACAGTACAGGAATATCAGGCGTCATACGGTTTGGGGGCAAATTCTGGTATTCTTCTTTACATATATAGACGTGTAACTAAAAACACAGAAAAGGCCCAAAGTTTAGAGCTACATGAACACGGGCGAGTGACAGTCACAGCTAATAAATGAGGTGCTCGGTTTTTGTTTTGTATTAAATACAAACAATAATAAGCCTTTTCTTAACTTCTAACACTGCTGGGATTGAAGCAAAGTGAACGCCTGAGAAGTGAAGATTTCACAGCCCAAAACATGTTGCCCCACAGGAGACAATAACACTCCCTACTAGGGGTGCAGTATCTGCATGAGATGGTGCCAGAGCCAGGCAGCAGCTCAGGCTGAGGACACCCACCCTCCTTCCAGCAATTACAGGCAGAAATACAACCCTCCCCTCCCCAACAGTGTCCAGGCATGCCCTGCAGGTAATGCCCAGGCTGCAGGAGCGGTATATAGGGGACACCTTACCTGAGTCCAGTGCCAGTCTATGTCCTGGAAGCCAGGGCTGCAATCATCTGCTCCAGACGCCCCCTATCCTCCTCCATTCTGTAGGCGGGACTCCATGTTAACCCCATGACTGACAGACAGATCTACATGAGCTGATCCTATCATTCCAGCACTTCCTCCAGAGAGAGCTAAAGCCTCAGCATAAAGTCAAAGCATGTTGCCCAAATATATGCAGACATATTCCCTATAAAGCCTGTTCTTTCTTTTGAAGGTCAACTTAAAATAAATGGGAAAAATCTTCCCCAAAAAGATGCATTTTTGCAACAAAATTGACATGCTGCAGATTAAGAAAAAAAAAGTCAATTTCTTCTTTTTTTTTTTTTTGAGGTAACAAATCATTTTTGCATTTGGTTTTCTAATTTTGCACCATTCGCCGTCTACTGCTTTTGTTGCTCCGTATAATTGGTTGCAGGTTGGAACCTGTCAGATGATTATTGCAACATGCAGCATGAATCAGATTGGTAGATCTGGGAAATACTCTGGTGTGTTGGAGAAATTATAATTTAAGGCTATGTGCACACATCCGGAATTGCCGCGCAACTCCTGCCGCGGATATATCGCATGCGGAATTGGCATGCATATTCCCGCTAACCACTAGCGTTTTACAACGTAATTAGCTTGCAGAATGCTAGCGTTTTCCAGGCGATCTGTAGGATCGCTTGGAAAAATGATTGACAGGTTGGTCACACTTGTCAAACACAGTGTTTGACAAGTGTGACCAACTTTTTACTATTGATGCTGCCTATGCCTATGTAAAAATATAAAATGTTAAAAATAAAAATCGTGATATTCTCACCTTCCGGCGTCCCTCGCAGCATTCCCGCTCCTCGCGATGCTCCAGTCCCAGTGATGCCTCACGGCAATAATGATGACGGAGCATCTCGCAAGACCGCTACATCATCACAGGTCATTCTCGCAATGCATCACTGCGAACAGGAGCATCGCGAGGAGCGGGAAGTCTGCGAGGGATGCCGGAAGGTGAGAATATCAAGATTTATTATTTTAATTCTTTTTTTTAACAATTATATGGTTCCCAGGGCCTGGAGACGAGTCTCCTCTCCTCCACCCTGGGTACCAACCGCACATGATCCGCTTACTTCCCGCATGGTGGGCATAGCCACATGCAGAAAGTAGGCGGATCAATGCATTCCTATGTGTGCGGAATCTCGGCGGTTCCGCACAAAGAATGAACATGCTGCGTTTTTTTCCGGAATGCGATTCTGCCGCTGAAAAAAACGCAACATGTGCACAAAAAATGCGGAATGCATTCTAATAAATAGGATGCTTAATGTATGCGTTTTTATAGCGAAAAAAACGCCAAAAAAAACACGAAAAATCCTGAACGTGTGCACATAGCATAAAGATGGGCCCAGGGACCAAAGGAATAGATGAGACTTGCCCGGCGCTGCTAAAGGTGATCGACAGGTATGGGAGAGACCTGTCAATCACATGCAACAGCCCTGGGAGAGGCCGGGGACCCAATTTAAAAAATTAATTTTTACCCTTAAATACATGCATTTAAATATTACAAAAATTCTGCAAAAGGGGACAACACATGGGGTCAACAGAAAGCCTGCCTTCAATTTTGGAGGAATTCAGCGCTCAGCAGAATGCGCCTGCTCATGTCTAAATGATCAGTGGGCGTCTTGGCACGCAGTCTCCCACCCAACAAACCTTCTGGCACCTCTCTGACTTGTTAAAAGATTTTTTTTTCTTTTAAAGTGCAGTTACTTTTTAAAGGGAAGAGTCAATTTGTAGGGCCTCCGTCCAACAGCCATGTAATACTGACCGGGCTGCTGGACTGGGATCCTGCTGATTCTCTCCTCACTACTGACCGATCCGGCTTCTTCCAAAGGCATTGACACGCCCCCATGCACTTCCCATCTGATTTGCATATGACTTCTGTGCTGGATTTCTCATAACTGGCACATCCGATCGCTACATAAAAGGTCTCGTTTTCATTGGGGGACAGGCACCTAAACAGCATCACCACTAAAAATATTCTGAGAGGTTCCATTTAAGACATCAAAACGTGAGCGATCAAGTGATCCCCTAGTTGGACTGTAAGGGCTCATCTTGACATCCGTGCAAATAGGTCCAAATATGAACCGCTAATGCACCGACTGGCAGCGGCTCTCCCAACCCAAGCGGGACAGTCTCATAGAAATATATGAAGCTGTCACGCCTGGGTCCGGCCGTGTCCAGTCCATGCTTTGCGGGATCGGACCGAGATCCACAGACGTCTGTATGAGCCTTTTATGCCGCAGATTCAGATCACAATAACTAAGTGAGCAGATATAGTTTACTTAAACTTTATCTAACTTTTAATCTACCGCCTGACTTGATGTTGGGTGTGACTCTGCGTGCTGGGGCGGTACAGATACAATTGGGTACGTTCAAGGTGTGGTATGATTGCAACAACAACTGTGCCGCCAAACATTCAGGAGCTTCAGATGCGTGGATACAGCGGTGCGGGGAGATCTGCATCGCCAGTAAATGAGTAGGCTTTAAAGATATGTAACCCACAGATCCGACCAAATATACTCCGTACTCAGCATTACCCACTGAGCCTCATGTGTGCTAGAAATTGGGGAAAAAAAGTTTATTTAGCAAAAAAAAACAAAAACTTTTTTTTATATTATCCATTATTTCTATATTGTGCAGTGCTGTCCACAGATTGGAGACCCCGACATCAGAGCAGGCAACTAGCTTTATTTCATGTATTTTGTCTAGTTTCTTATGGCATCTGTCTGTACAAGCAGACCCCCTGTGACGGTCATCCACATTCATCCCTATGAGTGTGTAAGGGGGTCTAATTCTTATCTCACGCAGAGGCAGAGCACGCTTTGTGATAATTGTCACTGGAAGGTACCGTCACACTCAGCAACTTTGCAAAGAGAACGACAACAATCCGTGACGTTGCAGCGTCCTGGATAGCGATCTCGTTGTGTTTGACACGCAGCAGCGATCTGGATCCCGCTGTGCCATCGCTGGTCGGAGCTAGAAGTCCAGAACTTTATTTTGTCGCCAGGTCGGCGTGTATCGTCATGTTTGACATCAAAAGCAACGACGCCAGCAACGAGCATAGGAGGCGTCGCAGCGTCTCCTTCTAGCCAGTCGGTACACTCCGGCTGTTTGACGTGGAGCTAACAACCAGCGAGAACAAGAAGTGAGTCGCCGTTACGTCACTGGATCGCTCCTGCATCGTTCTGGAGTTGCTGTGTTTGACGTCTCTCCAGCGACCTAAACAGCGACGCTCCAGCGATCTAGTTTAGGTCGGCTCGTTGTCTATATTGCCGCAGCGTCGCTGAGTATGACGGTACATTAGCCTAAAGGTACCGTCACACTAAACGATATCGCTATCGCGCAGGGCCGCGCTTAGTAACCCGATGTTTACCCTGGTTACCAAAAAAACCAAACAGTACATACTCGCCTTTCGGTGTCCAGGTCCCTCGCCGTCTGCTTCCTGCTCTGACTGAGTGCCGCCGTACACTGAGAGCAGAGCGCAGCGGTGACGTCAGCGGTGCTGCGCTCTGCTCTCACTGTACGGCTGGCAGTCAGTCAGAGCAGGAAGCAGACGGCGAGGGACCTGGACACCGAAAGGCGAGTATGTACTGTTTGTTTTTTTTGGTAACCAGGGTAAACATCGGGTTACTAAGCGCGGCACCGCTCTTAGTAACCCGATGTTTACCCTGGTTACCAGTGAAGACATCGCTGGATCGGTGTCACACACACCGATTCAGCGATGTCAGCGGGACCTCAACGACCGAAAAAAGGTCCAGGCCATTCCGACACGACCAGCGATCTCGCAGCAGGGGCCTGATCGCTGGTAGGTGTCACACATAGCGAGATCGCTACTGAGGTCGCTGTTGCGTCACAAAACTTGTGACTCAGCAGCGATCTCGCTAGCGATCTCGCTATGTGAGACGGGGCCTTTAGATTGTTTCTTTACCGGGGTGCAGAGGACGATGACCCCACTACTAATCCCCCAAGAGGTCAAGTAGCACTAAAGATTGCTGGTGGCTCTTTACCCAAACTCACGGTGCCACTGTGTGACTCCCTCATTAGGACAGCGTCCTCTGCCGCAGATTATATCACAAGGTTGCACCAGCCTCTTGCATAGATACAAGTACAATATTTGCTATATTTCTCAAGAAAATTCTCCTGACCACCAAAATTAAGTGAAGTTTCCAAAAACTACGTGATCAACACAGTGCACAAACTTTTGCAAGGGGCACCACCTCTTGCTTCTGCAAGACATTGTGAAACAGGAACACAATGTACACGCTCGTTCTACAAGGAGCAATCAGACTCTTCTCGATAAAGGTGTAATTCTCAAACACATATTGTGACCAGGTTACTTGGATGCAACAATGCAGACAATGAGATGGCAGTGATAGTCAACCGATACTATGCCTAACACTGGCATAGGCGCCTCTGGTTGTTACACTGGCCCAAACGGGTCACTGGTACTTTCCGCTAAGTCCCCAATATGTGAGTCACTTGGTACCCAGTGTGTTCATCACACTGGTCACCTGGGTCCCCTGAAGCACGGCCCCGGCCCACACCCTGTACCGTATGTCTGCGCTGGAAGTAACAGCTCCTCGATTCACCCAGGACTTCTCCTTGTAACGCTAATGCCAACGTCCCTGCATGCTCCCTCCTCTCAGCAGGGAGGCCGGCATACTCACCACTCCAGCAGCTCAGCAGTATCTCCATTCCCTTCACGGCTTCCTGGTTCCCCCAGACCTGCGCTGGTCTCCCGGTGGCACACTTAGTGCACCCACTTCCCGATTCTTAAAGTCGCACTTTGGAAATGCCCCCAGCCAATAGCTGGAAGGCAACTAGTATTAAAGGCACACCCCTCTGTAGGTAGGTGCCTGTACAACATCTTTTAGGGCTAGTTTGTGTTTGCCCCTGATAGTTGTCAGGTCCCTGAACCTATTCCTGAGCCTGTTGTAGATCCCGCTTATTCTGAAGCTGAACCTGTGCCACGTATTGTCTAACCCAGAACTGTTCCCGTTGCCTGTGTTCACTGAACCTGAAACCACTATTAGATTAGGCGGGCTACCCAGCACTAAATAAGTGCACCCCATGAGGACAGACACACCAGTCTACAAGGCCAAAATTAATGAGCCTGGCTGCACCCTGAATATAAATAATGTGCAAAAAATATATATAATAAATATGAGGTATTGGTCTATATCTGGGCCATGATATGGTAGCTCGTTACCCGCTTCAAGGGTCCTCACACTTGTGAGTACCTACACTAAAATAAAAGCAAAGCCACAATAAGAGGAATTAGAATCCCCAAAAAAATTCACAGAGCAAAAAAAGGGCAGCAGTATTTGCCTGTTATTTCCCTAGTTAGTTCCTGCTTTGCCATCCCGGCCTTTTATATTTAGCAACTGTGCCACAGCTGCCACCTGACCTGGCGTCTCCTTCAAGCTCTTCCCTCTGGGAATACTCTCCCCATCTTTCAGTTCCTGCCAGTTCGATTCAACCAGCAGATGCGTTTTTTCTACAAAACGACGCATAGCGACGTGCAGTGCACAACGCTAGTGTGAAAGTAGCCTTAGGTTCAAAAGCTTTCTGGCTTCTTCAGTGATATCTCCGAGGATCATCACAATCCCGCTGAATACTTCCATACTTGATAACTGTCCTAAAATTGATGGAACTGTCCCAAATTTTCAGATAGAGTTCCGACAATTTACAGTCCAAAGATTGTGTTCCCGGGAGGGTTGGGGGTGTTTCATAGTGGGACTGGGGAGAGGTTTAAAGGGTTTTTCCCAGAATACGATTTTACAATCTATTGGCCAGTGCTACGTTAAAATAATAACGAGAGGTGTTACAAATCCTCCCAGGGTCCAGTGCTGCTTGTGCCCTGCTGCTCTTGTCTTTTTTTTTTTATTTTCAGGCTTCAGGAGTGGTCATGAATATTGCACACGTCACCGCTGCTAATTGTTTGAACCCAAACATACCTATATATTGTAGATGTCCTTCCCATATTACAGCCACCATAAACCAGCCGCTTGGACATAGCATATGAGAATTTACAGAACCGTAAAGCTACAAATGTCCTATTTCATGTGACTGTCACCATATTAGGGTTCAAGACTGGGATCGATCTATATTACATATGATCCAGAAATAATATCTGTACTTACAGAGTTTGCAGTTCACAGGCTTCCTCTCCTGAAGTGTGCCAGAGAATATGAAGGAAGTTTTATGAGCTCAGGCACTCCTTATTCTTGTGGACAGACGTCGTTTAGGAGGAAGTTTGAGAACACAGCCCAACCTACTAAATATGTGTAATCGCAGTGATAATAAAGAGGAAGGAAAAATTATTCCCCCCCCCCTCAATGACAACCATGATAATAAGAAAATATCTGGAGCTGGCATGAATGCCAATGTCAGTCTATCGGAGGTAAAGCTCCCCTCCTTCAGCGTTACGAAATGTGTAATTTTGCATTTTCTTTTTAAAGGGTTCATTTTATTTATTTTGTTAATTTAAAAAAATATATGGAAAAGATGGGATTCATACGTACAACCCATTTACGTCTTGAATTTGCTGGGACGTTCTGGAAAATGTGCATTGTCCCGGAGCAAAAAAAAATCAAGATTTGTACAAATGTTGGCTAGCGTCCCCGGGCACTGTGCTTTGGATGCTCACACTTCCCCTGTCTTAAAGGGGCTGCGCACATCCTTCTATAGTGTCCCCAGCCAATTGCTGGAGGACACTTACCATTTAAGGCACCTCCTCCACCATAAGAAGAGACTGGGTAAAAATGGCCTGCATGGACGAGTTCCAAGACAAAAACCACTGCTGAGCAGTAAGACTCGTCTCAGTTTTGCCAGAAAGCATCTGGATGATCCCCAAGACTTTTAGGAGAATACTCTGTGGACTGACGAGACAAAACTTGAACTTTTTGGAAGGTGTATGTCCCATTACATCTGGCGTAGAAGTAACACAGCATTTTAGAAAAGGAACATCATACCACCAGTAAAGTATGGTGGTGTTTGTCTGATGGTCTGGGGCTGTTTTGCTGCTTCAGGATCTGGAAGACTTGCTGTGGTAAATGGAACCATGAATTTTGCTGTGTATCAAAAAATCCTGAAGGAGAATGTTCGGTCATCTGTTCGTTACCTCAACTGAAGTGCACTTGGGTTATGCAGCAGGACAATGATACAATGAAATAAATAAAACCTGGCACTCAACTTAAGGTGAATCTCCTTTTATTGTGGCAAAGGAGAAATTTAAACGTTTTGGCCTTTTTGGCCTTCCTCAGTAACTAAATATAGAATAAAAAACAAAATGAGTTGTCATCACTCCGAAAATAAATAAATAGTAACAGTGGTAAAAGAACATGTCAAATAGATACATCCACGGAGAAAGTAAACACCAACATATTGTACATCCACATAATCCCATAGTAAGGCTATTTGCTTTCAAAGTATAAAATGGCAGGAGATATTCAGATATAATTGCATAGAGATAAAGAGATGTAATATGACATACCCTATTTGTCAAGAAGAAGCAGGAATTATTTTTTTTTATGAACCGTGCTGTGGAGCTTTGGTACGCCTATGATCTATAGGTAAAGCGTGGATATAGGAATAATATATAAGTGACGTGCCGCACTGTTAGATAAAAGTGAGCTGGCGGAGTGCCTACCAGGTTTGTATAGGAATAGGCTCCTGTGGATCCGGCTATATTTTTGTCCGGTATACAGACTGCAGCCTGAAATAATGCAGGATATTGAGTTCCATATAATTGGTGATTCAGCGGTGATATAGCGGTGTGTAAATAAAGTGACTAACCGACCTGTATTCCTTAAAGTGTCTGGCGTGTAGCTCAGCGACGCGGTGTCCACCGCTTGTCTGTAGTGGGAGTGTTGAGCGCCGTAACTTAAGGGGAAGTGGGCATGGCTAAAGTCCGGCCAGCATGTGAGTGCAGGAGTGTCATTGAACGTGCTGGGCCTGCACATAGCGTGCGTTCCAGCAGACATATTTGTGTTCCACCAAAGTACGGTGGCTGATGAGGAAAAGTGCCTTATGCTATGTTGTCCCTCAAGATGGTAGGGGGACAGCCAGCGAAATGTGACTCCAGGTGGTGAAAGGAGGTGGGAGCAGTCAATAGAGGCGACTCTGTAGAGGGAGAGACATAGTTAGTATATATAGAGAATGATACACAATACACATGATCAAATAAAAACAGGTATAACTTATTACATAGTGATTAATCCACTCTGGTACATGATAGAATAACGTCTAGCAAGTATTCTAGGGATATAGCCTTAGATAAATGATAGCAGATCATAATCCCTATTGAGACCTCTGGGATATAGGGTCCCTAAAGTGTGGCTCCAATATGATTCACGTTGTTTTAATCTCTGAACTCAATCACCTCCCCGCCTTGGTTGTGGTACATGTTCTATCATTTTAAATTTCAATTGAGAGACATTGTGTTTATGACAGGCGAAATGTTGAGGTATCAGAAGAAGAAGGTTATTGCATCGGATGGTAGATTTGTGTTTCGATATCCGATCCCTCACTGGCTGGGTAGTTTCCCCTATATACACTAGACCGCAGAGACATTTAATAAGATAGACCACGAAAGATGTATCACATGTAAAGTAATCACGTATTTTGAATTGTTTGCCTGAGTGTGGATGGGAAAAATGATCACCTTTGATGACGTTACCACATTGATTGCAGTGAAGGCACGGAAAGGTTCCGTATTTGGGATTTTGTAAAAACCGTTGGCGAGATGTAGTTTGGGGTTGATGACGTGATTCGTTTAGAACGGATGTGGGATATCCCCGTTGGCGGAATTTATTATGAAGTTCGTTGACCCTTTCAGAGCGCATAGTGTCGTTAGACACTTTGCGGTTAATCCTCTGAACCTGAGATCTAGGTATGGAGGTCTTCATGGACTTGGGGTGAAAGCTATCAAAATGAAGGAGGCTGTTTCTGTCAGTCTCCTTAGTGTATAGGTCAGTGGAAAGTTGTCCGTGTTCATCCTTAATGACCTGTGTGTCTAGAAAACTAATTTTTTTGGGGTCATATGCCATAGTAAATGATAGGCCTGGCCATGAGGAGTTTAAAAATTGGTGGAAAGTCTGAAGGGTCTCGACCGGGCCTTCCCAAACGCAAAAGATGTCGTCTATATAGCGTTTCCACAGGCGTATGTGATTCAGATACAGAGGGTGAGTATAGATTAGGGTAGCCTCGTAGTCCGCCATGCAACAGTTGGCATAAGGAGGCGCTACGTTTGACTCCATCGCGGTCCCACGGATTTGAAGGAAGTATTTATTTTGAAACATAAAGAAATTCCGTGTAAGGACCAATCTAAGGAGGTCAATGCAGAGGCTCACCTGTTCTTGGATCATATTGGTGGAAGTGAGGAGTCGGTGTACTGCATCAATTCCCTAGTTATGTGGTATTGATTTATACAAGTCTTTTACATCAAATACACTAGAAGGGATTGGACCGGTATGGTGCCTATTCGTCTAATGTGGGTTAGAAAGTCGCTTGTATCCAAGAGAAAGGAAGGTGTTTTTTTGATGAGAGGTGTTAAAATTTTCTCAAGGAAAACTGAGAGGGGGGAGAGAATGGATTCTGTAGAAACCACTATGGGTCTACCTGGGGGGCTCTGTAGGTTTTTGTGAATTTTGCGGAGGGTGTAAAACACCGGGGTGATGGGATGACTTTTACAGGTCTTAGAATCTAGGACCCCTAGACGGAGGTACCTCTGAAGGGTCTCAGTCACTAATTCTCTGATGCTACTGGTGGGATCCCTAGGTAGTTCGTTATAGATAGTGGTATCCCCAAGTTGTCTCAGAATCTCATTGGTGTAATCTGTTTTGTTCATAACAACAATGGCTCCCCCTTTATCTGCTGCTTTAATAACCAGGTTGGGATCATTCTGTAAGGAACTAAGGGCCTGTTGATCCAGGGAGGAAAGATTAGAAGGGTAATGTAGTCGGCCACTATTGATGTGTGAGCAGAGATCATTGAACGACTTATGCACCAAATCAATAAATGACTCCAAAGTATGGGGGCCGTGTGGTGGTTTAAATGTGCTTTTGGGTCTCAGCCCTATTCTGGCCGCAGTCAGGAGTTTGGAGTTGAAATCTGTTGGTGAAACTGATATGGTCTGGGGAGGTGTTTCTGCAAAGTAGGCCTTAAGTCTTAAACGACGAAAAAGCTTTAATAGGTCCATTTCTAGATCAAACTTCTTACATTTATATGATGGGCAATAGGACAGGCCCTTTTGTAGGACATTATGTTCTGCAATCCCCAATGTTCTAGTGGAAATGTTAAACACTAGCGGCCAATTACCTGAGAGCGAGTCACACATTTCTGTCCGTTGTTTCTGCCTGTGTCCGTGCCCTCTCCTGGTCCTCTTCTTCTGGGTGGTCTCCTTCCTTTCTGTAAAAAACGACTGGTGGATGGTAGTTCTCTCCTCTCTTGTTCTGACCCCGAAGTAGAGAGATCGATGGAAGATCTGGAAACAGTTCTTGTTGCTGCCCATCTGGAGGAGGGTTTTGAGCGCCATTTGTAAACTCGGTCTAGTTCGTAATCTTCGGTGTCTCGTGAAAATGTGTTCCTTTTCTTACTCTCTGTATCCTTTCTGTGCAGGTCTATGTTTGTCTGAATTTGAGCTTTAAGTGAGCTTAATTCTTCTATTGTGCTGGCAGACGCCAATTGGGTTTCTATGCTCTTAATGCGCTCAGAGCTAGATGCGATATCCTTGTGCAGGTGCTCTATGGTTAAAGTGATGAGATCAAATGAACACTTGTTAAGTATTTTCTCAAATTTAGAACAGTATTCTGTGCAGTCACTAAAGAGAGTCGGGTGTAATGGTACCCTTAAGCCCCATGGTATTCTCTGGACTCTTAGATATTCGGTTAAGGTGGCGCAATGTAGCTCACTGTTGACCTGGTGGCGTAATTCCCTCTCTAGATCCCTCCCACGGGTTTCCCTGGGTGGAATTTTAAGAAAGTCGCTGGAAATGGTGGACTGGGCAATAATATTGGATGTTTCTTCCGCATTATAAGAAAAAACTGGTGAGGTCATGACCAGTCGGTGTGCTATACGAAAGGGCTGACGTACAGTATGTGGAAATAAATAATGTATGCACTACCGAAAGAGGTGCCAAGGTAGGTTCCTGTTATGAACTGGTGGTTTAGGAGCAACATGGGACGTGCTCTGGAGGAGGTGGTACCTTTACTAGTGTTGAGCATTCCGATACCGCAAGTATCGGGTATCGGCCGATACTTAGCGGTATCGGAATTCCGATACCGAGATCCGATACTTGCCGCGTATCGGATACCGGAATCGGAAGTTCCCAGATTCAAACTGCACAAATTCAGCCAATGAGAATGATTCCAAGTGTGGGCACATCCTGTTCAGCATGGAGGGCATGAAACTACTGGCATGGCTGTGATTGGCTGCTGAAATGATGTCATGATGCAGTTTAAAAGTCGCTGGCGCCATTTTGCGCTCACTCTGCTGTGAATTCAGTTAGTGACAGGACGCTGTTTGCTGACTGAGGGCCAGTTTAGAGATAGCGATTTGCTTCTTTGTGCTTTTCAAAGGCTAATTTAGCAACCGCTGTGTTCACCTACTAAATCACCTTGCTTTTGCCTTGTAGCGCTGTTTTCACAGCGATCTGCAAGGTCTGTGTGTGTGTGTGTGTGAGTGCAGCCCACTCTCTAGTCTGAGAGCAGCCACATAGGCCATCCATAGCTGGTTGTATTCAGTTCAGGGAGGGTGGTTCATTGCCTCATACTGTTCTTTTTTTTTTTTTTCAAGTAGTGTAGTCTGCTGCTCATTTTTTCAAAAAAATCCTATTAGTGTCTTTCCACCCGTCTCCAGCTAACTTGTGGAAAAACACTACATAGGATAAAGTAGAGGAGGGTTTTTGGGCCTTGCAGCGCCGTTTACGGCTGTCTGCACGGTCTCCGTGTGACTGCAGCTCGCCCTGTAGTCTGTGAGCAGCCATAGCCTGGTTGTCTCCAGCTCAGGGTTCTTCACTGCGTCATACTGTAAAATCAATTTTCCTTTTGTTTTAAGTAGTGCAGGCTGCTGCACATTTTTTCAAAAAATTCCTATTAGTGTCTTTCCACCCGTCTCCAGCTAACTTGTGGAAAAACACTACATAGGATAACGTAGAGGAGGGTTTTTGGGCCTTGCAGCGCCGTTTACGGCTGTCTGCACGGTCTCCGTGTGACTGCAGCTCGCCCTGTAGTCTGTGAGCAGCCATAGCCTGGTTGTCTCCAGCTCAGGGTTCTTCACTGCGTCATACCGTAAAATCAATTTTCCTTTTGTTTTAAGTAGTGCAGGCTGCTGCACATTTTTTCAAAAAATTCCTATTAGTGTCTTTCCACCCGTCTCCAGCTAACTTGTGGAAAAACACTACATAGGATAACGTAGAGGAGGGTTTTTGGGCCTTGCAGCGCCGTTTACAGCTGTCTGCACGGTCTCCGTGTGACTGCAGCTCGCCCTGTAGTCTGTGAGCAGCCATAGCCTGGTTGTCTCCAGCTCAGGGTTCTTCACTGCATCATACCGTAAAATCAATTTTCCTTTTGTTTTAAGTAGTGCAGGCTGCTGCACATTTTTTCAAAAAATTCCTATTAGTGTCTTTCCACCCGTCTCCAGCTAACTTGTGGAAAAACACTACATAGGATAACGTAGAGGAGGGTTTTTGGGCCTTGCAGCGCCGTTTACGGCTGTCTGCACGGTCTCCGTGTGACTGCAGCTCTCTCTGTTGTCAGTTCAGTCCCCAAAAAATAAATAGATAATAAAGTTCACCAAACACACCAGTGACACCACTTAACATTTGTGTAGGCCACATTAGCTCATATTAAAGTCTAGTCCACACTTTATAAAATTAGTGTTTCTTATACCTGTTAGGAGTTGTTCAGGAATAAGCACACAAAGCCGTTAGTACTTTTCTGCTTATCTTTATCAGTCAACCAAGATGAAGAAGGCAGTGAGTAAGGCACGTGGGCGTGGGCGCAGAGCAGGGAGAGGACGTGGGGATTCTGTGCCTGCTGCGGGCACCGGTGACTCATCAGCACCCACTTTCACCAGGGAACAGTCCTTCATGCGCAGCTTTGTCGCAGAGCGCCGTACACCGCTGCTGCGTGAAGAACAAATTGAAGCCGTTGTCGGATGGATGGCAGCTAATGCATCAACTTCAATTAGTGCCACATCCTCTCAGACACAGAGCACTGGAGAGCAGCCATCTGTCTCTTCACCACCTGCCAAATTGCCCAGGCAGACAGAGAGCCCAGGACAGGAGCCGTCTCTACTTCTGTTCTCTGAATCTCTTGGCTTGGAAACAGGGGGCCAGCCAAGCAGCATTGGAGAAATGGAAGAAGAGGCAGGGTGCAGTGATGCCCAACAGCTTTTTCTCTCTTCCTCTGAAGAGGCGGGTGGGCCAGTGCTTCCGGTCACCACATCGCAGGCCGCATCCGCTGATGATGACACTCAGGTGCCACTTTCTGGTGCGTGCTCTGCTGCTGAGACTACCCAGGAGGAGCAGTTGGGGGCAGAGGGTAGTGTAGATGATGAGGTCCTTGACCCATCTTGGCGTGAGGGACAGGAAGGTGGTGGGAGCAGCTCTGAGGAAGAGATTCCCCGTACGGCCCAAAGAGGGATAGGGAGGGGGAAGACTGCGGATCCTGCAGCCTCCGCTTTGGCACCCGTTAGGAGCATGTCTCTTCCAAAAGCCAAAAAGGGCGCTCCCAAGACTTGCAGTGCCTGGTCCTTTTTTGACACAGTTGCAGATGACATTTGCTATGTCAAATGCAAGGTGTGTCATCACAAAGTAAAAAGAGGTCGAAATGTCAGCAACCTCAATACCTCCAACATGTGGAAACATGTGCGCAACAGGCATGCGGCGGAGTTAGAAAAACACACTGAAGAGCTAGGCCAAACAACAGCGGCAGCTACCACCTCTTCAGCTCGTGTTGCCTCTTCCTCCAGCTCACACGCAGCTGGTTCGGCTTCCTCCCAGGATCGCCGTGGAAGAACCTCTGGCCCTGTTGTCCAGAGACCCGCTGTAATTCCACCCGCAGCACCACGTTCCCAGTCATCCACACACTCCCAGCCCAGTGTACATCCATCGGTAGTACAGGCATGGGAGAAAAGGTGGCCTTTCTCGTCAAACCACCCACGAGCACAGGCTCTGACTGCAGGCATTGCCAAACTTCTGTCACTGGAAATGCTGTCATTCAGGCTGGTGGAGACTGACAGCTTCCGTGACTTGATGTCATTGGCAGTCCCACAGTACAATGTGCCCAGCCGCTTTTACTTCAGCAGGCAAGCCGTCCCTGCCCTGCACAAGCATGTGGAGGGACACATAAAACATGTGCTACTGAATGCCGTCAGTAGCAAGGTCCACCTCACCACCGATGCGTGGACCAGTCAACATGGACAGGGGCGATACCTTTCCCTCACTGCCCATTGGGTTAATGTCGTTGAGCCGGGTACAGATCGTGCGAGTGGCGCAGGACGTGTCCTGCCCACTCCAAGGATTGCAGGAATCCATTCTGTACGCATTGACTCCTCCTCTTACACCAGTTCCTCAGAATCATCGCTGCAGGAGCCGTCACAGTCCACCTCCACATGGACCCGTGATGAACGTTCACCTGTTACGACCGACATGAGCACAGCCGTGGCCAAACGTCAACAGGCCGTCTTGAAATTAATTTCTTTGGGGAATCGAAGCCACACAGCGCAGGAGCTCTGGAATGCCATCAAGCAGGAGAGCGATGTGTGGTTTGTGCCAGCGAATCTCCAGACAGGCATGGTAGTGTGTGATAATGGCCGAAATCTGGTGGCAGCTCTGGGCCTCGGCAACCTCACTCACATCCCATGTCTGGCACATGTGCTCAATTTGGTTGTGCAGAGTTTTTTGAGGGACTATCCGGATCTTGATGCACTGCTGCACAAGGTCCGCCTAGAGTGTGCTCACTTGCGGCGTTCCAGCACGGCAAAAGCGCGCATTGCGGCTCTGCAGCGCCGACACCACCTGCCGGAACATCGCATCATATGTGACCTACCTACCAGGTGGAATTCCACGTTACATATGTTGGAGCGGTTGTGTGAGCAGCAGCAAGCTGTAATGGAGTACCAGCTGCATCAGGCGCAAAGAAGTCGCACTCCGCGCCGCTCAGACTTCACAACCACAGAGTGGGCCACTATGAATGACGTCTGCCAGGTTTTGCATCCCTTCGATTATTCCACGCGGATGGCGAGTGCAGATGATGCACTAATCAGCATGACTGTCCCCCTTATCTGCCTGCTTGAAAAATCACTGCAAGCGCTAAGGGATGATGTTGTGGAAGAGGTGGAGGATGAGGATTCAACATTTCCATCATCTTCTGGACAGTCAGCGCCACGTGGTTCCTCACAAACGCGTAGGCAGGGGACAGTTTGAGAGGAGGATGATGAGGAGTCAATGGAGGAGGAAGACATCCGTCCAGAGGAGGGAGTTACACAATTGTCCAGTACTCAGTGTGTACAGCGAGGGTGGGGTGATGACGAGCGGGCAGAGATCACGCCTCCAGCAGGGGACAGCGTTTCTTGGGCAGTTGGCAGTCTGCAGCACATGGTGGATTACATGCTGCAGTGCCTGAGAAACGACCGCCGCATCGCCCACATTCTCAACATGTCTGAATATTGGGTGTTCACCCTCCTCGATCCTCGCTACCGGGACAACGTAGAAAGCCTCATCACACCGTTGAACCGGGAGCGAAAAATGCGGGAGTACCAAGACACACTGGTGAATTCCATCATCTTCTCCATTCCAAGTGAGAGAAGTGCTGCTAGTGCATTACAAAGCAGCTTAGTGCGTCCAGGCAGTGGTGGAGGCTCTGCACAAAGAGGGAGCAGAAGCAGTGCCTCTGCCCAAGGCAAGAGCAGTATGGCCCAACTGTGGCACAGTTTTCTGTGCCCGCCACAAAAGTCAACACCATCACAGACGGCTCCAGTCAGCAGGAGGCAACGGTTCCGTCAGATGGTGACAGACTACATGTCTTGCCCTCTTGCTGTACTCCCAGACGGCTCTTCACCTTTCAAGTTTTGGGTCTCAAAGCTGGATACATGGCCAGAGCTAAGCCAGTATGCATTGGAGGTGCTGGCTTGCCCTGCGGCTAGTGTATTATCGGAACGCGTCTTTAGTGCTGCAGGTGGTGTACTAACTGACCGTCGCATGCGACTATCCTCCGATAACGTTGACCGGCTTACTTTCCTGAAAATGAACAAGGCCTGGATCTCGCAGGAATTTGCCACTCCTCTTCCTGATTAAATAATTAGGTGACTGTCTACGTTATCCAGGTCTCCTGTTGTGTTCATCTTTCTACCACCTGAACTTAAATTCCTGGGCTCCAACACCGCCAGTTGAGGCTCAGAAGTGCCGTCTGCACAGTCAAAACATACGACCCAGTGTTATTGGGTTTCAGTAACGTCAGCTGATCCCCAGCTGTGCAGCCGGCAATGTGTCCTGCGACCGCCACGCTGACACAACAACTGAAATGTAAGGGAACCTGTCCCCCCCCCCCCAAGGCGTTTGTTACTGAAAGAGCCACCTTGTGCAGCAGTAATGCTGCACAAGGAAAAGGTAGCTATTTTTGTTTAGCTCCTTGCACACGCAGAACTTAACACTTATAAAATGTGTCCACTGATACCGTAAAACCGTCCCGGAGGTGGGACTTTCCTTCGTAATATGACGCAGCACAGCTGTCATTCCTACCCCCTTGGCGCCGTGCCCCGGCTCCTCAGCGTTGTTTAAATCTGTCCCGGAGCCTGCGCTGTTATGTTATCCCTTGGCCAGGCACACTTAGCGCTGCCCATCTTCTGACATCATTTGGTGTCAGGCTGGCTGTGCCTGTGCGGCGCTGGCCGAGAGCCCGCCTCGCATTGTCTTCTGATTTCATCCCACTGGGGGCCTGAGATCCATGGACATGCGCAGTGCATATCTGAACCTCCGCCTCTCACTCATCTCCCTACGCCTTCTTCAGACTGTGCGCCGTCAGCTGATCCCTAATAGCATGCCACGGCCGTGACGCCGCACAGTCTGAAGAAGCCGTAGGGAGGGGAGTGAGAGGCGAGGATATGCACTGCGCATGGCCACGGATCCCAGGCCCGCGGTGGGATTACATTAGACGACACTGCGAGGCGGGATCTCGTCCAGCACGGCCGCACAGGCGCAGCCAGCCTGACACCAAATGATGTCAGAAGATGGGCAGTGCTAAGTGTGCCTGGCCAAGGGATAACATAACAGCGCAGGCTCCGTGACAGATTCAAACAACGCTGAGGAGCCGGGGCACGGCGCCAAGGGTGTAGGAATGACAGCTGTGCTGCGTCATATTACGAAGGAAAGTCCCACCTCCGGGACAGTCTCACGGTTTCAGGGGACACATTTTATAAGTGTTTAGTTCTGTGTTTGCAAGGAGCATAATGAAAAGAGCCACCTTTTCCTTTTTCATCTTTTGTGCTGCACAAGCTGGCTCTTTCAGCTACAAACGCCTTGGGGGGGGGGGGGGTTAAAGGTTCCCTTTCGACTTTCTCCAATCAGGCTTCGGCCTACATTGTGTTCCTCTGCTTCTCCTGCTGTCCCTGGGCTCCAACACCGCTAGTTGTTGCCTGGTAGTGCTGTACGCACAGTCCCAACAGTCCCTCCTCTGTTATTGGGGTTCAGTAACGTCAGCTGTTCCCCAGCTGTGTGTGTGGCAATCCCTCCTATCTCCTCCACCACCTCCTCCTCCTCCTCCTGTCCCTGGGCTCCAACACCGCTAGTTGCTGTCCAGAAGTGCTGTACGCACAGTCAACAGTCACTCCTCTGTTATTGGGGTTCAGTAATGTCAGCTGTTCCCCAGCTGTGTGTGTGGCAATCCCTCCTATCTCCTCCACCACCTCCTCCTCCTCCTGTCCCTGGGCTCCAACACTGCTAGTTGTTGCCTGGTAGTGCTGTACGCACAGTCCCAACAGTCCCTCCTCTGTTATTGGGGTTCAGTAACGTCAGCTGTTCCCCAGCTGTGTGTGTGGCAATCCCTCCTATCTCCCCCACCTCCTCCTCCTCCTCCTGTCCCTGGGCTCCAACACCGCTAGTTGCTGTCCAGAAGTGCTGTACGCACAGTCAACAGTCCCTCCTCTGTTATTGGGGTTCAGTAACGTCAGCTGTTCCCCTGCTGTGTGTGTGGCAATCCCTCCTATCTCCTCCACCTCCTCCTCCTCCTCCTGTCCCTGGGCTCCAACACCGCTAGTTGCTGTCCAGAAGTGCTGTACGCACAGTCAACAGTCCCTCCTCTGTTATTGGGGTTCAGTAACGTCAGCTGTTCCCCTGCTGTGTGTGTGGCAATCCCTCCTATCTCCTCCACCTCCTCCTCCTCCTCCTGTCCCTGGGCTCCAACACCGCTAGTTGCTGTCCAGAAGTGCTGTACGCACAGTCAACAGTCACTCCTCTGTTATTGGGGTTCAGTAATGTCAGCTGTTCCCCAGCTGTGTGTGTGGCAATCCCTCCTATCTCCTCCACCACCTCCTCCTCCTCCTCCTGTCCCTGGGCTCCAACACCGCTAGTTGTTGCCTGGTAGTGCTGTACGCACAGTCAACAGTCCCTCCTCTGTTATTGGGGTTCAGTAACGTCAGCTGTTCCCCTGCTGTGTGTGTGGCAATCCCTCCTATCTCCCCCACCTCCTCCTCCTCCTGTCCCTGGGCTCCAACACCGCTAGTTGCTGTCCAGAAGTGCTGTACGCACAGTCAACAGTCCCTCCTCTGTTATTGGGGTTCAGTAACGTCAGCTGTTCCCCTGCTGTGTGTGTGGCAATCCCTCCTATCTCCCCCACCTCCTCCTCCTCCTGTCCCTGGGCTCCAACACCGCTAGTTGCTGTCCAGAAGTGCTGTACGCACAGTCAACAGTCACTCCTCTGTTATTGGGGTTCAGTAATGTCAGCTGTTCCCCAGCTGTGTGTGTGGCAATCCCTCCTATCTCCTCCACCTCCTCCTCCTCCTGTCCCTGGGCTCCAACACCGCTAGTTGCTGTCCAGAAGTGCTGTACGCACAGTCAACAGTCACTCCTCTGTTATTGGGGTTCAGTAATGTCAGCTGTTCCCCAGCTGTGTGTGTGGCAATCCCTCCTATCTCCTCCACCACCTCCTCCTCCTCCTCCTGTCCCTGGGCTCCAACACCGCTAGTTGTTGCCTGGTAGTGCTGTACGCACAGTCAACAGTCCCTCCTCTGTTATTGGGGTTCAGTAACGTCAGCTGTTCCCCTGCTGTGTGTGTGGCAATCCCTCCTATCTCCCCCACCTCCTCCTCCTCCTCCTGTCCCTGGGCTCCAACACCGCTAGTTGCTGTCCAGAAGTGCTGTACGCACAGTCAACAGTCCCTCCTCTGTTATTGGGGTTCAGTAACGTCAGCTGTTCCCCTGTTGTGGGTGTGGAAATCCCTCCTATCTCCTCCACCTCCTCCTCCTCCTCCTGTCCCTGGGCTCCAACACCGCTAGTTGCTGTCCAGAAGTGCTGTACGCACAGTCAACAGTCCCTCCTCTGTTATTGGGGTTCAGTAACGTCAGCTGTTCCCCTGCTGTGTGTGTGGCAATCCCTCCTATCTCCCCCCACCTCCTCCTCCTCCTCCTGTCCCTGGGCTCCAACACCGCTAGTTGCTGTCCAGAAGTGCTGTACGCACAGTCAACAGTCACTCCTCTGTTATTGGGGTTCAGTAATGTCAGCTGTTCCCCAGCTGTGTGTGTGGCAATCCCTCCTATCTCCTCCACCTCCTCCTCCTCCTGTCCCTGGGCTCCAACACCGCTAGTTGCTGTCCAGAAGTGCTGTACGCACAGTCAACAGTCACTCCTCTGTTATTGGGGTTCAGTAATGTCAGCTGTTCCCCAGCTGTGTGTGTGGCAATCCCTCCTATCTCCTCCACCACCTCCTCCTCCTCCTCCTGTCCCTGGGCTCCAACACCGCTAGTTGTTGCCTGGTAGTGCTGTACGCACAGTCAACAGTCCCTCCTCTGTTATTGGGGTTCAGTAACGTCAGCTGTTCCCCTGCTGTGTGTGTGGCAATCCCTCCTATCTCCCCCACCTCCTCCTCCTCCTCCTGTCCCTGGGCTCCAACACCGCTAGTTGCTGTCCAGAAGTGCTGTACGCACAGTCAACAGTCCCTCCTCTGTTATTGGGGTTCAGTAACGTCAGCTGTTCCCCTGCTGTGTGTGTGGCAATCCCTCCTATCTCCTCCACCTCCTCTTCCTCCTCCTGTCCCTGGGCTCCAACACCGCTAGTTGCTGTCCAGAAGTGCTGCACGCACAGTCAACAGTCACTCCTCTGTTATTGGGGTTCAGTAATGTCAGCTGTTCCCCAGCTGTGTGTGTGGCAATCCCTCCTATCTCCTCCACCTCCTCCTCCTCCTGTCCCTGGGCTCCAACACCGCTAGTTGCTGTCCAGAAGTGCTGTACGCACAGTCAACAGTCACTCCTCTGTTATTGGGGTTCAGTAATGTCAGCTGTTCCCCAGCTGTGTGTGTGGCAATCCCTCCTATCTCCTCCACCACCTCCTCCTCCTCCTCCTGTCCCTGGGCTCCAACACCGCTAGTTGTTGCCTGGTAGTGCTGTACGCACAGTCAACAGTCCCTCCTCTGTTATTGGGGTTCAGTAACGTCAGCTGTTCCCCTGCTGTGTGTGTGGCAATCCCTCCTATCTCCCCCACCTCCTCCTCCTCCTGTCCCTGGGCTCCAACACCGCTAGTTGCTGTCCAGAAGTGCTGTACGCACAGTCAACAGTCCCTCCTCTGTTATTGGGGTTCAGTAACGTCAGCTGTTCCCCTGCTGTGTGTGTGGCAATCCCTCCTATCTCCTCCACCTCCTCCTCCTCCTCCTGTCCCTGGGCTCCAACACCGCTAGTTGCTGTCCAGAAGTGCTGTACGCACAGTCAACAGTCACTCCTCTGTTATTGGGGTTCAGTAATGTCAGCTGTTCCCCAGCTGTGTGTGTGGCAATCCCTCCTATCTCCTCCACCTCCTCCTCCTCCTGTCCCTGGGCTCCAACACCGCTAGTTGCTGTCCAGAAGTGCTGTACGCACAGTCAACAGTCACTCCTCTGTTATTGGGGTTCAGTAATGTCAGCTGTTCCCCAGCTGTGTGTGTGGCAATCCCTCCTATCTCCTCCACCACCTCCTCCTCCTCCTCCTGTCCCTGGGCTCCAACACCGCTAGTTGTTGCCTGGTAGTGCTGTACGCACAGTCAACAGTCCCTCCTCTGTTATTGGGGTTCAGTAACGTCAGCTGTTCCCCTGCTGTGTGTGTGGCAATCCCTCCTATCTCCCCCACCTCCTCCTCCTCCTCCTGTCCCTGGGCTCCAACACCGCTAGTTGCTGTCCAGAAGTGCTGTACGCACAGTCAACAGTCCCTCCTCTGTTATTGGGGTTCAGTAACGTCAGCTGTTCCCCTGCTGTGTGTGTGGCAATCCCTCCTATCTCCTCCACCTCCTCCTCCTCCTCCTGTCCCTGGGCTCCAACACCGCTAGTTGCTGTCCAGAAGTGCTGTACGCACAGTCAACAGTCACTCCTCTGTTATTGGGGTTCAGTAATGTCAGCTGTTCCCCAGCTGTGTGTGTGGCAATCCCTCCTATCTCCTCCACCTCCTCCTCCTCCTGTCCCTGGGCTCCAACACCGCTAGTTGCTGTCCAGAAGTGCTGTCCGCACAGAGCCAAACACCTCGCCAATGTGTTATTGGGGTTCAGCACCGCCAGCTGTTCCCCTGCTGTGTATACGGCAACGTGTACTGCGACCGCCACGCAGGCACAACAAGTTAAATTTAAGGGAACCTGTCCCCCCCCCCAGGCGTTTGTTACTGAAGGAGCCACCTTGTGCAGCAGTAATGATGCAAAGGGAAAAAGTGCCTCTTTTCGTGGTGCTCCTTGCACATGCTGAACCTAACACTTATGAAATGTGTCCCCTCCTACCGTGATACCGTCCGGTAGGTGGAACTTTCCTTTGTGATGTGACGCAGCACAGCCGTCATTCTTACCCCCTTGGCGCCGTGCGCTGCCTCCTCAGCGTTGTTTGAGTCAGTCCCGGAGCCTGCGCTGTTAGGTTAGCCCTTGGCCATGCACACATTTTGCGCTGCCCGTCTTCTGACATCATTTGGTGTCAGGCTGGCTGAGCCTGTGCGGCCGCGCTGGACGAGATCCCGCCTCGTAGTGTCTTCTGATTTAATCCCACTGGGGGCCTGAGATCCATGGACATGCGCAGTGCATATCTGAACCTCCACCTCTCACTCATCTCCCTACGGCTTCTTCAGACCGTGCGGTGTCAGCTGATCCCTAATAGCATGCGACGGCCGTGACACCGCACAGTCTGAAGAAGCCGTAGGGAGGGGAGTGAGAGGTGAGGATATGCACTGCGCATGGCCACGGATCCCAGGCCCGCGGTGGGATTACATTAGACGACACTGCGAGGCGGGATCTCGGCCAGCGCAGCTGCACAGGCGCAGCCAGTCTGACACCAAATGATGTCAGAAGACGGGCAGCGCAAAATGTGTGCATGGCCAAGGGCTAACCTAACAGCGCAGGCTCCGGGACTGATTCAAACAACGCTGAGGAGGCGGCGCACGGCGCCAAGGGGGTAAGAATGACGGCTGTGCTGCGTCACATCACAAAGGAAAGTTCCACCAACCGGACGGTATCACGGTAGGAGGGGACACTTTTCATAAGTGTTAGGTTCAGCATGTGCAAGGACCATAATTAAAAGAGCTAAGTTTACCTTTTCCAGCATTAGTGCTGTACACGATGGCTCTTTCAGCTACAAACGCCTGGGGGGGGGGGGTTAAAGGTTCCCTTTCAACTTGCTCCAGTGCAGGCTTCGGCCTACACTCTGCTCCCTCTCCTCCTCCTGCTGACCCTGGGCTCTAACACCGCCAGTTGGGGCCCAGATGTGCTAGCTGCACAGAGAAAAACACCAGCCAATGTGTCAGTGGGGTTCAGCACCGCCAGCTGTTCCCCTGCTGTGCAGCCAGCAACGTGTCCTGCAACAGCCACGCAGACACAAGAACTGAAATTGAAGGAAACCTGTCCCCCCTCCCCCAGGTGTTTCTACGTTTTACAGCCACCTTGTACGACAGTAATGCTGCATGTGTGCAAGGTGGCTCAGAAACTTATTCTCCTTGCCCATGTTGAACTGAACACGTCTAAAATGAGTCCTCTGCGACCATTAAAACGTCCCTCAGGTGTGATTTTCCTTTGTATTGACACGCAACAAGCTCCTTGATAGCGCTGCCCGTCTTCTGGCATCATTGTTTGGCTGCCTGCGCCTCTGCGGCCGCCTTGCCCCACACAACGCCCCTCGGTGTCTTATTTATTTGGACTGCGAGGGTGTGATTGATGGGCATGAACGGTGCATTTCTTCGCCTGTCCCTCATCTCCTTCCGCCTTCTTCGGACTGTGCGTCTTCATGGCCGTGGCATGCGATAAGGGATCAGCTGACGCCGCATAGTCTGAAGCGGGTGTAAGAACCCAAGCGAGAGGCGAACATATGTACTGCGCCAGGCCATGAATCCCAGCCCCGCAGTGTTTTAACAATGTTAAGACACTGCGGGGCTGGGATTCATGGTCATCGCAAACCGCAACGGCCGACATTACATGATGTCAGAGGATGGGCAGCGCTAACAGCGCAAGGCCAAGGGATAACACGACAGCGCAGACTCCTGTGCAACAAATAAAGATGCTCAGGAGGCCGCGCCAAGCACCAAGGTGGCATTTTTGCCAGCTGTACTGCGTCTCTTTACGAAGGGAACTCACGCCTCAAAATCAGTTTGACTGTGTAAGGGCCTAAATGTTATACGTGTTCCTTTCAGCGTGTGCAAGGAGAAAAATTAAAAGAGCAACCTTTGACTTGTGCAGCACTACTGCTGCATAAGCTGTGGCTCTTCTAGTTTGGAACACCTGAGGAGGGGGTTTAAGGTTACCTTTGAAATTGGTTCAATTAGGCTTCGGCCTACACTCTGCTCCCTCTCCTCCTGCTGACCCTGGGCTCTAACACCGCCAGTTGGTGCCCGGTACTGCTAGCTGCACAGAGAAAAACACCAGCCAAAGTGTCAGTGGGGTTCAGCAACGCCAGCTGTTCCCCTGCTGTGCAGCCGGCAACGTGTCCTGCAACAGCCATGCAGGCACAACAGACCCAAAGCTGCTGCCAGTGCAGGCTTCGGCCTACACTCTGCTCCCTCTCCTCCTCCTGCTGACCCTGGGCTCTAACACCGCCAGTTGGGGCCCAGATGTGCTAGCTGCACAGAGAAAAACACCAGCCAATGTGTCAGTGGGGTTCAGCACAGCCAGCTGTTCCCCTGCTGTGTAGCCGGCAACGTGTCCTGCAACAGCCACGCAGACACAAAAACTGAAATTGAAGGGAACCTGTCCCCCCTCCCCCAGGCGTTTGTATGTTTTCCAGCCACCTTGTACAGCAGTAATGCTGCATGTGTGCAAGGTGGCTCATAAACTTATTCTCCTCGCACATGTGGAACTGAAAACACGTCTAAAATGTGTCCTCTGTGTGACCATTTAACCGTCCCAGAGGTGTGACTTTCCTTTGTAATAACACGCTGCAACCCCCTTGATAGCGCTGCCCGTCTTCTGGCATCATTGTTTGGCTGCCTGCGCCTCTGCGGCCGCCCTGACCCACACAACGCCCCTCGGTGTCTTATTTATTTGGACTGCGAGGGTGTGATTGATGGGCATGAGCAGTGCATAAGTTCGCCTGTCCCTCATCTCCTTCCGCCTTCTTCAGACTGTGCGGGTGTAAGGACCCGAGTGTGAGAGGCGAACATATGTACTGCGCCAGGCCATGAATCCCAGCCCCGCAGTGTTTTAACTATGTAAAGACACTGCGGGGCTGGGATTCATGGTCATCGCAAACCGCAACGGCCGACATGAAATGATGTCAGAAGATGGGCAGCGCTAACAGCGCAAGGCCAAGGGATAACACGACAGCGCAGACTCCTGTACAGCAAATAACAACGCTCAGGAGGCTGCGCCCAGCACCAAGGTGGGATTCTTGACATCTGTGCTGCGTCTCATTACCAAGGGAACTCTCGCCTCCAACACAGTTTGACTGTATAAAGGGCTAAATGTTATACGTGTTTCATTCAGCGTGTGCAAGGAGAAAAATTAAAAGAGCAACCTTTGACTTGTGCAGCACTACTGCTGCATAAGCTGTGGCTCTTCTAGTTTGGAACACCTGAGGGGGGGTTTAAGGTTACCTTTGAAATTGGTTCAATTAGGCTTCGGCCTACACTCCGCTCCCTCTCCTCCTCCTGCTGACCCTGGGCTCTAACACCGCCAGTTGGGGCCCAGATGTGCTAGCTGCACAGAGAAAAACACCAGCCAAAGTGTCAATGGGGTTCAGCAACGCCAGCTGTTCCCCTGCTGTGCAGCCGGCAACGTGTCCTGCAACAGCCACGCAGGCACAACAGACCCAAAGCTGCCGCCAGTGCAGGCTTCGGCCTACACTCTGCTCCCTCTCCTCCTGCTGACCCTGGGCTCTAACACCGCCAGTTGGTGCCCGGTACTGCTAGCTGCACAGAGAAAAACACCAGCCAATGTGTCAGTGGGGTTCAGCACCGCCAGCTGTTCCCCTGCTGTGTAGCTGGCATCGTGTCCTGCAAAAGCCACGCAGACACAAGAACTGAAATTAAAGGGATCCTGTCGCCCCACCCCCAGGTGTTTGTATGTTTTACTGCCACCTTGTACAGCAGTAATGCTGCATGTGTGCAAGGTGGCTCATAAACTTATTCTCCTTGCACACGTGGAACAGAACACGTCTACAATGTGTCCCCTGAGACCATTAAAACGTCCCTGAGGTGTGACTTTCCTTTGTAATGACACGCAACGACCCCCTTGGTAGCACAGCCCTTCTTCTGACATCATTGTTTGGCTGGCTGCGCCTCTGCGGCCGCCCTGCCCGACACAACGCCCCTCGGTGTCTTATTTATTTTGACTGCGAGGGTGTGATTGACGGGCATGAGCAGTGCATATCTTCGCCAGGCTGTCACTCATCTCCTTCCGCCTTCTTCAGACTGTGCGGCTTCATGGCCGTGGCATGCGATAAGGGATCAGCTGACGCCGCACAGTCTGTAGCAAGTGTAAGGACACGAGCGAGAGGCGAACATATGTACTGCGCCAGGCCATGAATCCCAGCCCCGCAGTGTGAAACACTGTAAAGACACTGCGGGGCTGGGATTCATGGGCATCGCGAACCGCACCAGCCGACATGAATTGATGTCAGAAGACTGGCAGCGCATGGCCAAGGGATAACGCAACAACGCAGACTCCTGTACATCAAAATGCGATGCTCAGGAGGCTGCACCAAGGTGGTATTTTTGCCAGCTGTGCTGCGTCTCATTACGAAGGGAACTCCCGCCTCCAAGACAGATTGACTGTATAAGGGCCAAAATGTTGTACGTGTTTCATTCAGCTTGTGCAAGGAACAAAATTAAAAGAGCAACCTTTGACTTGTGCAGCACTACTGCTGCATAAGGCGTGGCTCTTCTAGTTTGTAACACCTGAGGGGGGGTTAAAGGTTACCTTTAAAATTGGTTCAATTAGGCTTCGGTCTACACTCTGCTCCCCCTGCAGAGCCTGGGCTCCAACACCGCCAGTTGGTGCCCCGAAGTGCTGGCTGCACAGAGAAAAACACCTCGCCAATGTGTCAGTGGGGTTCAGCACCGCCAGCTGTTCCCCTGCTGTGTAGCCGGCAACGTGTCCTGCAACAGCCACGCAGACACAAAGCTGCCGCCAGTGCAGGCTTCGGCCTACACTCTGCTCCCCCTGCTGACCCTTTGCTCCAACACCGCTAGTTGGGGCTCTAGGAAGATAAGCTTGAATAGGTCCCCATCCTGGTTCCAGCACCGTCAGCTGGTTCCGGGCAGAGCCTTTGGCTTAGGTGCCTCCTTCTGGGTATCCGAGTTCCACCAACGTCAGGTGGTCCTTGGTAGTGCTTTCAGGCACGGGTACCTCCTGCTTAGTAACCGGGTTCCAGTAACGTCAGCTGGTCCTCGGTAGTTCCATTGGCTCTTGGACCTTCGGTTACCCATCCGGGTTCCAGTACCGTCAGCTGGTTCTCGGCAGTGTCTTTTGCTCTTGTACCTTCTGCTCCCCATCCTGGTTCCAGTACCGTCAGCTGGTTCCGGGCAGAGCCTTTGGCTTAGGTGCCTCCTTCTGGGTATCCGAGTTCCACCAACGTCAGGTGGTCCTTGGTAGTGCTTTCAGGCACGGGTACCTCCTGCTTAGTAACCGGGTTCCAGTAACGTCAGCTGGTCCTCGGTAGTTCCATTGGCTCTTGGACCTTCGGGTAGCCATCCGAGTTCCAGTTCCATCAGCTGTTTCTCGGCATTTTCTCAGCCTTCTTGTACCTTCTGCTACATTTCCAAGTTCAAGACCCTAAAGACGACGACCTGGAAGACCACCCCTAAGATGACGACGACACCAGAGACGACGACCACTGAGATGACGACGACCCTGGAGAAGATGACCCTGAAGACCACCCCGATGACGACGACCCCGGAGACGACGACCCTGGAGACGACGACGACATGGGAGACCGAGAAGCAGAAGAGCAAGAGGCTGCAGAACAAAGAGCAGAAGAACATTAAGCATAACACTAAATATCAGAGCAAAAGATATTATCTAAATTATAAGCAGAAGAAGACTAAGCAGTGTATGGGGGTGAGTCCGTTCCTCCTCGTGGTGCCCCTGGATAAAGCCTGATGCTGCAGGCCAAACTGAACGCGGACAAATGTAACTCTTTTGTGACAGGCAGAACGGAAGGTGTAATCTTCAAACTTTTATAGATAACAACTACGGGAATGCCTGTCACAAATAAGAATATGATGAAGAAGTTGAATATGAAGAAGATAATAGTTAAATAAAAAGAATATGAACAATGTAAAAAAAAAAAATTAGAGGTAGAAGAAGAAGAAGATGAATAAGGTGAAGATAGTTGATGTCAAAGAAGCTGATGATGAGGATAATGAAGAAGAAAGTGTGGGAGAAGTAAAAAAGAAGGTGAAGGGCGTGGAAGTAGTGAAACATCAATATCTGACAAAATAAAAAAAAAAATAACATAGTCAAAATCTTTCTAACGCCGAACGTCATAAAAAAAACAAACAAAAAAACCTGCTATTCTATTTGTTTGGGCTAAACCTCTGTGCCTTTCATGTCTCCGCCACCTCCCCCAATACATCCTACATTATTCTTAGTTGTTTTCCTTCATGTAGAATTAACCTACAAGGAAAGAAAGGGTTTATTTTAATTCCGATATTTTCGTCCCATTGACTTGCATTGGGATCGGGTATCGGTATCGGATTAGATCCGATACTTTGACGGTATCGGCCGATACTTTCCGATACCGATACTTTCCGATATCGGAAGGTATCGCTCAACACTAACCTTTACTGACCGCAGACCCTGAACTTAACACAACACTAGAAGTAGCCGTGGGATGTTCCTGTCACTCCCTAGACACCTCGTCACAGCCGTAGGACTAAATACCCCTAAAGATAGAATCAGGAAAGCTATCTTGCCTCAGAGAAAATTCCCAAAGGATAGACAGCCCCCCACAAATATTGACTGTGAGTGGAGAGGGAAATTACGTACACAGAATGAAACCAGGATATAGCAAAGGAGGCCAATCTAGCTAGGTAGATAGGACAGGACAGAATACTGTGCGATCAGTATTAAAATACTAGAAAAATCCACCACAGAGTTTACAAAAATCTCCACCACCTGACTAAAGGTGTGGAGGATAAATCTGCTTCTCCAGAGCTTCCAGCTTAACTGAATAAATCCATACTGACAAGCTGGACTAGAAAAAACATAGAATGTACTGAACTATTAAGTCCACAACATATGAACTGCAAAGAACCAAGCCAGGACTTATCTTTGATGATCTGATCAGAATAGCAAAGAAATCCAAGCAAAGATGTGAATTCAACCAGGAACATTGACAACTGGCACTAACTGAAGGATAGAGCCAGGCTAAATAGCCGAGCCCGAATAGACAATCAGTGGAAGCAGCTGCAGACTGCTAAATCCAAGGAGCAGCCGTACCACTTATAACCACCGGAGGGAGCCCAAGAACAGAACTCATAATAGTGCCACTTACAGCCACCGGTGGGAGCCCAAGAGCGGAATTCACAACAGTACCCCCCCCTTGAGGAGGGGTCACCGAACCCACACCAGAGCCCCCAGGCCGATCAGGACGAGCCAAATGAAAGGCACGAACCAAGTCGGCAGCATGAACATCGGAGGCAACAACCCAAGAATTATCCTCCTGGCCATAACCCTTCCACTTGACAAGATACTGAAGCCTCCGCCTTGAAAAACGAGAATCCAAAATTTTCTCAACCACATATTCCAACTCCCCCTCAACCAACACCGGGGCAGGAGGATCAACAGAGGGAACAACGGGCACCACATATCTCCGCAACAAAGATCTATGGAAAATATTATGGATGGCAAAAGAGGCTGGAAGGGCCAAACGAAAAGACACCGGATTGATAATCTCAGAAATCTTATAAGGACCAATAAATCGAGGCTTAAACTTAGGGGAAGAAAACTTCATAGGAACATGACGAGAAGATAACCAGACTAAATCCCCAACCCGAAGCCGGGGACCAACACACCGACGGCGGTTAGCAAAACGTTGAGCCTTTTCCTGAGACAACGTCAAATTGTCCACTACATGAGTCCAAATCTGCTGTAACCTGTCCACCACAGAATCCACACCAGGACAATCAGAAGGCTCAACCTGCCCTGAAGAAAAACGAGGATGAAAACCAAAATTACAAAAGAAAGGCGAAACCAAAGTAGCCGAACTAGCCCGATTATTAAGGGCAAACTCGGCCAACGGCAAGAAAGCCACCCAATCATCCTGATCAGCAGACACAAAGCATCTCAAATAGGTTTCCAAGGTCTGATTAGTTCGCTCAGTTTGGCCATTTGTCTGATGAAACGCCAAAGAAAAAGACAAATCAATGCCCATCCTAGCACAAAAGGCCCGCCAAAACCTAGAAACAAACTGGGAACCTCTATCGGACACAATATTCTCCGGAATGCCATGCAAACGAACCACATGCTGAAAAAACAACGGAACCAAATCAGAGGAAGAAGGCAATTTAGGCAAAGGTACCAAATGGACCATCTTAGAAAACCGATCACAAACCACCCAGATAACAGACATCTTCTGGGAAACAGGAAGATCCGAAATAAAATCCATGGAAATATGCGTCCAAGGCCTCTCAGGGACCGGCAAAGGCAAAAGCAACCCACTGGCACGGGAACAACAAGGCTTGGCCCGCGCACAAGTCCCACAGGACTGCACAAAAGAACGCACATCCCGCGACAAGGAAGGCCACCAAAAGGACCTAGCAACCAAATCTCTGGTACCAAAAATCCCAGGATGACCAGCCAACACCGAACAATGAACCTCAGAAATTACCTTACTAGTCCATCTATCAGGAACAAACAGTTTCCCCACTGGACAGCAGTCAGGTTTATCAGCCTGAAATTCCTGAAGCACCCGCCGTAAATCAGGGGAGATGCCAACCGGCTCAAGGACTCCCGGAGAGTCAGGCAAAAAACTCCTAGAGAGGGCATCAGCCTTAACATTCTTAGATCCCGGAAGATACGAGACCACAAAATCAAAACGGGAGAAAAACAGGGACCATCGAGCCTGTCTAGGGTTCAGCCGCTTGGCAGACTCGAGGTAAATCAGATTCTTATGATCGGTCAAGACCACAATGCGGTGCTTGGCTCCCTCAAGCCAATGTCGCCACTCCTCAAATGCCCACTTCATAGCCAACAACTCCCGATTGCCGACATCATAATTGCACTCCGCAGGCGAAAACTTTCTGGAAAAGAAGGCACACGGTTTCATCAAAGAACCATCAGAATTCCTCTGAGACAAAACGGTCCCTGCCCCAATCTCAGAAGCGTCAACCTCAACCTGAAAAGGAAGAGAAACATCCGGCTGACGCAACCCAGGGGCAGAAGTAAATCGGCGTTTAAGCTCCTAAAAGGCGTCAACCGCCGCAGAGGACCAATTCGTCACATCAGCGCCTTTCTTCGTCAAATCGGTCAGGGGCTTAACCACACTAGAAAAGTTGGCAATGAAACGGCGATAAAAATTAGCAAATCCCAAAAATTTCTGAAGGCTCTTCACAGATGTGGGTTGAATCCAATCATTAATGGCTTGGACCTTAACAGGATCCATTTCTATAGACGAGGGAGAAAAAATGAAACCCAAAAAAGAAACCTTCTGAACTCCAAATAGGCATTTAGACCCCTTCACAAATAAAGCATTATCACGAAGGATCTGAAATACCATCCTGACCTGCTTCACATGAGACTCCCAATCATCGGAAAAAATCAAAATATCATCCAAACATACAATCATGAATTTATCAAGATAATTGCGAAAAATATCATGCATGAAGGACTGAAATACAGATGGAGCATTAGAAAGCCCGAAAGGCATCACAAGGTATTCAAAATGGCCTTCGGGCGTATTAAATGCAGTTTTCCATTCGTCACCCTGTTTAATACGAACAAGATTATACGCCCCTCGAAGGTCAATCTTAGTAAACCAACTAGCCCCCTTAATCCTAGCAAATAAATCAGAAAGCAAAGGTAAAGGGTATTGAAATTTGACCGTGATCTTATTAAGAAGGCGATAATCAATACAGGGTCTCAAGGAGCCATCCTTCTTGGCAACAAAAAAGAATCCCGCTCCCAATGGTGACGAAGATGGACGAATATGCCCTTTCTCCAAAGACTCCTTAACATAACTCCGCATGGCGGCATGTTCTGGCACAGACAGATTGAAAAGTCGGCCCTTAGGGAACTTACAGCCAGGAATCAAGTTAATAGCACAATCACAGTCCCTATGAGGAGGAAGGGAACTGGACTTGGGCTCATCAAATACATCCTGGAAATCCGACAAAAACTCAGGAACTTCTGAAGAGGGGGAAGAGGAAATAGACATCAAAGGAACGTCACTAAGAACCCCTTGACAACCCCAACTAGTCACCGACATAGATTTCCAATCGAGCACAGGATTATGTACCTGTAACCATGGAAAACCCAGCACAACAACATCATGCAAATTATGCAACACCAGAAAACGGCATTCTTCTTGATGTGCCGGAGCCATACACATGGTCAGCTGTGTCCAATACTGAGGTTTATCCTTGGCCAACGGTGTAGCATCAATGCCCCTCAAAGGAATAGGGCTCTGCAAAGGTTGCAAGGAGAAACCACAACGCTTGGCGAATTCTAAGTCCATTAAGTTCAGGGCAGCGCCTGAATCCACAAATGCCATGACAGAAAATGACGATAATGAGCAAATCAAGGTTACAGATAAGATAAATTTAGGCTGTACAGTACTGATGGTAACAGACCTAGCGACCCTCTTAGTACGCTTAGGGCAATCAGAAGCAGTGAGCAGAATCACCACAATAAAAACACAGCCCATTCTGACATCTGAATCCCTGCCGTTCTGCTCTGGTCAAAATCCTATCACATTGCATAGGCTCAGGACTCTGCTCAGAGGACAATGCCATATTGTGCACAACTCTGCGCTCGCGCAGGCGCCGATCAATCTGAATGGCCAGAGACATAGAATCATTCAGACCAGCAGGCGTGGGGAACCCCACCATAACATCTTTAACGGCTTCAGAAAGACCCTTTCTGAAAATTGCTGCCAGAGCATCCTCATTCCATTTAGTGAGCACGGACCATTTTCTAAATTTCTGGCAGTATAATTCTGCCACTTCCAGACCCTGACACAGGGTTAACAAAGTTTTGCATGATCCACTGAATTAGGTTCGTCATACAATAATCCTAGCGCTTGAAAAAATGCGTCTACATTAAGCAATGCCGGATTCCCTGATTCAAGGGAGAATGCCCAGTCCTGAGGATCGCCACGCAGTAGAGAGATGACAATTTTAACCTGCTGAATGGGATCACCAGAGGAACGGGGTTTCAAAGCAAAAAACAATTTGCAGTTATTTTTAAAGTTCAAAAACTTGGATCTGTCCCCAAAAAACAGGTCAGGCGTTGGAATTCTAGGCTCTAAAGCCGGAGTCTGGATGACATAATCTTGAATACTCTGTACTCTTGCAGCAAGTTGATCCACACGAGAAAACAAACCCTGAACATCCATGCCAGAGCCAAAATCCTGAACCACCCAGAGATTAAGAGGAAAAAAAAAAGACATAACAAACTGCAGAAAAAAAATGGCTCACAACTTTTTTTTCCTTCTTTGGAGATGCATTTAACTCATTGAGGGCCAGTTGTACTGTTATGAACTGGTGGTTTAGGAGCAACATGGGACGTGCTCTGGGGGAGGTGGTAACTTTACTGACCGTAGACCCTGAACTTAACACAACACTAGAAGTAGCCGTGGGATGTTCCTGTCACTCCCTATACACTTCGTCACAGTCGTAGGACTAAATACCCCTAAAGATAGAATCAGGAAAGCTATCTTGCCTCAGAGAAAATTCCCAAAGTATAGACAGCCCCCCACAAATATAGACTGTGAGTGGAGAGGGAAATGACATACACAGAATGAAACCAGGATATAGCAAGGAGGCCAATCTAGCTAGGTAGATAGGACAGGACAGAATACTGTGCGGTCAGTATTAAAATACTAGAAAAATCCACCACAGAGTTTACAAAAATCTCCACCACCTGACTAAAGGTGTGGAGGATAAATCTGCTTCTCCAGAGCTTCCAGCTTAACTGAATAAATCCATACTGACAAGCTGGACTAGAAAAAACATAGAATGTACTGAACTATTAAGTCCACAACATATGAACTGCAAAGAACCAAGCCAGGACTTATCTTTGATGATCTGATCAGAATAGCAAATAAATCCAAGCAAAGATGTGAATTCAACCAGGAACATTGACAACTGGCACTAACTGAAGGATAGAGCCAGGCTAAATAGCCGAGCCCGAATAGACAATCAGTGGAAGCAGCTGCAGACTGCTAAATCCAAGGAGCAGCCGTACCACTTATAACCACCGGAGGGAGCCCAAGAACAGAACTCATAATAGTGCCACTTACAGCCACCGGAGGGAGCCCAAGAGCGGAATTCACAACAGGTTCCCACACCGTATTACAGTGAAATAAATAAAACCTGGCACTCAACTTAAGGTGAATCTCCTTTTATTGTGGCAAAGGAGAAATTTAAACGTTTCGGCCTTTTTGGCCTTCCTCAGTAACTAAATATAGAATAAAAAACAAAATGAGTTGTCTTCACTCCGAAAATAAATAAAGTATATACATAAATAGTAAAAGTGGTCAAAGAACATGTCAAATAGATACATCCACGGAGAAAGTAAACAACAACATATTGTACATCCACATAATCCCATAGTAAGGCTATTTGCTTTCAAACGGCAGGAGATATTCAGATATAATGTTCTTTGACCACTGTTACTCATTTAGTTTTTATTCTATATTTAGTTACTGAGGAAGGCCTAAAAGGCCGAAAGCTTTAAATTTCTCCTTTGCCACAATAAAAGGAGATTCACCTTAAGTTGAGTGCCAGGTTTTATTTATTTCACTGTAACACGGTGTGGGAACCTACCTTGGCACCTCTTTCGGTAGTGCATACGTTATTTATTTCCACATGGACAATGATACAAGACACACCAGCATGTCAACCTTTGAATGGCTTAAGAAAAACAAACTTAAGACTTTGGAGTGGCCTAGTCAAAGTCCTGACCTTAATCCGAGTGAGATGCTGTAATTACCTTAAAAAGGCGGTTTATGCTTGGAAACCTCCAATGTGGCTGAATTACAACAATTCTGCAAAGATGAGTGGCCAAAATTCCTCCAGAGCATTGTAAAAGCCTCACTGCCAGTTATCGCAAACGCTTGATTGCAGTTGTTGCTGCTAAGGACGGCCAACTAGTTTTTAGGTTTAGGGGGACAATTACTTTTTCCACACAGGACCCTGTAGGTTTGGAATTTTTTTTCCCAAAATAATAAAGACGTTCATTTATAAACTGTATTTTGTTATTACTTGTGTCTCTTTGTCTAATATTTACCTTTGTTTGGTGATTGAAAACATTTAAGTGTGACAAACATGCAAAAGAATAGGAAATCAGGCAGGGGGCAAATATTTTTTTCACAGAACTGTATATACACATACATATGCCAGAATTGCCGTTTTGTTTGCTTGCCACTCTGCGCTAAAGAAAGACCGCAATAAAAACCCTGTATGCATCCCAAAATTGTACTATTCAAAGCTTTAAAATATGCAAATTTGGTATCGTCGTATTTATATGGACCTGGGGAATCGTGTTACCAGGTTATTTTTACTACATAATATTTGCTGCAACAATAACACCCCTCCACCCCCACAGCCAGAAAAGGCAGAATTGCGTTTGTTTGTTTTTTATCAGATTATCTCACTTGGGATTTTTTCCTGTTTTTCACGTAATTTATGGTAAAAATTAACGCTGCCATTCAAAACTAAGCCCGGTGACTAAGTGATAAATGTTTTTTGGGGGGGGCTGTAGTACTTCTTTAAAGGGGTATTCCCATCTCCAAGATCCTATCCCAATATGCAGTAGGTGTAAAAGTAATAATAACAGACAGTTACTTAGTGGTCATAACCATGGATACCTTAGCTACTGTAATGCCCTGCACATGGGGTAAGCGACTTAGCTAATCAGAAAAACTATACTACTTATCTAATTGGAGGCATTTGCTAATTTTAATATTATTACACCTACTACATATTGGGATAGGATGTTGGAAATGGGAATATCCCTTTAAGGCTGCTGGGTGGCATTCCCTATGGTTGCTTCTAACAACGTTGGTGAATTTTTCAAGGTTTATAATGAATGCTGCATTAAATCTACATTAGCACTTTGTCTCATCGACATGAATAAAATATGTGCAGTACTCAATGATCAGAGGAGCGGGGTAATCAAGAACAAATGTCGCTATCTGATCATATTCAGGGACACGTTTTATCAGTTCACTTTCCTCTGGTCAGGTCAGACTCGGGTTGATTGTTGACACCGAGGAAAGAGGAAGAGGAGCCATTGACTGTGACAACCAATCAGGTCGCTTCTACCATTCTGCAAAGGGTCTCTAAGAAACGAAAGAAGCACTCTGATTGGTTGCTATCGGCAACCACTGTGCTGTGGTGATTTCCTTTTCCTTGAAGCGTTTAAGGCAGTGTTCATACTATGTTTTTTTTTTTCAGGTGTTTTTCTAGAGCATGTTCGCTCCCCAAATCGCCTAAAAAGAGAGATCAGAAAATACTTGAAAGACTCTTCCTATTCATTTTTGCTGAAAAACTACATTATTTTTCATATGTTTGGATTTTTCTGTGTATTTTAGGGTTCAGGTTTCCAAAAGCGCCAAGCGGTTAAATGAAGTGAGTGGATTATTCTTCAGGAAGCTTCTGCACTATGCTTTACAATAGAAATCAGTAGTTAGGCCTCCCCAAAAAAAGAAAAAAATCTCGGCTTTTTTTTTTTTTAGCATTTTCTGACTGTTTTTGAATTAAAATACTCTAGTATTTTGTTCATTGCTTAAAAAAGTTGTCAAAAATTGAGAAAATCGTCCTCTCAACAAAAAAATGGCTTAAGGCAACCTAAAAATGGTAGTGCGAACACACTCTGATCACTTCCCTGATCTTTTTAGAGGTCAATTACACTAAAAATAATAATAAAATATTACATTAAATAAAAATACAATTAGAAAGAAGGAAATACTATTTTTTGCAGACCAGTAAGTAAATAACAATGAAATAAAAACTAAATTAAAAAGTACAAAGAAAAAAAAAAAAAAACGTTTTGGAGACAAATGGCCATAAAGTACAAAATAAATAGGTTAGTTATACAATTAAAAATAAATGGAAGAAAAAAACTACTTAAAAAGTTGCAGTACTTTGTCCCCCCCATGAGAAAAAAAAAATGCTGATACTTGTCCTTTTGACTGAATTCAAACAAGTGTAAAAAAAATGGTCTGTTTTGCCTCCTAAAAACAAAACAACACCATTTTTTCATGTTTTATGGTATGACATATTTCCAAAAGTTACATCGGTATGTGCTCTGGTTTGTCAATTGTTGCTGTAAAAAATACAAGTACCTATGACGGCAGCCTAAAAATGGTAGTGCGAACACAGTCTGATTATTTCCCTGATATTTTTAGTGATAAATTTATATACCGTATATATACTGTATATATATATATATATATATATATATATATATATATATATACTAGATGGTGGCCCGATTCTAACGCATCGGGCATTCTAGAATATGTATGTATGTGTAGCGCCCCCACTGTCGCAGGGCCGAGGGGTACCCGGTACCGGGCCTCTGAGTCTCCGCTCTGGGGTTGTCACGGTGGCTAGACCCGGTCCGTGACCCTGCTGAGGGGCGTACAGTAATAGATGTGGATAGATGATGGTGGTGGTGATGCTGTAGTGGTGCGGTGCAGTAAATAACGAGGACACCAGGTTGCAGTCTCTTTACCTCTTTACTGAAGATCTCTGGGTCCTCAGTCCGGAATCCGGATAACCAGGCTACGCAGGTCCGGCCGGTCCAATGGCACCTCCAGAGTTCTCTTAACAGGTGGAAATCGGTGCCTTCCTTCTAGCGCTATGTGTTGTGGTCCTTCCCTGCTGTGCTTACGGAAAGTCCCCACAACTGTTGTGTCCGTTTCTTAAGTTCCCTCACAACTCGATTAGATGATGTTCTGCTAATCCTCCGTCCCTCCCTGATGTTACGGTTAGGACGGCACCCGTATGACGGGTAGGCTCGGAGCTCTTCCGGGACCCTAGAGTCGCCCCTCTCCACAAGTTGCCCCCCAAGACTGCATAGGTGATTTAGGTGAGACAGCCCGCCTTAGACTGACTGTCCTGCCGTTGGTTTAGAGTATTGCTTGACGCTGAATATTGTAATACTCCCTCGGCGTTCCGGCCGCCGGTTGTGCGCCTCAGTAGGATGTTGCCTCGGTCTTACAGCACGACTCCTACTGGTATTCTCCTTGTTGCTTTGATCTCGTTTCTCACTCAGCACAATCTATCTCGCTTCCAATCCCTCCTTGGGTACCGCCGCTATACTGAGCAGGCACGGTCCCGTTACGTTCGCTCAAGTTGCCAAGTCTCTGTCAGGATCCCACCCCTGACAGGGACCCTACCGAATCTTCTCCCACAACACCCTCTGCCACAAGGTGTTGCCTGGTTCCAACCCAGTCAGCTTTCTGCCTAACTTCCTGCCTGACCCCCAGTTTACCCACAATGGTGGGGAGTGGCCTAATGAATAGAACCCTTAGCTCCCCCTGGAGGCCCGGCTGTGAAATGTATTGGTGTCTGTGATACCTGGTCAGATGAACTCCTTCAGTGCCATCAGACGTACCATAGCTCCCCTTAGTGGCGGAGCCACAGTACTGCAACGACCAGGACTCTGGGGCGCTGCACTCCCCCCCGGTTAAATCCAGTACTCCTGGACTGGGAAGAAAACAACAATACAGGTTAGCAAAAAGACATACAATTTTGTTGAGTGCAATAACAATAAGTATACTTGAACAGAGCTTCCCTTTATGGGAGGTGAGGACACTTGAACGTTACAAACATGGTTAAATACTTTTAAATAACTTTTCTATAAATAACTCTCTTTACCCAACCGGGTATTCTACTTAGTACAAATGCTCGAACAATAATTTAACTTTGCCTTTAAGGACGTACACTCTGAATCCACTAAAGACCTTCTTATAATCACATCATAAGGCAATTTAACTTTTTCATTCTCCCTCTTTAAATCTGCAGGACCGCCTGTCCTAACGACACCAGACCTTCTGCCTCTCCTTTCTGTTACAGGACCGCCCCGTTCAGCCCGGGCCTACTGCCTTTTCAACTACTATACACAGTATAGAACATAACATTACTTTCAGTTTTGGATCAATGAGCCATCTCTATATGGCTCCTAAGAGGACTCACTAACTAACCCCGTACGGGTTCACTGTCTGTCCCCATGTTTCTATCAACATTATTAAACATTTTTCACAATTAACTTGTTAAATACACATAACTTCTTCATATAAACATCATCATCATTTCCTTCTATCAAGACATTATTACTAAATGTCTTAAAGCAATATCACCCTTTAAGTGCAACAGGTGAACGTCCCCTTTAAGGGGTGACCAAGTCTCTATGAGGTAGCATATCTTCTCAAGCTACCAGTCCGTACTCAGCAAAGGCTCCGGTGCGGTATCTTCGCAAAGAGTCTCTTGTTAAGTAAAACCAGTAGGGAGCACCTTTAAGAAGGTGCAAACTATTTACAAGCAGTTTGTATCATGCACTGTTCATGATTGCGGCAGTTCTGGAAACTTGTGCAAAACTTAGAAAAAGTAAACAAAACAATAGGGATCTCGGGTCAACAAAGGGATCCCCTTAAGAGTTAACCCTGGACGGGTCTAGCAGCAAAAATCAGGAAACGAACAAACAGTTAAGGAACTATTTACATTAATGAAGCGTTCTTGCTTACTCAGTCTTGTAGTGTAGGGGGTGGTCTCCTTCCAGGCCTCACCCGGCCAACGGGCCGCGTTGGTACAGCAAGGGCCGGTCCTGGCTCCAGCAGCGACAGGATCCCTCGCCGGGATGCCCTCCTTGCTTGTGGGCGAGCGCGACCCAGGGGCACATGGTGAGCCCGGACTTCTGGAGGTCCCACGGGGACAGGTTCCATCACCTTCTCTGCAGGAGACTCGTCTTCAGATGTCCCAGTATCAGCCTGGAGTGCGACACACCGCTGGACGCCCCGAGCCATCCAGCCAGTTTCGCCAGTTTCCCTCCTCCACCGGGTATAGGTCACTGCGTCGCCAGGCTCCAGGTCAGAATCATACCTTCCCCTGCAGGGCTCTACTTCTTCCCGGTCAACATGGACCCGTAGTGGCTCCCCGATCTCCTGGATAACTCCCCTTCCCTTCCGGGAGTTGAAGGACACCACGACACCCCAGTGTGACGGTGGGGTCTCCGCGACGCTTGTCAGATCTACCTGGGCTGCAGGTTGGGGTCTGTTCCGCCATGCTGTCATCAGGCGCCGCAGGTGTTCTGCCTCCGGCAGGATCCTCAGGCCCTGTACCTGCAGCATACCTTCAGCCGCGGCCGGGTTGGGAGGGGCAGGGGACACCGGAGACAGGCGGACCTCCGTGGGCTGGCCCAGCCGAGCGAGCACGCGGGTATCAGCCTCCAAGCGGCGTGCTATCTGTCGGGCCTCGGCTGCGGCCACACATTCCTCGGACATCTGCCAGTTGGGTCGACCCATCGGTGGTTCCGTGAGGGCCAGTCCCCGCAACGATGGCGTCTCCGAGGCTGTGTCCGGTGATGCGGCTCCATGCCGAGTCAGGTCATCCCCACGCGGTGCTCCCGGCGTCGCCATCTTTATCTCCTCCCCAGCGTCTTCTTCCCGCGGTCTCTTTCGTGGGCGGCCCCGTCTCCATGGTCTCCACCCTCCAAACAGGATCAGGAGGCGGACCTCAGCTGTTGACGGACACGTCCTCAGGACACAGAAATATTTAGACTGGGCGGCCATTGTCCTTCGCGCTCTCCAGCTTGTCTACGCCCACTCCACGCCCCTCTTCTTCTCCTGCGCTCTCCTCAGCGCTGTAATGGCGGCGGATTTTGGCGGCAAGTGGCACAGCACAGTCTTTGCAATAAATCACAGTCCAAGCACAATAAATCACAGTTCTAAGGCACACATGACCTGATTCTTCAGGCTTAAGCAGATCCTGTTCGTGACGCCAAGTTGTAGCGCCCCCACTGCCGCAGGGCCGAGGGGTACCCGGTACCGGGCCTCTGAGTCTCCGCTCTGGAGTTGTCACGGTGGCTAGACTCGGTCCATGACCCTGCTGAGGGGCGTACAGTAATAGATGTGGATAGATGATGGTGGTGGTGATGCTGTAGTGGTGCGGTGCAGTAAATAACGAGGACACCAGGTTGCAGTCTCTTTACCTCTTTACTGAAGATCTCTTGGTCCTCAGTCCGGAATCCGGATAACCAGGCTGCACAGGTCCAGCCGGTCCAATGGCACCTCCAGAGTTCTCTTAACAGGTGGAAATCTGTGCCTTCCTGCTAGCGCTATGTGTTGTGGTCCTTCCCTGCTGTGCTTACGGAAAGTCCCCACAACTGTTGTGTCCGTTTCTTAAGTTCCCTCACAACTCGATTAGATGATGTTCTGCTAATCCTCCGTCCCTCCCTGATGTTACGGTTAGGACGGCACCCGTATGACGGGTAGGCTCGGAGCTCTTCCGGGACCCTAGAGTCGCCCCTCTCCACAAGTTGCCCCCCAAGACTGCATAAGTGATTTAGGTGAGACAGCCCGCCTTAGACTGACTGTCCTGCCGTTGGTTTAGAGTATTGCTTGAAGCTGAATATTGTAATACTCCCTCGGCGTTCCGGCCGCCGGTTGTGCGCCTCAGTAGGATGTTGCCTCGGTCTTACAGCACGACTCCTACTGGTATTCTCCTTGTTGCTTTGATCTCGTTTCTCACTCAGCACAATCTATCTCGCTTCCAATCCCTCCTTGGGTACCGCCGCTATACTGAGCAGGCACGGTCCCGTTACGTTCGCTCAAGTTGCCAAGTCTCTGTCAGGATCCCACCCCTGACAGGGACCCTACCGAATCTTCTCCCACAACACCCTCTGCCACAAGGTGTTGCCTGGTTCCAACCCAGTCAGCTTTCTGCCTGACTTCCTGCCTGACCCCCAGTTTACCCACAATGGTGGGGAGTGGCCTAATGAATAGAACCCTTAGCTCCCCCTGGAGGCCCGGCTGTGAAATGTATTGGTGTCTGTGATACCTGGTCAGATGAACTCCTTCAGTGCCATCAGACGTACCATAGCTCCCCTTAGTGGCGGAGCCACAGTACTGCAACGACCAGGACTCTGGGGCGCTGCATATGTATGTATGTAGCGCTGTGAGTGGGGGTTAAATTCCACGCCAATATCGCTGATTGGTCGTGCCCGGCCGGCCGCGACCAGTCAGCGACAGGCGCAGTCCGGCCGCGAATTGGCACCAGATTTGAACCGTGCTTCGCTGATCGGCCAGCCGGGCAATGACCGAAGCAGTGTTTAAATACTGCGCCAATATCGCTGATTGGTCGCGGCCGGCTGTGAGCTACCAATGACTGAAGCGGTGTTTAAATCCCGTGTCAATTCGCGGCTGGACTGCGTCTGTCGCTGATTGGTCGCAGGATGTCAGGGGTTTGGGGTGCTGGATGTCGGGGGTTCGGGGTGCAGGATATAGTTCAGCCACGTAGTATATAACACAGCCACGTAGCATATAGCACAGCCACGTAGTATGTGGTATATAGCACAGGCCACATAGTATATAGCACAGCCATATAGTATATAGCACAGCCACGTAGTATATAGCAGCCACGTAGTATATAGCACAGCCACGTAGTATATAGCAGCCACAAAGTATATAGCACAGCCGTGTAGTATATAGCACAGCCGCATAGTATATAGCACAGCCACGCAGTATATAGCAGAGCCACGTAGTATATAGCAGAGCCACGTATTATATAGCACAGCCACGTAGTATATAGCACATCCACGTAATATATAGCAGCCACGTAGTCTATAGCACAGCCACGTAGTATATAGCAGCCACGTAGTATATAGCACAGCCATGTAGTATATAGCACAGCCGCAGAGTATATAGCACAACCACGTAATATATAGCAGAGCCACGTATTATATAGCACAGCCACATAGTATATAGCACAGCCACGTAGTATATAGCACAGTCACGTAGTATATAGTAGCCACGTAGTATATAGCACAGCCATGTAGTATATAGCACAGCCGCATAGTATATACCACAGCCACACAGTATATAGCAGATCCACGTAGCATATAGCAGAGCCACGTATTATATAGCACAGCCATGTCGTATATGGCACAGCCACGTAGTATATAGCACATCCACGTAGTATATAGCAGCCACGTAGTATATAGCACAGCCAAGTAGTATATAGCACAGCCATGTAGTATATAGCACAGCCATGTAGTATATAGCAGCCACGTAGTATATAGCACAGCCACGTAGTATATAGCAGCCACGTAGTATATAGCACAGCCATGTAGTATATAGCACAGCCGTATAGTATATGGCACAGAATTAAAATAAAAAATAGTTATATACTCACCCTCCGGCATCCACCGAAGTTGTCCCGATTCGTGCGAAGCTGCCGCCAGCTTCCGTTCCCAGTGATGCTTTGCGAAATTACCCAGATGACTTAGCGGTCTCGTGAGACCGCTAAGTCATCTGGGTAATTTCGCAATGCATCTCTGGAAACAGAAGCTGGCGGCAGCCTCGCCGCTCGTGCGCATCGGTGGACAGCGGAAGGTGAGAATAGCACCATTTATTTTTGTAAATATTTTTAACAATATATCTTTTTACTATTGATGCTGCATAGGCAGCATCAATAGTAAAAAGTTCTTCACACAGTGTTAATAGCAGCATTAACGGACTGCGTTACACCGCGTTATGCTGCGGTGTAACGCAGTCGGTTTAACGGACTGCTAAAACGCTAAGTGGGTGCTGACTGGGGGGGGGGGAGTATGGAGGGGGCACTGACTGCAGGGGAGTAGGAAGCGGCCATTTTGCGGCCGGACTGTACCTGTCGCTGACCAATCAGCGACTTGGGATTTCCGTGACAGACAGACAGATGGAAGTGCCCCTTAGACGATTATATATATATATATATATATATATATATATATATATATATATATATATATCTATATCAATACGAAAGACGAGAACTGGACGGCACTAGAAGTGTGCTGACTCTCAGAGACTTGGACTCATTAACAACTGACTTGCAGTAGACACAAACTTGCTGGGTATAAGGTGCTCAGCATTGAATGGCAAATAGCTAGATGATCATGCGAAGAAAGAAAACTGAAGAGACTGAACGATAGATTAGATATGTCGGTATTTTTATAATAATTTTATAATATCTTTATAGTACAAACATCTTTAACGCAATATTAAAGGAAAGGGTCCGTATTAATGTTTAAGTTATTTACTTAATATGTGGTAATAGCAGTCTGCATAAGAAAAATAAGTATCTGTTACTATTGCACTTTATTCACTAATGTATTTTCACCAGTTTTTGTATAAAATTGTCTTAGGCTATGTCTCCACGTTCAGGATGGCCGGCGGTATCGCTGCAGCGGCGAAGCCGGTCGGCGCTAAGCCCCGCCCCCTTTCTGGGACGCGATCATGCCGGATGTGTTAACTCTTCACATCCGGGATGATCGCTCTGTCCCATAGGGCCCTGTGATATGCCTTGCGGGGACGCTGCGTCCCCGCAAGGTGTACGGACATGCTGCGATCTGAAAAGACGCGCAGCATGTCCGTAGTCGCAGGGCCGCCGCGTGCGGGTTTCCACGCATAGTGGAGACGGGATTTCATAAAATCCCCTCCACTATGCTGGAACATCTGGACGCTGCTTGTTTGACGCTGCAGCTCTGCGCAGCGTCAAACAAGCAGCGTTTCCTGACCGTGGAAACATACCCTTATAGTTTGTATTTGCACTCACGTCTAAAATCCTTTAAAAGGAAATGACGTTTAGTAATTGATCACCTGGACCCGTTGAAGCACACAAGTGCGAAACGGCCGTTGTCCACGCTCCATCTCTGCACCCTCTCGTCTACCTGATGTCCAAGCATGGATGTTTGTAACCGGCTATAGTTTTATCCAATAAAGTACACGAACGCACTGCAAGAAAAGGGTGAGTGCCGAATATTTTCTTTCTTCGCATGATCATCTATATATATTTATATATATATATATATATATTATAATATATATATTATAATAATAATATATATTATAATATTATATATAATATATATTTTGCCGACCTGTTGCAATTAAATTAATTAAATAAAAAAAAAAGAAAAAATACACAGAAAATATTTGGACAGAAAAATGGCAATAAAGCATTAAATAAATGAATTAGTTAAATAAAGATACAATTAAAAATACAAATAATACAAATAAAACAAAAAAAATGTTTTTAAAAAAAACTACCGTGCTTAAGGCTATGTGCACACGATGTGGAAAAAACACAGAAAATCCGCCCAAAATCCGCATCAATTCCGCATAAAAACAGCACAAAATCCGCATAAAAACCGTGGCAAATCTGCTGCTGCGGATTCTGCCAGGAGATGCAGATTTTGTGCAGAAAATTCTGCACCTCTTTTCCTACGTGTGCACATAGCCTATAAAGTTGCAGTGCTTTTTACCCCCATATGAGAAGTGATAAAAAATTGCCGATACTTCTGTCCTTTTGTCTGAATTCAAACAAGTGTAAAAAAAAATGGTCTGATTTGCCTCCTAAAAAAACAACTACATATTTTTCATGTTTTATGCTACTGTTACATTGGTATGTGCTCTGGTTTCTCTGGTTTTACTTACAAATGGAAGATAAGTTTTATGTCCTAGGAAAAAAAAAGATCAACTAGATCAACAAGATCGAGGTTAGCAAGTTCAGTTTGTAACCCTCTACTTCTGAGCTTCTTTCAGCTGATTTATGACCACAGACCACGTCAGGCCGGCGTCACACTGGCGTTTTAAACGGCCGAGTGCAATGCGATAAAAATCGCATTGCACTCGGACCAATGTTCAGCTATGGGGAAGCTCCCACCAGCCGACTTTTTGTAGGCCGTTTTCCTCAGTCCGAGACAATCGCAGCATGCTGCGATTGTCTCGGACCGAGGAAAACTCTCGGCAAACTCGCACCAATATAAGCCTATGGGTGCGAGTGAGACAGCGCACACCACTCGGATATCATCCGAGTGCTGTGCGTTATAAGCGGACCCCAGCAATGGAGGAGATGGAGAAATTCATTTCTCCGCCTCCTCCGCAGCTGTGCTCCGATCCTCCCTGTGCGAGAGAATCGGAGCACAGACGCATGACACTCGGCTCCTGCTCTGCTGCGAGCAGGAGCCGAGTGTCATTAGCATATCGCATCCGATGATCTCGCATCGGATGCAATACGCCAGTGTGACGCCGGCCTCAAAGTTGAATGTGCAGATAAACAAAGAGCCTGTAAAAGCCAAACAATGCAAAATTTTGAATGAAACCCAATCACAAAACAAATTAAACGGAAATTAAACGGTGGCCGACTCCTTTTGTGATCCTGTTTATTACAGTGTATTTCTAATATTATGTCACTGTAAACAATGTTTCTGTTTATATTCACTCTCACACCTATAATCATTCACTTTATGCTACCTCCCCTAATCCCTACACCCAGTAAGGAACTGTTTATCTCTGCTTCAATCCTCCCCATCCATCTCACTTCCTCCTCAAAACTGGTCTTAACATACAATCCTCTGCCTCCAAACACAGACAGCCCCCTCATGCCCTCTCCTGCTCCCTTTCTCTGCTCCTTCTCAATGCTGGTGATATCTCTCCAAATCCTGGTCCTCCTCACCACATTCCCACAGTCATTTCTACCTCCCATCCACGCTCTATCATAAAAACTTCTGTAACCTCTCTAACCTTATACCCATTCACCCAACCCCCGCTTCCCCAGTCCCACTAACAGGAGCTCTGTGGAACGCTCGCTCTGTCTGCAACAAGCTTTCCTACATCCATGATCTTTTTGTTACTACCAAACTTTCCTTCCTCACCATCACCAAAACCTGGCTCACCCCTTCTGACATAGCCTCCCCTGCTGCACTCTCTTACGGTGGCTTCCACCTTTCTCACACACCCCGCCCCAGCAGCAAACATGGCGGACGAGTTGGTTTTCTCCTGTCAGATAACTGCTCCTTCACCCCAATCCCACTGCCACCCTCTGTTACCCTCCCTTCCTTTGAGGTGCACTCTGTGCGCATCTACTCCCCCTCCAACCTCCAACTGGCTGTCATTTACCGCCCCCCAGGGCCAGCCACCACCTTCCTTGACCACTTCACCACCTGGCTACTTCATTTACTTTCCGCGGACATCCCCACTATCATCATGGGCGACTTCAACATCCCCATTGACACTTCCCTCTCAGCTGCCACTAAACTTCTATCTCTCACTTCCTCCTTTGGCCTCACTCAATGGTCTTCTACAGCCACCCACAAAGATGGTCACACACTGGACCTCATCTTCACCCGCTTCTGCTCCCTATCTAACCTCTCTAACTCACCTCTTCCTCCCTCTGACTACAACCTTCTCACATTTTCTTCCGTCTCCACTCCATGTCTACAATCCCCACCCCACAAACTTTCACACCCTTGCAGAAATCTTAAACATCTTGACCTACATTCATTCTCTGAATCCCTCCCCCCTCTCACAGATATAAGTTCCTTACACAATGCGGATGATGCTGCCGCTCCATATAACACCACAATAGCTGTAGCTTTGGAATCTGCTGCCCCACTTACACATACCAAAGCTCGCAATATCAACAGACAGCCCTGGCACACCAGCCTGACCAAAGAACGGAGGCAAGCTTCCAGGGCTGCTGAGCGCAGATGGAAAAGATCCCACTCCAACGAGCACTTCATCGCATTCAAACAGTCCCTCACTACTTTCAAGACCACACTCGCCACAGCTAAACAAACCTACTTCTGATCTCTCATATCCTCCCTGTCTCACAACCCTAAACAGTTATTCAACACCTTCAATTCTCTCCTCCGTCCCCCAGTACCTCCTCCCTCCCCACTTATCTCAGCTGAAGACTTTGCCTCATTTTTCAAGCAGAAGATTGATAACATCAGAGACAGTTTTGGTCAACGACCCCCAGAGCCCTTCCTCCCGACTTCCCAGCCCTCCACCTCCAAAACCAACTTCTCCACCATTACAGAAGATCAACTCTCCACTCTACTCTCAAGATTGCATCTCACCATCTGTGCACTTGACCCGCTCCCATCCCACTTCATCCCAAACCTCACAACAGTCTTCATCCCAACCCTAACCCATCTCTTCAACCTATCACTAACAACTGGTGTTTTCCCCTCAAGCTTTAAACATGCCTCTATCACACCTATCCTCAAAAAGCCTTCTCTTGACCCATCCTCTGTATCTAACTATCGCCCTATATCAATTCTCCCCTATGCCTCAAAACTACTGGAACAACACGTCTACCTTGAACTGTCCTCCCATCTCTCTTCTTGCTCCCTCTTTGACCGCTTACAATCTGGCTTCCGGTCACACCATTCCACTGAAACTGCCCTAACTAAGGTCACCAATGACCTCTTAACCGCCAAGAGCAAGCGACACTACTCTGTCCTCCTCCTCCTCGACCTGTCGGCTTCCTTTGACACAGTGGACCATTCCCTATTATTACAGACCCTCTCATCCCTTGGCATCACAGACTTGGCCCTATCCTGGATCTCATCATACCTAACAGACCGGACATTCAGTGTCTCCCACTCACACACCACCTCCTCACCTCGCCCCCTATCTGTCGGAGTCCCACAAGGTTCAGTCCTAGGGCCCCTGCTCTTTTTCATTTACACCTTTGGCCTGGGACAGCTTATAGAATCTCATGGCTTTCAGTATCACCTCTATGCTGATGACACACAGATCTACATCTCTGGACCAGATATCACCTCCCTACTAACCAGAATCCCTCAATGTCTGTTGTCATGATTCTCAATGGCGAGAGAACATAGCCCAGCATATATGAGAACTAGCTCTTGGAAGATGGAAACTATACTGACCATGAACTAAACCTGCCGCACAACTAGAAGTGGCCGGGTAGCATGCCTACGTTTTTTAACCCTAGATGCCCAGCGCCAGCCGGAGAACTACCTAATCCTAGCAGAGGAAAAGACAGTCCTGGCTCACCTCTAGAGAAATTTTCCCAAAAGGCAGACAGAGGCCCCCACATATATTGGCGGTGATTTTAGATGAAATGACAAACGTAGTATGAAAATAGGTTTAGCAAAATCGAGGTCCGCTTTCTAGATAGCAGGAAGACAGAAAGGACACTTTCATGGTCAGCAGAAAACCCTATCAAAACACCATCCAGAAATTCCTTTAAGACTCTAGCATTAACTCATAACACCAGAGTGGCAATTTCCGATCACAAGAGCTTTCCAGACACAGTAACGAAACAGCAGCTGTGAACAGGAACAAAATGCAAAAACACACAAGGACAAAAGTCCAACTTAGCTGGGAGTTGTCTAGTAGCAGGAACAAGCACAGAAGGCTTCTGATTACATTGATGACCGGCAAGAAACTGACAGAGGAGCAAGGTTATATAGCGACTCCCACATCCTGATAGGAGCAGGTGAACAGAGGGGATGATGCACACAAGTTCAATTCCACAAGTGGCCACCGGGGGAGCCCAGAATCCAATTTCACAACAGTACCCCCCCCCCTCAAGGAGGGGGCACCGAACCCTCACCAGAACCACCAGGGCGATCAGGATGAGCCCTATGAAAGGCACGGACAAGATCGGAGGCATGAACATCAGAGGCAGTGACCCAAGAATTATCCTCCTGACCGTATCCCTTCCATTTGACCAGATACTGGAGTCTCCGTCTGGAAACACGAGAGTCTAAGATCTTTTCCACAACGTACTCCAACTCACCCTCAACCAACACCGGAGCAGGAGGCTCAACGGAAGGCACAACCGGTACCTCATACCTGCGCAACAATGACCGATGAAAAACATTATGAATCGAAAAGGATGCAGGGAGGTCCAAACGGAAGGACACAGGGTTAAGAATCTCCAATATCTTGTACGGGCCGATGAACCGAGGCTTAAACTTAGGAGAAGAAACCCTCATAGGGACAAAACGAGAAGACAACCACACCAAGTCCCCAACACAAAGCCGAGGACCAACACGACGACGGCGGTTGGCAAAAAGCTGAGTCTTCTCCTGGGACAACTTCAAATTGTCCACCACCTGCCCCCAAATCTGATGCAACCTCTCCACCACAGCATCCACTCCAGGACAATCCGAAGATTCCACTTGACCGGAGGAAAATCGAGGATGAAACCCCAAATTACAGAAAAACGGGGACACCAAGGTGGCAGAGCTGGCCCGATTATTGAGGGCGAACTCCGCCAAAGGCAAAAAAGCAACCCAATCATCCTGATCCGCAGACACAAAACACCTCAAATATGTCTCCAAGGTCTGATTAGTCCGCTCGGTCTGGCCATTAGTCTGAGGATGGAAAGCAGACGAAAAAGACAAATCTATACCCATCCTAGCACAGAATGCCCGCCAAAATCTAGACACGAATTGGGTCCCTCTGTCAGAAACGATATTCTCAGGAATACCATGCAAACGAACAACATTTTGAAAAAACAGAGGAACCAACTCGGAAGAAGAAGGCAACTTAGGCAAGGGAACCAGATGGACCATCTTAGAGAAACGGTCACACACCACCCAGATGACAGACATCTTCTGAGAAACAGGCAGATCCGAAATAAAATCCATCGAGATGTGCGTCCAAGGCCTCTTCGGGATAGGCAAGGGCAACAACAATCCACTAGCCCGAGAACAACAAGGCTTGGCCCGAGCACAAACGTCACAAGACTGCACAAAGCCTCGCACATCTCGTGACAGGGAAGGCCACCAGAAGGACCTTGCCACCAAATCCCTGGTACCAAAGATTCCAGGATGACCTGCCAACGCAGAAGAATGAACCTCAGAGATGACTCTACTGGTCCAATCATCAGGAACAAACAGTCTACCAGGTGGGCAACGATCAGGTCTATCCGCCTGAAACTCCTGCAAGGCCCGCCGCAGGTCTGGAGAAACGGCAGACAATATCACTCCATCTTTAAGGATACCTGTGGGCTCAGAATTACCAGGGGAGTCAGGCTCAAAACTCCTAGAAAGGGCATCCGCCTTAACATTCTTAGAACCCGGTAGGTACGACACCACAAAATTAAACCGAGAGAAAAACAACGACCAGCGCGCCTGTCTAGGATTCAGGCGCCTGGCAGACTCAAGGTAAATTAAATTTTTGTGGTCAGTCAATACCACCACCTGATGTCTGGCCCCCTCAAGCCAGTGACGCCACTCCTCAAAAGCCCACTTCATGGCCAAAAGCTCCCGATTCCCAATATCATAATTCCGCTCGGCGGGCGAAAATTTACGGGAAAAAAAAGCACAAGGTCTCATCACGGAGCAGTCGGAACTTCTCTGCGACAACACCGCCCCAGCTCCGATTTCAGAAGCGTCGACCTCAACCTGAAAAGGAAGAGCAACATCAGGCTGACGCAACACTGGGGCGGAAGAAAAGCGGCGCTTGAGCTCCCGAAAGGCCTCCACAGCATCAGGGGACCAATCAGCAACATCAGCACCCTTCTTAGTCAAATCAGTCAATGGTTTTACAACATCAGAAAAACCAGCAATAAATCGACGATAAAAGTTAGCAAAGCCCAAAAATTTCTGAAGACTCTTAAGAGAAGAGGGTTGCGTCCAATCACCAATAGCCTGAACCTTGACAGGATCCATCTCGATGGAAGAGGGGGAAAAAATGTATCCCAAGAAAGAAATCTTTTGAACCCCAAAAACACACTTAGAACCCTTCACACACAAGGAATTAGACCGCAAAACCTGAAAAACCCTCCTGACCTGCTGGACATGAGAGTCCCAGTCATCCGAAAAAATCAGAATATCATCCAGATACACAATCATAAATTTATCCAAATAATCGCGGAAAATGTCATGCATAAAGGACTGGAAGACTGAAGGGGCATTTGAAAGACCAAAAGGCATCACCAAATACTCAAAATGGCCCTCGGGCGTATTAAATGCGGTTTTCCACTCATCCCCCTGCTTGATTCGCACCAAATTATACGCCCCACGGAGATCAATCTTAGAGAACCACTTGGCCCCCTTTATACGAGCAAACAAATCAGTAAGCAGTGGTAACGGATATTGATATTTAACCGTGATTTTATTCAAAAGTCGATAATCAATACACGGCCTCAAAGAGCCGTCTTTCTTAGACACAAAGAAAAAACCGGCTCCTAAGGGAGATGACGAAGGACGAATATGTCCCTTTTCCAAGGACTCCTTTATATATTCTCGCATAGCAGCGTGTTCAGGCACAGACAGATTAAATAAACGACCCTTAGGGTATTTACTACCCGGAATCAAGTCTATGGCACAATCGCACTCCCGGTGCGGAGGTAGTGAACCAACCTTGGGTTCTTCAAAAACGTCACGAAAGTCAGACAAGAATTCAGGAATCTCAGAGGGAATAGATGATGAAATGGAAACCAAAGGTACGTCCCCATGAGTTCCTTTACATCCCCAGCTTAACACAGACATAGCTCTCCAGTCGAGGACTGGGTTATGAGATTGCAGCCATGGCAATCCCAGCACCAAAACATCATGTAGATTATACAGCACCAGAAAGCGAATAACCTCCTGGTGATCCGGATTAACACGCATAGTCACTTGTGTCCAGTATTGTGGTTTATTACTAGCCAATGGGGTGGAGTCAATCCCTTTCAGAGGTATCGGAGCCTCCAGTGGCTCCAAATCATACCCACAGCGTTTGGCAAAGGACCAATCCATAAGACTCAAAGCAGCGCCAGAGTCGACATAGGCGTCCGCGGTAATAGATGACAAAGAACAAATCAGGGTCACAGATAGAATAAACTTAGACTGTAAAGTGCTAATTGAAACAGACTTGTCAGGCTTCTTAGTACGCTTAAAGCATGCTGATATAACATGAGTTGAATCACCACAATAGAAGCACAACCCATTTTTTCGTCTAAAATTCTGCCGCTCGCTTCTGGACAGAATTCTATCACATTGCATATTTTCTGGCGTTTTCTCAGTAGACACCGCCAAATGGTGCACAGGTTTGCGCTCCCGCAGACGCCTATCGATCTGAATAGCCATCGTCATGGACTCATTCAGACTCGCAGGCACAGGGAACCCCACCATAACATCCTTAATGGCATCAGAGAGACCTTCTCTGAAAATCGCCGCCAGGGCGCACTCATTCCACTGAGTAAGCACAGACCATTTGCGGAATTTTTGGCAGTATATTTCAGCTTCATCTTGCCCCTGAGACAAGGACATCAAGGCCTTTTCCGCCTGAAGCTCTAAATGAGGTTCCTCATAAAGCAACCCCAAGGCCAGAAAAAACGCATCCACATTGAGCAACGCAGGATCCCCTGGTGCCAATGCAAAAGCCCAGTCTTGAGGGTCGCCCCGAAGCAAGGAAATTACAATCCTGACCTGCTGTGCAGGGTCTCCGGCAGAGCGAGACTTCAGGGACAAAAACAATTTGCAATTATTTTTAAAATTTTGAAAGTGAGATCTATTCCCCGAGAAGAATTCAGGCAAAGGAATTCTAGGCTCAGACATAGGTGCATGAACAACAAAATCTTGCAAATTTTGTACCTTTGTGGCGAGATTATTCAAACCTGTAGCTACACTCTGAAGATCCATTTGAAACAGGTGAACACAGAGCCATTCAAGGATTAGAAGGAGAGAAAGAGAGGAAGGCTGCAGTATAGGCAGACTAGCAAGTGATTCAATTAAGAGCACACTCAGAACTAGAGGAAAAAAAAAAAAAAATTGTAGCAGACTTCTTTTTTCTCTCCTTTCTCAGCCAGTAATTTAACCCTTTTTTGGGCCGGTCAAACTGTCATGATTCTCAATGGCGAGAGAACATAGCCCAGCATATATGAGAACTAGCTCTTGGAAGATGGAAACTATACTGACCATGAACTAAACCTGCCGCACAACTAGAAGTGGCCGGGTAGCATGCCTACGTTTTTTAACCCTAGATGCCCAGCGCCAGCCGGAGAACTACCTAATCCTAGCAGAGGAAAAGACAGTCCTGGCTCACCTCTAGAGAAATTTTCCCAAAAGGCAGACAGAGGCCCCCACATATATTGGCGGTGATTTTAGATGAAATGACAAACGTAGTATGAAAATAGGTTTAGCAAAATCGAGGTCCGCTTTCTAGATAGCAGGAAGACAGAAAGGACACTTTCATGGTCAGCAGAAAACCCTATCAAAACACCATCCAGAAATTCCTTTAAGACTCTAGCATTAACTCATAACACCAGAGTGGCAATTTCCGATCACAAGAGCTTTCCAGACACAGTAACGAAACAGCAGCTGTGAACAGGAACAAAATGCAAAAACACACAAGGACAAAAGTCCAACTTAGCTGGGAGTTGTCTAGTAGCAGGAACAAGCACAGAAGGCTTCTGATTACATTGATGACCGGCAAGAAACTGACAGAGGAGCAAGGTTATATAGCGACTCCCACATCCTGATAGGAGCAGGTGAACAGAGGGGATGATGCACACAAGTTCAATTCCACAAGTGGCCACCGGGGGAGCCCAGAATCCAATTTCACAACAGTCTGTCCACTATTTCATCCTTCTCCGCTAGATTTCTGAAACTTAACATGGACAAAACAGAATTCATCATCTTTCCCCCATCTCACGCGACCCCCCCCCAACGAACCTATCCATTACAGTAAATGGCTGCCCACTCTCCCCAGTCCCACAAGCTCGCTGCCTCGGGGTAATCCTTGACGCTGATCTCTCCTTCAAACCACATATCCAAGCCCTCTCCACTTCCTGCCGACTTCAACTCAAAAATATTTCACGAATCCGTACATTCCTCAAAGAATCTGCAAAAATCCTAGTCCATGCCCTCATCATCTCTCGCCTTGACTACTGTAACCTCCTGCTCTGTGGCCTCCCCTCTCTCACTCTCGCACCCCTCCAATCTATTCTAAACTCTGCTGCCCGACTAATCCACCTGTCCCCCCGCTATTCCCCGGCCTCTCCCCTCTGTCAATCCCTTCATTGGCTCCCCCTTGCCCAGAGACTCCAGTACAAAACCCTAACCATGACATACAAAGCCATCCACAACCTGTCTCCCCATACATCTGTGACCTCGTCTCCCTCGTCTCCCGATACTTACCTACACGCAACCTCCGATCCTCACAAGATCTCCTTCTCCACTCCCCTCTTATCGCCTCTTCCCACAATCGTATACAAGATTTCTCTCGCGCATCACCCCTACTCTGGAACCCTCTACCACAACATATTAGACTCTCGCCTACCATCGAAACCTTCAAAAAGAGCCTGAAGACCCACCTCTTTCGACAAGCCTACAACCTGCAGTAACCACCGATCGACCAAACCACTGCACGACCAGCTCTACCCTCACCTACTGTATCCTCACCCATCCCTTGTAGATTGTGAGCCTTCGCGGGCAGGGTCCTCTCTCCTCCTGTATCCTCACCAGGCTCGGACTGGCCCACCGGAGAACCGGAGGATTCTCCGGTGGGCCCAGGCACTGACACCTGCTGGCATACTGGCCAGCAGCTGCCTAGGGCCCCCACTGACGGGGGGACGGAGGGATGAAGGCGGACATAAGCCGGCACGCCATGCAAGATGGGAGTAGGAGCGGGGGGTGGAGAGATAAGCCATGCATACAGGGGAGAATATATGAGCGATGCATACAGGGGGGGAATATGAGCCATGCATACAGGGGGGGATGTGAGCCATGCATATTGAGGGGGGATATGAGCCATGCATGCAGGGGGGGAATATGAGCCATGCATACGGGGGGGGATATGAGCCATGCATACAGGGGGGGGGATATGAGCCATGCATACAGGGGGGGATATGAGCCATGCATACAGGGGAAATATGAGCCATGCATACAGGGGGGAATATGAGCCATGCATACAGGAGGGGGAATATGAGCCATGCATACAGGGGGGGATATGAGCCATGCATACAGGGAAGGGGGGATATGAGCCATGCATACAGGGGGGAATACGAGCCATGCATACAGGGGGGAATATGAGCCATGCATACAGGGGGGGGTATGAGCCATGCATATAGGGGGTGATATGAGCCATGCATATGGGATGGGAGGGAGATGAGCCATGCATACAGGAGTGTGTGGCCATTATACAGTATTGAGCATCATGTGTGGCCGTTATACAGTATGGAGCATCATGTGTGGCCAATGGACATTATACAGTATGGAGCATCATGTGTGGCCGTTATACAGTATGGAGCATTATTTGTGGCCATTATATAGTATTGAGCATCATGTGGGATCATTATACAGTATGGAGAACTGTGTGTGACCGTTATACAGTATGGAGCACTATGTGTGGCCATTATACAGTATGGAGCACTGTGTGGCCATTATACATTATGGAGCATCATGTGTGGCCATTATACACTATGGAGCATCATGTGTGGCCATTATACAGTATTGAGCATCATGTGTGGCCATTATACAGTATGGAGCATCATGTGTGGCCATTATACAGTATGGAGAACTGTGTGCGGCCATTATACAGTATGGAGAACTGTGTGTGGCCATTATACAGTATGGAGCATCATGTGTGGTGGCTGTTATACAGTATTGAGTATCATGTGTGGCAATTATACAGTATGGAGCACTGTGTGGCCATATTTTTTTTTGTTTATAATTATTGAATATGAAACAGTGTGATCAGCAGTGCTAAATGGCTGTGGTTGGGACATGGATATGGGTGTGACTAGTTGTGAAATGGGTGTGGTCAGAGGCATGGCCTAAAATTTGCCGCGGCGCACTACGCGAGCCGCAAACTTTGTACCTCCTTCCCTTCTTCAAGTGCCGCAAATCCCATAGGGAGTGAATGAGGCCGAATGCAGTGTTGCTGTAAGTGATCCGTTACGCGGCAGATGCAGAAAAACTGCCAGATCTGCTGCAAAAGGCGACTTTTACATCAGCGATTCTTGCCAAAGTCACTGCCTATAGTGTCATACTCACCAAAAGGGGGAGGCAGCACTAAAAGTGCCTAGGGCAGCAGAAACTCTAAATACGGCCCTGGGGGGCTACATTATATTCTGTGGGGGGACTGCATTATACTCAGGGTACTACATTATATTATGGGGGCTACATCATACTATATGAGGGGTTACAGTATACTCTATGGGGGATGCATTATATTCTGTGGTGGGGCTGCATTATTCTCTCAGGGGACTACATTATATTATGGGGGCTACATCATACTATATGAGGGGGCTACAGTATACTCTATGGGGGGGCTGCATTATATTCTGTGGTAGAACTGCATTCTCTCAGGGGACTACATTATATTCTGTAGTGGGTTGCATTATACTATATGAGGGGGGATGCATTATACCCTATGGGGGTGCTACATTATATTCTATGGTGGGGACTGCGTCATACCTGAGGGGGTTGCATTATATTTTGTGGAGTGCTGCATTATATTCTATGAGAGGGGACCGCATTATATTTTATGAGGGGGTTACATTATATTCTGTGAGGGAACTACCCCAACCCTTGCTGCATAATTAAGACATGAACTACCTTATATTATACCCTGATATTAGCGCTTTTTACCGCACAATTGGTGGTCTTGTATCTATTTCTATGTAGCTACATAGTGGGCCCCAAGAATGATTTTCTCTGGTGGGCCCAAGGTGCTCCAGTCCGACGCTATCCTCACCCATCCCTTGTAGATTGTGAGCCCTCGCGGGCAGGGTCCTCTCGCCTATTGTATTCTCACAAATCCCTTGTAGATTGTGAGCCTTCGCGGGCAGGGTCCTTTCTCCTCCTGTACCAGTTGTGACTTGTATTGTTCAAGATTATTGTACCTGTTTTTATTATGTATACCTCTCCTCACATGTAAAGCGCCATGGAATAAATGGCGCTATAACAATAAATAATAATTATAATAATAATATATTGACATGTTTCTATCACCAGGTTGGTCCAACTTTTCACTTTTGGGCTTCAGTGATCGATTTCATCCTTTCTATACACAAACAATGCAATCCAATCAATGGCTAATTCCAGGCTTATAATATGTAAAAAAAAATTTAAAAAAAGGTATAAAATGTACTATCAATCCTATAGAAATACATTTTATTAGCACATAATAAATAAATCAGACAAGAGGCCTTTAAATTGGGTTCATAGTTATCAATACTCTCCCCCATTCATGAAGTCGGACAACCAAATGTTTAAAGGGATAGTTACATTACGTTAGTATCTACATGGATACAGTGATAACAAGGACAATGGGTCAAATTGTAGCAAAATGAAGTCCCTTTATTATGGCGACTGCCCCTATTAATAATCATAATAGTATAATAATAATAATACCACTAATGTTGCTGCATTTATCATTGATTTGCACAGGTGAAATGTGTGGGTAGACAAAGTGCCCTTGTACTACCAATTCATACTTTGAATATAATGCCACTGTCAAAGGGGTACATTGCAGCGGCAACTTTTGCACGCCACTCATATTAAACAATTTTTTTTTCCAGTAATTATTGCAAAAATTAGACACATAAGTTGCAAATCACTAAATGCAAATATAAACTGAATGGCTCTCACTTAAAAAAAAATGTTTTATTATAGCGGCGCAATTTTACAATAGAAATAGTGACACCTACAGGCCATTTTATGATGTACAACACAGTAAAAACAATTATTTAAAGGGCCACTGTCACCCCCCTCCAGCCGTTATAAACTAAAAGAGCCACCTTGTGCAGCAGTAAGGCTGCATTCTAACAAGGTGGCTCTTTTAGTTTTTGGTTCAAGTATTCCCAAAATAAAGCGTTTTGAAACTTAGCCAAAATACCTGTCTTTAGCCAGGGAGGCGGGTCCTCACTCCCCAGCTTGAACCGCTACTCTGCCGTCACTCAAATCTTCAGGGGCTTTCGGCGCCGCCCCCTCCGTGCTTTTTTCTCTTCAAAACCGGCGCCTGCGCTGTGTTTAAGCTCTGGCCGTCTGACGTCCCAGCCAGGCTTGCAGACTGTGCCTGTGCGGGCATTGCGGCCACCCACCTTGGGAATCCCAGCCCCGCAGTGTGTTATGCATTATGCACAGTGCGGGGCTAGGATTCCTGGGCATGCGCACTGCGTGTGTCAGCCTGTCACCCAGGTCCCCCGCCTTACAGCGTCTGTATATTGTATTCAGCTGATCGTGCCTCCTCATACAGTATACAGTACAGTATACAGTATACAGACGCTGTAAGGCGGGGGACCTGGGTGACAGGCTGACACACGCAGTGCGCATGCCCAGGAATCCTAGCCCCGCACTGTGCATAATGCATAACACACTGCGGGGCTGGGATTCCCAAGGTGGGTGGCCGCAATGCCCGCACAGGCGCAGTCTGCAAGCCTGGCTGGGACGTCAGACGGCCAGAGCTTAAACACAGCGCAGGCGCCGGTTTTGAAGAGAAAAAAGCGTGGAGGGGGCGGCGCCGAAAGCCCCTGAAGATTTGAGTGACGGCAGAGTAGCGGTTCAAGCTGGGGAGTGAGGACCCGCCTCCCTGGCTAAAGACAGGTATTTTGGATAAGTTTCAAAACGCTTTATTTTGGGAATACTTGAACCAAAAACTAAAAGAGCCACCTTGTTAGAATGCAGCATTACTGCTGCACAAGGTGGCTCTTTTAGTTTATAACGGCTGGAGGGGGGTGACAGTGGCCCTTTAAAACCTGTCCTGTTACAGTTTAATCGTCCTGTTTTCACTGGATTTTACTAGTAAATATATATATAAATATATATAATATATTGCAAAGGGGCAATGATTGAAGCAACATGTAAAAGCAGTGACATCACTTAAAGGGGTTTTCTCAATAATAAATGGTTAAAATTGCAACGAGCTTGTAAAACAAGCAACTTTACAATTCACGGTCTCTAAAATATAGGGATCTTTAATTTTATGGTTTACTGTCTAGGATACCAGTCACTGTGCACAGTCTATCAGCAGTGGTTGATTTCCTAAGTGAGGAGCACAGCACTTACAAGTGCTTTCCAATAGAGCTTGTAAGCGCTGCTCTGAAGCTGGCAGGATCACGGCATCTGGCCGGCCTCGGTGCTCCTGCGCTCCAGAAACAAAGCTGCCTAATGTAGCAACATCAGAGAGCTCACAGAAAGGGCCAGTGGTGCCTCCATGTTGCTGATCCCAACTGTCAATCATCAGGATTTCTGTCTTACTGGGGCATAAAGACATCATAAAGGGGGCTCCTAGGAGCCATAAAGGAGAGGTGGCCCCTACAAGCAGCTCCAGGACTCCTTGGACATCCATTCATCTGAATGGTCGCTATGTAATAATACAATTCCCCTCCAGTGGCTGTCACAAAGGATATTCCTGGTTTTCCACAGAAAATCGTCCCCCATTGATGGCGCTGGGATTCGCATTTTGACTCCCACTTTAAATAGGATTTTTAATTAAAGGTCTTGAATGAATCCAGGTCTCCGACTCGTCCCCATCTTCCCATATGTTGTCCTCACTCTTCCCCGGTGGTGTCAAATCCCATATTACTGTAGTGCGTCTTATAGAAGCTCAATTCCGGTTGGATCACCGGGAGACGCTTAGCCGGGTTGACCATGTTGTCATAAACGATGTCCTTGCTTGCGTGACTAATACGCCGGTAAATACTGGTGGTGTTCCATGTGGGTACAGGGACTTGTGTGGTCTCAGATGCGTGACTTCTCTGTTCTCCCATGCAGCATATACATTTATTTCTGGAGAATAAAAATATATACGTTATGTTCAGGACGATCAGAAAGATGCTTAGCTAGTTTCTAATGAGAAACAGCGCCACCCTTTTGCAGAGGTTGTATGTGGTAATGCAGCTTAGCTCGTTTTGTGTGATTGCAATACCAGGCAAGACCTATCCATAGGGGGTGGTGCTGTTTCAGGAAAAAAAAAAAAGAACTGAAGGTAATAAAGGAGCATTTTCTATTCTAATCCACTCCATTAACCTAAGCAAGGAGTAGCTCCGACTACCGGATGGAGCCGTGCAGGTTTTTCCTGCTACTCACCCTCTCATGAAGGCAGCGGTTAGAAGTAATGTTACAAATATGAAGGCAATGATGCACCCGATGGCGATTTTCTTCCAGGCTGTAAATAACAAGAAGCAGAAGGGTGAGGAAGAGTCATCAATTACATGGAAATACAGAATTCTGCAGGTTTCCAATTCTCAGGGAGCAATGCATTGTGGGACTCCTGAGAACAGGGCTCTGTTCACATTGCACTGGATCCTTCCATTTGAGATATATGAAGAGAGCACTTTCTTGAATGAAAGTATGTGACCTGCTCCACTTTATAGGCATACAATGGCATATGTTGCCCATAGGCTCCCGTTTTGCACAGGGGCAATCTGTCAGCAACGTTTTAAGCGGCAGTCAGGAAGAGTGATGTATTGGTCACTGTTTAACGATTAAAACGATATATATATCATCCCGATCCGTTGTGTCATTGCAGAGAAATCAGTATTTTTATCGATATGCAAATCAGACTGCAAGTGCGCAGGACGTTGATAATGCACTTGCAGTCCATGACTCCTCTTCAGTTCTCCCTGTCCAGCGTCGTTCTCATCTGCTCGATCGGCAGCTGTTGTAAATAATATTATCTACAAAAAAACATCATCTGTCTCTGCAGCCAATCGAGCAGCAACTGCAGAGAAGCTGTGGACTGCAAGTGCACATGAAACACCCAGTGCACTTGCAGTCAAATTTACATATGGATAAAAGTAAGGATTTCTCCGCAATTAAACAACCGATCGGGATGATATAGGCGTCATTTTAATTGTCGAACAGTGACCAATTCATCCCTACCTTCCGTGAATCCTTCAAATACTTTATTGATACAAATAGAGAAAAGAAAAATAAAATAGATACAAATCGGTACAAAAGCACCAACGTACAATAATGAAAAAAAAACAACTTTGAAGTTGATGTACATGGCTGAATTAGGGCGCTGGGCATATGGCATAGATTTAGTGCCAAGGCCAGTCCTATATATACGGCCACGCACTTGGTGTAATGTTTAATGTGGAATTATATAAAATAAATATATAAAATCACAACAAATAATAACAGGAACTTACTCTGGTTATCTTGTATTATGAGGACATCAGACACTGTAAGACAACAAAATGCATTACATGATGTTCCTTGCACAGACTGCAAAAACGTACTAAGGCCATGTTCACATGATGAGTTCACGGTTTACTATACATTTCTGAAATTGATGCAAAAACTATAAATTTTTTTACAGCGATTTTACAAAATTGCAAAATTGCATGCAAAGCCTTATTCACATGATACATTTTTTTTTACAAGATTCCTTATCCTGCGTTCTCACGTTATGATCTAAAATCACATTCACACATTTCATTTTTTTTGCTTGCTTTTTTTTAACCATTTTTTAAAATCTGCAGCATATTCAATTCTTTGATAATTTTTACTGAAGTTTTTCTCTATTGAGATCAAAGTGGGATAGTAAAAAAAAAAGATCAAAATATGCATCTGCGGTTTTCTTGTCATATGCAAAAAATGTTTAAAAACCTTATGTGTGAACGGGGCAAAAACAATGCGAGACAAAAATAGTGTACCCAAGAAATGCATCATGTGAACAGACCCCTAAAGGGTATAAATTAGCCCTAGATTGAGAGATCAGTATTACAGACCCATAACATGGCCCTGAGAATGATGGCTAAATACACATACATCATTTTTTGGGGGCCAGACTGAATCCTTAAAAGGGTTAATGGGTTTAGAAAATCTGTTTTCATATATTGTGAAGGGTGGATCCTGTGTTATCTACTGTATATAGAGGTGTTATCAGTCATTATACAGGAGGAAGAGGTGAGCTGTGACATCACCTATTGTGAATGGAACATCCTGTGTTATCTACTGTATATAGAGGTGTTATCAGTCATTGTACAGGAGGAGGAGGTGAGCTGTGACATCACCTATTGTGAATGGTGGATCCTGTGTTACCTACTGTATATAGAAATGTTATCAGTCATTATACAGGAGGAGGAGGTGAGCTGTGACATCACCTATTGTGAATGGTGGATCCTGTGTTATCTACTGCATATAGAGGTGTTATCAGTCATTGTACAGGAGGAGGAGGAGGTGAGCTGTGATATCACCTATTGTGAATGGTGGATCCTGTGTTATCTACTGTATATAGAGGTATGATCAGTCATTGTACAGGAGGAGGAGGTGAGCTGTGACATCATCTATTGTGAATGGTGGATCCTGTGTTATCTACTGTATATAGAGGTGTTATCAGTCATTATACAGGAGGAGGAGGTGAGCTGTGACATCACCTATTGTGAATGGAACATCCTGTGTTATCTACTGTATATAGAGGTGTTATTAATCATTGTACAGGAGGAGGAGGTGAGCTGTGATATCACCTATTGTGAATGGTGGATCCTGTGTTATCTACTGTATATAGATGTGTTATCAGTCATTGTACAGGACGAGGAGGTGAGCTGTGACATCACCTATTGTGAATGGTGGATCCCGTGTTATCTACTGTATATAGAGGTGTTATCAGTCATTATACAGGGGGAGGAGGTGAGCTGTGACATCACCTATTGTGATTGGTGGATCCTGTGTTATCTACTGTATATAGAGGTGTTATCAGTCATTGTACAGTAGGAGGAGGTGAGCTGTGACATCACCTATTGTGAATGGTGGATCCTGTGTTATCTACTGTATATAGAGGTGTTATCAGTCATTATACAGGAGGAGGAGGTGAGCTGTGACATCACCTATTGTGAATGGAACATCCTGTGTCATCTACTGTATATAGAGGTGTTATCGGTCATTGTACAGGAGGAGGAAGAGGTGAGCTGTGATATCACCTATTGTGAATGGTGGATCCTGTGTTATCTACTGTATATAGAGGTATTACCAGTCATTGTACAGGAGGAGGAGGTGAGTTGTGACATCATCAATTGTGAATGATGGATCCTGTGTTATCTACTGTGTATAGAGCTATTATCACTCATTGTACAGGAGGAGGAGGTGAGCTGTGATATAACCTATTGTGAATGGTGGATCCTGTGTTATCTACTGTATATAGAGGTGTTATCAGTCATTGTACAGGAGGAAGAGGTGAGCTGTGATATAACCTATTGTGAATGGTGGATTCTGTGTTATCTACTGTATATAGATGTGTTATCAGTCATTGTACAGGAGGAGGAGGTGAGCTGTGATATAACCTATTGTGAATAGTGGATCCTGTGTTATCTACTGTATATAGAGGTGTTATCAGTCATTGTACAGGAGGAGGAGGTGAGCTGTGACACCACCTATTGTGAATGATGGATCCTGTGTTATCTATTGTATATATAGGTGTTATCAGTCATTGTACAGGATGAGGAGGTGAGCTGTGACATCACCTATTGTGAATGGTGGATCCTGTGTTATCTACTGTATATAGATGTGTTATCAGTCATTGTACAGGAGGAAGAGGTGAGTTGTGACACCACCTATTGTGAATGATGGATCCTGTGTTATCTACTGTATATAGAGGTGTTATCAGTCATTGTACAGGAGGAAGAGGTGAGTTGTGACACCACCTATTGTGAATGATGGATCCTGTGTTATCTACTGTATATAGAGGTGTTATCAGTCATTGTACAGGAGGAAGAGGTGAGCTGTGATATAGCCTATTGTGAATGGTGGATCCAATGTTATCTACTGTATATAGAGGTGTTACCAGTCATTGTACAGGAGGAGGTGGTGAGCTGTGACATCACCTATTGTGAATGGTGGATCCTGCGTTATCTACTGTATATAGTGGTGTTATCAGTCATTGTACAGGAGGAGGAGGAGGTGAGCTGTGACATCACCTTTTGTGAATGGTGGATCCTGTTTTATCTACTGTATATAGATGTGTTATCAGTCATTGTACAGGAGGAAGAGGTGAGCTGTGACATCACCTATTGTGAATGGTGGATCATGTGTTATCTACTGTATATAGAGGTGTTATCAGTCATTGTACAGGAGGAGGAGGTGAGCTGTGACACCACCTATTGTGAATGGTGGGTCTTGTGTTATCTATATATATGATAGGCATTATCAGGTTATTTCCCGATGATAATTCTTGTACTTATTGATTGTTTGGTGAATACTTACAGGCCGGATTATAGCAGAAGGCTGAACCGTAACTTATCGTATCATCACAGGTATTCTGTTCAAAAATCTTGCCGCTCACCTTTCCCACTCCCCAATTATACCAGGCAAGACTGATGGAAGAAAAAGTACCGACATGGTCACACATCGTACATCGCACGGTGTTATTATATGACACATATAACTTTATGCAGGATTAGAGACACATGGCAGCTTTCTTAAAAAAAAAAGACAAAACCACAGTGCCCCAGCTGTCCGCAGGTTGTGTGCGGTACTGCAGCTATGCTCCATTCACTTCAATGGAGACCAGACACAAACTGTGGATCGAGGTGGTGCTGTTTGTGGACGAGGGCAGCCAAGTTTTTTCCTAATTCAAGCCAACGTGTTGCTTTTGAAAAGAATGGTTGAAAAGTTACGGCAACAGCAAAAGTTTGTTGCATTTTTAGGATAAATCCGTTTTATTAAGACATTTGGAGAGAAGATGCCAGAGTTACGTTTTTGTTGACAACAAGAAGTCCGGCCATATCAGTTCTTAGGCTCACGGCTGAGACTTGTTACTGTACATCTATCTGAGATACATCCTGAGGGTCTCAGTAGTTCTAGAAGTCATGAACCAGGAGGATCAGGATGAACAGCACAAAATACCTCCCATTTGCACTCAATGGATCACATCTTACCCGCTGTTTGCTATGAGACCTTTATTCTCCTCCACCTCCTCTTTGGTGGCTATGGTGAGTTCGCTGCCTGTGCAGGTTTTGCTGGCGTTTTCATAGGATGGGACTAGACTGGTAGGTATAGGAAGTATCTGAATCGTCCCTGGATGTATGGAAAGGACCAAATTTCATCATTACGTCATACATGAACTGATTCGCTGTGCTCATACAGGTCTGCTGTGCTCATACTGGTCTGCTGTGCTCAAACTAGTCCCCTGTGCTCAAACTGGTCCGCTGTGCTCAAACTGGTCCGCTGCAATCAAACTGGTCTGCTGTGCTCCAACTAGCCTGCTGCGCTCCAACTGGCCTGCTGCGCTCCAACAGTTCTGCTGCGCTCAAACTGGCCTGCTGCACTCAAAATAATCTGCTGTGCTTAAACTGGTTTACTGCGGTCAAACTGGCCTGCTGTACTTAAACTGGTTTACTGCACTCGAACTGGTTCCTCTGTGCTCATACTGGTTTGCTGTGCTCATACTGGTCTGCTGTGCTCATACTGGTCCGCTGTGCTCATACTGGTCCGCTGCGCTCAAACTGGACCGCTGTGCTTAAACTGGTTTACTACGCTCATACTGCTCTGCTGCGCTCATACTGACCTGCTGTGCTCAAACTGTTGAACTTGCCTGCATCCTACTGATCCCGATACATAAATAGAAAGTCTCGTGTACGATATCAGCAGCACCAGGTTGTCTGAGAAGATAATAGTTTTGCAGATATCTCCGTGGATGGACTCACCTGAGGAGCTATTGACACAGAATGTGGATCTGATGTTCGGACAGTCTCTGATCATAACACCAACGTTATAATCAGCACACCCTTTAAATGGCGTCAGACGGAGCATGACAAGTCTCTTCTCCTCTATCCAGCCCCACCTGGTTAAAAAAAAAAAAAGAAAGTTAAATATCAGCTTTACTATATGTATTCACCCCCGAAACAAAACCTCCCACCTCTCATTGTTGCAAACGATAGAGACTTAGTGGTCTTCCATCTCTAATAACAGAGTGTCTTTTTAATGCAAAAAGTTGGAAGGGACCTCCAGGGTCCTCGTCTCCGACCCCCTGCTCAATGCAAGACTCACTAAACCATCTGACAGATGTCTGTCCAGCCTCTATGTGAAGACTTCCATTGAAGGAGAACTCACCACCTCTCGTGGTCGCCTGTTCCACTCATTGATCACAGCCATGGTCATAAACATATAACAGGCTTTCCCATATCGTCGGCCTTACTTACTTGCAGAACTCGTAGCCCTTTGTAAACGCAAAAGTGATATTCTCCAATGTCGCCAGTCTGCTGTAGTGCGCGGCACAGGCCACTTTGGCGCCATCATAATCAACTGAGATATTATTTGGCATGAACACTCCGGAAATTACTGGTAGGAAAAAAAAATAAAAAATATTTACTTAATTGTTTTTTAAATAGATGTTAATTAAAGGGTTAACAATGCAGGGGTTGTGTTAAATTTCCCTGCAGTGCCTCTGCAGGTGAAACAGAGCATTACAAGTTCCCATTGAAATCTATGGACTCTCTGTATAATGCATGGACGAAACAGAAGGAAAGGAAGGTCCATGACCACAAGATTTATTACATTGATGGAGAGATGCTGAAATGCATATGTTAGTGTAGCGCCACACTTGGCTGTGTTTGGTATTGCAGTCTGATCTATAATGCCTGATCCAATCTATGGGCAGAAATGGAGCCGATTTATGGGTGACAACCGCCCTCCAGGACCTTGGGAATTGTACTGGCTGTCTTTTCTGTGCCGTACTCAATATTTAATCACCTACATAACCCCTTCATTCTCAGGATCGTAGGGGTTCTCTGATGTTGGACCGCCACTAAATGTAAAATGATGGCCAATCCTAGCCATATGCTATCGCTTTATAAGATGGAAATATAAATGTTAACTACTTTGTGAAGTGTGACGAGCGTGTATGTTGGGAGTGGGAGTATAGAGCGAGCTCACGAGTGAAGCATACACCATTCACGGTCCATACTGGCTGTGTTATACAGCCAGCACCTGCCTCTAACAGCAGCAACCGGAGCTAGCTCTGATCGCTGCTGTGTAACCACAGAGCAGAGCAATCGCGCCATGTAATTGTTACGGGGCCCATAGCATGGTCATTTCTTTTACAGGTGCTTCTCACAAAATTAGAAAATCATCAAAAAGTTAAATGTATTTAAGTTCTTCAATACAAAAAGTGAAACTCCTATATTATATAGAGTGATTACACACAGAGTGATCTACTTCAAGTGTTAATTTCTGTTAATGTTGATGATTATGGCTTACAGCCAATGAAAACCCAAAAGTTATTATCTCAGTAAATTAGAATAATGAACAAAAACCACCTGCAAAGGCTCCTAAGTGTTTACAAAGGTCCCTTAGTCTGTTTCAGTAGCTCCACAATCATGGGGAAGACTGCTGACCTGACAGATGTCCAGAAGGCAACATTGACACACATGAAATAGATCACTCTGTGTGTAATGACTCTATATAATATATGAGTTTCACTTTTTGTATTGAAGAACTTAAATTAAATTAATGTTTTCTTGATATTCTAATTTTGTGAGAAGCACCTCTATATACTGCAACACAGTGATATCACAGTATACAGAATAAATAATCAAAATACCTTCAGGTCCCATAAGGGAACTTAAAAATGAATTAGGTTTGGGGCCTTTTTATCCCGGGGGGGGGGGGGGGGGGGAGGTCTGTGATGACCCATTACGGGTCCCCGTTTTTGCATTTTCTACAAAGTCTCCATTGCTTTAGGTACGGAGTATATAAACACAGAGATGCAAGGTTATTAGACAGGAACATAATATATAGCATAGACCTAAACAGGAGGTAATAAGTGTATAAAACACAGGAGCACACCTTTAAGAAGTTAACCTTAAAGGGATTGTAGCTGGCTGATGCGGAGTGAGGTTGCAGTATTATTAGTGAGGCGGAGAAGGCGGGTTTATTTTGTAAACCATTCTGTATATTGCAAATGCCCTTGGCTCTAATGCAAAATCTATAACGGGGTCCGCACCCGCCATGTGCCACTTACAGCACTGGATTTTCTATGTGCTGACATATAATAGGTTCTTCCTGGGGCCCAAGTGGTAAGGGGGCCACTAACACCCCCAAAGCAGGTGGAATTGTGCATTATGAGGAGCTACTGGACTGCAAAGGGGCCCATGTATTGTTTTTGTACAGGGGCCTCTTCTGTCTGTGTCCGTCAGTGTGTAGAGGGGCTTTTAGGTCCCCTCTGCTTGAATAGTTACCTCTGCCCTCAATATAGCATAGCCCCCCGGTTAAAGCCACAGTTGCCAATGTAGGGTAGAAGAAAGCACAAATGTTGTAGTCAGAGGGCTACGGCCAAGACCTGGTGGGATCGGCTCACCTTGTATGGAGTCTGCAGAAGATGAGATTCCGATGGACGAGATGAGAACGCAGAGGTGTAAGGTTTGGTGGATCATGCTGACGGCCTCCACTCCTAGTCCCGGAGATCTGCTGTCTGGAGGGATCGTGCTTCTTCTAATACTACAGGGAGGATCTGGAGCCAAATCTTGTGTGACACAGACCGGCCCACACCCCCGGGGCAGAACACGGGGCTGTGACGTGAGAACGCACCCGCAGCTGTGTCATCAGCGTCATTCTGTACCTGAGAAGTCACCATGTGGGATCTGTGACTGCAGCCATCTGAGATCATATCACTGGATTATACCCTACACCCTTATACAGCAGCCAGACCTGGAGATCAGTTTAAAGGGGTTGTCCCCATTTAGAAATCCCCCTTAAATACACCCTAATCTGACCCTAACTTCTCAAACCTCATCCATTGGACCGAGTAGTTACAAAAAGCGTCTCTTGCTCTGGAGGAGACAACCTGCTGATGTGAATGGGGACTGTGCAATGCCTCATTTCTCAAGCGGGAGCGCTGTAGGGAAATCGAACACTTGCCAGGGTGGATAAAAATCAATGTTTTTTTAAAAAAATCAAAAAAATCGGATTTTTTTGATTTAAATCGGATTTTTTTGATTTAAATCGGATTTTTTTCAATAAACTGCTTTTTGAGGAAAATATTTTACCATCCAAAGGTTCTTCCATCATGAGATAAAGCTGAGTTGTTTAACTCAGTAGAATAAAGGCTGTATATGTGTAACATTCACAATGCCATGCTCTTCCAGAGGTTTCTGTAGGATGCTGACTATCCAACAAGTTTGGGCATGTCAACTGAATGGAAAAAGAAACTAAACCAAAAGTGAAACCAAGCTAGAAGTGTGGAATTAAAGGGGCAGTATGAACAAAATGTGGAGGCTATTAATAGTTTATACAATTAAGACATGCTGCTTTTAAACACCTACCTATTGCCATATAGTAAAACAAAAAAGATTTTTACTTACTTTGGGGTCCCCCCCTCACCCTGGCGTTAGATCGTTGCCCCTAGTTTCGTCCGTGTAACTATGGGCGCACATGCGCACTGCTCTCACTTCTCATTTTAATCGTGATTTATATTAAAAAAAACCTTTTGATTTAAATCAGTGATTTAAATCATGATTAAAATCATGATTTAAATCGATCCGATTTAAATAGAAAAAAATCTTTTGATTTAAATCATGATTTAAATCGGCGTGATTTAAATCAATCCACCCTGACACTTGCATACTGATGAATTGTTCCAAAAAAATGGTGCATGTCTCTTTAAAATGAGAAAAAAAATGCAGTCTATTGCAAAAAGAGCCACACATCCCTTCCCAGAATATCCCATCCCCAGTGATTTCAGACACCCCAAGATCACGTCCCTCTACGGCGCTCATACTCTAATGCTGCCAGCCGAATATTCACTCTCTCCCAATGAATATGGGAGAAAGCTCTGGGTATCGATGGATTATTTAACACTTGTCAGGTACATCCGAAGACATTTGATTCATCAGCCGTAAGGTATTTAAGGCTCAGCCATGTTGTGCTGGGTCCTTGTATGAAGCATTCCTCCTGACGCACGCGGTGGTTAGACACCCGGGCCGAGGTCACATTCTGTACCGTGTCACACCAACACCCAGATTCGGTGCGGCCCTGGAGGACGGACTTCCATCAGACGTCTGGAATCTGGTGGAACAAGTTCTGCAGTTTCTAGATCTAGCCTCCAGCGATATCATCACATAAAGACATGCTCTTCCATCTGCGGCTGTTCAGTTACTGCAAACTACAACTCCCAGCATTTTTACAGTAGACAAGTTTCCATCAGCTCTTGGTGGATTCTGGCGTCTCATGATGAGAATAGTCATCATCAGCTTTGTTCCTGCCATGATGGAAATGTGACAACACAATCATCTGTGGGATTTGTGCTGCTCTACCTTGGTCCCCTAAACCACCATAGGGCAATGTTAAATCCCCCCCCACCCCCCGAAAAAAACAACAACAAACCTTCATAAATTTTATTGAATTCCTGTCTCCTTTGTTAATTACCAGGTGTCATAGAAAACAACTAAATCTATACAGACATCGCCAGAGAGGGAACATATCACCCTCACTTTGAACATATGGGATTAATTATAACTTGGGAAGTGAGAAAGAGCTGACACTTCAACCTTCATTGAATTAGGGACCTCCTGCAGTGACCAGGTAATTACAACAGGAAATCTTCTCCGAGAACCAGACACCAAGCCCAGGATTCGTTTACACAGAGGTGGAGAAGTAAAACTTCCAGTGTAAGATCTTCCTCTGTTCAAAGCACTGGTCCCCAGACGTTTTGGAGCCAGTGGTCAGTGATGACTATTGGGGTTTGCATCTATCCAATATTTATGGGAGATATATTTTCGGCTTTATAGAGAAGGGACAAACATAATGCTTTCACTCACATCACCATAAGGCCATTCTAACCCCTCCAGCTTAATAATATTCTGATGAATGATGCTATCCATGCCATGTTTCATCACTATAGAAAGGTAAAATTGCAATAGGAAAAATGACAACAATATCAACCACCTGTGACCTCCAGGGGTGAAGATATCCCAAAAGTTGATGATCTTCTAAAACACCCAGCCCCCACATGAGTTCACCAAAGGGAGGTATGTGGGTGTAACCTTGGTCTAATAAAAATCAGAATTTGGGTTATTGAATTCTGTTAGTCCTGGATGGTGCAGCTTGATTTAAGTCTCTCCGTTTTCCTTAGGAGTACCTCCCTCCGCTAAGCTCTGAGCCATTTCTGTGACATCAGATTTAGTACTTATTCTTTTGTTATCCCTTTTATGGTATGTAACTGTATATACCTTATTGTTTTGTTCCCATTTTGTATCATCTTTGTATATTTTTTATAAACTCTGCCTACCTTTCCAGATTAAATATATAAAATGTAATAGCTCTATTCCTCTTGCTCTGTAAACCGTACTCCTGAAGCCATACGCTACCTGTAAGAGGTGTCCGACTGACTTGTATAAACGATATATATATATTACATGTGTTGGAATCGGAGGTGTGTACACCATACGCTCACCGCGAGTTCCCCAATAACCAGCCTAGGATTGGAAGCAGCCACGGCCCCTGTCCATCACTCATCAGTCAATTGCGTAATTGTCCTGACAATTCGAGGCAGCGGAGTTGCATCTACAGACAAACTGGTGGCAGCGGTGGGATCTGCCCGACTCCCCCTGCTGTTATCCTTGACACTGGTTTTCAGTTAAATGGGAGGCGCTGCTACAGATCATCTACTCAAGCCCCCTGGGAGTCTGATTGATGGGGTGAATTTTTCCCAATGTCACCACTTGTTTAGTTCATGGCATGCGCAAACTTTGTACAGAGGGCAGCGTGACATTGGGAACATTGATAAAATCCCAGTGGGCTGAATGGAGGCTCCTAAGGCCACATTCACACATTCATTCAATTTATTTTTTTACCAACATGAAAAAAGTGTTATCAGTGAAAACGCAGTATACATTACACGCGTTTTTCATGCATTTTTTATGCATTCAATTGAATTAAAAGCCTCAGCAAAATAGCTGAAAGCAATGACACGGTGGAGGAAGGGTTAAAAAAAAAGCACCATAGCTCAAAAAGCAGTGTGTGAATGAGATTGAAGAAATCTCATTTATTTTACTTTTTGTAAGTTTTTGTTTCCTGCAGCAAAAAATCTACATGTGAACAAGCCCTTATTTGCAGATTTGCTAACAAAAAAACAAAACACAACCTCGAATTTTTTACCCTGCGTCAGAACAGGGACTTAGATTGAGTCTTCAGGGATCCAGTGCCTCCCACTTGACTGAAAACCAATAAGGATAGGAGGCGAACACAACTAGCTGTTTTTATCTAAAAGTCTGCTGCAAGTTAGATTTTCATGCAAATGCTGCAGAAAATATCCGGCGCCATGGATCTGAACACCCCAGCAGGTTAACCTGTGCTTTGCAAACCAAAAAGTGAAAATGTGCCACGGAACTGCTACATTTCCGCAAATAAGTCACCACCGTAAATATCGTGTGTGCACACAATGCAAGAAAACCACAGCAAAAATCAGCAGGTAAATACCGCTGTGGATTTCTCTGCAGAAAAGGTGCAGATATACAGTATACGCTACTGAAAAAAAAAAATGGAAAAACATTTTTAATGCTTTGAGCCGTGCAGCAATTTCCAGTTGACTTCAGTGCCGGAGTGTAATGAAAAAGGCACGTGTGAATTTAGCCTGAAGGGTGACGCTGTGTTACATTTCCATGACGAGCCCTTTGCTCTACAGTCACATTGCGCCCGATGCACCGGCAGAACATGTCAGAGCGGTCACATCGCACAGGACAGAGGGGTGAAGAATAGGGTTGAGCGAAACGGATCGGACAAATTGAAATATCGCCGACTTTCGGCAAAGTCAGGTTTCGTGAAACCCGACCCAATCCCACTGTGGGATCGGCCATGAGGTCGGCAATCTTCGCGCCAAAGTCGCGTTTCGTATGACGCTTTCACCATTTCTCAGCCAATGAAGGAGGACGCAGAGTGTGGGCAGCGTGATGACATAGGTCTCGGTCACCACCATCTTAGAGAAGGGCATGACAGTGATTGGCTTGCTTTCTGCGGCGTCACAGGGGCTATGAAAGGGCATGCACGCCGACCGCCATCTTACTTCTGCCGATCTGAGCGTAGGGAGAAGTTGCTGCAGCTTCGTCAGAAGCAGGGATATTGTTAGGGAGGGAAGATTAACCCCCAAACCGCTTGTGCTGTAGCGATTTCCACTGTCCAACACCACCTTTTCTTTGCAGGGACAGTGGAGGCTAGATTTTTGTGCATCAGCTCTGTAGCTTATAAGGCTCCCTGATAGCTGCATTGCTGTTTGTACGCCGCTGTGCAAACCAACTGCTTTTTTAAAAGCAAAAATCCTGTTGCTCCTTTCTGCACAGTTCTATTGTTTATTTGTCCACACTTTTGTGTGCAGCAGTCCTTTTTATTGCTGCCATACTTGTCCTGAGATCATTGTAGGGAGATTGTTATTGTTGTACGGTCCCTTTTTTTTTTAATATATCTTCCAGCCACGTTCTGCCACTTACATTGTGTAGTGTAATACAGTCGGCCTGGTTTTTGCAGCAGTCTCCCACACAATGAAGGGAGATTTAAATTGCCACTAAGTGGATCTGCGTCAGTTCTGTTTGTCGTATATCTGCCTGCCACTTTCTGCCACTTACATTGTGTAGTGTAAAGGCCCCGTCTCACATAGCGAGATCGCTAGTGAGATCGCTGCTGAGTCACAAGTTTTGTGACGCAACAGCGACCTCAGTAGCGATCTCGCTATGTGTGACACATACCAGCGACCAGGCCCCTGCTGCGAGATCGCTGGTCATGTCGGAATGGCCTGGACCTTTTTTTGGTCGTTGAGGTCCCACTGGCATCGCTGAATCGGTGTGTGTGACACCGATCCAGCGATGTCTTCACTGGTAACCAGGGTAAACATCGGGTTACTAAGCGCAGGGCCGCGCTTAGTAACCCGATGTTTACCCTGGTTACCAGCGTAAATGTAAAAAAAAACAAACAGTACATACTCACCATCTGATGTCCGTCAGGTCCCTTGCCGTCTGCTTCCTGCTCTGACTGAGTGCCGCCGTGCAGTGAGAGCGCAGCACAGCAGTGACGTCACCGCTGCTCTCTGCTCTCACTGTACCGCGGCACTCAGTCAGAGCAGGAAGCAGATGGCAAGGGACCTGACAGACATCAGATGGTGAGTATGTACGGTTTGTTTTTTTTGGTAACCAGGGTAAACATCGGGTTACTAAGCGCGGCCCTGCGCTTAGTAACCCGATGTTTACCCTGGTTACCCGGGTGCTGCAGGGGGACTTCGGCATCGTTGAAGACAGTTTCAACGATGCCGAAGTCGTTCCCCTGATCGTTGGTCGCTGGAGAGAGCTGTCTGTGTGACAGCTCCCCAGCGACCACACAACGACTTACCAACGATCACGGCCAGGTCGTATCGCTGGTCGTGATCGTTGGTAAATCGCTATGTGAGACGGGGCCTTAATACAGTGGGCCTGGTTTTTGCTGCAGTCTCCCACACAAAAAAGGGAGATTTAAATTGCCCCTAAGTGGATCTGCATCAGTTCTTTGTCGTATATCTGCCTGCCACTTTCTGCCACTTACATTGTGTAGTGTAATACAGTGGGCCTGGTGTTTGCAGCAGTCTCCCACATAATAAAGGGAGATTTAAATTGCCCCAAAGTGGATCTGCGTCAGTTCTGTTTGTCGTATATCTGCCTGCCACTTACATTGTGTAGTGTAATACAGTGGGCCTGGTTTTTGCAGCAGTCTCCCACACAAAAAAGGGAGATTTAAATTGCCACTAAGTGGATCTGCGTCAGTTCTGTTTGTCGTATATCTGCCTGCCACTTTCTGCCACTTACATTGTGTAGTGTAATACAGTGGGCCTGGTTTTTGCAGCAGTCTCCCACACAAAAAAGGGAGATTTAAATTGCCACTAAGTAGATCTGCGTCAGTTCTGTTTGTCGTATATCTGCCTGCCACTTTCTGCCACTTACATTGTGTAGTGTAATACAGTGGGCCTGATTTTTGCAGCAGTCTCCCACATAATAGAGGGAGATTTAAATTGCCACTAAGTGGATTTGCGTCAGTTCTGTTTGTCGTATATCTGCCTGCCACTTTCTGCCACTTACATTGTGTAGTGTAATACAGTGGGCCTGGTTTTTGCAGCGGTCTCCCACACAAAAAAGGGAGATTTAAATTGCCACTAAGTGGATCTGCGTCAGTTCTGTTTGTCGTATATCTGCCTGCCACTTTCTGCCACTTACATTGTGTAGTGTAATACAGTGGGCCTGGTGTTTGCAGCAGTCTCCCACATAATAAAGGGAGATTTAAATTGCCCCTAAGTGGATCTGCGTCAGTTCTGTTTGTCGTATATCTGCCAGCCACGTTCTGCCACTTACATTGTGTAGTGTAATACAGCGGGCCTGATTTTTGCAGCAGTCTCCCACACAAAAAAGGAGATTTAAATTGCCAACAAGTTTATATACACCTTCTACCTTGTTTTACAGTACCATATAACGGTTGTTAGTTTGGTTACATTTTCCCAAAAATGAGGAAGTCTGGTGGAAGATGCCGTGGGCGGTCATTGCCAGCTGGTAATGATGGTGGTGGTGGTGGAGCATCTGGTGTTAGTGGGAAAAGCAAAATAGCACCTAAGGCTCGCGTTGTTCAGACAGCGTCATTGTCTGGCTACACAAGGCCTCGAAGGCTCCCTTATCTGGGAGTAGGAAAACCGCTTTTAAAGCCGGAGCAGCAGGAACAAGTTTTGGCTTTCATTGCTGACTCAGCCTCTAGCTCTTTCGCCTCCTCTTCAGAAAGTTCAAAATATAAAAGCAGCGAGTCGTCAGTGGATGCTCCCGGTCAGGAACAAGTCGCTTCCTTGTGTCCTTCACCCAAAGCAAAAGTGAAGGATGCGGCAGGCGACACTACAGTTTACTCTATGGAGCTATTTACACATACCATGCCAGGGTTAGAAAGGGAAATAGTTAACAGCCCATTACAAGATGAATCGGACATGGAGTGCACAGATGCACAGCCACAGCTAGATTATTATGCTGTTCCATTGACTCAGATCACTACATTGCCCTCGCAGTGTACGGAGCCAGAATCTGACCCTGATGAGACTATGGTGCCCCGTCCCGAACGCTATAGCACCTTACACGGTGACACAGAAGAAGGTGCACAGGACATTGAAGAGGAGGTGATAGATGACCCAGTTGTTGACCCAGATTGGCAGACATTGGGGGAACAGGGTGCCGCTGGCAGTAGCTCTGAAGCAGAGGAGGATGATCCACAGCAGGCATCAACATCGCAACAGCTTTCATCTGGCAGGCCCGTATCAGGCCAAAAACGTGTGTCTAAAACAAAAACAGTTTTAGGACAGCATGGCCATCCAGTGAAAGTAGCACAGCGTGCAATGCCTGAAAAGGTATTCGATAGTAGGAAGAGTGCAGTGTGGGAGTTTTTTAACCAAGATCCAAATGATCAGTGCAAAGTTAGCTGTAAGAAATGCTCAAAGACCTTTAGCAGAGGGAAGAATCCCCTAAATTTAAATACAACGTGCATGCGTAGACATTTAACCAGTATGCACTTGCAAGCCTGGACTAACTACAAAACGTCCTGTAACGTTGGTGTACCCGCTCAGAATGAAGGTAGCCAGCAACGCTACATTGCTTCCCTCACTGTAAGCCCACTGTTTAGGACACCACCTGCAGCAAATGTGGAGGTATCGTCGCAAGGCCAAGGCAGTCAGGGAATCACCAGGCTCTTGGTAGGAAACACTGTATGTAGGCCAACATCAAGAATACCATCACCAACCCTCTCTCAATCTGCCATGTCCACCACCACCCCCGCTAGTTCCACCATATGCAGCTCTCCAGTCCAGCTCACCCTACAAGAGACTCTCGTTAGGAAAAGGAAGTACTCATCCTCTCATCCGCGTACACAGGGTTTGAACGCCCACATTGCTAGACTAATCTCGTTAGAGATGATGCCCTACCGGTTGGTTGAAAGCGAAGCTTTCAAAGCCCTGATGGCCTACACAGTACCACGCTATGACCTACCCAGTCTACACTTCTTTGCAAGAAAAGCCATCCCAGCCCTCCACCAGCATGTCAAAGACCGCATTGTCCATGCACTCAGGCAATCAGTCAGTAGAAAGGTGCACCTCACAACAGATGCATGGACCAGTACGCATGGCCAGGGACGTTACGTGTCCATCACGGTGCACTGGGTTAATGTGGTGGATGCAGGGTCCACAGGGGACAGCCATAGTGGGACAGTTCTGCCTAGCACACGGTCTAGGAAACAATTGGCAGTAGGCGTTCGACACCCCTCCTCCTCCTCCTCCAGAAGCGAAAGCTCGTCCACAGAGTGCAGTCGCCCTACCACTCCATATGCAGCTGCCAGTGTTGCACACGAGGTGTCCTATTATGGAATAGCTAGTGGTAAGCGTCAGCAGGCTGAGTTGGATATGAAGTGTTTGGGCGACAACAGACACACCGTGGAAGTACTGGCAGAGTACTTGCAGCAAGAAACTCAGTCATGGCTGGGCAGTGTACATCTTGAGGCAGGCAAGGTAGTCAGTGATAACGGAAGGAATTTTATGGCTGCCATAGCCCTTTCACAGCTGAAACACATACCTTGCCTGTCTCACACCTTAAACCTGGTGGTGCAGTGCTTCCAACAAGGTGGAACTCCATACTGCACATGCTTCAGAGGCTATGCGAACAGAGGCGTGCTGTTATGTATTTGTGGGAGGATACACATACACGGGCAGGCAGTTGGATGGCAGACATGGAGTTGTCTGGTGTGCAGTGGTCGAAGCTACAAGACCTCTGTCAAGTCCTTCAGTGTTTTGAGGAATGCACACGGCTGGTAAGTGCAGACAAAGCCATCATAAGCATGAGCATCCCACTAATGCGTCTGCTGATGCAAAGTTTGACGCACAATAAGGAGCAGGTGTCTGCAGCCGAGGAGGAGGGAAGCCTTGATGACAGTCAGCCATTGTCTGCTCAGGGAACTCTCCTGGACGAGGTGGCGAACGAAGAGGAGGAGGATGATGATGGGGATGAATATTTATGGGAGGAGGATGCTTCTCAGGGGGCAATAGAAACAGGTGGCGTTGCAAGGTCAGGTACAGGGTTTTTGCGGAAGACAAGTGATGTTGATTTGCAAGAAAGTGCTCCTCAACCCAGCACAAGCAGTGAATTGACACCTGGAACATTGGCCCACATGGCTGATTATGCCTTGCGTATCCTAAAAAGGGACCCCCGCATTATAAAAATGATGACCGATGACGATTACTGGTTGGCCTGCCTCCTGGATCCATGCTACAAAGGGAAATTACAAAATATCATGCCACATGAGAACCTTGAGCAAATAAAACAAGCAACTCTTGTAGACCGTTTGGTTCAGGCATTCCCAGCACACAGCGGCGGTGATGGTTCTCACACGAGCTGCAGGGGTCAACATGGCAGAGGTGTTAGAGGTGCACAAATCAGAAGTGGCGTTGGACAGAGGGGTTTTATGACCAGGTTGTGGAGTGATTTCGCAATGACCGCAGACACGACAGGTACTACTGCATCGATTCAAAGTGACAGGAGACAACATTTGTCCAGTATGGTTACGAGCTATTTTTCCTCCCTTATCGATGTTCTCCCTCACACGTCATTCCCCTTTGATTACTGGGCATCTAAAATAGACACCTGGCCTGAATTGGCAGAATATGCATTACAGGAGCTCTTAAACTGAAGAAAGAATGAAGGCCGCACTCACCGATCTCTTGGCAGGTATCTTTATTACAGTTGCATCTTCACGGCACGGGGGTGTATTTACAAGACATGTGAGGGCCGAACGACGGCCGTTTCGCACCGACCTGGTCGGTGCGAAACGGCCGTCGTTCGGCCCTCACATGTCTTGCAAATACACCCCCGTGCCGTGAAGATGCAACTGTAATAAAGATACCTGCCAAGAGATCGGTGAGTGCGGCCTTCATTCTTTCTTCAGTTTAATCGCTTGCTAGTTTATTTCTGGCTTCAGCACCCAAGATCAGAAGCTAAGTGGCGTCACTATCTCCGGTCCGGAGCGTTCACAGTACAAGGGTTAGTGCGGGTTACTATCCTCTGATGGTTGTATTACAGGAGCTCGCTTGCCCAGCTGCTAGTGTGCTATCAGAAAGAGTCTTTAGTGCTGCTGGTTCAATACTCGTCTGGCTACCCAAAATGTTGATGATCTAACCTTCATTAAAATGAACCAATCATGGATTTCTAATTATTTTGCCCCACCTTCCCCTGCTGACACGTAGTTTGCCTGAAAAATGTCTTGCTTTTGGCCTCCTCTTACTGACTGCTCCAATTCCTCCATTTGCAGCTGCTGAATGTCCACCATAGGCCATTTTTTTACCTCCATAAATGGGCTGACTCCCCCCACAGGGCTGTGGTCACCAGCTAGCGCAAGCACCCGTGCGAGTGCAGTTTGCCTGGACAGGTGGGTGTGCCCAGTCTTGGGCGACGGCACTGGCACCGGGTCCCTCATAGTACAATGAAGTGTCTCTGACGGTGGTGGTGCACAACCAACGTCAGACACACTGTCGTAATATGAGGGGCCCTGGGCCAGTACCGACGCCCACGAGAGAGTGTTCCCCCCTCCCCCAGCTCGAACAGCGCTCTACCACTTGCAAAACTTACCTCTCCCGGCTCCACCACTGTGTAGTCTGTGCTGTTAAATCCTTCAATGGCACTGCCAATAAAAATGTGTTGAAATGATAGATTATAGTAAAAATATACAGGGGCCCTGGCTTCCATTTAGACCATTTAATACTTTGTGCCAACTACCACTGTCTGCTACTCAGCAGAGGAGCCCACCCCTGTATGTAGCTATGCCACCTGTTTATTTATGAAAACATTTTTTGGCAGACATTTGCCTCACTTTATTATTTTGGCCTACTGTGTCATCCACTCCTTACAGTTGTCCTCCACTGAACAAACCTATGCCGCCAGTACTCCTGTTACCAGTTTTGAACTGCATTTAGCCAACTTTTTTATTTTAGGCCTACTAAGTGTGTCTGCGCCACTTCTTACAATCGTCCTCCGCTGAACAAACCAATGCCGTCTGTGTACCCCTATAACCTATTTTAAACTGCATTGAGCCAATTTTTTTATTTTAGGCCTACTAAGTGTGTCTGCGCCACACCTTACAATCGTCCTCCGCTGAACAAACCAAGGCCGCCTGTGTACCCCTGTAACCTATTTTAAACTGCATTGAGACAACTTTATTTTAGGCCTACTAAGTGTGTCTGCGCCACTCCTTACAATCATCCTCCGCTGAACAAACCAATGCCGCCTGTGTACCCCTGTAACCTATTTTAAACTGCATTGAGCCAACTTTTTTATTTTAGGCCTACTACGTGTGTCTGTCTGCGCCACTCAAGGCAGGTGTCCTCCACTGAACAAAGCTGAGATTCAATTTTCAGCCTATATCACATATTAAACTGCATTTAGCCTATTTGTTTGGTTGGGCCTACTAACGGTGTCTGTCGCTGCTAGCTTTTCTCCTCCACTGAACAAAACTGAGCTTCAATTTTCAGGCTTTCAGCCTATATGAAATATGAAACTGCATTTGGCCTACTTGTTTGGTTGGGCCTACTAACGGTGTCTATCGCTCCTTGCTTTTCTCCTCCACTGAACAAAGCTGAGCTTCAATTTTCAGGCTTTCAGCCTATAAGAAATATGAAACTGCATTTGGCCTACTTGTTTGGTTGGGTCTACTAACGGTGTCTGCCGATGCTTGCTTTTCTCCTCCACTGAACAAATCTAAGCTTCAATTTTCAGGCTTTCAGCCTATATAAAATATGAAACTGCATTTGGCCTACTTGTTTGGTTGGGCCTACTAACTGTGTCTGCCGCTGCTTGTTGTTCTCCTCCACTGAACAAAGCAGTGCCGCCTGTTTACTCCTGTTACCAATTTTGATCTTCATTTGGCCCACTTTATTACTTGGGCCTACTAACTGTGTCTGCCACTCATTACAGTTTTCCTCCATTGAACAAAAATGGGCCGAACAAAATTGTTGGCAACCTCAACTTAATATTTGGTTGCACCCTTTGGAATAAATATCTGCAATCAATCACTTCCTTTAACCATAAACAAGCTTCTTGCACCTCTCACCTGGAATTTTGCAGCACTTTTCTTAAGCAATCTGCTCCCGGGTCTCTCATATGTGAAGGCGCCTTCTCCCAACAGCGATTTTCAGATCTCTCCACTGGTGATCAATGGGATTTAGATCCGGATTCATTGGTGCCAGAATCTTCAGCGCTTTGCTTCTATACATTTCTGGGGGGCTTCTTGAAGTGTGTTTGGGGCCATTGTCTTGCTGGAAGACCCATGACGCAAACCCAACTTTATGACACTGGGCACTACATTGCTACCCAAAATTCTTTGGTAATCTTCAGATTTCACGATGCCTTACACACAATCAAGGCACCCAGTGCCAAAGGCAGCGAAATAACCCCAAAACATCTTTGAATCTCCACTGTATTTGACTGTAGGTACTGTTCTTTGAAGACCTCATTCCGTTTTCCGTAAACAGTAGAATGATGTGCTTTACCATAAAGCTCCATCTTGGTCTTATCCGTCCACAAGACGCTTTCCCAGAAGGATTTTGGGCTTACTCACATACATTTTGGCAAAATGCGGTCTAGCTTTTTTATGTCTGTCAGCAGTGGGGTTCTCCTGGGTCTTCTGCCATGAAGTTAGATTTCAGTCACATGTGGATGAACAGTTTGCACTGACGCCCTCTGAGTCTGCAGGACATATTGAATTTCTTTGGAACTTTATTGGGCTGCTTATCCACCATACGCGTTACAACCTTTCATCAATTTTTCTCTGCTCTCCATGTCCATCGAGATTAGCGACAGTGCCATGGGTTGTAAACTGCTTGATTATGTTTCGTACCGTGGACAAAGAAACATCACAATCTCTGGAGATGGACTTCAGAACCAAAATTATTGAACAATATCAAGGTTACAAGTCCTCAAACTGTTCTCTTCTCCATACTTAGGGTATGTGCACACACTGCGGATTTTGCTGCGGACCGCAGCAGTTTCCCATGCGTTTACAGTATAATGTAAACCTATGGGAAATGAAATCCGCAGTGCACATGCTGCGGGAAAAAAACGTGCGGAAACGCAGCGGTTTACATTCCGCAGCATGTCAATTCTTTGTGCGGATTTCCGCTGCGAGTTTACACCTGCTCCAATAGAAAACTGCAGGTGTAAACCTGCAGCGGAATCTGCAATAGAAACCGCGATAAATCCGCAGGAAAAACCGCAGCCGTTTTGCCCTGCGGATTTATCAAATCCACTGCGGAAAAATCCGCAGTGGACCATTCTACGTGTGCACATACCCTCAGTGTGGCACATGCAGACACACAATGCAAAGACTGAGTCAACTTCTCCCCTTTTTATCTTGTTTCAGGTGTGATTTTCCTTATGCCCACACCTGTTACTTGCCACAGGTGAAGTTGAATGAGCATCACATGCTTGAAACAAAGTTGTTTACCCACAATTTTTGGAAGGTGGCAACAATTTTGTATAGCCCATTTTGGGGGTTTTGTGCGAAATGTCCAATTTGTCTTTTTTTACTTTTTTGTTTGGTTGCAATATACACAAAGGAAATAAACATGTGTATAACAAAACATGTAATTGCAATAATTTTCTGGAGGAAATGCTTCTTTTTCTGAAACAATTTCAAAGGTGCCAACACTTTCGGTCATGACTGTGTAATAAAAAACAAAACTCATCTCCCAGTGGTCACGTGACAGTGTTTGTCATGTGACCGCTGCAGCCCATCAGCAGCTAATTATTATAAAATAAACAATTTATTGTTATGTCAAATAACCAGAGACCGCACCACAACATCACTAAAAGCTGTCCAAGAAGGGAATACTTATTTTTAGAGCATTTAAGAAGTAGCTTCCCATCCGCAGACAATCCCTTTAACTTATTTTTGCCAAGTATTGTTTTCAAAACGAGACAACCCCTTTATAAAAAAAAACCCCAAAACCTATATATAGGCTGTGTAACCACGGGACGCCCGCGGTATCCCAACTAATTGGATGCACGTGGCAGCGGTGACGAAATTCATTCACGTCTGATTTCTGGCTGCGATGGATTGTGCCCAGTCACTGAGCTCACGCACTGATGCAGAACCTCTTGTATCTTCACATTTGTTGAAGGCGTTAGTCCCCACTTCCCCAGGGGCTGCCGCCTTCAGGGTGGACGCTCCTGCTTGACTGACAGTTCATATCTGAAGCAGTATTGTGCCGCTAGGGTGAAGGCGCACGATCCGGACGTCGCTGTATGAGGTTTGCAGCAGTGACCCACCAGAACGACTTTGGAGCAGGATCCGTTCTATAGACCAGAATGGAGGCCGAGCGATCTGGCCATACAAGGAGACCACACATGCACGAGAAATCGCCCCCCCCCCCCCCGAGACCCCAGCCGGACACTGTACAAGGAGCAGGTGACAGAAGCTTCCATTTCTGAACTGCAAAGGAGACCCCGTACCATTTACAACGTGTGGATGATGAGTTTAGAGCAGTGTTCCCCAACAGCTCATGTTCTCAGGATTTCCTTAGTATTGCCCAGGTGGTCACTGCATTACCTGGAAAGGCAAGAATTCCATCACCTGTGCAATACCAAGGAAATCCTGAAAACATGACCTGTTGGTGGCTCTTGAGGCCGGCGTCACACTCAGCGTATGAAAATACGGTCCATTTTTTACGGCTGTAATACGCAGAAATGTTCCCAAAATAGTGATCCGTATGTCATCCGTAGGCAGGGTGTGGCAGTGTATTTCACGCATGGCATCCTCCGTATGTAATCCGTATGGCATCCGTACTGCGATATTTTCTCGCAGGCTTGCAAAACCGACAGCTAATGGACACGCACGCACTGTATTTATATTTAATTCAGCGCGAGATATGTGAAAAGCTGGTAAATTCAATTGCCGGCTTTTTCTTTCTCCTTCACAAACCCGACAGGATATGAGACATGGTTTACATACAGTAAACCATCTCATATCCCTTTTTTTGCATATTCCACACTACTAATGTTAGTAGTGTGTATGTGCAAAATTTGGGCGCTGTAGCTTGTAAAATAAAGGGTTAAATCGCGGAAAAAAATGGCGTGGGCTCCCGCGCAATTTTCTCCGCCAGAGTGGTAAAGCCAGTGACTGAGGGCAGATATCAATAGCCTAGAGAGGGTCCATGGTTATTGGCCCCTCTGTTGTGAATTCTGCTCTTGGGCTCCCTCCTGTGGTTTTGAGTGGTATAGCTGCTTCTGGGATTTAGTATCAGCAGCTGCTTCCACTGATCTTCTTTCTGCTCGGCTATTTTAGTCTGGCTTTATCCCTCAATCAATGCCAGTTGCCAATTGTTCTTGCCTGGAGGCACGGCTCTTGTATTTCCCTGACACTCTGACCCGTTCAGCAAAGCTAAGTCCTTGCTTGTCCTTTTGCAGTCCACTTTTGTGGACTTATTGTTCAGCACATTTATGTTTTGTTCATTTGTCCAGCTTATCAGTATGTATCTATTTAGCTAAGCTGGAAGCTCTGGGCTGCAGATTTTGCCCTCCACACCTTTAGTCAGGTGTGGAGATTTTTGCATATCTCTGCGGTGGACTTTTTCTAGTTTTTATTACTGACCGCACAGTGTTTCTTTCCTTACTGTCTATCTAGCTAGAATTGGCCTCCTTTGCTAAATCTTGTTTCATACTACGCATGTCATTTCCTTCTCCTCTCACAGCCAATATTTGTGGGGGGCTGTCCTATCCTTTGGGAATTTTCTCTGAGGCAAGATAGCTTTCCGTTTCTACCTTTAGGGGTAGCTAGTTCTCCGGCTGTGACGAGATGTCCAGGGAGTGACAGGAACATTCCACGGCTACTGCTAGTGTTGTGTTAAGATCAGGGACTGCGGTCTGTATAGTTACCACCTGCCCAGAGCTAGTCGCATGTCGCTCCTAAATTACCAGTCCATAACAGTGCAACTGGCCAAGAATGAGTTGAATGCATCTCAAAAGAAGGAAAAGAAAAAGAGTTCTGAGCCTTTTTTTTTTTTTTCTTTAGTCTGTTTTGTCTTTTTCCTTCCTCTTAATCTCTGGGTGGATTTGGGTGCAGACATGGATGTTCAGGGTTTGTTTTCTCGTGTGGATCAGCTTGCTGCAAGAGTTCAGAGTATCCAAGATTATGTTGTTCAGACTCCAGCCTTAGAGCCTAGAATTCCTACTCCAGATTTGTTTTACGGGGATAGATCTAAGTTTTTGAACTTTAAAAATAACTGCAAATTGTTTTTTGCTCTGAAACCCCGTTCCTCTGGTGACCCCACTCAGCAAGTTAAAATAATTATTTCTCTGCTGCGTGGTGACCCTCAGGACTGGGCATTCTCCCTTGAGTCAGGGGATCCGGCGTTGCTTAATGTAGATGCATTTTTTCAATCGCTCGGATTATTGTATGACGAACCTAACTCTGTAGAGCATGCTGAGAAAACACTTTTGGCCCTGTGTCAGGGTCAGGAAGCAGCAGAATTGTACTGCCAGAAATTTAGAAAATGGTCTGTGCTCACTAAATGGAATGAGGATGCTCTGGCAGCAATTTTCAGAAAGGGTCTTTCAGAAGCCCTTAAAGATGTTATGGTGGGGTTCCCCACGCCTGTTGGTTTGAGCGAATCTATGTCCCTAGCCATTCAGATTGATCGGCGCCTGCGCGAGCGCAAAGTGGTGCACCATATGGCAGCGTCCTCTGAACAGAATCCTGAGCTTATGCAATGTGATAGGATTCTGACTAGAGCGGAACAGAGGGGATACAGACGTCAGAATGGGCTGTGTTTTTACTGTGGTGATTCTGCTCATACTATTTCTGATTGCCCTAAGCGTATTAAGAGGGTCGTTAGATCTGTTACCATTAGTACTGTACAGCCTAGGTTTCTCCTGTCTGTGACCCTGATTTGCTCATTGTCGTCTTTCTCTGTCATGGCATTTGTGGATTCAGGCGCTGCCCTGAATTTAATGGACTTAGATTTCACCAGGCGCTGTGGCTTTTCTTTGCAGCCGTTGCAGAGTCCTATTCCCTTGAGGGGTATTGATGCTACACCGTTGGCCAAGAATAAACCTCAGTATTGGACTCAGCTGACTATGTGCATGGCTCCAGCACATCAGGAAGATTGTCGTTTTCTGGTGTTGCATAATTTACATGATGTTGTTGTACTGGGTTTTCCATGGTTACAAGTACACAATCCAGTGTTGGATTGGAAATCGATGTCTGTGACTAGTTGGGGTTGTCAAGGGGTACATAGTGACGTTCCTTTAATGTCAATTTCCTCTTCCCCCTCTTCTGATGTTCCTGAATTTTTGTCAGATTTCCAGGATGTATTCGATGAGCCCAAGTCCAGTTCCCTTCCTCCTCATAGGGACTGTGATTGTGCTATCGACTTGGTTCCTGCTGTAAGTTCCCTAAGGGCCGACTCTTCAATCTGTCTGTACCAGAGCATGCCGCTATGCGGAGCTATGTTAAAGAGTCTTTATTGAAGGGGCATATTCGTCCGTCTTCGTCACCATTGGGAGCAGGATTCTTTTTTGTTGCCAAGAAGGATGGCTCCTTGAGACCCTGTATTGATTATCGCCTTCTTAATAAGATCACGGTCAAATTCCAATACCCTTTACCTTTGCTCTCTGATTTGTTTGCTCGGATTAAGGGGGCTAGTTGGTTTACCAAGATTGACCTTCGAGGGGCATATAATCTTGTTCGTATTAAACAGGGTGACGAATGGAAAACTGCATTTAATACGCCCAAAGGCCACTTTGAATACCTGGTGATGCCTTTCGGGCTTTCTAATGCTCCTTCTGTATTTCAGTCCTTCATGCATGATATTTTTCGCAATTATCTTGATAAATTCTTGATTGTGTATTTGGATGATATTTTGTTTTTTTCCAATGATTGGGAGTCTCACATGAAGCAGGTCAGGATGGTATTCCAAATCCTTCGTGATAATGCTCTATTTGTGAAGGGGTCTAAGTGCCTATTTGGGGTCCAGAAGGTCTCTTTTTTGGGGTTTATTTTTTCTCCTTCGTCTATAGAAATGGACCCTGTTAAGGTCCAAGCCATTCATGACTGGGTTCAACCCACATCTGTGAAGAGCCTTCAGAAATTTTTGGGCTTTGCTAATTTTTATCGCCGTTTCATTGCCAACTTCTCTAGTGTGGTAAAGCCCCTGACCGATTTGACGAAGAAGGGCGCTGATGTGGCAAATTGGTCCTCTGAGGCTCTGGAGGCCTTTCAGGAGCTTAAGTGCCGATTTACTTCTGCCCCGGTCTTGCGTCAGCCTGATGTGTCTCTTCCTTTTCAGGTCGAGGTTGACGCTTCTGAGATTGAGGCAGGGGCCGTTTTGTCACAGAGGAATTCTGATGGTTCCTTGATGAAACCATGTGCCTTTTTCTCCCGAAAGTTTTCGCCTGCGGAACGCAATTATGATGTCGGCAATCGGGAGTTGTTGGCTATGAAGTGGGCATTTGAGAAGTGGCGACATTGGCTTGAGGGAGCCAAGCACCACATTGTGGTCTTGACCGATCATAAGAATCGGATTTACCTCGAGTCGGCCAAGCGGCTGAACCCTAGACAGGCTCGATGGTCCCTGTTTTTCTCCCATTTTGATTTTGTGGTCTCGTATCTTCCGGGATCTAAGAATGTTAAGGCGGATGCCCTCTCTAGGAGTTTTTTGCCTAATTCTCCTGGAGTTCTTGAGCCGGTTGGCATTCTTAGAGAAGGGGTGATTCTTTCTGCCATCTCCCCTGATTTACGGCGGGTGCTTCTGGAATTTCAGGCTGATAAACCTGACCGCTGTCCTGTGGGGAAGCTGTTTGTTCCTGATAGATGGACAAGTAAGGTAATTTCTGAGGTCCATTGTTCTGTGTTGGCCGGTCATCCTGGGATTTTTGGTACCAGGGATTTGGTTGCTAGGTCCTTTTGGTGGCCTTCCTTGTCGCGGGATGTGCGTTCTTTTGTGCAGTCCTGTGGGACCTGTGCCCGGGCTAAGCCTTGCTGTTCCCGCGCTAGTGGGTTGCTTTTGCCTTTGCCTGTCCCTGAGAGGCCCTGGACGCATATTTCCATGGATTTTATTTCGGATCTTCCTGTGTCTCAGAGGATGTCTGTTATCTGGGTGGTTTGTGACCGGTTCTCTAAAATGGTCCATTTGGTACCTTTGTCTAAATTGCTTTCCTCCTCTGATTTGGTTCCATTGTTTTTTCAGCATGTGGTTCGTTTGCATGGCATTCCGGAGAATATTGTGTCTGACAGAGGTTCCCAGTTTGTCTCCAGGTTTTGGCGTTCCTTTTGTGCTAGGATGGGCATTAATTTGTCTTTTTCTTCGGCGTTCCATCCTCAAATGGCCAAACTGAGCGAACTAATCAAACCTTGGAAACCTATTTGAGATGCTTTGTGTCTGCTGATCAGGATGATTAGGTGGCTTTCTTGCCGTTGGCCGAGTTTGCCCTTAATAATCGGGCCAGTTCGGCTACTTTGGTTTCGCCTTTTTTTTGTAATTTTGGTTTCCATCCTCGTTTTTCTTCAGGGTAGGTTGAGCCTTCTGATTGTCCTGGTGTTGATTCCGTGATGGACAGGTTACAGCAGATTTGGACTCATGTGGTAGACAATTTGACGTTGTCTCAGGAAAAGGCTCAGCGTTTTGCTAACCGCCGTCGGTGTGTTGGTCCTCGGCTTCGTGTGGGGGATTTAGTCTGGTTATCTTCTCGTCATGTTCCTATGAAGGTTTCTTCCCCTAAGTTCAAGCCTCGGTTTATTGGTCCTTATAAGATTTCTGAGATTATCAATCCAGTATCTTTTCGTTTGGCCCTTCCAGCCTCTTTTGCCATCCACAATGTTTTCCATAGATCGTTGTTGCGGAGATATGTGGTACCTGTGGTTCCCTCTGTTGATCCTCCTGCCCCGGTGTTGGTTGAGGGGGAATTGGAATATGTGGTTGAAAAAATTTTGGATTCTCGTTTTTCGAGGCGGAGGCTTCAGTATCTTGTCAAGTGGAAGGGTTATGGCCAGGAGGATAATTCTTGGGTGGTTGCCTCCAATGTCCATGCTGCCGATTTGGTTCGTGCTTTTCACTTGGCTCGTCCTGATCGGCCTGGGGGCTCTGGTGAGGGTTCGGTGACCCCTCCTCAAAGGGGGGGGGTACTGTTGTGAATTCCGATCTTGGGCTCCCTCCGGTGGTTGTAAGTAGCACTTTTGTGAATTCTGCTCTTGGGCTCCCTTCCTGTGGTTTTGAGTGGTATAGCTGCTTCTGGGATTTAGTATCAGCAGCTGCTTCCACTGATCTTCTTTCTGCTCGGCTATTTTAGTCTGGCTTTATCCCTCAAACAATGCCAGTTGCCAATTGTTCTTGCCTGGAGGCACGGCTCTTGTATTTCCCTGACACTCTGACCCGTTCAGCAAAGCTAAGTCCTTGCTTGTCCTTTTGCAGTCCACTTTTGTGGACTTATTGTTCAGCACATTTATGTTTTGTTCATTTGTCCAGCTTATCAGTATGTATCTATTTAGCTAAGCTGGAAGCTCTGGGCTGCAGATTTTGCCCTCCATACCTTTAGTCAGGTGTGGAGATTTTTGCATATCTCTGCGGTGGACTTTTTCTAGTTTTTATTACTGACCGCACAGTGTTTCTTTCCTTACTGTCTATCTAGCTAGAATTGGCCTCCTTTGCTAAATCTTGTTTCATACTACGTATGTAATTTCCTTCTCCTCTCACAGCCAATATTTGTGGGGGGTTGTCCTATCCTTTGGGAATTTTCTCTGAGGCAAGATAGCTTTCCGTTTCTACCTTTAGGGGTAGCTAGTTCTCCGGCTGTGACGAGATGTCCAGGGAGTGACAGGAACATTCCACGGCTACTGCTAGTGTTGTGTTAAGATCAGGGACTGTGGTCTGTATAGTTACCACCTGCCCAGAGCTAGTCGCATGTCGCTCCTAAATTACCAGTCCATAACACCCCCCCCTGGCTAAAAACAGCTGCCCCCAGCCACCCCAGAAAAGGCACATCTGGAAGATGCGCCTATTCTGGCACTTGGCCACTCTCTTCCCACTCCCGTGTAGCGGTGGGATATGGGGTAATGAAGGGTTAATGTCACCTTGCTACTGTAAGGTGACATTAAGCCAGATTAATAATGGAGAGGCATCAATTATGACACCTATCCATTATTAATCCAATAGTACGAAATTGTAATAATGTGTGTGTGTGTTTTATTAACCAAGTACTTTAATGAAATAAAGACACAGGGTGTTGTAATATTTTATTATTCTCTTAATTTAACTGAAGACTCTCGTCCTGTAAAAAAGGTAAAATAAAAAAATCAACAATATCCCATACCTTCCGTCGTTCTGTCAGTCCCACGATGTAAATCCATATGAAGGGGTTAAATCATTTTACAGCCAGGAGCTGTGCTAATGCAGTCGCTCCTGTCTGTAAAATGTTGTGAATGAATGTAATGCTGGGGAATGTCCTGTAGTTACCTTGAGTCGCTGTGATGCGCCCCCTGCTGGATGTCCTCATATGAACTCGAGCGTGGGAATTTTTCCCAGGCTCGAGTTCATATGAAAACATCCAGCAGAGGGCGCATCACCGCGACTCAAGGTAACTACAGGACATTCCCCAGCATTACATTCATTCACAACATTTTACAGACAGGAGCGACTGCATTAGCACAGCTCCTGGCTGTAAATGATTTAACCCCTTCAGATGGATTTACACCGTGGGACTGACAGAACGACGGAAGGTATGGGATATTGTTGATTTTTTATTTTACCTTTTTTACAGGATGAGGGTCTTCAGGTGGATTAAGAGAATAATAAAATATTACAACACCCTGTGTCTTTATTTCATTAAAGTACTTTGTAATAATGTGTGTGTGTTTTATTAACCATTTCGTACTATTGGATTAATAATGGATAGGTGTCATAATTGACGCCTCTCCATTATTAATCTGGCTTAATGTCACCTTACAATATTAAGGTGACATTAACCCTTCATTACCCCATATCCCACCGCTACACGGGAGTGGGAATAAAGTGGCCAAGTGCCAGAATAGGCGCATCTTCCAGATGTGCCTTTTCTGGGGTGGCTGGGGGGCCAATAACCATGGACCCTCTCTAGGCTATTAATATCTGCCCTCAGTCACTGGCTTTACCACTCTGGCGGAGAAAATTGCGCGGGAGCCCACGCCAATTTTTTTCCCGTAATTTAACCCTTTATTTTACAAGCTACAGCGCCCAAATTTTGCACATACACACTACTAACATTAGTAGTGTGGAATATGCAAAAAAAAAATACCGAATTACTCACCGGTAATGCTCTTTTATAGAGCCCACGACAGCACCCACTGAGAGAGAGGGGATCCGCCCCTAGGAACAGGAAACCTACAGAGAGATAAAAGGGGCGGCCCCCCCCTCGCTCCTCAGTTGTTTTACAGAGAATAGGAGGAACCGCCGCCAGGTTTTTTAGTTTAACAGGTTTAGACATATATACATATTTACAACTTCATGTCATTATACTGTATTATATACAACTCCCTATTAAGACACCACGTGTACTACATAAAGAAAAGGGAGGGAATCGAATGGGTGCTGTCGTGGGCTCTATAAAAGAGCATTACCGGTGAGTAATTCGGTATTTTCTATTCACCACGACAGCACCCACTGAGAGATTTACAGAGATTATAGATTGGGTGGGTTAACTGAGCCGAGAACCGAAACCCCAAAGGTTAGATCAGAAGCAGCAGAAAGGTCTAACCTATAATGTTTATAGAAGGTATTAGGCGAAGACCAAGTTGCAGCCTAAGGGTACCTTTACACAGTGCAATTTTGATCGCTACGACGGCACGATTTGTGACGTTCCAGCGATGCATTTACGATATCGTTGTGTCTGACACGCTACTGCGATCCGGATCCCCGCTGAGAATCGTACGTCGTAGCAGATCGTTTGAAACTTTCTTTCGTCGTCTAGTGTCCCGCTGTGGCGGCATGATTGCATCGTGTGACACAGGTTGTATACGATGTGCGCACAGTAACCAACGGCTTCTACATCGCAAATACGTCATGAAATTATCGCTCCAGCGCTGTGTATTGCAACGTGTGACCGCAGTCTACGACGCTGGAGCGATAATCATACGACGCTGCAACGTCACAAATCGTGCCGTCGTAGCGATCAAAATTGCACTGTGTAAAGGTACCCTTACATATAAGGTGTATTGGCATGTTCGCTCTCTCTGCCCAGGAGGTCGATAAGGCTCTAGTGGAGTGTGCTCCGATATGCAGAGGAGGATCTCTTCCTTTAGATCTGTACGCCAAGACTATAGCATCCCGGATCCAGCACGACAGTGTGTTCTTTGTGACTCTGGATCCCTTGTTTTTCCCCTGGAAAGACACAAAGAGAGCCCTACTCTCTCTCCAGTCCCTAGTTCTATCTATATAAGTTAGAACAGCTCTTTTAACATCTAGGGTGTGAAGCCTAGCTTCTTCTGGAGTTGAGTGGCTCTCATAAAAGGTAGGTAACAAGATTTCCTGAGACCTATGAAAATTAGTGGCCACCTTAGGGAGATAACATGGATCTGTCTTTAACACTATTCTGTCAGAAGTCACTGATAGGAATGGAGGATCTACAGATAAGGCATGGAGATCACTCACCCTTCTGGCAGATACTAATGCCACTAACAATATCGTCTTTAATGAGATATGCTTTAATGAGGCTGTCTGAAGAGGCTCAAAAGGACTTTGTGTCAATGCGTCCAGGACTAACGTCAGATCCCACTGAGGAATCTGCGGTATTTTAATAGGTTTTGATCTTTCGCATGCAGAAATAAACATAGATACCCATCTATTGCCCGCAATGTCAGAATTAAAGAGAGCTCCTAGAGCCGAAATTTGGACTTTTAACGTGCTAACCGAGAGCCCCAAGTCCAGACCCCTCTGTAAAAATTCCAGTATTGGAAATATAGGAATCTCCGAAGAGATTTGTGCGGTATGAAATTCAAGAAACTTCTTCCAAACTCTAACATAGATTTTGGTGGTGGAAGGCTTTCTGCTTTTCATTAAGGTATTTATTAGTCCTCTAGAAAAACCTCTAAGCTCTAGTAACTGCCTCTCAAATTCCAGGCAGTCAAGTTCATTCCTTTTACTTGAGGGTGTAGGAACGGCCCCTGAGATAGAAGGTCCTTGGACTGAGGCAGAATCCAGGGGTCTGAAACTGACATCGCTCTGAGCCATGAAAACCATGGCCTCTTGGGCCAGAATGGGGCTATCAGCAGAACTCTTGCCCCTTCTTCCCTTATTTTTCTTATTACCACCGGCAGTAGATTCCATGGGGGAAACGCATAGGCTAGATCGAATGCCCACGTTATATGGAGGGCATCGAATATGTCCGGATGGTCCTCTCTGCATAGAGAGGCGAACGTCTTGACCTGACGATTTGCTCGTGTGGAGAACAAGTCTATCTGGGGTACACCCCATTTGGCTGTTATTAATTTGAAAACTTCCCTGTTGAGCATCCATTCCCCCTGGTGCAGAGTGTGGCGGCTGAGGAAGTCTGCACGAAAGTTGTCTATGCCTCTGATATGAACTGCCGACAAGGATAGTAGGTGACCTTTGGCTAGCTCCATGATGTCTGAAGCAATCCCCATAAGATTTTCCGACCGTGTACCTCCTTGATGGTTGAGATAAGCCACTGCGGTAGTGTTGTCGGAGAAGACCCTTGCGTGAGAGCCTTTCAGCTGAGGGAGAAAGTGGAGCAGGGAATAAAATACAGCTTTCAACTCTTTTACGTTAGAGGAATTCTCAAGCTCAGCACCAGACCAGAGACCCTGGACTACCTGATCCTGAAAATGTGCCCCCCAGCCATCAGGACTAGCATCCGTGGTAATATTAGTGCATGAAGTGATTACCCACAAAACTCCCCTAGACAGATTGCTCCAATCTAACCACCATGCAAGGGAGTGTAACACCTCTGGCGTTAAAACAACTGTTTTATCCAGGTCTCCTTCACTTTGCAATATAAATTTCTGAAGCTGTGTAGTGTGGTATTGCGCCCATTGGACCGCAGGAATACAAGAGGTTAGGGAACCTAATAAAGACATGGCATTTCTCAATGACATACTGCGCTTACTAATGGCTGAACTCACTTTATTAATTATAGTGGTCTTCTTCTCATCAGGAAGTCTACATATCTGGTCAACTGAGTCCAATAGGAGCCCCAGAAATTTCTGACATGTCACTGGCTGGAGTTTGGATTTTTCCCAGTTTATAATCCAGCCCAGTTTTTGCAAAGAAAATAATACTTCCTCTAACCTTTCCTCACACTGTAGAGAATTTTTACCTACAATCAACAGGTCATCTAAATACGGGATTACCAGTGTGTCCCTTACTCGTAGGAAAGACATTACCTCTGACAATAATTTGGTAAAAACCCTCGGAGCCATGGATAAACCAAATGGCATTGCCCGGTACTGTAGATGACAGACCTCCCCATCTACAACCACTGCTACCCGAAGAAATTGCTGGTGTAATTGGTGTATGGGGAGATGGTAATAAGCATCTTTGAGATCCAATACTACCATGTAACAATTTGGAAATAGATTTTTAATAGCTGAACGAATAGATTCCATCTTAAATTACCTGTGTTTTATAAAGGAATTCAGCTTTCTCAAATTGATTATGGTTCTGAAAGAGCCGTCGGGCTTAGTAATCAGAAACAGGGGGGAGTAGAAGCCCTTTCCTATCTGGGATGATGGAACCTTTATTAATACTCGTTTGGATATTAATGTTTTAATTTCTGTTTCAAGGGCCTCCTGCTGAGGTCTAGATTTTAATGATGTGAGAAGGAAGGAATCTGGAGGTGTTTGAATGAGGTCTAACACAAGGCCTGAAGACACTAAATTGATGGCCCATGGATTGACCGTTATTTCCTTCCATTGTTTCACAAAGTGTAGAAGTCTAGCTCCCACTGGCAAAACGGGGTCAATGGAATTTATCTGCTGGCTTAAAGGGGCGTTTATTGAACAAGTTCCCTTTTTGTTTAAATTCTTTATTAGTGTTCCATCGATCTTTAAAGCCTCCCTTCTTCCCGAACGGTGGCTTCCTGAACGCCCTTCCTGACAGGGTATGGCACACAACTTGGACCTGGACTGGGCATCTCCTTTCCAGTTCTTTAACCATAAGGCCCGACGAGCCGTATTGGTGAGACTAGCTGTTCTGGCCGCCAGACGGAGCGAGTCTATAGAGGCATCGGATATAAATGCAGCCGCCCCTTTAATTAAAGGAATAGCGGCGCGCAGTTTTTCCCTGGATACCCCCGCCTTGATGTTCTGGTCTAGCTGGTCTAACCACACCAGCATAGACCTGCTAGTGGATGTGGCTGCAATTGCAGGTTTAAAGGCAGTAGCACAGGCCTCCCATGATTTTTTAAGGAGCGTGTCAGATTTTCTGTCCATAGGATCCGATAAGGAACCCGCATCTTCCACTGGTAGGGAGGAACGGCGGGAGGTGGATGCCACCGCTGCATCCACTTTAGGAACTTTAGACCAAGTGGTCAAGTCCTCATCGTCAAAGGGATACCGTCTTTTACATGAGACAGGTACAAACCCTTTTTGTCCTTTACTCCATTCCCGTTTAACAAGGTCCTTGATGGCCTGATTTACCGGAAATACTTGGCCCTTTCTTTGTGAAAGACCAGCGAACATAATGTCCTGAGGGGTTTGAGGTTCCTTAGACTCTGACACCCCCATAGTACCTCTCACTGATTTAATCAGATTATTTACATTGTCCGTAGGGAAACAGACAAAGTCCTCATCATCCGAGGAACCTGATCTCTGAGAAATGTCTGAATTAACTTCCCCACTTTCAACTGATGTTTCCACTGCAGGTGAAGGTGTTCTCCTGGTTTTTTTCTCCATACTCCTAGCTGGACTACCTCCCAAAGATTGAAGTTCTTCTCTTATAATGAGACGAATTTCGTTCATCCTAACCGAACTCTCCTGCTGCAAGGTATAATCTATGCAGCTTTGACATAATCTTTTAATGTATGAGTCTGGCAAGGGCTCTTTACACATCGCACACTGCTTGTGTCTAGTTTTCTCCGTCCGCTTACCCTATAAAACAGAAGCGGGAGAAACTACTATTAGCCATCATAAACCCACTTAATCCTTCACCCAGGAATAAGGTTTAAATACCGTCTGCCGGGTACGATTTGCTTTTGGCGAAGAGCGGCCAGATTTTTTCACAGATTTCTCAGTGGAGTCACTCATTTTCGAGTGTCCACTGCTTTTCTTTTTCGCATCACCACTAGGCAGGATTAAATCCACCAGTGGGCGCTCGATATCCTCCTGGGACGACATGTTGCGCAACTTGTAGTGCCTTAAAACTGCCTTATATAGCCCTGCTTGCCTCATGCTGAGAAAAAACACACCTCTTTTTTTTTTTTTTTTTGTAACTGACCGTTTAGGGAGTTCAGCGATTAGCCCTGGTGTGCGGCCCGCAGTCTCCTCCTCCAGCCACAGATGCTGTCGCACCTCAATCACTGGTAACCATACTGGTACCTACAGCCGAACCCAGGCTGACCTTGCGTCCCCGGAAGTCCTACAATCCACTTCCGGGACGCTACCAGACTGCGCATGCGCACACTCCCTCTTATCCATGCGGCTGAAGCCGCCGCTTACCGAGGCTGCCGCTGCCGCACTGCACACCGCCACATCCCACCGCATCATCGAGGGGTAAGCAAAGAAAACGAAACCTCTTACCAGGCATAGCTGAAGGGTTCGTACACGCGGTGGAGCGATATAACCGTTTCCCATCAGGGAGACTGTTATTAACTCGGTATCCATGCTGATGTTATCAGGATAGGGGGAAGCCAACAGGATATCCCCCTTCTCTGAGACTTACTCTGGAGCCCCTGCCGCTCAACAGAGACGAACAGGCGGCAATCCAGGCAAGCTTTTCCTCTTCCTTAAGTCCGCAGAGTTTCTCTCTGAGGTGTTCCACCCGGGAACAGGAAACCAACTGAGGAGCGAGGGGGGGGCCGCCCCTTTTATCTCTCTGTAGGTTTCCTGTTCCTAGGGGCGGATCCCCTCTCTCTCAGTGGGTGCTGTCGTGGTGAATAGAAAAAAAGGGATACGAGATGGTTTACTGTATGTAAACCATGTCTCATATCCTGTCGGGTTTGTGAAGGAGAAAGAAAAAGCTGGCAATTGCATTACCAGCTTTTCTATAGAACACCGCTGCGTATTTCTCGCAAGTCACACTGCTGGTCCGTGTGTAATCCGTATTTTTCTCACCCCCATAGACTTTCATTGGCGATTTTTTTGCGCAATACGGTGACAAACGCAGCATGCTGCGATTTTCTACGGCCGTACTAGACCGTATAATACGGATCAGTAAAATACGGCAGATAGGAGCTGGGCCATAGAGAATCATTGTACCGTAGGCAATCCGTATTCTCAGCACCTCTCATACGTCCGTAAAACTCGCTAGTGTGACGCCGGCCTGAGGACCCGAGTTGGGAAACACTGGGTTAGAGCCTTTTAGGAAACCTTTTGATAGCGCAACCCCATTAGACCTGCAGCACAGTTCCCATTGACACCACATTTCTTAACCCCAAAAGGTTTATTTTCATTTACCAAAAAATTCTTATGCCGTGTGTATCATAAAAGTAAAAACCCAAAGCGTTTCTGTAAGCAGGTCTGATCTGACGGAAGGGGCGCAAACTGATCCGTTCTGTCGTAATTACCAACAATAGGCAGGAAAATAGTCGCATGGAAGTCAGGTCTCACACACCAGCGATGGCAGCCACCGAGCGCACATGATGGGCTCGCCGCAAAAGCTCAAAGATCACAAACAGCTGATAGACTGTAGAGGATTAGAAAACAACATGGCGACCTTCTTCCAGAAACAGCACCACCCTGCCCCATTAAGGTTAATAGGGAAGGGTGCAATACCAAGAAGCAACCTTTAAAACAGGGGTGGCGCTGTGTGCAGGAAAGCAGCTGTGTTTTTGATCCTATATGGGAAGAATGAGACGTACAAGGATCGTAACGCAATGCCTGGACTGGTCGGCAGCTCTCCCAACCCGAGCAGGATGGCATGTCTTTCTATGCAGCTGTCACTCTCCGGTCAGGAGAGCCAACAGCCCGTCCGAGCAATGTGCTGCAATCCTCATCCGAGTTACACGGCCGGGTGACTCTTCCCTAAGAATTACGTCCATGTGGGACTGATACACCGCAGATTCCACAAAGCAGAAAACCTGCAGATTAAATTGCAGATATTAAATTCTGCTGCATTTCTGTTTTTTGGATGAAAACCAGTCCATAAATAAGGAAATGGGGTCTCATAAGCTTTAAAACCAAAAGAGAATATAAACCCCTTAAAAAAAAAAAAAAAAGTTTTATTTTTTAAGCATATAGGACTCATAATTCCAAATCCCACAAAAAAACAGAAATCCTACAGAATGTCTGGGGAATATGAACAGGGTTAGCCTCGCTTTACCAGGTAGTGCTAAAACCGGACCTTTCTAGACCCTAGTCGTCCCTTTTTTCTTCTCCCTACCTGGCAGCAGAGGTTGGCACTCTACATAATGGTAAGTGTCCATAACCATACTATGTCAGATGCAATTGTCTGGATTGGGACAGGCCGGCACAACTCTGAGCTTTTTTTCAAGACAGAGCAAATTTGAAAAGAACCAACAATGTACATATACATAAGATTGTGGTTTTTGCTCAGAAATGTTGATTTACATGTCTGTATTTTGTTCATTTCTTTCACTATCTGAGTCATATTAAATTCGGGTTTATTCAGGGTGATCAGGCGCTCCATTTCACAGAAATTAGGGTGCCAACCTCCGCTGCCAGGTATGGAGAAGACAAAGGGACTTGATTGGTCCAGTATCTGGTCTCTCCATCTTGTCAAACGAGACTAAACCTTATTTTCCTTAGACACCCTGTAGGATTTCTGTTTTTATATGATTGGGAGTTCAATATGCTTTAAAAAAATATATATTTTTTTGGGGGGTCTGTTTTCTCTTTGGTCTCCGTTTTTCCAAGTTTGTAGAAAGAGTGGTGGTCACCCAACTTTCCTACAATCAGATCTAAGTAAATGGGTTGTCCAGAATAAAAAAAAAAAAAAAAAAAAAATAGATGGCGTCCATCTTCCACGATCAGCACCACACGCCCGTTTACAGCTCATGTCTGGGTTTTGCAGCTCAGCTCTATTGAAAAGAATGGCGCAAATCTGCAATACCGGGCACAACCTGTAGAGAGGGGTGATGCCGCTTGTGGCAAAAGGCAGCCATGATATTTTTAACCCTGGTTAACCTTTTTAGTGAATGGGCTGCACAGCATTTTGAACAACTTCTAGATTATAGTGTTTGCATGCTCAGGACAACCACTGGATATATTTACAGTGGGGGTCTCCGTACGGTGGTCTCTCGGTACATGTGTTACTGCACAGGGTAGGTGCTAGCAGCTTTTCCTGGCTACATTTGACTGGGGGTTGTCTTTCGTGGACATCCCCTTTGAGAATTATTGGCACGGTCTGCATAAAAGCACCTGCCCGATAGAGGGATGCACATATAATATATCCGATCATCTTCATCGCCAAGCGTCCTGCAAAGATAAACCCCGAAAATTACCAGTCTTAGAAAAGCGAAAAATGTTCATTGCTTAGTCTCTTTCAGCTGAAGACCCCCAGCTCGGTGGTCACAATAAGATTTGTACATAAATTAGAAAAATAAAGCAGCCGGGAGCTCCAGGCCAGGACTCAGCCGAGCAATGATGTCCGCACCGAGCAAAATCTCCCTCCATAGTAGTAAATGACAAGAGAATACGCAGACAGGACATCACTGCGTAGATACGCCGCAAGCAGAGGAAAAGAAATAAGGATCCTGGCAGGATGGCACCACTGGCTGCAGGGACCGCCACTGCCTCTCAGGTGTTGTACCGGGTGCACCGGGCCGGAGGATGGGGCATGTTCAGTACTCGCCTTCTCTCCTCATAATCATCAGTGTCTGTGGAGTCGTCGTCATGTAGGAAGCAATCATTGCAGCTCTCCTCCTGCACAGGAGAAACACAAACACTCGTCAGGTGCTGCCCCCATCAGGAGAAGAGCAGAAACTACACTCATATGATCTACAGTGCACCACAAAGGGTTAACACCAAGGAAGCAGACAGTGGATTTCAGGGGTCTTTTCACACTTAGGGTATGTGCACACGTCAGGATTTCTTGCAGAAATTTCCTGAAGAAAACCGGAAATTTTCTGCAAGAAATCCGCATTTTTTTTTCGCTTTTTTTCCCGTTTTTTTTCGCTTTTTTCGCATTTTGCAAGCGAAATTAGCTTGCAGAATGCTAAAGTTTTCCAAGCGATCTGTAGCATCGCTTGGAAAACTGATTGACAGGTTGGTCACACTTGTCAAACAGTGTTTGACAAGTGTGACCAACTTTTTACTATAAAAAGATATCATGTTAAAAATAATTAAAAAATGGTTATACTCACCCTCTGCAGACAGCCGATCTCCTCAGCGGCGTCCGTTCCTATAGATGGTGTGTACAGGACCTTCGATGACGTCGGTCACGTGACCGCAACGTCATCGCGGTCATGTGACCGCGACGTCATCGCAGGTCCTTCACACACACCATCTATAGGAACGGAAGCGGCAGCATGCACCGCTGAGGTGGGAAGACTGCGGGGGCCATCGAAGGTGAGTATATGACTTTTATTTTACTTCTTTATTTTTTAACAATTATACGGTGCCCAATCCGTGGAGGAGAGTCTCCTCTCCTCCACCCTGGGTACCAACCGCACATGATCCGCTTACTTCCCGCATGGAGGGCACAGCCCCGTGCGGGAAGTAAGCAGATCAATGCATTCCTAGATGTGCGGAATCCCCGCAATTCCGCAAATTTAATGAACATGTTGCTTTTTTTTCCGCGTTGTGATTTTTTCGCAGAAAAAAATGCAACATTTGCACAAGAAATGCGGAATACACTTAAAATAATGGGAGGCATATGTAAGCGTTTTTTCGCGTTTGTATAGCGAAAAAACGCAAAAAAACGTGAAAAATACTGAACGTGTGCACATGGCCTTACAGTTTTTGCTAACGTTTTAATAATTGAATTCCAGTTTCACATCTGGCCTCACTGACCTCTTCTCCTCACCAGTGTATAACATCCAACCCAGTTGCCGCACTCACTCCCCAGGTTCCCCTCATCCCATAGGTATAATGTACAGCTTAGTTGGACGTTATACCTGCAAAATCCAGACCTCCTCTGAAATCGGCACAAACACTGCGCCCCCACCGGGAGCTTCATGGCCGAGCAGCTGCATGCAGCCGTACATCACCAAGCTCCACGCCGAGCGTCGGATGGAGTGGTGTAAAGCCACCATCACTGGACTCTGGAGGAGACGTATTCTGTGCAGTGACGGATCGCACTTCTCTATCTGCGTCTGATGGAGGAGGCTGGGTTTGGGGATTCCAGGAGGACGTTAGCCCCTGACTGCATTGTGCCCCTGTACAGATGGTAAAGGGGGATAATGCTATGGGTTTGTTATCAGGGGCGGCCTCGGACCCTCAGCTCCAGTGATGGGAAATCTTCATCTTCAGCACAAGACATTGTGGACAATTGTAGCTTCAGCTTTGTGGGAACAGTTTGGGGAAGACCCTTATCTGCCCCCTATGACTGTGCCCAGTGCACAAGCTCCATACAGACATGGAGGGGGGAGTTTATTTTATTAGTGATGCCAACAACAGTCACACTGCTACTTACTGAAGAAATGGTAGACACTCGAAATGTGGGGCATTTCATGTGAAAGCGGGGGATGGTGACATTGAAGACCTCGCCTTTGTTGTCCATCCGATGGAAGGTGTACGTCCCCTCCATGTACCCTGAGGTTGTGGAGAAAGTCGTGCAGCTGGTGTACTCGTATCCTCGCCCCGGCCTCAGCTGGGGATAATCACCTGAAAGAACAAAATGAAGCCTAGCTATGAACGACCTTAGGATAAGTCGTCATTGGGGGGTCTGAGAGACCACTGATCAGCTGTTTTCAGGTCCCGGCTTTGTACACTGTCGTTGCAGTCTTCAGTACTGCAGATCAATGATTTGAGATCGGCTTCAATGATTTGATATCTGAACATTTGGAGACTTATCATGGAGCTTGGCCTTCTCCTCTAGCAGAGTTCACGTGTGGAGTCAAGGCAGAGTTTAATGCAAAGCTTGGAAAAATAGAGGTCTCAGAAAACAAAGCAGATGGAGCACAACTCTCAGCAGAGAGTGGTGGGAGCTTTAAATGAGTTACTTATTGATCGGGAGGGGGGGGGAGGCGAACCTCTGGAAGCACCCCCGATCCTCAGAACTAAGGCGATGCTGGGTCCTCTGTATAGGTTTTCCTGTAGAATGGGATATTCCCAAGGATCTGGAAGCCCCCATCTATCAGTCTCGGCCTCATCATTCTCGGTATTGGAGAGAGTCCCAAAAATCAGCGATCTGCCAATACGTACGGAGATGGGAGCATCCCTTTAATTTTAGTAATTGGGGTAGTGGGATCCCAATTACAGTGTAATTTACCTGCGCCAATTAATTAAGGTATTTAGATACTAGAAAATACTCCAACTTCAGTGTCTGCAGTAAGCCAAGTTATAAACAATCTGAATGAAGGGGTTGTCCTGGCACAAGTATTGATGACCTGCTCAGATTGATGGGGTGGCGGGTGTCACATCCCACCATTCGGCTATCATTTACTCTGGCGGCTGCCGGATTTATACACTTTGAACAAAGCTGCTGAGCACAACTGCATTCAAGGAATAAGAACTTTGCTGCAAGAGAAAACGTCAGAACGGTTGTGGTCCCGGACCCCCACCTGCATCATATTGATGACCTATTCTATGTCCAGGTCATCAATACCTGTGCCCAGACAGCCCCTATAATCAGCATCGTACACGTGTGTGCATCCTCTGTATGATACATCGCAGCATCCACTCACCCACCACTCCCGGGCCCTGCACCTCCTCCACGTTCCCCTTTGCATCAGTGATTCTCCAGTAGCGGCTATCGAGCTGGCACGCTTTCTCTGGCAATGCATTCTTGGCCATCTCCATCCTGGGAAATAAAAGGAGCACAAGAAAACAACAACAAAAAAAAAAAAGACAAAGATAAGTCCACTGCAGAAATGCCGTCACCTGCCTTCACACATCCTGCTTAACTGTGCAGATAACACTCCGGCGACCACACGACGGAATTTTGGTGGCATTTTTCAGTTGTTCATTGCACAGTAAAAGTGACCTGACAATGACGGAGATAAAAAACGTATACAGTTTGTTTGGTTCATTTTATCTTACAGCTTAATATAAAAAAAAAAAAAACACACACTAAACATACATATATCTTTGTTTTTAATTAGTTTTGTGCTTTTATTTTTTTTTTAGACCTACAACTTTATTTCCATGGGGTTGTGAGCTTGTATTCTATGTTTATCACACTTTTACAGATGTGGGATAAAAAGTCGTAGTTACTCACCGATAACGGTGTTTCTCAGAGCCCATGACAGCACTACCAGAGAGAGGGGATCCGCCCTTCAGGGACAGGAAACCTACAGGATAAAAGGGCGGCACCGCTCCCCTGCATCAGTTTTGTTTACAGAGCATCGGAGGTCCTCCAGGTTAGTCACAACAACAACAAAAAATATACAATTTAACGTATCTCTTAGCAAGTAAACACCGTGTCTATATGGAAAACCACTTCACACAAAATAATGTGCTCACCGCACACGTGATGAGGGGGGGAATAAGCAGGTGCTGTCATGGGCTCTGAGAAACACCGTTATCGGTGAGTAACTATGACTTTCTCAGTCGCCCATGACAGCACTACCAGAGAGAATTTCAGAGATTATTGCTTAGGGAGGGACCACAGCCTGCAGAACCCTTCTTCCGAAGGTCAGGTCAGATGAAGAGGCTAGGTCTAAGCGGTAGTGTCTGAAAAAGGTTGAAGGTGATGACCAGGTGGCCGCTTTACAGATTTGATCTAATGGTACCTCCGGCCTTTTGGCCCAGGAGGTCGCCATAGCCCTCGTAGAGTGGGCCTTCAGTCCCTCTGGAACAGCATTTCCAGTGGATGAGTACGCCAAGGCTATTGCGTCTGTTACCCATCGAGCAATAGTGCCTTTAGAAGCTTTGAGTCCTTTTCTGGGCCCCTGGAAGCAGATAAAAAGAGACCCTTCCTTCCTATGCTGCTGGGTGATCCTAAGGTATTGGGCTAGACATCTTTTCACATCTAGTGTGTGGAATTTTTCTTCCTTCTTATTCCTAGGGTCTGGACAAAAAGGAAGTATTATTTCCTGGGATCTATGGAATGAGGATGTAACTTTTGGCAAATAGGCAGGGTCTGTTTTTAGTATAACTATCATCCAGGATTTGTGTAAATGGAGGGTTTGCAGATAGGGCTTGGAGGTCACTTATTCTACGGGCCGAAGTCAGGGCTATTAGGAGGGCCGTTTTAAGTGAAAGAATCTTAAGAGGAAGTGATTCTAAGGGCTCGAACGGGGATTCTGTTAGGGCTGACAATACTAAATTCAAATCCTAAGATGGTAACCTCCGTGTAGTTACGGGTTTAGACCTTGCAGCTGCTCTGACGAACCGTACTACCCAAGGGTTGGCGGCTATGTTTTCACAGTATAGGGCTCCCAGAGCTGCTATTTGTACCTTTAATGTACTTACTACTGAAAGGCCTAGGTCTAACCCTTTTTGTAAAAACTCTAGTATTTCAGTGATTGGGACCCCGTCCTGCAATCTTACCCCCGAGGATGATAGGAATTTTTTCCAGGTTTTACCGTAAATTTTTGTAGTTACAGGTTTTCTACTTTTCATTAGAGTGGACACTAGTTTGTCAGAAAACCCTCTTTCCCTCAATAGTGACCTCTCAAATACCATGCTGTCAGATGTAAATTCTCTGACTGGGGGTGGAACACCGGTCCCTGAGACAGGAGGTCCGGAAGATCCGGAAGGACCCAGGGATCGGTGATTGATAGCATCCTCAGCCATGAGAACCAGGCTCTCCTGGGCCAGAAGGGGGCTATTAGGATGAGTCTGGCTCTGTCCTGCCTGACCTTCCGCAGGACTGCTGGAATGAGAATGGTGGGGGGGAAACGCATGTCAGTGTTTGTGTCCAGGGAATTGTGAACGCATCCACAGCCTGGGGGTTCCCCCTGGAGTCCAGGGAGCAGAAGGCTTCCACCTTCCTGTTGTGAGAGTTGGCAAAGAGGTCTATCACGGGGACTCCCCATAGATCTGTGATTTTGTTGAAAATCCCCTGATTTAGAGACCACTCTCCCTGCCTTAATTGGGTACGACTTAAGAAGTCCGCTTTCTGGTTTTCTACCCCCTTTATGTGTAGGGCCGATAGGGAAAGAAAATTGTTTTGAACCAGGCTGAAAATTTCAGAGGTGGTCCTCATTAATGTTTGAGATCTGGTTCCCCCCTGGTGGTTTAGGTAAGCTACCACTACTCTGTTGTCCGAGAATACTTGGACATGGTGACCTTGTAGCTCGTTTAGAAAATACAGTAAGGCATGGTTTACCGCTCTCAGTTCTTTTTGATTTGAGGAAGACACGAGCTCCTGATTTGTCCATAGCCCCTGAGCGATTCTGTTGCCCAGGTGAGCCCCCCACCCTGCGGGACTCGCGTCTGTAGTGAGTATCTGAGATGTCTCTATCACACAGGGAACTCCCTTTGACAAGTTGTTGAGATTTAACCACCAGGCTAGGGAACGAATAGCAGGCAAACCTAGAGTCATGCGACCTTCTAACCGCCCTCCCAGCAGTCTTTGGTTTTTTAAGACATCCCACTGGAGGGGTCTTGTGTGGAGCTGCGCCCACTGAACTGCTGGAAGGCAAGCAGAGAGGGACCCCAGTAGTGACATCGCCTTCCTTAGGGTCATGGTAGGGTTCGCACGTGCTTCTGACACTAAGTGAATTATTTTTTGTTTTTTCTCGTGTGGAAGGAGACACATCTGAGAATTTGAGTCTAAGATGAGACCCAAAAATTCTTGAACCCTGGCTGGTTCCAGCTTCGACTTCTGGAGGTTCACTAGCCACCCCAATTTTTTCAAAACGTCTATGACTCTGTCGCGTTGTTGGCAGCAGAGTTCGGCCGAATTGCTCACGATCAAAAAGTCGTCTAGATATGGCATAATCAAGACGTTTTCCTCCCTCAGATGCGCCATCATCTCTGCTATCAGCTTGGTGAAGACGCGAGGGGCAATTGATATACCAAATGGGAGAGCCTTGTATTGGTATTCCTTTGTCTGTCCTTTCATGACTACCGCTAGTCTGAGGAATTGCTGAGAAGTCTTGTGGATGGGAACGTGATAATATGCATCGCTGAGATCTAGAACTATCATAAAACAGTTTGGAAACAGATTTCCTGTTCCGAAAGGGAAGCTTATTATATGTTGGGGCGAGGACAGGAAACCCTTTCTTTTTATCACCCGCTTTTTGCAGGATATCATCCAGAGTTTCTCCGAAGAGGAATTTGCCCTCACACGGAATGGAACAAAGTTTCTGTTTAGTTTGCAAGTCCCCTGGCCAGGTTTTCAGCCACAAGGTTCTACGTGCTGCATTTGAAAGGGCTGCGGATTTAGATGATAGTTTGAGTCGGCCGAAGAATCCGCCAGAAACGCCGCAGCTCCCCTAATCATAGGGATAGACTCTAAGATTTTATTTCTCGGGACCCCATCTCTGAGCTGTTTTTCTAGGTTATCAACCCAGATCATTAGAGAGCGTGACGTGCAAGCTGCCGCTATGGCAGGTCTTAGGCATCCTCCTGCTGACTCCCAGGCCCCTTTGAGAAAGGTATCTGCCCTCTTATCGAGAGGGTCTTTCAGGGTTCCCATGTCCTCGAACGGTAGGGCAAACTTTTTTGAGGCTTTAGCCACCGCAACATCTAGTTTGGGGGCTTTATCCCATGTAGCAGAAGCCTCATCTTCAAAGGGGTATTCCCTTTTAATAGAGGGGACCGATGCGTTTTTCCTTTCCGGTTTCTCCCACTCCTTTTTAATTAATGCCTGTATATTCTCGTTAAGGGGAAATACTTTACGCTTCCTTTGAGATAGTCCCCCAAACAATGTCCTGAACGGTTTTGTCAGGACGGGGGTCCAGAACCCCCATTGTAGATCTTATCGCCTTAACAAGGCCATCGACCTCCTCTAGGGGGAAACAATGACGACCTCCACTCTCGTTATCCAAAGAAGAGGATGAGGAGTCATGCGTATCTGAGCTCTTACTCCCGGAATAGGAAGGGTCAGAATCCGCAGGGGAAATAGGTTGTTTTTTAGTAGCCTTCCCACTTTTAAAGGAGCTAAACGCAGTCTCAACTTCCGATTTAATTACGGACCGTAATTCAGAAGCAAAGTTTGGGGTCTCCTCACAGAGGACTCGTTCTATACAAGACCCACATAGCTTTTTGTCCCACGTCTGTGACAAAGCTGTTTCACATAGGGGGCAGGTTCTATGCTTCATCTTCCCCGTTCTCTTCCTTGCCTAGGATAGATAGAGAAGGGGAACCCTAGTTACAAAAGGTGAACTTTCACGAAGATCACACCACTCTGACGCAGCCACAGGTACCAGTTCTGGAGGAGGAGGGGTCGTCTGAGAAGCATCCGTGGGAGGCAGCTGATTTACCACACTGGAGCTTTTACTGCGCTGAGTGGAACGGCTATCAGACCGAGAGCTTCGATTGCCTGCCGAAATCCGTTTTTCCTGAACATCCAGTTTCTGCCGACGGCGCTGTTGCTGCTGCTGCTGCGGCGGTGGTGGCAGCGGCGGATGGAGCTGCTGGTCGCTGTCCTCCATGGTATTACCGTGGAACAGCCTGCAGCCAGGAGCCTCCGTCGCCTTCTCCATATAAGCGCTATTAACCCCCGTCACCTGTGGCTGCCGAAAGAGGAAGCGTCCATTTTTTTTTTTTCCTTCTTACTGCGCATGCCCGCAGCCAGCAACCCGGAAATGGAGTATTCCGGTTCCGGGGCAGCGCCATCTTGGTGCAGTCACTCACAGAGTCGCCCCTGAACCGGAAGTTCCACTACTACTTCCGGTGCGGCGCCATCTTGGATTTCGGCGTTTCTCACAGCAGAATGAAGCCCCAGGCTCCCATCAGAGCGGCGGCTGCGCTTCCCCCTGCACACACTACCGGACCCCTCAGTCGGAGCTGTGACGGCTTCGGATACCGGACCAGCCGTGGCAGAGGCGTCCCCGCCGCCAGAAGTCGGACTGGCCGGCCCCGGTCCTCGTCGGTCGGTTCTTCACGCAGGTACCGTCCAAGGAGGTTCCCCGTCAGGGACAGGAAACCAAACTGATGCAGGGGAGAGGAACCGCCCTTTTATCCTGTAGGTTTCCTGTCCCTGAAGGGCGGATCCCCTCTCTGGTAGTGCTGTCATGGGCGACTGAGAAAATATGATTTCACTTTTTTTAATTTCATTTTTTTAGTTCTTGCCAGGAGAGTTGAACCTGCAATCAATGATTTATAAACTGCAATACTTCAGTGCAAATAACCATCTCCCATGACGCCCCACCATAGCAGTAGCTGTGACGGGGGTCTTCGTTAGGTCCCTAGGGTGTTATGGTAATGCACTTGTATTGCAGGCGGGTTGCCAACCGTTGCCTGAATGGACACCTGCACCCTTTCACACCATTTAAATGCCGCCGCAGGTGATCGACATGACTGAAATAGCAGCGATTGGAGCTAGTCTTGATCACTGCAGTTAGAGGCAGGTGCTCGCTGTACAGCACAGCGAGCACCTGCCCTGTATGGAGTAGACTTCCCTCCTGAGTCATCCTGTATCCGCCACATTTTCCATCAGATACAGCCCAGCTCCGTGTACTCACCGTATTCTGTAGGTGAAGAAGTAATGTGGAGGGTGAATGGAGCTGAGCTCAGGCAGGAAGGATGTGGAGACGGATATGGTGATGTCGTCCGTTGTGGCCACGCAGTCCTTTTCCCGCTCGTACCTGGCAGAGAGAACGGGGAATAGGTAAAACTAAGGGAGGCCGATGACTGATTGCACATGTGTACGGCTCTGTTTAAGTCAAAGGGAATTATGTCATAGCCGTGCCAGCGTCCAATAATGATGATATATGCTAATATCTGAGTCTAGCGCCACCCGGTGGCTTCATCGCATACTCATCTGATGCAATTTCCAGACTGCAGCAATTTTTTGCTCTACACACGTATGGAGAAAAGCTCAACCACAATAAAAAAAAAAAAAAAAGTTCTGCAACTTTTCTAAAAGTTTTGTATGTTAATTCTGCACCAATAAATATTCCAGCTTGCTGTGTGAATTGAATCCTTTTTCTGGGGAGCTGAAAAATCATAAATCACAATTATCTGGCACAGCTCATCGAGTATAAAGCTGCCCGTAGTCACAGTGATAATATGTCAATGTCACATGGCCAACACTGTTATACAGCGAATTGTCAGTTTTTACAAACACGGTGCTTGTAGTGGAGAATTCAGGCTAGAAGAAAAAAAAAAAAATGGCCACCAAAGGCTCCATGTCTGAGCACACGTGTGTCAGCTGGACATTATCCGTATTCTCAGCCTCTGAGTGTGAACTATGCATTTATTCACTGACAGCAAGCGAAGATATTGAAAAGATTTACGTAATTGAGGAAAAACCTTAAGTAAACATACACACAGTGAAACCAGACAAGATCCACAGCAGTGACATCGATCCACCATACCTGAAAATCTGGTCCCGGATGATAGGAAAGTCCTTCGAGACAACATGATTCACATACGACGTAAACCACTGGGTGAAAGAGGTACCTGCGGCAGAGGAAACGACAACATGAAGTCACAGCGACAAGCCCTCCGTACACATGCACGATCATTTAAGCAGAGCGTGCACAATGACAACAGGGGAGTCAATCGCTTCCATGGTCTCTAGTTGCGGTTCTTCTCCTCTGGGAACAAAAGGATTGAGCAAGAAAAAAATCCAACTTATGACTCTTCTCTCGCCGACACATTAAGAGACTCCCCCCAAAAATAATCAATGCTTGGCTCAAAATCAGCAGATATGGCCAACCTTAAAGGGGTTGTCTACCACTGAACTAACCCTTTTGAATGCCTCCAGGGTCCAAAAGCAAAAAAACAAAACCTTTCTCCTCCTGGACTCAGACTGCTTCTCGCGCTCTACCCCCCGGTGATCTTGCGACATTGTTTGTCATAAGCGCTGCAACCTCCACAACTCAGTCACGAACTAACTGAAATTATAGGATAGCTGGTGGTCACATTGCAGGAGGCCAGTTTGGAAGGTGATTTGCTTTTTTTCCATACATTTTGTTAGGCATAAAGGAGGTATACAATAGTGAAAAACCCCTTTAAGTTTTTTTTTTTTTTTTTTTTTTAACGGGACTTAAGGCCTTTTTCGCCCCAAGGAAACCCTACCTGTAATAAACATGTCCAGAGCCGCGGGGTTATGTGTCGTCTGGTCCTAAAACACAGAAGGGTCTGATTATCTGGAACATCTCATTACAAACGTCCTAATTATCACAGTAAGGAACAACACTAAACCCGGAACATCGATCACATCCATGTATTATGCAAAAAGTCTTCATTTAAAGGGATAGACCACATGGTCAACACCTTCCTATATATTGCAGGCCCCAATAATGAGCCGTCACCCGCTCCCTCACCACCTGATCAGCCGTTAGTGGAGACGGAGGACCCTTTTTATTAAAATAAACATCCATAAAAATCAGTGGGTTCCACAGGGATCTTTACTTTGGGGGCAGTCAATCATTTCATCAGTGCCCCCTGCTATAGACTGTTTTGCAATGGTCTGCGGCCTGTCTAGAATTAACCGTGTACATGCTGGAGCAATCAGATCACCCGAACTAAGGATGTGTCAATTGTGCAAATGGTCGTATAATAGGGAAATGCTTATAGATCTCCAATTGTGGGACATGGTAAGAAAGACCCCCATAGGGAACCATCAGCATTAGGGCAGTAGTGGTATAATCAATCCAAGCGGCAGGGACTTTTAGTCTCTTACCGGACACTGATAGAAGATCTCATTGCGACACCTCCCCTCCGTGTCCGCCAGAGACAAGTACTGACTGAGGCCGGTGTGGATGCAGAAGGTGATGGGAAGGCACTGATTGAGGCCGATCCTGCGCTGGTAGCCGCCCGCCGCCGTGTCTATGTCCAACAAGTCCTCAGACCGGTAGTGGTTAGATAACGCCATGCTGCCCATCAAGCTGCGTGAAGATGAAGGTAAGAGACGCACGACTGCAAGAAGTAAAGCAGCAGCTGCGCCATCGGGTGCCGGCTCTTACCCCGGTACCACAAGCTTCTGCCCGTTATGAATCCGCAGGGAACAGCGATAATCGTCAGGGAGTCTGGAGCCGATTCTTTCCTCGATGGCGTTCAGATCCTCCTCCTGCACACCGTCTGCACAAAGGGAATCAGGCTCCAGTTATATTAAGTCACAGCACGAAAAATGGCAAAAATGATAATGTGCAAATATCGCTCAGAAATAGAAGCGATATAATACGACCATCACAAAACCCTAACCATGCAGACAGTCCAACATTCTTGCGAGGTTTTTTCTTTTTTGCATCTCATCCTATTGATAATGTTAAATGCCTGATTGTCGTGGCTTCTAGCCTGTTTTACCATTTGCTCCCATCCGGAGCTGCATTCAGAATTCGGCAGTATGACATCATTCTGGAAGAAGCATTTTCTGCTGCGCTGCATTGTCATGATGTTGTGAGCACATCGGGCTTGTACCAAACAATCGGTGTCATCCCCAGCACAGTGCATGTTTGCAGTGATCAGCAAAAGTTTGAATGCCGCTCTGAAGGTATAATGTAAGAAATACAATACCTTTCAGAGAACTGATCATCCTGGGGCAGTGTTCTCCCAGATAGACCTTCAGGGTATCCCAGGCCGCCTTCAGCTTGGCGTAATGATGCATGTACCTTCCCAAATCATTATAATATTCCAAAAATGTCGCCTTCCAGCTGCAGTTCTTCTGGGCCTTCTTGTCCCTGGAAGAAGAAACTAGACTTTATTGGCCATCGTTGTAAGCTGAATTTTTCAGAGGGGCTTCAGAAAATAAAAGCTGCAACAAGACTGGATGGCAACAGTAGAGTCTGATAACCCCCCCAATATCGTAAACCCCCTTAAGGCTGCATTCACACAAGGTGCAGCCATGATGAAGCCATAAACTGATTCAAACGACAACAGCCAAAAACCCTTTGATTATTAATGGTCATCTTCACCATGCGGCCATTAATGTGGGTGCTCGCCTTAGGGGACTTATTTACATGCATGAACTTGTGGAGAGAAAAAAAAAATATCATTTTTGAAGTTGGATTCTTTTAGCCATTTTGCCCCTTTCCTTTGCTATAGCCTCTGTGTTGCTCGTTGCAGAATGAGTTAACTGAGAAACCAACAGTGAGCTTGTGCTGATGTCTGGGACAATTCTTTTTCTGAGCTCCATTTAAATTTTAATGTCATAAGAAAATGAGCCTGTAAAAAAGCCAAACGGTGGGAAATCTTTACAGCAGCCCAATTACAAAAATTAGTTTTAGATCCACATCCATGCATTTACAAAAAGTAAAAAAAAAAATTGTGACCCATAGGAGGGCAACCCCTTAAAAAAATAAATAAAATAAAAAAAATAAAATAAAAAAGCTGCAAACTACAGAACCCGACGTGTCAGGGCATTAAATCCGCTGCAAATATCCGGCACGTCTGCATGTAACGCCGAGTGGATTTTTCTGCACCACTTACTCTGACACCAGCCAGTACCGCCGGCACGGCCACTTCCACAGAGGATCATGGTTGCACAGTTGGTTAAATCTTCTGTTCAGGAGACTGCAGCTGGAAGAATATATATAAAGAGGGAAATGATCATGGGGAACACCAGTGGCAGCCGCAGGGTTAATAAGGAAGGGCACAGATCATATTATTAACCACTTAATGCCTGATCCATCATGATCAGGGGGCACTGCCTCCATGTAATCCGCTCCAACCCCTCTTGTTTAACCCCCTATGTGCCGCAGTCACTACTGACCATAGTGTATGGGTGGTTAGAGGGGCTCACGTCAACCCATCACCCCAGAGAAGGCACGGTCACTGCAGCCAGGGGAGAAGAGCTGGAATGGGGCCCGATGTGGGGGGGGCTGTTTACAGCTTCCAGGATCTGTCCCCACCAGATACCGATCCCTCAGTGGCCGCTGTAACAACAACTGCTTATCTCCGGGCTCCATGTGCAAACACTGACTATGCAGAACCACAGCCCAAAGCAAAGATCAGGAGGAAGACGGGAGAGAAAGCCTGCATCCAGCAGAACAGCGCCACCCAGGTGCACAGGCAACGTCCAGTATTACAGCCAGGTGGGGGGAGGGGCGGTGGGAGAGGAAAGTAATGCAGATTTCAGGTCTTTGCAAGCTGGGTATAAAGTCTGCAGAAAAACAGCAGAGCAGGTGTGTCGTGAGGTTCTGCAGCAGCCGGGGCGCGGACTGTGATGTCCCACAGAGAAACGTCTTGTGAATCCATTTTACCCTCGGACTTGGTTTACTTTCCCAATTTTTCGCTAGACGCGTCGCTGTCATTCTGACAAGAAAAGCACCATCGGACACACACGGGCCCCCCACACACGCAGCGACCGACACACACGGGCCCCCCACACACGCAGCGACCGACACACACACGGCCCCCCCCACACGCAGCGACGGACACACATGGCCCCCCACACACAGCGACGGACACACACGGCCCCCCCACACACACACAGTGACGGACACACACGGCCCCCCCACACACACACAGTGACGGACACACACGGCCCCCCCACACACACACAGTGACGGACACACACGGCCCCCCCACACACACACAGTGACGGACACACATGGCCCCCCACACACAGTGACGGACACACACGGCCCCCCCACACACACACAGTGACGGACACACACGGCCCCCCCACACACACACAGTGACGGACACACACGGCCCCCCCACACACACACAGTGACGGACACACACGGCCCCCCCACACACACACACAGTGACGGACACACACGGCCCCCCCACACACACACAGTGACGGACACACACGGCCCCCCACACACAGTGACGGACACACACGGCCCCCCCACACACACACAGTGACGGACACACACGGCCCCCCCCACACACACACAGTGACGGACACACACGGCCCCCCCACACACACACAGTGACGGACACACATGGCCCCCCACACACAGTGACGGACACACACGGCCCCCCCACACACACACAGTGACGGACACACACGGCCCCCCCACACACACACACAGTGACGGACACACACGGCCCCCCCACACACACACAGTGACGGACACACACGGCCCCCCCACACACACACAGTGACGGACACACATGGCCCCCCACACACAGTGACGGACACACACGGCCCCCCCACACACACACAGTGACGGACACACACGGCCCCCCCACACACACACAGTGACGGACACACACGGCCCCCCCCACACACACACAGTGACGGACACACACGGCCCCCCCACACACACACAGTGACGGACACACACGGCCCCCCCCACACACACACACAGTGACGGACACACACGGCCCCCCCACACACACACACAGTGACGGACACACACGGCCCCCCACACACAGCGACGGACACACATGGCCCCCCACACACAGTGACGGACACACACGGCCCCCCCACACACACACAGTGACGGACACACATGGCCCCCCACACACAGTGACGGACACACACGGCCCCCCCACACACACACAGTGACGGACACACATGGCCCCCCCACACACACACAGTGACGGACACACACGGCCCCCCCCACACACACACAGTGACGGACACACATGGCCCCCCACACACAGTGACGGACACACACGGCCCCCCCACACACACACAGTGACGGACACACACGGCCCCCCCACACACACACAGTGACGGACACACACGGCCCCCCCACACACACACGGCCCCCCATACACAGTGACGAGAAGCGTCGTCATGGCGACAATGCTATATCCACATGAATAAGCACGGAATCTCCGCCGTCAGTAGTGACTCGCTGTCCGGCCCGGTCTGTGCGGTGCACACGATGACGCACGGCGGAGCGGCCGCCACTGTTACCTCAGCAGGTCCCGGAAGTCCAGGTATGACAGGATCAGGAGCAGCGGGTCGGACGGCAGCTCCGCCAGACTCAGCTCTGTGCTCCCCGCCATCTTGGAGCCGACCAGCTGAGCAGGCGGGACCCCTCCCCTTCCCATTGACAGACACCGCCCACCTAAACCTGAGACCACGCCCTATCCGGGATTCTTAAAGCTAAAGGTGAGCGAAAGCTCCGCCCTGCCATTGACAGGCCACGCCTCCGTGCAAACAGAATCCACGCTCCACACTGGATTTCTATAGGGCGAACTGCAGCCCCCGAACATCCTCAACACCTGCTCCTGGTAGAGACCGCCCACTGCACGTTGTGACCCCGCCTCTCCTACAGTCCGAACGACAAGTGCGACACGTAACTCCGCCCTTTAGTAGTGACAGACCACCCCTTCACCAAGGACACGCCCCCATATTTTATTATGGACTGTCAGATTAACCCTCGCCCCTTCTGATTAATAGCCACGCCCCCTAGCAAGAGCGAGTCACAGATAGGTGCCGGAGGAGGACAGAGGAGGCGGTGCCGAGGTTTCTCCGCTTTCTGCCCTCACTCCCCCTCTGTCAGGGGCGGGACCTGCCGGTATTCCCCGGTGCAATGTGCGCCCAGAGCGCCCATCACTGCTGATTAACCCCTCCAATGCCGCTGTCAGCGCCTGCCATCAAACTGAAGAGGGAACGTGTCATCAGGAAATGAGCTGCCGCTGTGTCTGTCTTAGGCTAGTTTCACATTTGCGTTTAAATCCGCAGCGTTTAATCCGCAAGTGGTGGAAAAAAACGCATATAAACGCGGCTTTTTTTAGAAGCATACAGTAACGCATGCGGTTAAAAAAATGCAGCGTTTCCATGCGTTTTTTCCTGCGTTTGCGTTTTTGGTGCGCATGATGAGAAATTTCACAGGAGAAAAATCTAGATAACCAGACACCGCCAAAGGGACTACAGAGGGCGTGTATTATGGGATCTCTATATATAGACCCCTGAACAGCTGGAATCTTCAGATTTTGCTCCTGTATCCTGTGTCATGATGGATCTTCGCATGGAGAGCTTTTATTTCAACCTGGATCTAAGCATCAAGAGAGAAGAGGCAATGACTGTCACACTAAAGAGATCTATACTCATCAAGTCAGGTGTCAGAAATAATGAATTCATGATAAACATATACAGGCTCATGAATTCACTGACACCTGTGCAGGTGAGCATAGATATGCCGTGTGTGTTCACCATCGTCCCTTCAATTTGTGTGGAATAGATTATGTACACAGAAGGGAAAATGGAGGTTATACAAGGCAGTTCTCTACTCACCAGGTCAGGTGTCCTAACTAATGAGTTTTTTGACACCTGTCCTGTTCAGTACAGTTCTGCACTGTATGTTCGCCATTTTCTCCTCTGACTGCAACGCAAGTAACAGACAAATTAGAAAGATGAGATTATGGAGATAATACAATTATACATTTTTTGGCCCACCTCATATCTCTATACTAAAGACACACAAAACTGCAGTCTTTTTTTTTTATAACTACTGGAGATAAGATGTGGCCAAAAAATAAAGTGTGTGGCGAAGTTTCTTATTTGGCGCACGGTGTGTGTTGCTGGCGGCCATAGACACAATAAACCAAACATAATTGGGGCAAATCAAATTTTTTTTATTTTTTAACAACCCAAAATATTTATTTAACTGCGCCTGCTTGGGGTAGAGTGATGTAAACGGGGGGTGTGAAGCACTGAGGCCTGGCTAACCGTGGATGGCGCAGAGGTGGCAGGAGAAGGGGCAATGAAACTAGTGGGGTCTGGTAGTTCGAGGATGGGGCTTGACACATGAGAGGCTTGAGACGCACTGGAAGGGTGAGAAAAACCTGACATTACAGACACATTGGGAGGTGAAGGGGGAGGAATGCTAAGAGTCCTCTGTTTGTTTTTTGTCATTGTTTTTTTGGGGGTTGCCGGGTTCTGGGAAGCCTTGGTGGGCTCATATGGCGTGGCATAGTGGTGGGTGACCTGTCAGGGTCCGGCTGCACCATGCCAGAGTCCATAGTGCTCGTAGAACGTGCAGCCATGCCAAAGTCCATAGTGCTCGTAGAACGTGCAGCCATGCCAGAGTCCATAGTGCTTGTAGAGCATGCAGCCATGCCAGAGTCCATAGTGCTAGTAGAGCGTGCAGCCATGCCAGAGTCCATAGTGCTCGTAGAACTTGCAGCCATGCCAAAGTCCATAGTGCTCGTAGAACGTGCAGCCATGCCAGAGTACATAGTGCTCGTAGAACGTGCAGCCATGCCAGAGTCCATAGTGCTCATAGAGCGTGTAGCCATGCCAGAGTACATAGTGCTCGTAGAACGTGCAGCCATGCCAGAGTCCATAGTGCTTGTAGAGCATGCAGCCATGCCAGAGTCAATAGCGCTTGTAGAGCGTAAGGCCATGCCAGAGTCCATAGTGCTCGTAAAGTGTAAGGCCATACCAGAGTCCATAGTGCTCGTAGAGCGTGCAGCCATGCCAGAGTCCATAGTGCTCGTAGAGCGCGCAGCCATGCCAGAGTCCATAATGCTTGTAGAGCGTGCAGCCATGCCAGAGTCTATAGTGCTCGTAGAGCGTGCAGCCATGCCAGGGTCCATAGTGCTCGTAGAGCGCGCAGCCATGCCAGAGTCCATAGTGCTCGTAGAGCGTGCAGCCATGCCAGAGTCCATAGTGCTCGTAGAGCGTGCAGCCATGCCAGAGTCCATAGTGCTCGTAGAGCGTGCAGCCATGCCAGAGTCCATAGTGCTCGTAGAGCGTGCAGCCATGTCAGAGTCCATAGTGCTCGTAGAGCGCGCAGCCATGCCAGAGTCCATAGTGCTCGTAGAGCGTGCAGCCATGCCAGAGTCCATAGTGCTCGTAGAGCGTGCAGCCATGCCAGAGTCCATAGCGCTTGTAGAGCGTAAGGCCATGCCAGAGTCCATAGTGCTCGTAGAGTGTAAGGCCATGCCAGAGTCCATAGTGCTCGTAGAGCATGCAGCCATGCCAGAGTCCATAGTGCTCGTAGAGTGTAAGGCCATGCCAGAGTTCATAGTGCTCGTAGAGCGTGCAGCCATGCCAGAGTCCATAGTGCTCGTAGAACTTGCAGCCATGCCAGAGTCCTTAGCGTTTGTAGAGCGTAAGGCCATGCCAGAGTCCATGGTGCTCGTAAAGTGTAAGGCCATGCCAGAGTCCATAGTGCTCTTAGAGCGTGCAGCCATGCCAGAGTCCATAGTGCTCGTAGAGCGTGCAGCCATGCCAGAGTCCATAATGCTCGTAGAGCATGCAGCCATGCCAGAGTCCATAATGCTCGTAGAGCGTGCAGCCATGCCAGAGTCCATAGTGCTCGTAGAACCTGCAGCCATGCCAGAGTCCATAGCGCTTGTAGAGTGTAAGGCCATGCCAGGGTCCTGCTGCATCGTGGTGGTGGCGGTACGGAAGGACATGCCAGGGTCCTGCTGCATCGTGGTGGTGGCGGTACGGAAGGCCATGCCAGGGTCCTGCTCCATCGTGGTGCTGGCGGTACGGAAGGCCATGCCAGGGTCCTGCTGCATCGTGGTGGTGGCGGTACGGAAGGCCATGCCAGGGTCCTGCTGCATCGTGGTGTCAGTGGAGGAGGTCCAAGCAGGAGCAGCGGTTGTCATGGTGGTGGCGGTGGGATGTCCAACTGTACTCGGCATGGTGGTGGTGCTGTAGTGGTGTCCGGCACTGCTAGGAATTGAGGTGGCCGTGCAGTGGTATGCAGCAGAGGTCGGCATTGAGGTTAAGCGTGACAGTGAAGGCACAGGTGGATATGCCAACACTGTCTGCTGGAAATACAGACTCTGCTGCATAGCCTGCACGTAAGCAGCATTGCAGGCCTACATGACACTCAGCTGGAGATCAGGAGTAAGGTGTTCCGACATGCCCTGCTCAATTTGGTTAAAAAAATGATGTGCTGGCATCTGGAGGCCGGCTTTCACTTGGTCAAGGCTTTTGCTGACCTCCTGGATACGTGCATTCAAGAGGCTATGTGAAACATCCATTCGGTTACCCAAAGCCTTGATTGCTTCGTGTAAAACCGAGCTCAAGTGCAAAAACTCGGGAATGAGTGACCTGTCCGAAGCCCTCTGCCGCTGCCGGGAGGAGCCCAAAAAAAAAGGGGCAGTGAAAGAGGACTGCGAAAGGGGAAGACCTGATGGACCAGCTCCCTGGTCTCCAGTTAGTGTGGAAGGCTCACTTGCTGCAGCGCTGCTGGATGGCTGGGACGGGTCCGTGGCTGTCGGATGAAGGACCGCTCCAGAACCTGGGCCAACAGTAGTGCTGTATGTGCTGTGAAAAAAGGAAAAATAAAATTAATACCAAAAATTAACCAGACGCAAAATCCTGTGGAATATAAAAATACAGATTATGGCAATACAATACAACCTAATGCACGTGATAAATACTTACGTTCTCTGGGCAAGGACCGGTCTTAAAAATGCCAGAACTCAATGGTATTTGTATCTTCTGATCCTTCCTCCTGAACCACTTGGAACACGGCTCTCTTGACGCAGGTCCTTGTTGAAGCAGTCCTTCATCGAACGCCAACGTGTTTTGACTTTGGCCACTGTTAAAAAAAAATTGTGGTCAGAAAAAGGACTTTTGGCCATGCTCACACAACTGTGTGTGAAGACAGAAACTCCTGAGAGTTTCTTTCATCACACACAGTCGAGTGAGCACGGCCAAGGTCTCTGCTGCTTCACACTGCAGTGCAATACTTACCAAATGCATTTCGGACCCATATCAGGGCGTTGTCCCAGCCATCCCACATCGCTTGGGCCACCTCATTCCATAAGCGCCGGATCGTGACATTGTTTGAATACAGTGGATCCCTGGTGTCCCACAACGGGACTCGCTCCTGGACCAGGGAGATGAGGAGGTCATTCTTAATTAGATCATCCTCCCGTTGTGAAACATAAAAATTTAATAAAGTCATTAAAGTTTGCTCAATTAACATAAGGAAAAGAAAGAAAAAAAGATGCTGAAAAATGGCATGAATAGGAAAGTCAACATACAAAAGGATTCCAGAAGAAAAAAGTAAAGAAATCCGAATGGAAAGAAAGGAAGATTCAAGAATATTACACTGAGGATACAGTAAACAGTCAGCCTTGTATACGTACCCGCTGCCGTCTTTCCACCGGACCTTGACTCCGCTGCTCCTGCCCTGTCTCTGCCGCAGTAGAAGAAGAGCTCTAAAAAAAGAAAAATTCAATTTGTCACGTGTCGATGTGACAGTGAATACTTACCAATCTGACGAGGCAAGTACTCACCTCACTGACATGCTCGACTTCCGACGGCCCAGGACGAAACTCCTCATCAGATGAAGAAGATGAAGACATTCTGATACATGCAGAAAGAAAGAATTGGCAGAAATTAGGACATGTAGAGAAAGAAAATAGAAAATAAAGGCATTGGCTACGATATACTCACATTGTTCAGAGGCTTGTTTTCTCAAAGGTGCTGTGGTCTGTAGGCTCTGCTTGGCTGTCTGCTGTGGTCTGTCTGCTCTGCTTGGCTGTCTGCTGGGTTGTGACCTGCAAATGTCCACTCCCTCCCTTTATCACCTTGTATGTGGGGGGTGGCTTATCAGAGTCTAGACATGTTTTTCTCTTGTGGAACGCATGCGTTCACGAACGCAAGCAAACGCATGTGCTTGTAAACGCATGCATTCATATAGACAGCAATGCGTTTTTCTTCTGCAATCCTTGCGCAATCGACCGCATGCGTTTCCAGGCGGCAAATTGACGCCTCTAAAAATTACTACATGGGGCGTGGCTATGTAGTCCAGGAGAAAGGACGCACCTTAGGAGAGCTCCGGTTATCCTGAACAGAATCCTGCCATAAATTCCAGTTTCACCGGCTGCACCGGCTGGAGAGGTGCCCTTAGGATCCCAGGAGACCGGCGACCCCCTGAAAGCGGCGGTTTTGGAGCCCGGAGACGCCGGGAAGTGAAGTGGCCTGGACGGGCAGTGTAATCCCCGGGCTGCGGCGGCCATCTTGGGCGCGTGTTCCACTACACAGGGACGCGGCGCCGGCGGTTGCTGAAGCCGGACACATCTCCCCTGGAGGGAGCGGACACCTGCGCTGAGGCGGGAGCGCTGTGGAACGCTGAGGTACAGGTGCTGGGCCCGGAGCGGCGGGCGGCACCCGGGAAACAGCAGCCATTACTGCAGCGTGCTCTCCAGCAGCAAGGAGAGCAGCGCTAATATTAGAGGCGCTGCCGAACGCCAATTACCAGTGGAGGAGTCCCTGAGTATCCGGGGAGCGGTGGGCACCAGCCGCACAGCGAGGAAGCCAAAGAATGATGCGCAAGAGGCAGAAGGAGGTCGGGATGGCGGGCAGCACGCGCTCCCAGGATGGTGCCGACAGCGCTGTGGAAGAGGCGGCAAAAGCAAGCGCTGCCTACCAGAAGCGGCTGGAGGTGATCACCAGACTGGAGCAATTTGCCAGGACAGAAGGTGCAGTACAGCTGATGCAGGGAGCCGGTGGAGAGGGGTCAGGAGGAGCGGCGGACTCAGGGGAACAGGTGTGTGAGCAGGCTGGGGCACAGGCAGAGGGGAGGATGAGCGGATCCACCATGACACCCAGCAATGTTCCAGTTATGGGAAATGCCCCACTGACTGAGTTAGCTGAGCTGACCCCGAAATATGCTGCTCAAATGGGGAATGTGTGTGCTGATGAGACTGGGGAGCCGACCCTGAAGGATATCTTTTCTGCGGTCATGTTCTGTAAGTCTGCTTTGACAACCCTAACTGTCCAGGTGGATGACCTTAGGGGGGAAGTTGCCTCTTTTCGCTCAGCTATGCATAAGATGGAGGGGAGAGTTGAATTGTTGGAGGAACGTGTGGGAGGAGCGGAGGATCAGATTGCTGAACTGGCAAAGAGAGAGAAAAAATATGTCCAGCGCATAGCGGAGTTGGAGCTTAAAACTGACGATTTGGAGAATCGTTCGCGCAGGAACAACTTGAGAATTATTGGTGTGCCTGAAAAGACAGAAGGAAACAACCCCACTGAGTTTATAGAGACATGGCTGAAAACTAAGGTTGGAGGGGACAGTCTCACTAAACTTTTTGCGGTCGAAAGAGCTCACCGGGTGCCGTCCAGACCTCTGCCCCCTGGCTCCGCCCCACGGACCTTTCTAGCTAAAATCCTGAATTACAGAGACCGGGATATTCTGCTAAGGAGGGCCAGGAATATGGAGGTATTGTCTATTGACGGCAACCGAGTATCTATATATCCTGATTATTCTACAATTGTACAGAAGCTCAGGATGAAGTTTGGAGAGGCTAAAAGACGCTTACGTGAACTGGGCCTGGTTTATTCTATGCTGTATCCGGCTAAATTACGTGTGGTGGCCATGGACAAGGTCCACTTTTTTCAAAATCCTGAGGAAGTATCACATTGGCTGGACTTGAATTCAAAACGTATTGGAGCAGAAAAGAACCGCTGAGGAGGGTCAAATGTGGTCTTCTGGCTATTGTGATAGGTTGGGGGGAGGAAAATCGAGTTGATGGTTAATACTGATTGGCTACTAAAAGAATTTGATGTATGGTTCTTAGGCGCTAAGGTTGTGTTCGGCGGCGCAAATGTTTATATATCCTGTTTCTAAAGGGCGGGGGGAGGAACGAATGAAAGATAGAGGGAAATCTACTGTTGGTTGGTATCGGCTTCTGAGCCACTGCTGGGATAGCAACAGCGCGTTCCCCTTTCTCATACAGAGAGGGAGTAGGAGATTGTACGTTGTCTGTTATAACGTTTTGGGGGAGGAAGTTATTGAGGGAAGGGAAGGGTAGGGTTAGGGGTTATTTTGTAATAATGAGGGCTTGGGGGGGAGGTTTGGGTAAGAGGGCCCAGTTTAGGGGGGTAAAGAAGACCAATGGAAAGAGGAAGAGATGGTTAACTATTATGCAAAATGATGGGAGATAGAGTTAAAATTTTGAGCTGGAATATTAGAAGTCTATCCAATGATACAAAACGTAAGGCTATTTTGCAATATATTGTAAAACGGAGACCCTCGCTGGTGTGCCTTCAAGAAACTCACTAAAAGGAAAAACGGGTATATTGCATAAAAGATGGGTGAGGAAGGCCTACCATGCGACATTCTCGATCTACGCCAGGGGAGTGTCAATCCTCGTGCATACAAGTGTTCCGTTCAAGGAGGTGGAGGTGGTAATAGATAGTGATGGACAGTATATATTTCTTGTGTGTAAGGTGTTTGCTAGACTGATATGTGTCGTGTCAGTGTATATTCCTCCACCGTTCTCGGGGGGGGAAAAAACTACAGGAAATCCTAAATTTATCTGGCAGGTGGGGAGGAGTCCCGTTGCTCATAGTGGGGGATGTTGGCAATGTCATTGACTATCATTGGGATAGGGGGCAGCATGCTATGTTGAGGAAGGAGGGGAATTTGACAGCGTTCGGTAGTTATTTGAAAGAAGTGGCATGGAAAGACTTGTGGAGAGGGCGTAATACTGATACATACTGTTTCTTACGCTGTTCGGCGACATGTGGCTCTCTATCTCGTATTGACAGAGATTGTGATAAAAAGTTGCAAATATTATAGTATGTATGTATTGTTTTTTTTTTTTTTTGTTTTCTCTTCTTTCCAGGAGTAATGTTTGGTCGGAGATGGGTCTTTAGAGGGGAGGGGGGAGGGGGAAGGGTTGTTTCTTTTAAAACAAAAACACAAATGTACCTTGTTTATTTGTATGGATACTGTTGTATTTGGTATGTACAATAAAAAATATCTGATTTAAAAAAAAAAATTACTACATGTTGCATTTCCGCGCCAAGCCGCAAACGACGAAACGACGCATGCGTCGTCAAACGCGGCAAAATGCGAACAAACAAAAATGCATGCGTCCCTAATGTTAAATATAGGAATACACAACGCATGCGGATATATGCGGTACAAATGCTGCGGACACAACCGCAAATGTGAAACCAGCCTTAAACTTGCTGGAAATGTTTTTTTTTTTTATATCTCAATCTGTAGATAATAAAAGCAAACCTGTAATCTTCACACCGACCTCCTGTACTTAGAGGAAGAGTTTTCAGCAGGTTCATTATCATCAGAGGCAGGATTACAATAGGTGATGTCACAGCTCACCTCCTCCTCCTGTACAATGACTGATTACACCTCTATATACAGTAGATAACACAGGATCCACCATTCACAATAGGTGATGTCACAACTCACCTCCTCCTCCTGTACAATGACTGAGTGATAACACCTCTATATACCGTAGATAACACAGGATCCAACATTCACAATAGGTGATGTCATAGCTCACCTCCTCCTCCTGTACAATGACTGATAACTCCTCTATATACAGTAGATAAGGGCGGTTTCACACGTCCAGATAATTCCGGTACCGGAGAAATCGGTACCGGAGTTATCCGTGTCCGTGTGTCCGTGTGCTCAAGTGGCACATCAGTGTGGCACACGTGCGGCATCCGTGTGCAGCCCGTGTGCCGCCTGAGGACCACACGGACCGTGCAGGAGAGACAGCACTACACTAAGCGCTGTCCCCCCCGCATGTGGTGCTGAAGGCAGAATTCATCTCTTCTCCCCCAGCGTTCGTTGGAGAGAAGAGATGAAAGATCTTTTTTTTTTTGGGGGGGGGGGTGAAAAATAAAGTTTGCATGTGCCCCCCGCCTCCCCCCCAGTGCGCCACCTGGCCCCTTGCTGAAGAAATACTCGCCTAGCTCCCGCGATGTCTCCTCTGTCCTCTCCGCGCTGGCAGCTTCTCCTGTGTGAGCGGTCACGTGGTACCGCTTATTACAGTCAGTGAATATTCCCTGACTGTAATGAGCGGTACCACGTGACCGCTCACACAGGAGAAGCTGCCAGCGCGGAGAGGACAGAGGAGACATCGCGGGAGCTAGGTGAGTATTTCTTCAGCAAGGGGCCAGGCGGCGCACTGGGGGGGAGGCAGGGGGCACATGCAAACTTTATTTTTCACCCCCCCCCAAAAAAAAAAAAATCTTTCATCTCCTCTCTCCAACGAACGCTGGGGGAGAAGAGATGAATTCTGCCTTCAGCACCACATGCGGGGGGGACAGCGCTTAGTGTAGCGCTGTCTCTCCTGCGGGCGGTACGAGCACACGGAGGAGAGTGCACACTGTTCTCCGTGTGCACGTGTGCAGGACGTATTGCAGTACGTGCTGCGGGAGAAAAACGAACATGTCTCCGTGTTTTGCACACGGACACACGGTCCGTGAAAACACGGAGACATGTGCATAGACCCATTAATTTGAATGGGTCTACGGGTGTCAGTGTCTCCGGTACGTGAGAAGACTGTCACTACACGTACCGGAGACACTGACGTGTGAAAGAGGCCTAACACAGGATCCACCATTCACAATAGGTGATGTCACAGCTCACCTCCTCCTCCTGTACAGTGACTGATAACACCTCTATATTCTATATACAGTAGATAACACAGGATCCATCATTCACAATAGATGATATCACAGCTCACCTCCTCCTGTACAATGACTGATAACACCTCTATATACAGTAGATAACACAGGATCCACCATTCACAATAGGTGATGTAACAGCTCACCTCCTCCTCCTGTACAATGGCTGATAACACCTCTATATACAGTAGATAACACAGGATCCACCATTCACAATAGGTGATGTCACAGCTCACCTCTTCCTGTATAATGACTGATAATACCTCTATATACAGGAAATAACACAGGATCCACCATCCACAATAGGTGATGTCACAGCTCACCTCCTCCTGTACAATTACTGATAACACCTCTATATACAGTAGATAACACAGGATCCACCATTCACAATAGGTGATGTCACAGCTCATCTCCTCCTCCTCTTGTACAGTGACTGATAACACCTCTATATACAGTCGATAACACAGGATCCACCATTCACAATAGGTGATGTCACAGCTCACCTCCTCCTCCTGTACAATGACTGATAACACCTCTATATACAGTAGATAACACAGGATCCACCATACACAATAGGTGATGTCACAGCTCACCTCTTCCTCCTGTACAATGACTGATAATACCCCTATATACAGTAGATAACAAAGGATCCACCATTCACAATAGGTTATGTCACTGCTCACCTCCTCCTCCTGTACAATGACTTATAGCACCTCTATATACAGTAGATAACACAGGATCCACCATACACAATAGGTGATGTCACAGCTCACCTCTTCCTCCTGTACAATGACTGATAATACCCCTATATACAGTAGATAACACAGGATCCCCCATTCACAATAGGTGATGTCACAGCTCACCTCCTCCTCCTGTACAATGACTGATAACACCTCTATATACAGTAGATAATACAGGATCCACCATTCACAATAGGTGATACCACAGCTCACCTCCTCCTCCTGTGCAATGACTGATAACACCGCTATATACAGTAGATAACACAGGATCCACCATTCACAATAGGTGATGTCACAGCTCACCTCCTCCTCCTCTTTACACAATGACTTTTGCACACGCTCATTTGAGAATAATATTATCATTATTATATCAATATTCTGTCATAATTATAATAAAAATAAAGTGTCAGTGTTTGGTCTTTGCAGATAATATACATGTGTTTTTTTTTTCCTGAAACAACAGGAAGTTAGTTTATAAAGTCACAATAGCCTGTGTGAAAATAGGAAGATTCCTCATATTTAATGAATATAGATTGTGATATGGAGAGAAAAACATTGTCTTTTTTTTAATACATGTAACACAAAAAGCTGATATAAGCAGAAGGCCCTTCTTTGCCAGATTCCCTTAAATGACACTTTCTTTACATTTATAACATCAAAAATCTCATAAATAACAGTTTAAAAAAGTAAATACATAAGAAATGGGTCACTCCTGGTAATGATTCCATTGTAGCATTCATCCAATACTCCCAAACACCAACATGTCGTCAGGAAGCGACAGACTTCGCAGGATATCTGAATTTACCCTAAATACTGCAATACTGAAATGCCAGCGATCAGATGACTGCTGGTGGGGGAATAAAGTGCAATGTAACGAAATGTAATAAATGCATTAGAACAGGGGAAAAATCTCACAAAAGTCTGTAAAGTCCAATTTATAAAGAGAATAACATTATATATACAAAGTACAAAAAGGCAAGATAATTAAAAAACGCACAAGTTTGGTAATGTAATCATACCGACCTGAAGAATCATGCTGCCTGGTCAGTTTTATTGCACAAAAAAAAAGTAAAACAAACCCACGCCCCTAAAAAAAAATGGATAAAGTGCATTTTTTCCACTATTGGATTTTTTTTCCGTTCCTCAATGCATTTTATGGTAAAGTGACCAGTGTCATTCCAAACTACAATTGTCCTGCAAATAGAAAAATAAGACTACAGAATGATAAAATAATATATGTAACTCTTGGAAGAAGGGAAGGAATAAACAAAAATGCAGAAGAGGTACGATATCTGAGAAACGGGTTTTCAAAACCTTATAAACTTGTGTTGTATCCATTTGTTATTACCTGGGTCTATCTTTGCACTGCATGCATAAATGTGATGCTGTAGGACCTCATTTCTGCCACTAGATGTCAGTCACAGTTACCAGATTGGCACAGTGGCGCTAAATATCACCATGATGGCACTGATGGCGGGTGAAGGGGCAATACTATGGGCATAGAACCAAATCCGGGACTGTCCGCTGTATCTGGGACACTTGGGACTAGAGATGAGCGGATCGATTCAGGGTCTTGGTCCAATGTGCGGGTCAGTGGTAGCTGGCAGCAGATACATTTTTTTGTGCAGATGTGAAGCTGCGTTTTTAATGTGTTTTTATTTTATGGTACAGAAAAGTTATAATTCTGTTCTTAAAATGTCCAAGCAAAGTAAATGTGATTTCGTGAAAACTGTGTCTAATGACGCCGCTGAAGTGAGCGGTTTTGGTGCTTTTTATCTCAATAAGCTTCTATGTGGAGCTTGAAAAAAGGTGAAAAAACCCAGTAAACACCGTTGCTTCACATCTGCCCCCCAAAACGCATCAAATAAAGGGAAAAAAACGCATAAAAGAAACGCAGCAAACACGCAATAATCAGAGAAGATTGTTTTGGCAGAAAAACCTGTAGAAAATATGCAGTAGAAACAACGCAGCATTTACGCTACGTGCGAACCCGGCCTCAGTGCTACATTTTTATTACATTTTTTATGGGTTTAATATAGAAAAAAATCAATTTCGCCTTTTTTAACACAATTTTCCGATCCTCGTAGATATTCTGATTGCTGTGTTGTGTGGATCGTTATGATAACAGGAGAACCAAATAGGTCCATGTTATTTGCTGATTTGTGATATTTATTATATTTATTATTTTTAAAGTGCATTAAAGATGACAATATTGTAATTGTTTTTCATTATTTTTTAGTACTGTATTTTTCAGACTATAAGACGCACCAGACCATAAGACGCACTCCAAATTTTGGGGTGGAAAATAGCAGAAAAAAGATTTTTTTATAAGATAGGGGTCCATCTTATTGTCCGAAATTAAGGTATCTTACCTGAGCGCCGGTGGTGGTACAGCGGGGTCACAGAAGGCATGATCACTTCCTCAGAAAGCCGGCAGTGGCAGAAGTGGGGCAATGCTGCAGTCCCAGGGTGCGATGCTGTGCGTCCAGTGTCGGCGGTGAGGCACAGCTGGAGCAGGGTCCCTTCTTCAGGATGCCGGCGGCAGAAATGTGGCGACGCCGCGGTCCGGTGTCCATGGTGAGCAGAGCCGAGTGCATCACAGGTTTCCCTGCAGCAATCTTCTTGAAGCCATGGGCCACCGGAGGCTTCAGGAAAATGGCCGCCAGAGGCCACGCGCGTGCAGATTGAAATCTCGGCGGCCATTTCCCTGAAGCCGAGTGCCGCCGAGATTTAAATCTGCGCACGTGCGGCCCCCAGCAGCCATTTTATAGGTAGAAAAATATCTCTTTTATTCCTTAGAATATGAGGACATACATTGCACACAGCAGTGTATCAGTAGCACCTGCCTGTGGGGTTAGTGGCTGCAATCGCTTTAGCTCCTGCCTGTAATGTAATGTCATATCACAAGATGTCCAATTAAAAATTACCGGTACAAAAACACACCGGGCCTCGTTTATCAAAACTGTCTTCTGTGTTGACCATAGTGACAAATCAGAGCTCAGCTTTCATGTCTTAAACTGGTCTGGAAAAATGAAAGCTGCGCTCTGATTGGTTGCTATGGGCAGTCTAAAAGAAAAAAAACAAGAACTGTCATGGCTGCCCATAGCAACCAATCAGAGCTCAGCTTTCATTCCATGAAGGGCTCTGGTAAAATAAAATCTATGCTGGGATTGGTTGCTATGGGCAACAAAGATTTTCGTTTAGATAGTTTGGATAAATGAGGCCTGTGAAATTAAAAAATTGTACCCCCCCAAAAAAACACATAAAAAAATGGCAGAACTATTGAATCATTGTGGGCCATAATCCATCTTCTGACATTCACCCGCAGCGATTATTGGGATCAGGACCTGTCTTCACTCGCAGAACCACCGATAGCTGCAGATATCTGCCCGTCTTGCAGCGTGTGCTGTCAGCTATATATGTAAATGGGGTCTGATAGCGTTATCTGTAGATTAGGGATTAATTATCAGGAGTTGGTTCAGCCTCAGCAGATGAGGACACATCTTGATGCAGAAGCGTTGAAGCCCTAGCGGCTGATAACAGAGGACAGTAGCTGGCAGTGAGATCCGGTAGAAGCAGATATTTGGGGGCCTCACAAGGTAACAGCACATCTGAAAAAAATGGTGAATGTCACTGCCCCATATTACCACTCACTGAAGTGTGCCCGTTACCTGAAAATCTTTTTTTAATAATTAGTTCTCAATGCACAAACTTCCACCTGAGTTAATGGGGTTATTATCACCTTCATGAATGGATTGTGCTTGTAAATACAACCAATTTTGCAATTTACTGCTCAATTAAATTTTCAACCATTCTAGAGATATTAACACTTTTCTTTAGTTTACAGCTCGTTGCCAAGGAGACCGACCTCCGCTGCTAAAAAGAAGAACATGCAGAGAGCTCACAAGCTCTTTTCTAGATAGCTTGTAAGCGCTGATTTGAAGCTGGCCAGAATCAAAGGAGAAAGCTGTGTGAGGCAGAGACAGGTGTTATATGCACTATGTGTCCCCCAGGATGCGCTCAGAAGCGTATTGAGGCCCCCAGGATGTGCTCAGAAGCTTATTAAGGCCGTGGGAGTGCATTGCAGTCACAGGCATAGCTGTGATTGCAGTGCAAAATAAAAGTAAGTTTGGACTTGGGCAAGCTATTTTCCCAAGGCAGATTTAAGAAAACCCGGCATGGGCTTTTATTTTTGGAGCGAACTACAGGGTGGTAGTGGGGCGGTTCGCTCCCTCCAGGCCGGGTCTTAGGGAATGTGCACACGCTGCGGATTTTGCTGCGGAACCGCAGCGTTTCCGTAGCTGCGGGTCTGCAGCGGTTTCCCATTAGTTTACAGTACAATGTAAACCTAGGGGAAACGAAATCCGCAGTGCACATGCTGCGGAAAAAAACGCGCGGAAACGCAGCAGGTGAAAACCCGCAGAGGAAACCGCAATAGAAACCGCGATAAATCCGCAGTAAAAACCGCAGCGGTTTTGCACTGCGGATTTATGAAATCCGCTGCGGAAAATTCCGTAATGGAATCCGCAGCGTGTGCACAAGCCCTTACAAGTGGCCCATGGCCACAGATCCCATTTTAAAAGCCCTGCAGCAAAGGGTTGGGTGTATCAGTCTTGGTTTGCAAACTTGCAGAGCAGGTGGCTCTGCGGAGCTCAGCCGGTGTGAAGTAACATGGAGCCAAGTGAAGCCAGAAGGCCTGGCACTCCTGAGAGTAGCACGGTGGTGCAGTCGCCCACAGCAACTGGTCTCGGATACGGACGGTCTTGTTTCCTGGCTGCGATCCAGAGGATACCATTTTTTTTTTCCGTTTGTGAGCATGTTGGGCATTAAAGACACTTTGTTTTGAACTTTCCTGTGGTCACTGCCTGTCTGTCACAGTGCACCAACCCCGCTGCACTACAGCTGCTACCTACTAATCCCGGCCAGCTTCAGAGCAGTGCTTACAAGCTGTCTATAAAAGAGCTTGTGAGCGCTGCGCATGTTCTACTCTTTAGCATCGGTGGTCGGTCTCCTAGGAATTGAACTGTAAGCAAAAAGGAAAATGCTAATATCTCAAGAACGGCTGCGAATTTTAAAAAGCAGTAAATTGCAAAAGTAGTTATTTTTTAAAGCACTATCCGACAATATCTGCCTGTTAAGATGCGAATAACCCTATAATTTTCACACATAATAAAAATAAACAGAACTGCAGTGTACAGCATGGGGGAGTAACAGAACATCAGACTGCACCTCATTGAGATATAGCATAAATGTACATTCCTGTGTTTAAGGAAAACATGGCCCAAAGTTAAATATGTTGGCACATTGGTGCCCAAAATTGGGGTGGTGGTGGGGAGACACTTGAAGTTCTTGGCCGCAAATAAAATAAAAATGGTAACAGGGTCATTTTATAATATTGGTCTCATTTTATGGGGTCCTCTGATGCTCCAGGACCTAGCGCAATCATCGCTAGTCAGGCCTCTTCTCCAAAAATACTCTGTGCTGCTGTAACACTTCCTCATACTTAGGCCGGCGTCACACTCAGCGTATGTAAATACGGTCCGTTTTTTACGGCCGTAATACGCAGAAATGTTCCCAAAATAGTGATCCGTATGTCATGCGTAGGCAGGGTGTGTCAGCGTATTTTGCGCATGGCATCCTCCGTATGTAATCCGTATGGCATCCGTACTGCGATATTTTCTCGCAGGCTTGCAAAACCGACATCTAATGGATTTATGTGCTCAAATGTTCGTTAAAACATATATACAGTATATATATATATATATATATATATATATGTCATTGAGACACATATATATATATTCTGTATTTATATTTAATTCAGCGCGATATATGTGAAAAGCCGGTAATTCAATTGCCGGCTTTTCATTTCTCCTTCACAAACCCGACATGATATGAGACATGGTTTACATACAGTAAACCATCTCACATCCCCTTTTTTTTTTGCATATTCCACACTACTAATGTTAGTAGTGTGTATGTGCAAAATTTGGGCGCTGTAGCTGCTAAAATAAAGGGTTAAATGGCGGAAAAAATTGGCGTGGGCTCCCGCGCAATTTTCTCCGACAGAGCGGTAAAGCCAGTGACTGAAGACAGATATTAATAGCCTAGAGAGGGTCCATGGTTATTGGCCCCCTCCTGGCTACAAACATCTGCCCCCAGCCACCCCAGAAAAGGCACATCTGGAAGATGCGCCTATTCTGGCACTTGGCCACTCTCTTCCCACTCCCGTGTAGCAGTGGGATATGGGGTAATGAAGGGTTAATGTCACCTTGCTATTGTAAGGTGACATTAAGCCAGGTTAATAATGGAGAGGTGTCAATTATGACACCTATCCATTATTAATCCAATTGTTCGAAATAGTTAATAAAACACACACACATAATTACAAAGTCCTTTAATGAAATAAAGACCCATGTTGTTGTAATATTTTATTAGACTCTTAATCCACCTGAAGACCCTTGTCACCTGAAACAAAGTTTCAAAAAAACAAACAACAATATTCCATACCTTCCGTCATTCTGTCCCACGTTGTAAATCCATCTGAAAGGGTTAACTAATTTTACAAGCAGAAGCCTGTTAATGCAGCAGCTTCTGCCTGTAAAACCCCGGGTACTGAATGGAAAGCAGCACCCTGCTTTCCATTCAGTACCCGGGGTTTTACAGGCACCAGCGAGTGCATTAGTACAGCTCCTGGCTGTAAAATGATTTAACCCCTTCAGATGGATTTACATCGTGGGACATAACGACGGAAGGTATGGAATATTGTTTGTTTTTTTAACTTTGTTTCAGGATGATGGTCTTCAGGTGGATTAAGAGTCTAATAAAATATTACAACACCATGTGTCTTTATTTCATTAAAATACTTTGTAATAATGTGTGTTTTATTAACCATTTCGTACTATTGGATTAATAATGGATAGGTGTCATAATTGACGCCTCTCCATTATTAATCTGGCTTAATGTCACCTTACAATAGCAAGGTGACATTAACCCTTCATTACCCCATATCCCACCGCTACACAGGAGTGGGAAGAGAGTGGCCAAGTGCCAGAATAGGCGCATCTTCCAGATGTGCCTTTTCTGGGGTGGCTGGGGGCAGATGTTTGTAGCCAGGGGGGGCCCAATAACCATGGACCCTCTCTAGGCTATTAATATCTGCTCTCAGTCACTGGCTTTACCACTCTGGCGGAGAAAATTGCTCGGGAGCCCACGCCAATTTTTTCGGCGATTTAACCCTTTATTTTACAAGCTACAGCGCCCAAATTTTGCACATACACACTACTAACATTAGTAGTGTGGAATATGCAAAAAAAATAAGGGATATGAGATGGTTTACTGTATGTAAACCATGTCTCATATCATGTCGGGTTTGGGAAGGAGAAATGAAAAGCCGGCAATTGAATTACCGGCTTTTCTATAGAACACCGCTGCGTATTTCTCGCAAGTCACACTGCTGGTCCGTGTGTAATCCGTATTTTTCTCGCCCCCATAGACTTTCATTGGCGATTTATTTGTGCAATACGGTGACAAACGCAGCATGCTGCGATTTTGTACGGCCGTACAAGACCGTATAATACGGATCAGTAAAATACGGCTGATAGGAGCTGGGACATAGGGAATAATTGGGCCGTGTGTTAAGCGTATTTTACGGGTGTATTTTCTGCGCTCATACGTCCGTAAAACTCGCCAGTGTGACGCCGGCCTTACTGAAGCTCTCCTTCTACCCATTCCTCCACTGAAATATCTTCTGATGAGTATGTGGTCACTGTCTCCAGGAACCTCAGCACACTCCTCTCCTGCTATCATTACGAATGATCTGTAAGTATCAGCGATCTTAGGAGGCAATGAGTGCAGTGACAAAGTATCAGCCCGAAGTGAAGCCTGGGTTTGATAAGCTGCCGGGGCCAAATCCTGGCAGACAGCAGTCTCTTCTGATCTCACCACATTACTATCACTGGATCTCTAGAGCACTTTGATGTGGGGTTGATACTGGCAGCATTGATGTCCATGCATATATGTCACCTTTCACAGACTCATGGTGATCAGTGTCCACTGCCCATCGATCATACTGGAATAGGGAATTTAAAACAAGTTATTTGCCACAAATTAGTATTTTTGCTTTATCTGGTGTAAACGCCGCTGTTCTCCTGAATCCGATGATATTTTTCTTTTGTTCCTACGCCTATCCGTTCCTGAGATATGGCCCTTTGTTCCCTGTATTTACAAGAGGGTGTGATACTCAAGAAAGGTGTTAAGGGTCACGCCCAGTTGGCTGAAAAGACAAGATTTATGTATAGATAAAAGTGGGCCATATCTCAGGAACAGAGAGGAGTAGGAACAAAACAAAAACATAGCCGGACTCAGGAGAACAGCGGGATTTACCCTGGATAGCAAAAATTACATATTTATGGTATGTGACAGGTCATTTTTGCGGCTATGTTCACGCTTGCATCATGTTTTCCTTGGCGTCTGAGAGAGTGTAGCGTAATGTCTCCAGACACAGAGTCAGAGGAGGCCATTTACTTTATATCAATGCCAACCAAACCTGCAGATTTCAGTGGCACCATAGAGTCATCTAATTTGTATGGGGTGTTTACTCTTCGAGCGAAAAAAGGATCGGGCTGTTGGACTTCAATATGACCCATCTTCTTATTAGCTGTTAACGACTTATTCACCTCTCCCCATTGAAAACACGACATGCTGAGCCCAGTGTGCATGTGTATGGGGCGAATAGGTATAAAATATTCAATCAGTGGGGGTCCTACAGGTAGACCCCTATCATTCAAACTGTTATAACATTGGCAAGGGTCCAGTTAGGCGGACCCCAAAATCAGTAAGCATTTTACTGAGATGACATCTTTTACTACAATGCAAATACATCTAAACCCTAGAAGCGAGGACTGTGCAGCATCGGATCCCCACTAATGCTAACTGGTGATGTTATAAAAGGGGTTGTCGACCTTTGAGAATATTTGTTATTCTCGCTTAAATGCATGTATTGATGGCTAACCATCATTTTTGTAATTGGCTTTCATTAAACATTTTACACCGTTTGCCTTTTACAGTCTCCGTGTTGCACTGTCTATTGCTGGATGCGGAATGGATTAACTGAAAATCCGTCAGTGAGCTCCTTCTGATGGTCTGGAAGGAGACTTTGTAACTCTTATCTTTTCCTGACGTCCACTCAGCTATTTTATGACCACAGACCACATCAAAGTTAAATGTGCAGGGAAAAAAAAAACAAACTTTTTTTTTAGCCCAAATACATTAGTTTAAAGGGGTTGTCCGGGACTTTTATAATGATGGCCTATTCTAAGGATAGGTTTTCAATATCTAATAGGTGGGGATGCCACCAACTGACCAGATATTGATGCTCTATGGCATATCTTCCCAGGCATATGAACGCTGCAGCCAGTGATTGGCTGCAGAGGTCACATGTGTATAAAACTGGAACAGGATGTACAGAGCTGCAGATCTGGCCATTCATCGGCTGCAGTAGTTACACGATCATTCATACAGGATGAGTGGGATTGATAGGTGATAGGATTATTATCTTACTGCCCATGCTGAGACTTTTTTTTATTAATAGGAGTGGACAACAAAACCCCTTTAAGCATGATGAACGATCCTTATTCTCACTGATCCCCCTGCACTCGTGTACCCACACTGCCCGGATTCCCGCTGCTCCAGGGACACGGAGAGGTGAGTATTGCTTCTTTTATGTACGATGTCATTAAATTGGGGAAATAATCTATTAGGACACTTAGGACACAGGATACTGAAAGCAGACGAGAATTTATAACCGACTAACAGAAAATAACATTATTACACACCATTTACATATAATTCAGTAAATTGTCTGCTGGCACAAAAAAATACATCACATTATACTTAGTATTTGGTTCTGCTCCTTGTCCTTTCAGGGTCCGGCCTCATTCATATTGACGAATTACAGATCCATAATACAGTGATCACATGTTTTAATGTGCACTGTATCACGGCAGCATCATATGGCGGCACACATTGTACTGAGCTGTGTCAAATGCATAACACATTATACGTTTGCTCTGTTATTCCAGAATCTAAAAGTATTTATTTTGTTTCCTATTTACTTTTTATGTCCAACTGAGAATCCGTTACCAACATACATAGAATTCATCTAGGTAAAAAGTCGGTAACTTTGTAAATACAATGCATTACTTATCCTGTATTATATTCCAGAGCTGCACTCACTATTCTGCTGGTGCAGTCACTGTGTACATACATTACTGATCCTGAGTTATATTCTGTATTATACTCCAGAGCTGCACTCATTATTCTGCTGGTGCAGTCACTGTGTACATACATTACATTACTGATCCTGAGTTACATCCTGTATTATACTCCAGAGCTGCACTCACTATTCTGCTGGTGTACACGGACTGCAGCAGGAGAATATTGAGTGCAGCTCTGGGGTATAATATAGGATGTAACTCAGGATCAGTAATGTAATGTATGTACACAGTGACTGCACCAGCAGAATAGTGAGTGCAGCTCTGGGGTATAATACAGGATATAACTCAGGATCAGTAATGTAATGTATGTACACAGTGACTGCACCAGCAGAATAGTGAGTGCAGCTCTGGAGTATAATACAGGATATAACTCAGCATCAGTAATGTATGTACACAGTGACTGCACCAGCAGAATAGTGAGTGCAGCTCTGGAGTATAATACAGGATGTAACTCAGGATCAGTAATGTAATGTATGTACACAGTGACTGCACCAGCAGAATAGTGAGTGCAGCTCTGGGGTATAATACAGGAGGTAACTCTGGATCAGTAATGTAATGTATGTACACAGTGACTGCACCAGCAAAATAGTCAGTGCAGCTCTGGGGTATAATATAGGATGTAACTCAGGATCAGTAATGTATGTACACAGTGACTGCACCAGCAGAATAGTGAGTGCAGCTCTGGGGTATAATATAGGATGTAACTCAGGATCAGTAATGTATGTACACAGTGACTGTACCAGCAGAATAGTGAGTGCTGCTCTGGGGTATAATACAGGATGTTACTCAGGATCAGTAATGTAATGTATGTACACAGTGACTGTACCAGCAGAATAGTGAGTGCAGCTCTGGGGTATAATATAGGATGTAACTCAGGATCAGTAATGTAATGTATGTACACAGTGACTGCACAGCAGAATAGTGAGTGCAGCTCTGGGGTATAATACAGGGTGTAACTCAGGATCAGTAATGTAATGTATGTACACAGTGACTGCACCAGCAGAATAGTGAGTGCAGCTCTGGAGTATAATACAGGATGTAACTCAGGATCAGTAATGTAATGTAATGTACACAGTGACTGCACCAGCAGAATAGTGAGTGCAGCTCTGGAGTATAATATAGGATGTAACTCGGGATCAGCAATGTAATGTATGTACACAGTGACTGCACCAGCAGAATAGTGAGTGCAGCTCTGGAGCATTAAGACATAATTCTGCATTCTGTTGTAAAAATAATAAAATTGTGTGAAAGTGCAAATGTGAGGCTAACTTTCTGTAATGCAATATCCATGAGGTCAGTGGTTTCCCTCACCTTGGAGCTTCGGAGGATACTGTATATACTGTATATACCATTCCACGCAGGAAGGAGCATGTCAGTTACGTTTACATGGTCATTGACCCTTCAACAACAAAGAAAGATTAATGTTAAAAATCAAAACGTGGAAACTAAGGACGGAGACCTTTGTATTGCATAGATTATCCGGCATCGGCCAATGATATTTACAAATTATTCTTCCAGTCGCTGCCAAAAATTGCAGCATAGCCTGGCACCGGTGTCACCAGATGGGTTTTCAGTAGCTTGTAGGTTTTCCACAATGCACCCCAAAATATTGCCCTATTCTAGTCACTGTAGAAGCACCATGGTGAGGCCTGAAGTCAGACCATCCTGTGACTGCGCTGGCCGAGACCACCTTGGATGAATAACTTCAGTGTCCTAAGTAACTCCATGTCAGTTGTGAATGTCATAGTGTGTGATCTACTCAGAGGGTCCGTCCGATGCTACATCATCCCGTTCAGTTTGGTCCATTCGTAGATGTCCTGCTCGCACACAATGTCCGAGTTGATGAGCAGGTAACGGTCACCGACGCAGAAATGTTTCTGACAAGCCGCGCACTTGAAGCACTCCAAGTGGTAGACTTTGTCCTTCACCCGCATGGTCATTTCGTAGGCTCGGATCCTCTTGTCACATGAGGCGCACAGACCGTCCTGGCCAAAAAGCCTGGAAATAGAATCACAAACAGGGTACTGATAGGGGCAGCACACAGTGGTAGGAGTCACGGCGGCCACCATGGGAATGGTCCAATGGATGATACAATTTGGGATAACGGACTGTACGATGGGGGGATGACGGGCTGTACGATGGGGGGATGACGGGCTTTACAATGGGGGGATGACGGGCTGTACGATGGGGGGATGACGGGCTGTATGATGGGATGACGGGCTGTACGATGGGGGGGGATGACGGGCTATACAATGGGGGGATGACGGGCTGTATGATGGGGGGATGACGGGCTGTACGATGGGGGATGACGGGCTGTACGATGGGGGGATGATGGGCTGTACGATGGGGGGGATGACGGGCTATACGATGGGGGGATGACGGGCTATACAATGGGGTGATGACGGGCTATACAATGAGGGATGACGGGCTATACAATGGGAGGATGACGGGCTGTACGATGGGGGGATGACGGGCTATACAATGGGGGGATGACGGGCTGTACGATGGGGGGATGACGGGCTGTACGATGGGGGGATGATGGGCTGTACGATGGGGGGATGACGGGCTATACAATGGGGGGATGACGGGCTGTACGATGGGCGATGACGAGCTGTACGATGGGGGGATGACGGGCTGTACCATGGGGGGATGATGAGATATACAATGGGGGGATGACGGGCTGTACGATGGGGGGATGACGGGCTATACAATGGGGGGATGACGGGCTGTACGATGGGGGGATGACGGGCTGTACGATGGGGGGATGATGGGCTGTACGATGGGGGGATGACGGGCTATACAATGGGGGGATGACGGGCTGTACGATGGGCGATGACGAGCTGTACGATGGGGGGATGACGGGCTGTACCATGGGGGGATGATGAGATATACAATGGGGGGATGACGGGCTGTACGATGGGGGGATGAAGGGCTGTACGATGGGGGGATGATGAGCTGTACGATGGGGGGGGATGCCGGGCTATACAATGGAGGGATGACGGGCTGTACGATGTGGGGATGAAGGGCTGTACGATGGGGGGATGACGGGCTATACAATGGGGGGATGACGGACTGTACGATGGGCGATGACGGGCTGTACGATGGGGGGATGACGGGATATACAATGGGGGGATGACAGGCTGTACGATGGGGGGATGACGGGCTTCACAATGGGGGGATGACGGGCTGTACGATGGGAGATGACAGGCTATACAATGGGGGGGATGATGGGCTGTACGATGGGGGGATGATGGGCTGTACGATGGGGGGATGACGGGCTGTATGATGGGGGGATGACGGGCTGTACGATGGGGGATGACGGGCTGTACGATGGGGGGATGACGGGCTATACAATGGGGGGATGACGGGCTGTACGATGGGCAATGACGGGCTGTACAATGGGGGATGACAGACGTGCTGTACGATGGGGGATGACGGACGGGCTGTATGATGGGCGATGACGGGCTGTACAATGGGGGATGACGGGCTGTACGATGGGGGGATGACGGGCTGTACGATGGGCGATGACGGTCTGTACAATGGGGGATGACAGACGGGCTGTACAATGGGGGATGACAGATGGGCTGTACGATGGGGGATGACAGACGGGCAGTACGATGGGGGATGACGGGCTGTACGATGGGGGATGACGGACGGGCTGTATGATGGGCGATGACGGGCTGTACGATGGGGGATGACGGGCTGTACGATGGGGGATGATGGGCTGCGCAATGTGGAATGATGGGCTGTACAATGGGCGATGATGGGCTGTACAATAGGGGATGATGGGCTGTACAATGGGGGATGATGGGCTGTACAATGTGTGATGATGGGCTGTACAATGTGTGATGATGGGCTGTACAATGGGGGATGATGGGCTGTACAATGGGGGATGATGGACTGTACAATGGGGGATGATGGGCTGTACAATGGGCTGTACAATGTGTGATGATGGGCTGTACAATGGGGGATGATGGGCTGTACAATGTGTGATGGGCTGTACCATGTAAGATGATGAACTGTATAATGTGGGATGATGGGCTGTACAATGGGGGATGATGGGCTGTACAATGTGTGATGATGGGCTGTACAATGGGGGATGATGAGCTGTACAATGGGGGATGATGGGCTGTACAATGTGTGATGATGGGCTGTACAATGTGTGATGATGGGCTGTACAATGTGTGATGATGGGCTGAACAATGTGTGATGATGGGCTGTACAATGGGGGATGATGGGCTGTACAATGTGAAATGATGGGCTGTACAATGGGCTGTACAATGTGTGATGATGGGCTGTACAATGGGGGATGATGGGCTGTACAATGTGTGATGGGCTGTACCATGTAAGATGATGAACTGTATAATGTGGGATGACGGGCTGTACAATGGGGGAGGATGGACAGCACAATGTGTGATGATGGGCTGCACAATGTGGGATAATGGGCTGTACAATGTGTGATGATGGGCTGAACAATGTGTGATGATGGGCTGTACAATGGGGGATGATGGGCTGTACAATGTGAAATGATGGGCTGTACAATGGGCTGTACAATGTGTGATGATGGGCTGTACAATGGGGGATGATGGGCTGTACAATGTGTGATGGGCTGTACCATGTAAGATGATGAACTGTATAATGTGGGATGACGGGCTGTACAATGGGGGAGGATGGACAGCACAATGTGTGATGACGGGCTGTACAATGTGGGATGATGATGGATTGTACAATGTGGGATGACAGGCTGTACAATGTGGGATGATGTTGGATTGTACAATATAGGATGATGGGCTGTACAATGGGGGGTGATGGGCTGTACCATGTAAGATGATGAACTGTATAATGTGGGATGACGGGCTGTACAATGTGGGATGATGGACAGCACAATGTGTGATGGGCTGCACAATGTGGGATAATGGTCTGTACCATGTGTGATGATGGGCTGTACAATGTGGGATGATGGGCTGTACAATGTGAGATGATGAGCTGTACAATGTGTGATGACGGGCTGTACAATGTGGGATGATGATGGATTGTACAATGTAGGATGACGGGCTGTACAATGTGGGATGATGTTGGATTGTACAATATAGGATGATGGGCTGTACAATGGGGGGTGATGGACTGTACCATGTAAGATGATGAACTGTATAATGTGGGATGACGGGCTGTACAATGTGGGATGATGGACAGCACAATGTGTGATGGGCTGCACAATGTGGGATGATGGGCTGTACCATGTGTGATGATGGGCTGTACAATGTGGGATGATGGGCTGTACAATGTGGGATGATGATGGATTGTACAATATAGGATGATGGGCTGTACAATGTGTGATGATGGGCTATACAATGGGGGATGATGATGGGCTGTACAATGTGAGATGATGAGCTGTACAATGTGTGATGACGGGCTGTACAATGTGGGATGATGATGGATTGTACAATGTGGGATGACGGGCTGTACAATGTGGGATGATGGACAGCACAATGTGTGATGGGCTGCACAATGTGGGATAATGGGCTGTACCATGTGTGATGATGGGCTGTACAATGTGGGATAATGGGCTGCACAATGTGGGATAATGGGCTGTACCATGTGTGATGATGGGCTGTACAATGTGGGATGATGATGGATTGTACAATATAGGATGATGGGCTGTACAATGTGGGATGATGATGGATTGTACAATATAGGATGATGGGCTGTACAATGTGTGATGATGGGCTATACAATGGGGGATGATGATGGGCTGTACAATGTAAAATGACTCTACAATGTGGGATGATGGACATTACAATCATACAGTATATCGCTTGTGCTCTACAATGTATGATGACGGTATACAGAACGTAAACCATTTTTCTACCTTAAGTAATCTCTCCGGCACAGCTTGCGTCCTAATTTGTAGTAAAGTCTCCTCCCGACTTCCCCTAACCGGCATCCACACAGGTCACAGCTTAGACAGTCCTCGTGCCAATATTGGTCGATGGCCTTTAGGAAGTAGCGGTCCCCAATATTTTGCTGGCAACCCCCACATGTCAGAAGTGAGGGTGGGATCTGCAGGACTTCATCCACGGGCTCACTGTTGGGAATAAATATTCACAGAGGTCACAGTGTGTGGACATTGTAAGGTGTCTTCCCACATCCTCCCATATCACCTGCCAAGGAGAAGTCATTAGCGGTGAGGACCACCAAGTGGCTGTCACCTCTGGATGAAGGTCACCCACCGGGGGCAGAATGGCCGTGTGAACACTGCACTACCCGCACTTGGGAATTTTAACACAATAGTGTGGCTTAACTATTTCTTTACCTAATGGGCCAGTGAGCGTCCTATTCCTGAAGCCATCGGAGAACTTCCTATCCCCCAACCAGAATTCACAGATCCAAAAAGCAAGACGAGTAAAGCACGTGGCCCGATGGAGTAGCACATGGCGTCCACTCTGCATCCTGACCTCAGGGACGTATCTAGTACTAAACCATTTATGGAGGACTGACGGTATTGGCAAGAAACATTCACCTTTTTAGGAAAAAATTCCAAACAGCTACTAAATGTCTCACCTCTAATCTGGGGTCTTCCTGACTAATACTGGGGTACAGAATGCTGACTTACCCCCCGGGAGTGTTTCTGCACTGTAGGCCATCAGTAGAGGTCTCTGACAGTAGCTTACACCACTCTCCCTATGAAGAACACATGCGCACTGTGCTGAACTGAGCGTGCATGTGGCTACGACCATTACTCAAGTTGTGTGTAGCATAGTGGTACTAAAATATGGCACCAATATCAGATCCGAGGGGGTCTCCAACCACTATAATCAGGGTTGCATGATTGAACTGGTTGCAGTGATCCTCAGAACGTATGGGGCCACTCCACTTCTCATTTTACATGGTAGGGCAGTTACTATAAGGGGCCGCCTCTGTGGCCCCCCAACTAAAAGCTGTCATCTGTGAAGGGCTTTGGCAAGGAGTCCTCAATCTCCCTACAGCAGGACAAGAAAGACGCTAAATAAGTGAAGAAACTAAAATCCGATGGCTCCTGAGGTCTAAATCACAGTGCCTGGGATACAGGGGTATTGGGGTCCAGAGGCAAAGACCACCCCTGGTTCTCACACACCCCCCAGTCATGCATCAGCTTGGAAGATAGGAAACGATGGGAGCAGCAAAAAACGAAAATATGAAGTTCTGTTCTCCGCTGATAAGTTGTTCAAAAGTTTATTCAGCTGCTTCATAAATGTATGGGAAGGACAGTGACCACTGGAATGACGGCATTACAGACAGTGCCGGACTGGGGGCCAAGGGGCCACCAGTAACCAACTCCAGGGCCCCACTTTTCAGCTACATGAAAATGTGACATTATCCTCAATCACAAATCTATATAACAATGAACTGGATGGATTATTAGATAAATAAGATGCTGAATGTCTGTACATAGTGATTCATGTATACTGTGCCAAGTATTGCTCATATAAAAGGGGGCGGCCCACCGGAGGATTCTCCTGTCCTCCTACCGGCCAGTCCGAGCCTGGTTACACATCTGGCAGATCTATCTCTCTGTTGTAAATCAATGTTTTCTATATAATAACTATCTAATCTTTCATAAATATGTATCTATCTACTATCTATGCATCTATAAAAAAAAATTGTAGAAAATGTAGGCAGCTCTCCAGGAAGTATTCAATGCGAGAAGTTCAAAAATGTATTTGCCCATGTGTAAAATAAATGGTTGCATTGAATATTCTTTGGAGCTGCCTACATTGTTTTGTATTCCTATCTACGGTATATTAGTTTTTACCTACAATAATATTCAACATGTTATCTTTCTTTTCCTTTCTTTCTTTCTCTCTATTTTTCCTTTCGTTTTATTTATTTTTCTCTTCTTATTTTTTACGTCTATTTTTCTTGCGTTCCATTTTTCCTACTTTTAATGGCCATGAAGCTATGTGCCAGAACCCAACTACTTTCTGTTTGACACATCACCTTTCTGCCAGGCAATTCAGGGTTAATCACGTGCATACAGCCAAGGGGGAGATTGCATTTTAACCCTTTCATTTGAGCTCTTTGACTTTAAGTTGACGTCTAGGTTTTACCTGCAATCCCCTCTAAGGGCTTATTCACATGTCCCGATTTCTATGCCAAAACCCGGAGCGGACGACTGATACTTGTTCTGAGTTTTGGCATAGAAATATTGATGAAATACTGATGTGTGAATAAAGTCTTATAAATCTCATAAGTATCAGTCTCTGCTACATCTCATCTCCCGGCCCTGGACAACTGGACACGATGTATCAATCTCCTGCATTGTGTTCGGCGTTGGCATCCCATGTGTTACTATGTATCGTGGGCATTGTTGGGGTCTTACGTTGCATGATATTGGGGCTCGATCATTCTGTAGCGCAAAAGTCATGCCAAAACTCCAGCCTCTAGTGTGCCAGTCTTCTCTCCGCACGCCTCAAGCTGCCCACTCAGCCCCGTTTAATGTACTGCAGCCCCAATGCAAACCATTGCCCACCAGCTTTCGTTTTGGCAATCATCTCTATACCTGTAACCTGTCTCCAACGACCCTCTATATCCACATAACCGTTACCTGGGTCCTACGTCAAGGTGGCACCCCGCACCTCCCATGTGCTATAACAATAAGACCCCCCCACCCCATGTGCTTACTCTGCAGGGTCCAGGCTCTTCCGCTCTATGGCTGATGACATTTGCCTTCTCCTGTGCGTCCCCCCTTATTATCCAAATCGACGACCCGTTGTCTTCTTTGCACCGAGCCACGATCGAGGATTCCGCCGTCACGAGTCCATGGATCGGGGTCCCCTAATGACTTTGCTTGCCCCCCGACTGCCGGTGTCACTCAATGGAGATGGCCGCTTGCCTGTCTCCATCACTGAGCAGCCACATCTGTATTCCTGGCAGATGGAGGAGTCCTGGTACAAGAAGGGCAGGTCTGAGAGGGAAGCCTGTGTCGCTGTCACTTATATAGCGGCTTGCTGTCCCCTTTGCAGCATCACCGCCTTAGCTCAGCCCCTTTGCTTTCATTTCCTTTTTCCTGATGACCATTCAAATACAATAGAAGGAAATGGTATTTAAAGGCACAGATGCTCACTTCTCTCCAGCCCTCCAGGGCACCAGGCTCAGAAGACTGTTATATTGCAGCTGTCTGATTCATTAACCCCCTGGATCCCTGGGGGGAGAAAATGGAGAGCTGCCTTACATTGCACGTAGCTTTTAGGATTGCAAAGGTTAACTCTTCCATGGTTATATGGCGGTGTATATACAGTGAAGTATCATGTATAGGGGCTGCATTGCATTTGCACGCAGCTCGCGGAGGATTGGAGACGGCGCCGTCATCAGTAAAGTCGCAGCCTGACCTCCTGTCACTGCAGCAGCGATACCTGCTGTCAGGACGGCGGTGGCCCCTAGATAGGGCCACATGCAGATACCAATGCAGTTATGGGATATGTCTCATTGTTCTCCTTTTTTTTTTTTCGACCATTTCTTCATTTTTTTAAATTTTGCGACTGATGCGTCTTTTGTCGCATGGTGGAAAGGTTGTTACCGCCATCTAGCAGAAATAAGAATGGATATAATGGAAATTCAGGGAACCGAACCCTCTGATAGGTATAATGCCAAATAGTACAACCGCTCAGTAGCCAAATACGACTTCCACGTGGCGCCAAAATAATGAAGTTATTCATTGACCTTATAATAATGCCAGACGGTATCCAAAATACACGAGAGCCATACTATACAGTTATTTAGTAACACCGTCATACAGTAGCCAAATTATACATCCACATAGGGGCCACATAATACATCAATTCCATGGCTAAATAATACCGCCAAATAGTAGCCAAAAATACTTCCACATAGAGACCACACAATAAAGCTATTCAGTGGTCAAATAATACTGACATAAAGCAATCAAAAATATGTCAACAGACCGCACAGGACAGCTATTAAATGGTCAAAATAATACCGCCATATAATAGTCAAATAATACTTCTACACAGTGCAGCTGTTCATAGGCCACACGATAATGCTATACAGAAGCACAGTAATATTTCTCATATGGTCCACACAGCCTTTTACTGGGCAAATAATACTGCTATACAGTTGCTAAATGATGAATGCTGCATTTTATGCTTATGGCCAGTTTGTGTCTTGGTTCCCCTGGAAGCTCTGATGCATCGCTGTCCCTGTGAATGGGGGGGATTTCTGCCCACTACGGGAATCTGAGGATCTGACTGGGACCCCAACTGATCCAAAATCGGGGCTCTGGAGCAAAGCTGCAGCCATGTCCTGACGAAAGCGGATTTGCGCCTCCTCCATTCCCTTCTATGGAACTATCGAGCACAGAGCTTGCTCCATTCTGGTCTATGGGACTGTCGAGCACAGCGCTTGCTCCATTCTGGTCTATGGGACTGTCGAGCACAGCGCTCTTTCCATTCTGGTCTATGGGACTGTTGAGCACAGCGCTCTTTCCATTCTGGTCTATGGGACTGTTGAGCACAGCGCTCGCTCCATTCCCGTCTATGGGACTGTCGAGCACAGCGCTCTTTCCATTCTGGTCTATGGGACTGTCGAGCACAGCGCTCTTTCCATTCTGGTCTATGGGACTGTTGAGCACAGCGCTCGCTCCATTCCCGTCTATGGGACTGTCGAGCACAGCGCTCATTCCATTCCGGTCTATGGGACTGTCGAGCACAGCGCTCGCTCCATTTTGGTCTATGGGACTGTTGAGCACAGCGCTTGCTCCATTCTGGTCTATGGGACTGTCGAGCACAGCGCTCGCTCCATTCCCGTCTATGGGACTGTCGAGCACAGCGCTCGTTCCATTCCGGTCTATGGGACTGTCGAGCGCTCGCTCCATTCCCGTCTATGGGACTGTCGAGCACAGCGCTCGTTCCATTCCGGTCTATGGGACTGTCGAGCACAGCGCTCGCTCCATTCCCATCTATGGGACAGTCGAGCACAGCGCTCCTTCCATTCAGGATGGGGTTGCAGCTCTCGTTATTGCTGTCCGCGGTTGCATCCCCAGAAATCCGCAAGTAACCTCCAGCCTACAGATGGGGGATGAATTTTATTTTTTGCAAATAATCCTTAAGCCAAAGGTTTCAATCCTTGCAGTGTCCACTTACTCTCTTCTGTGGATAGCCATCTGCGTGTGGCTGATGCGGGAATGTCGCGGTCACTTTTCGGGGGTCTCTTATGATGGCGCTGATCGGGTCGGGGACAGGCACACCTCGTCGGCTGGTATTAGTGTATGTTTGCTGTATATATACTTTTCCCTGTAGCTTCTCAGACATTAATCCTGTTGATTTGCTGAATGCACCATGTAGCAGCCTGGATGCGGAGCATCATGGGTCATGTCGCTGAATCATCTCCATCCTGCGCTCTGCTGAGGGGTTGATGTGCGGGGGACGAACACGTCATCTCCAAACCACATTTTCCATAATGCTTTTTTTTTGTGTGCAAAGTGTGAAGCTACATTGAGCTTTTTCCTTAGAAGTTGCAAACTTCAGATGACGCCATGAAATAAAATTCCTGGGCAATGAGCATCATATTCATGATAAATGTGTAAAAATGAGAAAATGGTAAAAATGTATCAGAACCTTAAAAATCGAAAAGTTACAGAACATTGCAGCAGATCGGATCCCCCACGTCACCAGAGGTCAGTAGTGGACAAAGTGAGGTGCAACCGTTCCCTGATCTCACTAATGATTTTTGCAGGAAAGTATTTGGTCTTCAGCACCAAATAGAGCTTGAATCTGGTATCTGATCCGGACCCAGAGAAGGTCCACATCACACAAACCCAGAAAAACCTAATTCTGGTAAAATGCTTGTTAATATTCTGACTGCCTGCGGCCACCACTAGGGGCAGCTCTCGCTGACCTCAGTGTACAGGCCCCATTGATGTGTATGCAGAAGCTCCATTGCTCCCCCTAGTGGAAGACGGATGTATAACTTTATGGTGATAGAAAACAAAGGTTTTATAGCTCTGTATCAGGAGAATAAGCTCCAGCTAGAAAAGATATATCATGAAATGAATCTGTTCTGATTACCGGACTTTCTGTGGTCCGAAGTGATCACAAAATAGGTGAGTTTCCAGCTGCATCATCACCCTCAATCTATGACACAAGCCGCCATTGCCCAGAACAGCCCCGGGGAAGGGCGGACGTCAGCCGCGGTTCCTGGAGGTTTCGTCCACGGTGGGTTTTCCTCTGACCCTGTAAGTAACCTACATTTATACAGGGCACATTAGGGCGTCTGGACTTGTTTTCCATTTCTGAATATCGGAGGTTGTGTCAATCCAAATGTCAGACTGAAAGATATGTGAGATGGCGGCTTTATGTATTGATTAACTGAAGCCGCTTATTTCGCTAAACTTTTAATCGCCCCTTTAAAATGTCAGTGTTCTCTGCTCACAAAGTTCACATTGGTTCAGCTGAAACGTCAGAACCTGGTGTGAGGAGGAGATAAAATAACCTGGAAGCCGATGGAAACTTACCCAACACTTATTCCCTTTCTCTTGGGACAATAAGAAAGCTGCATCTTCCTGCAAATGCTCAGTGTCCTGTAGTGACCTGCACCCCAGGAAAAGCTGCATTGTAAAGGCTATAGTAGTGGTGATGGCACTCGCTCACTACTGCTCCATTCACTGTCTATAGTACTGGTGGTGGCACTCGCTCACTACCGCTCAACTGACTGTCTATAGTAGTGGTGGTCGCACTCGCTCACTACCGCTCAACTGACTGTCTATAGTAGTGGTGGTCGCACTCGCTCACTACCGCTCAACTGACTGTCTATAGTAGTGGTGGTCGCACTCGCTCACTACCTCTCCAGTCACTGTCTATAGTACTGGTGGTGGCACTTGCTCACTACCGCTCTATTCACCATCTATAGTAGAGGTGGTCGCAAACGCTCGCTAACACTCCATTCACTGTCTATAGTACTGGTGGTGGCACTCGCTCACTACCGCTCCATTCACTGTCTATAGTTGTGGTGGTGGCACTTGCTCACTACCGCTCCATTCACCATCTATAGAGGTGGTCACACACGCTCGCTACCACTCCATTCACTGTCTATAGTACTGGTGGTGGCACTCGCTCACTACCACTCCATTCACTGTCTATAGTAGTGGTGGTGGCACACGCTCACTACCGCTCCATTCACTGTCTATAGTAGAGGTGGTGGCACACGCTCACTACCACCCCAGTCACTGTCTATAGTAGTGGTGGTCGCATTTGCTCACTACCGCTCCATTCACTATCTATAGCAGTGGTGGTGGCACACGCTCACTACCGCTCTATTCACTGTCTATAGCAGTGGTGATCGTACTCGCTCACTACCGCCCCAGTCACTGTCTATAGTAGTGGTGGTCGCACTAGCTCACTACCGCCCCAGTCACTGTGTATAGTACTGGTGGTGGCACTCGCTCACTACCGCCCCAGTCACTGTCTGTAGTACTGGTGGTGGCACTCGCTCACTACCGCTCCACTGTCTATAGTAGAGGTGATGGCACTCGCTCACTACAGCTCCATTCACTGTCTATAGTAGTGGTGGTGGCACTCGCTCACTACCGCTCCACTGTCTATAGTAGAGATGATGGCACTCGCTCACTACCGCTCCATTCACTGTCTATAGTAGTGGTGGTGGCACTCGCTCACTACCTCTCCTTTCACTGTCTATAGTAGTAGTGGTGGCACTCGCTCACTACCTCTCCATTCACTGTCTATAGTACTGGTGGTGGCACTCGCTCACTACCGCACCATTCACTGTCTATAGGAAGTGGTAACACATGCTCACTACCGCTCCATTCACTGTCCATAGTAGTGGTGGTGGCACTCGCTCACTACCGCTCCACTGTCTATAGTAGAGGTGATGGTACTCGCTCACTACTGCTCCACTGTCTATAGTAGAGGTGATGGCACTCGCTCACTACAGCTCCATTCACTGTCTATAGTAGTGGTGGAGGCACTTGCTCACTACCTCTCCATTCACTGTCTATAGTAGTGGTGGTGGCACTCGCTCACTACCGCACCATTTACTGTCTATAGGAAGTGGTCGCACATGCACACTACCGCACCATTCACTGTCTATAGGAGGTGGTCGCACTCGCTCACTACCGCTCCATTCACTGTCTATAGTAGTGGTGATGGCACTCGCTCACTACCGCTCCATTCATTGTCTATAGTACTGGAGGTGGCACTCGCTCACTAACGCTCCACTCACTGTCTATAGTAGAGGTGATGGCACTTCTTCACTACCTCTCCATTCACTGTCTATAGTAATGGTGGTGGTACAAAAAATTGCGGTGGTGGAAAAATTGAAAGTGAATAGAGGCTGACTGGGACCCCATAAACCTGGAGCCGGCCTTGGTGCTGCAGAACACTCCTGGATCCGTAAGGCCCGGTTGGGATCACGCATGTGGTGAATATTCTGCCGATAATCCGCCCCATAAATCTATAACCAAGTCTTAATATGCCGCAGACTTTTGCATCATTTCTGTAGCGATGGTTCTGTCTCCTCATCACACCCATTAATTCCCCGGTAGGAGACTTTGAAGAGCAGTGAGATGCGCCCCAGGTCACAGTTATACACTGACTCCTAGGAGCCAAAACCAGAGCTGGTCTCACTTTTCCCCGAGGCTTCTGATGCAGGGAGCGGCTGTGCGCCCCGTGCCTGCCACCCGCTGATAACAGGGGCCGGGCGCGGAGCTGACACATTTTGTGTGGTCTCAGCATGATTTGCTCAGATAAGACTTAATATTCTACTCTCCATGATCTGGCCTTCAGCCTATAGGGTTCACATCATGTTTGGGGTCTTCCCATGTTATACTAGGAAAAATTAACCGTGCCCCTAGACTTTCGTTCTGCAAATGTGCTCAAAAAGTGGCATCTGCTTGGCTGAAATGTGTCGGTATACGGTTACGCCCTATAACGTGGTCTAAGGTGATTGACATGAGACATGTAGACATGTGACCCAACCAGCTTTACTCTTCAAACATGGGAAGTTAGCGCTCAATGTATAGCGTCATTAGCACCGCCAATCTTTTATGACATCATGTGTTCTGCAGCTGCACACCCCTCCTCCCCCTACAGACATAACTAGCTTTGTAAAAAAAAACTGCTCCCCGGCTGCACTTCGTTTTTTTTTTTAAACTTTGACTTTACTCACCCTTACCAGGTCCAAGTCTCTGTCGCAGCTCTCGGTGTCTGCTATTGTCTGCAGCGCTGACGTCACGTTTACAGCGCTGCAACCAATCAGTGAGTTCTGGTGGCTCGTGCTGTTAACTCTGGCAGAGCTTAGTGATTGGCTGCAGCACAGCAGACCACACCAGACACCAAGAGCAATCGGCAGAGACTCAGTGCTGGACCTGGGGAAGGTGAGTCACTTTATGAAGCAATGTCTATTATTGGCATACTTGACAACTTCTGCTGGTCCTCCGCAAGACTTTTAGTGCTGTCCTAAGCACCTTTGGGTCGCCTTAGGCACTTGGACTTGGGTGCGACTTCGACCTCTGCCCCTTCGCTGGTTTTGTCCCTCAGTTGTAACCTCATGGTGGAATCAGTAGCACATTTTCATGACTTGGATCTATCTCTCTCTTCTGCTGACTGAGGAGGGATAGATAAAGCCATTACCTGTCCTCGCCCTATCTCACGCCTTGTAGATAAGACTCAAACTCCAGAACCCCTTCCCCAGACACAGCGACCCCAGATGTAAGGACTTGTGTCGCTGTCCAGTGCAGACAGACATTGAGGACTGTCTGCCCATCGCTATCTTGTCTACTGACCTACTGGCACCTCAAGGGGCAATAGTGTCAAGGTCGCATGGCCAAACTCGGTCCTAGTTTTGGTGCAGAAAACCAAACCTCGGGTCAATAGACAGGTACACTGACTTAAGATGAGGGTATTCGGTCGGAGAAGCAGACTTCATTGCAGACCAACAATTATTTCTACTACCCGTCCATACACATGAATGCTTTCTGCCGACGTCTGCAGTTGGGGGACAATCAGGACCCTACCACATTAGAACCTCAGCAATCCTGAGAACAGGACTCTAGATCTCGGAAACTGTGCTTTCTTGAATATAGTGGAGGTTCGCATGCTTGGCCTCCATTCGTTGTCTTTGGGACCAAGGGAAAAAGTGCAGCGCTGTACTCGACTTCGGCATCGGGATCAAGCGTGTTCAACTCTGCCTCATTCAAGACAGCGATGTTTACAGAACCCAGTTTTCTGGGATCCAGAGTCCTGTTGTCTTATCGTTGTTGTCTGATTCATCAGTCAGAGCCCCAATATTATGGATAGGGAATAACTTACGAATTTTGAGAATAACCCTTTAGACAACTGTAGCAAAAGTTTACGAAACATCCTTCCCTGTTCCCATGAAAAAAGCAAAGCCATAAAGATATGGGATGAAGAGTTTGACGTTGAGGAACAGAGCCATGACCTCAACCCAATCCAATACTTTTTCGGATTAATTGGGATGCTAATCATGGAAATTCTTTTTTGGTCTGAATGAGCACAACTACAAAGTTTTGTACAAAGCCTACCTCAATGACTCAATTTAATTAATTATTTATTTAATGACCTTCAGCTCAATCCTGAGCCATGGTGACTTGATGGATCTTGTGCAAATCTAGATAGGTCCACCAGGGTCTTCTCTGCCGCTACCTTGATGGTATCTGGTCTTGCTCTTGGCCTTGTTCCTACTATTCTTCCCACCATGATGTCCTTCTCCAGTGATTGCTCTCCTCCTATGATGTGCCCACAGTAGACAAGTCGTAGCTTGGTGATCCTTCCTTCGAGTGACATGTCTGTTTTGATTTGTTCCAAAATTGAATTGTTCGTTCTTCTTGCCTTCCATGGTATTGATAACATCTTTCTCCAGCACCACATTTCGACGTTGTAGATTCTTCTTCTGTCTCATTTCTTTTTCATCCAGGTTTTGCATCCACAAAAGAGCGCCCAACTCCATATTCAAGCCCTTAGTTTTGGAATGGGATGTCTAAGTTGACAAGTTGACATGGATGTAACGGTGAGATGTCCTCATGCAAAACATATACGTGAATTGTGTCTGAGTTTCCGAATGCTTCTTAGCTTTTTCATTTTTTTCCTGTTTACTCAGATGATATTCGTTTCCATGTATCAGGTCCTCCGCTGAGCTCTGGAGCCAACATACTGTGCGTGCCCCAAGGCCATTCTCTAACGTATCGACTAATTAGGCTCAACGCTGCACAGTAATTAGCCGCTTCATTAGACGCAACTATGCTCCTAAATTGGTTGATTCATTAAGGCACACAACGTCAAACTGAGAGGTGCCTAGATGAAACCATAGCTCTTAATTAGTTGCGGGAGGTAAGATTCATTTACGTGGCACATACCAATTATCACTCCACCTCCAGCTCACAAGTAACGAGGTGGAATTAAGATCGGGAGACAAATTCATCCTATTTTCGAGAATTTACCTTAAAAAAGGACTTAGACGATTTGCATTAAAGCTTTCATTAGGTCACCCCAAATATTTATTTCCCATTGCCTGTCCCTCAATATATTTAGGGACAGACTGGCCCAATGGGCGAATATTACAGTATATCAGTCATGTACGCTAAGGTCAACTTCATAAGAAACCAATAAACTCTAGGTTCTGTTTCTGGAGTATGGGAGGAAACCCACGAAAAATAGGAAGAACATTCAAACTTCCAGCAGATTTCCTCCTTGGTTGAATTGGATCCCAGGACCCAAGTTTTTGTCTTAGAATTATCGAATTGACTGCAGGAATCAAAAGTTGGTGTGCAAACGTTTGTACAGTCGGCAGCTATCTTTCCCGTCTACTCCGTACACATAACCACTTGGCCTGGCCGAGCGTGTGATGTCCTTGCATCCGGACTCTTCTAGTGGTGGCCTATCACAGATGAAGCAACAGGATCGGTTGTTGAAATTCCAACTGCCCGGAATAGTCGGAAGACTCACATACACGTCAGATGATGGGCCAGTCCCCTCTTGTAGAGATTTTCATCTGATCGGGGTCTTTAACCCATCCAGATATGGTGGCTTTGCTATGAAAATGAACTACAATAAGACCACCAAATCAAAGCTGTAGGAACACCAAAGGCCGACCATGTAATGTGTAAGCTGTGTCATTGGCAGACCTGCTATTGGTGAAAAGAATGATTGGACTGTTGGATTCCATCATGCCCCATTCTTTTGATTCCGTCAGAGGTATCTGGCAGCCACTTTTCCCCAACTCCCTATTGTGAACACATGCACACTCGTCTGCTGCAAGTGTGCATATATATACGGCCCTGGATACGACGGCTCCTTTGTAGCCCTATAGTAAATAACACACAGACTGCAATTTGGTTATTTTACAAGAGAAAACAGGAAAGGTTTATTAGGATGGAGAAAAGTGATGGACGGGAAGGCAGGATGTGGCCTTTCTTTCCTTGTAGGAGCTTCCTTTGACCAGTGACATTACACAGAATTGGATCTTTGGCTTCCATTAACCTCTGACATTAGAAAGCGCTTGATTCAGGTAGGCATTTCACAAATTAGTTTTTCCATGCCATGATGTCAACATTGAGTTTATCACCGTGTGTGCATGAGACCTGCGGACAAACATCTAACATGGTGTTATTTTGTGCTGAAGTGGCGTCAGTCACACGGACGATCATTATACGAGATATCATTATGTGACACTCTGATTTCCATGTCACAATGCAGCCTTACCGCCCAACGGCCCGGATCCCGAGGGGCATTCCCAGATTTGGGGAGCTGTCCTTCTGTCCCGGGAGGTCGTGGGTATATTCTGGTTTCAACTGTAGCTGCATCCTTAGGACACAGATACCATTGGATGGCCATCCTCCCTCCCCCCCCACTCCACCATCCAGCCCATGCCTGCCCTCTGAGGTTCAGGGCAGTAGGTCTGCTCTGCTACAGAGATAGGTGTCTGTTTTTTAGCCCATTTTGGCATGGGCTTGGGGGTGTGGATTGTGGGAGCATCGTACTGTCCGGGGGCACTGTGAAGGCATTATAATATGATACGATACACTTTATTGATCCCCAGGGAAATTATAGTATTACAGCAGAGTTACAAACAGTATGAAGGGCACTGCTGGGGTATCAATGTATAGTGGGCACTGTGGGGGCAGCATATTGTGTGAGAGACATATTAATGATGGATGTGTTGACATCATACAGTGTGAGGGGCTCTGTGGGGGCATCATACAGTGTGGGGGGCTCTGTGGGGGCATCATACAGTGTGAGGGGCTCTGTGGGGGCATTATACTGTGTGAAAAGCACTGTAGGGTCATCTTAATGAGGGGAACTGTGCGGGCATCATTGTGTGAGGGGCACTTTGGGGGTATTTTAAGGAAGGGTAATGGGTTGGCATCGTATTGTGTGAAGGGCACAATACTTTGTAAGGGGCATCATACTGTGTGAGAGGCACTGTGGGGAAATCATACTGTGTGGGGGCACAATGCTGTGTGGGGGCACTCTAGGGGCATGATACTGTGTGAGGGGCACATTACTGTGTGAGAGGCACTCTAGGGGAATCATACTGTTTGAGGGGCACTTTGGGGGAATCATACTGTGTGGGGGCACTCCAGGCGAATCATACAGTGTGAGGGGCTCTGTGGGGGCATCATACAGTGTGAGGGTTTCTGTGGGGGCATCATACAGTGTGAGGGTTTCTGTGTGGGCATCATACAGTGTGGGGAGCTCTGTGTGGGCATCATGCAGTGTGAGGGGCTCTGTGGGGGACATCATACAGTGTGAGGGGCTCTGTGGGGGACATCATACAGTGTGACGGGCTCTGTGGAGGCATTATACTGTGTGAAAGGCACTGTAGGGTCATCTTAATGAGGGGAACTGCGGGCACCATTGTGTGAGGGGCACTTTGGGGGTATTTTAAGGAAGGGTAATAGGTTGGCATCGTATTGTGTGAAGGGCACAATACTTTGTAAGGGCCACTCAAGGGGCATCATACTGTGTGAGAGGCACTGTGGGGAAATCATACTGTGTGAGGGGAACACTGCTGTGTGGGGGCACTCTAGGGGCATGATACTGTGTGAGGTGCACATTACTGTGTGAGAGGCACTCTAGGGGAATCATACTGTGTGAGGGGCACTTTGGGGGAATTATACTGTGTGGGGGCACTCTAGGGGAATCATACTGTGTGAGGGGCACTGTGGGGGAATCATACTGTGTGAAGGGCACAATACTGTGTGAGGGGCACTCTAGGGGCATGAAACTGTGTGAAGGCAGTGAGGGCAGTGAGGGGGCACAATACTGAGTGAGGGGCTCTGTGGGCACATCATACTGTGAGGGGCACTGTGGGGGCATCTTAATGAGGGGAACTGTGTAGGCATCATATTGTGTGAGGAGCACTGTGTTGGCATCATTCTTTATGGGGGCATGATACAGTATGGCACCTATTGAAGGGCTATTATAGTGGGTAGGAACACTATGAGCTTTCACCAGGGGCAATATTTCTGTGACTGCGCAGAAAAGTGACTGTCCAGATGAAGGGTTAAACTTTGCAAACTGAAAACAATAAAATGTTGCTGCGTGCCGCCTTATGTGTCCCTCTTTACTGTCAAGGTTTGGCGTTATAATGTAGGTCCATAAGTGTCAGTAAATATGGAGGCCGCAGTGTAATGTGTGGTGCGGTCTCACTACCGGAGGCCATAAATAGGTTGATGATACAGATTTTGCAATCTCAGGGGTCGATCCGGTCCAGGAAGGGTTAACACAGGCTACTGACTTTCTTCAGCAATTAGCGCTGTTTGTTTACTCTGGAGCTTAATGACAGGAGCTGCCACAGAGCCGGGCCTAATCAGAGGGCCGCCTGGGTAATGGCTGACGTTAGGCCTTGTTTACATCTTAATGAGCAGTTTTTCGTCATCCCGAGCAGAGACAATTAGTGAAGATCCACAATGAGGCTTCGAGGCCCCGGATAAGATGTCGCATTGACTCATCCCGCACTTATGTTCCCTCCTCACTCAAGAGGGAGCAATCAAAAATAGCATAAAGCCTATCTACGCCTTGTGGAGCTAAGGAAATACCAGGGGGACCAGACTGGCACCGACACGGCGTTCACCCCGGCAACACTGACTGGAGGGCGACGAAGAAAAAGGAATTTGTAGCGTGAAAATAGAGAATTTATCATCAGGGACCGTTCATTTCTTTGGTTGCACTTCTTTACATCGCCAAGCCCTAAAAGCGGTCATGCCATTTTTGAACCATAAATATACACCATTTTGTTTGTCTCTTCCCCCTCCACTTCACTAGGGGGCGATGGTGATCATGGTAGAAAGCTTCTTCTAGTGTAAAAGGAGTTTGAATTCTATGGATCAGCCCAAAAACTGCTATCAAATATATAATTGCCTAGAATACTACTTCCTGCAATTTGTGCCAACTTCCGTGGCTTTGTCCGGAGCTAATGTCCGGAGCTAATGTCCGGAGCTAATGTCCGGAGATAAGTGACGTCACCAGTGTCCTACACCCAGGCAGAGCACAGGGGCCCCAGGCAGCATATGGGGCCCCAGGCAGAGCACAGTGGCCCCAGGCAGAGCACAGGGGCCCCAGGCAGCATATGGGGCCCCAGGCAGAGCACAGTGGTCCCAGGCAGAGAACAGGGGCCCCAGGCAGCCTATGGGGCCCCAGGCAGAGCACAGTGGCCCCAGGCAGAGCACAGGGGCCCCAGGCAGCATATGGGGCCCCAGGCAGAGCACAGGGACCCCAGCCAGAGCACAGGGGCCCCAGGCAGCATATGGGGCCCCAGGCAGAGCACAGCGATATTTTGGACCACTGTGCGGTGTTTTAGACCCCCTGTGTGATGTCTGGGGCCCTGTTCTTAAGTATATTAAAGATTAAAGTAACGTATATTAAAGTATATTATAGATCAAATGTGACACGTTTATGAGCACCATTGAGTGATATACTCAAGAATGACATAGTTTTTCAACATTTTATGGTTTCAAACTGTAAACACTCAGAGTTTTTTTTACTTCAACCAGAAAACCTTAACGGTTCATAAAAAACTTGACTGTTCAGGATATGATAAAAGTCATAGTATTCTGAATCTTTAACTTATAAAGATACCTTTACATGGGGTGATTATTGGTTCCAGAGAGGCTTTCGGCCGATAATCGTACACATGGCTGGTGACAGGACAATACAATATAAACGTTCAAAGGTAAACACTGATAACATTAAAATCTAATATATAATTGCCTAGAATACTACTTCCGGCAATTTGTGCCAACTTCCGTGGCTTTGTCCGGAGATAATGTCCGGAGATAAGTGACGTCACCAGCGTCCTACACCCGCTCAGGGTGGACAAAGATATATGCCTTCGTGGTGCGCGGCACTTTTCTGATTGGTTGTCGCCTGCCGCGAGCGACCAATCAGAAATGTGCCGTACTGTCAAGAATTGTCAAGAGCTGGTGAGTGCAGCCATTTTTTGTTCTTTCTTACTATTATTTATTAATTGTATTATTCTTACATTTGAATAAATAAAGTATATATGGATATATATATATATATATATATATATATAGCAAAACATATTTAATAAAATATCTTTACCTTTACGTTTAGGATTATTTACCGCACCATCGAAGTTAATAGCAGCAATGAGTGGAATTGCCCCTGAAGGTCTCATCAAGTCAACGTAGAAACGTCTCATTCCGATACCACAGAAATAATACCTGGGAGATGGAAACCATGAAAGTCACTGCAATCTAGTGCTCCCCTCCCCCGTCCACTCAGGAAGAGGATTACTACATAATGTTCCCTGCGTACAATCCCCCCATTAGGCAGAGTATAAGAGCCCCCTGCCAGTGACAGGCAGGAAATTACAGATGTGATGTTGAAATGTGGCCTCGTTGAAGAGTTGACACCCGGGTAATAGATGCCTTGTTTCCTGTTTTTACTGAAAATTCTTTGTGAGGTGGAACAAGGACCTGGCGGCGTCACAAAACTCACACATGTGGGAGCTCAGGGAGGGGAGGATAATGCAGGTGATGGCCCCAGAGAAAACCTTGTGCCCGAAGCTACTGGAATGTGCCATTGATACAAGTTTTGGACATTATATGGCGGGATACAGTAAACTGTATGGGGGCGTCAATGCATAATCCCGCACAGCGTGCTGTATCCTGCTCCAGAAGACTTGGCGCACGTTGTGTCCGAGATCAGAGCTGGCGTAGGCTTCACCTTCTGGCACATGGACAGCGCAAATGTATTCTTTACAGATGGTTATGGGTACAAGACTGGAGTATGAAATGCCAGTATCGATAAATTACCCAACCAGCTATACGGGAAGGCATTATTATGTTAGGGGCTTCATACTATACGGGGGTCACAGCACAAGGATCATATTGTGTCTGGGGAACTGGAGGCATCGAAATGTGTTGTGGGCACAGAGTGCATTATTACTTGGGGGGTCACCGTGGAGACATCCTTGTACGAGGGGCACTGTGGGGTTATCATAATGTGTGTGGGGCACTGCAGGGGCATTGTACAATCTGAGGGGACACTATGGGGGCTTTATAATGTGTGGGGACACAAAGGGGGCATCCTTGTATGGGGGCATTGTGATGGCATCATACTGTGTGTAGGGCACTGTGAGGACATCATACTATGCGGAGGTCACTGCAGGGGCAGCACACTGTGAGTGAAGTGCGGGCATCATTGTGGGGCACTGTAAGGGCATCATTTTGTGTGGTGGGCACTGGAGAGGCATCATACTGTGTGGAGCGAAGCGGGGGCATCATTATTTGGGGGTTACTGTAGCGGAATCACACCGTGGTGGGCACTGTAGGGGCTTCATTCTGTGTGGGGTGATGTGGAGGCATAATTATGTGTGGAGCATAATTATATGTGGGACACTGTAGGGTCATCATACTGTGTGAGGGGCATGATACTGTGTAAGGGCATTGTGGGGGCATCATACTGTGTGGGGTGAAGCAGGGGCATCATTATTTTGGAGTCACTGTAGGGGCTTCATACTGTGTGGGGTGATGTGGAGGCATAATTATGTGTGGAACATAATTATATGTGGGACACTGTAGGGTCGTCATACTGTGTGAGGGCAGTGAGGGGTATGATACTGTGTAAGGGCATTGTGGGGACATCATACTGTGTGGGGGCCGCTCTATGGACACCATACTGTGTGGGCTGAAGTGGGGGCATTATCATTATGTGAGGCGCACTGTAGGAGCATCATATTGTGTGGTAAGGCTCTATGGGGGCTTTATACTGTGTGGGGGCACTACATAGGTATTGTATCATGTTGGGGAACTTTGGGGGCCTCGTAATGTGTATAAAGGTGGCATTAGTGTAATTGTAGGACATGTTGGGGCATCATACCGTTGGGGAGTATTAAGAGACTGTTATATGGGGCTCACAATAAAGACCTAGTCTAGTTAGGGTTGAGGCTTAGATGTAAACAAAAAAAATTGCCATATGTTCTGGATGTGTGACATCCCCCATGATAAATTACTGCATGCACCACTGACCACTGGGCCCGGGCCTGTGCGGTCTCCTTGGCATGGACATGGCATAGCCTGCAGGTGAATGGGTTGATGTCATTAATATTCACAAGGAAATCTGTTACAGACCCTTCTTCCTGCAGTTAACAAGTATAAGGACCCCCATCCTGTGCTCCAGGGGGGCAGCACCCCAGAGGGCTCAGGCCCGCGCTCGCTTCCTTACGGACTGGACCCTGAGCACTTGGTGGTTCTTCGGCTCCATTATTCGCACACTAATCACATAAATGGCTAATTGGCGAGCACTAAAGATTCCCCGGCATCCTCTTCCTGCTCGGACGCTCCCCGCTCTGTTGTTTTATGATAACTCTCTGGCTCCTTTTCAAGCGTTAATATCTCTACAGTTTCCTGCTCCGTCCCTAAGAAGCGGCTGCACCTCCAGGATAAGGGTCACGAGGTCGGCAGACAAAAGGGGCGCGCGCCTCAAGCTGCGACTTTATACATCGGTCTATGAGCTGTAGAAACATGGAACGTTAGGCCGTGTTCACACATAGAGTAAATTCTGCCTTTTTCCGCTGCATTTTCTTTTTGTGCAAAAAATCTTCTGCATTTATTCAAGAAATTAAAGAAAAGCAACAGTGAGTTCATAAAAACTGATGCCCGCCGTGCGTCTGAAGATGCTGTGCAACTGTGACGTTTATGGTGCGTTTTTTCTCCATCACGCTCCCAAAAAATGCAGATAAAAAAATGCATTTGCTTTTTTAAGGGCAGAGTCTAAGTTGTTTTTATGCTTCAAATCATCATTTAAAGGGGAAAACCCAGAAAAAAAATGCAGCAAAAATATTTGACATGGACACTGTCATGTGACCACTGCAGCCAATCACTGCCAGCTGATCAGCTGCATCCTACAAAGTTTTGTCCAAACAGAAAAATATTGTTTCTTCCACAGGGAAAACAGCAGCGAAATAGGAGGAACTGAGACAGATCAGAAGGCCTGCCGGAAGCCTACATCACCGACATGAAGGTGGCCCTGTGAAGCCCACCCTGTGCCTGTGGTGGGGCTTCATAGAAAGAAGAGATCAGATGATCAAAGATTCAAGTCCTCTAAAAAATAAAATAAAAAATATATGTTTAACCCCTTTCCGACATTGGGATAATAGTACTCCCCGTTTGGTGCAGACTCTGGCACTGAGCCCGCACCTTTCCGGGCACATGACAGCTTATATATACAGCTGATATGTGCCTGCAACAGCCGCGGGTGGAATCACAATCCACCTGCGGCTGTTAACTAGTTAATTTTTTTTGCAATTTCACCTCACTTGGAATTTTTATTCCTGTTTTTCAGTACACAATTTGTTAAAACCAATGGTGTCGTTCAAAAATACAACTTGTCTCGCAAAAAAAAACAAGCCCTCACATGGCGATATTGACGTAAAAATAAAAAAGTTATGGCTCTGGGAAGGAGGGGAGCGAAAAACGAAAACCTGAAATACCTCTGGTCGTTAAGGGGTTAAATCCCCCCTTTTCCCAGTTCAAAAATTAATAAATAAATAAAAATTAAAACGTATTTGGTGTCATAAAATCAATTTATCAAAATAATATAAACTGTACATTAAACAATGAGAAGAAAACTAAAAACCTGAACCCCAGAATTGCCATTTTTGGGCACCAAACTCCTCCTAAAAATGCAATAAAAAGTTATCAAAACAACGAACGCACCCCAGAAAAAAAAGCCCATCTATGGAAATATAAAAAAGTTACGGGTCTCAGAAAATGGAGACACAAATGTTTTTGTGATTTTTTTTTTTCACAAAGTTCTGAATATTTTTCACCACTAAAATATATTTAAAAGAACTATGCAAGTTTGATATCGTCGTAATCGCACCGACCCGTAGAATCGTATGGCCAGGTTATTGCTGCTGCATAAAGAACACTGTGAAAGCAAATCCTCCCAGAAACCAACGGCGGAATTTTTTTCCCCATAATTTCACCCCCTTATTCAGTACTTTTATATGAAAGGTGTCCTTCAAAATTATATTTTCTTTCCGCCAAAAAAAAAAACCAAGTCCTTGTACGGCCGTGGAAATGGAGAAATAAACTTTTGGTTACTGATAAAAGAGGAGGAAAAAACAAAAACGCAAAAACTAAAAATTGCCGAAGACTTTATGGAGAAATGTTCTGTATCCATTATTGGACTGTGGAAAACTTTTTGAAAATTAATGGGACCAACTAATATAAAAAAAAACATCCTCTCTTCTGTGTTCATGGGATAAGCGGAGTCTTTATATCTGGGGCCGCTTATCTTATCTGATCTGTAGAAATATTAAAAATGTTCACTTGGCCATTTTTTTCTCTTTTGCTCATGGCCAGTTTTTAGATGAAGGTCCTCATTACATCACCAAGGGAGAAACTTACAGTTGTGCTCAGAAGTTTGCATACCCAGGCAGAATTTTTGCTTTCTTGGTATTTTTTTAGGGAATATGAATGATAACACCAATACTTTTTCTCCACTCATGGATGTTTTGGGTTGTCATTATGATTTAAAAAGAGCACCTTTGAGCAGCTGAGCACTCGCGTCCATTCATGGGGTCTCGGCACCTGGATACCCATCGATCCTGACGTTATAAAGTTTGCTAGAAGGTCGGTTACTGTGTAAAGTCTTATTTGCCAAAGTAATAGTTAATTCCCTATCCAATGGCTATGGGGTAACTCACTGATCGATGGGAGTCTGACTGCTGGGACCCCCGAGATCCCGAGAGTGGAGCTCTACCGAACCGCATCTGAATGGAGCAGAGGTTGACCAAATGCACCTTTGCTATATTCATTGTCTATGGGGGTGTACTCGACATTCCTCAGCAATGGATAGATGGAGGGAGGTGCACGTGATCAACCTCTGCTGCATTCAGGCGGGGTACTGGAATAACCAGATATTGGGATTGTTGGAATGGAGTGAGGATAAGAAGGAGGGGAGGATCCTACTGCAGCCAGTGATCATATAGCCAGATATAGGACAGTGAGGATAAGAAGGGGAGGCTCCTACTGCAGCCAGTGATCATACAGCCAGATATAGGACAGTGAGGAGGAGAAGGAGGGAAGGATCCTACTGCAGCCAGTGATCATACAGCCAGATATAGGACAGTGAGGATAAGAAGGGGAGGCTCCTACTGCAGCCAGTGATCATACAGCCAGATATAGGACAGTGAGGAGGAGAAGGAGGGAAGGATCCTACTGCAGCCAGTGATCATACAGCCAGATATAGGACAGTGAGGATAAGAAGGGGAGGCTCCTACTGCAGCCAGTGATCATACAGCCAGATATAGGACAGTGAGGATAAGAAGGAGGGGAGGCTTCTACTGCAGCCAGTGATCATACAGCCAGATATAGGACAGTGAGGAGGAGAAGGCGGGGAGGCTCCTGCTGCAGCCAGTGATCATATAGCCAGATATAGGACAGTGAGGGGAAGGAGGGGAGGATCCTGCTGCAGCCAGTGATCATATAGCCAGATATAGGACAGTGAGGGGAAGGAGGGGAGGATCCTGCTGCAGCCAGTGATCATACAGCCAGATATAGGACAGTGAGGAGGAGAAGGAGGGGAGGATCCTGCTGCAGCCAGTGATCATATAGCCAGATGTAGGACAGTGAGGAGAAGACGGGGAGGATCCTGCTACAGCCAGTGATCATATAGCCAGATATAGAACAGTGAGGAGGAGAAGGAGGGGAGGATCCTACTGCAGCCAGTGATCATATAGCCAGATATAGGACAGTGAAGAGGAGAAGGCGTGGAGGCTCCTACTGCAGCCAGTGATCATATAGCAAGATATAGGACACTGAGGAGGAGAAGGCGGGGAGGCTCCAACTGCAGCCAGTGATCATATAGCCAGATATAGGACAGTGAGGGGAAGGAGGGGAGGCTCCTGCTGCAGCCAGTTATCATACAGCCAGATATAGGACAGTGAGGAGAAGGAGCGGAGGATCCTGCTGCAGCCAGTGATCATACAGCCAGATGTAGGACAGTGAGGAGAAGGAGGGGAGGATCCTGCTGCAGCCAGTGATCATACAGCCAGATGTGTTATGATCCTTAGTGGTTGAGGATCACAAATTACTCCAGCTAAGTAACAAACATAGGACAAGCTCTAGGGAGGTGGCAAACTGGACTGACCGCAAATCTGAACCTATCCAAACACACTAGAAGTAGCCGGTGAACGTGCCTAAAAATCCTAGACGTCTCGAGCCAGCCTGAGGAACTATCTACCCCTAGAGAGAAAGAAAGACCTCTCTTGCCTCCAGAGAAATAATCCCCAAAGATATAGAAGCCCCCAACAGATAATAACGGTGAGGTAAGAGGAAGGCACATACACAGGGGTGAAAGCAGATTCAGCAAATGAGGCCCACTAATACTAGATAGCAGAAAATAGAAAAGGGAATCTATGCGGTCAGTAAAAAAACCCTTACAAAATATCCACTCTGAGATTTCAAGAACCCCCACACCAACTAACGGTGTGGGGGGAGAAACTCAGTCCCCTAGAGCAACCAGCAAGCGAGGAAATCACATTTTAGCGAGCTGGACTAAAAACATAATGAACACTGATAATCAAAAAATGATCAAACAAAAACTTAGCTTGTCTTGGAGAGACTGGGAGCAAGGTAGCCACAAGGAATCTGAAGAGCACTGAATACATTGATAGCAGGCAAGGAACTGAGTCTCCAGGTGAGCTAAATAGGAAACCAACCAAGGATAACGAACCAGCTGATGCAGCCAACCTGCAGAAAGACAACACTACACAGTACCGCTTGTGACCACTAGAGGGAGCCCAAAAATAGAATTCACAACAGTACCCCCCCTTGAGGAGGGGTCACCGAACCCTCATCAAGACCCCCAGGGCGATCAGGATGAGCCGCGTGGAAGGCACGAACCAAATCGGCCGCATGAACATCAGAGGCGACAACCCAGGAATTATCCTCCTGACCATAGCCCTTCCACTTAACCAAATACTGAAGCCTCCGTCTAGAGATACGAGAATCCAAAATCTTCTCCACCATGTACTCCAATTCGCCCTCGACCAGCACCGGAGCAGGAGGCTCAACAGAAGGAACCACAGGTACCACATACCTCCGCAACAAAGACCTATGGAACACATTATGAATGGCAAACGATGCTGGGAGATCCAAACGAAAAGACACCGGGTTAAGGATTTCCAAGATCTTATAAGGACCGATGAAGCGAGGCTTGAATTTAGGAGAGGAGACCTTCATAGGAACATACCGAGAAGACAGCCACACCAAATCCCCAACACGAAGTCGGGGACCCACACCGCGGCGGCGGTTGGCAAAGCGCTGAGCCTTCTCCTGTGACATCCTCAAATTGTCCACCACATGGTTCCAAATCTGCTGCAACCTATCCACCACAGAATCCACCCCAGGATAGTCAGAAGACTCAACCTGACCCGAGGAAAAACGAGGATGGAAACCAGAATTGCAGAAAAAAGGTGAAACCAAAGTAGCAGAACTAGCCCGATTATTAAGGGCAAACTCGGCCAAAGGCAAAAAAGTCACCCAATCATCCTGATCAGCAGAAACAAAACATCTCAAATAAGTTTCCAACGTCTGATTAGTCCGTTCGGTTTGGCCATTAGTCTGAGGATGGAAGGCCGACGAAAAAGACAAATCAATGCCCATCTTAGCACAAAAAGTCCGCCAAAACACAAACTGGGATCCTCTATCAGACACAATATTTTCAGGAATGCCGTGCAAGCGAACCACATTCTGAAAAAATAGAGGAACCAAATCGGAGGAAGAAGGCAACTTAGGCAAGGGCACCAAATGGACCATCTTGGAAAAACGATCACACACCACCCAGATGACAGACATTTTCTGAGATACTGGAAGATCCGAAATAAAATCCATGGAAATGTGTGTCCAAGGCCTTTTCGGAACAGGCAAAGGCAAAAGCAAACCGCTGGCACGAGAACAGCAAGGCTTAGCCCGAGCACAAATCCCACAAGACTGCACAAAGGAACGCACATCCCGCGACAAGGAAGGCCACCAGAAGGACCTAGCCACCAAATCTCTGGTACCAAAAATCCCAGGATGACCCGCCAACACCGAAGAATGAACCTCGGAAATAACTCTGCTGGTCCATCTATCCGGGACAAACAGTCTCTCTGGTGGACAACGGTCAGGTCTATCCGCCTGAAATTTCTGCAGCACTCGTCGCAAATCTGGGGAAATGGCAGACAAAATCACTCCCTCTCTGAGAATACCAGCCGGCTCAGAAACTCCCGGAGAGTCAGGCACAAAACTCCTAGAAAGTGCATCAGCTTTCATGTTCTTCGGACCAGGCAGGTATGAGACCACGAAGTTGAAACGGGAGAAAAACAACGACCAACGAGCCTGTCTAGGATTCAGGCGCTTGGCAGATTCAAGGTAAATCAGATTTTTGTGATCAGTCAAGACCACCACACGATGTTTAGCTCCTTCGAGCCAATGTCGCCACTCCTCAAATGCCCACTTCATAGCCAACAACTCCCGATTACCAACATCATAATTCCGCTCGGCAGGCGAAAACTTTCTTGAAAAGAAAGCACATGGCTTCATCACAGAGCCATCAGAGCTTCTCTGCGACAAAACAGCCCCTGCTCCAATCTCAGAAGCATCAACCTCGACCTGGAAGGGGAGAGAGACATCTGGCTGACATAAGACTGGAGCTGAAGAAAACCGGTGCTTCAGCTCCCGAAAGGCCTCCACGGCCGCAGGAGACCAATTAGTCACATCAGAACCCTTCTTGGTCAAATCCGTCAAAGGTTTAACCACGCTAGAAAAATTAGCGATGAAACGACGGTAAAAATTAGCAAACCCCAAGAACTTCTGAAGACTCTTAACAGACGTGGGCTGAGTCCAGTCATGAATAGCCTGGACCTTGACTGGGTCCATCTCCACAGTAGAAGGAGAAAAAATAAAACCCAAAAAGGAGACCTTCTGTACTCCGAAGAGGCATTTTGAGCCCTTCACAAATAAAGCATTAGCACGCAGGACCTGAAACACCCTCCTGACCTGCTTCACATGGGACTCCCAATCATCAGAAAAGACCAAAATGTCATCCAAATAAACAATCATAAATTTATCCAGATATTCTCGGAAGATGTCATGCATGAAGGACTGAAACACAGAAGGAGCATTAGAGAGTCCAAAAGGCATCACTAAGTACTCAAAATGGCCTTCGGGCGTATTAAATGCTGTTTTCCATTCATCTCCCTGCTTAATGCGCACAAGGTTATACGCACCATGGAGATCTATCTTGGTGAACCAACTGGCACCCTTAATCCGAGCAAACAAATCAGACAATAGTGGCAAAGGATACTGAAATTTGACTGTAATTTTATTCAGAAGACGATAATCTATACAAGGTCTCAAAGAACCGTCCTTCTTGGCCACAAAAAAAAATCCTGCACCAAGAGGGGAAGAGGATGGGCGAATATGTCCCTTCTCCAAAGACTCCTTTATATAACTCTGCATCGCGGCATGCTCTGGTATAGACAAATTAAAAAGTCGTCCCTTAGGGAATTTATTACCAGGAATTAAATTTATAGCACAGTCACAATCCCTATGAGGGGGCAGGGCACTGGACCTGGGCTCATCAAATACATCCTGGTAGTCAGACAAAAACTCAGGGACCTCAGAAGGAGTGGAAGAAGCAATAGACACCAACGGAGTATCGCCATGAATTCCCTGACAACCCCAACTTGACACAGACATAGCTTTCCAATCTAAAACTGGATTATGAGCTTGCAGCCATGGCAGACCCAAAACGACAACATCATGCAAATTATGCAGAACGAGAAAGCGAATCACCTCCTGATGTACGGGAGTCATGCACATGGTCATTTGCGTCCAATACTGAGGCTTATTCTCAGCCAATGGCGTAGCATCAATTCCCCTCAGAGGAATAGGAAATTCCAAAGGCTCCAGGACAAAACCACAGCGCCTGGCAAACGACAAATCCATCAGATTCAGGGCAGCACCCGAATCCACAAAAGCCATAACCGGGTAGGACGACAAAGAACAAATCAAAGTAACAGACAAAATAAATTTAGGCTGTATAGTACCAATGGTGACAGGTTTAGCGATTTTTTTTAAGCGTTTAGAGCATGCTGAGATAACATGAGTAGAATCACCACAGTAGAAGCACAACCCATTTTGACGTCTATGACTTTGTCGCTCAATTCTGGTCAGAGTTCGGTCACATTGCATAGACTCAGGTCTCTGTCCAGAAAATACCGCCAAAGGATGAGCAGATTTGCGCTCCCGCAAACGCCGATCAACCTGAATGGCTAAAGCCATAGAATCACTCAGACTTGTAGGGGTGGGAAACCCCACCATAACATTCTTAACGGCCTCAGAAAGACCTTCTCTGAAATTTGCAGCCAGGGCACACTCATTCCACTGAGTAAGCACCGACCATTTCCGAAATTTTTGACAATACACCTCTGCTTCATCCTGACCTTGAGAGATAGCCAGCAACGCTTTTTCTGCCTGATTCTCAAGATTAGGCTCCTCATAAAGCAGTCCAAGAGCCAGAAAAAATGCATCTACATTAAGCAAAGCAGGATCTCCTGGCGCCAGAGAGAAAGCCCAATCTTGAGGGTCGCCACGCAACAAGGAGATAACAATTTTAACTTGCTGAGCAGAATCACCAGAGGAACGAGGTCTCAGAGATAGAAATAACTTACAATTATTCTTAAAATTTTGAAACCTAGATCTATCTCCAAAAAACAACTCAGGAATGGGTATCTTTGGTTCTGACATAGGGCTACGAATAACAAAATCCTGAATACTTTGCACCCGTGCAGTAAGACGATCCACACTAGAAGTCAGAGTCTGAACATTCATGTCTGCAGCTGAGCTCAAAACCACCCAGAGTTCAAGGGGATGAAAGAAGCTAAACAGACTGCAGCAAAGGAAAAGCGGGAGGGAAAAAAAAAAAAAAAAAATGTACTCAGGTCTTCTTTTTATCCCACTTCTGCGATGCATTAAACACTTTTTGGCCTGCTATACTGTTATGATCCTTAGTGGTTGAGGATCACAAATTACTCCAGCTAAGTAACAAACATAGGACAAGCTCTAGGGAGGTGGCAAACTGGACTGACCGCAAATCTGAACCTATCCAAACACACTAGAAGTAGCCGGTGAACGTACCTAAAAATCCTAGACATCTCGAGCCAGCCTGAGGAACTAACTACCCCTAGAGAGAAAGAAAGACCTCTCTTGCCTCCAGAGAAACAATCCCCAAAGATATAGAAGCCCCCAACAGATAATAACGGTGAGGTAAGAGGAAGGCACATACACAGGGGTGAAAGCAGATTCAGCAAATGAGGCCCACTAATACTAGATAGCAGAAAATAGAAAAGGGAATCTATGCGGTCAGTAAAAAAACCCTTACAAAATATCCACTCTGAGATTTCAAGAACCCCCACACCAACTAACGGTGTGGGGGGAGAAACTCAGTCCCCTAGAGCAACCAGCAAGTGAGGAAATCACATTTTAGTGAGCTGGACTAAAAACATAATGAACACTGATAATCAAAAAATGATCAAACAAAAACTTAGCTTGTCTTGGAGAGACTGGGAGCAAGGTAGCCACAAGGAATCTGAAGAGCACTGAATACATTGATAGCAGGCAAGGAACTGAGTCTCCAGGTGAGCTAAATAGGAAACCAACCAAGGATAACGAACCAGCTGATGCAGCCAACCTGCAGAAAGACAACACTACACAGTACCGCTTGTGACCACTAGAGGGAGCCCAAAAATAGAATTCACAACACAGATGTAGGACAGTGAGGAGGAGAAGGAGGGGAGGCTCCTGCTGCAGCCAGTGATCATACAGCCAGACATAGGACAGTGAGGAGAAGAAGGAGGGGAGGCCCCTGCTGCAGCCAGTTATCATACAGCCAGACATAGGACAGTGAGGGGGAGGGGGAGGCTCCTGCTGCAGCCAGTTATCATACAGCCAGACATAGGACAGTGAGGAGGAGGGGGAGGCTCCTGCTGCAGCCAGTTATCATACAGCCAGACATAGGACAGTGAGGAGGAGGGGGAGGCTCCTGCTGCAGCCAGTTATCATACAGCCAGACATAGGACAGTGAGGAGGAGGGGGGGCTCCTGCTGCAGCCAGTGATCATACAGCCAGACATAAGACAGTGAGTAGGAGGGGTGGCTCCTGCTGCAGCCAGTTATCATACAGCCAGACATAGGACAGTGAGGAGGAGGGGGGGGGCTCCTGCTGCAGCCAGTTATCTTACATCCACACACACAAGGAGGGGGGACACAGCTGAGCTCTTCATAGAGGTTTTTTGGCATATTTCTTACTTTATCTATGAGACAAAATAAAATGGATTCAATTAGAGGGCATTAAAGAAGAAAGTGATTGGATATTTTTTTAGCATTTTATATGTTTCCTGTTCCATTAATGTTGCTGTTGTGCATCTGTAGGATTGATGTAGTAACGTTTCACAGTTTATTCCTCTAACTGTAACTTTAATAACCTATAATAAAAGTCACTGGTGGAGTCAGGGTCTTTGCACAATACTGGATGGCAGCGGTTACCTTGTCCTATGTAATGGAGCAAAAGTAAGAAAGACCCATTCTTATAATGACCACAATGTAGCACCGAGAAGAAAGATACAGAGAAGAGGGAAGTTGTTGAGAGATTACAAGGTTCTCATATCTCCCTGCAGTTGTTAATGGAAATTTAAAGGGGCCCTTAATGGAAATTCTCATGAAAAAAACTCTCGTCTCCTACCCAATTTTTTTTTTATTTTTCCCAGCTGTACAGTAATGATGGGAACCATAGAGCTAAAAAAAAACACCACCAAAGAACAATGGCTGCAAAGAAAAATAATAGGGCAACTTAATGGAGATTGTTTTATCATCAATGTTACTGCCTAATTGTTTGTGGGAAGGAAGGAAAGGAAAGGAAGAAGGAAGGAAAGGAAGAAGGAAGGATGGAAATGAAGAAAGGGAAGAATGAAAGAGGAAAAAAAGGAAATGAAGAAAGGGATGAAGGAAAAAGGGAAGGAAGGAAAAGAAGAAGGAAGGAAAGGAAGAAGGAATCAGGAAAGGAAAAAGGGAAGAAGGAAAAAGGGAAGGAAGGAAAGGAAGAAAAGAAGGAAGGAAAAAAGAAAGAAGGATGAAAGGAAGAAGGAAAGAAAGGAAAGAGAAGGAATGAAAGGAAGGAAAGGAAAGGAAGGAAAGGAAGAAGGAAGGAAATGAAGAAAGGGAAGAAATAAATAAGAAAGGAAGGAAAGGAAGAAAGGGAAGAAGGAAAGAGGAAATGAAGGAAAGGAAGAAAGGGAAGAAGGAAAAAGGGAAGGAAGAAAAGGAATAAGGAAGGAAAGGTGTTGAGGAGAGCCATAAGATCAAATACTTAATTAACCTCAACACATAAGGTAATTGAGGGAAGCAACCCATAACATGTATTGTTTAACCTTACATAAGTTTTCCTCAGACAAAGTAAGACACTTAAGATGGCTGCCATCTCCTCTACCAGAGCCTTGTGCTCTGGTATCCAAGATGAACAATGAAGACACTGAAGATGGCCGCCATTTCCTGTTTCAGCATGCCGTGTGCTCTGGTATCCAAGATGACGCCCACCCTGATGACCTCATGGATCCACCCACAGTGACGCCCACCCTGATGACCTCACGGACCAACCCACCCTGATGACCTCATGGATCCACCCATGGACTTGCTCATGCCCAACCCACTAACCAATGGAATACATCCGATCACTCCCATTTTAGAGCTAACCGAGCCCCCTTACAGGAGATATATAACATTGTGTTTGACTAATAAACTTCCCTTCTTGGAGCTGAGCCACACATTGATCAAGGAGAGTTACAGCTGACTGTGTCTGGTGTATTTCTTTAGTGCACATGATCAATATCCATTAGGCCAGGAGTAGGCAACTAGAGAATTGAACATTATATTAATTGTTCAACCCTAATATTTGGCGCCCAACGTGGGGCCAGCAGAGGAAGAGCCCTGAACCGTGAGGACCGGCGAGTGGAACGGCTGGATGCACTGAGTACCCCGAACCTGGAGACTGATCACCTCTTTAACAGAACACGGTAAGTCTGCTGATTTTTATAATCTGTAGTCTTTACCTGTGTCCTTCGGGGTATCCTGTGCAGATTGCCTGACCGTGTCCGGTTTCCTTGGTATCTGTAAGACGGCAGAAGGGTCTCTCCGCTGCTGGTCATTTAATTGCAAGAACCGTCACGTTTTAGTTGCCTACTGCCTGTTACATGTTGTGAAGAGGGGAGATGACTAGTAGGTTAAAAGATGCAAGTTTTTTTTTTCTCTACAGAGGGATAAGCAATGTGTGATAAAACATGAAAAACAGGTTTTTACAGAAGGAGATGACTGGTAGTTAGGAAAAGCATTGTGTTTGGAACAGGAATAGCAGGTTTCTAGGAAAGAATAAGCAAGTGTTTACAGAAGGATAAGCATGTGGTAGGACGGGAAAAACAAGTTTGTTTTTAGAGAAGGAAAGCAAGCAAGTAGAAAAAAAATAAATAAATAAAATAAAATAAATAATAATAATTTTTGTCTGTGGTATACGGTTGTCGCCTGTGATAAGATTTTCAGTTCTGTACAAGAGAGACTAGGACCTGGAGTGATTGACTCGGCCTAGGGGGGCCTGGTAAAGCTTGGAGCGAATTGGCTCAGTTCGGGCATAATAAATTGTGTAGCGGCTCGTCAAAGCTTGGAGTGATTGACTCAGCTTGAGCCAATTAAATTTATAGTTTTTCTTTTTTTTTGCCCCGTGACATCGAGTGAGTGACTCTGCACGGGGAGCGGTAAGTTAGGGAGCAATTTGACAAAGTAGGGAATAATTGGTTTGTAAAGTACGGAGCACGGAAGTCAGACAGGGACCACGTGAGAAGAAGCAATAGGAACTGAGTACTGCAGACTCAGTTCCCTTTAGAATCTCAGGTTTGAGTCATCTCCCCCGTCTTATTGTTTGTTTGGTGTTTGTTATCTTGATAGATAGATATATATACTGTGTATCTATAGAAAGATGGAGAAATTAATGCAGTTCTGCCGTATGGGCACTAAGCCAAATTCAGATGGCACGTTAGACTCATGCACATTAGTGGAAATTGTGTGGAATGCCAGAAGGGGGGATGGTTACAGCCCCTGGAGTGGAAGCTTGTCTTGAGATAAAAGAAAAGGTATCCTAGAAGATAATGGATTGTTGTCTATTGCTAGGGCAGGAGAAAGAGTCTCTGAAAGTCTGTATAGAAAAAAAAAATAAAAAAAAAAAAATTGGAAATTGGGTGGAAGAGAAAAGGAATAGAAAGAATAGAGTTTTGAGTTGTGTATTGCAAAAATATATCCTGTGAGCGGCCACCACCGTATAATGGTGGCCCAGAGCCATGTGCTAAATGTAATGGCGGCCATTTTGTTAATGGCAAATGTGTTAAATGTAATAGCAGCCAAAATGGTGGCCCAGAGCCATGTGCTAAATGTAATGGCGGCCATTTTGTTGGTGGTAAATATAATTCTGACGGCGGCCATTTTGTTGGTGGTAAATATAATTCTGACAGCGGCCATTTTGTTGGTGGTAAAAATAATTCTGACGGCGGCCATTTTGTTGGTGGTAAATATAATTCTGACGGCGGCCATTTTGTTGGTGGTAAATATAATTCTGACGGCGGCCATTTTGTTGGTGGTAAATATAATTCTGACGGCGGCCATTTTGGTGGTAAATATAATTCTGACGGCGGCCATTTTGTTGGTGGTAAATATAATTCTGACGGCGGCCATTTTGTTGGTGGTAAATATAATTCTGACGGCGGCCATTTTGGTGGTAAATATAATTCTGACGGCGGCCATTTTGTTGGTGGTAAATATAATTCTGACGGCGGCCATTTTGTTGGTGGTAAATATAATTCTGACGGCGGCCATTTTGTTGGTGGTAAATATAATTCTGACGGCGGCCATTTTGTTGGTGGTAAATATAATTCTGCCGGCGGCCATTTTGTTGGTGGTAAATATAATTCTGCCGGCGGCCATTTTGTTGTTGGTAAATATAATTCTGACGGCGGCCATTTTGTTGTTGGTAAATATAATTCTGACGGCGGCCATTTCGTGGATGGCAAATGTAATTCTGACGGCAGCCATGTTGTGGATGGCGAATGTGCTGCTCCTGGTGGTGAACATCTCAGATTAAGGCTACACGCCACATCACCAAATCCTTGTTACCCAGTAATGACCACTGATGGCCAATACTATATTCCTTCGGGAAATAAAAAGGCTTTACCCATGTTTCCTATCTCAGTGGTTTCCAATGAGGCACCAACCCTTTCTACTATCACTTCCAATGCCAATTTAGCCGCACACCCACATGAGATGCTCCAAGCAGCGGCCTCTCCTCCCAATGCTTCCACAACAGCAGTCTCATGCAGTCTACCTAACCCTATACCCGGTACCTCACAGGCTGTCTCGCAGCCAAGCGCACACCTGTATGGGACGGTGGCGACTGTATCAAGGGGGGGCTCAATCTGGGAGGAGGATACCAATAGCACAGGAAGCAGGGAGGGAATGTTGGCAACCTTTTTTTTTTTGAAAAAGAACTTCCTGAGGGACCCTTGTTAGTGGTGGGAAAGGGTGACATAACAACAATGGAGACAGACGCTATTGTTAATGCTGCCAATTCTCGGTTAGAGCACAATGGAGGTGTAGCTAGAGCTATAGTGGAAGCAGGAGGGGCGACTATTCAAGCTGACAGTCAAATCATTGTTGAGTCACGTGGTCAGATAGCTGTTGGGGACATAGCGGTGACTAAAGCTGGCAATCTTCCATGTAGAATGATCATACACACTGTGACCCCTACTTATGACCCTATTCATCCAGACGTCAGTGCTCAACAACTTAATGCAGCAATAACTCGCATTAATGAGGACAGGACTGTTAAAGCTTTTAAGACTGCCTGCGTCACCTGGAGCCCACACCATGATACTGGAGCTGCCCAAATAGAGCCCCTCATTCCAGGACTGTTACCTCCTCCTGCTCCTCATAAACAAGGGATTACATCTGTACTCGCGGTGCCATCTCTACTCCCGCCTCAGGTGCCACCACCAACAGTGCCGATGCTCATGTCTGAAGTGCCCACCCTCTATGTCAAGTTTACACCCCAGCAAGCTGCTACTCTGTTGAACCAGCTTCCAGATCCAGAAAAACAGCCGATGCCTTTCTACAGGAGCATGACGAGACATGGGACTCTGGTGTTGAGTTCTGCCAAGAACCTAAGACAAGGGCCTCGGATGAGTTGGCTGACCTATCAATTATTATTGTTGCCAATGGATTCCAGACGCCTCCAAGCTGATGCAACCATTGTACGATGACCTTAAGACGTCAGCATTTCCACTATGTCCCAAATCTGTTGAAGCCTTCTATGCTCTTAAACAGGCCATACAGTCTGCACCAGCTCTTGGAATCCCAAATTATCAACTACCTTTTTACTTGTTTGTCAGTGAAGTAGCAGGACATGCTTCCGGAGTCCTAGCACAAAAACATGGGGGAAGAACAAGACCAATCGGCTACTACTCTGCCCGCCTGGACTCTGTGTCTCAAGCTTCCCCGACTTGCCTCAAAGCTGTTCATGCTGCACATATGCTTCTGGACAAAACTTCTGATATCATCTTAGGACATCCGGTTCTCTTAATGGCTCCACACGACATAAAAGCTATTCTAGGCCAGACTGAACCTAAACACCTGTCGCTACAGCGTCATATGAGACTCCAATGTTCCCTCTTGATTCCGGATAATGTCACTCTTGTCCGCTGCACCATCTTCAACCCGTCCACGCTGCTTCCTCTTTCCAGGGGGGATGTGGATGATGATACTGATGCTCTCGGAGAAGATGCCTCTACACACTCAGAGGATCATGACTGTCTCGAACAAATGCAGGAAGAAGCAACCTCCAAGAAAAACGTGTCTGAAGACCCACTCCCACATGCTGACCTGACGTTCTTCACTGACGGTTCCAGATTTGCAGATGAAACAGGAAGATTCCATACGGGATATGCCGTGGTTACACATGACCAGGTCATCTCAGCTGGATCGCTACCACCGCACATGTCTGCACAAGAAGCGGAACTTAAAGCTTTGACGTTGGCTTGTCAGGAAGCGACGGAGAAGGTGGTCAACATCTACACGGATTCAAGATACACTTTTGGAGTGGCTCATGACTTCGACAGTATCTGGGCAGCCAGAGGATACCTAACGTCCAGTGGAACTCCTGTAAAACATGCTGCTATCATACAAGAACTTGTGGCCGCTCTAGATCTACCTTTGGAGGTTGCAGTGATCAAGATCAAAGCTCACGGGAGATTGGATTCTCCAGAAGCAAGGGGGAACTCCTTTGCTGACAAAACAGCAAAAACCTATGCTGTGGATCCATTTGGGAAAGAAAAAGCAGCGGTGTACGTGTCACAAGACACTGAAGAAGGGACTAAAGGCTCTCTTATGAGGATCATCCATCTACATCAAGACAAGACATCAGATGATGAAAAGAAGTCATGGCAAGAAGGAGGAGCTAAAAAGGATGAAGATGGAGTCTGGAGGATGAACAAAAAGGTCTGTCTACCCCGTAATCTGTACCCTTCAGTGACAGAATGGGCACACGGTATCACCCACAGAGGCAAGAATCAGATGAATGACCTAATTTGGAAGACTTATATGGCACCTGGAATCTCTACTGTTACCCAAAAATATTGCAAGTCCTGCCTTGTGTGTGCAACATGCAATCCAGCACCGCCTCAGAAAGTTACTCAGAAACATTTGGCTAAACCACTTTATCCCTTTCAGAGGATTCAGATTGATCACATTCAAATGCCAAAAGTAGGGAAGTACGAGTATGTACTGGTAGTGACTGACATGTTCTCAGGATGGCCCGAAGCCTATCCAGTAACAAACATGACTGCCAGAGTGACTGTTAAGAGACTGGTGACTGAAGTAGTATGCAGATATGGGGTCCCAGAGGTAATTGAGAGTGACCAAGGACCTGCGTTCACTGCAGCACTGACTAAGGAACTATGGACACTGGTGGGAGCGGATTTGGGTTTACATACTCCATATCACCCTCAGAGCAGTGGGAAAGTAGAAAGATTGAATGGCACCTTGAAAAATAAAATACTGAAAGCCAGTCAGGAGGTCAGACTTCCTTGGACAGACATTTTGCCCATTGCCTTATAAGTCAGAAACACTCCAAGGGGTCCCACTAAACTCACACCATACGAGATTTTTTTTTTTGGGGGGGCCTCCAAGATTGGGTAATATTTTCCACAACAGCTAGCCTTGGGAAGTGATACTCTTGTAAATTATGTAATTGTTGTTACTAAAGAACTGTCAGTAACACATGTACAAGTTTTATCATCCATTCCAGGTCCAGATTCCAGTGACGGTACCCATACTTTCTAACCTGGTGACTACATGCTGGTAAAGAAGTTCATCAGAAAAGACATTCCTGGAGTCAAGATTTAAGGGTCCCTACCAAGTGCTCCTGACTACTCCTACTTCGGTCAGGATTGCTGAGCGCCTCCTGGATCCATCTCTCACATTGTAAATTTGTTAGACAGTTAGGGACAGAGTAGGATCTGACTTGCTTGTCAAAGTCCAGCTACAAAGGGAGGTTTTCCACAAGGGAAAACTTGTCTCAAACTGGTGAAAACTCCAATTCCCCCTCCCGGGCAAGACGGTCAGATCTAGGATGTGTACATCAGGGTTAGTCGCACATGTGTATTTTACTCTAAGTCACCATGGAGATGGGAGATTGGAGAGTAATAGATCCAGCAGGTAGGGAAGTCCCGAAGACATGGGTAACGCGCTCCGATATACCTCCGGTATACCCGTAATTGGTCACACATTCTCTGGTGTCTATAGCATCCATATTGTCATGAAGCTTCTGATGTCATAATAACACTTAACATCGATGGGTTAGGGAACCACGGTGGGATCAAGATAAAAGAAAAGGTTAATAAAGTATTTAGGGGGGACTGTTGAGGAGAGCCATAAGATCAAATACTTAATTAACCTCAACACATAAGGTAATTGAGGGAAGCAACCCATAACATGTATTGTTTAACCTTACATAAGTTTTCCTCAGACAAAGTAAGACACTTAAGATGGCTGCCATCTCCTCTACCAGAGCCGTGTGCTCTGGTATCCAAGATGAACAATGAAGACACTGAAGATGGCCGCCATTTCCTGTTTCAGCATGCCGTGTGCTCTGGTATCCAAGATGACGCCCACCCTGATGACCTCATGGATCCACCCACAGTGACGCCCACCCTGATGACCTCACGGACCAACCCACCCTGATGACCTCATGGATCCACCCATGGACTTGCTCATGCCCAACCCACTAACCAATGGAATACATCCGATCACTCCCATTTTAGAGCTAACCGAGCCCCCTTACAGGAGATATATAACATTGTGTTTGACTAATAAACTTCCCTTCTTGGAGCTGAGCCACACATTGATCAAGGAGAGTTACAGCTGACTGTGTCTGGTGTATTTCTTTAGTGCACATGATCAATATCCATTAGGCCAGGAGTAGGCAACTAGAGAATTGAACATTATATTAATTGTTCAACCCTAATAAAGGAAGAAGGAAGGAAAGGAAGAAGGGAAGAAGGAAGGAAGGAAGGAAGGAAGGAAGGAAGGAAGGAAGGAAGGAAAGAAAGAACCTGCACTAAAAGTTATACCTGCCAACTCTCCTGGAACTTTTGGGGGCTTCCAGTATAAAGGGAGCCCCCTTATAGCATATACCTCCCTCTTTGGAAAGGTAATTGTCGAACCTGCCCGAAACCTTGCAAAAACGTGTTATCTTCTTGGGTTTCTTCATTTAGGGAGGTGGAGAGCTTCAAGGAAAAGTGTGGTTATGGTTCAACTTTGCCGCCACTAAGTAAACTGGATCCTCCTGAATACTTGCCAAGAAAGCTGCTGCATATGACAAAAAAATGGAGCCCTAGTTCTATCGCAGGCACGGGGGCCCCTTTCCTCCACATATGCTGCTGGGTACATGGACCCCAATTTGTGCACACCCATAGGGCCTCTCTGTCAGAACAGATCCCCCCGAGGATGTCCAGGGCGTGCCTTCTCTCCAGAGCCATATCAAAATGAAGTTGTGCAGGCTCAGGAAATGAGTCAGCCATAAAAGGCCAGTGCGTCTCCCGGAGACCCCGTAATCTGTATGATCCCTTTACAATAATACCATTTCCGAGAGGGACAGCGGACCCAGAGCCCGGCGTAGCCATGTAAACTGCTTCCTGTATATGCCAAACATTGCGGGGCCCGGACCCCCGTGATCACTAGCACATGGTACCGGACCACGTATTCACCCTCTCTCCTTCTTACTTCACACCCAGTATGGTTTAAAAATAAAATCCATGTGTATGGTGACTTTACCCATGGGATTAAAGGGGGTGTCCAGATAGGAAAACCCCTTTTCATACGCCCTACTTCAGGATCCTCATCTCTTGGCCAAGTGTCCTGTCTTTTCCATCCTGCAGATGGACATAGTGTAATTCTTCATTTCCCCTGCGGAGGCGCTGTAGGAACACTTGCTGCCAGTTTTTTTCATAGATTGCAACTGGTCATTCCCAGAATAGAAACTCTGTGATCACCTGGTAAAGAGAGTTCAAAGCGGAGAACCCTCTAAAACCTTCCCGTCGCCTCCAATTTTTGCATTTTCGTTTTTCCAAGAGATGTAACTTATAATAATTCTTCCATCGATATAGCTTTGATTTTTTTCTGTAGGACAATTTGTTGTTTTGAACGAAGCCATTCATTTTACCAAACAAAATAAGAGAAAAAAAATTATCCCAAAAATACAATGCACCATTTTTTATTTTTTTTATTTTTTTATTTTTTTTTTGGGGGGGGGGGTGTTATTATGATGTTCATTATGTAAAAAAAAAAAAGTTAAAAATTACCTGGAAACATGATTGTTCACTGTGACACGATTGTGTCTATACCAAACTTGTATTTTTTATTTTTTTTTTAATAATTTTACTGGTTAAAAAAAATACAAAATTTTATTTTTTTTTTAACATTTTTTTCTGTCTGCAGCTGTTTGAAGACTCATTTACTTATGATGGTCAGTTGTGGATATTATTAGAACATTGTTTTGGTCACTTTTTATTCCATTTTTTTGGGGGGATTGAATACGATATTACCGAAAACCCCGACAATTTAGGCATTTTGATTTTTTTTTTTTATAATACAGGTTAATTAATTTTTCAACTTTGAGGTGGTCTGTGGTCATAAATCTACTGAGAGGAGCTCAGAAAAATACAGAATGAGCTCACTGGCAGATTCTCAGTTAACTCATTCTGCAGACAGCAATAGACAGTACCATGCAGACACTATAGAAGGTAAAGGGTGCAAAATTTATAACAAACACAATAGTAAAAGATTCTTAGCCCCAAATACATGCCTTTAGGCAGTGATATCATACTCGTGTTGTATTTGCTTTATGGCGGCGCTGCTCCGGCTCATAGGACGAGGTTCGTAGAGTTGTGATGTGCCGAAAACCAGGACCTGTATCTTTATTTGGTGGGTGGGAAAACCTCGCTGCGTTAGATACCGATCTACACCCGGCAATCAGGAAGAGATCTGATCATCACTGGGGGCGCTATCATGATGAAGCTTCCTTCCTCTGCCCGTAGGAGATCCCATCTCAGCATTCATGTATCGCAGTGGTGAGAAAAGATGCAAAAACACAGCGGCCATTTATTAATAGGGTGGGTATCGGGGGTGCAGAGGATGCAGCCGCCCCCCGAAGGCTCAGAGACCCCGCTGCCAACCCAGGCCGAGCTCAAAGATCAGAACAATTGTGGTGTAGGGGATACTGGTGTCTTGGACACAGAGTGGTGTCTAGTGCCCCCTCTCAAGGATGGTGGAAGTACTGCAGACGGGTATTGGAGACAATTCAGGAAACGAGCTTGGTGGTGACAGTCATTCTCATAAGAGGCAACACCTTGAACAGAGATGGATGATTGACAATGACATCAACAGTGGGATTACGGCATTTTACACAAACTGCTGGCAATGACCTCAGCCGCTCCGCAGCCAGCTTTTCCATGTCAGTCTAAAAAAGTTACGACAATCTTGCGCACTCCTACACTAACATGGTCACAGTGTATCGGTCTCTCACGCTCAGATACCAGACCCTTCGCCCTCTCTGTGGTGTGGTATGATTTGTCATACTCCTCTGGTGCGGCTATCCTCACAGTCAGGAGAATGCATGCACATCACTCACAAGAATAGTCCTGTCTGCTACACGATGGGATGGTCTCCTTGACCGATGGCAGTACAGACTGAAGATTTCTGCTTTGTTCTTCCTTGCCCTTACGATATATCAGGGAGTGCTACTCATCCCCACTACTAGCTAGCAAAGGCGCAGACTGCTGACTTATCCCATGCGACTTTTTATAAAGTTGCAATTTTTTTTTTATATTTTTGCGAATATGTACTCCAGTCCCAACATGGAATGACTTTTGTTTTTGCAGAATTTTTTATGCAAATTTTTTCTAAAACGTGACTTTGTGGTCTAGGAATGCACAAAGAAAAGGTTAAAGACAAAAAAAGACAGTTTTTCATTCATGAACCACGTCCGCCATTTTAATAGAAATTGTCGCAAAAAACGTCAACCGATACCACAAGTAAAAAAAAAAGTAAAAGTGACTTTAAAAAATGTAAATGACAAATCGAGGGCCATTATGTTTGAAAACTGTGGGTCCAATTCATCACATTATGTTTTTTTAATCACTTTTTTTTTATTGTTGCATTTTTTTTCTTTTGACAAACAGGAAAAACAAACAAACCTGACATTAAAAAAGTGCAAATGGAAAGATTTATATGGCCCAAAAAAAACAGGTGCAAATGTAATAATGAATCTGGCCTGTGTTTATAGTAAAGCAGGTGAGAGGCTCCATCTGGTGGAGAAAATGGGGTAGTGCAACACACAAAAAAGCGTCCTGCCAGCACTATTAGGGAGGGTGCACACACGATGTTTACTGCTGCTTAACCATGGAAATGCTGCTGTCAATCTGTGACAGTGGGGATTAAATGGTTACAATCAGTGAAGCGTCATCATCGCCCCCACTCACCTTTGTGAGACCATCGAGGAGTGCAAATGGCTAGAGAGAGTCATATAAATCACCCCCAGAAAAATAATAATAATAAATAATAAATAAAATAAAAATAATAAAATAAAATATGAAAAATAAATACATTTGAAAGAATAAATAAGTAACACAAATAAAAAAAAGTAATAAAAATAAAATAAAAAATAAATCAAATAAATAATAATAAAAAAATCTGTGTAGCATCTGCTCATCCCCCCCCCCCACTCACCCCGGTGAGCCAATTGTGGAGCGAAAATGGCGAGGCTTCATGGTCATGGTCATTTACATTACTCCCAGTAAAAATATAAATATAATAATAATTACATAATAATAAAAATAAATAATAAAATGAAAAAAAAAATTATATATATATATAAAGGAAAACAGCACCGACATACCGTAAGGAACAAGGACATTGTAATAAATATACAACGAATTCTGAATCACACGTCAGGAAGTGTCGTATGTTGTCAATCTTGTCAACCAACATTTACTGGTTATGGCAGAAAGGGTTGTTTTCCATGTTTATCTTGTGTTAATTGTTGTCTAATGCTCAAGGGCTCAAATTTCACTCATCCTGTAACAAATGAGGAGTTCAACATACGACACTTCCTGACGTGTGATTCAGAATTTGTTGTATATTTATTACAATGTCCTTGCTCCTTATGGTATGTCGGTGAAACCACTTGTGATTTTAAGACAAGAATCAATCAACACCGACATACCATAAGGAAAAAAAGCATGGACCTGCCGGTTTCTAAACATTTTGCGGAGAAATCACATACTGAGAAACAACTGCGTTTCCGCATAATAGATATGATACCTATCCAAAGGAGAGTAGGAGATCGTGTGCGATTATTGAAAAAGAGGGAACTGGAATGGATAGTGACATTGAATACTCTTAAACCACATGGTCTGAATGTAGATTTTAAATTAAATCAGCTTATGTAATCATACATTGTATATATTCTTCTCCGCATTTTATACCTTGTTTTTATATAGACATCCTTTTGGATTTAAAGTAATGTCTGTTCCTTTTTATTTTTTCTTCAAGGTGTCCCATCCTATGAAACAAATATTCTTATTTTCATTTTTTTATTTGTTATTTTCCTTATTTTCCTTTGTTTTTTGTAATCAATGTCGTATATTGAAATTGATGGAACTATAATGTATATGCACTTTCTCTCGATGGCAATGTAAAGGTAAAAGATATAAAAAATAAAAAAAAAAATAAATTCTCATTAGCAGTTTTAAACTTTTTGTGGCATTTTTCTTTATATTCACTAGAAGGGATTTGGATTATGGGGCTAAAGATCTGAGGTCTTCATGTGTCACATGCAATGGATTGGAGAAACACAGGGGTCTAACCGCCTCCTAAGGTCTCTGGGTCCATGCATTGGAATGGGAGACCCCACTTAATTGGGGAGGGTCATCCCGGACCTAGTGACACATAAATGGGCTTATGTCCTGACCCTGTATCTCTGCAGCACATGTAAGTCCATCCCATAAGCGAACTTTGCTGCGTTCTTTTGGTTAATGTTACCTCATATTGCCCTCTTGGAGAGATAATTGGAGTCCTTCATAAAATTTTGCTTCGTTTTCTATTATTTTAGTTCCACCGTATATAGATACACCAATAATGGAGTACCATAGTTAATATGGCATTTTGAGATGGTACTGCGCAATTGCGTACTGAGCATTATGGGTCTTAAACACAAACGTCAGACATGCGTAATAGGTACATAGTATTGGAATACCTTAACTGATATGGCGCCTTACTCTCTGGAATTGCTCTGCGCAACTGCGTACTCGAGCATTGTGGGTCCTAGACATTAATGTCATGGGCATGCGCAGTAGGCACACGCCGAGAATATGGCACGCATGAGGAATATGCTATTGTAAGTGTAGTCTCATTATGTTTCATGGGACTGGGACACCTGGATGCGGTAATTTATTTAATTGATCATCTAGTGAACCTTTATGATTATGACATATTATATTATGTTTTATTCGTATGGATAATAAATTTGAAGGGATTGCTTCAACATGCACATATGCACTTTTACGGATCACTTGTCACTGATGCACTTTTTAGTATTTTTTATTATTGATTCTAATGATTGTATTGATCAGAAATGTATGTGTTTCCTATAAAAACTTGTCACACCTATGTATTCACTATATATTACATCCGAAACGTTGCCACGCCGTTTGGGCAATAAAGTCCACCTTTTTTTCAGTTTTTTGTGCCGTTTTCCTTTTTTTTTAATTCTATTTTGAAAACCATTTGATTACTGGTTGGGGAAGCTTTGCACGACAGAAGAAGTTGTCCACTACTATAACTTTTTTTTTTTTTTTTCATAAATCTTGCTATTATGTGCCACTGAAAACATCCACTGTGTTTATTTTAGCAATATTACCTTTTATCATGCTGTAGCAGCACATCTTCAGTGCTGGATCCAGCTCTCATGGGGTTAATCGACAACTTCCTTTCTCCTGAGTTATTGTGCTCTAATACTACAAGTTCCATGATGCATTGCATTCGCCTGTAACTCTGCACCTGGCACACCCACTCCAAAACACACCCCAACCTCTCCCTCCTCTCCCCCCTCTGTCTTAAAGGGAACCTATCACCCCGTTTTTTAAAGATTAGATAAAAATAGTGTGAAATAGGGGCAGAGCTGGGCTTTACATTACTGCCTTTTCGGTGCCTTTACACCCCCGTTAGGCTGCCGAAATACCTTTGTGAAGTGTCCGTTTTGTCCTGTCACTCAAGCTGGTCAGGTCGGATGGGCGTGGTCACAGCGCTGTTTCTCCCCCAGGATCCTGCTCATCATTACGTTGGTGGCGTAGTGGTGTGCGCATGTCCAGCAGATGAATCCACTGCCCAGGAGATGAATAACAGCGCGGTCTTCGCTATTCAGCCGTTTACCGGTGGGCGCGGCCATCTTTCCTGTGGCCGCGCCTACGCAGATGGAGCGCTCTGCTGCCCGGGGCTTCAGGAAAATGGCCGCCGCGATCTCCATCTGCGCACGCGCGGAATCCCGCGGCCATATGTAACTATGTAACTATGTCGTGTAACAGAAAATGTGAAAAAAAGTCAAAGTGCGATGAAATTGCAAAAAAAGTGCAATCCGAGACTTGTTTTTTGCTTGGCTTTTTTGCTAGGTTCACTAAATGCTAAGGCTGTGTGCACACGTTGCGGATTTGATTGCAGATCCGCAGCGTTTTTTTGCTGCACAGAATTGCATCAAATCCGCAGTGTAGTGCACAACCAATGTAAGTCTATGGGAGCCGCAGACTTGTGCACATGCTGCGGAAAAGGCTGCACCGAAACGCAGCTTTTTTTTCTCACAGCATGTCACTTCTTTTGTGCGGAACTGCAGCGTTTCTGCACCCTTAGGCTGGGATCACACACAGCGAGATACGGCTGAGTCTCGCAGGTTAAAACCAAGCTCTGGCACCGGCACTCCAGAACGGAGCGTGCAGCCACACAGCAATACATGGAGCTGCACGCTCCGCTCCGGACTGCCAGTGCCAGAGCTTGTTTTTAACCTGCAAGACTCGGCCGTATCTCGCTGTAGTCTGACTCCGGCCTTAGAATTTCATTGAGTCGGGCACATCCACAGCAAAACTGCAGATGTAAAAAAGATCTGCAGTTTTGCTGTGGATGTGGGTCCGAAAACCCTGCAGCTCAGGAGGAGGGAAGTGTGTGGGCGGTGACTGTGTGCGTGTATGCATACCTCCCAACTTTTTAAGATGGGAAAGAGGGACAAAGTTAGCGGCGCGCAACGCGCGCCGCTGCAAATTTTAGACCACGCCTCTGACCACACCCATTCATAACTAGTCACACCCATATCCACGTCCCAACCACACCCATTTAGCACTGCTGATCACACTGTTTCATATACAATAATTATAAACAAAAAAATATGGCCACACAGTGCTCCATACTGTATAATGGCCACACATGATGCTCCATATTGTATAATGGCCACACATGATGCTCCATACTGTATAATGACCGCACATGATGCTCCATACTGTATAATGACCGCACATGATGCTCCATACTGTATAATGGCCGCACATGATGCTCCATACTGTATAATGGCCACACATGATGCTCCATACCGTATAATGACCCCAAATGATGCTCCATACTGTAAAATGACCGCACATAATGCTCCATACTGTATAATGACCCCACATGATGCTCCATACTGTATAATGACCGCACATGATGCTCCATACTGTATAATGACCGCACATGATGCTCCATACTGTATAATGACCGCACATGATGCTCCATACTGTATAATGACTGCACATGATGCTCCATACTGTAAAATGACCGCACATGATGCTCCATACTGTATATTGGCTGCACATGATGCTCCATACTGTATATTGGCTGCACATGATACTTCGTACTATATAATAGCCACACATAGCTACTCCTACACACGCGGCTGCGCTCCTTACACCTCGCACAGACATGGCTCCACTCCATACAACTCGCACACACATGGCTCCGCTAAATACACCTCGCACACACACGGCTCCGCTCCATACACCTCGCACACACGGCTCCGCTCCATACACCTAGTACACACACGGCTCCGCTCCATACACCTCATACACACACAGTTCCGCTCCATACACCTCGCACACACACCTTAATTGTGCCATGATTTGCTGTCTCATTATAGCACATGATGATAGTGTCAGACTGTCACAGGGGCTTTGGCTTTGCCCTTTTTTGCGTGGGGAAAAAAGCAGCCACAATAGCGTCGTCACCCTCTCCTCCTCTGAAATGCACTGACTGGAGTGTCAGTGAGTCATCGATCTGTGAGCACTGAGCAGCCGAGGCAAACAGGGAGGCTGTGAGTGTCCATCCCTCCCTGCTCAGCCCCAGACTCATTCCACGCACGATTTATACTAGCAGGCATTGTCAGCAGTCCACACTGGTCTGCTGGCAGCTGCTTACATTGCCGCCGGCACCCAGGCTCTGCTGTTACATACCTCAAACTACAAGTGTCCCCTCTCTCTCCCCCTCTCTGAATGGTGACGCTGGGAGACTCAGGAACATACAGGGGAAGGGGCGTGGCCTAACAAAAGGGGGCGTGGCAGAGTTTCTCCTGTTCTGTGTCCAGGACCACAGCGTCCTGCGCTGGACAGCGGGGCACAGCATGAAATCCGGGACAATCCCGCACAATGAGGGACGGTTGGGAGCTATGCGTGTATGTGTGTGCCGGCGGGGTCTGCGGGACTGTTCGGGTGTGTGCAGGGCTGTGCGGGGGGTCTTTTGGGGTTTGTGTGCAGGCATCATCCGATGGGACTACAAGTACGCAGCATCCAATCTGCAGCTAATTCAGATGTAAGGCTACTTTCACACTTCCGTCGGTACGGGGCCGTCGCAAACCGCCGGCCCGACGGACGTTGTGCTAAATTTTTACAACGCATCTGCTGCCCAGGAGGGGGCGGCGTTCCGGCAGCGCATGTGCGGACACGTCGCACAAAAAATGTTACATTGAACTTTTTTTGTGCGTCACGTTCGTTAAAACACAACGGATCCGTCGCTAATACAAGTGTATGGGCAAAAAACGCATCCTGCGAGCACATTTGCGAGCACACATCCTGCGAGCACATCCGTTTTTTGCCCATAACGACGGATTGCGACAGAGCCCAGAAGAAAAACCGCGCAAAAACCACACCAAAAAACTTAAAAAAAAGCATCAAAACCATGCAAAAAATGCACCAAAAGCGCATCAAAACTGCATCAAAACTGCACCAAAAACTGCAGCAAAAACTGCACCAAAAACGCAGCAAAAACTGCATCAAAGCTGCACCAGAAACTGCATCAAAACTGCACCAAAAGCTGCATCAAAAACTGAATCAAAACTTCACCAAAAACTGCATGAAAAAGCATAAAAAACCTGAATCAAAACCACACAAAAAAGCGCACCGAAAACCGCACAAAAAAGCGGCATCAAAACCGCGCAAAAACCGTGAAAAAACCGTGAAAAAATGCATCAAAAACGCAGCTGCGTTTTCTGCAAGGAGATGCAGATTTTGTGCAGAAAATTCTACACCCCAATCTGCAACGTGTGCACACAGCCTAAAACTGACCTGCCATTATGATTCTCCAGGTCATTACGAGTTCATAGACACCAAACATGTCTAGGTTATTTTTTATCTAAGTGGTGAAAAAAATTCCAAACTTTGCTAAAAAGAAATAAAATAATTGCACCATTTTCTGATACGCCTAGCGTCTATATTTTCTGTGGTTTCGGGTCAGGTAAGGGCTAATTTTTTGCACGCCGAGCTGACGTTTTTAATGATACAACTTTTGTGCAGATACGTTCTTTTGATCGCCCGTTATTGCATTTTAATGCAATGTCGCGGTGACCAAAAAAAACATAATTTTGGCTTTTGATTTTTTTTTTCTCGCTACGCCGTTTAGCGATCATGTAAATTTTTTTGGTTGTATTGAAAACAGCTGACATGTTGCGGCTTTGAAGTGGGCTCACCACAAAGCCCACCTCTGTTATGGTTCCCAATGGCAGGGGAACATCAGAAACATAGAAAAACGGACAAGCTCTCGGGTGATGGAAACTAGAGCTGACCGCGATGCTAAACCTATACACACAACTAATAGTAGCCAGGGAACGTGCCTACGTTTTCGCTAGACGTCTCGCACCAGCCGGAGGACTAACTACCCCTAATAGATGAAACACAGTCCTGGCTTGCCTCCAGAGGAAAATTCCCCACAGGAGATAGTAGCCCCCACATATAATAACGGTGAGTTAAGGTGAAAAGACAAACGTAGTATGAAAACAGATTTAGCACAGCGAGGCCCACTAACTAGATAGCAGAAGGATACAATAGTGGACTTTGCAGTCAGCTACAAAACCCTATCAAAAACCATCCTGAAATTACCTTAAACTCATGTGCCAACTCATGGCACCGGAGTGGCAATTTCAGCCCACAAGAGCTTCCAGCTGCAGAGAATCACATAACTGCAAACTGGACAAAACATACAAAAATAGACTAAGGACAGAAATATCCAACTTAGTCAGCAGACTGGGAGCAGGTACATGCAACAGAAAGACTCTGGTTACATTGATGGCCGGCATTGGAATGACTGAGGAACAAGGCTAAGTAGGAAACTCCCACATCCTGATAGAAACAGGTGAAAAGCTCACAAGACACCAGTACCACAAGCGACCACTGGGGGAGCCAAATAACCGAATCACAACAGTACCCCCCCCTTAAGGAGGGGGCACCGAACCCTCACAAGAACCACCAGGGCGATCTGGATGAGCCCTATGAAAGGCACGGACCAAATCAGAGGCATGAACATCTGAAGCTGAAACCCAAGAATTATCCTCCTGACCGTAGCCCTTCCACTTAACCAGATATTGAAGTCTACGTCTGGAAACACGGGAGTCCAAGATTTTCTCCACCACGTACTCCAATTCACCCTCAACCAGCACAGGAGCAGGAGGCTCAACAGAAGGCACAACTGGCACCTCATACCTCCGCAATAACGACCGATGGAAAACATTATGGATAGCAACGGATGCTGGGAGGTCCAAACGAAAAGACACAGGGTTAAGAATTTCCAAAATCCTATAAGGTGTTGTGAATTTGGATTCTGGGCTCCCCCGGTGGCCGCTTGTGGAATTGGACTTGTCATCCTCTTTCCTGTTTCACCTGGTTCCATCAGTAGTGGGTGTCGCTATTTAAGCTCATTTCTCTGGTGGTTTCTTGCCGGTCAACAATGTTATCTGATGTCTCTCAGTGCTTGTTCCTGCTTCTAGACTACTACTAGATAAGTTGGACTTTTGTCCATGTTTTGTTTTGCCTATTTGTTCCAGTTCACAGCTGAAGTTTTGTTACTGTGTCTGGAAAGCTCTCGTTGATCAGGGATTGCTACTCTGGCGTTATGAGTTAATGCCAGAGTTTAAGGTAATCTCTGGATGGTGTTTTGTTAGTGTTTTTCTGCTGACCATGAAAGTATACTATCTGTCTTCTGCTATCTAGTAAGCGGACCTCAAATTTGCTAAGACTATTTTCCTGCTGCGTTTGTTGTTTCATCTGAACTCACCGTCATTATATGTGGGGGGCTACTGTCTTCTTTGAATATTTCTCTAGAGGTGAGCCAGGTCTTATATTTCCCTCTGCTAGCTATTTAGGTCTTAGGCCAGAGCTGGGCATCTAGCGATAAATAGGAAATGCTACCTGGCTATTTCTAGTTGCGCGGCAGGCTTAGTTCATGGTCAGTATAGTTCCATCTTCCGAGAGCTTGTCCCTCTATAGGCTTGCTATGATCTCTGCCTGCAGAGATCATGACAGTTTGACCGGCCAATAAAGTGTTAAAGACCCAGGTTGAGAAAGGAGAGTTATAAGAAGTCTGCTGGAATTTTTTTTTTTTTTTTTTTTTTTTCCTCCAGTCTGCCTTGCTGCAGTCTTTTTTCTCTCTCTCCTCCTAATCTCTGTATGGCTCTGTGTGCACCTGACAATAATGGATCTCCAGAGTGTAACTGCGGGTTTGAATAATCTCATCACGAAAGTACAAAATTTACAAGATTTTGTGGTACATGCTCCGGTATCTGAGCCGAGAATTCCTTTGCCGGAGTTCTTCACAGGGAATAGAGCTAGCTTCCAGAATTTCCGAAATAATTGTAAGCTTTATTTGTCCCTGAAGTCTCGTTCAGCTGGAGACCCTGCTCAGCAGGTTAGGATTGTGATTTCCTTGCTCAGGGGTGACCCTCAAGATTGGGCCTTCTCATTGCCAGCAGGGGATCCTGCGTTACGCGATGTGGATGCGTTTTTTCTGGCCTTGGGCTTGCTTTATGAGGAACCTCATTTGGAACTTCAGGCAGAAAAAACTTTGATGGCACTATCTCAGGGGCAAGACGAAGCTGAAGTTTTCTGCCAAAAATTCCGTAAATGGTCCGTGCTTACTCAGTGGAATGAGTGCGCCTTGGCGGCAACTTTCAGAGAAGGTCTCTCTGATGCCGTTAAGGATGTTATGGTGGGGTTCCCTGTGCCTGCAGGTCTGAATGAGTCCATGACAATGGCTATTCAGATTGATAGGCGTCTGCGGGAGCGCAAACCGGTGCACCATCTGGCGGTGTCTATGGAAAAGACGCCAGAAAGTATGCAGTGTGATAGAATTCTGTCCAGGAGCGAGCGACAGAATTTTAGACGGAAGAATGGATTGTGTTTCTATTGTGGGGATTCTACTCATGTTATATCAGCATGCTCTAGGCGTACAAAGAAGCTTGATAAGTCTGTTTCCATTGGCACCATTCAGTCTAAGTTTATTTTGTCTGTAACCCTGATTTGCTCTTTGTCATCCATTGCCACGGACGCCTATGTTGACTCTGGCGCCGCTCTGAGTCTTATGGATTGGTCCTTTGCCAATCGTTGTGGTTTTGATTTAGAGCCTTTGGAGACTCTTATTCCTCTGAAGGGGATTGACTCCACCCCATTGGCTAATAATAAACCACAATACTGGACACAAGTAACCATGCGTATCAATCCGGATCACCAGGAGATTATTCGTTTCCTGGTGCTGTATAATTTACATGACGATTTGGTACTGGGATTGCCATGGTTGCAGTCTCACAACCCAGTCTTGGACTGGAGAGCAATGTCTGTGTTGAGCTGGGGATGTAAGGGTATTCATGGGGACTTACCTTTGGTTTCTATTTCGTCGTCCATTCCCTCTGAAGTCCCTGAGTTCCTCTCTGATTATCAAGACGTCTTTGACGAACCCAAGCTTGGGTCGTTACCTCCGCACCGTGAGTGCGATTGTGCCATAGATTTGATACCGGGTTGTAAATATCCAAAGGGTCGTTTGTTTAATTTGTCTGTGCCGGAACATGCTGCTATGCGGGAATATATAAAGGAGTCTTTGGAAAAGGGACATATTCGTCCATCTTCTTCTCCCTTGGGAGCTGGGTTTTTCTTTGTCTCAAAAAAAGACGGCTCTTTGAGACCATGTATTGATTATCGGCTTCTGAATAAGATCACTGTTAAGTATCAATACCCATTGCCATTGCTTACTGATTTGTTTGCTCGTATAGAGGGTGCTAAGTGGTTCTCTAAAATTGATCTTCGTGGGGCGTATAATTTGGTGCGGATCAGGCAGGGGGATGAGTGGAAGACCGCATTTAATACGCCCGAGGGCCACTTTGAGTATTTGGTCATGCCTTTTGGTCTTTCTAATGCCCCTTCAGTTTTCCAGTCTTTTATGCATGATATTTTCCGCGATTTTCTGGATAAATTTATGATAATATATCTGGATGATATTCTGATTTTTTCTGATGACTGGGACTCTCATGTCCAGCAGGTCAGGAGAGTTTTTCAGGTTCTGCGGTCTAATTCTTTATGTGTGAAGGGGTCTAAGTGCGTTTTTGGGGTCCAGAAAATTTCCTTTTTGGGGTATATTTTTTCTCCCTCTTCCATTGAGATGGATCCCGTCAAGGTGCAAGCTATTTGTGACTGGACTCAGCCCTCCTCTCTTAAGGGTCTTCAGAGATTTTTGGGCTTTGCCAACTTTTACCGCCGATTTATTGCTGGTTTTTCGGATGTCGTTAAACCACTGACTGATTTGACCAGACAAGGCGCTGATGTTGCTAATTGGTCCCCTCATGCTGTAGAGGCCTTTCAGGAGCTTAAGCGCCGTTTTGCCTCTGCCCCTGTGTTGCGTCAGCCTGATGTGAATCTGCCTTTTCAGGTTGAGGTTGACGCTTCGGAGATCGGAGCTGGGGCAGTGTTGTCGCAGAAAGGTTCCGACTGCTCCGTCATTAGGCCTTGTGCCTTCTTTTCTCGCAAATTTTCGCCCGCAGAGCGGAATTATGATGTTGGGAATCGGGAGCTTTTGGCCATGAAGTGGGCGTTTGAGGAGTGGCGCCATTGGCTCGAGGGGGCTAGGCATCAGGTGGTGGTATTGACTGACCACAAAAATTTGATTTATCTTGAGACTGCCAGACGCCTGAATCCTAGACAGGCGCGCTGGTCTTTATTTTTTTCTCGCTTTAATTTTGTGGTGTCATACCTACCGGGTTCTAAGAATGTTAAGGCAGATGCCCTTTCTAGGAGTTTTGACCCGGACTCTCCTGGTAATTCTGAACCCACAGGTATCCTTAGGGAGGGAGTAATTTTGTCGGCCGTTTCTCCTGATCTGCGGCGGTCCTTGCAAGAGTTTCAGGCGGATAGACCGGATCGTTGTCCGCCTGATAGACTGTTTGTTCCGGATGATTGGACCAGCAGAGTCATCTCTGAGGTACATTCTTCTGCATTGGCAGGTCATCCCGGAATTTTTGGTACCAGGGATTTGGTGGCAAGATCCTTCTGGTGGCCTTCCCTGTCACGAGATGTGCGAGTCTTTGTGCAGTCATGTGACGTTTGTGCTCGGGCCAAGTCTTGTAGTTCTCGGGCTAGCGGACTGCTGTTGCCCTTGCCTATTCCTAAGAGGCCTTGGACACACATCTCGATGGATTTTATTTCAGATCTGCCTGTTTCCCAGAAGATGTCTGTCATTTGGGTGGTCTGTGACCGTTTCTCTAAAATGGTCCATTTGGTTCCTCTGCCCAAGTTGCCTTCTTCTTCTGAGTTGGTTCCTCTGTTTTTTCAGAATGTTGTCCGATTGCACGGTATTCCTGAGAATATTGTTTCTGACAGAGGTACCCAATTTGTGTCTAGATTTTGGCGGGCATTCTGTGCTAGGATGGGCATAGATTTGTCTTTTTCATCTGCTTTTCACCCTCAGACTAATGGCCAGACCGAGCGGACTAATCAGACCCTTGAGACATATCTGAGGTGTTTTGTCTCTGCTGACCAGGATGATTGGGTTGCTTTTTTGCCATTGGCAGAGTTCGCCCTCAATAATCGGGCCAGCTCTTCCACCTTGGTGTCCCCGTTTTTCTGTAATTCGGGGTTTCACCCTCGATTTTCCTCCGGTCAGGTGGAATCCTCGGATTGTCCTGGAGTGGATGCGGTGGTGGAGAGATTGCATCACATCTGGGGGCAGGTTATGGACAATTTGAAGTTGTCCCAGGAGAAGACTCAGCGTTTTGCCAACCGTCATCGTCGTGTTGGTTCTCGGCTTTGTGTTGGAGATTTAGTGTGGTTGTCTTCTCGTTTTGTCCCTATGAGGGTCTCTTCTCCTAAGTTTAAACCTCGGTTCATCGGCCCTTATAGAATATTGGAGATTCTTAATCCTGTTTCTTTCCGTTTGGACCTCCCTGCGTCCTTTTCCATTCATAACGTTTTTCATCGGTCGTTATTGCGCAGGTATGAGGTACCTGTTGTACCTTCAGTTGAGCCTCCTGCTCCGGTGTTGGTTGAGGGTGAGTTGGAGTACGTTGTGGAGAAAATTTTGGACTCTCGTGTTTCCAGACGGAAACTCCAGTATCTGGTCAACTGGAAGGGTTACGGCCAGGAGGATAATTCTTGGGTCAATGCATCTGATGTTCATGCTTCTGATCTTGTTCGTGCCTTCCATAGGGCTCATCCTGGTCGCCCTGGTGGATCTGGTGAGGGTTCGGTGCCCCCTCCTTGAGGGGGGGGTACTGTTGTGAATTTGGATTCTGGGCTCCCCCGGTGGCCGCTTGTGGAATTGGACTTGTCATCCTCTTTCCTGTTTCACCTGGTTCCATCAGTAGTGGGTGTCGCTATTTAAGCTCATTTCTCTGGTGGTTTCTTGCCGGTCAACAATGTTATCTGATGTCTCTCAGTGCTTGTTCCTGCTTCTAGACTACTACTAGATAAGTTGGACTTTTGTCCATGTTTTGTTTTGCCTATTTGTTCCAGTTCACAGCTGAAGTTTTGTTACTGTGTCTGGAAAGCTCTCGTTGATCAGGGATTGCTACTCTGGCGTTATGAGTTAATGCCAGAGTTTAAGGTAATCTCTGGATGGTGTTTTGTTAGTGTTTTTCTGCTGACCATGAAAGTATACTATCTGTCTTCTGCTATCTAGTAAGCGGACCTCAAATTTGCTAAGACTATTTTCCTGCTGCGTTTGTTGTTTCATCTGAACTCACCGTCATTATATGTGGGGGGCTACTGTCTTCTTTGAATATTTCTCTAGAGGTGAGCCAGGTCTTATATTTCCCTCTGCTAGCTATTTAGGTCTTAGGCCAGAGCTGGGCATCTAGCGATAAATAGGAAATGCTACCTGGCTATTTCTAGTTGCGCGGCAGGCTTAGTTCATGGTCAGTATAGTTCCATCTTCCGAGAGCTTGTCCCTCTATAGGCTTGCTATGATCTCTGCCTGCAGAGATCATGACAATAAGGACTGATGAACCGAGGCTTAAACTTAGGAGAAGAGACCCTCATAGGGACAAAACGGGAAGACAACCACACCAAGTCCCCAACACGAAGATGAGGACCAACACGACGATGGCGATTAGCAAAATGCTGAGTCCTCTCCTGGGACAACTTTAAATTGTCCACCACCTGACCCCAAATACGATGCAACCTGTCCACCATAGTATCCACTCCAGGACAATCCGAAGATTCCACCTGACCAGATGAAAAACGAGGATGGAACCCCGAATTGCAAAAGAAAGGGGAAACCAAAGTGGCAGAACTGGCCCGATTATTAAGGGCAAACTCTGCCAACGGCAAAAAGGTGACCCAGTCATCCTGATCAGCAGACACAAAACACCTCAAATAAGTCTCCAAGGTCTGATTAGTACGCTCCGTCTGGCCATTCGTCTGAGGATGAAATGCAGACGAAAAAGACAAATCAATGCCCATCCTGGCACAAAACGCCCGCCAAAATCTGGACACAAACTGAGATCCCCTGTCAGAAACTATATTCTCCGGGATACCATGCAACCGAACCACATTCTGAAAAAAACAGAGGCACCAACTCAGATGAGGAAGGCAACTTGGGCAAAGGTACCAAATGAACCATCTTAGAAAAACGGTCACAAACCACCCAGATGACAGACATTTTCTGAGAAACAGGGAGATCAGAAATAAAATCCATAGAGATGTGTGTCCAAGGCCTCTTAGGAATAGGGAAGGACAACAACAATCCACTAGCCCGAGAACAACAAGGCTTGGCCCGAGCACAAACATCACAAGACTGCACAAAAGCACGCACGTCCCGAGACAGGGAAGGCCACCAGAAGGACCTAGCCACCAAATCCCTGGTACCAAAAATTCCCGGATGACCTGCCAACGCAGAAGAATGAACCTCCGAGATGACTCTACTGGTCCACTCATCCGGCACAAACAATCTACCAGGCGGACAACGATCAGGCCGATCCGCCTGAAACTCTTGTAAAGCACGTCGCAGGTCAGGGGAGACAGCAGACAATATCACCCCATCCTTAAGGATACCCGTAGGTTTGGAATCACCAGGGAAATCAGGTTCAAAACTCCTAGAAAGGGCATCAGCCTTCACATTTTTAGAACCTGGCAGATACGAGACCACAAAATTAAACCGAGAGAAAAACAACGACCAGCGCGCCTGTCTAGGATTCAGACGTCTGGCCGACTCAAGATAAATCAAATTCTTGTGATCAGTCAAGACCACCACCTGATGTCTAGCACCCTCAAGCCAATGACGCCACTCCTCGAATGCCCATTTCATCGCCAAAAGCTCCCGATTACCAACATCATAGTTTCGCTCGGCGGGCGAAAATTTTCGAGAAAAGAACGCACAAGGTCTCATCACTGAACCATCTGAACTTTTCTGTGACAAAACTGCCCCCGCTCCAATCTCGGAAGCATCAACTTCCACCTGAAAAGGAAGTGAAACATCAGGCTGGCGCAACACAGGGGCAGAAGAAAAGCGGCGCTTAAGCTCTCGAAAGGCCTCCAGAGCAGCAGGAGACCAATCGGCCACATCAGCACCTTTTTTAGTCAAATCAGTCAAAGGCTTGACCACGCTAGAAAAACCAGTTATGAATCGACGATAAAAATTAGCAAAGCCCAAAAATTTCTGAAGGCTCTTAAGAGAAGTCGGCTGCGTCCAGTCACAAATTGCCCGAACCTTAACAGGATCCATCTCAATAGAAGAAGGGGAAAAAATGTACCCCAGAAAAGAAATCTTCTGAACCCCAAAAACACACTTTGCACCCTTTACAAACAGAGAATTGGTCCGCAAAACCTGAAAAACCTTCCTAACCTGTTGAACATGAGACTCCCAGTCATCCGAAAAAATCAAAACATCATCCAGATACACAACCATGAATTTATCCAGATATTCACGGAAAATATTGTGCATAAAAGACTGAAAGACCGAAGGGGCATTTGACAAACCAAAAGGCATTACCAAATACTCAAAATGGCCCTCGGGAGTATTAAATGCGGTTTTCCACTCATCCCCCTGCTTAATTCGCACCAAATTATACGCACCGCGAAGATCAATCTTAGAGAACCACTTAGCTCCCTTAATGCGAGCAAATAAATCTGTCAGCAATGGCAAAGGATACTGATATTTGACTGTGATCTTATTTAAGAGTCTATAATCAATACAAGGTCTCAAAGAACCATCTCTTTTGGCTACAAAAAAGAACCCTGCTCCTAAAGGAGACGAAGAAGGACGAATATGTCCTTTTTCCAAGGACTCCCTAATATACTCTCGTATAGCAGCATGTTCAGGTACAGACAGATTGAATAAACGACCCTTAGGAAATTTACTGCCAGGAATCAAATCTATGACGCAATCACAATCTCTGTGAGGGGGAAGAGAATTAAGAGTAGACTCCTCAAAAACATCACAATAATCAGACAAAAAAGCCGGAATCTCAGAGGGAATAGATGAAGCAATGGAAACCAAAGGTGCGCCCCCATGATTTCCCTGACATCCCCAGCTTAGTACAGACATTGTTTTCCAGTCAAGGACTGGGTTATGGGTTTGCAACCATGGCAATCCCAGCACTAATACATCATGTAGATTAAACAACACAAGGAAGCGAATCACCTCCTGATGGTCTGGAGTCATACGCATAGTCACTTGTGTCCAGTATTGTGGTTTATTACAAGCCAATGGTGTAGAATCAATACCCTTTAAAGGTATAGGGACTTCCAGAGGCTCTAGATCAAACCCACAGCGCCTGGCAAAGGACCAATCCATAAGACTCAAAGCGGCACCAGAATCCACATAAGCATCCGCGACAATAGAAGATAACGAACAAATTAAAGTCACAGACAAAATAAACTTGGACTGCAAAGTGCCAATAGCAGAGGATTTAGCAACTTTGTTTGTTCGTTTTGAGCATGCTGATATAACATGAGTTGAATTCCCACAATAGAAGCACAACTTATTTTTGCGCCTATAATTCTGTCGTTCGCTTCTGGACAGAAAACTATCACATTGCATACTCTCTGGTACCCTCTCAGAAGACACCGCCAAATGGTGCACAGGTTTGCGTTCCCGTAAACGCCGATCAATCTGAATAGCCATTGTCATGGACTCATTCAGACCCGTAGGCGTAGGAAACCCCACCATGACGTCTTTTACGGCATCAGAGAGACCTTCTCTGAAATTTGCCGCCAGAGCGCACTCATTCCACTGAGTAAGCACAGACCATTTTCGAAATTTTTGGCAATATATTTCGGCTTCATCTTGCCCCTGAGAGAGGGCTATCAAGGCCTTTTCAGCCTGTATCTCTAAATTAGGTTCCTCATAAAGCAACCCCAAGGCCAGAAAAAACGCATCCACACTGAGCAACGCAGGATCCCCTGGCGCCAATGAAAATGCCCAACCCTGAGGGTCACCCCGCAACAATGAAATCACTATTTTAACCTGCTGTGCAGGATCTCCAGCAGAGTGAGATCTCAGAGAAAGAAACAATTTACAATTGTATTTAAAATTCAGAAAACAAGATCGATCTCCGGAGAAAAACTCTGGTAAAGGAATTTTAGGTTCAGACCGAGGAGCATGTATAACAAAATCTTGTATATTCTGAACTTTAGCAGCAAGATTATTCAAATTTGTAGCCAGACTCTGGAGATCCATATTTCAACAGATAAAATCTGAGCCATTCAGGGGTTAAGAGGAGAGGAAAGCAGGAGACTGCAATTAGAGCTGGAGTGCAACTTCAGAGAAAAAAAAAAAATTCCACACAGTTCCTTTTTCTCTCCTGCTTCAGCCCATAGATTAAACATGTTGGCCGGCCATACTGTTATGGTTCCCAATGGCAGGGGAACATCAGAAACATAGAAAAACGGACAAGCTCTCGGGTGATGGAAACTAGAGCTGACCGCGATGCTAAACCTATACACACAACTAATAGTAGCCAGGGAACGTGCCTACGTTTTCGCTAGACGTCTCGCACCAGCCGGAGGACTAACTACCCCTAATAGATGAAACACAGTCCTGGCTTGCCTCCAGAGGAAAATTCCCCACAGGAGATAGTAGCCCCCACATATAATAACGGTGAGTTAAGGTGAAAAGACAAACGTAGTATGAAAACAGATTTAGCACAGCGAGGCCCACTAACTAGATAGCAGAAGGATACAATAGTGGACTTCGCAGTCAGCTATAAAACCCTATCAAAAACCATCCTGAAATTACCTTAAACTCATGTGCCAACTCATGGCACCGGAGTGGCAATTTCAGCCCACAAGAGCTTCCAGCTGCAGAGAATCACATAACTGCAAACTGGACAAAACATACAAAAATAGACTAAAAACAGAAATATCCAACTTAGCTGGTCAGCAGACTGGGAGCAGGTACATGCAACAGAAAGACTCTGGTTACATTGATGGCCGGCATTGGAATGACTGAGGAACAAGGCTAAATAGGAAACTCCCACATCCTGATAGAAACAGGTGAAAAGCTCACAAGACACCAGTACCACAAGCGACCACTGGGGGAGCCAAATAACCGAATCACAACACACCTCAAAGCAGGGGATACTGCCAGCTGACGTACTATTCCGTCAGCTGGCAGAAAGGGGTTAATGAACAATATGGTTCAGTTAAACAAAAAAAAAAAAAAAATGGCGTGGGCTCCCGCACAATTTTTTGCGCCAGAGGGAGAAAGCCGACGGCCGGGGGCCAATATTTGTAGCCTGCTATGAATATCAGCCCACAGCTGTCTGCGTAGCCTTTACTGGCTATTAAAATAGGGTGACCCCCAAAAAAATGACGTGGGGTCCCCCTATATTTTATAGCCAGAAAGGCTACGCAGACAGCTGCGGGCTGATATTCATAGCCTAGGGAGGGCCATGGATATTGGCCCCCCGGCTACAAATACCAGACCGCAGGCGCCCCAGAAATGGCACATCTGTAAGATGCGCCAATTCCAGCACTTAGCTCCTCTCTTCCCACTCCCGTGTAGCGGTGGGATATGGGGTAATAAGGGGTTAATGTCACCTTGCTATTGTAAGGTGACATTAAGCCGGGTTAATAACGCAGAGGCGTCAATAAGACGCCTATCCATTATTAATCCAATACTAATAAAGGGTTAATAAAACACACACACACATTAGGAAAAAAGTATTTTAATATTCTTCATTTAACCATACTTGCCATACTTCAGCGCCTGCAAAAAACGCAAAATAATAAACCGTATACTACCTGTCCTGTTATGACCCCAATGGCGAGGGTCTCAGAGGAACGTGGAAGTCTGCAGAATACAAAAATCCAGCTCATAGGGCAGTGGTAACTGGGTTGACCATATATCTACTCCTAACGCCAACACTAGAAGTAGCCGGGGATCATTCCTACGTTGATTCTAGATGACACGCGCCAGCCGGAGAATCTAGCTACCCCTAGTAGAGGAAAACAAAGACCTTTCTTGCCTCCAGAGAAGGGGACCCCAAAGCTGGATAGAAGCCCCCCACAAATAATGACGGTGAGGTAAGAGGAAATGACAAACACAGAAATGAACCAGGTTTAGCACAGAGAGGCCCGCTTACTGATAGCAGAATAAAGAAAGGTAACTTATATGGTCAACAAAAACCCTATCAAAATCCACACTGGAAATTCAAGAACCCCCGAACCGTCTAACGGTCCGGGGGGAGAACACCAGCCCCCTAGAGCTTCCAGCGAAGGTCAGGATATAGATTTGGAACAAGCTGGACAAAAATACAAAACCAAAACAAATAGCAAAAAGCAAAAGGCAGACTTAGCTGATATAACTGGAACCAGGATCAGTAGACAAGAGCACAGCAGACTAGCTCTGATAACTACGTTGCCAGGCATTGAACTGAAGGTCCAGGGAGCTTATATAGCAACACCCCTAACTAACGACCCAGGTGCGGATAAAAGGAATGACAGAAAAACCAGAGTCAAAAAACTAGTAACCACTAGAGGGAGCAAAAAGCAAATTCACAACAGTACCCCCCCCTTAGTGAGGGGTCACCGAACCCTCACCACGACCACCAGGGCGATCAGGATGAGCGGCATGAAAGGCACGAACTAAATCGGCCGCATGAACATCAGAGGCGACCACCCAGGAATTATCCTCCTGACCATAGCCCTTCCACTTGACCAGGTACTGAAGCCTCCGCCTGGAGAGGCGAGAATCCAAGATCTTCTCCACCACGTACTCCAACTCGCCCTCAACCAACACCGGAGCAGGAGGCTCAGCAGAAGGAACTACAGGCACAATGTACCGCCGCAACAAGGACCTATGAAATACATTGTGAATAGCAAACGACACAGGAAGATCCAGACGAAAAGATACAGGATTAAGGATTTCCAATATCTTGTAAGGCCCAATAAAACGAGGTTTAAATTTGGGAGAGGAGACCTTCATAGGAACAAAGCGGGAAGAAAGCCATACCAAATCCCCAACGCGTAGTCGGGGACCCACACCGCGGCGGCGGTTGGCAAAGCGCTGAGCCTTCTCCTGTGACAACTTCAAGTTGTCCACCACATGATTCCAGATCTGCTGCAACCTATCCACCACAGAATCCACCCCAGGACAGTCAGAAGGCTCCACATGACCCGAAGAAAAGCGAGGATGGAAACGAGAGTTGCAGAAAAAAGGCGAAACCAAGGTGGCGGAACTAGCCCGATTATTAAGGGCAAACTCAGCCAACGGCAAGAATGTCACCCAATCGTCCTGATCAGCAGAGACAAAACACCTCAAATAAGCCTCCAAAGTCTGATTGGTTCGCTCCGTCTGCCCATTAGTCTGAGGATGGAAAGCAGACGAAAACGACAAATCAATGCCCATCCTACTACAAAAGGATCGCCAGAACCTGGAAACGAACTGGGATCCTCTGTCAGACACAATATTCTCAGGGATGCCGTGCAAACGAACCACGTTCTGGAAAAACACAGGAACCAGATCGGAAGAGGAAGGCAGCTTAGGCAAAGGAACCAAATGGACCATCTTGGAGAAGCGATCACATATCACCCAGATAACGGACATGCCCTGAGATAGCGGAAGATCAGAAATGAAATCCATGGAGATATGTGTCCAAGGTCTCTTCGGGACAGGCAAGGGCAAGAGCAAACCGCTGGCACGAGAACAGCAAGGCTTAGCTCGAGCACAAGTCCCACAGGACTGCACAAATGACCGCACATCCCTTGACAAGGAAGGCCACCAAAAGGACCTGGCCACCAGATCTCTGGTGCCAAAAATTCCCGGGTGACCTGCCAACACCGAGGAATGAACCTCGGAAATGACTCTGCTGGTCCACTTATCCGGGACAAACAGTCTGTCAGGTGGACAAGACTCAGGCCTATCAGCCTGAAATCTCTGCAACACACGTCGCAGATCCGGAGAAATAGCTGACAAGATAACTCCATCTTTAAGAATACCAACAGGATCAGCGACTCCAGGAGCATCAGGCACAAAGCTCCTAGAAAGAGCATCGGCCTTCACATTCTTTGAACCTGGTAAATATGAGACAACAAAATCAAAGCGGGAGAAAAACAATGACCAGCGGGCCTGTCTCGGATTAAGGCGTTTAGCAGACTCGAGATACATCAGATTTTTGTGATCAGTCAAGACCACCACACGATGCTTAGCACCCTCGAGCCAATGACGCCACTCCTCAAATGCCCATTTCATGGCCAACAACTCCCGATTGCCCACATCATAATTTCGCTCGGCAGGCGAAAACTTCCTAGAGAAAAAGGCACAAGGTTTCATAACAGAGCAACCAGGGCCTCTCTGCGACAAAACGGCCCCTGCCCCAATCTCCGAAGCATCCACCTCAACCTGAAAGGGAAGTGAGACGTCAGGTTGGCACAAAACAGGCGCCGAAGTAAACCGGCGTTTCAACTCCTGGAAAGCCTCCACGGCAGCAGGAGCCCAGTTAGCTACATCGGAGCCCTTCTTGGTCATATCCGTCAAAGGTTTCACAATGCTAGAAAAATTAGCGATAAAACGACGGTAGAAGTTAGCGAAGCCCAAGAACTTCTGAAGACTCTTAACTGACGAGGGCTGAGTCCAATCAAGAATAGCTCGGACCTTGACTGGGTCCATCTCCACAGCAGAAGGGGAAAAAATGAACCCCAAAAAGGGAACCTTCTGTACACCAAAGAGACACTTTGAGCCCTTGACAAACAAAGAATTTTCACGCAAAATTTTAAAGACCAACCTGACCTGCTCCACATGCGAATCCCAATCATCAGAAAAAACCAAAATATCATCCAGATAAACAATCAAAAATTTATCCAGATACTTCCGGAAAATGTCATGCATAAAGGACTGAAAAACTGAAGGCGCATTGGAGAGCCCAAAAGGCATCACCAAGTACTCAAAATGACCTTCGGGCGTATTGAATGCGGTTTTCCATTCATCACCTTGCTTAATGCGCACAAGGTTGTACGCACCACGAAGGTCTATCTTGGTGAACCACTTGGCACCCTTAATCCGGGCAAACAAGTCAGACAACAGCGGTAAAGGATACTGAAATTTGACAGTGATCTTATTTAAAAGCCGATAATCAATACAAGGTCTCAAAGATCCGTCCTTTTTTGCCACAAAAAAGAATCCCGCACCAAGAGGGGAAGAAGACGGACGAATATGTCCTTTCTCCAGAGACTCCTTGATATATGAACGCATAGCAGTATGTTCAGGTACCGACAGATTAAACAGTCTTCCCTTAGGAAATTTACTGCCTGGGATCAAATCTATAGCACAGTCACAGTCCCTATGAGGAGGCAGTGCACTGGACTCAGACTCACTGAAGACATCCTGATAATCAGACAAATACTCCGGAACTTCCGAAGGCGTAGAAGAAGCAATAGACACAGGCAGGGAATCCCCATGAATACCACGACAGCCCCAACTTGAGACTGACATAGCCTTCCAGTCCAGGACTGGATTATGGGTCTGTAACCATGGCAGCCCTAAAACAACCAAATCATGCATTTTATGTAAAACCAGGAAACGTATTACCTCGCGGTGTTCAGGAGTCATGCACATGGTAACCTGTGTCCAATACTGCGGTTTATTTGCTGCCAATGGTGTAGCATCAATACCCCTAAGAGGAATAGGATTTTCTAATGGTTCAAGAGTAAAACCACAGCGCTTAGCAAATGAGAGATCCATGAGACTCAGGGCAGCACCTGAATCTACAAACGCCATGACAGGATAAGATGACAGTGAGCAAATCAAAGTTACAGACAGAATAAATTTAGGTTGCAAATTACCAACGGTGACAGGACTAACAAACTTAGCTATACGTTTAGAGCATGCTGAGATAACATGTGTAGAATCACCACAGTAGTAGCACAAGCCATTCCGGCGTCTATGAATTTTCCGCTCATTTCTAGTCAGGATTCTATCACATTGCATTAAATCAGGTGTCTGTTCAGACAACACCATGAGGGAATTTGCGGTTTTTCTATCACATTGCACCGAATTAGGTGTCTGTTCAGACAACACCATGAGGGAATTTGCGGTTTTGCGCTCCCGCAACCGCCGGTCAATTTGAATAGCCAGTGCCATAGTATCATTCAGACCTGTGGGAATGGGAAAACCCACCATAACATTCTTAATGGCTTCAGAAAGGCCATTTCTAAAATTAGCGGCCAGTGCACACTCGTTCCAATGTGTCAGCACGGACCATTTCCGAAATTTTTGGCAATACACTTCAGCCTCGTCCTGCCCCTGAGACATAGCCAGCAAGGCCTTTTCTGCCTGAATCTCAAGATTGGGTTCCTCATAAAGTAAACCGAGCGCCAGAAAAAACGCATCAAGATCAGCCAATGCCGGATCTCCTGGCGCCAGCGAAAAAGCCCAATCCTGAGGGTCGCCCCGTAAGAACGACATAACAATTTTTACTTGCTGAGCAGAATCTCCAGATGAACAGGGTCTCAGGGACAAAAACAATTTACAATTATTCACGAAATTCCTAAACTTAAACCTGTCTCCGGAAAACAGTTCAGGAATCGGTGTTTTAGGTTCTGACCTAGGATTTCTGATAACATAGTCTTGTATGCCCTGCACACGAGTAGCCAGCTGGTCCACACTTGTAATCAAGGTCTGGACATTCATGTCTGCAGCAAGCATAGCCACTCTGAGGTAAAGGGGAAAAAGAAAAAAAAAACTCAGAATCTTCTTTCTTATAATCCCTCTTCTGCAATGCATTAAACATTTAATACTGTCCTGGCAAACTGTTATGACCCCAATGGCGAGGGTCTCAGAGGAACGTGGAAGTCTGCAGAATACAAAAATCCAGCTCATAGGGCAGTGGTAACTGGGTTGACCATATATCTACTCCTAACGCCAACACTAGAAGTAGCCGGGGATCATTCCTACGTTGATTCTAGATGACACGCGCCAGCCGGAGAATCTAGCTACCCCTAGTAGAGGAAAACAAAGACCTTTCTTGCCTCCAGAGAAGGGGACCCCAAAGCTGGATAGAAGCCCCCCACAAATAATGACGGTGAGGTAAGAGGAAATGACAAACACAGAAATGAACCAGGTTTAGCACAGAGAGGCCCGCTTACTGATAGCAGAATAAAGAAAGGTAACTTATATGGTCAACAAAAACCCTATCAAAATCCACACTGGAAATTCAAGAACCCCCGAACCGTCTAACGGTCCGGGGGGAGAACACCAGCCCCCTAGAGCTTCCAGCGAAGGTCAGGATATAGATTTGGAACAAGCTGGACAAAAATACAAAACCAAAACAAATAGCAAAAAGCAAAAGGCAGACTTAGCTGATATAACTGGAACCAGGATCAGTAGACAAGAGCACAGCAGACTAGCTCTGATAACTACGTTGCCAGGCATTGAACTGAAGGTCCAGGGAGCTTATATAGCAACACCCCTAACTAACGACCCAGGTGCGGATAAAAGGAATGACAGAAAAACCAGAGTCAAAAAACTAGTAACCACTAGAGGGAGCAAAAAGCAAATTCACAACACTGTCCGCCGTAGTCCAATTAATAACGAGGGTCTCACGACGATCTCCCCTATAGAACAGTGACATCGGGTGATGTCACTGCTCTATAGGACCCTCAGTGACACACTGACAGGAGACAATGGCTCCTGCAGTGCATCACTGAGAGGTTACATTAGGACAAAGTCTCACTTTATGGCAATTGCTGCCTGGGAAAATTTCTCACACAGCAATGCCATAAGTGAGACTATGGACTATTTTCTCACCGGGGGTGAAGGAATACATTGTGAGGAATATATTGTGGAAGGATACCTTCCATCATTGTATTCCTGGAGCCCCTGGAGAGCGGTCGTTTCACCTGATGCTCCTGCTCTCCACGGGAGATCGTCGAGGGACAATCGTTTTAATTGGATTTCTGCGGATCAGGGAGTATAGTGTTTGTTTATTATTTTAATATTTTTTACAGATGACACTGGCTTCAGGGATCAAAGTGACAAGTGATGGTAAGTATGTAATCTATGTTATATGTACTGTATGTCTATATGTATGTAGTATGTATGTACTGTATGTACAGTGCCTACAAGTAGTATTCAACCCCCTGCAGATTTAGCAGGTTTAATAAGATGCAAATAAGTTAGAGCCTTCAAACTTCGAACAAGAGCAGGATTTATTAACAGATGCATAAATCTTACAAACCAAAAAGTTTTGTTGCTCAGTTAAATTTTTATAAATTTTAAACATAAAAGTGTGGGTCAATTATTATTCAACCCCTAGGTTTAATATTTTGTGGAATAACCTTTGTTTGCAATTATAGCTAATAATCGTCTTTTATAAGACCAGGCCGGCACAGGTCTCTGGAGTTATCTTGGCCCACTCCTCCATGAAGATCTTCTCCAAGTTATCTAGGTTCTTTGGGTGTCTCATGTGGACTTTAATCTTGAGCTCCTTCCACAAGTTTTCAATTGTGTTAAGGTCAGGAGACTGACTAGGCCACTGCAACACCTTGATTTTTGCCTCTTGAAGCAGGCCTTGGTTTTCTTGGCTGTGTGCTTTGGGTCGTTGTCTTGTTGGAAGATGAAATGATGACCCATCTTAAGATCCTTGATGGAGGAGCGGAGGTTCTTGGCCAAAATCTCCAGGTAGGCCGTGCTATCCATCTTCCCATGGATGCGGACCAGATGGCCAGGCCCCTTGGCTGAGAAACAGCCCCACAGCACGATGCTGCCACCACCATGCTTGACTGTAGGGATGGTATTCTTGGGGTCGTATGCAGTGCCATCCAGTCTCCAAACGTCACGTGTGTGGTTGGCACCAAAGATCTCGATCTTGGTCTCATCAGACCAGAGAACCTTGAACCAGTCAGTCTCAGAGTCCTCCAAGTGATCATGAGCAAACTGTAGACGAGCCTTGACATGACGCTTTGAAAGTAAAGGTACCTTACGGGCTCGTCTGGAACGGAGACCATTGCGGTGGAGTACGTTACTTATGGTATTGACTGAAACCAATGTCCCCACTGCCATGAGATCTTCCCGGAGCTCCTTCCTTGTTGTCCTTGGGTTAGCCTTGACTCTTCGGACAAGCCTGGCCTCGGCACGGGAGGAAACTTTCAAAGGCTGTCCAGGCCGTGGAAGGCTAACAGTAGTTCCATAAGCCTTCCACTTCCGGATGATGCTCCCAACAGTGGAGACAGGTAGGCCCAACTCCTTGGAAAGGGTTTTGTACCCCTTGCCAGCCTTGTGACCCTCCACGATCTTGTCTCTGATGGCCTTGGAATGCTCCTTTGTCTTTCCCATGTTGACCATGTTTGAGTGCTGTTCACAAGTTTGGGGAGGGTCTTAAATAGTCAGAAAAGGCTGGAAAAAGAGATAATTAATCCAAACATGTGAAGCTCATTGTTCTTTGTGCCTGAACTACTTCTTAATACTTTAGGGGAACCAAACAGAATTCTGGGGGGTTGAGGGGTTGAATAATAAATGACCCTCTGAAAAGACTTTTCACAATTTAAAAAAAAAAATAAACAAAGAAATAACATTCTTTTTTGCTGCAGTGCATTTCACACTTCCAGGCTGATCTACAGTCCAAATGTCACAATGCCAAGTTAATTCCAAATGTGTAAATCTGCTAAATCTGCAGGGGGTTGAATACTACTTGTAGGCACTGTATGTACTGTATGTGGCATGTCGTATGTTGCATGTCGTTGCATGTTATAGCATGTCGCATGCTGCATGTCATCGCATGTCGCATGTTATAGCATGTCGCATGTAGGCGCATGTTGCATGTCGTCGCATGTCACATGTCGCATGCTGCATGTCATTGCATGGTGCATTGTGCATATCGCATGTTGTTGCATGTCATCAAATGTCGCATGCTGTCACATGTCGTCGCATGGTGCATGTCATCGCATGTCACATGCTGCATGTCGTATGCTGCATGTCGTCGCATGTCGCATGTCACATGCTATTGCATGTCGCATGGTGCATGTCTTATGCTGTTGCATGGGGCATGTCATCGCATGGTGCATGTCATCGCATGTCGCATGCTGCATGTCGCATATAATCGCATGTTGCATGTCATCGCATGTTGCATGTTGTCGCATGGTGAATGTCACATGTTGCATGTCATCGCATGGTGAATGTCACATGTTGCATGTCGTCGCATGTCGCTTGTTGCATGTCATCACATGTCGCATTTTCGCATGCTGCATGTCATATGGTGCATGTCGTCACGTCGCATGTTGTTGCATGTCATCGCATGTTGCCACATGTTGCATGTCACATGGTGTATGTTGTATGTACTGTATGTGTGTATGTGTTTTTTTTTTTTTACATTCAACACATTAGCCGGATGATGGGAATACTACTGTCCCATCATTGGCTAATGTGTCACTCACTGTCACTGTAGCAGGCAGAGCCCGATGGGACTTGTAGTCCCATCGGATGAAGCCTGCACACAGAGACACCCCCGCCGCCACCACCACCGCACAGCCCCACAGCAGACCACAGCACGGCCAGCAGACCCACCGCAGACCCCAGCACCGCCCGCACATCCCGGCGCCGGCACACAGACCCCCGTACATACCGGCGCCGGCAGCAGACCCCCGGCGCTGGCACACAGACCTCCGCACATACCGGCGCTGACACACAGACCCCCGCACATACCGGTGCCGGCACGCAGACCCCCGCACATACCGGTGCCGGCACGCAGACCCCCGGCACATCCCTGCCTAGCCCCGCCCGCCCCCCAGCACAGCCCCGCAGGCAGCCCCCAGCCCAGTCACTCTTGATGAGTGACTGCTGACTGTGAGCCTGGGGTCACGCCTGCTCATGACGTCATGTCAATTTCCAGAGCCTGGAAATTGACGTGACGTCGGCGGAAATTAGCGGTGGCTGCAGCCTGGGGGTCACGTGACCCGGACTCAGCCGCCAGCATAGCGCCGCTCACAGGCGAAAACGGCAACGGAAGGTATTTACACAATTCATCAGGGGCCCCGGGGGGATACATTGGGGGGTTAACTGAAAGTAGTGGACAACCCCTTTAAGGTAGTATCTGATGTTGTTCCAGTTTTTTCTCTTTATATATATATATATATATATATATATATATATATATATATGTATAAATTATTAAAAAATAAATGACAAATATCTGTGTATTGGTCACTCTTCACCCCCCACTCACCCCCGTGAGACAATCGTGGAGTGCAAATGGCCAGGGGCTTCATAGGACGTCGTCATTTCCCCTATATATAGCAAAGAAAAAAAAATTAGATGACTCTCATTAAAAATAAAATGGGAAACCCCCCCCCATCATATTTGTATATTTATATTTATATCTTTGCCACCTCCAAAAAAGTGCGATCAATATATAAAATTAATTATTTCATCTATTCATTAAATGTTTTAATGAAAAAAAAAAAATCTAAACACCAGAACTTTTTTTGGGTGGCATACATCACTAAACAAAAAAAAAATACACTAAGAAGCTATAAAAAAAAATGTTTCTATTGCAAAATTTGTAACAGGAAAAACAAAAAGTCCTCAGACACAGACGGCTCCGGGGAAATAAAAATGTCCTGGATCTCGAAAGACAGGAACTTCCAGGAAGAAAAAGTACAAAATAACTGAGGAGCAGGCCCTTTAAAAACAGGCGTGGCTTATAGGTATCGCTTCTCCTAACCCCGCCTCTTTCGCGGTTATAAACCCCTCCCCTTCTTTCAGGCCCTCCCTGTCGCCTCCATTGTCCGTTTAGGCTCACCTCGCGGCGCCCGACGCTTTCTTTCACCCTATCAGTCAGATCGCACGTAGTGTCCGAGCGCAGAGCGGCGTCTCCGGAGCCTCACACGCGCGGCAGCAGGCGAACGGTAGGGGCCAACACGTTCCGCGGCCTCACACACTTCAGGCAGGCACGCGTGGGGGCAGCCTCTCTCAGGCCCCCGGCTGTGTAAATCCCTCCGCTTCCTGCCTTTCGGCCTCATTAGCTCGGTGAGGCGGCAGTGGCGGCGGCGACTCCTCTCTCAACCTCACACCGCTACCAGCGCTCAGGCCCCGTGACCGACACACCGCGGAGACCCTGAAAGGTGGGGAGGGAGGGTGATGGCGGCACAATGTGAGGGCGACAGCGCGGCCATGTTTCCGGTGCTCCGGGCGATATGATAATGATGTGTGGAGGGAGAATGGGGACGAGAGGGGGATTCTTTTCTGTATCGGCGGATGGATATATATCCCCATATTTTTGAATTATGAGGTTCTGATGGAGCGCAGTGACCTCTCCAGTCCGCCGTGGTCCCTGGTGGGGGGCTCTAATAAACCCCTCATAGGGGGCCGAGAAGGTTTTATATATTCTATATTTTTATAATATAAATATTTATCTTTATTAAATATTTTATTATAATATTTTTTAAAAATAACTATAACACAAGATTTTTTTTTTTCATAAAACTTTATTTAAAACTAAACCGGTGTCTTAATTTTGTGGCTTAGAGAAAAATCTTTTGTTTTTCTTTTTTTTAAATAAACTTTTTTTTTTGTAGTTTGAGTTTAATGTAAAGGCTGCACATAGTAAATTCACTAAATATTATTTATAAATGGGGGGAGGTCCTATTAAGCATTGCATCCCCACCAATGTATTGTCTCTGATGGTAAGCTGCCGTGCAGTAACTTCTACAGCTCCATCTGGTCCAATCTTCAAAATAAAACTCATCCATACCGATTGCTGTCGTTCCCGGCTGCTCCGTGCACAGGGCCGTGTTCTCCGGTGTCGTCTATGTAGCTTCCGCTGTCAGACTTTTCTTATCCTGAAAAATAAATGGATCGATCGTTAGAAATCTGACCAGCCCGACATCTGGATCTTTTTGTCACCTGACATCATCTAGCGGGAGGACCCCCTATACTCGGCCAACTTTAGTGTAATTGATATGTGGCTTTAAATCCCCCCTGACAATAAGTGATCACAATGGGTCTGGAGGATCTGGTGATTGAGGGTGCTGGTCCCTTTACGTATGAGGGTTGTGGGTGCTGGTCCCTTTACGTATGAGGGTTGAGGGTGCTGGTCCCTTTACGTACGAGGGTTGAGGGTGCTGGTCCCTTTACGTACGAGGGTTGAGGGTGCTGGTCCCTTTACGTACGAGGGTTGAGGGTGCTGGTCCCTTTACGTACGAGGGTTGAGGGTGCTGGTCCCTTTACGTACGAGGGTTGAGGGTGCTGGTCCCTTTACGTACGAGGGTTGAGGGTGCTGGTCCCTTTACGTTTGAGGGTTGAGGGTGCTGGTCCCTTTACGGTTGAGGGTGCTGGTCCCTTTACGGTTGAGGGTGCTGGTCCCTTTACGTACGAGGGTTGAGGGTGCTGGTCCCTTTACGTACGAGGGTTGAGGGTGCTGGTCCCTTTACGTACGAGGGTTGAGGGTGCTGGTCCCTTTACGTACGAGGGTTGAGGGTGCTGGTCCCTTTACGTACGAGGGTTGAGGGTGCTGGTCTCTTTACGTACGAGGGTTGAGGGTGCTGGTCCCTTTACGTACGAGGGTTGAGGGTGCTGGTCCCTTTACGTACGAGGGTTGAGGGTGCTGGTCTCTTTACGTACGAGGGTTGAGGGTGCTGGTCCCTTTACGTATGAGGGTTGAGGGTGCTGGTCCCTTTACGTATGAGGGTTGAGGGTGCTGGTCCCTTTACGTATGAGGGTTGAGGGTGCTGGTCCCTTTACGTATGAGGGTTGAGGGTGCTGGACCCTTTACGTATGAGGGTTGAGGGTGCTGGACCCTTTACGTTTGAGGGTTCTGGACCCTTTACGTATGAGGGTTGAGGGTGCTGGACCCTTTACGTATGAGGGTTGAGGGTGCTGGTCCCTTTACGTATGAGGGTTGAGGGTGCTGGTCCCTTTACGTATGCGGGTTGAGGGTGCTGGTCCCTTTACGTATGAGGGTTGAGGGTGCTGGTCGCTTTACGTATGAGGGTTGAGGCTGCTGGTCCCTTTACGTATGAGGGTTGAGGGTGCTGGTCCCTTTACGTATGAGGGTTGAGGGTGCTGGACCCTTTACGTATGCGGGTTGAGGGTGCTGGTCCCTTTACGTTTGAGGGTTGAGGGTGCTGGTCCCTTTACGTATGAGGGTTGAGGGTGCTGGTCCCTTTACGTATGAGGGTTGAGGGTGCTGGACCCTTTATGTATGAGGGTTGAGGGTGCTGGTCCCTTTAAATATGGTGATCGCCCCCCGACTCGCATTTAACCAAAAATGTATGTTGAAAAGGAGCAAAACTCGCTCGTTTGTCCACGGAAAACCCTGCTGCAAAAGCTTCTGTGGATTTTGTCTGTGCAGAATGTAGACTTGATGCATATATGTGATCTCCTTACTGCAACATCTGCAGCAGCAATTGACTTGCCGGCTGACTTTATGATCTGCCCCAGAGGGTCGTTTTCCTCTTTCGGGTTCCCCAAGTGTAAATCCACACAATATATTTGCAGCATTTGTCATCCTGTTCCCAACATGAATGCCGGGTTCACATTGAAGTTTTCTTTGTGGATTTTCAAACAGAATCTGCGTCAAGAACATGTAAAAAAATAATAGAAAAAACCCTGTGCGCCCAACTGCAGATGTCTAGCCCTGTACACACTGGTAAATAGCAGTGCCAACTACTGCTGCCCATGATGCGGCTGCTGTTTATCAGCTTTGTGCCGATGCTGAATATAAAGCAAACCGGCTTCTGTTTGCCTCTATCTGGTGTCATCCCTACGGATGCACAGATTTATGCAACATCGACAGAATCCTGCACTCAACATTATCCGCATCTGCGCTTACACGTTGTGGAAAAAAAAGTGCAAAATTGCATTATTTTGTTTAGTGTGTGAACGCCACCAAAGGGAGGGTATGTTCGCCTGTTTTCATTAGATGGTTAAAAATCATTAGTAACCTGCTACAGTGGTTGTACTTGCTACGGTGGATGCTAATATGTATATTTTTCTTCAGATGCCCTCAGCCACAAGCAGCAAGGCTGTGCCGGGCTCCGGCGAGGCAGCAGCGACTGGTACTGGGAACGTACAGAGTGAGGCCATGAAACAGATCCTGGTGGTCCTGGACAAGAAAATCCGGAACCTGGAAAAGAAGAAGGTTTGTACTTTTCGTGGCGGATGTGTGTTACTAATGAGCATGATGATCTAGGGGAGTTCTTGCCCCAGCTCCTAGTGCCTGGCTGGACCCGCTCGGCGCCTGGTAGCCTGTATGTTTTTGTGCATATTATTCGCCCTCCAGGTGGAGTAACGTAATCTCCTTGTCATGTGTGACTGCAATGCTAACCGCTCTTTGCCTTGGAAATGTGTCTATTATTTTTTGCTGCGTTGTCTGTTGCGCTTTTGCAGCATTTTCAGCACCTGGATCACTTTGCTGCCCTATTGTAGTCTCTTGGCCATCCACTGTCGCCTGCAAAATCCTTCTCAAATCTGCGCTGGCCGGTGTTTAGTAGTCAGCACGGTGAAGGCTGTAGAAAAAGTCTGACTGCTTCTATATATTCACCTGCTTACTGCTATAGGCTGGTGGCTGAGGCGCCATTCACACAGCAGTACGACGCCTGCGGTTAAGGCTTTGTGCACACTGGCTTCTTGACTTATGGTTGTAATATAGATGCTAATCTGTCCCCCCCACGAGCGCTTGTGTGAGGGGTCTCCGCATGGAGGGTGCTAGGTGCTATTTTTTTGTCTTCCCAACTTGGGCCCCTGACCTGTGTACCGGCCTCCCCTCTACCAGGGTCTCTGGTTGCCCCCTTTCTGGGCATTTCTTTGGTCCTTCTCCCTAGAGCAATGGTGTTCGGATCTCTGTTGTGAAATGGCCTGGGCATGCTGGGTGTTGTAGTCTTGTACAGGATTGGACACAGCTGTAGCCACCATCTTGTGCTGCTGGTTTGTGACCCCGGGCGTATTGCACCTCGCCCCGTTGCTGGGTGTTGTATTTTCTGCTGGAGTCACAGCTGGGAGCTGCGTGTTGGTCCTGGGTGGGCGGCTTTACCTGCTCCTGTGGCCCCATTGTCTGCCGCCCATAAACCTGACCTCTCCATGTCAGCTGCGATGCAGCCTGAGAGCGGAGCGGACACCCCTGCGGGACCCCAACACTCACAGGTGGAGCGGGATTTCCCCTGCGCTGTTATTGAACTACAACTCCCAATAGTGCTGACTACTGCCAGTGTGAGTTATAGTCTGATAACATTGGGAGCTGCTGCCGCCGTCCACAGGGAAACCTGCTAAGAATAAAGTGCAGCTTTGTGTCGCTACGTCCTGGGGCTAATGGCCACTTACTGCACCGCCCTGGGGCGGAGGACAGCGGAAGAAAACAACGTGACCCCATCACCCCCGATTCCTGCCGCAATGACATCATGTCTGCTGCAGCCAATTGCTGGCTGTTGTGGTCACATGATAGCTTCTCCATGGAGGCCAGTGATTGGCTGTAGCTGTCAGGTGACCTCATCACTCCTCCTGGGGGGGTTAAAGATCATTTGTTTCCGGTCTGATTTTGTCATATTCCCAGTAAGCCGCTATTAACCCTTACTTGGCCTTCTACTACACTGTAATGTTCCCATACTGTGCCCCCATATATGATTTTTAACCCCTTCTAGTGGGGGTTGTAGTTCATAAAGAGAGGGGTTAAAGCACTGGGAGTGGCACAGAGCTGGCGGTGGCACTACAAGTCCCGGCATGCCTTGCCCGGCGTGGGGCATGCTGGGAGGCCGCACGGCTCTTTGTGTGCCGGGGCGCCGCCGCCGCCGCCGCCGCACATGGACTAGGCCGCGGGGAAACATGGCGGCTCCCAGTGTCAGGCACGGAGGGGGAGGGGCGTCCGCGGCCTCATTGTGTCCCGGCCGGATGTGGCGATGCTGCTGACGCCGTGGGGCCCCGGGTGCTCGGCTGAGGGGGGGAAACTGGGGACTACAACTCCCGGCATGCCCCGCGAGTCCCAGCGTGCACGGGGCTAATGCCGCACCGAGATTCCTGGTCGCCCATAGCAACCGTGGCGCGTTCACTTTTGCGGCAGAGGGGTGGTTGCTATGGACGTTTAACCCCTTAGTAACCAGCAGAGCTTTGGGTGTAAGGAGCAGATGAAGCTTTCTTATTCCTTTGTGTCTGTCAGCCGGTTTAATACCTGGCAGTCATGATCCTGGCGTCTGCCCCCCAGTAACAATGTATCTGTCATCAGCAATCCAGGAGCCTCACACACATGCAAATCAGGCTGGAGGTGCGCTGGGGGCGGGGCAAAGAGGAGTTCACCTGCATTGCTGCTCCTCTAACCTGATTTGCATATGTCTTCTGCTGGATTTCTTGTGTCTGATACATCAGAGCCTTATTATAGCAAACTGCAACCGGCGACATACGTGTGTAAGATCCCGAGACCGAGGGGTTCGCAGCTCCGCGTCTCCTCACCAGGCATCTAACACACGGATTAACCCTTTCTCTCCATGGGTGTTTTTCTTTGCCCACTTTCATTCTTTTTATTTCTTGCCAAAGATACAACTATTTTATTTTCCCCTATAAATTTCTGCCCAAATCTTCATCCGTCAGATTTATGACGTCCGTTTGCGGTGCCTGCGCTGATCTGATCGCTATTTATTAGTGGCTGCAGTAAAACTGCAGTTCTGACATTTTAATTTTTGTTTTTCTTTGTTTACTGATAGGGTTTTTATATTTTGATGTGTTTTTTTTTTCCAGTTGGGGAAAACTGATTCAAGGTTTTTGTATATTTAATATTTTTATATTGTTTCAAAACTTTTTTTTTGTGCAGGTAAAATACAAAGCCTCTAAGGGTGTGTTTCCACGGTCAGTAAACGCTTCAGGTTTGACATTGTGTATATCTGCAGCGTCCAGATGTTACAGCGTAGTGGAGGGGATTTCATCCACTATGCGTTTGGAGATGCAGGCGGCAGACCTATGTAACCGGGGCGTCCTTATAGAACGCAGCATGTCTGGTTACAATGCGGAGACGCTCCGTCCCCGCAGCATAAATTTCCCATAGACTATCATTAGATGCGGTAAAAACGCATCTAATGATTAGTTGCATGCGTAATAACTGCGGAAACACAGCTTACTACACATGTGTAGTAATTTAAATAACGTCTTACCTTGTGACCGCCAGAAGTCCGCGTCCACTGCAGTTCTCGGAATGACTGAGCTGACCGCGAGACCTGCCGTACACGTGACCGCCGGGGTTATCTCCGGTCACTAGGCTGGTTCTCACGGTCAGCTGATAGATCCTGAGAACTGCCGTGCACGTGACCGCCGGGATTATCTCCGGTCACTAGGCTGGTTCTCACGGTCAGCTGATAGATCGTGAGACCTGCAGTGCAGGTGACCGCCGGGGTTATCTCCGGTCACTAGGCTGGTTCTCACGGTGAGCTGATAGATCCTGAGAACTGCCGTGCACGTGACCGCCAGGGTTATCTCCGGTCACTAGGCTGGTTCTCACGGTCAGCTGATAGATCCTGAGAACTGCAGTGCAGGTGACCGCCGGGGTTATCTCCGGTCACTAGGCTGGTTCTCACGGTCAGCTGATAGATCCTGAGAACTGCCGTGCACGTGACCGCCGGGGTTATCTCCGGTCACTAGGCTGGTTCTCACGGTCAGCTGATAATCGTGAGACCTGCAGTGCAGGTGACCGCCGGGGTTATCTCCGGTCACTAGGCTGGTTCTCACGGTCAGCTGATAGATCCTGAGAACTGCCGTGCACGTGACCGCCGGGGTTATCTCCGGTCACTAGGCTGGTTCTCACGGTCAGCTGATAGATCGTGAGACCTGCAGTGCAGGTGACCGCCGGGGTTATCTCCGGTCACTAGGCTGGTTCTCACGGTGAGCTGATAGATCCTGAGAACTGCCGTGCACGTGACCGCCAGGGTTATCTCCGGTCACTAGGCTGGTTCTCACGGTCAGCTGATAGATCCTGAGAACTGCAGTGCAGGTGACCGCCGGGGTTATCTCCGGTCACTAGGCTGGTTCTCACGGTCAGCTGATAGATCCTGAGAACTGCCGTGCACGTGACCGCCGGGGTTATCTCCGGTCACTAGGCTGGTTCTCACGGTCAGCTGATAGATCGTGAGACCTGCAGTGCAGGTGACCGCCGGGGTTATCTCCGGTCACTAGGCTGGTTCTCACGGTCAGCTGATAATCGTGAGACCTGCAGTGCAGGTGACCGCCGGGGTTATCTCCGGTCACTAGGCTGGTTCTCACGGTCAGCTGATAGATCCTGAGAACTGCCGTGCACGTGACCGCCGGGGTTATCTCCGGTCACTAGGCTGGTTCTCACGGTCAGCTGATAGATCTTGAGAACTGCAGTGCAGGTGACCGCCGGGGTTATCTCCGGTCACTAGGCTGGTTCTCACGGTCAGCTGATAGATCCTGAGAACTGCCGTGCACGTGACCGCCGGGGTTATCTCCGGTCACTAGGCTGGTTCTCACGGTCAGCTGATAGATCGTGAGACCTGCAGTGCAGGTGACCGCCGGGGTTATCTCCGGTCACTAGGCTGGTTCTCACGGTCAGCTGATAGATCGTGAGACCTGCAGTGCAGGTGACCGCCGGGGTTATCTCCGGTCACTAGGCTGGTTCTCACGGTGAGCTGATAGATCCTGAGAACTGCCGTGCACGTGACCGCCGGGGTTATCCGGTCACTAGGCTGGTTCTCACGTTCAGCTGATAGATCCTGAGAACTGCAGTGCAGGTGACCGCCGGGGTTATCTCCGGTCACTAGGCTGGTTCTCACGGTCAGCTGATAGATCCTGAGAACTGCCGTGCACGTGACCGCCGGGGTTATCTCCGGTCACTAGGCTGGTTCTCACGGTCAGCTGATAGATCTTGAGAACTGCCGTGCACGTGACCGCCGGGGTTATCTCCGGTCACTAGGCTGGTTCTCACGGTCAGCTGATAGATCCTGAGAACTGCAGTGCAGGTGACCGCCGGGGTTATCTCCGGTCACTAGGCTGGTTCTCACGGTCAGCTGATAGATCGTGAGACCTGCAGTGCAGGTGACTGCCGGGGTTATTTCCGGTCACTAGGCTGGTTCTCACGGTCAGCTGATAGATCGTGAGACCTGCAGTGCAGGTGACCGCCGGGGTTATCTCCGGTCACTAGGCTGGTTCTCACGGTCAGCTGATAGATCGTGAGACCTGCAGTGCAGGTGACCGCCGGGGTTATCTCCGGTCACTAGGCTGGTTCTCACGGTGAGCTGATAGATCCTGAGAACTGCCGTGCACGTGACCGCCGGGGTTATCCGGTCACTAGGCTGGTTCTCACGTTCAGCTGATAGATCCTGAGAACTGCAGTGCAGGTGACCGCCGGGGTTATCTCCGGTCACTAGGCTGGTTCTCACGGTCAGCTGATAGATCCTGAGAACTGCCGTGCACGTGACCGCCGGGGTTATCCGGTCACTAGGCTGGTTCTCACGTTCAGCTGATAGATCCTGAGAACTGCCGTGCACGTTATCTCCGGTCACTAGGCTGGTTCTCACGGTCAGCTGATAGATCGTGAGACCTGCAGTGCAGGTGACCGCCGGGGTTATCTCCGGTCACTAGGCTGGTTCTCACGGTCAGCTGATAGATCGTGAGACCTGCAGTGCAGGTGACCGCCGGGGTTATCTCCGGTCACTAGGCTGGTTCTCACGGTCAGCTGATAGATCGTGAGAACTGCAGTGCAGGTGACCGCCGGGGTTATCTCCGGTCACTAGGCCGGTTCTCACGGTCAGCTGATAGATCGTGAGACCTGCGGTACACGTGATCGCCAGGGTTATCTCCGGTCACTAGGCTGGTTCTCACGGTCAGCTGATAGATCGTGAGAACTGCAGTGCAGGTTACCGCCGGAGAGTTATCTACAAGCTCTGCTATGTCTGGATGTCAGGCATAAGGTGTAGCAGAGCTGAACTCGTCGTGGGACACTCGTTACTTAGGACTACGTCGGACCAGGGAGTATTTGTGTTGGTTTATTAATTTATGTTTATTACAGGAGATTGAGGGCGTCACATGAATTAGGAGAGTAATAAAGATGGGGAAACTGTGTTTTATTTCAATAAAATACTTTATTCTAGCTGTGTCTTTATTAAACATGTACCAACTATAGGATTAGTAATGGAGAGGTGTCTTATTGACTCTTCTCCATTACTAAGCCGAGCTTGATGTCACCTGACAATACACAGGTGACATCAGCCCCACAACTATTACCCCATTTGCCACCGCTACAGGACAAGTGGGAAGAGCCGGGTAAAGTTGGATGCACGAATTGGGTGGCTGCGGGCTGTTACTTTTAGGCTGGTGAGGGCCAAAATCCATGGGCCGCGCCAGTCTGAGAATACCAGTCCGCAGCAGTCTGCTTTTTACTTGGCTGGTTAACAAATATAGGGGGACCACACGCTGTTTCTTTTTGCTAACCATCCAAGGTAAGCAGACTGCTCCAGAAGGTTCATGGATATTGGATCCCTACCAGCCTGAAATACCAGTTCCAGTGGTCTGCGTTACTCTGGCTGGTTACCAAAGGGGGATGCCACGCTATTTTATTTTTATTTTTGTAAAAAAAAGGAATGGACATTACATATTACTGACCCTTCTGCTTTCAGGAACATCCTGTGTGGCCGGGGTCACACTTGCAAGTGAGTCTCTCGCATCATCACCCGGGACTGCCACCGGCACTCGGGACCGGAGCGTGCGGCTGCATGTATTTCTATGTCCCGAGTGCCAACGGCAGTGCCGGGTGTTGATGCGAGAGACTCACTCGCAACTGTGACCCCGGCCTGTCACGTTCTTTCAGATGTGACACAAGATTCAACATACCGTATATACTCGAGTATAAGCCGAGATTTTCAGCCCATTTTTTTTTAAGGCTGAAAGTGCGCCTCTCGGCTTATACTCGAGTCATTGTAGGCGGGTGAGGGGGAGCGGCGACTGTCACATACTCACCTGCTCCTGGCGCGGTCCCTGCGTGTCCGATGGTCTCTGGCAGCTCTTCCTCTGTTCAGCGGTCACATGGTACCGCTCATTAAAGTAATGAATATGCTCTACTCCCATAGGGGTGGAGCCGCATATTCATTAGTGTAATGAATGTAATGAGTCCGTTGAATTGTTGGCGGTCGATCCGGTGCTGTACTCAGTGCTGAACCTGCGCTCCATACAACGCCCGGCTGCAGTCTCGCATCATAGAGGACGGGGAGCACTCAGTCCCCTTTGTTGGACCCTCATTCATTGAACATTTATCCCCCCCTTCAAGTACACAGCTTGGTAATTTATTTAACTGGATTACACATTTAATCTCCAATCATATGCAGGTTTGTTTTTTTTTTAAATAAAAAAAAAAATTGTAGGATTGAAAAAAGTGCTGAAAAGCAGAGCTGCTCTGAATGAAGAGTTTATAGAAATTTGGAGCATTTTTAAAGGGTGTGTATGCACAAAAAAATGACTTGGTTTTATGTTGACCAGAAATCTCCACCATTCTTCCTCCTTTCATTTAAAAAAAAAAAAAAAAAAAACATATTCCTAAAAGTTTTTGCTCCCAACCTGATTTTTTCTTTTCTATATACTAGGCCTGTCATTGTACTCTGTGCAGAACACATACCATACACTGTATGGAGGCCAATATTGGGTCGCACCTCCTAGTCATTGAATTCTGGTTTATAACATCCAGCCCCTGATACCAGTGCGGTCCTGTAATAGGGACTACCAAATGCTGCGCCCCCACCGGGAGCTTCGTGGCTGAGCATCTGCATACAGCCGTACATCACCAAGCACAATGCTGAGCGTCGGATGGAGTGGTGTAAAGCCGCCACCACTGGACTCTGGAGGAGACGTGTTCTGTGCAGTGACAGATTCTCTGTGTCTGATGGAGGAGTCTGGGTTTGGTGTTTCCAGGAGACTTGCAAATTATTTGGCTGAAAAGTGATGCAGTGTAAGACATTACAGTATGGGACCCTCCTGCACTCATCCGTACACCTATCGCCTGCAATGAATGAAAGTCTCGACTGTGCATCCTCCATAATTGTACATTGTGTCTCACAGGGCAAGTTGGATGACTACCGGGATCGAATGAACAAAGGAGAACGGCTGAATCAGGACCAACTGGTAATTACAGAGTGAACCTCTTATTGTAGCTCTGATTTTTAATGATAGTGGCGCCATCTGGTTTTTGCTAATTCAGCATAACGTCGCATTAGGAGTCGCTAAGTTTTTTTTTTATTTGTTTTTCTTTTCTTTATTGTTTACACGTTTTTTTTATAAGGATGCGGTGGCGAAATATCAAGAGGTTGTGACAAACATGGAATTTGCTCGTGAACTTCAAAAAAGTTTCATGGCCTTGGGACAAGATGTAAGTAGTTGATACCTCCGACCCCGACTATTCCTCCCTATCATCTGTTTCTATTATCTGTCTCTATCATCTACCGCTATCATTTACCTCTATCATCGTTCTGTCTCTATCATCTGTCTCCTGTCATGTCTGTCATCTGTCTGTCTCTATCATCTGTCTGTCTCTATCATCTGTCTGTCTCTATCATCTGTCTGTCTCTATCATCTGTCTGTCTGTCATCTGTCTCTGTCATCTGTCTGTCTGTCATCTGTCTGTCTGTCATCTGTCTGTCATCTGTCTCTCTTTCATCTGTCTCTCTGTCATCTGTCTGTCTCTGTCATCTGTCTGTCTGTCATCTGTCTGTCTGTCTGTCATCTGTCTCTGTCATCTGTCTGTCTCTGTCATCTGTCTGTCTCTGTCATCTGTCTGTCTCTGTCATCTGTCTGTCTCTGTCATCTTGTCTGTCTCTTTCATCTGTCTGTCGTCTGTCTGTCTCTGTCATCTGTCTGTCTCTCATCTGTCTGTCTCTCATCTGTCTGTCTCTCATCTGTCTGTCTCTGTCATCTGTCTGTCTCTGTCATCTGTCTGTCTCTGTCATCTGTCTGTCTCTATCGGCATCACCACGGCAAGGTGACCTCCCTCTGATGGGTCCTACTCTACTGGCACGTACATCTATTACTGCAAGTTTTGTAAAAAAAAAAAAAAAAATTGTTACAAATTAAAAAAAAAAAAGTTTTTGAGAAGTATAATTCAAATTGAATATTTGTCTGTGTTTTCACATGGCCTAGATTAATGCACATGTGCTGCTGTGTTCTATTTTGTCCTATTTTGTCTATATAATACAGTTTTGCAGCGTGCACGTGTTCACATTAGGAGTGCTGGCTGTTTGTTTTTTTCTCTATTTAGTTACTGGATGCTGGCTGCCTCCAGACTGATCTTGCACTCCTCCCATTGACCTTGCAGGTGGCGGTAATCAGCACTACCTGCCCATAAATTGTGGGCTTAGCCCGAGAGTGACATGTTTTGTCCATAGTTGTAGGCTGGTGGCCCAAAAGTGGCAAGTACAGTAGAGCCGGACCCATCAGAGGGAGGTCACCTTGCCGTGGTTGATGGGCACATATGAATTGGCCAATTTATGCGCTAAGAACATTCATTTTCATCTATTACTGTAAGTTTTGTCAAAACAATTTTTTTTAAAACCTTGTTTTGAAAAAATGTTTTTGAGAAGTGTAATCTATTTTACTGTTTTTAATGTTTTTCTGTGTTTTCACATGGCTTAGATTCATGCACATGTGCTGCTGTGTTCTTTTTTTTTTATATATAATACAGTTTTGCGGCGTGCACCTGTTCACATTAGGAGTGCTTGTTGTTTTATTTTTACACACACACACACACACACACACACACACACACACACACACACACACACACACACACACACACACACACACACACACACACACACTATTATGTGTATGTATATATGTGTGTGTAATATATATATATATATATATATATATATATATATATATATATATATATATATATATATATATATATATATAACTTAGACGTGTGGCGTAGATTTACTGGGTGTGACTTCCTCTTTGTTCGGATAAAGCCTCTGCCATTATCTGGGGGCATTTTATCATCCGTATTACGGCTCAACTGCAGCTTTTATGATCCAGACTGACCGTATCATAGGGGTCTTTGATGCTGTTGGTTCAGGACGGGACTTATGACAGCTATACGGAGGCGGAAATACATCTGACCCCTCTAGTGCGGATTTATTTTGCCCTCCGGCTTCTTGCAGATTACTTTTAGTTTGTTCTAATTAGTACTTTAACCATTGTAGATTCAGAAAACTCTCAAAAAGACGAGTCGGCGAGAGCAGCTCATGCGTGAAGAAGCGGAACAGAAGCGTTTAAAGACCGTGCTAGAGCTCCAGTTCATCTTGGATAAGCTCGGAGACGAGGAGGTCCGCAGCGACTTGAAGCAAGGCTTAAATGGCGTGCCTGTCTTATCCGAAGAAGAACTTACTGTATTGGACGAGTTTTACAAGCTGGTGGAGCCTGATCGGGACCCAACGATAAGGTAAAAATATGCATCAAATGTTGATCACGGGCCGAATGGTCTTAAAGGGTTTCTCAAATATTGATGGCACAACCCATGGGCAGGTGTCGTCTAGTTTTCTAGAAGAAAGCTGCTGGGATTTTGCACAACCCCTTAGGCTATGTTCACACTAGGCATTTTTTCATCTTTTTTTAAAGCAAATTTTCAGCTGTGTTTTACAGTACCAGCAAAGTCTTATGAGATTTCCGAAATCTCATGCACACACCTTGTTTTTTTTTTTTGCCCTCAGTATTTTTTGGTTTGCATGTTTGTTTGTTTGTTTTTTTTTGCACAATGGAGCATGTCACTTGGTTCAGCGGTTTTTTTTTTTTCAGCGTTTTTCATCCATTGAAAGTAATGGGTGGTGAAAAAAATCCCCACTGAAATAATGCAGGCATCAGGTTTTGAAGTGTTTTTAATGGAAAAAAGCAAGTACAGCACTATATGAAACCCATTATTTTTTTTTTGTTTTTTTTTCTCCCAGGTTTAGCATCTTGTTTTAGGCACCTGAGATAGCTGTTGGGATTAGTATAGTTTAATTAAAATTATTGATGCACACAAAGTAAGCATTGGCTGGCCATGGTGTGAGATTGAACAATGCCTGTAGCTGACCAAGGTGTGAAATTGAACAATGCATGTGGCCAACCAAGGTGTGAGATTGATTAATGCATGTGGCCGTTTTTTCATGAACATTTGTCTTACATTGATGGCCTGTGTTCATTCTTCTCGGTGAAAGCAGAGCTCAACTTTGAGATCCTGAAAAAGAAAAAATAAACAGCTCCAAAGCCTGCATTTTTGACGCTGCTTCTTTTCTGCCAAGAGTGCAGGTTTTGCTGCTGAAAAAGCACCTAGTGTGAACATAGCCTTAGACTCCTATCCGCTTGGCTTTGAGGGTATTCTGAAAGCCGAGATGGTAGGTGTCCAAGGTGAACATACAGCCGATTTTTCAGGTGGAAACATTTTTAGTAGTTTTGTAGCATCAGCATTGCGGATGAGATTTGACCTCAATTAATGCAGATTTGACCCTTTGCAATGAAAGAGCTGAAATCTGCAGGAATTCTGCACCATCCGATGTGGCAATGTCATGTGTGGACGCTGAAGAGACAGGGCTAAAAGGGAGCTGGTAAATTGGGGGTGATGGATTCACATAGAAGCTCCTGGTTGGGGCTGAGGATGGATAATGGACCTGTCTAGGTCTTCAGCAGCTTCGTACATTTGCATGGTGTATGTAGGGACTAGATGAATGCTGGATATAACGTGTCCATCACCCTGTACTGCGGCTGCCGTTGCGTCAGGTGCAGAGTCTGTTGCAAACAGCAAGTTAAGAGAAGAGCGACCCGTATGGTGAGCGGACTGCAAACTATGTCCTACGAGGAATGGTTAAAGGATCTGGGAATATTTAGCTGCAAAAAAGAAGGCTAAGAGGAGACTTAATAGCCATCTACAAATATCTGAAGGGCTGTCACAGTGTATAGAAGGGTCATCATTATTCTCATTTGCACATGGAAACACGAGGAGCAATGGAATGGAATTGAAAGGAGAAGATACAGATTAGATATTAGGAGAAAAAAAATTGACATTGAGAGTGATCAATGAGTGGAACAGGCGGCCACGAGAGGTGGTGAGTTCTCCTCCAATGGAAGTCTGCACACAGAGGCTGAACAGACATCTGTCTGAGACAGTTTAGTGACTCCTGCATTGAGCAGGGGGTGGACACAAGGACCCTGGAGGTCCCATCTAACTCTTAACACTTTAGGATCCTATGATACCAAATGGGACAAATCTGAAACCTCTTCTTTTCCTTTTTCCATTAGGTTGAATGAGCAGTATGAACAGGCTTCCATTCACTTGTGGGACGTCCTAGAAGGGAAAGACAAGGCCGTGTGTGGAACCACATGTAAGGCTCCTCCAGAAATGTCCATGGGCTGAGCTTCTGCATGGTCTGTGCCGGAGAGCACCGTATACAATGCTGCATTGCCTGTTCTGGCTCTTCCTTAGTCAGCAGTGACCCGGGCTGTACGGCAGCTTCTGCTCTCTCAGCAGGATTATTGCTGCTGATGCGTACAATGTGACCTCTTTCTAGCAATCAGACTAGAAGCTGCGATAAATTGGCAAGAATTATGTCTTCACCTCTGAAGCTGATCTGTGAGAGGGGGTTCTCCGGTGGTCGCTCGCTTCTGCGTCAGGAGTGATGACGATGCATGAATGGCTGGTATCGTGCATCTGTGTAGTCATTCGCCTAGGACGCACGACCGATGCTTGCCAGTCGTGCACGCACACGTCAGTCACCTGCTGACAGTCATCAGCGAGCGACATCGGAGAACACCACCTAACTTCCGGGCCCCTCTCGCATTCCTCCTGAAGGCGAGAGCTGACATGACTGCATTGAGGCTGTAATTTCTTGCTTTTATTAAAAGTGCAATTTCCAGCCCAACTGTGGGTCTCGTGACACCAAACTTGTGGCATCATAAGCATCTGTAATGTGGATAAAGGATTACGGTTACAGTACGGTCATGTAGATTCGCGCTCTATAAAATAGCTAAATGTATAATGAGCAGGCCGACTTTGTGTCAGCGTTTCTTGGCCTTAGTTTGCTTATGGAAATGTGAGGGTTTTATTCCCTGTGCATTTACGACTGCTAAGATCTCGTCTTTTTTGCTCTAGATAAAACCCTGCATGAACTCCTGGATCGTGTCCTTCAGAGTGGATATTTTGATAGCCCCCAGAATCACCAGAATGGGCTCTGCGAGGAGGAGGAAGCCCTAGCAGTGCCGCCTGCAGAAGAACAAGCGCCCGAGCTTGGTATTGTCATGACTCGCTTGTCATTCCCAGTCCAGATGCTTTTACTGTAGAGCAGTGTTCCCTAACGTGCAGCTGTCCAGTTGTTGTAAAACTACTACTCCCATCATGCTGGAGAGTCGCTGAATAGGGAGCATGGCTGTAGGGTGCTTAGTGGGTGCAGACCTCTTGAATAGATGCATATAAGTGGCTGACTTGTGGAGTATTTAAAGGGTTATTCCCCAACATGTGGACAGGTGATAGGCTTCTGATCTGTGGGTGTCCAAACTTTGGCATACACGCCATCTCTCGATTTATTCTCTATGGGACTGTAGCTGGGGATCTCCAGCAGCTCCATAGACAGTGAATGAAACAGTGGATCACTACAGATCACTCAGTGACTGCTGAATCCTGACAGTGTGTAATGTGCTTACTGTCACAATTCCTTTGTATTTTCCTTTTTATTTTTTTTTAGCAAAGGAGAATCTAGTCAGTGTGCAAACAGGGAGTCCCCACCGCACGGTGAATAGGGACGGTACACGTCGCACACGCTAACACTTTGGCCGTCTTCATTCACGTAGCGTGATTGTAGGCTTTCTTTCTCGCTTCATTGGGGGACACAGGTAACCATGGGGTGTATGCTGCTGTCGTTAGGAGGCTGACACTATGCAAATAAAGAAGAAGTAACTCCTCCCCGGCAGTATACACCCTCCGACAGGCACCAGGCAACTCAGTTTTTGCTAAGTGTCTGTAGGAGGCGGACCTGAATCTAGCCCCAGATCCGTATTTTCTTTTGCAGGGATTTGTTGTGTTTTATTAACCTTTTCCCCTTTCTTTTTCAGATACTTTTCTTCAGGGTAACAGGGTGCAGTTTTTCTCACCCTGTTTTCCCCACTTTGAGCGACCGAGAGAGCAGTGTGGTATCACCCACATCGCACCCTCTCGGACCTGCTGGGCAGGACTTCGTCCCCTGTCACCCCTTCGGGTGTTCAGGGTGACCTTTCTCGGTGGCTAGTCCTTGCCCGTTTTCCCCTCCTCATCCCTCTCCTCGGAGTGGGCTGAGTGGAAGACGGCGGTCACTTCCAGTGACCCTCTCCCCCTGCTCAGGGGTTGACGCCGTCTTCTGCGCCGATGTCGTGGCGCGGGAAGGAGGACTTCATCCCAGGACCCTCTCCTCGGACAAGGGCTCCTGATGCGTCGTTCCTCAGGTAGGGAATCTTCAAGCAACATTTGGGGACTGTTTCTCAGTGTGAACGCGCAGCCTGCCCCCTCATGGTTGAAGCAACTTACGTTCTGAAGACAGGGGATGTGACCGGAGCGTGCCTCATGCCCCCCCCCCCTAGTGATCTCCTCTGCCTTTTTCGGAGTCAGTCGCCCGCACAGCAGGCATCATTATTGTTCCTCTATTTCAAACCGGTCGCACGCGCTATTTTCCCTTTTTCCTCTACAACCAGCTTTTTGACGCCCGGCTGACCACGCCCCCTTGCGGCCTTGTTCCGCCCTGCTTTCCCGCGGAAACGCTTTTCACAGAGTCCAGCGCTCTCGGGGGCGTTCTTCTCCCCCCTCGACGCTTGTACACGCCCACCTACGTCGCGTGGTTCCCGCGCTCCACAGGCCGACTTCCTCTTCCTGCCAGCGTCTCCTGCGCATCGCGTGGGACACAAGGATCTCTGGGGGACACAGATTCCTGCGGCTGCCGCTGTCACTGTTTTTTCGGTAGACTGGGCGCTACTGCTCTCTCGGACTCTACCCTTCCCGGCAGTACTTCTCTGCACCTGCACAAGTTAATACCTCTACCTATGTCCGACCCCACTCCAGGCTATTCCACTACGGTCGTCCACTACGCCTGCGCTCACTGTAAGAAAAAGTGGGCCTCAGGTCAGCCTTCTCCTTTCTGCCCGTCCTGCGTTCCTTCCATCATGTCCATCCCTCAGGAAGCTCCTAGGTCTCGTGATGAGTGCACCCCACCTCCCCCGGAGTGGGCTGTTGCAATGTCTCAATCAGTGTCAGACCTGACTAAGGTGTCTCAGTCCCTGGTCCAGGCACTTGAACGTATCCCTCTTCTATCTAATGCCACCAGTGCCACGAACGCCTCGCACGGCGATTCGATCGCACCTGTCCAAGACCCTCACAGAGGCAGACTTGACAAAGGAGACAGAAAAAGGACTCTATCTAGATCCTCTTCCAGTTCCCCGGACCACACCGGGATACCCCTATCTGCCCGTTCCCCCTCCCCGCAGGCGGACCTCGGGTCTGACGTAACCTCTGTCGGAATCTGACTCGGATGCAGATCAGACTTCCGGTGCTCAGGATATGGTCGATAGCCTTATTTCGGCTATTATGCAGACGCTTGTTCTTAAGGAGGACGAGGCAAGCTCTCAGGACATCACCGTTGCTTTTAAACGGATTAAACGTCCCTCTAGGGTGTTTCCTAATCACAAGGAGTTTGACAACACTACCTCTTGACACTGGAAAAATCCTGGTAAGCGTTTCCCTGGCAGGAAACGGCTAGACGTCTTATACCCTTTCCACTCTGACCTTGTCAGCAAATGGTCCAAGTCTCCTAAGGTCGACCCGCCGGTGTCCAGACTATCTTCTCAGACGGTTTTGTCTATTCCGGACGCGGCTTCTCTTAAAGACCCCACGGACAGACAGATCGAGGCATTAGCCAAATCGGCGTTTGAGGCTTCTGGAGCCTCTCTCTGTCCTAGTTTCGCTTCTTCATGGGTAGCGAAAGCTGTGTCAGCCTGGGCCAAAACCCCTGTGCAGAGGCATTTTGGCCTCGGCTCCTGCCGAGGAACTGTCTGATTTAGCGGACCAGATTTCTCTGGCGGGTAAATATCTCATGAATGCCTCCCTTGATGCGGCAGCCTGCTCAGCTAGGGCTAACAGTAACATTGTGGCCATTCGCCGGGTACTATGGCTTAAAGCGTGGAACGCAGATCCTGCTTCAAAAAAATCCCTCACTGGTCTGCCCTTCCAGGGTTCTAGATTCTTCGGCATGCAGCTGGATCAAATGATCTTGGACGCTACGGGTGGTAAGAGTACCTCCCTACCCCAGTCCAAGCCTAAACGTGCCTTCAACAGGAGAGGCCCCCAGTCCTTTCGGTCCTTTACCTCCTCTGGAAACCCCAATCAGGACCGCTCTTCCTCACAGGGAGACCGGAGGAAGCCTTCTTTCAGGCCTCACCCGTGCTGGAGAGGTAAGAGCCACCCCTCAAAGCCATCTGGATCTCGGGGCCACAGGTTTGCTAATAAATGACGGGTCGCCCCCACCTGGAAATCCTTCCAGGGTGGGATGCCGACTTCTTCTGTTCTCGGAAGTTTGGCTATCTGTAGTCGACGATGCCTGGGTCAGGGAGATCGTCACTTCAGGCTACAAGATAGAATTTTCTTCGCCCCCAGGAAGACGTTTCCTGCGCTCTCGTCCTCCCAAACAGTCCTCCCATCTCTCAGGGCTTCTCCAGGCCGTCGATTCACTCCTCGCCTCAAGAGTCGTAGTTCCAGTTCCTTATCACGAGCGGTTTTCAGGTTTTTACTCGAACCTGTTCATGGTCCCAAAGAAGGACGGCTCTCTCCGTCTAATTTTGGATCTCAAGCGGTTAAACCGCCATCTCAGGATTCGACACTTCAGGATGGAATCACTACGCTCGGTGGTCGTGCCCATGGAACCAGGAGAGTTTCTGTGTTCCGTGGACATTCGGGATGCATACCTCCACGTTCCGATTTGCGTACAGCATCAGTGGTTTCTTCGGTTCGCGATCCAAGAACATCATTACCAGTTCACGGCTCTTCCCTTCGGGCTGGCGTCTGCTCCCAGGGTCTTTACGAAGGTCATGGCAGCGGTCATGGCCATTCTACGTTCAAAGGGGATTCTGGTAATTTCATACCTCGACGACCTCTTGATCAAGGGTTTGTCCCGTCAGGATTGCAGCCAGAGCCTCCAGCTTACTCTGGACACTCTCATTCGCCTCGGTTGGATAATCAACTACCAGAAGTCATCCTTGATTCCAACCCAACGTTTGGAATTCCTGGGCATGGAATTCGACACCTCTCAGGCTCAGGTCTTCCTTCCCAAGGAGAAGTTCCTTTCTCTTCGTCGGGGTGTCAGAGCACTAAAGGGCCCGAACCCTCCGTCCCTCCGCCTCGCCATGAGGGTTCTGGGGAAAATGGTCGCTTCTATGGAAGCGGTCCCCTATGCTCAGTTCCAACTGCCTTCTAACTGCCTGGGACAGGAATCCGCTTTCCCTGGACTGCCCGTTTCCCCTCTCTTCCAAGGTGAAACAGTCCCTCTCTTGGTGGACGCTGTCCACCTCCATTCTGCGCAAGAGGTCTTTTCTCCCTCCCCGCTGGCAGGTTATCGCCACCGACGCCAGTCTCCAGGGTTGGGGAGCGGTCTTTCTCCATCTCACGGCCCAGGGCCGCTGGACTGTTCAAGAGGCACGTCTTCCGATCAACCTCTTGGAAATCAGAGCCATCTTCCTAGCCCTCGTCCGCTGGCAGTCCCTCCTCTCGGGAAAGCCGGTCCGCGTTCAGTCGGACAACGCCACAGCCGTGGCCTACATAAACCATCAGGGAGGGACTTGCAGCAGTCAAGTCATGACGGAAGTGGCAAAGATTCTGCGTTGGACGGAGAGCCACGTTCCCGCTCTCTCAGCCGTCCACATCCCAGGGGTGGACAATTGGGAAGCCAACTTTCTAAGTCGCCAAGGCATCGTGGCGGGCGAGTGGTCTCTCCTTCCCTCAATCTTCAGCCAAGATCTCGGGATCCGATGGCTGTCGGATGCGACGCTCTCGTGATCTCATGGGCCCAGTTCCAGATGCCCTATCTGTTCCCACCCCTCCCCTTGATCCCGAGAATCGTCAAAAAGATCAAGTCGGAAGGGGTCCCCGTGCTCTTGGTAGCTCCAGATTGGCCTCGCAGGGCCTGGTACGCGGAACTGGTGAACATGCTATCGGACGTTCCATGGAGGCTACCGGATTTACCGGACCTTCTTTCGCAGGGGCTTCTCTTCCACCCGAATTCTCGGTCTCTGAATTTAATGGTATGGCCGTTGAGGCTGCGGTCCTGAAGGACGCGGGCTTTTCTCACAGCGTCATCCAGACTATGATAAGGGCGAGAAAACCGGCTTCCTCGCTTATCTACCACAGATGTTGGAAGGCCTTTTCCCGATGGTGCGAGGTCAACAGTCTGTTTCCTATGACCTTTTCCCTTCCATCCCTTCTCAGTTTTCTTCAAGCTGGTCTCGATTCGGGACTTTCCCTTAGCACCTTGAAGGGTCAGATTTCTGCTCTATCCATCCTTTTTCAAAGAGACATAGCCTCCCTTCCTCAGGTGAGGACCTTTATTCAGGGGGTCTCGCATATAGCTCTCCCTTATCATCCTCCTGTCGAGCCTTGGGATCTCAACCTCGTGTTAGACTCTCTCCAGCGTGTGCCTTTTGAACCTATTCAGGACATTTCCTTCTAGCTTCTATCTTGGAAGGTAGCCTTCTTGGTCGCCATCACCTCGATTAGGAGAGTCTCTGAACTGGCAACGTTGTCCTATCTCTTCCCCTTTGTAGTCCTGCACCAGAACAAGGTGATTCTTCGACCGGTTCCTTCCTTCTTACCGAAGGTAGTCTCAGCCTTTCACATCAATGAGGACATTGTCCTCCCTTCCTTGTGCCCTTCCCCGGTTTATCCCTTGGAGAAATCTCTTCACAAGTTGGATGTGGTCAGGGCTATCCGGATCTATCTTGCCAGAACTGCTTCCTTTCGTCAGGCCGATTCTCTGTTCATCGTCTCGGAAGGTTGTCGAAAGGGGCTCCCCGCCTCCAAGTCCACAGTTGCTCGTTGGATCCGTTCGGCGGTTCTGGAGGCATACCGTGTTCAAGACAAGCGGCCTCCTTCGGGGGTGATGGCTCACTCTACCCGGGCCGTGGGAGCTTCCTGGGCAGTTCGTCACCAAGCTTCGGCCTCGCAGGTTTGCAAGGCCGCAACATGGTCATCCATTCACACCTTTGTAAAATTCTACAAGGTGCATACTCAGGTTTCTGCGGATGCGAGCCTGGGTAGGAAGATACTGCAGGCGGCGGTTTCTCACCGGCCGACCTAACTCCTCTTTTTCTGCGGAATATCCCTCCCTGGGGACTGCTTTTGGACGTCCCATGGTTACCTGTGTCCCCCAATGAAGCGAGAAAGAAAGAGGGATTTTTGGTTGTTACCGTAAAATCTCTTTCTTGGAGCCTTCATTGGGGGACACAGCACCCTCCCTTTAAGTTGTACCGTGTTGGCTAACGTGCCGTTGTTGTGGGTTGGTACATAGGTTGAGTTTGATATTACTTGTTCCTACTATTGCTTTTGCACCAACTGAGTTGCCTGGTGCCTGTCGGAGGGTGTATACTGCCGGGGAGGAGTTACTCCTTCTTTATTTGCATAGTGTCAGCCTCCTAGCGACAGCAGCATACACCCATGGTTACCTGTGTCCCCCAATGAAGGCTCCAAGAAAGAGATATTACGGTAAGAACCAAAAATCCCTCTTTTCCTTGGATGATACGTTTTAGAAAGTGGTGACGTATCATTGGTGTGCCGTCACTTTATTAGGGTCGATATCCGCTGGAGTCCCCCCGAAAATAAAGCTGATGTAGCTCTGCATCCATCTCGCTGTATATTCCTACACGGCGGCCATGCAGTCAGTTCCAAGAGCCCCGTTGACCACTGAGTAACACCCATTGTTGGCGATCTGTCCCCACTTTGGAGGATGAGAATACCCCTGTAATATAACGGCATCGCCACATTGTTTTTTTTCTCAACAGTATCACAAAATTGCTGCAAAATAGCCAAAAATTGAAAAGTTAAAACAGCTTTGTGTTTAGTCGTATTTTTCTCCTAATGTGTTTTTTTTTTTCTTTTTCATTCTGCCTAGAACCAGAACCTGTGGAGGAATATGCTGAGCCCACTGAAGTCGAGTCCACCGAGGTAAGGGCTTTTCCACGGAGATTCTCGGACTGACTTGTGCTGATGCCGGTAGCAAATAAAAAGTGCATCCAGAACGGTCAGCGCTGCAGAAAGAAGGAGTCTGGAGTCACAGCCGATTGGGGAGAAAAATTGCCAGACTGTCTAAAACTATAGCTGTCAGATAATGGCAGCTCTTACTTACATCCACCCTTTACACACTAGTGATAGCATTTGTGCTGACATGAAAATGCTTCCCAGGATGATGGCTCCTACAGATCAGGTGGGGGAGGTGAATTTTAAGGGTATGTGCACATGTTGCGGATTTCGCAGAATCCGCAGGTAAAATTGACCTGCTTTACCTGCGGGTTTTCCACGGATTTCACCTGTTTTTTCACACCTGCAGAATCCTATAATGGATTAAGTATAAAACGCTGCGGAATCTGCACAAAGAATTGACATGCTACGGAAAATAATCAGCAACGTTTCCATGCAGAATTTTCCGCAGCATGTGCACAGCGAATTTTGATTTCCATAGGTTAACATGGTACTGTACAACGCATGGAAAACTGCTGCGAATCCGCAGCGTCAAAACCACTGCGGATCCGCAGCAAAATCCGCAATGTGGGCACATAGCCTTATCCTGCTGGAGATATTGCCTCTGTGGTTTCAAGGTTTCATTAAATGAAACCACCTTAAAAGGGTTGGTCTGATCGCTGGTGATCCAACTGCTCAGACCACGAGAAACCGGGTCCCAGAGTCCCCCATTTAAATGGACGTGCCGGTTCAGTGACTTTAGATGACGGAGTGCAGCTCAGATTTCTTTATCGCTTCATTGGGGGACACAGATAACCGTGGGTGTATGCTGCTGCTGCTAGGAGGCTGACACTATGCAAAAAAGGAAAAGAACAATAGCTCCTCCCCGGCAGTATACACCCACCGACAGGCACTGAGCACCTCAGTTTGTGCTTAGTGTCTGTAGGAGGCGGACCTGGATCTCCCAGATCCACAGCTAATCATTTTTTGCTTTCGCAGGTTTGTTGTGTTTTTACTAAGTATTTATTTTGTTTTCCAGATTCAGCTTTTAGGGAATCAGGGTGTTAATTCACTCTGCCTTCCCATTATTAGCGGCTGAGCGAGCAGTGTGGTGTCACCCACATCGCAACACTCAGGCCTGCTGGCAGGACATTTCTCCCCTGTGCCTTCATTGGTGCCTCAGGGTGAGTTTGGTGGCCGGTCCTAGCCGAATTTCCTCCTCACCCCTCTCCTCGGACAGGGCTGAGAGGGAGACGGTAGTCACCAGCGGTGACCCCCCCCCCCCTCCCTTTTTCCCTAAAGGTACCGTCACACTCAGCGACACTGCGGCGATATAGACAACGAGCCGACCTAAACTAGATCGCTGGAGCGTCGCTGTTTAGGTCGCTGTAGAGACATCAAACACAGCAGCTCCAGAACGATGCAGGAGCGATCCAGTGACGTAACGGCGACTCACTTCTCCTTCTCGCTGGTTGTTAGCTCCATGTCAAACAGCCGGAGTGTACCGACTGGCTAGAAGGAGACGCTGCGACGCCCCCTATGTTCATTGCTGGCGTCGTTGCTTTTGATGTCAAACATGACGATACACGCCGACCTGGCGACGAAGTAAAGTTCTGGACTTCTAGCTCCGACCAGCGATGGCACAGTGGGATCCAGATCGCTGCTGCGTGTCAAACACAACGAGATCGCTATCCAGGACGCTGCAACGTCACGGATTGTTGTCGTTCTCTTTGCAAAGTTGCTGAGTGTGACGGTACCTTAAGGGGGTTGATGCCGTCTCCTGGAAAAGGGTTCTTCTCTCCAGCTTCCCTGCCTTCCCTTGGGCCCCTGGACGACCCTCATACAGCTCTGAAGATCAAGGTAATGAAGATATATCCGGGGGAAGGGGATTGTTGTTTGTATTACACGCTGGCTTCCTTCCCTCCCCTGGATCCGTGAGCGCTGCCCTGCCGTCTATTCCATGCGTTGTCCATTCAGCGCCGCGGCTCCCCTTTTTTACTTTCAATTTCCCTCAGTTCGGGCCGGTCGGCCATGCCTCCTAATTGCCCTCCCTTTCTTGGCACCCAGTGATATTTTAATACAGCTCACACGCCCCCTTCTGCCGCTGGACCTATCAGGGGTTTCTCCCTTCTCGGTCATTTGCTGTGCGCTTAACCACCCTTCCCCCCCCCCCCCCCCCCCCCCCTTCCCCACGAGGCCTCTATTCCTCCATCCTGGATTCATTCATCCATTCCTATCCGGACGCTACTCCACTCGGGGGGCACAGATACTGGCTCAGCTGCAGCTCTTTCCTTCCTGTACGGTTGGCTTTCATCCGTACCCTAGCAACCCTCCCCTGCAGTATATCCTACTCCGGAGGCAGCGCTGCAGTAGTTTAGACTTAACACAGGCACAGCTTTCCAACCCTTTTTTTCTTAGTATAAGCTCACAGCTTATATATGTCCAACTCTATTGGGGCTTCTGTTTCCAAACCCACCATCATTCATTACGCTTGCTCACGCTGCAAGAAAAAGTGGTCAGCAGGTCAGTCGTCACCCTTCTGCCAATCCTGCAGTCCGCCTACCATGTCTGCTCCGCAGGAAGCTTCCGTACCTCGGGATGAGTGCACTCCCCCTCCCCCAGAGTGGGCAGTTGCTATGTCCCAGTCAGTCTCTGACTTGACTTCACTGAAGTATCCCAATCTCTGGTCCAGGCGCTTGAACGACTTCCGCATCTAGCTACAGCCACCAGTGCTCCGACCGTCTGTCATGGCGAGTCGCACGCACCTGTTATTGACCCTCAGAAGAGCGCTCCGGCCGGCAGTTCTAGAAAGAGGTCCCTGTCTGGCTCCTCTTCCAGCTCTCTGGGTCCCTCAGCAGTTCCCAAGCTGCTCACCTCTTCCCAATTCCACTCTTCGGAGGAGGACCTTGGGTCAGACATAGATTCCCAGTCCGGGTCTGACTCTGAATCAGACCAGACGTCTGGTATACAGGCTATTGTGGATAGTCTCATCTTGGCTATCTCCCAAACTCTTAAGCTTAAACAGGACGAGGTTCCCTCACAGGATCCTTCTGTCTCCTTCAAACGGGTCAAGCGTCCTTCTCGCTCCTTTCCCAATCACAAGAAATTTAAGTCTACCCTGTCTAAGCACTGGGAACATCCTGAGAAGCGCTTCCCAGGTAGAAAACACCTGGACGTATTATACCCGTTTAGTGCTGACCTTCTTGCCAAATGGGCAGAATCTCCAAAGGTGGACCCGCCGGTTTCCCGTCTTTCATCCAAGACGATCCTGTCCTTACCTGACGGTGCGTCGCTTAAAGACGCTACGGACAGACAGATTGAGACTCTAGCCAAATCAGCTTTCGAGGCATCAGGAGCTTCCCTCTGCCCCAGTTTCGCCTCCACCTGGGTGGCAAAGGCCATTTCCGCCTGGGCTAAGATTCTTCGGCGAGGCATTTTGGCTTCGGCTTCCCCACAGGAACTGGCTGATTTGGCGGACCAGATTGGCCACGCGGGCAAATATGTTTTGGCTGCCTCCTTGGATGCAGCGGCCTGTTCCGCAAGGGCAAGTATCAACATCATTGCTATACGCCGCATTCTTTGGCTCAAAGCATGGAGCGCAGATAAAACTTCTAAGAAGTCTCTCACCAACCTAGCCTTTCAGGGTTCCAGACTCTTTGGCTTTCGCTTAGACTAGATCATTTCTGATGGCACGGGAGGAAAAAGTACTTCCCTCCCTCAGTCTAGACCGAAACGCTTCTTCAATAAAAAGGGCCCTAGGCCTTTTAGGCACTTTTGTCAATTTCGGACCTCTGACTCCTCTTCCCAGCAGGAGCAACCTTCCGCTTCAGGAGAGCGGAGGAGACCCTCTTACAAGCCTGCCCCCAGATGGAGAACTAAGAGCCAACCTTTCAGGTCCTCTGGCTCCCGTTCCGATAGATTTCGTTCCAAGTGACGGGTCGCCCCCACCTGAGATGACTTCCAGGGTGGGAGGCAGACTTCTTTCCTTCCGGGACGCCTGGCTGTCTGTAGTCAGCGACGCCTGGGTCAGAGAGGTAGTTACCTTCCGTTACAAGATCGAATTTTCTTCCCTTCCGGAAAATCGTTTCTTCCTCTCTCGTCCACCAAGGCAACCCTCTCAACTGCCCGGGTTTCTTCAGGCCATCTCTTCCCTGGTCACAGCTGGCGTAGTCGTTCCTGTCCCTTCAAACGAGCCTTTTTCGGGGTTCTACTCGAACCATTCAAGCCGTTCCCTTTGCCCAATTCCACACACGTCCCCTCCAACTGTTTCTTCTCTCCACTTGGAACAGATCCACGACCTCACTGGACCGCCCCGTTCGTCTGCCTCGGCAGGTTCGGCAGTCACTGACCTGGTGGACCCTGTCTTCATCGCTCCTCAGAGGGAGGTCTTTCCTTCCGCTTCAGTGGCAGGTCATCACCACAGATGCCAGCCTGTTCAATTGGGGAGCGGTGTTCCGACATCTCACAGCGCAGGGTCGCTGGACCCACCAGGAGGCTCTTCTTCCTATCAACTTACTGGAGATCAGAGCAATCTTCCTTGCCCTACTCCACTGGCAATCACTCCTGGCCGGTCGTCCCGTCCGCATCCAGTCGGACAACGCCACGGCCGTGGCATACTTAAACCACCAGGGCGGGACGCGCGGCAGTCAGGTATTGGCAGAGGCAGCAAGGATACTTCATTGGGTGGAACGTCACATTCCGGTCATTTCAGCTGTCCACATTCCGGGCGTCGAAAATTGGGCAGCCGACTTCCTCAGCCACCAGGGCCTGGCGGCGTGCGAGTGGTCTCTCCATCCCTCAGTATTCGACCAGATTTGTCTTCGTTGGGGCACCCCAGACGTCGACCTTATGGCGTCTCGGATGAACCACAAGGTTCCTCAGTTTGTCGCCAGATCCCGGGACCCTCTGGCCATCTGCCACGACGCCCTGGTAATCCCATGGTCGCTGTTTCTGATTCCTTACCTGTTTCCCCCACTTCCCTTGATCCCAAGGGTAGTAAAAAAGATAAAGTTAGAGGGGATTCCGGTTCATACTCATAGCTCCACACTGGCCAAGGCGCCCCTGGTACGCGGAGCTGGTCAACATGCTCGCGGATACCCCTTGGAGACTCCCAGACCGCTCAGATCTTCTCTCACAGGGCCCACACTTCCAGTTCTCAGTCCCTGCATTTAACGGCATGGCTGTTGAGGCCGCGGTTCTGAGGGAGTCTGGTTTTTCTCATCAGGTCATACAGACCATGATCAGAGCCAGGAAGCCAGCTTCTTCTCGCATTTACCACAGGTACTGGAAGGCTTTCTTCCGCTGGTGCGAGACACACGACATGTCGGGTCTCGACTCGGGTTTGTCCCTCAGTACCCTAAAGGGTCAAGTTTCCGCCTTGTCCATTCTTTTCCAAAGGGACTTGGCTTCCGTCTCTCAAGTGAAGACTTTTCTGAAAGGAGTTGCTCATCTTGCTCGTCCTTTTCGTCCTCCGCTGGAACATTGGGACCTCAATTTTGGTTCTCAGTGCCCTTCAGACCGTTCCTTTTGAACCGCTTCAGGACGTCTCTTTTTCCTTTCTTTCCTGGAAGGTGGCCTTCCTCATTGCCATCACTTCAATTAGAAGAGTTTCCGAGTTGGCAGCATTATCCTGCCGCTCCCCCTTCCTGATTCTTCATCAGGACAAGGTCGTTCTAAGACCTGTCCCCGAATTTCTTCCCAAGGTGGTTTCCACTTTCCACAGCAATGAGGATATCATTCTTCCTTCTTTTTGCCCTTCTCCTGTTCACCCCTTGGAAAGGTCTCTTCACAAGCTTGATGTTGTCAGGGCCGTTCGGATCTATCTTTCTAGAACTGCCCATTTTCGCATATCCGACTCTCTGTTTGTCATTGCTGAGGGTCGCCGGAAAGGCCTTCAAGCGTCCAAATCCATTATTTCTCTCTGGATTCGTTCTGCTATAACGGAATCCTACCGTGCTCGAGAGACACAGCCCCCTCCTGGGGTACGGGCCCACTCCACCAGAGCTGTCGGTGCTTCCTGGGCTGTTCGTCACCAGGCCTCCGCTTTGCAGGTTTGCAAGGCTGCCACCTGGTCGTCTTTACATACGTTCACGAGGTTCTACAGGGTTCATACCCAGACCTCGTCAGATGCAGGTTTTGGTAGGAAGGTACTGCAGGCGGAGGTTGCACACTGGCCGAACTGAGTCCTTTTCTCGCTTCCTTTCTACCCACCCTTTTCCGGGACTGCTTTTGGAAGTCTCACGGTTATGTGTCCCCCAATGAAGCGATAAAGATAGAGGGATTTTTGGTACTCACCGTAAAATCTCTTTCTTGGAGCCTTCATTGGGGGACACAGCACCCTCCCTGGTTATTTGTTCTTGGTATCGTGTTTGGGCCTACAAGTCCTGATTGAGTTGGTGTGTTCTCAGTTATTGTTGTTTCTCCTACTGCTTTTTTCACCAACTGAGGTGCTCAGTGACTGTCGGTGGGTGTATACTGCCGGGGAGGGGCTATTGTTTTTTTCCTTTTTTGCATAGTGTCAGCCTCCTAGCAGCAGCAGCATACACCCACGGTTATCTGTGTCCCCCAATGAAGGCTCCAAGAAAGAGATTTAACGGTGAGTACCAAAAATCCCTCTCTTTTTTTTTTTTTTGTCTTACGGCAGCATGAGGATGAGATTTTACAAAAATGCTGCTACTGTAAAATACTGTGGTTTTCCTGCATGCAGTTCTGGGGTGGAACATTTGCGCCGTCCCCATACAGGCATGATCATATACAGAAAATCTCATGACTCCTGTAAGGTTTTCCTTTGTTTTCATCTTGTGAATTAAACAGTGGCGTAAAGTTATCAGTCACTTGTGTTCGGTGAAAGTTCTTCTATCCTTGGAACGGTGGGCGAGGGCTTGTCTGATGCTTTTTTGTTACTATTTTCTGGGTGGTTTTAGACTTTCAGATTCCTGCTTTTGTCTTTTTTTTTTTAAGCCTCCTGTCCACAGACAGACGATTTATGTAGTTTGCTTGTGGAGCCATCTTGCTTTTTTTATCCTACAGTTTGTGAACAGACAGTTCATGGCAGAAAGCCAGTTCAGCAGCGAGAAGGAACAAGTTGATGACTGGACAGTAGAAACTGTAGAAGTAAGTGCGGCTCATTCCCACCCTTCAAAAAGCGTAACCATCAAAGCTTTCAAAAGTAGTTAGTACATTTTATTTCTTTAGTTTTTCCCCTCTTCTTTATATTTTTTTTTATGCATTTCGCACATTATTAACCCCTACACCAACTCCCAATTTTTCCAGTTTTAGCATTTACGTTTGAATGACACCATTGAATTTACCACATTGTGTACTGGAAAGCAGGCAAAAAATGTCGGTGTGGTGAAATTGCAAAAAAAAAGTGCAATTCCACATTTGTGTTTTGTTTTTTTTTAAATATTTACCATGTTAACTATATAGTAAAACTGACCTGCCATTGTGATTCTCCAGGTCATTACAAGTTCATAGATATCAAACATGTGTAGGTTCTTTTTTATTTACCGTAAGTGGTGAAGAAAAATTCCAAAGTTTGTAAGGGGGGAAAAAAGGCGACATTTTCCAGGATCTGTAGCATTTACATTTTTTTTTGATCTGGGACTGTGTGAGGACTTATTTTTTGTGCACCAAGCTGACATTTTTATTGATACCATCTTGGAGTAGATACATTGTTTTTATCGCATTTCATTGCAATGTTGCGGCAACCAAAAAAATGGAATTCTGGCGCTTTTTTTTGTCATTATGCCATTTGTCATTTTCAATGGGACAAAAGGGAAGTGATTTGAACTTATGTTTTTTTTTTTTTTTAAACAATTTTTTTTTTTTTACTGGCTTCAATAGTTCCCTGAAGAGATATGAAGCTGCGACATAAATGCTTATGTCCACGGGTCAGCGTTCACAGGAGACTCACAATGACGGGCACGGGGCTCATCTGCAAACCCCCGGCTGTCATGACTCATTGGCGCCACGCGATCACGTGATGGGCTCAGATCAGCTGTCATGTGCTGGGAAAGATGCAGGCTCAGCGCCAGAGCAGCATCAAAGGCTTTGGGACAACCTACCTATATGTCATGGGCCGTAAAGGGATTTAAAATACAACTTGCTGTATTTTCACAAATGCGCAGGCACCTTATAAGCTGGATTCCTGAGTTTACACGACTTGCTGCACATTAACGCGGCAGGCTTAATTTATGGTAAATGGGTGTTACCTTTTTGGGGGGGAGACTTTACTAGACTGATCAGCTTTGTTTTTGCAGTAAAAAAAAATAAAATAATAAAATTTGTCCTTTTTTTTAATTTTTAAAGGTTGTGAACTCACTCCAGCAACAGCAGGCTGCATCCCCTCCGAATCCCGAGACCCTTCCGCTAAATGCTATCCCTCAAGTTCAGCCTGATCCCATTGTCCGAAGGCAAAGGGTTCAGGACCTGATGGCCCAAATGCAAGGTCCATACAATTTCATGCAGGTTAGTAAAAAGACCCCCTCTCCCTCCACCTTCCCACACATCACCTATATTGGACTCTTGCATCCTCCTGTCTTCATAGGACTCTATGTTGGACTTTGACAACCAACCGATTGACCCGGCCATTGTGTCTGCACAACCCATGAATCCAGCTCAGAGCCTGGATCTGCCACAGATGGTTTGTCAGCCAGGTATTACAGGTCAATACTTCTTAAATTTATCTAAGAACATTCAATTTGTCCGGGGACATAAGAAATGTACTAGAGCGGACTGGAGTGTAACTAAACTTTTTTTTTTCTTTCTTATTCTAGTTCACCCTGAGACCAGACTATCCCAGCCCAGCCAAGTCCCAGATAGCACACAGGTGAGATACACTGAATAGTGTTAAAGTGCACCTTCTATAGAAAATATTATGGTACAGGGCATTAATACGTAGCGCTGCAGAGTCTCCTCCTAAATAGCAGCGCAGACCGGAATCAGTCCGTCCTTTTCTGTGCACAAGGAGAATCATCCTGGCTGACTCCTGTAGTGCAACCGAGAGGTCCGTGCTGCCATTTAAAATAATCTGCAGGTCGCCCTCCTGAAAAATGCCCACAAACCAGTGTAATGGACACGAGCACGGCCAACACAGGTCCCTCATCCCTCCACGGAGGGACGACAGTATTTATATGCTTCGTTTTGTTGGCAAAGGAGTTCTTTAAAACTGTCTATTAATTTGAACATCCTCTTTGCTTCTTTTTGGGAGGTCCCAATGGTATCTTCCACTAGTGAAGGCTACGCCGCTTCTGCACAGATGTACCAAACGTCTCATCCCACGGAACAGAGGTCCCCAAAAGATGCAATGGAGCAAATTCAGGTAGCATCCACCCATTGTAGATCATCCAAATGCCTCCCACCCTTCCAGGATCAGTCTCTGTATGGGCATGTCTTGCTTGCAGGCATCGCTATCCTTAAGTGCAGATCCAACACAGACTTCCTCGTCGCTTCCTGCTGCTTCCCAACCTCAGGTGTTTCAGACCGGGTCCAACAAGCCGCTGCACAGCAGTGGTATCAATGTGAATGCTGCTCCATTCCAGTCCATGCAGACTGTAAGTCATTATGATGGGAGGGGATGGATGGCTTTGATTGTTCCTTACGCTTCTTCATCCAAAAGTCTACAATGTGTTTTTTTCTAATCTTTTAGGTATTTAATATGAATGCTCCTGTCCCTCCTGTGAATGAGGCAGAAACGCTTAAACAGAACCAGTACCAAGCTGGTTACAATCCATCTTTCCCTGGCCAGCCGCATCAAGTGGAACAACCTGATCTTCAACAAGAGCAGCTACAAACAGGTAACGGCTCAGGTGACTGGAAATGTAAAGCTGTATGCACACAGAGTTGCAGGTTATAAGGCAGACAGTGATGCTCATTGCTTTTCCTCCGCCTGTTGTAGTGGTAAACCCTTACCATGCCGCATCGGACCAGTCTCACCAAGCCTCTGCTGGGCATCAGCAGGCACAACAGCAAAACGCCGGATTTCCTCGCAACACCCAACCCTTCTACAACAACCGAGGGATGCCCCGGGGCGGACAGCGTGGCAGCAGAGGCTTGATGAATGGCTACAGAGGGCCATCTAATGGTTTCAGAGGTATGTATAGAAACAACCTCCCATCATTTCAGATGTGCATTGATCCTCGGATGATGCTATGGTGCATTCGATATCAAGAAATGTCAGACCAAGACCAATGCAGCTGCTTCTCTAAGCTGGACTAAAATGCTGTGGATTTTATCTGTGGCTTTTTGCATGTAAAATCCGCCGCAGAACACACCAGCAGGCAAAGCAGATGAGACTTTGCAGATTTCGTTCACATGCTCAGAAATTTTCTGCTTTTAATTGCAAAACCTGCAGCATTGTGCGGATTTTCACCACCACTTTTATCGCAGCAGGGTGATAGCTTCGGTGAATGCATGTGTGGGGTTTGCTTTCTCTACTCTCTGGAGCCTCAGGGCAGGATTCACACACAGAATTGTGCCTGTGTCTTGTAGATTTGCATTTAATCTTGCGGCTTTCACACCAACAGGAGGTTATGATGGCTACCGCCCTGCCTTCTCCAACACTCCAAACAGCGGTTATTCACAGCCACAGTTCACTTCTCCCCGGGATTATACCAACAACTATCAGCGGGTAAGTGCTGACTCCTAAGTATATATGTCTGATGAGGAGACCTGCGGCCAACACGGTCCGTACCCGTACTGCGACACATGGATGTATGACTCCAGCCTGCATATTTATCTTGTACTTCAAATTTTTCATTTATACGTCATTCTCACATTTTAACAGCATGTTCACATGTAGCAGATCTGGTGCAGCTTATTTGCAGCAGAACTTTCCAAGAGTTAATTCCATATAAAGAATTGACATCTTGTAAATGTTAAAAATCCACATCATTTGTCGGTTTCGGTGCAGAAATATTCTCCATAGCTGATGCTATTACCCTGTTAGTTTTTCTACACAGATTTCTATACACCTTTTAAAATGCAACATTTCAAGTCTGGTATCACACAAGCATTAGAACGTCTACTTTTCCTAGTAGGAACAGGGTGATGGATAAGTCACATGGACACAAATGACTCCTCAAGATCACTATTGACTATAATGGGATTTGTTGGGTTTCCGTTAGGTGTCCGGCTATTACGTGAAAGTAAATTGCAGAATTTCACTGATTTTATTTATTTTTTTTTTCCAAAAATAAAGTAAAACTAAAAAGAATCCCTTCTTCTAGAGAGAGTGCGATTCGATCCGCAAAACCCCATTGTCACGGATCCCTTCTCCGTGGTGTCACTTATTCGTCACGTGCCTGCTCTCACACGTGACTTGGGGTTGTGCCTGCAAGGATTAATCTATCTCCCACTCTCAGTCCAGCATTCAACCTTTGTCCTATGCTGTAACAGGAGCATAAATCACACACCGACCCAGGCCACACACCCGCTCATACACGCTGCCACCCAGGGCCGTATTTAGAGTTTCTGCTGCCCTAGGCACTTTTAGTGCTGCCTCCACCTTTGGTGAGTGTGACACTATTGGCAGTGACTTTGGCAAGAATCACTGCTGTGGAAGTCGCCTTTTGCAGCAGATCCGGCAGTTTTTCTGCATGTGCCGCGTAACGGATCACTTACGGCAACACTGCGTTCGGCCTCATTCATTCCCTATGGGATTTGCGGCAGTTGCCTTGATCTGGCAAATGCGGTACCATACCCCCCAACTTTTGAAGAAGGGAAGGCGGTATAAAGTGTGTGGCGCGCGTAGTGCGCCGTGGCAAATTTTAGGCCACGCCTCTGACCACACCCATTTCACAACTAATCACACCCATATCCACGTCCCAACCACAGCCATTTAGCACTGCTGATTACACTGTTTTATATACAATAATTATAAACAAAAAAAAATATGGCCACAGACAGTGCTCCATACTGTATAATGGCCACACATGATGCTCAATACTGTATAATGGCCACACATGATGCTCAATACTGTATAATGGCCACACATGATGCTCAATACTGTATAATGGCCACACATGATGCTCAATACTGTATAATGGCCACACATGATGCTCCATAGTGTATAATGGCCACACATGATGCTCCATAATGTATAATGGCCACACAGTGCTCCATACTGTATAATGATCCCACATGATGCTCAATACTGTATAACGGCCACACATGATGCTCCATACTGTATAATGGCCACACACAGTTCTCCATACTGTATAATGATCCCACATGATGCTCAATACTGTATAATGACCCCCCCTCCTGTATGCATGGCTCATATTCCCCCTCCTGTATGCATGGCTCATATTCCCCCCCCCCCCCCTGTATGCATGGCTCATATTTCACCCCCCCCCCTGTATGCATGGCTCATATTCCCCCTCCTGTATGCATGGCTCATATTCCCCCCCCCCCCCCCCCCGAATGCATGGCTCATATTTCACCCCCCCTTTATGCATGGCTCATATTCCCCCCACTGTATGCATGGCTCATATTCCCCCCCCCCCCCCCCCCCTGTATGCATGGCTCATCTCTCCTCCACCCCCCCGTATGCATGGCTCATCTCTCCTCCACCCCCCCTTCCCCCTGTATGCATGGCTCATCTCTCCTCCCCGCTCCCCTTGCTCCCATCTTGCATGGCGCGGCTTAACGTCCTCCATCATCCCCTGTCCCCCCGTCCCTCATACTTACCTGTTACTCACCGCGCGGCTGCGCCTACATCCCTCTGGCTCTGTCCCGACTCCCGGCGCAGCACCTTCTTCCTGCGTGAGCGGTCATATGATACCGCTCATTAAGGTCATGAATATGCGCATATTCATGACCTTAATGAGCGGTACCACGTGACCTCTCATTCAGAAGCGCTGCAGAAGCCAAGACCAGGCATCGCTGGAGCAGGGTTAGTATCGTCTTCAAGGAGGGTGGGCGGGCGGCCAGGGGTTAGGGGCGGTCGGTCGGGAGGTGACCCAGGACTTAAAAAAAAACAAACAAACAAAAAAAAACCTTGCTCAGATGCCGCCCCCTGCATTGTCCCCGCCCTAGGCACGTGCCCTCTAGTGCCTAGTGGCAAATACGGCCCTGGGTGGGAGGCGGCGGGCGGGCGGCCAGGGGGGGGCACGAGGGGCGGTCGGTCGGGAGGTGACCCAGTACTTAAAAAAAAAAAACCTTGCTCAGGTGCCGCCCCTTGCATTGTCCCAGCCCTAGGCACGTGCCCTCAAGTGCCTAGTGGCAAATACGACCCTGGTGGGTGACAGTGGCCCTTTAATCAAATCAAGTGGCCCCCTGACCCTCCTCCTATAAACCAGTTCAAAGGGGGAGAATCCAGCAGACGCCTGGGGTACCTCTCTGTAGGCAAACAGATGAGGGAGGTACCGCTCCCAGTCTCTCCCTTCAGTCTCCACCAGCATTTTGAGCATTTAATGTTTTAATGTTCCATTAAAATACTCGCAGAGTCCGTTGGTTTGGGGATGATAGGCGCTGGCCACAAAATGCTGTACTTGTATTCTTTCACAGAGGCTTTCCATCAGATCAGACATGAACTGGGTTCCCTGATCTGTCCACATTTCCCTGTGGAAACCCACACGAGAGAACACAGTAAAGCATCTGCCACTTTGTCTGCTCGGATGGAGGACAGTGCCACAGCTTCCGGGTATCGTGTAGCATAGTCCACCACTGTGAGGATGTACTTTTTGCCAGAGCTGCTAGGGATTGCAAGTGGCCCTATGATATCCACAGCCACTCTCTGGAAAGGTTCATCGATCACAGGCAGTGGTATCAATGGAGCTTTCTGTATATTCCCGGACTTCCCAACTCTCTGACAAACTACACATGATCGTCAGTAATTGGCAATATCTGTCCCCATCTTGGGCCAATAGAAGTTATGTCAGGCGAGCTTTAGGCCATGTGCACACGTTCAGTATTTTTCGCGTTTTTTCGCTATAAAAACGTGATAAAAACGCGAAAAAAACGCTAACATATGCCTCCCATTATTTTCAGTGTATTCCGCATTTTTTGTGCAAATGTAGCCTTTTTTTCCGCGAAAAAATCGCATTGCGGAAAATAAAGCAACATGTTCATTAAAATGCGGAATTGCAGGGGATTCCGCACACCTGGAAGTGCATTGATCTGCTTATTTCCGCACGGGGCTGTGCACACCATGCGGGAAGTAAGCAGATTATGTGCGGTTGGTACCCAGGGTGGAGGAGAGGAGACTCTCCTCCACGGACTGGGCACCATATAATTGGTCCAAAAAAAAGAATTAAAATAAAAAATAGTCCTATACTCACCTTCGATGTCTTCCCGCCTCTCCGCTGCATGCTGCCGCTTCGGTTTCTATAGCTGGTGTGCGGTGAAGGACCTACGATGACGTCACGGTCTTGTGATTGGTCGAGACCGGTCATGTGACCGCTCACGTGACCGCGACGTCATGGAAGGTCCTGAACCACACCGACATCTATAGGAACGGACGCCTGCAGGTGAGTATAACCATTTTTTTTATTTTTTTTATTATTTTTAAACATTCTATCTTTTACTATAGATGCTGCATAGGCAGCATCTGTAGTAAAAAGATGGTCACACTTGTCAAACGCTGTTTGACAAGTGTGACCAACCTGTCAGTCAGTTTTCCAAGCGATGCTACAGATCGCTTGGAAAACTTTAGCATTCTGCAAGCTAATTACGCTTGCAGAATGCTAAAAAAACGCAAAAAAAAACCGCAAAAAAAAAAAAATGCGGATTTCTTGCAGAAAATTTCCGGTTTTCTTCAGGAAATTTCTGCAAGAAATCCGGACGTGTGCACATACCCTTAGTCTTTTGTATTCCAAGGTGTCCGGCCAAAGAAATTTCATGGGCAATCCTCAATAATTGTTCCCTAAATGGGAACGATGAGCCGCCGTTCATGGTCCCAAGATTTTGTAGTATCCGTGGGTATAGTCTCTGTATACAGTCTGCCCTGGTCCCAGTATACTCTCTCCTTGTCAGAAGCAGCAGGGGGTCGGTCTGCGAGACATCTGAGCTCCTCCAGACTGACATCTGTCTGCAGGGCCTCCTGGAAGCTCTGACGGTCAGCCTGCAGGCCCTGGCCTAGTGTGACTGCCAGTCCCTGGTCTGAAGCTGAGTTTTCAGTGTCTGTTATCAGGGACCTTGGTGGGTCTGCCATGTATGGAGGCTCCGGGACCACAGTATGGGCCTCCTGTCCTGGCAGTTCTGTCTGAGACTCATCCTCTAATCTCTGGGCCTGAGTCTGAGCCGCAGCCTGACTCCGGGTCACAGCTGCCACATAATTACAGTCCTGTGCATTGGGACATTTTCCCTCCTCGCACGGGATCTCAGGTGGGTCTCTTTCTTCCACCTTCTCTGCATCATTTACTTGCAAGGGAGGAACATAGTGGGTCACCATCCTCCCCAGGTCCGTGCCTAGCAACACATTGGTGGGAATAGCCTCTGATACTCCCACTTCTCTCCGTCCTCTCCCTGCTCCCCAGTCCAGGTACACACGGGCCATGGGCACGACAGGGCTGACCCCTCCAATCCCGGTTATAGACATAGTCTTTCCTGGTATGATATCGGCAGGGGTTATCATGGCTGGACGCACCAGGGTCACCTCTGCCCTGTGTCTCTAAGACCAATGGTGACTTTATTGCCAACAGTGACAGATTGGCAGTTCTCATTTGCCCTCGCATCAGAGCCGGCTACAAAGAGGACAGACGGTGGGGGCACAGACGGCTTTGTGGTGGTAGTTGGGCATTTCTCCCTATCAGGGCAGACAGCGCTAACATGTCCCACTTTATTGCAGGAGAAGCACCGGCGTGCATCGCCTAGAGAATGTCTATTCCCCGGGGCCCCATAGAAGGTGGGCTTGGACAGCGCTGGTGATCGGCCGGCAGAGGGAGAAGGGTCCCCGTTTGGCTTACCTCCCCTCCAGCTGAATCCCGATGGCTTCCGCACCTCAGGCATCCTGTTAGCCACATAGCAGTCCGCAATCCTTGCAGCCTGATCCGCAGTTTGTGGCTCCCAATCACACACAAATTGTCGTACATCCGTGGGGCACATGTGAAGAAACTGATCCTTGACCATAAGATCCTTTAAGTCCTCAAAACTGTTAACCGAAAGTCCCCTAATCCATTGGTGGAACGTGGTCCTCAAGGTGCTCACAACATCCGCATAGTTGTCAGTTGATCCACGTTGCAGGTTCCAGAACTTTCTCCGATACACTTCTGGTGTCAGGTTGTATTTCCTGATCAGGGCCTCTTACTCTGTCGCCTCATTGGGGGACACAGGACCATGGGTGTTATGCTGCTGTCCACTAGGAGGCGACATTATGCATAATCTGAAAAAGATTAACTGTGGCTCCTCCTGTGCAGTATACACCCCTGGACGGCATCAGCCTTCTCCAGTTTTTGCTTAGTGTCGCAAAGGAGGCACACCTAAAGATTTTTACTCCTTTTTACTCCGTTTCCCGTTTTCCGACGGGATTACAGATGAAGAAAAGAGGGTCTCCTGTGAGACCCCCGGCATGGCTCCTTCCTCGGCCCCCTATTATGGGGTGCCCAGTTGAAGTTGAGATGGCTATTCCCCATGCTGCTCCTTCCCCAACCTCTCGGGTGTTGGTTCGAAGTCGAGACCCCCCTCCTTCCCCAATTCCTTTTGGTTTCTGGGTTGAGGTCGAGGCGAGGATAAAGGCCCCTGAAGGTGTGTGACAAAAGCACCCTCCCTATCCCCCTCTGGGGGTATTAGGTTGAGACACCTCAGGTAAGGCCTGTACAGGCAGCATCCTACAGCTCCCAGCAATGGGCCAGCACACTGCGCCTGCATCCAGGGACAGCCAGCCCAGCTGCGGGCTCCTGTCGGGGCCGGGGGGAGTGCAGGCAGGCATGGCACATACAGACACAGGGTTCCCTGCGTCCCTGTCTCTGCGGCAGCACCAGCTCTATACTGCCTCAGGGGGACCCCAGCCGGGCTCCCCCTTCCGCTTATAGCCCCACCGCCATCCTGCCTTCAAATCCGGAGGGGTCCGGTTCAGATCCGACCCCCTCCCGGACTTTCGCGCCGGCCTGGAGCCCTTCTGGGCCTCAGGCATCTAATTTAGGCCCCGGCTTCGGCCTAGCTGAAGCAGCAGCCTCCTCTCCGCCCCCCGGCCCGCCCCCCGGATGACAAATATGACACTCTACAGTGTCATACAAGGGGCGGATCGAGACAGAAAGGGCGGGTTTTTTATAGCCTTGCCGCCTTTTTCCAGCTCTCCGCCCCCTTCTCCTCCTCTCTCCTCTGTCTCTGCAGCCATTTTCGGCTGCAGATTAACCCTGCATCTCCCGGTCTGCAGGACCAGGCAGCCAGTCTCCGGGGGGCACAGGACTGTGGATTTTCGGCGCTGGACCTAGGGGTACACTGGTGGGGTAAGATCACAGCTGGGTTATCTTTACTCAGCTGTGAATCCATATTACCTATAAGGCTCCCCTGTAGGTTCTCTACCCCTGTAAGGTCCATCTGCTGGCAGCACTTCTGCACTCTGTGCACTATGCCGGGCTCAAGGTCTAAGAGAACCAGGCAGAACTGCTATTATGCATTCTGCACAGCCTGCGGGACCGCTCTCCCCAGTAGCAGCACGTACCCGCATTGTCAGAACTGTATACAAACTACTGTGTCACAGCCTCAAGAAGCCCCTGCCAATGCCTCGGTGTCTAATGCCACACCGGAATGGGCTACTCAGTTATCGCAATCTATGACGCAGTCTATAGATAACCTAACTTCCACATTGCTTCAGGCTCTGCAGGGTCATGCCCCGGCTATGACCGTTACCCAACAACGGGAGAGCTTGACTCAGGAACAAGATGCCCCTGGCACATCCACGTCTAGGTCAGGACGCAAGCGGATCCATAGATCAAGTCCATCTGCGTCATCCCATAGCACACGGTCATCCCCCTCTAGGGAGAGACACCGTTGCTCCAGGTCATCTAGACCGTCCCATTCCAGGGACAGACAATGCAGATCTCCGCAATCCCCAACCAGAGAAGGCCTCCTCCCCAGCTCACTCAGCAGGGGACGCCTCAGTGATACACAGAATTCGGAAGGCATCTGCGACTCTGATTCAGACAGAGAAACTGAGGGGTCCCTGATCCCAATCCCTCCTAGCAATACAGCGCTAGTTGAGGACATAATATCGTCCATCCATCGGGTGCTGGACATTTCTGATCCGCCACCAGAGGCCCCAGAACATCAGATTTCCTTTGAAGGACCTCTGAAGCCGCCTAAGGTTTTTTCTAACCACCCAGAGTTTAAGGCGATCCTTAAAAAAAACAGCTCTCACAGCCTGAGAAAAAATTCGCTAATCGCAAATATCTGGAGGCGAGGTACCCCTTCCCACAGAAGGACACCAAGGAATGGACAGATCCACCTGAAGTGGATCCCCCAGTCTCCAGGCTAGCAGCACAGACCCTCCTTTCACTGCCAGATAGCTCAACCCTAAGGGACGCAGCAGACCGGCAGGTAGAACGCATGGCTCGTTCAATTTTCGAGGCTGCAGGGGCATCCCTGGCTCCCGCGTTCGCCTCAGTTTGGGCTGCCAAGGCCATCCTGGCCTGGGCAAACAATTTACAAGCCTTCCAAGCATCCGCTCCTGAACTGTCGGACCAAGCGGTTCAAATTGCTGTTGTAGCAGATTACATGCTCCATGCAGCTCTGGATTCAGCAAGGGGAGTCGCGGGGATAGCATCAAACGCCATCACGATTCGGCGTATCCTCTGGCTGCGGGAATGGAAAGCGGACGCAGCCTCAAAGAAGTCCCTCACGCACCTCCCCTACCTCAGTGGGAGACTTTTCGGTGAACAGTTGGACACTATGATATCCAACGCCACAGGGGGTAAGAGTACTTCTCTTCCCCAACTGAAACCTAAACGCACTTACAAGAAGCGTAACCAAACTCGATTCCGATCCTTTCGGAATTCCTCCGGCTGGTCCGTCTCGCGTCCAGTACAAAATCGTAACCGTTCCCCACGCAGGGACAACTCACGATCGACGCAAAGGTCGGACAAGACCTGGCAGTCAAAAGCAGGCCAGTCTAAGCCCAGAGGAGGAAAATCTCAGACCTTCTCCTCCTCATGACTCACGGACTCCGGAAGACACCACACCAGTAGGCGGCCGACTTTTGCTCTTTCATCAAGTCTGGCTGCCTATTACAGAAGACAGGTGGGTCACGGAACTAGTGTCTTCCGGATACAAAATAGACTTCACCTCCAACCCACCGGACCGGTTCTTCCTCTCTGTCCCCCCAAAACCGCCAGCCAAGGCTCGAGCCTACCACCAAGCGGTCTCCTCGCTTTGTCAATCAGGAGTCATAGTACCGGTACCCACGACCGACCGTTTCCGAGGGTTCTACTCCAATCTGTTCGTAGTTCCCAAGAAAGGAGGCAGTGTACGGCCCATACTAGACCTAAAACAGCTCAACAAATATGTACGGGTCCGTCATTTCCGCATGGAGTCCCTTCGGTCCATCATTGCGTCCATGGAGAAGGGAGAATATCTCGCCTCCATAGACATACAAGACGCATACCTGCATATACCCATTGCACCTGCCCATCAGAGGTTTCTCAGGTTCGCAATAGGCCAGGACCACTACCAATTCGTGGCTCTCCCCTTTGGACTCGCCACGGCTCCCAGAGTGTTCACCAAGGTCATGGCAGCCACCATGGACGTCCTGCACTCCAGAGGCATAGTAGTCGTTCCATACCTGGACGATCTACTCATCAAGGCTCCCACCTTCAAGGACTGCGAGCTCAGCGTCTCAATCACAACCGATACTCTCAGTCGCATGGGCTGGTTAATCAACCTACAAAAGTCATCACCAACCCCGAGTCAGTCCCTGACCTTCCTGGGAATGTTATTCAACACCTCCAGGGGTCTAGTGCTCCTTCCCAAGGACAAGGCACTGGCTCTCCGACTAGCAGTTCGCACCCTCCTCCGCAAACCCCCTCGATCTCTCCGGTTTGCCATGAGAGTTCTCGGCAAGATGGCAGCGGCAATAGAAGCTGTCCCATTTGCCCAGTTTCACCTCAGACCTCTCCAACTAGCCATTCTCAAGTCCTGGGACCGGAATCCCTTTTCTCTCGACAGGGAGTTCCAGCTAACGTCGTCAACCAGGAGGTCCCTGCACTGGTGGCTCAAGCCAACCTCGCTAGCAAAGGGGAAATCCTTTCTCTCAGGTCAATGGAAGGTCCTGACCACCGACGCGAGCCTGACGGGTTGGGGTGCGGTGCACCTACACCACAGGGCACAGGGCAAATGGTCCCCAGCGGAAGCGACCATGCCCATCAACATCCTGGAAATTCGTGCCATCCTACTGGCATTGAGGGCCTTCCATCACTTACTGGCAGCCTCTCACATCAGGATACAGTCGGACAATGCCACGGCTGTGGCATATGTGAATCATCAAGGGGGGACCCGCAGTACCCAGGCGATGCGGGAAGTGTCACATATCCTCCGCTGGGCGGAGGACACAGGGTCGGTTCTTTCGGCGGTCCACATTCCGGGTGTGGACAACTGGGAAGCAGACTTCCTCAGCCGACAAGGAATAGACTCGGGAGAGTGGTCTCTCCATCCCGAAATTTTTCAACAGATCTGTCTCCGCTGGGGGACCCCGGATGTGGACCTAATGGCATCCCATTTCAATGCCAAGGTCTCCAACTTCATTGCCAGAACACACGATCCGCGGTCGCTCGGAGCAGACGCTCTGGTTCAGGACTGGACCCAGTTCCAGCTTCTGTACATTTTTCCACCTCTCCCCCTGATATCCAGAGTGGTGAGGAAGATCAAACAAGAGGGAGTTCCAACCATCCTCATTTAACCAGACTGGCCCAGACGCACATGGTACGCCGACATCGTACAACTCACAGCAGACGCCCCTTGGCGTCTCCCCGACCGCCACGATCTTCTATCACAAGGGCCGTTCTACCACCAGAACTCAGGGGCTCTCAATTTGACGGCGTGGCCCTTGAGACCTGGGTTCTAACCCAGGCAGGGCTCTCGGCAGATGTCATTGGAACCATGATCAGAGCACGGAAACCAGCCTCTGCCAAGATTTATTACCGTAACTGGAAAGCTTTCTTTACCTGGTGCGAATCTTGTGGCCAGATCCCACTCCCTTATTCCATACCAAAAGTACTTGGTTTTCTCCAATCGGGTCTGGAGGCCAGGCTGTCCTTGGGCTCGCTTAAGAGCCAGGTGTCAGCCCTCTCAGTGCTTTTCCAAAGGCGCATTGCTACCAAGCCGCAAGTAAGGACTTTCCTTCAGGGGGTTTCCCGATTGGTTCCCCCCTACAGACGACCACTAGAAACGTGGGACCTCAACCTGGTCCTGACAGCATTGCAGGAACCACCCTTCGAACCTCTTAAGGAGGTCCCGCTCCGCCTTCTTTCCCAGAAGGTGGTTTTCCTGGTGGCAATCACCTCGCTACGCAGGGTGTCTGAACTGACAGCACTTTCCTGCAGACGGCCTTTCCTGGCATTTCACCAGGACAAGGTAGTTCTTCGTACGGTCCCATCCTTCCTCCCGAAGGTTGTGTCCGACTTCCACCTCAATGAGGAAATTTCACTACCATCCCTTTGTCCGGTTCCGGTTCATAGAGTGGAGAAGGCTCTGCATACGCTTGACCTTGTCAGGGCTTTGCGTATATACGTGTCTAGGACTGCGTCCTTCCGGGGGTCTAGATTCCCTTTTCCTCCTTCCGGAAGGCGGCCACAAGGGTATGCCAGCTTCCAAAGCTATTCTTGCCAGGTGGATCAAATCCACCATACAAGAGGCATATCGCCTTAAGAATTCTCCTCTTCCAGCCGGCATTACGGCACACTCTACACGGGCGGTAGGGGCCTCCTGGGCCATTCGGCACCAGGCTTCGGCACAACAAGTGTGTAAGGCGGCCACTTGGACTAGCTTACACACGTTTACTAAACACTACAGGGTTCATACCCAGTCCTCAGCGGACGCGAGCCTGGGTAGACGTGTCCTGCAGGCGGCGGTGCCCTAAGTGTACGGGCCTGTCTGCACAATATTCGTCCATTGCTTCCCACCCAGGGACTGCTTTAGGACGTCCCATGGTCCTGTGTCCCCCAATGAGGCGACAGAGTAAAGGAGATTTTTGTGTACTCACCGTAAAATCTCTTTCTCTTAGCCTCTAATTGGGGGACACAGCTCCCACCCTGTTGCCCTTTCCGGGCTGTTGTAACTGTTGAGTTCTCATATTGTTTCTTGAGCTCGTACATAGTTGCCTTCTTACAGGCATAATTATGTTATTCATGTTACGTTCCTCCTACTGCTTTTGCACAAAACTGGAGAAGGCTGATGCCGTCCAGGGGTGTATACTGCACAGGAGGAGCCACAGTTAATCTTTTTCAGATTATGCATAGTGTCGCCTCCTAGTGGACAGCAGCATAACACCCATGGTCCTGTGTCCCCCAATTAGAGGCTAAGAGAAAGAGATTTTACGGTGAGTACACAAAAATCTCCTTTTTATGGCCTCATAGTTCGCATCTAGCTCTGGTGGGAGGCCAGCAAAAACATCCAGGGCTTTGCCTCTCAGCCCTGGGGTTAGATACTGTGCCCACTGCTCACGGGGTAGATGGTACTGCCTGCAAGTTTTTTCAAATCCCTGCAGGAAAGTATCTAAGTCCGTATCCTTCTCCATCACAGAGACGTTTTCTAGACGTGGTCTCCTTAGATTTACGTCCTGGGAGGGGGTTATCTGAGGACTGATACCCCGCTCTGTTTGAGCCATCTGAAGTTGGAACGCTCTGTCCCCCCGGCGTTCTGCAGCCTCTCTCTCAGCCTGTCGGTGCTGTAGAATCAGCTGCATGCGCAGATTGGGATCACTTGTTCCCAGCCGTTGTAAGTCCATTTGCAAAGTACAGTCCATAGGCTCCTCAGCACTGGCATTGCTGACACTTCCATCAGGCATCTCCGGTGCAAGAGCTGGCATTGCTGGGTCTCTCTGAGGTGGGCTCTCTCCTTGCCCAGATGTTCCAGCACTTTGCTCTATGTCCTGCTCGACCAAGGCGCGTATCAGCAGCTCCTTGGATCTGTCAGCTGTCTCTATTCATCTCTGCTCACAGAGTTCGGTCAGAGCCTCTTTGCTCTGCTTCTTGTACTGGGCTGCCATATCGATGAACAGCCTTTGCCAAATAAAAGAAAAACGGGGAGCGGAAACTGTTTGCAAGTATGTCTAAGTACTGAGTTGAACCTTGAATAACTGGTGCACTCTTCGCAAGGATACCAATTCTTTAGTACAGGGAATAATTGCTTAAACCATGCACTAATGTTCTAATAGAAATAATTCTATCCCACCGCTCTGCCGCCAATTGTCACGGATCCCTTCTCCGTGGTGTCACTTATTTGTCACGTGCCTGCTCTCACACTTGGGGTTGTGCCTGCAAGGGTTAATCTATCTCCCACTCTCAGTCCAGCATTCAACCTCTGTCCTATGCTGTAACAGGAGCATAAATCACACACCGACCCAGGCCACACACCCACTCATACACGCTGCCACCACTCATCGAATACACGGGTGATGAGTCCCAGAAATAATAATACTAATAAAAATATGTCTATCACTCATAAGGCTCACACACCTTAGGCTATGGATTCTTTTAGAACATTCAAGGTTCAACTTGTTAAAGTTTTATACTTTAATAACAAAAGGTTCAATGCTTACAATAAGAAAAAGGTATAAAAATATGATAATAAAAAGACATACAACTTATGCAAAACAGTATCAAAATAAACAGGAGAATCTTACAGAAATTATCTAACTGGTAGTTGCTTTCTGCTCCCTGAGGGGGGGTGAATGGAGTTGGTGGAACATATCAGCTTCTCAGGCTGCCCTCACATGTGAACACAATTCTCTGTCTGCAGCCTAAATTTATAACTTTGGTCTGGAGGTCAGGTTTCTAGACCGGCCCCTCAGATTAATATCATAATTGCTGGCTTTTTGATTGGCCACGGCCGCGCCCCCCATGAATACATTATTTTCTCTTGAGATATGTGTGGAAAGGTTCTCAGGAATAGATGCCCTCCGGCCGCAATTAGCATCTCCCCTCCAAGACCTAAGAGGTGCCAAATGTTACCTTCTTCTTGGCTCTAGCTAGACCTCCTGGTGGGATATGGAGACACAATTCCTACTAGTCCCAAGGAAGTACCCTAGGTGCGACTTGCCTTCAGGACAGATGTTACATTATCACTAGTCACACATATAACCCTAGACATAGGTCACTACACACATATAGATATATATATACACATATTTCACCACACCCATCCCTTGGCTACATCAGTAATCTGTGGCCGCTAGATGGGAGCCCTGAGGACCCCTTTCTTTTCGTGTCTGCAACCTTGAATCGTCTTTTTGATTAGCCAGTATGGCGCAACGTCGTGCTAGGTCGGAAGAAGAGCCGCAGATGCCGTCAGGAAGGAGGTGGTTTTTGAGACGGCAGTAGATTACTGACAAGGCCAGCAAGTCGAGTCGTAAACAAATAGGGGCAGCGGTGCTATTTTTCCACCTCTCACAGGTGACCAAAGGTAATCTCTAAGCTTTAGGAAAGAGTCAGACGGCCGTATAACTTGGGCAAGGATCGCAACGCAGAGCTCGGACTGGCTGGCGGCTCTCCTGACCTCAGCGTGACACACGTGTTTCTATGCACCCGTCATTCTCTGGTCGGGAGAGCCGCCAACCAGTCCGAGAACTGCGTTGCGATCCTGATCCGAGTTATATGGCCATCTGACTTTTCCTTTAGCCTAGTATTCGGGTCAGGCTGGAACGTAGTAGAATGCCAATAGCAGTGGAAGAAACAAACTTTGCATAGTGAAAAGGTTTCTGTAGAAAATGAAGTGAAAGATGCGTCTTCATAACTTGTCACCTGTATTATTCCCCGATAACACTGACCCGCTGTAATCTTCTCCTTTTTTAGGATGGCTACCAACAAAACTTTAAACGTGGCACTGGACAAGGAGGTCCTCGGGGCGCCCCTCGAGGTAATTCTCAAGCGATGCACTCCTAATACAGCTTCCAGGCGTCACTGTTTCAAGCCTGAGGAGCAGAAGGAAAACTTTTATGCCCCTACAATAACATGCCTAGATAACGTCGGCCACCAAAAGTCCCTCACCACATCTAGTGTGAGGTGTAGTAACTCTAAAGCCCCCTCGGGTGCTGAGCGAGACGTTCCGCTTTTTTTGTATAGGATCCATTGAAATCCACTGAGCATCAATTTAGCTCTCAGTTAAACACAAACAAACTTTGCCTTTTGCTAGAGTGACTTGGCTTTTTTTTTTTTTTTCTTTTTTTTTTTTTGTTTTAACAATCTCTCCTGAAAACTTGAAGTTTTAACTTAATTTTTTTTCTTCTTCAAACTTTAACTATTTTTTTTTCCCAACTAAGATGGGGCTGTGTACATTCATATTTTTTTTCTTCATTTTATCTTTTGCAAGCAAAAACTAAATAAAAATTTGTTTTTACCCCCTGCTATTACAGTTCTTCCCCCCCCCCCAAAAAATTTCAAACTTGTGAATTGTTGCTTGAGTTTCAAATAAAGTTGTGTTAACGTCAACTGCAGAGTTCTTTGTGGTCTGGTTTATTGAGCTCTGCTGTACTGCAGCACATCGTCCTCACGTCGTCTGCCTTATACAAAGCGTCTACAAACCACCATGCACAAGGATTACATCTGCAGAAATCACCTCAGCAGATCCTTTCAGGGGGCCGGTTAGGGGGTTGCACTACAAGTGCTTAAAGGATATGGATAACTTCAAAAACGTGGTGTTTTTTTTTTCTTTTAACCTCTTCGTACCACTGCTAATTTCTGTTTGTTTGTTTTTTTGTTTTTTCTTCCTTCCCCTTCTTCTCAGAGCCATAATAATATAATAATAATAATTTTTATTTATATAGCGCCAACATATTCCGCAGCGCTTTACAACTTATAGAGGGGACTTGTACAGACAATAGACCTTACAGCATAACAGAAATCACAGTTCAAAATAGATACCAGGAGGAATGAGGGCCCTGCTCGCAAGCTTACAAACTATGAGGAAAAGGGGAGACACAAGAGGTGGATGGTAACAATTGCTTTAGTTATTTGGACCAGCCATAGTGTAAGGCTCGGGTGTTCATGTAAAGCTGCATGAACCAGTTAACTGCCTAAGTATGTAGCAGTACAGACACAGAGTGCTATTAACTGCATAAAGTGTATGAGAACACGATGCAAGGAACCTGATTATGTGTTTTGTTTTTTTTTCTATTTTTAATAGGCCACACAGGGATAGTTAGGTTAATGCGTTGAGGCGGTAGGCCAGTCTGAACAAATGAGTTTTTAGGGCACGCTTAAAACTGTGGGGATTGGGGATTAATCATATTAACCTAGGTAGTGCATTCCAAAGAATCGGCGCAGCACGTGTAAAGTCTTGGAGACGGGAGTGGGAGGTTCTGATTATTGAGGATGCTAACCTGAGGTCATTAGCGGAGCGGAGGGCACGGGTAGGGTGGTAGACTGAGACCAGAGAGGAGATGTAGGGTGGTGCTGAGCCATGGAGTGCTTTGTGGATGAGGGTAGTAGTTTTGTACTGGATTCTGGAGTGGATGGGTAGCCAGTGTAATGACTGGCACAAGGTAGAGGCATCGGTGTAACGGTTGGTGAGGAATATGATCCTGGCAGCAGCATTCAGGACAGATTGGAGCGGGGAGAGTTTGGTAAGAGGGAGGCCGATTAGTAGAGAGTTACAATAGTCCAGACGGGAATGAATAAGAGAAACAGTAAGAGTTTTTGCAGAGTCGAAAGTAAGAAAAGGGCGAATTCTCGAAATGTTTTTGAGATGCAAATAAGAAGAGCGAGCCAGTGATCGGATGTAGGGGGTGAATGAAAGCTCGGAATCAAGGATAACCCCAAGGCAGCGGGCATGTTGCTTTGGAGTAATGGTGGAACCACACACGGAGATGGCAATGTCAGGCAAAGGTAGGTTAGTAGAGGGAGAGAACACGAGGAGTTCAGTTTTTGACAGGTTCAGTTTCAGATAGAGGGAGGACATGATGTTAGAGACAGCGGTAAGACAATCACTGGTGTTTTCTAAGAAGGTCGGAGTGAAAGCAGGAGAAGAGGTGTATAATTGGGTGTCGTCAGCATAGAGATGGTACTGGAAACCAAATCTACTGATTGTTTGTCCAATAGGGGCAGTATACAAAGAAAAGAGGAGGTGGCCTAGGACTGATCCTTGAGGAACCCCAACAGTAAGGGGAAGGTGAGAGGAGGAGGAACCAGCAAAACATACAGTGAAGGATCGGTCAGAGAGATAGGAGGAGAACCAAGAGAGAACGGTGTCCTTGATGCCGATGGAGCGGAGCATAGTGAGGAGGAGCTGATGATCCACAGTGTCGAATGCTGCGGAAAGATCCAATAGAGCCATAACTCCACATAGACATATGAGGGCTTGGTTTTTTGTGCGGGAGTTGTACTTTTGAAAATACTATTCATTTTATCACATAGTGTACTGGAAAATGGGGGGGGAAAAAATCCCCAAAAATGCAATTCTGACATTGTTTTTACGGTGCAGATTTTGGGGGTAACCATGACCATGCAGTATGGTTCTCCTCATCAATACGATTATGCCGATACCAAACATGTCCAGTTTTTTATTATTTTAGTGGTGGTGGGGGATCAGAAGGTTGCAAAAAAAAAAAAAAAAACTTTTGGGATTGTCGCCATTTTCCAAGACCCTTAACATTTTTATTTTTCTGCCTTTTTTGATCTGTGTGATGGCTTTATTTATTTATTTTTTTTTAAGGGGCAAGCGGTTTTATTAGTATCATTTTGAGATACGGTAGATGTGACTTTTTGATTGCGTGTTACAGCGTTTTTGGTGGAATAAATAAATATTTTTTGGCGTTCTAAATTTTTTTTTACGTTTAACTGATAGAGTTAATTATTTATTTTGATAGACTAGACTTTCCTGAATGTGGCGATACCACAGTGTGTATTATTATTATTAATATTATTTTTTTTTTTTATGTGTATATATATATCTTTATTTTTAATGGGGAGAAGTGGGGTGATTTTAACTTTTAGGGGTTTTCTTTTTCTCCTTGGCCTCATTGGGGGACACAGGACCATGGGTGTTATGCTGCTGCCACTAGGAGGACACTAAGTTAACACAAAAAGATTAACTCCTCCTCTGCAGTATACACCCCTTCGCTGGCCAGGATTCAACCAGTTCTTGCTTAGTGTCTGTAGGAGGCACTTGGGTCTGATTTTTTTCAGCCCCCAACTTTCTTATTTTATTTTTATTTTTCTGTAAATTTTTATTTTTTATCTAACGGAGTGAAGGGGGGGCGATGGATTCCTTTTTCTCCTTCGCCTCATTGGGGGACACAGGACCATGGGTTATGCTGCTGTCTCTAGGAGGCTGACACTAAGCTGAGACAAAAAAAGGTTAGCTCCTCCCCTGCAGTATACACCCTCATACTGGCTTCCAGACACCCAGTTCAAGCTTAGTGTCCGTAGGAGGCACACTGATTTTTATTCTCATGGATTTTTTCTTTTTAATCTATTCCGGACGAAGGGGGCGACGGATTCTTTCATGGTCCGATCTCCCCCGAACCAACAACAGGCGAGCACGGGAGTTTCACCTCTCCGTATCCTCTCCTGCGACGTGGGAGCCACTGCCTGAGCTGATCTTTTTTGGGGCGACGGTTTTTTCCCTAGAAGGGCACCGTTCTCCCCACTTAGTCCAGACGAGCACTGGTGTTTTCCTCCAGTACCCTCTTCTGCAGCCAGGCCTTTTTATGCCGGACTGCCCTGTCCACCAGGTTTCACCCTCGGCTGTACAGAGGCACTAGTACCCGTGGCGTCCGTGCGATATTCCCTGCATCAACACTGCATGCGGCTGATTCAGGGGTGGACGGTTCCTCTCCACCCCCCGTTTCTGGGGCTGGTGGATGGAGGCTTCCCATCCCCTGCACCGTCCCTGTCTTCCACCCCAATTACCTCAGTCCCGGTGTGCTGCTCCATCAGGGTAAGTGTCTCGGGGGTAGGGGGGGGTGGTCACTGGTCCGGCGGTCCGGAGGGCTCCCCATGTTCTAGTGGCACTCCTTATTCTTGGGCCTCTTGATACCGCGGCCTTCAGCGGCAGCGCGCCAGGCCGATGGTACAAATTTAGTCCCCGGCTTCGGCCTAGACGACCGGGAACCTGGCGCTTCCCGTTAGGCTCCGCCCCCTTTTTTCGCGTCATCGCGCGGCTCCGCCCACCTCTAGTGGCGCTTCTCGCTAGGCTCCGCCCCCTTTTCGCTAGGCTCCGCCCCCTTTTCGTGCCATCGCGCGGCTCCGCCCCCTTTTCGCGTCATCACGTGGCTCCGCCCACCGGTCCAGGCGCTTCTCGCTGTGTGCGAGATCTTCCCCCAGGTCTCGGCGGCCATCTTGGATCTCATATGCACGCTGCAGCACCAGGTCTCCCAGCTGCAGCGTCCCCCACGTGCAGCTCTGTGCACGCCGGCTGTCGCCTAGTTCTCCTGCCGCCTCCCTCTTCCTCGTTGGGACACAGGACCAGAGTAAGGAGACCGTCAGCTCTCTCCTGCAGTCTCGCTCTCGCTTCCCCTCCCAGGGAATCAGGCTAGCCCCTGGCATTAGTTTACACCATGTCTCAGTCTAAGACTAAGAAATCCACAAAGGTGCATTCGACCTTTTTTTCTGCGTGTACCACCTGCCAGGCTCCTCTTCCCCGCCCTCAAAGCTCTCCCCTCTGCTCTGCCTGCGATGCCCCAGGTGCCCAGGAGCCCTCCACCGCCACCGAGTCCGGTGTACCTAGCCCCCCCCCCCCGTGGGTTGTTTCACTTTCGCAGTCCGTGGATTTTTTAGCCAACGCCATCAAATCCATTCAAAATCCTCCCGGGGAACGGGGCAATCCGTTACAGGTCCTAAGGGATCCCTACGTAGCAGGGGAATCGTCTACCAGCAGGGGCCGCTCTCCACTTATAGAGGCACGGTCGTCCAGAAAACGGATCCGTACTACCTCTCCTGGGCGTTCACCTCGCCACTCAGTTTCTGGCAGCTCCACCTCTCGCTCACCCTCTTTGGGGGCTCGCAGCGTTCAAGACTCTGAACATGAGTCCGAGGTATCATTGGACCCGGAGGCTCCGGAGTTCAGAGCCACGGTTAACTCCCTCATTGTAGCAGTCAATCACGCGCTTAGGGTGGATGATGACCCTAATTCCGCTCCGGAACACGCGGTTTCTTTTACCAGAACCAAGCGTTCCCACAAGACTTTTGCCTCTCACCCAGCTTTTCTTGATATAGTCAAGCGTCACAGGGAGCGTCCAGATAAACGTTTCTCGGGTAAGAAGGATCTGGTATCGAAGTATCCCTTCTCAACAGATCTCGTGAAAGACTGGACGGATCCCCCTATAGTAGACCCTCCGGTCTCGCGCCTGGCCTCTAAAACACTTCTCTCAGTCCCGGACGGCGCTTCAATTAAGAGTCCCACTGAACGCCAGCTAGACTCCCTAGCTCGCTCAGTGTATGAGGCCTCAGGCTCTTCCCTGTCCCCCTCATTCGCCGCGGCTTGGGTGACTAAGGCAATGGTTTCCTGGGCGGATGCTCTAGCGAAATCTATTCACGAACAGGACCTCCCGTCTGAGATGGCGGACCTGGCTAAGCAGTTAGCCATGGCTAGTGATTATGTGATGTACGCATCTCTTGATGCGGCGAATTGCGCAGCATCGGCGGCCGCTAACGCCATCGCTATTAGAAGGACTCTTTGGCTCAGAGAGTGGCGCGCAGACTCCTCCTCTAAAAAATCTCTGATCTCTCTCCCTTTTCAAAGCGGGCGCCTTTTTGGCGAAAGGCTTGACCAGCTTATTTCCGACGCCACGGGAGGAAAGAGCAAGTTTCTTCCCCAACAGAGGCCCAAGGCGGCTTTCCAGCGTCAACCTTATTTTCGCTTTCGGTCCTTTCGTACCAGCCCAGCCTGGTCCAATCCTACCGGTCGCCCCAGATCGGACCGATCCGCTCGCACAGACAGAGACGTTCGCCCCTCCTTCAGGCCGATCCCTTCCTGGCGCGGAAAACCTAGGCAGCCCAGAACCAGAGGTTCCAGACCTCCCAGATTCCCGTCTCAATGACTCGGGAACGGCGCCAGTCGATACCACCAGAGTAGGCGGACGTCTACTCCTTTTTCAGCAGGCCTGGCTCTCCGTCGTTCAAGACGGATGGGTCAGGGACCTGGTATCGTCGGGCTACAAAATAGAGTTCTCCTCTCCTCCTCCAACCCGGTTTTTCCCCTCTCGTCTCCCCAGCTCGGGAGCTCAGTCTCGCGCCCTTCTTTGCGCTATCCACTCCCTCCGCCAGAGCGGGGTCATTGTTCCGGTCCCGGAACACGAGAGGTTCAAAGGTTTCTACTCAAACCTCTTCGTAGTGCCAAAAAAGGACGGAACAGTGCGCCCCATTTTGGATCTGAAACTCCTGAACAAGTGTGTAAGAGTCCGGCACTTCAGGATGGAATCACTCAGATCGGTCATCTCTTCGTTGGAAAGAGGGGAATTCTTGGCCTCGATAGACATCAAGGATGCCTATCTTCACATCCCTATTTTCCCGCCTCATCAAAGGTTCCTCCGCTTTGCCATTCTGAACGACCACTTCCAGTTCACGGCCTTACCCTTCGGTCTTGCCACAGCGCCCAGGGTATTCACCAAGGTCATGGCGGCTGTCATGGCCATCCTTCACTCGCGAGGAGTCGTCGTGTTACCTTACTTAGACGATCTCCTCATAAAGGGTCCGTCTTTCCAAACCTGCGAGTCAAGCGTCCACATTACCCTGGATTCTCTCTCGCGCCTGGGCTGGCTGATCAACTTGGACAAGTCCTCTCCCGTTCCTGCCCGTCGGATCTCCTTTCTGGGAATGATCCTGGACACTTCAAGGGGGCTGGTTTTGCTTCCTCGGTCCAAGGCTCAAGCGCTTCAGCAGGGAGCCCGAACGCTCCGTCATCTTCGCCCGCGAACCATTCGGTTCGCCATGAAGATCCTGGGAAAGATGGTTGCAGCAATCGAAGCGGTTCCTTTCGCTCAACTCCATCTCCGCCCCTTACAACAGGCTCTGCTGTACAACTGGGACAGGAGTCTCCCATCTCTCGACCGTCCTTGCCCGCTGTCTCCGCGGGTCAGACAATCCCTCATATGGTGGACCCTGGGTCCATCTCTTCTCCAGGGGAAGTCCTTCCTCCCGATCCGCTGGTTAGTGGTAACTACCGACGCCAGCCTCCTCGGCTGGGGGGCGGTGTTTCTTCATCACTCTGCCCAGGGCCGTTGGATAGGTCGGGAATCCAGTCTCCCCATCAACATCCTGGAGATTCGGGCTATCAGACTTGCCCTGAGTCACTTTCACACCCTGCTTGCGGGTCACCCTATACGTGTCCAATCGGACAACGTCACGGCGGTGGCTTACATCAACCACCAGGGGGGTACCCGCAGCAGGGCAGCGATGCAGGAAGTCTCTCACATCCTTCGTTGGGCCGAAATCAACCATTCCATCATCTCCGCGGTGCACATTCCGGGAGTCGAGAACTGGGCGGCGGACTTCCTGAGCCGCCAGGGCCTTGCCTCGGGGGAGTGGGAACTCCACCCAGAGGTCTTTCGACAGATCTGTCTTCGCTGGGGGACCCCGGACGTGGATCTGATGGCGTCCAGATTGAACGCCAAGGTTCACAACTTTGTTGCTCGTTCTCGGGATCCCCAGGCCATCGGAGTGGACGCGCTGATATTCCCGTGGCATCAGTTTCAGCTCCCATACGTGTTTCCTCCTCTTCCCTTACTGCCGAAGGTTATCCGAAAGATCAAGACGGAGGGAGTTCCGGTCATCCTGGTCGCTCCAGACTGGCCTCGTCGCGCGTGGTACGCGGAACTCGTCCAGCTCGTAGCCGACGTGCCCTTGCGGCTACCAGACCACCCAGATCTACTTCGCCAGGGACCGATCTACCATCAGAGCTCAGGGGCCCTACGTTTAACGGCGTGGCTGTTGAAACCTGGATTCTAACTCGTGCCGGTTTCTCTCAGCAGGTCATTCCCACCATGTTAAGTGCTCGTAAGGCGTCTTCCGCCTCCATTTACCACCGCGTCTGGAAAACCTTCTTCTCATGGTGCAGGCTCCGAGGGCTTCCTCCGCTCGTTTTCTCTATCCCTTGCATCTTGAATTTCCTTCAGTCCGGTCTTGACTCCGGTTTGGCACTCAGTTCCCTCAAAGGCCAGGTCTCAGCGTTATCCGTGCTTTTTCAGCGCAGGATCGCCGCCAACCTCCAAGTCAAGACCTTCATCCAGGGAGTCTCCCATGTGGTTCCCCCTTATAGGATGCCGATAGAAACCTGGGATCTCAACTTGGTCCTGGGGGTTCTTCAGGAACCCCCGTTCGAACCCCTTTAAGACGTTTCGCTCTCTGTCCTCTCTTGGAAGGTTGCCTTCCTGGTAGCGGTGACGTCCATCAGAAGGGTTTCAGAGCTCGCCGCCTTGTCCTGCCGGGCACCGTTTCTAGCCTTTCATCAGGACAAAGTGGTCTTACGCCCTTCTCCGGCTTTTCTTCCGAAGGTGGTCTCGTCGTTTCATCTTAACGAGGACATCATCCTCCCTTCTTTTTGCCCGCAGCCCAAGCATAGGGTCGAGAAGGCTCTCCATACTCTAGACGTCGTACGGGCCCTCAGAAGGTACATCTCCAGAACGGCTCATTTCAGAAAATCGGATGCCCTTTTCGTGCTCCCTGAGGGTCACAGAAAGGGTTTGGCTGCGTCTAAATCCACGATAGCCAGATGGATTCGATCTGCTATCCAGGAATCCTATCGGGTCAGGGGCAGCCCTATCCCGGCTGGGATTAGAGCTCACTCCACTCGGTCGATGGGTGCTTCCTGGGCCATCCGGCACCAGGCAACAGCGGAGCAGGTTTGCAAGGCCGCAACGTGGTCCAGCCTGCATACCTTCACAAAGCATTACAATGTCCACATCCAATCCTCTGCGGACGCGGCCCTTGGCAGGCGTATTCTGCAAGCGGCTGTTGCGCATTTGTAGTCAGATGGTGCACGGAGTTATTTGGTTGTATTGTTTCCCTCCCAGGGACTGCTTTGGGACGTCCCATGGTCCTGTGTCCCCCAATGAGGCGAAGGAGAAATAGGGATTTTTGTGTGTACTCACCGTAAAATCCTTTTCTCCGAGCCACTCATTGGGGGACACAGCACCCACCCTGGTAGCCTTGCGGCTCGTTACATTTTTTGGTCTTTGACTGTTTGTTTGACATGTTATATTCTAATGTTTCTTCATATTTTATTGTTATTATCCTACTGCTTTTGCACTGAACTGGGTGTCTGGAAGCCAGTATGAGGGTGTATACTGCAGGGGAGGAGCTAACCTTTTTTTGTCTCAGCTTAGTGTCAGCCTCCTAGAGACAGCAGCATAACCCATGGTCCTGTGTCCCCCAATGAGTGGCTCGGAGAAAAGGATTTTACGGTGAGTACACACAAAAATCCCTATTTTATAGGGTCCGCTCTCCCCCGGACCAGCAACAGGCGAGCACGGCGAGTATACCTCCCCGTCCCTCTCCTCCCCGTCCCCCTCCCTGCAAGACTGCGAGCACATAGAGCCTGGCTCTGATGTCCCTCTCCGGGGCCTGACAGACAAGGCCCACAGCTGATGGCGTTGCACAACCAACAAAAGCCCCCCCCCTTGAGCGGACAGAGGAAGATTATCAGAGGCCTCTCCATCCCCCATGGGTGCATGGATTGAGCGTGCACTCTCAGTGACAGGAGCACCTGCACAACTGTGAGTACATACCCCCCCTGCGCTCCTTCTTTGCGACAGAGGTGCGGTCCGGGTCCCTGGGGAGAGGCGCCGTCGGTCGGGGATCAGCGGCGCTCCGTCGCGGCTGCCGCCACGCATCGCCGGGCAGGCCCAGAAATTTAGTCCCCGGCTTTCAGCCGGACTAGGCCGCAGTGAGCAGATCCGCCCACGGCCGTAACCCCGCCCCCTATATCGGCGCTTCTCGTTTGGGACGAGAGGCGCCTTGCAGATCTCGGGGGCCATATTGCCACATCTTCCTGCAAGGTGGCTCACGCTGACCGGAATCGCCACGGCTACATACCTCCCCGGGGACACAGGCAAGGACCGTGGGTAAGCTGCTTCAAGAAAGCTTAACCCTTTCCCTGCACATACTGCATATCCTGCTCTGTCTCTAAAGACACTATGTCTCAATCTAAGGAGACCAAAAAGGGTAACAAGAAGCACACAGTGTTTTTCACTTCATGTGCCACTTGCAATACGGCTCTGCCCTGAGCTCATAGTACCCCTTTATGTGCGGATTGTGACCAGGCCTGTGTGCAGCCGCCTCCCGCCAACCCTGCAGAGCCTAGTTCCTTTGAGTGGGCCACTTCCCTGTCACGATCTATGGCTTCCCTAGCCAAGGCAATTGACTCCCTCCGGGGTCCTCCTTCAAGTCAGACCGCGGAGGACTCGGGCGACGGTACGGATCCATCCACCAGCAGGGGGCGTACTGTCACTAACGACTCGGGGCTCCAGAAAACGTACCCATGTGGGGCTCCAGAAAACGTACCCATGTTCCATCCCCTGACCACGGACGAGTTGGTTTTTCAGCATCTGCGAGTTCAGTATCCCGGTCCCCTTCTCCAGAGAACCTAAACGACTCTGAATATGAGTCCGACGATTCTTACGTCCAGGATTCCTCCACTTCCCAAGACACACTCGATTCTCTCATTGAGGCGGTCAACAAAACCCTGAAGGTGGACAAGGAATCCGTATCTACTCCAGAACACGTGGTGTCGTTTAAAAAGACTAAACGTCACTCATCCTGAGTTTAAGAAGATTGTACAAAAACACAGGGACCGTCCTGACAAACGCTTCATGGGTCAAAAGCCCATCGAGGCCAAATACCCTTTTGCTCTGGAACTAATCAAGGACTGGCTGCAGTCCCCCTCAGTGGACCCTGCTGTATCACAATTCGCTTCCAAAACTATCCAACCCTGTCAGACGGTTCCTCAGTCAAGAACCCCTCTGACCGTCAAATTGATTACCTGGCTCGCTCCGTCTTCGAGGCCACAGGAGCCTCTCTCTTCCCATCCTTCGCCGTCTCTTGGGTGGCTAAGGCTATGGTCGCTTGGGCTGAGGTGCTACCACGACCATCCAAGACAACAATCTCCCTCCAGAGGCGATCAACCTGGCTAACCAGATAGCCCAGGCTGGGGACTTCGTAGTCAACGCTTCAATAGACGCCAATTGCGCTGCACAGGCAGCCACAAATGCAATCTCCATTAGAAGAGCCCTGTGGCTCAGGGATTGGCGAGCAGATTCGACCTCCAAGCGTTCTTTTACATCTTTGCCCTACCAGGCTAGTCGTTTATTTGGACAAAAATTGGACCAAATAATCTCGGATGCCACCGGGGGAAAAAGTAAATTTCTCCCCCAACAAAAGCCTACCCGGCCGTTTCGGTACCAACAACAACCTCGGTTCTGGCCTTTTCGCAACAATCCCAACTGGTCATCTACATCCTTCTCCTCGGCATCAGGACGAGGTCCGCGCGGTGACCGAGGTCCCCAGGTCTCTTACAGACCTAACCGTAACTGGAAACCCAGACCGAGACCATCTAGGTCTAAGGGATCCAGATCCCTTAGATCCTCCACTCAATGACTCTTTGCAACATCCGGAGGGCACCAACAAAGTAGGAGGTCGTCTACTTTCGTTCCGTCAAGCCTGGCTCTCGGTCGTCTCCGACGAGTGGGTCGGGGAACTGGTGTCTTCCGGATACAAAATAGAATTTTCCTTCCCCCCTACACGTTTCTTCCAGTCGTGTCCTCCCAAACCAAAGACAACAGCCTTTCTCCAGGCCATACGGGCACTACAAAGGGACAGAGTCATCATTCCGGTTCCCAAAGACTAAAGGTTCAAAGGGTTCTACTTGAACCTATTCGTGGTCCCAAAAAAGGACGGATCGCTGCGTCCAATTCTAGACCTAAAACTTCTGAAAAAATTTGTCAAAATTTGGCGATTCAGAATGGAATCCCTCCGCTCTGTCGTCGCGTCCATGGAAAAAGGAGAGTTCCTGGCATCTATAGACATCAAAGATGCTTACCTCCACATCCCAATTTTTCCTCCTCAACAGCAGTTCCTTCGCTTCTCATTTCGCGGGGAACACTTCCAGTTTGTGGCCTTACCTTTCGGCCTCACCACCGCTCCCAGAGTTTTCACGAAGGTCATGGCGGCTGCCATGGCCATTCTTCATTCCAGGGGAGTGGTGGTACTTCCGTACCTGGACGACCTACTGATAAAAGGTTCATCTTACCCAGCTTGCGAAGAGTCCGTCTATCTCACGGTGGATACTCTTTCTCGCCTGGGTTGGAAGATAAACTTCGAAAAATCCTCTCCGATCCCGGCTCAACGGATCTCCTTTCTTGGAATGACACTGGACACTTCCCGCGGTCTGGTCATTCTCCCTCAAGACAAGGCCTTGGCCTTGCAGCAGGGAGCTCGGAGTCTTTCCCGTCCAGTCTCCCACTCCATTCGTTTCAGCATGCGCATTCTCGGGCAGATGGTAGCAGCCATGGAAGCGGTTCCATTCACGCAATTTCACCTCCGTCCCCTACAACATGCGCTGCTGTCGGCGTGGAACGGGAACCCGTCCTCCCTCGACCGCCGTTTCACTCTGTCCCCACAGGTCAGAAGGACCCTCAGGTGGTGGACGCTGAAGTTCTCACTGAACCAGGGAAGGTCCTTTCTCCCAGTGCGGTGGCTGGTGGTGACCACCGATGCCAGCCTCATGGGCTGGGGGGCGGTTTTCAACCACCACACAGCACAAGGGCGGTGGTCCACTCGAGAGTCTCGTCTTTCCATCAATCTCCTGGAAATACGAGCTATCAGGCTAGCGTTGTTCAGGTTTCACCATCTTCTGGCGGGTCACCCCGTCAATTCAGTCCGACAACGCCACAGCTGTGGCGTACATTAACCGTCAAGGGGGAACCCGCAGCAAGACGGCTATGCTCGAGGTGTCCCACATTCTTCGTTGGGCCGAGTCCAACCATTTGCCCATCTCAGCGATCCACATATCAGGTGTGAAGAATTGGGAGGCGGACTTCCTCAGCCGCCAGGGTCTCGCCTCGGGCGAGTGGTCCCTTCACGCGGAGGTTTTCCAGCAGATTTGTCATCGCTGGGGGAACCTGGATGTGGACCTCATGGCCTCCAGGTTAAACAACAAAGTTCCACAGTTCATTGCACGATCTCTCGACCCACTGGCCGTCGGAGTAGACGCCCTGGTCCTGCCGTGGCGTCAATTCCGCCTTCCGTACATATTTCCCCCTCTTCCCCTGCTACCGAGGGTCATTAAGAAGATCAGGGCAGAGGGGGTACCAGTGATCCTCGTGGCGCCAGACTGGCCGTGCCGAGCATGGTACGCGGAACTGGTTCAGCTGGTCACCGATGTCCCCTGGCGTCTTCCAGATCGCATGGATCTTCTCTCACAGGGCCCGATTTACCACCAGAACTCAGGGGCCCTGTCTTTGACGGCCTGGCCGTTGAATCCTGGATTCTAGGCCGAGCGGGTTTCACTCCCAAGGTGTCCTCCACCATGATCAGGGCTAGGAAACCCGTGTCCATGCGCAGTTACTACCGTACCTGGCGAATCTTCTTCACATGGTGCGACGCACAAGGACGATCTCCTCTGGTATTTTCCATTCCTGCCATATTGGACTTTCTCCAATCTGGACTAGAGTCGGGCCTTGCACTTAGCTCTCTCAAAGGTCAGGTTTCGGCATTGTCAGTCCTGTTCCAACGAAAGATTGCCAATAGATTGCCGGTGAAGACCTTTTTTCAGGGAGTTTCCCGTGGGGCGCCTCCCTACAAGATGCCTTTGGATCCGTGGGATCTTAATTTAGTCCTTGGAGCTCTTCAGGAGAACCCCTTTGAACCGCTGCAGGACGTTTCTCTGACCTTCCTCTCCTAGAAGGTAGTTTTCTTAGTGGCTATTACATCCATCAGGCGTGTTTCGGAATTAGCGGCACTCTCCTGCCGACTTCCTTTTTTAATTTTTCACTCGGACAAGGCAGTCTTGAGGACTTCTCCTGGTTTTCTGCCCAAGGTCGTTTCCTCTTTCCACCTCAACGAGGAGATTATTCTGCCTTTGTTCTGTCCGGCACCAGTCCATCGCATTGAAAAGGCTCTGCACACTTTTGATGTGGTGAGGGCCCTTCGACGGTACGTCTCTCAGACGGCTCCCTTCCGCAAGTCGGATGTCCTATTCGTACTTCCAGAGGGACCAAGGAAGGGTTCTCCCGCTTCCAAAGCTACTCTAGCCAAATGGATTCGATCGGCTATTCAGGAATCCTATCGTGTCAAAGGTGTTCCTATCCCAGCAGAGATCAAGACCCATTCTACTCGGTTGGTGGGCGCCTCTTGGGCCATTCGGCACCAGGCGTCAGCACAACAGGTCTGCAAGGCTGCGACATGGTCCAGCTTGCACACTTTTACGAAACATTACCAAATTCATTCTCTATGTTCTGCAGACGCCGCCCTTGGCAGGCGCATTTTGCAATCGGCGGTACCTTAGCCGTAAGCCAGTGGTACATGGGGTATTAGCAGCTATGTTGCTCCCCACCCAGGGACTGCTTTAGGACGTCCCATGGTCCTGTGTCCCCCAATGAGGCATGGGAGAAAGATTTTTGTGTACTCACCTTAAAATCTTTTTCTCCGAGCCAATCATTCCCCCAATCATTCCCCCAACACAGCACCCACCCTGTTAGCCTGTTGGCTTGTTGTTACTTCTCTGGTTTTGACATAGTTTATTGTCTTTTGTTTAATGCTCCTACTGCTTTACTACTGAACTGGTTGAATCCTGGCCAGTGAAGGCGTGTATACTGCAGAGGAGGAGTTAATCTTTCTGTGTTAACTTAGTGTCCTCCTAGTGGCAGCAGCATAACACCCATGGTCCTGTGTCCCCCAATGATTGGCTCGGAGAAAAAGATTTTACGGTGAGTACACAAAAATCTCCTTTTTTTACTGTTATTGGTAGCCCCATTAGGGGACTTGAAGATGCGATCTTCCGAGCGCTTGTGCTATATGCAGTGATGCCTCCGCATCACTGTACAAAGCAGAAATCACACCGGCCTCTTTTGAAGCCCAGCCATAGGTAAGGGTATCAAAGGGGCCCCTTAATGACAGGCACGGTGGCGCCGATGAGTGGAGAGAATGATGCCCGTGCACGTCAGCATGTCAAATGCCGCTGTCAGATTGACAGTCACCTCTTTCCAGTAATGAACTACCGGGCACCTCCAAATCATATGAATAAAATCTGCATCATGTGTATGACACCGTAAGCAATCTGACGAGTGGAGGCGACCCATTCTGAAGAGTCGTGTCGGGGTCAGATAAGTCTGATATATAATATATAACTGGGTCATCCTATTATTAACTGAAGGAGAAACTTCAGTTGGAGATTCCAGAGTATCTTCCCATTCCTCTCCCAGTACATCGGGAAGAAGTCCCTCCCACTTCCCTTTGATAGAATTGATGGTAGACCCTACTCTCACGGATAATAAATATGTATATAAAGAGGAAATGAGTCCTTGAGGACCCTGTGATTTGAGGATACCTATCAGAGGTAAAGATGAGATCGCTCGACCTGTACCCACATTTCGTATGTGCGATTGGAAAGCTGACCTTAGCTGTAAATAACGGAAGAATTGAGATCTCGGGATGTTGTAAGTGTTCTGTAGTTGTTCGAAGGATACAAAAACCACCTGGTCATGTACGTCACCTACCGAGAGAACACCACACGAGATCCAAAAATCGGTAGATGGGTGATTCAATAGCTCTGGGAAACAACTATTGTTCCACAATGGCATTTCGGCCACTATATCTACAAATTTAATAACTCTTTTAATTTGTCTCCATATTAATCTCGCCAGTCGGAGTAAAGGTAGCAGACGAGAAGCACTAACTTTCTCCATCTCCAAGAACCCCAGTGGACAATCAATCCGGGCAGAATGAAGTACCGGTAAATGACTCTCAGAATTAGGTAGGGAGTTATTGGGCATCCATTTGTTTATCGCTTTAGCTTGCCCGGCAAGGTAGTACAAATAAAAGTCTGGCAGGGCCGCCCCACCCCCCTTTTTCGGTCACTAAAGCAGATAACTTAAGTTTGGGCCTGGTCTTCCCCCATATAAAGGATGTGATTAAGGAGTTTAAATTCGCAAAGAAATACTTGGGTATTGGCACAGCACTATGTTGAAAACAGTAATTAAGTTTGGGAAGCAATATAATTTTAATTAGATTAATGCGGCCTGCAACAGAGAGGGGGAGTTTGCTCCAGGTTATAAATTTAGATTTTACCAAATCCAGTATTGGATAAATGGTAAGATGAAGGTCCAGCTGGCTACATTGAGACATATGGATACCTAGGTATTTGAAATTAGAGACGATAGGTAGCGACGAGAGAGTCTCGAGACAGGGAACCGAAGTATGAGATAGAGGCATCAGGGCAGATTTATCCCAATTTATATAAAGACCGGAGAATTTACTAAATTTATCTATGGTCGCTATTACTTGTGGTAATGTTTCTTCTATTTTATCCACAAATATTATCATGTCATCGGCATAGAGTCCGATGGTATCCACACGGTCCGCAATATTTATTCCCTTAATATCCATGGAGGACCTTATGCGTATTGCCAAAGCCTCTATCGCAAGGGCAAAGAGAGCCGGGGATAGAGGACATCCTTGACGGGTTCCTCTATGCAAGGCAAAAGAATCAGAGATGGAGTTATTCACAATTATACGCACCTTGGGATTCCTATATAGTGTGTCTATCCCTCTAATAAATTTATCCCCAAAACCGTATTTCTGTAGACACGCAGAGAGGAAAGGCCACTCGAGAGAATCGAACGCCTTGGCAGTGTCTAGCGATGCTAGTGCCCAATTATTATCCGACTCTAGAGAACTATATTGAATCACTGATTGGACCCGCCTGATATTGATGGAGGTACTTTTCCCAGGCATAAAGCCGGTCTGGTCTGGGTGTACAAGGTCTAGTATGATCGTGTTCAGCCTAGTAGCTAAAATTTTTGGTGAAAATTTTATAATCTACGTTCACCAGTGATATGGGGCGATATGATCCACATTCCAGAGGGTCCTTCCCCTCCTTCTTAAGTACAATAATATTTGCATCGTAAAATGTTTCAGGCATGGATTCTCCCTCCCATATACTGCGGAGCACCTTCAGTAAAAGTGGTGCCAGGTGACCTCGATATTTTCTATATAACTCAACGGGAAATCCGTCGGGTCCAGGGGCTTTCCCAGTGGCCATATCCGTGATAGCATGCTCCACTTCCTTCAAAGTAAACTCAGCCTCCATAAAGGCTTGCTGGTCTGGACTCAGTGAGGGGAACGTTATGTCCGATAAATAGTCTAAACATTCAGGGACACCAAGACCACTACTAGACTTGTATAATGATTTATAGTAATCATGAAAACACCAGAGAATTTCCTCAGTAGAAAATACCAATGAACCATCAGGCGTTTTGATTTAGTGTCTATATGTTGAGTATATAACCTCTGGGAAGTAAGCCATTCTACCCTGTTGCCACTGGTTTGATTAGTTACATAACCGGCCTCCGAGACCCTAAGCCGCCGCTCCATCTCATCATCTTCCCTTGCCGTTATCCTTTTGATATAAGAAATTGTGGAGGACAAACATCCCCTTAGGTATGCTTTTAGAGTATCCCATCTGGATGGGTAGAGATAAAGCAGTTCAGCTGATCAACCGTTCTATCACTAGAGTCTATTAATTTCAACCAAAAGGGATTCAATTTCCAGGGTATATTATTATTTGACTGACTGTATTTAAGTTTAAGAATAACTGGACTGTGGTCCGATATCCCCCTATTGCCATGCTCAACACTATCCACCCACAATGCCAGGCCACTAGATCCAAATATGTAGTCTATACGAGATAGAGACCGCCTAGTCGATGAGTGGCAAGTGTATTCCCTTATCTCAGGGTGACGTGTTCTCCACAGGTCCAGACATCTGCTACCACCCATAAACAGTGCCAATTGGGAGGGGGATTGAGGAGGAGGCCCCTCAGATATCACATCGTCTAGTCTCAATCTATCCATGGCGTTATCCATGACTAAATTAAAATCTCCCATACAAATAACACTAGCATCAGGATAATTTAGGGAGAAACCCATTGCCATGCGGAGTACCGATATATTAGCCGGGGGGGGTTATAGACACATAGTATCACGTATTCCCGTGTGTTAATAAAGGCGTGCACAAAAACAAAGCGACCCTCGGGATCCCGTCGTGCCTCCCTAGCCTCCCATCTAACATTCCTATGTATCAGCAGAGAGACCCCTCTTGAATAGCTGGTATGGAATGCGTGAAGGGACCACTGCACCCACGGCTTTTGTGTACATTTAGCTGTGTCTCTGGTCAGATGTGTCTCTACAAGAGCTACAACATGGGGATGATAACGTTTAATCTGCGAAAATATCTTGATTTTCTTTCGGGGAGTCTTAATACCCCGTATATTCCACGTCATGCATATAATCTCAGACCCCATATCCACACTTAGGAAAAGGAATAATATACACCGTAACTTGAGCAGGGATCAGGGACATCACGCAGAGCACAAAATTACCAATGGCGACTAACGAACATATCAATCAAAACTGGTGTAAAAACCCAAACAGAACAGAGCTTGAACAGTGGAGGAGTATAATCCTACACTCCTACAGTCAGATAGAAAAGGGGATACCCACACTGGAACCAGCGTCCGGTATTGTTGATAAGCTCAGCAGCTATACGGAGAGCTCCAATTTGTGTTGCTATTAGACAAGAACAACTTAGGAGTCCGGCACACTAGACACCTTGTATGACCGCAACCATTCGGCTACCTCCGCCGGATCTGTAAAGAACAAGGAAGAGCCTTCATGGACAATGCGGAGCCGAGCTGGGTAAAGCATGGAATAAATTATGTTTTTATCCCAGAGCTGCTTCTTAACTTCCATAAATCGAACCCGCTGTTTTTGGAGCTCCATGGAGAAATCTGGGAAAATTGAAATAGTAGCGTTATTGAACCTAATAGGGCCCTTCTGCCGCGCCAAGCGAAGAATTGCGTCCCTGTCTCTACAATTGAGGAGACGCGCCAAAAAAGGCCGGGGTGGAGTTCCGGGGGGAAGAGGTCTCATTGGAACCCTATGGGCCCTCTCCACAGAAAATGTTGAGGAGAATCCATCTCCCATGGAGGTTTTAAGCCAGTCCTCCAGAAATTGCTCAGGTTGCTGACCCTCAGAGCGCTCCGGCAGGCCGATAATTCGAATGTTATTGCGGCGCAGTCTGTTTTCCAGGTCGTCTGCTTTTTGTTTCCAGGTATTCACAGAGCCGGCGGCCTTTGACAGCTTAGCTTCCATAGGGGTAATGGTATCCTCTATATGAGACACTCTTGTTTCAACTTCCGAGATACGCCCTCTCATAGCTTGCATATCATGGCGCAGACGACCCACTTCAGTATGTACGTCCTCTATTTTTTCAGTAAGAGAAGATCTAGTGAGGGATATAGCCTGCATCAATTGCTCAGACGCTTGTTTAAGAGTCAGTTCGTCTTGTTCTCCCTCCTCATTACTGTCTGAAAGACGATTTTTACAGGCACGAGCACTGCTTTAGCAGAGCTCCTGGCTGTAAAATGATTTAACGCCTTCAGATGGATTTACTTCGTGGGACTTGATCTGAGCGACGGAAGGTATGAGATATTGTTGTTTTTTTATTTTTCCTTTGTTACAGAACGAGGGTCTTCAGGTGGATTACCAGTATAATAAAATATTACAACAACCTGTGTCTTTATTTCATTAAAATACTTTTAAAAATTGTGTGTGTTTTATTAACCATTTCGTACTATTGGATTAATAATGGATAGGTGTCATAATTGACGCCTCTCCATTATTAATCTGGCTTAATGTCACCTTACAATAGCAAGGTGACATTAACCCTTCATTACCCCATATCCCACCGCTACACGGGAGTGGGAAGAGAGAGGCCAAGTGCCAGAATAGGCGCATCTTCCAGATGTGCCTTTTCTGGGGTGGCTGGGGGCAGATGTTTTTAGCCAGGGGGGGCAATAACCATGGACCCTCTCTAGGCTATTAATATCTGCCCTCAGTCACTGGCTTTACCACTCTGGCGGAGAAAATTCCGCGGGAGCTCACGCCAATTTTTTCCGCGATTTAACCCTTTATTTTACAAGCTATAGCGCCCAAATTTTGCACATACACACTACTAACAGTAGTGTGGAATATGCAAAAAAAAAGGGATATGAGATGGCTTACTGTATGTAAACCATGTCTCATATCATGTCGGGTTTGTGAAGGAGAAATGAAAAGCCGGCATTTGAATTACCGGCTTTTCTCTAACACCGGTGCGTATTTCTCGCAAGTCACACTGCTGGTCGGTGTGTAATCCGTATTTTTCTCGCCCCATAGACTTTCATTGGTGATTTTTTTTTTGCGCATTACGGTGACAAACGCAGCATGCTGCGATTTTGTATGCCCGTAGAAGAACGTATAATACGGATCGGTAAAATACGGCTGATAGGAGCTGGGCCATAGAGAATCATGTGTTATGCGTATTTTACGGGTGTATTTTCTGCACTCATACGTCCGTAAAACTCGCCAGTGTGACGCCGGCCTAATAAATATTGATGCCGTGGAGCTGATAACCTGCAGGTGAATGTGGGCCCGTGTCACTCGTCTTTGCTGACGAGTCTGCACCAAATATCTGCAATTAATTTACACATCTTATCGTGGCTAATCTGGTCACATTTGTCTCATCGTAAGGCCTCATTCAGACGCGAGACTTTCACGTACTAATTGTATTCGCGCCCTGCACCAGAACACGTCGATATGTCCGATTTTCAGCTGGAGAAACTCCCCAATGCAACTCTATGTCCATGAAAAAAAAAAATGGGACAGCTCACTGACTGCTGCTTAGTTGCATCCTTGTGAGTTCGACTTTTCATATTTGATATTACACAATTTACCGTACATAAAAATAAGATGCACCGACCAAACTGGTGAAAAACGCTGTTTTTATTGTGTACCAGAAATTTCACTGACGTCTTAGTGAGGCCTTAAAGGGACTCTGTCACCTGAATTTGGAGGGAACAATTTTCAGCCATAGGGGCGGGGTTTTCGGGTGTTTGATTCACCCTTTCCTTACCCGCTGGCTGCATGCTGGCTGCAATATTGGATTAAAGTTCATTCTCTGTCCTCCGTAGTACATGCCTGCACAAGGCAATCTTGCCTTACGCAGGAGTGTACTATGGAGGATAGAGAATGAACTTCAATCCCATATTGCAGCCAGCATGCAGCCAGCGGGTAAGGAAAGGGTGAATCAAACAGCCAAAAACCCCACCTCTATGGCTGAAAATTGTTCCCTCCAAATTCAGGCGACAGAGTCCCTTTAACTTGATTATTTTTTTGCCAATAAACCTAAATCACTTATCCGCAGGAAAGGGAATCGCTTGTTTATGTGACGGCTGGGACATCCATGGATCATGAGATCGGGGCACTGCAGCCGGTCCTGAACGGAGCGGAGGTGCACGCACGGCCTGTGACCTTTCATGGTCCATGGGACTGCTGGAAGAGCTGTGCTCAGCAATCCTGTAGTCAATGAACGGAGCAGAGGCCGACCACTCCATACAGGTGGGGATGTGGAGCCGCGATCTGGGGGTCCCAGAGGTCGAATGAACAAGTTGTACCCAAGTCTGGAGATAGCTGAGAAAACAATCCTCTAAATTGCTGCATCCATTGAGGATCTTGCAAAGTGCGTCTTACCCACAGAGACTCAGGGGGGCTCAGAGGCGTCTATACTGCTCCCTGTGACCGGAGCTGCCGTAGACCCCGACATCCTGTACTATCCGGAGCCAGGAACGTCCCCAGGACCGCAGCCGACACCTCCCATGTCCTTGGGCTCTCGGATACCTAAGCCGAAGTGACGGCGATGGTTGCATAATGGAAAAATGGCCACGACACCGCCATGTGTGACCGTCACACTGGTCATTACCCAGGGGGCTTCCATACACTGTGCAACGACAAGATGTGGATGGGTTTTCACCCACCGAACATAAGAAACAGAAGACGTTCACTGACAGCAAGCGGAGATCTTGAAAATGGAGAGTAAAGCACACAGTATATCGTCATAGATATGACCAAAAATTCTCGTTAATTAGTGAACGTTGTCTCTGCTCGTTAAATATGGCAGCATTCTCACGGCGACCCCATTATAATGCACTGATATATAGGGCAAATAAGAACCTGGTGTCATCATAGGGAGGAAAATCATCTAACTTCTTATAGTTAATACCCAGAGTAATAAATCAGTGGTGTTTCATGGTAACATTAATCCTTTGTGTCCAAAATTAAGACGTGACTGCAGCCTCACACATGGAAATAGCAAAATAACAACAATATGGGGATGGGAAGTAGCTGCCTGCACCAAGATGGCGGCTGTCCGGCGGACACTGACGTCATGTGCGCGACTGTGCGGCGAAGGCCCCTTAATCAGGCGCCGCGGGCAGCCCGGGGTCCTTCCTCACTACCCGTCTGCGCCATGTGAGTGGCCCCGGCTGCCTGATTACAAGGTAAGTGCTGAGACTCTCCACGTGTCTGCGGCCACACCAGGGGCTTCTCTGGGGGACGCTGCACTGGTTGTGGGGTCTCCGCCAACAACGTGTGAGAGGAGGGGACTTGTGTGAAGGATTGTCCGGGCTCATTCATCATGGTATATTACCAGAATGGGGCAATAATGGGAGTTACACTCCAACTGCAGCTACAAGAGAAGGAATTGTACAGCACCTGGAATCAATGGTGCTATATATATAAATAAATAATAATAATAATTGAAAGCTTTACTTCTTTGAGTTACCTGAAACTTCTAATTAAAGAGGTTCTGCAGCAGCTGGGTTGTGTTATGCCGTATGTTGCCTCAATTGCTGCTGAACCTTTTTTTTTTTATATAAGAGATAACGATGCATGTCAGTTACAGAGCCGGGCGCGTCTTGTTCTGTGTGCTCCAGCTGCTGCAGAACCTCTTTTTAAATAGAGATTTTAGCATCTTAGACTGTAAGTCCAGACTCTGAACTGCGATGTGTGAACAGGACGTTTATACACCGCAGTCACACGGAGACCATGAAGGTAATGATAGATTGTGGGGGGCAGATGCTGAGGGACTAAATCGGAGACCCCCGATCCTTCATCACGGAGGAGCCTTCGCCACGTGCCCTGCCGCTCCTTACATCCGAATGTACCCAGGAAACTATACACGCTCCTGCTGCAGAACCTCTTTACGGAGTATGATGAAAAATATCAGTGAAGGTCTTACACCCTCATCATACTGCATCAGATTATGTAGTGAGGTTCCGCGGCAGCTTTGGCTCGCGCCCCGTGGTTCCGCGGCAGCTTTGGCTCGCGCCCCGTGGTTCCGCGGCAGCTTTGGCTCACGCCCCGTGGTTCCGCGGCAGCTTTGACTCGAAACTATAGACGCTCCTGCTGCAGAACCTCTTTACGGAGTATGATGAAAAATATCAGTGAAGGTCTTACATCCTCATCATACTGCATCAGATTATGTAGTGAGGTTCCGCGGCAGCTTTGGCTCGCGCCCCGTGGTTCCGCGGTAGCTTTGGCTCGCGCCCCGTGGTTCCGCGGTAGCTTTGGCTCGCGCCCCGTGGTTCCGCGGCAGCTTTGGCTTGTGCCCCGTGGTTCCGCGGCAGCTTTGGCTTGTGCCCCGTGGTTCCGCGGCAGCTTTGGCTTGTGCCCCATGGCTCCGTTGGGATTTATTCTTGCACAATTCTTTCTATCCATTGGGATAATAACTTTCAGACTTTGCTCCTCGCAGTTTTTTTCACCAAGATGCAGCGGAAGAAGATCGATAACCGGATCCGGGTGCAGATAGAGAATGGCGTGGCGGAGAAGCACAGAAGTTTCTTTGTTATTGTGGGAGATCAAGGAAAAGATCAGGTGATGCTACAAGAGACCAGAAATAAATAATAATAATTTTATTTATATAGCGCCAACATATTCCGCAGCGCTTTACAACTTATAGAGGGGACTTGTACAGACAATAGACATTACAGCATAACAGAAATCACAGTTCAAAACAGATACCAGGAGGAATGAGGGCCCTGCTCGCAAGCTTACAAACTATGAGGAAAAGGGGAGACACGAGAGGTGGATGGTAACAATTGCTTTAGTTATTTGGACCAGCCATAGTGTAAAGGTACCTTCACACTAAACGACTTTGCAACGATAGCGATCCGTGACGTTGCAGCATCCTGGATAGCGATATCGTTGTGTTTGACACGCAGCAGCGATCAGGATCCCGCTGTGATATCGCTGGTCGTTGCTGAAAGTCCAGAACTTTATTTGGTCGTCAGATCGGCGTGTATCGTCGTGTTTGACACCAAAAGCAACGATGCCAGCAATGTTTTACAATGGTAACCAGGGTAAATATCGGGTTACTAAGCGCAGGGCCGCGCTTAGTAACCTGATATTTACCTTGGTTACCATTGTAAAAGTAAAAAAAAAACCACTACATACTCACCCTCTGATGTCTGTCACGTCCCCCGGCGTCCGCGCTGCTGCTCAAAGCTTCCTTCACTGACTGTGTCAGTGCCGGCCGGAAAGCAAAGCACAGCGGTGACGTCACCGCTGTGCTTTAGGGCTGGCGCTTACACAGTGCAGGGAAGCTGAAGTCGAGGGACGCGACAGACACGGCAATGTAAGTATGTAGTGTTTGGTTTTTTATTACATTTACACTGGTAACCAGGGTAAACATCGGGTTACTAAGCGCGGCCCTGCGCTTAGCAACCCGATGTTTACCCTGGTTACCCGGGGACTTCGGCATCGTTGGTCGCTGGAGAGCTGTCTGTGTGACAGCTGTCCAGCGACCACACAGCGACGCTGCAGCGATCGGCATCGTTGTCTATATCGCTGCAGCGTCGCTTAGTGTGACGGTACCTTAAGGCTCGGGTGTTCATGTAAAGCTGCATGAACCAGTTAACTGCCTAAGTATGTAGCAGTACAGACACAGAGTGCTATTAACTGCATAAAGTGTATGAGAACATGATGAGAGGAACCTGATTAAGGTTTTTTTTGAATGGGCCACACAGGGATAAGACATTTTGTAAATTTCCTTGAAAAAATTGAAAATTACTGCTACATTTTTAAACCTCCTAAAATATTAACAAAATAAAATAACATTTTACAAACGGTGCTGATGTAAAGCCGACAAGAGGGAAATGTTATTTACTAATGTTTTGCTGTGGTATTACTATCTGGATTAAAGGGATAATCATTCAAATTTAGAAAATTGCTAATTTTTTTACATTTTTCTCAAAATTTTTTTTTTTTTTTATAAATAAACACAAACATATTGACTTAAATTTACCATTATCATAAACAATAATGTGTCATGAAAAAACAATCTCAAAATCTCTGGAATTTGTAGAAGCGTTCCAGAGTTATTACCACATAAAGTGACATAGGTCAGATTTAAAAAATTTGGCTCCGTCACTAAGGGGTTAAGCGTGCCCTAAAAACACATTTGTTCAGACTGGCCTACCGCCTCAACGCATTAACCTAACTTTTTTTAGGGACGTATCCATGTTTGAAGTGCCTTTAAGGGTCCCATATATTGGGAAACCCCCAAACGTGATACCATTTTAAAAACAGCACCCCCTGACATATTGAAAACTGCAGTCAGGTAGTTTAATTAACCCTTCAGGTGACTTTCAGGAATTAATGCAAAGTGGCATGACAGAAATGAAAATGTGTATTTTTACCACCTAAATGCCTCTAACTTCTGAACAGATTACTATAGCCGTCAGACTCTAAGGGCGCTATTTGGTCATGAACTGCCATGGAAAACATCAGGACCACACAATCATTATTATTATTATTATTATTATTATTTATTGTTATAGCGCCATTTATTCCATGGCGCTTTACATGTGAGGAGGGGTATACATAATAAAAACAAGTACAATAATCTTAAACAATACAAGTCATAACTGGTACAGGAGGAGAGAGGACCCTGCCCGCGAGGGCTCACAATCTACAAGGGATGGGTGAGAATACAGTAGGTGAGGATAGAGCTGGTCGTGCAGCGGTTGGTTGATCGGTGGTTATTGCAGGTTGTAGGCTTGTCGGAAGAGGTGGGTCTTCAGGTTCTTTTTGAAGGTTTTGATGGTAGGCGAGAGTCTGAGGGTCTGACACACATGATCTGAGGGCACCGACTGGGATAAAGAGGAAGCCCCCACACTCTGTTAACCATTTATATGATGTAGTCACCATTGGCAGCAGCATCTTAGGGGTTAAACAGATTTTGACAGGGCAAACATTGATCGTGGCTGATGCAGCAAGTTGTCAGCTATAGTGTACAGCCGACAGCTGCTGGATTGTGACCTGTATGGGGATGCTATTCTCTTATATCACAGGTCAGTTAGAAGACGTATTGGCGGTCACTAAGGGGTTAAAACTGGGGATTGGGAATTAATCTTATTAACCTGGGTAGTGCATTCCAAAGAATTGGCGAAGCACGTGAAAAATAACCGGATATGAGTGCTAACACCAGGGGGCGCTCTCTAGGGTTTGCTGGAATATTAACCGTCTACTTCATTATCAGTCACATTTTCTCTGTAAGAACCTTGCTGGGGCTACACAAGGGGACTGCATATAGTAAAAAAAAAAAAAAAACACTCCTTGCCCAGCGCCGCTGCTCCATTCTCAGCAGAATGATTAAGATCCGCCCCCCTCACTTCCCCTTCCACCAGGAAGTCCACGTTTCGCACTTCCTAAGATCTACACCCACCCCCTCCTCTTCCTGCCGGGTGACCCAGATCCGCACCTTCCCCTTCCGTGGCGCGACCAAGATCTGCGTTCTCCCTCCGCGGGGCGATCGGCACCTGCGTCCCCTCCCCTTCCTGCGGGGTGACCGAGACTTATGTCCCCTGCCTCCTGTGGTGTGACCGAGACTCATGTCCCCTGCTTCCTGCGGGGCGAACGAGACCCTTGTCAACCCCCCACCCGCTAACTGCACCCTTATTCCCCTTCATTTCCTGGGGTTGACCAAGACCCACCGCACCCTCCCTCTACTTCCTGTGGTCCATCTCGGTCACTCTGCTGATAGAGATGGACTACACGTGCCAGGCAGCGGACAGCAGGACTCAGCAGGGAGACATTAGCAGCCGGGACTCTGGAGGCTTTTTCGGGGGTAAGGCAACAGAATTTATAACTAGAAATTTACAGATTTATTTTTCCCCTTCTCTATCAAATTTTTGGAAGTACGGGGGGCATTTATTGCACCCTGTAGTCGGCCCCCACCCCAGTTACAGGCTTCCATTATTTTCTCTCAATATCTTTGCATCGTGAATATTAATATTTGCAGGTGGTCATCCTCCATCACATGCTCTCCAAGTCAGCAGTGAAGGCTCGCCCCTCCGTCCTCTGGTGCTACAAGAAAGAGTTGGGCTTCAGCAGGTAGGACGCGGTCTGTTGCGATCTCGGCCCACCGGGGTGGGGAGTCAGGGTCTTACCGTTGTCTTGCCTTGTAGTAACCGCAAGAAGAAAATGAGAAAGCTGCAGAAAAAGATCCAGAGTGGCTCGCTGAACATTAGGGAGGACGATCCCTTTGAGCTTTTTATTGCTGCCACCAACATCCGTTATTGCTACTACAATGAGACCCATAAAATCCTGGGGAACACGTACGGCATGTGCGTCCTGCAGGTGAGGGGCGCTCCGCCACCACCACTGTACTCCTGGCCTCGTGCCTCTGTCTAGACTGATCCAATGGTCTCTTACCTCCTTGCTAGGATTTTGAGGCTCTGACTCCCAACCTGCTGGCTCGTACCATCGAAACTGTGGAAGGAGGTGGAATTGTGATTCTTCTGCTTCGTACCATGACGTCCCTCAAGCAGTTGTACACCATGACGATGGTACGTAGAGCATCCAGCAGATGATGTAGGAAAGGACGGGGCCTATTGACGCCTTTTCTATTTCTGCATGCTACTTAGGCCTCTTTCACACTTCCGTTTTTTGTAATCCGTCGTTTTGGGCAAAAAACGGATCCTGCAAATGTGCTCGCAGGATGTGTTTTTTGCCCATAGACTTGTATTAGTGACGGATTGCCACACGTCACGTGCGACGGATGCGTCGTGTTTTTGGTGGACTGTCGTCACAAAAAAAACGTTCAATGAAACTTTTTTTTGTACGTCGAGTCTGTCATTTTTGCGGCCGAAACTCCGCCCCCTCCTCCCCAGACTGCAGAATGAGCAGCGGATGCGTCGAAAAACTGCATCCGCTGCCCACGTCATGCAGTAAATTCACAACGTCCGTCAGTACGTCGGCCCGACACATTGTGACGGCCCCGTACCGACGGAAGTGTGAAAGAGGCCTAAGACTAATTTACAAGCAATGTACAGCTTTGTATGAATTTTTTTTTTTCTTTTTTTTATTGATCACTAATTCATTTGCTTCCAAAATACTAAATGAAGCAAGATGGTCTCCAAATGTAACACAGATCTGTCACAGCTCTGACCACTGGTTCTCATGTACAAGCCCAGGGTGAGAATGAAAACCTAGCACCCTGGATACACACTGCTCACATCCAGCCTATATCACAGAGAACAACACAGACCTCATACCCAGACTGTATTACTGAGAGACACTCAGACCTCACATCCAGCCTATATTACTGGGAGAGACACACAGACCTCACATCCAGCCTGTATTACTGGGAGAGACATACAGAGCTCACATCCAGCCTATATTACTGGGAGAGACACACAGACCTCACATCCAGCCTATATTACTGGGAGAGACACACAGACCTCACATCCATCCTTTATTACCTGGAGAGAGACACAGACCTCACATCCAGCCTGTATTACTGGGAGAGACATGCAGACCTCACATCCAGCCTATATTACTGGGAGAGACACACAGAGCTCACATCCAGCCCATATTACTGGGAGAGACACACAGAGCTCACATCCAGCCTATATTACTGGGAGAGACACGAATGTCACATCCAGCCTATATTACTGGGAGAGACACAGACCTCACATCCAGCCTCTATTACTGGGAGAGACACCGAGCTCACATCCAGCCTGTATTATTGGGAGAGACACACAGCTCACATCCAGCCTATATTACTGGGAGAGACACACAGAGCTCACATCCAGCCTATATTACTAGGAGAGACACACAGAGCTCACATCCAGCCTATATTATTGGGAGAGACACACAGACCTCACATCCAGCCTATATTACTGGGAGAGACACACAGACCTCACATCCAGCCTGTATTACTGGGCGAGATATACAGAGCTCACATCCAGCCTGTATTACTGGGAGAGACACACAGACCTCACATCCAGCCTGTATTACTGGGAGAGATGCTCCCACAAGAGGCTGTAAACTGCATATAACTTATATATTGCATGTCCGGTGTCTAAAGCCTCTTGACATCTCTTATCGCTCAGTTCATAGAAACGGCCAAAGTTAATGGTTATGTCAGCGAGTCTCTCGGCCTTTGTAGAGATGCATCGGCTCTGCTCTTCGTGGTTGTTCTTGTTGGATATAAAGCCTCCTCCATCTGTACTTGTTCTTCTCATAGAAGTATGTTGTATATATGGATGAGTAATTTATGGCTGTCATTATGGATCATTGTTGTTTGTTATTGAGGCTCGCCTATATTGAAGCGCATAAAGCAGATTTGCAGTACCACCTACAACCAGCTGACAAGTGTGGCACTGTGCATGTCCTGCACATTCTCAGAATAGGTAAATACTGAATGTTCTTTCCTTTTTACAGGATGTTCATTCTCGGTTCAGGACAGAAGCTCATCAGGATGTGGTCGGTCGCTTCAATGAAAGGTGCCGTTCTGCATTGTGTCTTAACCTGTCCAGACCTCTGCTTGCTTCAGTGAGCGGGATCCGTCATTGCCCCGTTATAATGCCATGTGCTGCCGTTCTCCCAGGTTCATCCTGTCTCTGGCCTCCTGTAAGAACTGCATGGTGATCGATGACCAGCTGAATATTCTGCCCATCTCCAGCCACATAGCCAGCATCAAGCCGCTGCCGCCGAAGAGCCAGGTATCCGGCCATCCGCCTCTGCACCCCCCGCAGCGCTCACCCGTCACCTCATCGCCATCTTCATTCTTTGCAGGACGAGCCGCTGACCCCGGAGGAGCAGGAGCTGCAGGAGGTGAAGCTGAGCCTGCAGGACACGCAGCCCGTGGGGGTCCTGGTGGAGAACTGCAAAACGCTGGATCAGGTAAAGTGGGACAGTCGTACTGGTGCCGATTATACAGAAGTTTTTTTTACTTGGTTCTGATTAGTGGGGGCTCTGTGTGCCGACATCTCCCATGCAGTAGAAAAGCTGAGCCGAGGGCTGCTCTCCTCCAAAATGGAAGTCTCGGAGGTCTTCTGCTCCTTCGTATCAGTGATCGTTGGGGCGGCCGGCTCCTGGACCCCAATAATCAAAACTTCTGTCATTACTCTGATGCATCAGAAGTTTTTTTTTTGTTTGTTTTTTATGGTTACGTCCCCCATAGATTCACCTGTTTGTATGTTTTTTTTTGCTGGATGCTTCTGTATAAAAATGTCTATGATGTCATTCTCTGTAGCAAAAAAAGCATCTGTCAGCGCAGCAGATATGGGGCCGATGAATGCCGAGGGGACACTGTTCTCCTCCGCCGGGTGCATGACCCTTTATGGACACATCCGGGGTATACGCAGCAGGGGGTCCACCAGATTCAGAGCCTGACATGTTTTCCTCGTCCTGTTTGAATAGGCCAAAGCCGTCCTGAAGTTCATAGAGGCCATATCTGAGAAGACGCTCCGCAGTACAGTCGCCCTGACCGCAGCTCGAGGTCGAGGAAAATCCGCTGCACTCGGTCTGTCGATAGCCGGCGCTGTGGCATTTGGGTACGTCGTACGGTGCAGCCGTCGCTCTCTATTTCCATTGTCGTAGTTTGCTCCTTGCACGTGAATTTCTTCCTCTACTTTCAGATATTCTAACATCTTTGTGACGTCTCCGAGTCCCGACAACCTGCACACTCTGTTTGAGTTCATATTTAAAGGGTTTGACTCGCTGCAGTACCAGGTGAGAGCCCCCCGGGGTCCGGTCAAGAAATGACTGTGATTGCAACTTTATCATCAGTGGTGTATTGCCATAAATCAGTTGGGACTGCGCTCTGGGACCTGAAGATGCAGAATATTCAGGGAATACAGCTCTTCTGGTTTGGTCCGTCCCCTATATAGCACGGCTACCAACCAAGCAGCTACAGCAAGGAAGCCATAATCCATCTCTCTGTGGCTGTGACCCTGTCATTCCTGGTGCTGGAACTCCTTGGATTAGGCATTAATTATTATTATTCATTTTTATAGTGCCATTTATTCCATGGCGCTTTACATGTGAAAAAAGGGGCGTACATGGACAAGTACAATAAACATGAGCAATACAATGCACACACAAGTACAGAAGGAGAGAGGACCCTGCCCGCGAGGGCTCAGTCTATAGGGGATGGGTGAGGATGCACTAGGCATTTCCTGGCAATATGTTATCAGTAACCGTAGTATGGGGCGAAACGGGTCACACTAAAGAAAATCTCATCAAAATTGTCAGCTGTTCAGTTACTTGCAATGAAATCTATGGGAGCAAAATGGCATCGCAGTTTTTGAGGGGGCACGGTCACGGGTCACAACATGCCCTAAAATAGTCCCTGGGAGCTCAGATGGTCTCAAAACAACATAGCGACCTTCATGTGTTGCTGTGTAGCCTTTCAGTCGGGCTCGTCCAGTGGCCTCCAGCATCTTTGTGCTTTACTGTAAAGCACCGAAGTTTTGCACTTTTCACAATAAAAGTAACAAGACCTTCGTAGCATCCTAACCATGACCCCTACCTTCTTCCAGGAGCATCTGGACTACGAGATCATCCAGTCACTGAACCCGGAGTTTGAGAAGGCCGTAGTTCGTGTGAACGTCTTCAAGGAGCACAGACAGACCATACAGGTGACGTGTCCACCGGGCTGGCGACGTGTGTCTGCCGTGATGGCAACTTTGCTGGATGAAGTGACTTCCCGCATTTTATTTTTTGACTTTTCGACTTTTCCTTGCAGTACATCCACCCGGCTGATGCCGTGAAGTTGGGGCAGGCGGAGCTGGTGGTAATTGATGAAGCCGCTGCCATTCCTTTGCCTCTTGTCAAGAGTTTGATGGGGCCCTATCTGGTGTTTATGGCATCCACCATCAACGGGTGAGCAGACCATTGTGATAAGTTTCCATCAGGACACCGATCTTTTTGGAGAGTCTGTTCAGTGCCGCGCGGTTCTGCATTGAGAGGCGCCGATGATGTGACTTGTAGGGAAACTTGCGTGCTTGTTGCTCGGGTGTCGCGCACCATTCCTATTCATCAGATTGCCAGATATCTGCAGACATGTCGCCATCATGGCCGCTCGCCTCCTGATGGAAGAGAGTGGCACTGAATTAACCCATTAATGGCTCTAAAATCTTTCTTTGTACCAGGTATGAGGGAACCGGCCGCTCTCTGTCCCTCAAATTGATCCAGCAGCTCCGACAGCAAAGTACAGAAAGTCAGGTCTCCATAACGGCGGAGAACAAGTCCACGAGCACCCAGCGGCTAGCGTCAGGTACGGGTCACGCATCCATTTCCTCCAGTGGCGGCTCCATTAGGACTTCGCTTCATTGTCAGTTGCTAGTGGGGATGATCTAAAATGTCTCTTCTGTATCTGAAGAGGTTGATGTGTCATTCTCTATGCTTTACACTGCAGCTCGTCTTCTTCAGATAGACTTAACACTAATAAAGTGTGGTACATGGGTAACACGTACATACTGTGAGGCGGTGAAGCATGCAGTTCATGTGTCCTTCGTGTGTTCGGTGGATTCCTCCGGGTACTCATCAGTCCCCAAAAAAACATACTAATAGGGTAACGTGAGTGACGGCGATCCACGTGCAGGGCTGTAGACATGTGAGTGATGGCGATCCATGTGCAGGGCTGTGGAGATGTGAGTGACGGCGATCCACGTGCAGGGCTGTGGATATGTGAGCGACGGTGATCCACGTACAAGGCTGTGGAGATGTGAGTGACGGTGATCCTCGTGCAGGGCTGTGGAGATGTGAGTGACTGTGATCCACGTGCAGGGCTGTGGACATGTGAGCGATAGTGATCCTCGTACAAGGCTGTGGACATGTGAGCGACGGTGATCCTCGTGCAGGGCTGTGGACATGTGAGCGACGGTGATCCTCGTGCAGGGCTGTGGACATGTGAGCGACGGTGATCCTCGTGCAGGGCTGTGGACATGTGAGTGACGGTGATCCTCGTGCAGGGCTGTGGACATGTGAGTGACGGTGATCCTCGTGCAGGGCTGTGGACATGTGAGTGATGGTGATCCTCGTGCAGGGCTGTGGACATGTGAGCGACGGTGATCCTCGTGCAGGGCTGTGGACATGTGAGTGACGGTGATCCTCGTGCAGGGCTGTGGACATGTGAGCGACGGTGATCCTCGTGCAGGGCTGTGGACATGTGAGTGACGGTGATCCTCGTGCAGGGCTGTGGACATGTGAGTGACGGTGATCCTCGTGCAGGGCTGTGGACATGTGAGTGACGGTGATCCTCGTGCAGGGCTGTGGACATGTGAGAGACGGTGATCCTCGTGCAGGGCTGTGGACATGTGAGAGATGGTGATCCTCGTGCAGGGCTGTGGACATGTGAGCGACGGCTGTGGACATGTTGGCACACTAGTAAATGATTATGCTTAACCCCGTCCTGGCGATATATTGGGTGCAGGTATACAGGGGGGGACTCAGGGGCTGCTTTGTACTGTCGGACGCCCCCTGCGCAGGGAAGTACAGCTCTGCCAGCTGCAGCTCCGTCCACAGCCGGATGACCAGGAGCGCTGCTGTGGAGGGAAACGCAGCTCTGTGACTGGTTAATTCTGCAGATTGGTAGGAGTCAGAGTGGTCACAGCTCCACCAATCATAAAGTGATTGGTGATAGATCATCACAGAATGTTCTAGAAATGCCTGTAAAGTCCTTGTGTCCCCTCGGTCATGGAGACCTGACGATTCTGGGATCGGTCTCATTTTTTTTTTCCCCTCCTTCTTTCAGCTCGGACCCTTCATGAAGTTTCCCTGCAGGAATCCATCCGTTACGCTCCTGGGGACGCAGTGGAGAAATGGCTTAACGACCTGTTGTGTCTGGACTGTCTGAGTATCAGCCGGATCATCTCTGGGTGTCCTCTGCCTGAGACGTGCGACCTGTATCCTTTCCGTGTCCGGCTGACAGTCGCCCAGACCGGCCACTAGGTGGCGCTGGGGAGGCGACCGACCCTCGTCTTCCTTTCCGCGATTTCTACATTTTTGCTTCTGTTTTCTGCCTTAAATCCGCTGTGCCATCTGCAGCTGCGTCAGGAAAGCGGCCAGGTGGCACCTAGTGCGGATCGTTAATTAAAGGGGATGTCTGACTCAACTGCCCCCCCCCCCCCCAAACTACAGAGGTGACGGAAAGTGAAGTCTAAATCTCACTGCAGTACAGGCCTCTGTGGGGGGGGGGTCTCCAGTACAGGCCTCTGTGCACTCCAGTACAGGCCTCTTTTTCTCCAGTACAGGCCTCTTGGGGGGGGGTCTCCAGTACAGGCCTCTTGGGGGGGGGGGGGGGTCTCCAGTACAGGCCTCTTTGGGTGGGGGGGGGGTCTCCAGTACAGGCCTCTGTGGGGGGGGGGGTCTCCAGTACAAGCCTCTGTGGGGGGGGGGGGTCTCAAGTACAGGCTTCTGTGGGGGGTCTCCAGTACAGGCCTCTGTGGGGGGCTCCAGCAGGAGGCCATGATGTCCCGTTCCTTGACCTGATCTGTTGCCAGTCGTGGGCCTCGGCCAAAGAACGGACATTATTTCCTGTACAGGAGCCACAGGGATGCGGGTGGGCGGGTATCTATCGCACTATGCCACACTCGCCCTCTGCACCTATTTATCACCCACTATCGTGATTTCCTTAATTTTGCATCAGATATTATGTGAACCGGGACACTCTGTTCTGCTACCATAAAGCGTCAGAATCGTTCCTGCAGAGACTCATGGCGCTGTTCGTTGCGTCTCATTACAAGGTGAGGACGTGTCCGTTATATACACAGAACATCGGGCCACAGGGGGAGAGCAGCTGACTCTGGTCACGGGGGCATCGAGGGGTAACCTCAGGTCTCTTCTCCTCTGCAGAATTCCCCCAATGACCTGCAGATGTTGTCGGACGCCCCAGCTCATCACCTCTTCTGCCTCCTCCCTCCAGTTCCTCCCACCCAGAATTCTCTACCCGAGGTCTTAGCTGTGATCCAGGTATGTTGGGGTTAATTCTGAGCTTTGCACCGATCCTGCAGTTAGTGCAACTACAACTCCCAGCTTTTGGTAAAACTACTGCACTCATCATGCTCCGACACCTTGCAGCAGTCAGGTACGTTCCCACATTGAGGATTTCTTGCAGAAAATTCCCGCGGCCGCAGTGACGTCGGCACCAAAGTGCACAGTGTGAAACGGGCAAAAAAGTTATCGCCTGTGCGCACCGGGAAGCTGATCACTTGATTGCTGGGAAAGTGTCGGTGATTGTTTAGCTTGCATGTGTTTGATCCACGGTAGAGTGTGCCACGTCCAGGGGGCGGAGGGCCCACGTCCACGGTCACCCATTGCTCATATTCCACAGATCTGACCCCGTCCACTTCTCTCCTAAGCATCGCAGACTGACTGTTTTTTCCGTCCCCCTTTGATTCTTGGGACAACGCAGTATTTTATCGCGCATCCTCGGCCTCGATGTTCTCATATTATCGTGCTAACAGCCGATCTCTCCATCTTCCGCTGCCTCAGGTTTGTCTTGAAGGAGAGATTTCTCGTCAGTCGATCATGAACAGTCTTTCCCGAGGGAAGAAAGCGTCCGGAGACCTCATCCCCTGGACAGTTTCAGAACAGGTAAGTCGCTTTCTTTAGAATCTCACCTTAAAGGGATAGTCCTGGACTTTACACTATTCATGCCCTATGTGTGGTATAGGTCATCAGTATCAGTCAGTGGTCTGACACCCGTAACCACCGGTGATCAGCTGCCACCATGTCCTATGGGGGCTGCCATATGTAAACAACCAGGACGCCACTGTGTAGTGGACGTCATCTGTACTGAAGCTCAGCTCCTATTGAAGTGACTGTGATCGGAGCTGCAGTACACGGAGTACGGGGCTGTGCGGAGCTGCGGCAGGCTGAGTACGGGGCTGTGCGGAGCTGCGGCAGGCTGAGTACGGGGCTGTGCGGAGCTGCGGCAGGCTGAGTACGGGGCTGTGCGGAGCTGCGGCACGCTGAGTACGGGGCTCTGCCGATTTGGGCTGCGGTGCGTTCTGAGTTGCTGGAGCTGCAAACAGCAGATCTGTTGGGTTTCGGCCTCCCACCGATCTGATATATAATGGATATCTTCATTCTGGACAACCCCTAGAATCTACAATCCGCCTTCTGGATAAAGTCTCCTAATTCAGCTGTTTTCTTACCTTTCCAGTATCAAGATCCTGATTTTGGCAGTTTATCTGGAGGAAGAGTAGTAAGAATCGCCGTCCACCCGGACTACCAAGGGGTATAAAGATTATTTTGCACTTAACCTTTTATATAGAACATACATTTTTGGGATCCTATTAAGACGAGACAAACTCCCTCTGTGCTGTCACAACCTGGGGTCTGTCTAATGCCAGGCTGGTGGGTTTCTCCAATGTATCAGAACGCCAAATGTTCAGGAAACGCCAAATATGATGATTAGTATTGTGTTATTCTTAACAAATATCTTTTGTTTTTTTTTTAATGTACAGCTCCAAGTATTTTTATCTTATAAAAGGTAATTTTTCCTTCCCACAATCGCCACCAGAGGGCGCTAATTGCATAGTTGCACATTGAATCCATTAATAACACTATGCAATAGACTCCCCCTTGTGGTGGCCACAGGTACTGTGAAGCTGAATAGTAGTGACGTTAAAGGGAACCTGTCACCCCGTTTTTTGAAGATGAGCTAAAAATAGCGTTAAATAGGGGCAGAGCTGGGCGTTACATTAGTGTCTTTGTGTGCCTTTATTACCCACCTAAGCTGCCGAAATACCTTTGTAAAGTCTCCGTTTTCTGCTGTCACTCACGCTGGTCTGGTCCTATCGGCGTGGTGACAGCGCTGTTTCTCCCCCAGAAACCTGCTCATCATTACGTTGGTGGCGTAGTGGTGTGCGCATGTCCAAAGCGAAGATCCACTGCCCAGGAGATTCAAAACAGCGCGGTCTTCGCTATTCGCCGTTTACCGGTGGGCGCGGCCATCTTTCCTGTGGCCACGCGTGCGCAGATGGAGTGCTCTGCTGCCCGGTGCTTCAGGAAAATGGCCGCCGCGATCTCCACATCCCGTGGCCATTTTCCTGAAGCCCCGGGCAGCAGAGCGCTCCATCTGCGCACGCGCGGCCACAGGACAGATGGCCGCGCCCACCGGTAAACGGCGAATAGCGAAGACCGCGCTGTTTTGAATCTCCTGGGCAGTGGATCTTCGCTTTGGACATGCGCACACCACTACGCCACCAACGTAATGATGAGCAGGTTTCTGGGGGAGAAACAGCGCTGTCACCACGCCGATAGGACTAGACCAGCGTGAGTGACAGCAGAAAACGGCGACTTTACAAAGGTATTTCGGCAGCTTAGGTGGGTAATAAAGGCACACAAAGACACTAATGTAACGCCCAGCTCTGCCCCTATTTAACGCTATTTTTAGCTCATCTTCAAAAAACGGGGTGACAGGTTCCCTTTAAGTTGCTTCTTTGTGAATTTTCTCCTCCATTTTGGAACTGACAACAGCGCCATCAATCTTACAGCTTCTTATCTGAGAATCGTAAGTCAATATCTCTGTGATAAACTGACTCCTTTCCTCACGTAAAAAGCGGTGTGATTCCGAGAGTGCCGATCTTGGTACAGCGGTCGGTAATATCCACATTTATCTCTAAATCATTGCTCTGACAGGAAATGCAGAAGTGGCTGCGCATGTGCTGATTGCTTCATTCGTCTGTACAGGAGGTCTGAGAATTGCAGAGAGAACTGTGCTGCTCGGCCACCTCTGTGCTGCTCGGCCACCTCTGTATTACACAATGTGACCAATTCTCAAGATAAATGATATAAATGATCTAGAAGTGTCCCAGATTTATTCTGAGTGTCTCCTGCCTCTGGGTGTAATGTTAATGTCTCCTGTATGGGCCACAGATGGGTTACGGGAGCCGGGCCCTGAAGCTGCTACAGATGTATTACGAGGGTCAGTTTCCAGGACTGGAAGAAAATGTGAAAAGCAAAGCTCAGGAGATTACCCCGATAAGCAGCGAGGTGAGAGTCCTGCTCATTTCCCTGTTAATCATCCTATTGTCCGGGGTCGGCGCTAACCTCCTCCTTATCGCAGGCCGTCAGCCTCCTGGAAGAGTCGGTGATCCCCCGGAAGAACCTGCCGCCTCTGCTGCTCCGGCTGAGCGAGAGACCGGCCGAGAAGCTGGACTATCTGGGGGTGTCCTATGGGTTAACACCCAAACTTTTAAAGTGAGTCCCCCTCTACCTCCCCCAACTATTGACCTATAGAAATGCTCTCACCAGTGCTGGGGAGTAACGTCTGTCTCTCCGCAGGTTCTGGAAGCGCGCCGGGTTCATTCCCGTGTACCTGCGACAGACACCGGTACGTTACTTTCTATACTTGTGATTAGAGGGGTTTCCTAACTTCACACGACAGGCGATAGGTTGCTGGGGGCACTGACACTGGGACCCCCAACCGATGAAGTGCCCCTGATGAATGGAGTAGTGGTCGTGCCATCGCTCCTTTCATTGTCTAAGGGTCTGGCGGGGACGGGCGAGCGAAGTCTGCAAGTTCCAGATGTTCTAGGCTTAGTTTTCTAAGCACCTCATTTATATAAGCCGTGTAGACCCACCGCTGCTGCGGGGGGCTTTCTGCCTCCAGTGATGAGAACCTCGGGGGGAACATCAGTCACTAAGATGCTATCTAGAACCTCCAGACAATGATTTCCTTCTCCTGTCCTACCTCAGAATGACCTGACGGGGGAGCACTCCTGCATTATGCTGAAGAGTCTACAGGAGGAAGACGAGTCCGAGCAGGAGCCGTGGCTGACCGCATTCTGGAAAGGTGAGGATGATTTCCCTCTTACTTGGGCAGTGATGGGTGCTGACCCTGGGACCACCCCGTCCCTCTTATCCCAGAGGACCTGTCCTGTATTACACAGGAAAGTCATTGATTTTAATGGAATCTGTGTAATGCTTCAATTCCCCTATGGGGGGCGCTGTAGGAGAAATTACCACTTTTTCCTCATGGATTACAGCCAATCATTGGGGGTCCTAGTAGGAAGACCCTTCTTCTAAGTAGGAACTGTCCAAAGTGATCCCTCGGGGTCCTAAGATGAGATTCACGCCCAGTTCTTTATTCTCCTCTGCAGATTTTAGGAGACGTTTCCTGTCTCTCCTTTCCTATCAGTTCCGGAACTTTTCTCCATCCGTGGCGCTGAATGTCCTCCAGAATAAAAACGTCAAGAAGGAACGTCAGAGCGGTAAGTATCGTGGCCGACGCTGCCCCTATAATTGTTCCCACATCGGGGGCTTCCGCTGACTCCTGTCTCCCCTTGTGCCCCCCGCAGTGATCCTCCGCTCGGAGCTGGAGTCGTCCTTTACTCCTTATGACCTGAAGCGCCTGGAGATGTACTCCCAGAACATGGTGGACTATCACCTCATCATGGATCTCATTCCCTCCATTTCCAAGATGTTCTTTTTACAAAAATTCGGAGGCCTGAACCTGTCGGCGGCTCAGTGTGTAAGTCGCTGCGACATCGGAGACTATTTACCATCCGCAAAGCTGCCAACAAGTCCGTCGCCTCCATGGCGGCAGTTTCTACGATTTCAGAAAATAAAAAACAAATAAATATACCTCTCGCATAACGATTTTTATAAGATCACTGCTTGCTGTCAATCAACAGCAACAGTTTAATCAGGCGACTAAAAATCCGTCTTGGTGATGGGACGAGCGGTCGGGGTTAGACTCTAGAGAATGACGGCGAGCAGAGATTTTGATGCAGAAAGTATATTGGAAATAATAACCAGAATGTCCTTCTCCTTCCGCTGTTACATTGCTATTTTGCGGCACTTTTCTGATCTCGCCCCGTTACGCCCTTATTTTTAGGCCCTGCTCCTCGGCGTCGGGCTGCAGCACAAGTCGGTGGATCAGCTGGAGAAGGAGATCGAGCTGCCGAGCAGTCAGCTCATGGGTCTCTTCAACCGCATCATACGGAAAGTGGTCCAGGTAACACTGCGGCGACAAGGCGCAGATGTATCTTTGCCCATTCTCAATCATGGCGCCAAAGTTAACTTTTTGCACTTTTATTCCCCCCACATCCCTCTTCTTCCAGGAGTCATAACTTTGTTTCTTTCCCCCTCTTCTCGAACTGTTGAAATATCCGTCTCATGAATGGAGGATCGGTAACAGGATTCTTTTTCCTTTCTAGTCATTCAGCGGTATTTTGGAGAGGGCCGTGGAGGATGAGATGGCGACCACCAAGGAGGTGGTGATGGAGCCCACCCTGAAGTCTTTGAATGAGGATTTGGTGAGTTTCCTGCATTATTGGGGGGGGACACCAGAACCAGTCATGTAATGGTCTATGCAAGACTAAAAGACATAAAAAACCTTTAGAAAGCTCCAGATAACGTGCAGATTTTATGGCGTTTTTGAAAGGTTTCCTATTCGCCACTTGCATATTTTTACTTTCCCAATCAATTGATTGCAAGATTCCTCTTCAGTCAAAAATGTGCAACGTATATAAAAAAAAAATGGAGTGAGTGCAATCTGCTTATTTATTACCGTACATTACTGGCGCAGAAATGGGGAAAAAGTGACATAAAAGCAACAAATCTGCCAAATATTAAAGTAGAAAATGCACTGACTGCAGCGTTTTATGGCAAAGCCAAAAAAAAAATCCCAGCATCCGGCCTTGGACATGGTTTTTGCTTTTTCTTTAGGAAGAAGCAGCCAAGGAATTCCAGCAGAAACACAAGGAGGAAGTGCAGAAGCTGAAAGGGATCGATCTGTCCCAGTAAGTAACTACTAATATTGTCTCTGTCTTTGGAGGAGGCCATTCACGTCGGTCATGTATGAAACCAATGTCTTATTACACAGATATGTCATCGGAGGAGAAGACGATGAGTGGAATGAAGTCCTGAAGACAACCGGTCAGAACGCGTCTATAGTCAGCTTGAAGAGGTGCGTCACTCAGGGATTATTATATCCAGATTTGTTTGTTTTTTGATAAATGTAATACAATTAGTTTTGCCCCAGTTTAATTTTTTTTCTTCTTTATATCAATTGGCTTTGTTTTAGCTACATGGCTCCCATAAACCTAAGGTTAAATAATAAGTCTATCCTCCAGCAGCCACCACTAGGGGGAGCTCTGCTTTCTGCATACTGGCTATACACTGAGCTCAGTAATACTGTATGCAGGCGGCTCCCTCTAGTGGTGGTCACCGATTTTTATTTTTATTTTTTTTTATTTTATTTTTTTTGTTTCTAGTGACAAGAAACGTAAATTGGATCAGCCAGGAAAAAGTGGTGCAAAGGTGCAAAAAAAGCTCAAGAGAAATAAAGACAAGAGGCCAAAATTTGGGAAATAAGAAGACACTGCTACCCATCATCTTAAGGACTTGAAAGGGTTGATGATGTATCTGCATTCATTGGCGAAGCTGTGTATGTAATCCTGCAGCGGGTACCGTAATGTATAAAAATGGATATTTTACAGATCAGAGGGTGATGCCAGAGCCAGGCCTGTTCGTATAGTACATGGATTGGTTTCCTGTACTATAGCACAGCTGGCCATGTTGGGATCAGTAGTGCCCAGGCCTTACAGGATCTATTATCCTCCAGAGATCTTTGCAGCACGTGGGTTTTGCCCTTTAGGAAATTTCCTGTGCACATTGCTTAGTCCATTTTCTTTTGTACATCTGAATGGGATGTTTTAGATTTTTTTTTTTTTTTAATACTCTGCAGTCAATTTTAAAAGTGATGAAATACTAGTAAATTATTTATGTATACAATATTATCTTTACTAGACAAGGCTATTGTCCTAGAAAAGAAGAAGCAAAGGGAAGTAATTTCCTAGGTCAGGATGTTTTTGCTTTCCTTTAGATCCAATGAACTGTGCCTTTACTTTTTCCCAATACCACATTTGGTCTTTGCTTTACTGTAAGTTGTAAAATGAGACGTTTTGTTTTTTTCCGTTTGGAGTGATGGTGCCATCTAGTGGGTGCGGTGACAACTGCAAAACTTCAAACTTTATTTTTACAAGGAAAGATAAAACTAAATAAAGAAAATTAACAAAAAGTACAATTCTGCTTTTACCCAATAATTGATTTATTATTTTACATGTTACTATTCCGATTTTAAGAGGTGACGCGATCTATAACCGGTCTGGATTACACAAGTGCTATCACTCTGTGAAGGGAATTGTCAGGCAACGTATAAGGTGCAAATGACTGCGCCATAGTGAACCCATTGATCACTGCAGGGCCCAGCCAGTGTTATGGGGGAGGGGCAGCGAACAATGATGGTCACCCCTGCATTGTTTTCAGGTAGTGGGTCTATCTACATATAATTACATATTGTCCACTATTCTACAACACTCGGCTCATTATAATTGTGCAACAATTCTCTGCTTTATACACACACGGGCCATCCGGTCCCGCTCACACGCGGCAGGAGATATAAATGTCTTTAATGCGATTGACCAATGTGCTTTTCAAGTCCGTCAGGGCGTCCAGACCTTGCACTTTGCTGTTCCGGCCGTAGATCAGTTGTCTGAAGGATTCCTGTTCCAGCAGGGGCCTCATGTTTTGCAGGAAGAAGCCCTCACAGTACAGCGCCAGCTCGGGGGCATTGTGGATCTGCAGGAGAGAACGGAAGATTAAACTCTCCTCCCGAATCGCCCAGCTAGGAAACCATCAGCAATATGCTGGCGTACGTGGAAGTGTATAATGCCCTGCTCGCTGGTACATCTAGGAGGCAGGTTACACTAGGACAGGCCGTCACGTCATACATGAGTAGGGGGTCTCACAGCTGAGACCCTCGCCAGTGTCCCCTGCGGCGCAGGAGAACTACGGCAATTGTGTCATGGTTCCCTATAAAGCCGATACATGGATGTAGAAGAAATGCCAAAATGGCATCCTTCCATCTACAGCGGTCAGACCCTCATAGATAACGTCATGGCAGATCGTAGTGACGTTAACCCCTTATGTATACATCGCTTGTCGTGTTTGGTGGCTATAATATGTATTCTAGAGCTGTGATTGCTGCTGTTTAACCACTTCAATGCTGCAGTCAGATTACGTGGTGTGATTGTCCTACATCACCGTTCAGGCAGCCATTGTAGCTGGGGGATAACTGACGGCTGCCATCTTTGTACTCCCCATGGAGCCCACCAAGTGTCTGGGCTTTATAGGAGATGGGCATTTCTATTCTATACTGCAGGTTGTGATGAAATGAAGGACGGTGCAGAGTCCTCTAAAAGGGATAAAGAATAATTAAAAGTTTAAATCATTTGACTTTTATTGTTTAAAAAAATGTGTATGTGAAATATAAAGAACAAAAACCTGACAGCGGTTTTTTTTTTTTTTCTTTCAACGCCCCTCCAAAAAAAGCAATAAAAGGCTATGAAAACATTGTTATGTACCCAAAATTGAAAAAAAAAAACATTAAAAACTACAGTTCGGGGTGCAAAAGACAAGTCCTCACACAACTCCAGCGCAGGAAGAATAAAGTTAAGGGTCTAACAAAGTTTTTAAAAATTATTCTAATACATTTCTTCTTCCTATACTGGAGCTGTGAGGACTTTTTTTTAATGCCCCCTAAACTGTAGTTTTTAATTTCTCCTTCGCCACATTGGGGGACACAGGACCATGGGTGTTATGCTGCTGTCACTAGGAGGCTGACACTAAGCTGAGACAAAAAAGGTTAGCTCCTCCCCTGCAGTATACACCCTCATGCTGGCTTCCAGAGACCCAGTTCAAGCTTAGTGTCTGTAGGAGGCACACTGGATTTAAACCTTGTTATTCCGGACGAAGAGGGCGACGGATTCTTTCATGTTCCGATCTCCCCGAACCAACAACAGGCGAGCACGGGAGTTTTACCTCTCCGTATCCTCTCCTGCGACGTGGGAAGCCACTGCCTGAGCTGACCTTTATGGGCGACGGGCCCCTTTCACGGGCACCGATCTCCCCCCGATTTACAGACGAGCACTGGAGTGTTACCTCCAGTATCCTCTTCTGCAGCCAGGCCTTATTGCCGGACATCTGCCCTGCCCACCAGGTTTCACCCTTGGCTGTACAGTGGCACTACTCTACCGTGGCGTCCGTGCAGCCCCCACTGCATCACCACTGAAAAAGAGCGGATGATGGAAGGAGGCGGACGGTTCCTCTCCACCCCACTTTCAGGGGGACGGTGGATGGAGGCTCCCCCAACCCTGCACCGTCCCATTTACCCCGGGCGCTTTATTGGGGTAAGTGTAGTCAGCGCACGCTTGTGCCGCTGTGTATTCTCTGGGGTCGGCTTTTTTCTAAGGGCGGTCACTCTTATTAGGGGCTCCTTAAGGCAGGATCCTTACCATAGCGCCGCAGCTCTTTTCACCGTGGTCCGCGGGTGCGCGCCAGCCGAGGCCGGAAATTTAGTCCCTGGCTTCGGCCTTCTCCTAGGCCGCACTCCGGTAAGCTCCGCCCACTCCACGCATCATTCCTACGGCCCCTCCCACGCTTCTGGCGCTTCTCGCTCCCTGCGAGATCACATCTCAGAGTCTTGGCAGCCATATTCCTTCCTGTTGCACGCAGCGCCGGCCGGTTTTCTCTCCCTACGGAGGATTTCTCCTTCTCCAGCTATTGCGGGGCACAGGACCGGGTAAGGAGACGGCACTAGCTGCTTCCCTGCAGCGTTACCCCTCAGCTTCCTCATAGCAGGCTTTATTCATTTCATTAGGGTGCAACATGTCCCAGTCAAGGGGTAAAAAGATTACTAAGGTACATGCAACCTTTTTCTCTAGTAGCCTTCCACGACAGCCACCAGGAGGTTGTCTCCAAACCCTAATGGGGGACAGGAAGCACAAGAGGTTAAAAACCCCTCCCACCTCCCATTAACCAGTATCTTTCCTGTCCCCCATGGGGCATGGAGAGGTTACTGGTGCGCTGCAGCGGCGGCTCTAGCAGTGTACCTGGTGTTTCTATTTTTCTTCTGCCGGGCACTAATGGTCGGGTCCCTCGGGGCTTCCTCCTGCGCTGTGCCTCCCGTCTCCTCCAGATTCTGGGACCGCGTTCCCGGTCCTCCTGCGGGGACAAAGCTGGCCGGTGAGCCCATCCCGGAGGGCTCCCTGAGCTCTCCGGTGTCTCCCCCTCCTGCGCACGCTGTTCGGCGACCCGGAAGTCAGGTGATACTCCACTTCCGGGTCGGCACTCCTGTACAGGAGCGACACAGTCCAGCGCTATGGATCACCGAACGGCGTGTGAGGCACGCTGCATCCTCGCACGCCTGCCTGGGACGGCGGAGGGGGAGGGGCGGCGAATTGCCTCGCGCTGGTGCAGGCTTATTTTCTATATAAGCTGCGAAGACGTCTCAGGTAAGCCTGCTGTAAGCATGGATTCGTCTTGCCCTACAGCTGCAGAGCCCAGCGCTCCTCAAGCCCTAGTAAGTGTGGCAGAGATGGGTCCCATTTAAAGGTAGTCTTATATGCACCTTCTTACTCCGCTTCCTCTCTCTTTGCAGGGAGTCAAGTCTGGCCCTAAAAACATTACCAAATGCAAATGTGCTACCTGTAATGTGAAAATGCCACTAGATTGGGAGAAAAAGTTGTGCCAACCTTGTACAGATAAAATTGTCCGGGCGGAACACCCTTCATTGATTGAGGAAATCCGCTCCTTGGTTAGGCAAGAGGTTCAAACCTCCTGGCCACGCTCGCCCCGCCTCCACCACCACCACCCTCCTCACCTGGTGCATCTCTCCCCAAAAAGAGGAAAATCCAGGAGTATTCTGAGTCAGAGTCTGAGGGATCTTATACGTCTTCTTCAGTCAAATGGGAGGATGTGTTGCCCCATAAATCTGCGGAAATTAGGAAATATCTTTTTTCCTCTGAATACATTGAGGAATTGGTGTCTGCAGTGAGAAACACCATGGGGCTAAAAGAGGAATCAGTTCCTCAGTCTATACAAGACGAATTATTCGGTATACATACTGAAAAACAGCCTGGTTTTCCCGTCCATAAAAGCATAATAGATATGATTAATAATGAATGGGAATTGCCTGAGAAGCGTCTAACTCCTCCAGACTTTAAACATCGGTTTCCTCTTGATGAGGACTCAATAAAATGGAACATCCCAAAAATTGATGTTCAGGTGGCTAGAGTGGCTAAAAAAACGGCTCTGCCGTTCGAGGATTCCTCCCAGTTGAAAGACCCCTTAGATAGGAAGATTGAGAGCCTTCTCAAAAAATCCTGGGAAACGTCTACCTCAGCCCTAAGATTCAATATTGCATCCACCTGTGTGGCCCGCTCTCTCTTCTGCTGGATAGAAGAGCTAGAAAACCACATCTCTCAGGGTACTCCGAGAGAGGAAGTTCTGGACTCCCTGCCTATTCTGCATAGAGCAACTGGGTTCCTCGCAGACGCCTCACTGGAATCTATCCGGGTGGCAGCCAGATCCTTGGTCCAGACAAATTCAGCCAGAAGAGCTCTCTGGTTAAAAATGTGGAGTGGAGATGTCACCTCCAAAATAAAACTATGTTCCATTCCCTTTAAGGGTGACTATGTGTTTGGGCCCTCATTAGATGACATCTTAGAGAAAGCCACAGACAGAAAGAAAACTCTTCCTGAACAGAGACCTCCCAGGAAGCGTTTTTTTCGAGCCTCCCAGTCCCAGCCCTCCCAGGGTAAAGGGAAAGGAAAAACCGGGAGGTGGAGTTATGCTAAGGGGAAGCCTAAAAACATCCTTATTCCCCAGCAAACTCAACAAGAAAAACAATTACTTCGATCTGGTAGGGGGGAGGCTTTCGAACTTCGTTCACAGTTGGCAGAATATCTCCAACAGCCCCTGGGTGGTCAGTGTTATACAACAGGGGCTTCTGATAGAGTTCGATGCACCTCCCCCCAGGATCGTAAGAGTCACCTCCCCGTCATCTCGGGAGACTCAAAAGTTGATGATGGCTGGAATTCAGGACTTGCTAGACTCGAGCTATCTCCATGGTCCTGGTGAACGAGCAAGGGAAAGGGCACTATTCCCGTATCTTCATGATAAAAAAGCCTTCCGGGCAATCTCGGATTATAATAAATCTGAAAGCTCTCAACAAATATATAACTTACCGCAAGTTCAAGATGGAGTCAGTAAAAACAGCCATCCCTCTAATCACTCCTCATTCATATATGGCAACAATAGAACTCAAGGATGCCTATTTCCATATTCCAATGCATCCTCGTCACAGGAAATACCTAAGATTTGCGGTCCAAATCAATCAAAAAATCTTGCATTTCCAATACAATGTTCTCCCCTTCGGGATCTCCTCAGCCCCAAGGGTGTTTTCCAGAGTCATGGCAGAAACGGTAGCCCATATCAGGAGCCAAGACATAGCTATAGTGCCGTACTTGGACGACCTTCTAATAATTGGTCCTTCCGCCGAAATTCTCAGAGAATTTCTAAAACTCTGAACATCTTACAACTTTTGGGTTGGATACCAAATCTAAAAAAGTCTCAGCTATCACCATCAAAGGTGAGGAAATTCCTCGGGGTCCTCTTGGATTCAGAAAATCAGAAATCTTTCCTACCAGAGGAACACCAAATAAATCTAATTTCCAAGGTCTCAGACTTCAAAAAACAACGTTCTCCGACTCTACGGGCCGCAATGTCTCTCCTGGGGTCAATGACGGCCTGTATACAATCAGTCCAGTGGGCTCAGAGCCACTCAAGAGTACTGCAGGCACACATCTTAGGGAACTGGAACGGGAATCCAAATTCCCTGAACAGGAGCGTGTACACTCCTGGGAAGGTAAAGGTCTCGTTAACCTGGTGGGCGATCCAATCAAACCTGCTAAAAGGAGTAGACTGGGTACAAGATCCACTGATCACGGTGACAACGGATGCCAGTCAAAAAGGTTGGGGAGCAGTTGTCTCGCAGATCCCATTCCAGGGTCACTGGAATCAGAGAGAAAGCTCCAGTTCCTCCAACTCCAAAGAATTGATGGCAGTGGAGAGGGCCCTTCTGGCGGCCAGCAGTCTCATTATTGGTCAACATGTCAGAATTTACTCGGACAATATGACGACTGTTGCGCATCTAAAACACCAGGGAAGTCCGAAGTTCAACCAGTTGAGAGCAATATCAAACAGAATATTTTGCTGGGCAGAGAAACATCTCCTCTCACTTTCAGTAATACACCTCAGGGGGTCAGTGAACATTCATGCGGATCTCCTAAGTTGTCACGACTTGCATCCAGGAGAATGGAGCCTGAAGGCAGACCTTTTCAGAATGTTGACGGACAGATGGGGACTTCCCGATATAGACCTTCTAGCGTCAGGCCAGAATGCACAGGTCGAGAACTTCTCCCTAAACCCCAGAGACAGGTCTCGAGGAGTAGACGCCTTCGCTCATGCATGGAGGTTTCATCTAGCATACGTGTTCCCTCCAATACCGTTACTTGCGAAGACCCTCCGGAAGATCCGGGACGATCAAGTCCAGACTATCCTAGTAGCTCCGGCATGGCCGAAAAGAAGCTGATACCACCTCATAAAAGAACTGAAGGTGGATGGTCCAGTTTTTCTTCAAGCATCAGAAGATCTTCTCTGCCAAGGCCCCTTTTATCATCCGGAACCACAAAGGTTCAATCTGGCAGCCTGGCTATTGAAGCCCAGGTACTAAGAGCTAAAGGTCTTTCAGAGTCAGTAATCTCTACCCTGCAGAAGTCTAGAAAACCTATCACCAATGCCATATATGGCAAAATTTGGAATAGATTTTCCTCGTGGTGTTATCCTCATAATCCTGACCCTTTCCATCCTAATATATCACAGATTTTAGATTTCATACAAAAAGGTTTGGAGTTGGGGCTGAAGCCAAGTACCTTGAAAGTTCAGGTGTCAGCCTTGAGCTCTGTCTTCGATCAAGACCTTGCAGGTCATCGTTGGATAAAGAGATTTATGGTCGCAGCATCAAGGCATTGTCCAAGAAAACAAATTTTTGTACCATCATGGGACTTAAACATAGTTCTAAAGGGCCTTACAGCTCCTCCGTTTGAGCCTTTATCATCCTGTTCCACGCAACTTCTGTCCTGCAAAACGGCTTTCTTGGTTGCAATTTCTACTGCAAGACGAGTGGGGGAAATACAGGCCCTTTCAACTAGAGAGCCTTATCTTACCATAAGAGATGACTCCATCGTGTTCCGACCAGATCCATGTTTTCTTCCAAAGGTAGTGTCGGAATTTCATCGATCACAGGATATAGTCCTCCCATCGTTCTGTCACAATCCTTCAAATCCGGAAGAACACAGATTTCATACTTTGGATGTACTTCGTATAGTATTGTACTATTTAGAACATACTAAATCGTTCAGAATAGACAAAAATCTCTTTGTTCATCTTTCTGGCAGAAACAAGGGCAAGAAGGTAGCGAAGAGTACCATTGCCAACTGGATAAAGAAGGCCATTGCTGAAGCATATCTAACTCAGAATATAGCTGTTCCTGCGGGCCTAAAAGCCCATTCCACCAGATCTACTTCTGTCTCTTGGGCTGAAAGAGCTGGTGCTTCAACAGAGCAGATTTGCAGGGCAGCAACATGGTCTTCCTTGCACACTTTTACTAAGCATTATAGTTTGGACTTCTGGTCCAACCGGGATCTTGCCTTTGGCCGAAAGGTTCTTCAGGCTGTGGTCCCTCCCTAGATACAGAATTGGTTGGCATTCCTCCTGGTGGCTGTCGTGGAAGGCTACTAGAGAAAATAGAATTATTCTTACCGTTAATTCGGTTTCTAGGAGCCTTCCACGACAGCATTAATTCCCTCCCGATGTTCTTGGATAATTTTTTTCTGAGAACCTAAAAGGTAACCGGTGCTATGGGTTCAGTTGTAAGTCACTGGTTAATGGGAGGGGTTTTTAACCTCTTGTGCTTCCTGTCCCCCATTAGGGTGTGGAGACAACCTCCTGGTGGCTGTCGTGGAAGGCTCCTAGAAACCGAATTAACGGTAAGAATAATTCTATTTTCTCTGCTTGTACCACCTGCCAGGCTCCTCTCCCCAGGCCTCAAAGCTCCCCGCTCTGCCCAGCCTGTGATGCCCAATGTGCCCAAGAGCCCTCCGCCGCCACCGACCCCAGTGTTCCTAGCCCCCCTGGGTGGGCCGCGTCACTGTCTCAATCCGTGGCTTCGCTAGCTAAGGCGATTGAATCCCTTCATGACCCCTCTGGGGAGCGGGGTGGTCGTTTTCCTGGGTTAACAGACCCCTCTGCTTCAGGGGAATCTTCGGCCAGCAGGGGCCGCTCTCACCCACAGGAGGTTCGGACATCCGCAAAACGGATCCGCACTACCTCTCCTGATCATTCACCACACCATTCAGCTTTCAATAGCTCCACTTCTCGCTCACCCTCTCCAGGGGCTAGAAGCGATCACGACTCTGAGTATGAGTCTGAGGCGTCCATGGACCCGGATTCTCCGGAGTTCCGCTCAACTGTTGACTCCCTTATTGAGGCTGTCAATCATGCGCTAAAGATTAATGATGACCCTAATTCAGCTCCGGAGCACGCAGTTTCTTTCACTAGAAACAAGCGATCTCATAAGGTGTTCGCCTCCCATCCGGTTTTTCTACAGATAGTTAAGAGGCACAGGGAGCGACCGGACAAACGCTTTACGGGCAAAAAGGCTCTGGAATCTAAATATCCTTTTTCCTCAGAGCTGGTTAAGGATTGGACGGAACCACCGCTGGTAGATCCTCCGGTGTGGCGTTTGGCTACCAAAACGCTGTTATCAGTACCTGACGGGGCATCAATTAAAAGTCCCACAGAGCGCCAGTTGGATTCCCTGGCGCACTCAGTGTATGAAGCCTCAGGTTCCTCCCTATCCCCTTCCTTCGCTGCGGCATGGGTCGCCAAAGCTATGGTTTCCTGGGCAGAGACTCTAGCACATTCCATTCAGGACCAGGCTCTTCCGTCTGATGCGGCGGACCTCGCCAAACAAATTGCTATGGCCGCAGATTATGTGATGTACGCATCTTTAGACGCAGCAGACTGTGCGGCAACCGCGGCTTCAAACGTCGTCACCATCAGGAGAGCTATCTGGCTTAGAGAGTGGCGGGCGGATTCCTCCTCAAAAAAGTCTCTAATTTCTCTCCCCTTTCAGGGCGGACGCCTATTTGGAGAAAAATTGGACCAACTTATTTCCGATGCTACGGGGGGAAAAAGCAAGTTCCTCCCTCAACACAGGCCAAAAGCTGCTTTTCAGCGCCAACAGCATTTTCGTTTTCGCCCCTTTCGGGGTGGCCCTTTCTGGTCCAACTCCACTGCATCGTCTAGAACAGAACTATCTACACGCACAGACAGAGAATCTCGGCCTTCTTACAGACCAAATCAGTCCTGGCGAGGAAAACCTAGACAACCCAGAACCAGAGGTTCTAGTCCTGCCAGATTTCCTTCACAATGACTCGGGGAGAATTCCAGTCGACACCACCGAGGTAGGCGGACGCCTGCTTCTTTCGTCATGTCTGGCTTTCCGTCATCCCCGACGAATGGGTCAGAGACCTGGTGTCGTCTGGTTACAAAATAGAATTCTCCACCTCCCTTCCAGCTCGGTTCTTTCCCTCTCGTCTCCCGACTTCGGGAACTCAGTCTCACGCTCTTCACTGCGCCATCGAATCCCTCCGCCAAAACAGGGTTATCGTTCCGGTTCCGGAACACGAGAAATTCAGAGGTTTCTACTCAAACCTCTTCGTCGTGCCAAAGAAGGACGGGTCCGTACGCCCCATCTTGGACTTGAAGCTCCTAAACAAGCACGTAAAACTACGGCACTTCCGGATGGAGTCCCTTCGGTCGGTCATTTCCTCATTGGAGCGAGACGAGTTTCTAGCGTCAATAGACGTCAGAGATGCTTATCTTCACATTCCAATTTTTCCACCACATCAAAGGTTCCTCCGTTTCGCCATCCAAGAGGACCATTTTCAATTCACGGCCTTACCCTTCGGTCTTGCCACAGCACCCAGGGTATTCACGAAGGTCATGGCGGCTGTCATGGCCATTCTGCACTCCCGAGGAGTGGTCGTGTTGCCATACCTAGACGACCTTCTGGTCAAAGGTCCATCTTTTCATGCCTGCGAGGCAAGTGTCCGCATCACGTTGGATTCCCTTTCGCGCCTAGGCTGGTTAATCAACCTGGACAAATCCTCCCCTGTTCCAGCTCGAAGGATCTCTTTCCTAGGCATGATCCTAGACACGTCCAAGGGGCTGGTCTTTCTTCCTCAGTCCAAGGCCCAAGCGCTTCAACAGGGGGCCCGGAAGCTTTCTCGCCCTTGCCCGCAGTCCATTCGGTTTGCCATGAAGATCCTGGGGAAGATGGTGGCCTCAATGGAAGCCATTCCCTTCGCCCAACTGCATTTCCGTCCCTTACAACAAGCTCTACTGGACAATTGGGACAGGAGTCCCTTTACCCTCGACCGACCATGCCCTCTACCCCCGCGGACCAGGCAAGCGCTCACGTGGACTTTGGAGTCCACTCTCCACCAGGGGAGGTTTTTTCTTCCGATCCATTGGCTGGTAGTGTCCACCGACGCCAGTCTCCTCGGTTGGGGAGCGGTGTTTCTCCACCACACTGCCCAGGGGCGCTGGTCGATGCGGGAGTCGAAACTTCCCATAAACATTCTGGAGATCCGTGCTATCAGGTTTGCCCTGAGACGTTTTCACCCTCTGCTTGCAGGTCACCCAGCCCGAATACAGTCGGACAACGTCACAGCTGTGGCGTACATAAACCATCAAGGCGGCACCCGCATCAGGGCAGCGATGCAGGTGGTCACATACATTCTCCGTTGGACCGAGGACAACCACTCCACCATTTCTGTGGTGCACATTCCGGGTGTCGAGAACTGGGCGGCGGACTTTCTCAGCCGTCAGGGTCTCGCCTCGGGAGAGAGGGAGCTCCATCCAGATGTTTTTCATCAAATCTGCCTTCGCTGGGGGACTCCGGACGTGGATCTGATGGCGTCCAGGCTCAACGCCAAAGTCCCCAACTTCATAGCGCGTTCTCGGGATCCCCAGGCCATCGGGGTGGATGCACTGATATTCCCATGGCACCGGTTCCGATTCCCGTACGCGTTCCCTCCACTTCCTCTGTTGCCGAAGGTGATCCGAAAAATCAAGATAGAGGGGATTCCGGTGATCCTTATCGCCCCGGATTGGCCGTGTCGCGCATGGTATGCGGAACTGGTGCATCTAGTTTCCGACGTTCCTTGGCGGTTACCAGACCGCCCAGATCTACTGCGCCAAGGACCGATCTACCATCAGAGCTCAGAGGCCCTACGTTTGACGGCGTGGCTGTTGAAACCTGGATCCTAACTCAAGCTGGTTTCTCCCAGCAGGTCATTTCCACCATGATCAGAGCTCGCAAGACGTCTTCCGCTCGCATCTACCACCGCACCTGGAAAGCCTTCTTCTCATGGTGCAGACTCCGTGGCCGTCCCCCTCTCGTTTTCTCCATTCCCTTCATTCTGGAATTCCTCCAGTCCGGCTAGGATTCCGGCCTGGCCCTCGGCTCCCTCAAGGGCCAGATTTCAGCGCTGTCGGTGTTGTTCCAGCATAAGATTGCTACTAACTCGCAAGTCAGGACCTTCATTCAAGGAGTCTCCCACGTGGTTCCCCCCTACAGAATGCCACTAGAGACCTGGGACCTCAACTTGGTCCTGAGCGTCCTTCAGGAACCTCCGTTTGAACCTCTGCTAGACGTCCCACTATCTATTCTCTCATGGAAGGTGGCCTTCCTTGTGGCGGTAACGTCTATCAGGCGCGTCTCGGAGATGGACGCACTTTCCTGCAGGGCGCCCTTCCTTTCCTTCCACCAGGACAAAGTAGTCTTACGCCCATCTCCCGCTTTTCTCCCTAAGGTGGTGTCATCTTTTCACCTTAATGAAGATATCATTCTTCCCTCCTTTTGCCCACAGCCAAAACATAGGGTCGAAAAGGCCCTTCACACTTTGGACGTGGTACGGGCTCTCAGGAGGTACGTTTCTAGGACTGCCCCTTTCCGCAAATCGGATTCCCTCTCTATCCTCTCTGAGGGTCACAGGAAGGGTTCAGCCGCGTCTAAGGCTACGATAGCCAGATGGATCCGATCGGCTATCCAAGAAGCTTATCGGGTCAGGGGCAAGCCTATCCCGGCGGGGGTTAGAGCTCACTCTACTCGGTCAGTTGGTGCTTCCTGGGCTATTCGGCACCAGGCGTCGGCAGAGCAGGTTTGCAAGGCCGCGACATGGTCTAGCCTGCATACTTTCACAAAGCACTACAACGTCCACACTCATTCTTCCGCAGATGCGGCCCTTGGCAGACGTATTCTGCAGGCGGCCGTTGTGCATTTATACGTCAGATGGTACACAGAGTTATTTGGTTGTATTGTTCCCTACCCAGGGACTGCTTTGGGACGTCCCATGGTCCTGTGTCCCCCAATGTGGTGAAGGAGAAATAGGGATTTTTGTGTACTCGCCGTAAAATCCTTTTCTCCGAGCCACTCATTGGGGGACACAGCACCCACCCTGTTAGCCTTACAGCTTGTTACCGTTTTGGTTCTTGACTTTCTCTGACATGTTATACTCTAATGTTATATATTATTTTTGTTATTAATCTCCTACTGCTTTTGCACTGAACTGGGTCTCTGGAAGCCAGCACGAGGGTGTATACTGCAGGGGAGGAGCTAAACTTTTTTTGTCTCAACTTAGTGTCAGCCTCCTAGTGACAGCAGCATAACACCCATGGTCCTGTGTCCCCCAATGAGTGGCTCGGAGAAAAGGATTTTACGGTGAGTACACAAAAATCCCTATTTGGGGTACATACAATGTTTCAGTAGCCTTACATTGCTTGTGTATATAAATATATAATAATAATAATTTTTATTTATATAGCGCCAACATATTCCGCAGCGCTTTACAACTTATAGAGGGGACTTGTACAGACAATAGACATTCCAGCATAAGGCCATGTGCACACGTTCAGGATTTTTCGAGTTTTTTTCGCGTTTTTTCGCTATAAAAACGCGAAAAAAACGCTAACCTATGCCTCCTATTATTTACAGTGTATTCTGCATTTTTTGTGCAAATGTTGTGATTTTTTCCGCGAAAAAATCGCATCGCGGAAAAAAAAGCAACATGTTCATTAAAATTGCGGGGATTCCGCACACCTAGGAGTCCATTGATCTGCTTACTTCCCGCACGGGGCTGTGCACACCATGCGGGAAGTAAGCAGATTATGTGCGGTTGGTACCCAGGGTGGAGGAGAGGAGGCTCTCCTCCACGGACTGGGCACCATATAAGTGGTAAAAAAAAAAGAATTAAAATAAAAAATAGTGATATACTCACCTTCGATGTCTTCCCGCCTCTCAGGTGCATGCTGCCGCTTCGGTTCCTGTAGCTGGTGTGCGGTGAAGGACCTGCGATGACGTCACGGTCCTGTGATTGGTCGAGACCGGTCATGTGACCGCTCACGTGACCGCGACGTCATGGAAGGTCCTGCGCGCACACACCGTCTATACGGAACGGATGCCGCTGAGGTCTGCAGGTGAGTATAAGCATTTTTTTAATTATTTTTAAACATTCTATCTTTTACTATAGATGCTGCATAAGCAGCATCTATAGTAAAAAGTTGGTCACACTTGTCAAACAGTATGTTTGACAAGTGTGACCAACCTGTCAGTCAGTTTTCCAAGCGATGCTACAGATCGCTTGGAAAACTTTAGCATTCTGCAAGCTAATTACGCTTGCAGAATGCTAAAAAAACCGCGAAAAAACCGCAAAAAAAAAATGCGGATTTCTTGCAGAAAATTTCCGGTTTTCTTCAGGAAATTTCTGCAAGAAATCCGGACGTGTGCACATACCCTAACAGAAATCACAGTTCAAAACAGATACCAGGAGGAATGAGGGCCCTGCTCGCAAGCTTACAAACTATGAGGAAAAGGGGAGACACGAGAGGTGGATGGTAACAATTGCTTTAGTTATTTGGACCCGCCATAGTGTAAGGCTCGGGTGTTCATGTAAAGCTGCATGATCCGGTTATCAGCCTAAGTATGTAGCAGTACAGACAACGAGGGCTATTAACTGCATGAAGTGTATGAGAACATGATGCGAGGAACCTGATTATGTGTTTTGTTTTTTTTTCTATTTTTAATAGGCCACACAGGGATAGTTAGGTTAATGCGTTGAGGCGGTAGGCCAGTCTGAACAAATGAGTTTTTAGGGCACGCTTAAAACTGTGGGGATTGGGGATTAATCGTATTAACCTAGGTAGTGCATTCCAAAGAATCGGCGCAGCACGTGTAAAGTCTTGGAGACGGGAGTGGGAGGTTCTGATTATTGAGGATGCTAACCTGAGGTCATTAGCAGAGCGGAGGGCACGGGTAGGGTGGTAGACTGAGACCAGAGAGGAGATGTAGGGTGGTGCTGAGCCATGGAGTGCTTTGTGGATGAGGGTAGTAGTTTTGTACTGGATTCTGGAGTGGATGGGTAACCAGCGTAATGACTGGCACAAGGTAGAGGCATCGGTGTAACGGTTGGTGAGGAATATGATCCTGGCTGCAGCATTCAGGACAGATTGGAGCGGGGAGAGTTTGGTAAGAGGGAGGCCGATTAGTAGAGAGTTACAATAGTCCAGACGAGAATGAATAAGTGAGACAGTAAGAGTTTTTGCAGAGTCGAAAGTAAGAAAAGGGGGAATTCTAGAAATGTTTTTGAGATGCAGATAAGAAGAGCGAGCCAGTGATCGGATGTGGGGGGTGAATGAAAGCTCGGAATCAAGGATGACCCCAAGGCAGCGGGCATGTTGCTTTGGAGTAATGGTGGAACCACACACGGAGATGGCAATGTCAGGCAAAGGTAGGTTAGTAGAGGGAGAGAACACGAGGAGTTCAGTTTTTGACAGGTTCAGTTTCAGATAGAGGGAGGACATGATGTTAGAGACAGTGGTAAGACAATCACTGGTGTTTTTCTAAAAAGGTCGGCGTGATAACAGGAGAAGAAGTGTATAATTGGGTGTCGTCAGCATAGAGATGGTACTGGAAACCAAATCTACTGATTGTTTGTCCAATAGGGGCAGTATACAAAGAGAAGAGGAGGGGGCCTAGGACTGATCCTTGAGGAACCCCAACAGTAAGGGGAAGGTGAGAGGAGGAGGAACCAGCAAAAGATACAGTGAAGGATCGGTCAGAGAGATAGGAGGAGAACCAAGAGAGAACGGTATCCTTGAGGCCGATGGAGCGGAGCATAGTGAGGAGGAGCTGATGATCCACAGTGTCGAATGCTGCGGAGAGATCCAGGAGAATTAGCATGGAGTAGTGACCATTAGATTTAGCTGTTAGTAGATCATTAGAGACTTCAGTGAGGGCAGTTTCTGTAGAGTGTAAAGAGCGGAAGCCAGATTGAAGAGGGTCGAGAAGAGAGTTATCTGAGAGATAGCGGGTAAGACGGGAGTGGACCAGGCATAAATATATAATTTTATTGTTTGATAATGACAATAGTAATGACTTGGAGAATCATCTAACAGGTCATATTTTTTTTCTTTAAATCTTCTCTGATGGGGGCGATCATTCCTGCCAAGATCAGGATAAGGGAGCCATGTGTATGTGGACGAGGGGATATTAAGTACAGAATTGACTTTTTTTTGTTTGTTCTTCCTAATTTCAAACCCTTCTGCAGACAGATGGCGGCTGTGTCGCCTGCTCTGAAGCATTATCGCATGTTTAGTGTCCTAGTAACAACTATTCTTGTTGTTATTGAGCAAGTAAGCACAAAAAATTATATTTGCAAATGGCCCCCGTGCAGTAGCAGCTATCGGTAGGCATTGAGATCTGACAACTGCTATTGTGCTGGTGGCACCTTCTTGGTTGTAATTTTTAAGAAATGTCTTCCAAGATGGCGCCGCCTGCGTCTGTGCAGCTATGGGATCACCTCTAAATCACCCATATTTCCTGACCCCACTCACCCTGTATCTGTCTGTCATTACTGGTGTGTTTTGTTTCTCCCCCTAATTCCTTAACGCTAACACACATTTGGCGTTATCTGTCCATTGTGATCTATTTCCTTTTTCATTTTCTCCGTGCCGCCCCTCCCTCCTGATCACACCCAGCCTATGTCATGTGCACTTAGCTGGCTGGAAATGCGGACTCCGTGGTCTGTCTCCATAAGTATGTCTCTGTAAGTATGCAGCAGAAATAATACCAGAAGAGAACACAAGGTAACGGCTATGTGCACACGTTCAGGATTTTCTGCAGAATTTTACTGAACAAAACCGGACTTTTTCTGCAGGAAATCCGCATGCATTTTTGACGCTTTTTTTCTGGAGCTTCCCAATGCATTAAATAGCGGCAGAAACAGGAAAAGTCTGCAAAATTAATTAACATGCTGCGTTTTTTTACCGCGATGCGTTTTTTTTTTTCACGGAAAAAAATGCATCATGTGTACAAAAATTGCAGAATGCATTAAAAATGATGGGATGCATAATGTATGCGTTTAAGCGTTTTTATAGTGAAAAAATGCAAAAAAGCGAATAATCGTGAACGTGTGCCCACAGCCTTACTATCACCATGCTGACATGCACCCTTCCAGTGTGTGCTCCATTACTCCTCACTTTCCTTCCTCCACCTGCTCTCGCTATATCTCGGCTTCTCCTCACTGACCACTAATCGACCAAACCTGCACCCACACAGCTCAGACCTCCTATTCCTACCCCCTCCTATCGTTCACAACCCAAAAATCGCACCAACTTGAAACCCGTGCCCCTGACGCCCTGCACCCTCTCTCTGGATCACTCTGGAATGGCCGCTTTGTCTGCAATAAACTCCATGTGATTCACAACCTCTTTACCTCTCAGAATTTTTCCTTTCTGGGCCTCACCGAAACATGGCTGACACCCTCCGACACCGCCTCCCCTGCTGCGCTGTGATACGGTGGCCTCCAATTCACCCACACCCCTCGCCCTGGCAACAGACATGGTGGAGGAGTGGGCCTTCTCCTTTCTTCTAACTGCACCTTTAACCCAATCTCACCTCTACCCTCCATTAGCCTCCCCTCTTTTGAAGTCCACTCTGTCCGCATCTACTCTCCCTCCAACCTCCAAGTGGCCGTCATATACCGACCTCCGGGCCCGACCACTGCCTTTATTGACCAATTCTCCACCTGGCTTCTTCACTTTCTCTCTGCTGGCATTCACACCATCATCATGGGTGACTTCAACATCCCCATTGACACTCTTCAGTCAACAGCCTCCAAACTCCTGTCCCTTACCTCATCCTTTGGATTTACTCAGTGGTCCTCCGCAGCCACCCACACAGACGGACATACATTAGACCTTGTCTTCACCCGTCTCTGCTCCCTCTATCCGACCACCATCTTCTTACCTTCTCATCCCTGTCCTCCTCACTGGTCACCCATGTCCAGCAACATGCACACCCCGCAGAAACCTTGCACATCTAGACACCCACACACTCTCTGATGCTATCCCACCAGTAGCATCTATATCCTCACTCAATGACACAGACAGTGCCGCTGCTTTCTACAATGCCACTCTCGCATCAGCTATTGACACGGTCGCCCCTCTCGTTCATGGCAGAGTGCGACGTATCAATAGACAACCCTGGCACAATAACACCACTAAAAAGCTCCGGCAAGTGTCCAGGGTTGCAGAGCGGCGTTGGAAGAAAACACACTCGCAAGATGACTTTACTGCATTCAAACAGGTAACACTCGCATTCAAATTAGCTCTCACCTCGGCTAAACAGGCCTACTTCACAACCCTCGTATCTTCCCTATCCTACAACCCCAAACAGTTATTCAAGACCTTTAACTCCCTCCTCCGCCCCCCATTGCCCCCTTCAACCTCCCTCATCTCTGCTGAGGACTTTGCCACACACTTTAAAAATAAGATCGACCAGACAAGGCAAGTCTTCATTGTTCAACCACCACAACCCCTTTGTATACCAGACCAATGCCCAAACCCCATAGACCCCAAGACCTTTAACTCCCTCCTCCGCCCCCCACTGCCCCCTTCAACCTCCCTCATCTCTGCTGAGGACTTTGCCACACACTTTAAAAATAAGATCGACCAGACAAGGCAAGTCTTCATTGTTCAACCACCACAACCCCTTTGTATACCAGACCAATGCCCAAACCCCATAACCTCCCTATCCAACATCACTGAAGGGGGGCTTAATTGTTTCCTCTCCAAATCGCACCTCACCACCTGTGCGCTCAACCCCATCCCATCCCACCTCTTCCCCAACCTCACCACCACTCTTATCCCATCCCTAACCCGCCTCTTCAACCTATCACTATCTTCTAGTACCTTCCCTTCTGCTTTCAAACATGCCACAATCACGCCTATCAAAAAGCCAACCCTCGATCCAACAGCTATGTCCAGCTATCGCCCAATATCGCTGCTTCCAAACTCCTGGAGCAGCACGTCCACGCTGAACTTTCCTCCCACCTCTCATCTAACTTGATCTTTGACAATCTACAATCTGGTTTCCGCCCCCATCACTCAACTGAGACAGCCCTGACCAAAATTACTAAAGACCTACTTACCGCCAAAGCTAACGGACAATACTCTGTACTCCTCCTTCTAGACCTGTCCTCTGCTTTCGACACAGTTGACCACTGCCTCCTACTACAGATCCTCTCCTCCTTTGGCGTCAAACACCTCACCCTATCCTGGATCGCCTCGTACCTTTCCAACCGCACATTCAGCGTCTCCCTCTCCCACACTACCTCCTCATCCCTCCCTCTCACTGTTGGTGTCCCCCAAGGCTCTGTTCTAGGACCCCTACTCTTCTCCATCTATACACTCGGCCTGTGACAACTCATAAAGTCCCATGGATTCCAGTACCACCTCTATGCTGATGACACTCAGATCTACGTCTCTGGCCCAGACGTCACCTCTCCAGAATCCCGGAGTGTCTATCAGCCATATCCTCCTTCTCCTCTCGCTTCCTCAAACTCAATGTGGACAAATCTGAACTCATCATCTTTCCTCCATCTCTGCTTGTCCTGTATGAGCGGTCACGTGGTGCCGCTCATTACAGGGATGAATATGCGGCTCCACCCCTATGGGAGGTGGAGCCACATATTCATCACTGTAATGAGTTGGACCACCTGACCGCTCATACAGGACAAGCTGAGAGGAAGCATCGAGGGAGCTGGGTGAGTATTTTAATGCCAGCGGGCGGGCGCACAGGGGGTGGGAGGCGGGATATAACCAGGAACTTTATTTTAACCACAAAAAAAATTAAAAAACATTGATTTTTCATTCCTTTTCTCCAGCGAACGCTGCTGGAGAGAAGAAATGAATTCCGGCTTCAGCACCAGATGCAGGGGGGACAGCGCTTAACTCTAGCGCTGTCTCCTGCACGGTGCGTGTGGTACTCAGTAGGCACACGGACAGCATCCCTGTGCGGTACGTGTTTACACGGACCCATTGACTTTAATGGGTCCGTGTGATCCGTGCGCTCCCACGAACACTGACATGTCTCCGTGTTTTTCAAACGGACACACGGTCCTTGAAAACACGCTGACATGTGCAGAGACGCATTGATTTTAATGTGTCTGTGTGAGTCAGTGTCTCCGGTACGTGAGAAAACTGTCACCACACGTACCGGAGCCACTGACGTGTGAAATAGGCCTTAAATCGTAAAACAAGAACTTTGATTTAAAAAAAAAAAAAAAAGGCAACGGATTAAAGAAGCTCATTCTTCCCCCCTGCTGTGATACAATTTAGAGGAAGGACAGGGCACAGCTCCTGAATGTGGTGGCCATGTCTGGAGCCTTACCTTGGCGTATTTGTAGATACTGACACAGTTGTCTCGGCCGATGTTTTGAGAGCACACGATCTCGCAGTGGCGTTGCAGGGCGTCCAGCTGAAAATGGCTGGCGGCAGACAGGAGCTGGAACGGAAATGCCATCATTTAATATCTAAGTGATAGATGTCGCCCATATTTGCCAACAGTTCGGATTTTGCAGGAGACCTCGCCCACACATGGGAGATTGTTACTACCCCTCCCAATTGTATATTTGTTTTCCTCCATATAGGCCTGGCAAAACAGACTAGCAATAGACCGGCACATCCCAATGGGGGCAATTATGGATTGGGTCTAAAGTGCTCTGTGAATGAGGGTTCACATGCCGAGAGGTCTAAATCCATCTCCGACAAGGGCCAGGGCCCACGGGACCTGGGGCCACACATTCTGGTCAGGTTACAATTGGTCACATCCACTGTATGTACAGGTCCTTCTCAAAAAATTAGCATATAGTGTTAAATTTCATTATTTACCATAATGTAATGATTACAATTAAACTTTCATATATTATAGATTCATTATCCACCAACTGAAATTTGTCAGGTCTTTTATTACTGATGATTTTGGCATACAACTCCTGATAACCCAAAAAACCTGTCTCAATAAATTAGCATATTTCACCCGTCCAATCAAATAAAAGTGTTTTTTAATAACAAACAAAAAAACCATCAAATAATAATGTTCAGTTATGCACTCAATACTTGGTCGGGAATCCTTTGGCAGAAATGACTGCTTCAATGCGGCGTGGCATGGAGGCAATCAGCCTGTGACACTGCTGAGATGTTATGGAGGCCCAGGATGCTTCAATAGCGGCCTTAAGCTCATCCAGAGTGTTGGGTCTTGCGTCTCTCAACTTTCTCTTCACAATATCCCACAGATTCTCTATGGGGTTCAGGTCAGGAGAGTTGGCAGGCCAATTGAGCACAGTAATACCATGGTCAGTAAACCATTTACCAGTGGTTTTGGCACTGTGAGCAGGTGCCAGGTCGTGCTGAAAAAATGAAATCTTCATCTCCATAAAGCATTTCAGCCGATGGAAGCATGAAGTGCTCCAAAATCTCCTGATAGCTAGCTGCATTGACCCTGCCCTTGATGAAACACAGTGGACCAACACCAGCAGCTGACATGGCACCCCACACCATCACTGACTGTGGGTACTTGACACTGGACTTCAGGCATTTTGGCATTTCCTTCTCCCCAGTCTTCCTCCAGACTCTGGCACCTTGATTTCCGAATGACATGCAAAATTTGCTTTCATCAGAAAAAAGTACTTGGGACCACTTAGCAACAGTCCAGTGCTGCTTCTCTGTAGCCCAGGTCAGGCGCTTCTGCTGCTGTTTATGGTTCAAAAGTGGCTTTACCTGGGGAATGCGCGGCACCTGTAGCCCATTTCCTGCACACGCCTGTGCACGGTGGCTCTGGATGTTTCCACACCAGACTCAGTCCACTGCTTCCTCAGGTTCCCCAAGGTCTGGAATCGGTCCTTCTCCACAATCTTCCTCAGGGTCCGGTCACCTCTTCTCGTTGTACAGCGTTTTCTGCCACATTGTTTCCTTCCAACAGACTTACCATTGAGGTGCCTTGATACAGCACTCTGGGAACAGCCGATTTGTTGAGAAATTTCTTTCTGGGTCTTACCCTCTTGCTTGAGGGTGTCAATGATGGCCTTCTTGACATCTGTCAGGTCTCTAGTCTTACCCATGATGGGGGTTTTGAGTAATGAACCAGGCAGGGAGTTTTTAAAAGCCTCAGGTATCTTTTGCATGTGTTTAGAGTTAATTAGTTGATTCAGAAGATTAGGGTAATAGGTCGTTTAGAGAACCTTTTCTTGATATGCTAATTTATTGAGACAGGTTTTTTGGGTTATCAGGAGTTGTAGGCCAAAATCATCAGTATTAAAACAATAAAAGACCTGACAAATTTCAGTTGGTGGATAATGAATTTATAATATATGAAAGTTTAATTGTAATCATTACATTATGGCAAATAATGAAATTTAACACTATATGCTAATTTTTTGAGAAAGACCTGTATGTATGTATGTATATAGCGCGGGTTCAGCCGTTGGGTTACAGCAGCCGACAAAACTAACTCCAACCACGGCAGCATCAATGTGGTTGAAAAATGAGGGTGTGGATTAAGAAACGCAGTCCCCCTTATTTCATTTAGTTTCATTTATTTCATTTTATTCACATTTCTTTAGTCGTCTATAAACATCTAATAAACCAGGATATTTGCTAATAAAAACCAGACCTCCGCAAAGGCACTCACCTCCAGGATAGACGCGGTGGGCACTTGTATGGTCTCCGTGCCCCCATAATACAAATACTGCATCATCATCTGCAGAAAGAAGTGTTCGTCAGCACAGTGCAGGAAAATGCGACTGCAAATCAGCAGCGGATCCATTGACAACAGCAACCAGTTAGCTTGTATCTGTATTCTGTTACCATGGATACACATTGGTCGGCGTAGGAACGGTTTACACAAAACGGTCGAAAAAGGAGAAATATATCCAGTAGTTATATACAGCAGCACTCCTGTCCATACACAGTATGTGATATTCACTGCAAAAAATAATAATTAGTCCCCGTCCATGGATTTGGGGCTAACTTGCATATGGCTGGGGATCTATTCAGTCTTGGTATCTCTGGGGTTCCCAGGACTTGAAATCATAGCACTCTGCAAGTTATTCCATATTCATAATACAGGGAGTGTTTTTATTTATTTTTTTTTTTTGAGGGGGGGAGAGAACGCTTTTAATGGCTTGGAGAAATGTTGCATAAGTGTAGAGGTTTTCACTCCCTTTAAGAAAGACTGCACCAGGAGCGATGACGTCCTGCGATTTCTTCTCCAGATTGCACACAGGTCCGAGTACGGGACGGTAATGATCGCTAACTTCTCCCCTTGGGTTTCCCCATCTGGAAAAATTGTCTATCCGATGCAGAATAACGGCTGATAACTGTGAGATACAGGAGACCTGCAGATCCCATCAGTGTGTGACTGAGCAGGGGACACTCCTTCCGTCCGATGCTCCCGCGGATCTCGCTGCTTTCCTGGCATTGGCGCTAATGGAGACGGGACGAGGCCAAATCTGCCGGTAGTAACTCATCTCCTGCGTCTTCTGTCCTCCGCGACGGCCACAACACATCCGGCTCTGCTAACGCCATCGCCACGGACCGCCAGGACCGGAGGACAGATACAAAGGGGTCAGGAGCAAAGTGTCCGAGGGGCAGCTGGATCTGGTTTATTCCAAGCATTTTACCAACATTAAAAAAAAGCAGCTTACAGACATAGACTGACCCGACTGAGGCTAACAGGACTAACTGAGGGAACAGGGCCAAAATAACTAACAGGGCCAACAGGACCAACTGAGGGAACAGGGCCAACAGGACTAACTGAGGAAACAGGACCAACTGAGGGAACAGGGGCAAAATAACTAACAGGGCCAACAGGACCAACTGAGGGAACAGGGCCAACAGGACCAACTGAGGGAACAGGACCAACTGAGGGAACAGGACCAACAGGACTACCAGGGCCAACAGTACCAATAGGACTAACAGGGCCAACAGGACTAAGGCCGGCGTCACACTCAGCGTATGTAAATACGGTCCGTTTTTTACGGCCGTAATACGCAGAAAAGTCCCCAAAATAGTGATCCGTATGTCATCCGTAGGCAGGGTGTGTCAGCGTATTTTGCGCATGGCATCCTCCATATGTAATCCGTATGGCATCCGTACTGCGATATTTTCTCGCAGGCTTGCAAAACCGACATCTAATGGATTTATGTGCTCAAATGTTCGTTAAAACATATATACATGTCATTATCCCACATATATCCCACAGCTACACGGGAGTGGGAAGAGAGTGGCCAAGTGCCAGAATAGGCGCATCTTCCAGATGTGCCTTTTCTGGGGTGGCTGGGGGCAGATGTTTTTAGCCAGGGGGGGCCAATAACCATGGACCCTCTCCTGGCTATTAATATCTGCCCTCAGTCACTGGCTTTACCACTCTGGTGGAGAAAATTGCGCGGGAGCCCACGCCAATTTTTTCCGCGATTTAACCCTTTATTTTACAAGCTACAGTGCCCAAATTTTGCACATACACACTACTAACATTAGTAGTGTGGAGTATGCAAAAAAAAAAGGGATATGAGATGGTTTACTGTATGTAAACCATGTCTCATATGTCCTGTCGGGTTTGTGAAGGAGAAATGAAAAGCCGGCAATTGAATTACCGGCTTTTCTATAGAACACCGCTGCGTATTTCTCGCAAGTCACACTGCTGGTCCGTGTGTAATCCATATTTTTCTCGCCCCATAGACTTTCATTGGCGATTTGTTTTGCGCATTACGGTGACAAACGCAGCATGCTGCGATTTTGTACGGCCGTAGAAAGCCGTATAATACGGATCAGTAAAATACGGCTGATAGGAGCTGGGACAGAGAGAATCATTGGGCCGTGTGTTATGCATATTTTACGGGTGTATTTTCTGCGCTCATACGTCCGTAAAACTCGCCAGTGTGACGCCGGCCTAACTGAGAGAACAGGGCCAACAGGACTACCAGGGCCAAGAGGGCCAACAGGACTCCGTCTGGTGCATGTCAGCTTACGGATATGTTTGGCGGTGCATATGGTGCACACGGTAACCTTGTGGCCAACAAATATAGATTTTAAAGCGGAGGAGATTTTTAAGAAATGTATCCACACGCTGTAGATAGTATCTGCAGGGGAAGATGACAGTCACTGCACATTGTGAAGCTACAGGCTGTCAAATCAGGCAGCGGGTTTGGACGGTGAATTTCATCCTTTGCAATGACTGAAATCTGGGGCAAATCCAAAACGTAATTGTCAGAAATGAATATTATTCCGCCGGCAGCCACCACTAGGGGGCGCTCCCTGCATATGAGTTACAGGTGAAGCTCGGTAATGAGTCCTATGTCCCTATATTGATAATTCACCACACAGGTCTTAATCGTTGTCCTCCATCTGTATTTTCATGTCTCGCTTTATAAATCCACTTACTACATTTCTGCCATAAATATAAATTATTTGGTCTACACACCTGGAATACACTGTATTTTACATCTGTGATCTCGATTGTTGTGACACACGAGTCCTCCTCGTCGCTTGCATTGGTCATCAGAGATTTAAACCTACAAAAATAATAAAACATTAGGATCTGTGAGAGCCAGACGGGATGAAAAGGCCTGAAAGGCTTTCTCTGCTTATTATGACACCATGATAGGAGCTACCATCTAGTCACCACTAGAGGGCACACCCTGCATACAGACGTGTACAGACGTGTGATCTATGTGCAGTTAGCTCCCCCTAGTGGATATTGTGCACGGTCAGGTTACCTGTTGGAGGCAGTGACCAGCAGAACCTTATGAGCGTAGAAGAGCTTCCCTTCCAGCAGGAACATCACATCCGACATCTCCTTGTTATTCAGAAAATGAGGATCTGCAGAAAAACGGTGTCAGTAAGAGCCTGGTCAGCACTGGATATAACAGGCGGATAGCGGCTAAACCACACAGCGTGGGTCATAATAGCCCAGATACACAGATCAACTGACAAGACACCACGTGTGCTGTCCTGGAGAAACATTGCTACAGTTTACTATTATTCTTTATATATCGTCAACATGTTCGCAGTACAGTTTAGAGAATTCGGCCAAGGAAATAGCAAGAAACCAATCTCCAATATGTTTATAGGTAACTTACCCAGACGTGCGGGGAGAGTCTTCTGCATCTCCGGGATTTGGGGCACTGGGCTGTCTCCATAGCAGTGTGCAAAGATGGAGGCCACCTGCTGGGTCACTGCATCACTCTGCCACATAAAGCAAAAGTCCATTACATGGACTAGAAAACACAAAAATCAGCATCTACAGTGTAAAAGTCAGTGACGGCAGTGACATTACATAACGTGCTTTATACCCCAGAGCTGCACTCACTATTCTGCTGGTGCAGTCACTGTGTACATACATTACATCACTGATCCTGAGTTACCTCCTGTATTATACCCCAGAGCTGCACTCACTATTCTGCTGGTGCAGTCACTGTGTACATACATTACATTACTGATCCTGAGTTACATCCTGTATTATACCCCAGAGCTGCACTCACTATTCTGCTGGTGCAGTCACTGTGTACATACATTACATTACTGATCCTGAGTTACATCCTGTATTATACCCCAGAGCTGCACTCACTATTCTGCTGGTGCAGTCACTGTGTACATACATTACATCACCGATCCTGAGTTACATCCTGTATTATACCCCAGAGCTGCACTCACTATTCTGCTGGTGCAGTCACTGTGTACATACATTCCTGATCCTGAGTTACATCCTGTATTATACTCCAGAGCTGCACTCACTATTCTGTTGGTGCAGTCACTGTGTACATACATTACATTACTGATCCTGAGTTACCTCCTGTACAGGTCCTTCTCAAAAAATTAGCATATAGTGTTAAATTTCATTATTTACCATAATGTAATGATTACAATTAAACTTTCATATATTATAGATTCATTATCCACCAACTGAAATTTGTCAGGTCTTTTATTGTTTTAATACTGATGATTTTGGCATACAACTCCTGATAACCCAAAAAACCTGTCTCAATAAATTAGCATATCAAGAAAAGGTTCTCTAAACGACCTATTACCCTAATCTTCTGAATCAACTAATTAACTCTAAACACATGCAAAAGATACCTGAGGCTTTTAAAAACTCCCTGCCTGGTTCATTACTCAAAACCCCCATCATGGGTAAGACTAGCGACCTGACAGATGTCAAGAAGGCCATCATTGACACCCTCAAGCAAGAGGGTAAGACCCAGAAAGAAATTTCTCAACAAATCGGCTGTTCCCAGAGTGCTGTATCAAGGCACCTCAATGGTAAGTCTGTTGGAAGGAAACAATGTGGCAGAAAACGCTGTACAACGAGAAGAGGTGACCGGACCCTGAGGAAGATTGTGGAGAAGGACCGATTCCAGACCTTGGGGAACCTGAGGAATCAGTGGACTGAGTCTGGTGTGGAAACATCCAGAGCCACCGTGCACAGGCGTGTGCAGGAAATGGGCTACAGGTGCCGCATTCCCCAGGGAAAGCCACTTTTGAACCATAAACAGCGGCAGAAGCGCCTGACCTGGGCTACAGAGAAGCAGCACTGGACTGTTGCTAAGTGGTCCCAAGTACTTTTTTCTGATGAAAGCAAATTTTGCATGTCATTCGGAAATCAAGGTGCCAGAGTCTGGAGGAAGACTGGGGAGAAGGAAATGCCAAAATGCCTGAAGTCCAGTGTCAAGTACCCAGTCAGTGATGGTGTGGGGTGCCATGTCAGCTGCTGGTGTTGGTCCACTGTGTTTCATCAAGGGCAGGGTCAATGCAGCTAGCTATCAGGAGATTTTGGAGCACTTCATGCTTCCATCGGCTGAAATGCTTTATGGAGATGAAGATTTCATTTTTCAGCACGACCTGGCACCTGCTCACAGTGCCAAAACCACTGGTAAATGGTTTACTGACCATGGTATTACTGTGCTCAATTGGCCTGCCAACTCTCCTGACCTGAACCCCATAGAGAATCTGTGGGATATTGTGAAGAGAAAGTTGAGAGACGCAAGACCCAACACTCTGGATGAGCTTAAGGCCGCTATTGAAGCATCCTGGGCCTCCATAACATCTCAGCAGTTTCACAGGCTGATTGCCTCCATGCCACGCCGCATTGAAGCAGTCATTTCTGCCAAAGGATTCCCGACCAAGTATTGAGTGCATAACTGAACATTATTATTTGATGGTTTTTTTGTTTGGTATTAAAAAACACTTTTATTTGATTGGACGGGTGAAATATGCTAATTTATTGAGACAGGTTTTTTGGGTTATCAGGAGTTGTATGCCAAAATCATCAGTATTAAAACAATAAAAGACCTGACAAATTTCAGTTGGTGGATAATGAATCTATAATATATGAAAGTTTAATTGTAATCATTACATTATGGTAAATAATGAAATTTAACACTATATGCTAATTTTTTGAGAAGGACCTGTATTATACTCCAGAGCTGCACTCACTATTCTGCTGGTGCAGTCACTGTGTACATACATTACATTACTGATCCTGAGTTACATCCTGTATTATACTCCAGAGCTGCACTCACTATTCTGTTGGTGCAATCACTGTGTACACACATTACATTCCTGATCCTGAGTTACATCCTGTATTATACCCCAGAGCTGCACTCACTATTCTGCTGGTGCAGTCACTGTGTACATACATTACATTCCTGATCCTGAGTTACATCCTGTATTATACTCCAGAGCTGCACTCACTATTCTGTTGGTGCAGGCACTGTGTACATACATTACATTACTGATCCTGAGTTACATCCTGTATTATACTCCAGAGCTGCACTCACTATTCTGTTGGTGCAGGCACTGTGTACGTACATACATATTCCTTTATCTGTATAAAATGAATATATAAATCTTCTGTAGGGAAATAAATGATTTTTACTTTAGTGGTCTTGAAGATGTTGAAGAGAAGCGACAGCCCCTCGGTAATAAGCTCCTCGTTATAATCCTCCTCTCTTATGGTGCAGAAGTCATGTAGTAAATTCTCCATTACGGAGTGGTGTGAATGAGAGAAGGCCGTCCGCAGAGACTCCATCCACACATGCAGCTTCCATGGCACCCCTAAAATAAATAGAAATTATGCTAATGCCCTCCAGAACATTGCACGGGTACTCAAGTTGGCCGAGCAAAAACTGGGCAACCCAGAGGCAGCCTAAACACATCAAGTATTGAGGAAACATCCTATAAAGAGAACAGTTTTTTAATTTACAGAAAAAAAGACCAAAATGTGATGATGAGACATCTGGATGTAAATGGGGCTCTGTTTTTCTGACACAAAGCTCCAAATCCCCTAATAAACGTATAAGTAAATGATAAAGTTCTGCATATCAGAAGCTGCCACTGGGGGGAGCTCTTACTGCATAAAACGTCTACATTCAATTCAATGTAGAACTAGTATATAGAGAGTTCCCCCTAGTGGCAGCTGCAGTCCTCACACACGTATGTTAGTACATGACATGGTCTCCTTCACATTCTGCCCACTGTACCCCCAATTATTGCAGGTATATTTGTTGCGAGACTTACCGAGGCCGTGGAGTTCTATGGTGATATCGAGGTAGCCGTGTTCTGCGCTATAGTACGTTGCCTCCTGCAAGGCCTTCATTCTGGTCTTACACAACCGGACGGGCCCCTGGTCGAAACTCCCCATACTGGAGGTGTCACTGTCCACCCCCTCGGCCAAAATCTCTTCAAGGGATAGGACATCTCCGCTGCAGAGCTGAGGCTGAGTGAGCAGCTTCCTCAGGACATTCCTAGAAAAGGAGGCCATAACCTTACTACAGACCCCGAGGAACTTCCCGGGGGGCAACACAAGATCTACAATGGGGCCCTAAGTAGTACTAGCTTCTACCAGTTTGGGTTCCATACAACTGCCTCCATTTCTAACCACTAAGATACTACGATGACAGCAGCGTCTAAGAAGTTAAACAGGATCTATGACGAGATCAAATTTGTCCGGTGTTGCTGTTATTCTATTCCCGTTGTTCCCCTGAGTTTTCTGTTTTTTTATTTTTTTTACAATCTGCTGTACGGTTCCTGAGATATGAGCCTTTCTATTTAGGGATACTGCAAAAAACTGCGCAATTCTGACCTGGTGACAGGTGCTCTTCAAATTCCTAGATATGTTACTTGCAGTACCCCTACAGTGCACTAGATGGCACTACATCCTATACATACGGTAAATGTTTTAATTAATAACGGGTCCCTGCTCTTCAGAGCCCAGGGGCCAGTAATGAAAAGGATCAGTCTACAGACAGGGGATGGATTGTTTGGATATGTCAAACGTTTCCGTAGCTAAAAGTCAAAATTATTATAAGGATTTGTTCTTACAGAGGAGAATATTGGGGCGAGTACCCGAAGACTGTCTTAAAAAATATATGACAGCCATTGATTCCTATAGCAGCCAATCAGAGCTCAGCTGTGACATTTTCAGAGCAGTTTGGAAAATGAAAGCGGAGCTCTGATTGGTTGTCATGGACAGCGCAGCCATGTTTTGATAGAGGAGGCCATAGCTTCGGTTTTCACCTGTGCCCGTGGGCAGCTGAATGGCTGAAGCAGTTCATGTCTTCGTGAAGCAATGAGGACACACGACCGGCCTCCAGCATGTTCAGTAGAGGGTCAGCTCCTCTGTCCAAAAGCAAACTGACCAGTTCGTAGTTACCTGGAGAAGGAAACCGCCATTGATCACGAGTCAGAAGACAATCGTAGTCGGACATATTTTGGGAAACTAGATTGGTGACTACATGGCGCGATGGGCATCGCCAACTAAGAGGCACGCGCTGTTTTCGCTCCCGGTGCCCTATACCTACCCTCCCCTTCCAGTGTGCCATGAAGAAACCTTGTTCTCCCCACTCATCATGGTTACATATGTATGTGCATGGTACCTGCCGCAGACGCCAGCTGTAAGGGGGTTTCTGCATAGTTGTCTTCACGGCTGTCCACGGCTGATCCCTCCACGTGGGCACCGGCATCCAGGAGCAACTGCAGGAAATAAAAAAAACAGATGATCGACTCCGCTCCGTGGCGATATAGATCGGCGCTCAGATATTGCGGCTCTCACTCTGTGAATATATCAGAATTAGGAAATTGTGCAACTTACCTGCACTACGGAGATGTGACTATGGAGCACGGCGAAGGTTAAGGCTGTCCAGTGCCGAGTGTCGGGGTGAACAGAGGGCTGTCGGGGGGAAATGCTTGGAACCTGGAACAATACAGTCGCGTTTATCTAGAATATTCACAAATCCTCTGTGTGAATGGAGCATGTCATGATCTCCATGGCCAGAGAACTAGCATAAGCCTCTATAGGAACAAGCTCTTGGAAGATGTAACTATACTGACCATGAACTAAACCTACCGCATCATCTAGAAGTAGCCAGGTAGCATGTCCTACTTTTTATCCCTATATGCCCAGCGCCGGCCGGAGAACTAAATAATGCTAGCAGAGGGAAATATAAGACCTGACTCACCTCTAGAGAAATGCCCAAAAAAAGGAGACAGAAGCCCCCCACATATATTGGCGGTGATATGAGATGAAACAACAAACGCAGCAGGAAAATAGTTTTAGCAAATTTGAGGTCCGCTTTCTAGATAGCAGAAGACAGAAAGCATACTTTCATGGTCAGTAGAAAACCCTAACAAAACACATCCAGAAATTACTTTAGGACTCTGGCATTAACTCATAATACCAGAGTGGCAATTCCTGATCAACAAGAGCTTTCCAGACACAGTAACGAAACTGCAGCTGTGAACTGGAACCAAAATACAAAAACAAAACATGGACGAATGTCCAACTTATCTAGTAGATGTCTGGGAGCAGGAACAAGCACAGAGAGGCTTCTGATAACATTGTTGACCGGCAAGCATCTAACAGAGAAGCCAGATTATATAGCGACACCCAGATCTAATCAGAACAGGTGAACAGGGAAGATGATGTCACAAGTTCAATTCCACCAGTAGCCACCGGGGGAGCCCAGAATCCAAATTCACAACAGTACCCCCCCCTCAAGGAGGGGGCACCGAACCCTCACCAGAACCACCAGGGCGATCAGGATGGGCCCTATGAAAGGCACGAACCAGATCAGAGGCATGAACATCAGATGCAGTGACCCAAGAATTATCCTCCTGGCCATATCCCTTCCACTTGACCAGATACTGGAGTCTCCGTCTGGAAACACGGGAGTCTAGGATTTTTTCCACAACGTACTCCAACTCACCCTCAACCAACACCGGAGCAGGAGGCTCAACGGAAGGCACAACCGGTGCCTCATACCTGCGCAATAACGACCGATGAAAAACGTTATGAATAGAAAAGGATGCAGGGAGGTCCAAACGGAAGGAAACAGGGTTAAGAATCTCCAATATTTTATACGGACCGATGAACCGAGGCTTAAACTTAGGAGATGAGACCCTCATAGGGACAAAACGAGAAGACAACCACACCAAATCTCCAACACAAAGCCGAGGACCAACACGACGGTGACGGTTGGCAAAAAGCTGAGTCTTCTCCTGGGACAACTTTAAATTGTCCATCACCTGCCCCCAGATATGATGCAATCTCTCCACCACCGCATCCACTCCAGGACAATCCGAGGATTCCATCTGACCGGAGGAAAATCGAGGATGGAACCCCGAATTACAGAAAAACGGGGAAACCAAGGTGGCAGAGCTGGCCCGATTATTGAGGGCGAACTCCGCCAATGGCAAAAAAGCAACCCAATCATCCTGGTCAGCAGACACAAAACACCTCAGATATGTCTCCAGGGTCTGATTAGTCCGCTCGGTCTGGCCATTAGTCTGAGGGTGAAAAGCAGACGAAAAAGACAAATCTATGCCCATCCTAGCACAAAATGCCCGCCAAAATCTAGACACAAATTGGGTTCCTCTGTCAGAAACGATATTCTCAGGAATACCATGCAAACGAACAACATTTTGAAAAAACAGGGGCACCAACTCGGAAGAAGAAGGCAATTTGGGCAGGGGAACCAAATGAACCATCTTAGAAAAACGGTCACACACCACCCAGATGACAGACATCTTCTGAGAAACAGGCAGATCTGAAATAAAATCCATCGAGATGTGTGTCCAAGGCCTCTTAGGAATAGGCAAGGGCAACAATAATCCACTAGCCCGAGAACAACAAGGCTTGGCCCGAGCACAAACGTCACAAGACTGCACAAAGCCTCGCACATCTCGTGACAGGGAAGGCCACCAGAAGGATCTTGCCACCAAATCCCTGGTACCAAAAATTCCAGGATGACCTGCCAACGCAGAAGAATGCACCTCAGAGATGACTTTACTGGTCCAATCATCAGGAACAAACAGCCTATCAGGCGGACAACGATCCGGTCTATCCGCCTGAAACTCCTGCAAGGCCCGCCGCAGGTCTGGAGAAACGGCTGACAAGATAACTCCCTCCTTAAGAATACCTGTGGGGTCAGAGTTGCCAGGTGAATCAGGCTCAAAACTCCTAGAAAGGGCATCCGCCTTAACATTCTTAGAACCTGGTAGGTACGATACCACAAAATTAAACCGAGAAAAAAATAATGACCAGCGCGCCTGTCTAGGATTCAGGCGCCTGGCGGTCTCAAGATAAATCAAATTTTTGTGGTCAGTCAATACCACCACCTGATGTCTGGCCCCCTCGAGCCAATGGCGCCACTCCTCAAACGCCCACTTCATGGCCAAAAGCTCCCGATTCCCAACATCATAATTCCGCTCAGCGGGCGAAAATTTACGGGAAAAGAAGGCACAAGGCCTCATCACGGCGCAGTCAGAACTTTTCTGCGACAACACTGCCCCAGCTCCGATCTCAGAAGCGTCGACCTCAACCTGAAAAGGAAGAGTCACATCAGGCTGACGCAACACAGGGGCAGAAGAAAAACAGCGCTTAAGCTCCTGAAAGGCCTCCACAGCATCAGGGGACCAATCAGCAACATCAGCACCCTGTCTAGTCAAATCGGTCAATGGCTTAACGACATCCGAAAAACCAGAAATAAATCGACGATAAAAGTTGGCAAAGCCCAAAAATTTCTGAAGACTTTTAAGAGAAGAGGGCTGCGTCCAATCACAAATAGCTTGAACCTTGACAGGATCCATCTCAATGGAAGAGGGAGAAAAAATATATCCCAAAAAGGAAATTCTCTGAACCCCAAAAACGCACTTAGAACCCTTGACACACAGAGAATTAGACCGCAAAACCTGAAAAACCCTCTTAACTTGCCGGACATGAGAGTCCCAGTCATCCGAAAAAATCAGAATATCATCCAGATACACTATCATAAATTTATCCAAAAAATCGCGGAAAATATCATGCATAAAGGACTGGAAGACTGAAGGGGCATTAGAAAGACCAAAAGGCATCACCAAATACTCAAAGTGGCCCTCGGGCGTATTAAATGCGGTTTTCCACTCATCCCCCTGCCTGATCCGCACCAAATTATACGCCCCACGGAGATCAATCTTAGAGAACCACTTGGCCCCCTTTATGCGAGCAAACAAATCAGTCAGCAACGGCAATGGGTATTGATATTTTACAGTGATTTTATTCAAAAGCCGATAATCGATACATGGTCTCAAAGAGCCGTCTTTTTTTGACACAAAGAAAAAACCGGCTCCTAAGGGAGATGACGATGGACGAATATGTCCCTTTTCCAAGGACTCCTTTATATATTCTCGCATAGCAGTATGTTCAGGCACAGACAGATTAAATAAACGACCCTTTGGGTATTTACTACCCGGGATTAAATCTATGGCACAATCGCACTCTCGGTGCGGAGGTAACGAACCAAGCTTGGATTCTTCAAAGACGTCACGATAGTCAGACAGGAACTCAGGGATTTCAGAGGGGATAGATGATGAAATGGACACCGCCAGATGGTGCACTGGTTTGCGCTCCCGCAGACGCCTATCGATCTGAATGGCCATTGTCATGGACTCATTCAGACCCGCAGGCACAGGGAACCCCACCATAACATCCTTAATGGCATCAGAGAGACCCTCTCTGAAAGTAGCCGCCAAGGCACACTCATTCCACTGAGTAAGCACAGACCATTTACGGAATCTTTGGCAGTAAATTTCAGCTTCATCTTGCCCCTGCGATAGGGACATCAAAGTTTTTTCTGCCTGAAGTTCCAAATGAGGTTCCTCATACAGCAAGCCCAAGGCCAAAAAAAACGCATCCACATTGCGCAACGCAGGATCCCCTGGTGCCAATGCAAAAGCCCAGTCTTGAGGGTCGCCGCGGAGCAAGGAAATCACAATCCCAACCTGCTGTGCAGGGTCTCCAGCAGAACGAGATTTCAGGGACAAAAATAGCTTACAATTATTTCTAAAATTCTGAAAGCTAGATCTATTCCCTGAGAAGAATTCCGGCAAGGAATTCTCGGCTCAGATACCGGAGCATGAATAATAAAATCTTGCAAATTTTGTACTTTCGTGGTGAGATTATTCAAACCTGCAGTTACACTCTGAAGATCCATTATTAACAGGTGAACACAAAGCCATTCAAAGATTATAAGGAGAGAGAAAAAAAAGAAAGACTGCAGCATAGACAGACTGGCAAGTGATCCAATTAAGAGCACAGAAAAAAAAAAAAAAAAAAAAAAAAAAAAAACTCTCAGCAGACTTCTTATTTCTCTCCTTTCTCAGCCAAGGATTTTAACCCTTTAGTGGGCCGGTCAAACTGTCATGATCTCCATGGCCAGAGAACTAGCATAAGCCTCTATAGGAACAAGCTCTTGGAAGATGTAACTATACTGACCATGAACTAAACCTACCGCATCATCTAGAAGTAGCCAGGTAGCATGTCCTACTTTTTATCCCTATATGCCCAGCGCCGGCCGGAGAACTAAATAATGCTAGCAGAGGGAAATATAAGACCTGACTCACCTCTAGAGAAATGCCCAAAAAAAGGAGACAGAAGCCCCCCACATATATTGGCGGTGATATGAGATGAAACAACAAACGCAGCAGGAAAATAGTTTTAGCAAATTTGAGGTCCGCTTTCTAGATAGCAGAAGACAGAAAGCATACTTTCATGGTCAGTAGAAAACCCTAACAAAACACATCCAGAAATTACTTTAGGACTCTGGCATTAACTCATAATACCAGAGTGGCAATTCCTGATCAACAAGAGCTTTCCAGACACAGTAACGAAACTGCAGCTGTGAACTGGAACCAAAATACAAAAACAAAACATGGACGAATGTCCAACTTATCTAGTAGATGTCTGGGAGCAGGAACAAGCACAGAGAGGCTTCTGATAACATTGTTGACCGGCAAGCATCTAACAGAGAAGCCAGGTTATATAGCGACACCCAGATCTAATCAGAACAGGTGAACAGGGAAGATGATGTCACAAGTTCAATTCCACCAGTAGCCACCGGGGGAGCCCAGAATCCAAATTCACAACAGGAGCAGTAGTGAGCGTGTGCGACCACCACTACTATAGACAGTGAATGGAGCAGTATTGAGCGAGTGCCCCCACCACTACTATAGACAGTGAATGGAGCGGTAGTGAGCGAGTGCGACCACCACTACTATAGACAGTGAACGGAGCGGTAGTGAGCGTGTGCCATCACCACTACTATAGACAGTGAATGGAGCGGTAGTGAGCATGTGCAACCACCTCCTATAGACAGTGAATGGAGCGGTAGTGAGCGAGTGCGACCACCTCCTATAGACAGTGAATGGAGCGGTAGTGAGCGAGTGCCACCACCACTACTATAGACAGTGAATGGAGCGGTAGTGAGCATGTGCGATCACCTCCTATAGACAGTGAATGGAGTGGTAGTAAGCGTGTGTCATCACCACTACTATGGACAGTGAATGGAGCGGTAGTGAGCGTGTGCGACCACCTCTACTATAGACAGTGAATGGAGCGGTAGTGAGCGTGTGCGACCACCTCTACTATAGACAGTGAATGGAGCGGTACTGAGTGTGTGCGACCACCTCTACTATAGACAGTGAATGGAGCGGTACTGAGCGTGTGCAGCCACCACTCCTGTAATCAATGAATGGAGCAGTAATAAGCGAGTGCCACCACCACCACTACTATAGACAGTGAATGGAGTGGTAGTGACCGAGTGTGACCACCACTACTATAGACAGTGAATGGAGCAGTAGTGAGCGTGTGCCATCACCACTACTATAGACAGTGAATGGAGCGGTAGTGAGCGAGTGTCCCCACCACTACTATAGACAGTGAATGGAGCGGTAGTGAGCATGTGCGACCACCTCATATAGACAGTGAATGGAGCGGTAGTGAGCGAGTGCCCCCACCACTACTATAGACAGTGAATGGAGCGGTAGTGAGCGTGTGCGACCACCACTACTATAGATAGTGAACGGAGCGGTACTGAGCGTGTGCCATCACCACTACTATAAACAGTGAATGGAGCGGTAGTGAGCGAGTGCCCCCACCACTACTATAGACAGTGAACGGAGCGGTAGTGAGCGTGTGCCATCACCACTACTATAGACAGTGAATGGAGCGGTAGTGAGCATGTGCGACCACCTCCTATAGACAGTGAATGGAGCGGTAGTGAGCGAGTGCGACCACCTCCTATAGACAGTGAATGGAGCGGTAGTGAGCGTGTGCCATCACCACTACTATAGACAGTGAATGGAGCGGTAGTGAGCGTGTGCGACCACCACTACTATAGATAGTGAACGGAGCGGTACTGAGCGTGTGCCATCACCACTACTATAAACAGTGAATGGAGTGGTACTGAGCGTGTGCGACCACCACTACTATAGACAGTGAACGGAGCGGTACTGAGCGTCTGCCATCACCACTACTATAGACAGTGAATGGAGTGGTACTGAGCGTGTGCGACCACCTCATATAGACAGTGAATGGATAGGGACATATTTATTGGGATTTCTTCAGTATTCCTGATTCTTAGAAATCCAAGCTAAGCCCAGGAGCAGAACTTACTGTCGTCCACAGAGCCGCTTCTACACAAGACAAATCTCAGTTATCTCTGAAGTGGTGGGAAGCGCTTTGTGAAGCCACAAGACCCTCAACTCTGCTTCTCCTGAGCCGGAGGCTCCACTTAAAAGAACATGAAACGATGGCGTCAGGATAAGATGTCTACAATGTTGTGTTTGGCCTTCAGAAGGCAGCGGAGACCTAATTACACTACGAGTCCAAACATGAGATGAGAAGGAATTGATTAATTATTCTGGATAAAGTGGGAATATTGCGATAGCGATCTATTTGTCTCATATCCATCCATTAACCATGTAATTAAGGCATGTGGGACCCTCAATTAAGCAGCATACGGATCCAATGAGGTCTGTTCGGTGGTCCCAATGAGGTCTGTTCGGTGGTCCCAATGAGGTCTGAGTTGTGGATACATATAGGGGGCGCTCTGTTCCTCTGTTCCGAAGTCTATGGAGTCACTAGCTCAGCTATCCATAACTCCCATAGACAGTAATGGACAGGACCACAGGCACATGTGGCTACTAGAGGGGGTAAAAGTGGGGTTTTAGGGAAGGCATGGGGGGCATCAATTTTTTGGCTGCAATGTTTCCACCAATCCTAGTCTGCCCTAGGCCATTCCTCCCCTTACAGTAACAGATCGATCTCTTACAGCGACATCCAGATCTGCTCCGGCCTCGATCAGCATCTGCACCATGGCCTCATCTCCGGCAGCGCAGGCGTACATCAGCGGGGTCAGACCCTGGAAAACCACAGACGAGGTCAATGCAATGACCCTGACATTCTGTCATATAGAGGATTATCCCCTCTTCAGATGGAGAAGAACTACAAGTCACAGCATTATTGGCAGAAAAAGACAACTTGTAGATGTAACTTTACAGTGTCAGCCCTTATTGGACAGGGTTGGACTGTGTTGTGACCACCCCAATCCACAAAAGCAAACAAGTAACAATCACTTTTTCAAGTTTTCATACATTTCCAGGAGGAATAACAGATGAAACTGTACAATGCCGCCTTTTAGAAACAGATTCTTCAACGTTTTTATTTTCTGGGCAATATTACTAAACTATGGCCTCATCTCCGGCAGTGCAGAAATAGAGGAGAAATATCAGGAGGGCGGACAGGGCCCTTTTAAGCTGAGAAGAGAATAAAGGAGAATGATGTCGACTATTCACCTGGTCATCCATAGTGTTAATGCCTTCGGGCCCCAGTGCTCGCACTGCCTGGGGGATAAGGTCGGTGCGACCACAGTTCAGCATTCGGAAGCCCAAGTCCTGCTGGAAACGTTCAGTGGCCGCTGCGGCATCCAGACGTCTGAGGGAACTGACGCAGCATTCAGGCCTGGGAGAGGAGGAAATAAGGAGAAATGAAAAAAAAAAGTGTAAATCGATGCTGGAATACAAAATAAGGGAAGGCCCAAAAGGCAAAACAGAGCACACCATCCGGATCTAGCAGGGCTGTCCCAAATTTGAGCAGTTGTCCCAGGTGGCCGGGGGGGGGAGTCCCAACTTCAGCTATATCTGGCCAGGGTGGATAAAAATCTATGTTTTTTTAAAAAAAATCAAAAAATCGGATTTTTTTGATTTAAATCGGATTTTTTTTATTTAAATCGGATTTTTTTCAATAAACTGCTTTTTGAGGAAAATATTTTACCATCCAAAGGTTCTTCCATCATGAGATAAAGCTGAGTTGTTTAACTCAGTAGAATAAAGGCTGTATATGTGTAACATTCACAATGCCATGCTCTTCCAGAGGTTTCTGTAGGATGCTGACTATCCAACAAGTTTGGGCATGTCAACTGAATGGAAAAAGAAACTAAACCAAAAGTGAAACCAAGCTAGAAGTGTGGAATTAAAGGGGCAGTATGAACAAAATGTGGAGGCTATTAATAGTTTATACAATTAAGACATGCTGCTTTTAAACACCTACCTATTGCCATATAGTAAAACAAAAAAGATTTTTACTTACTTTGGGGTCCCCCCCTCACCCTGGCGTTAGATCGTTGCCCCTACTTTCGTCCGTGTAACTATGGGCGCACATGCGCACTGCTCTCACTTCTCATTTTAATCGTGATTTATATTAAAAAAAACCTTTTGATTTAAATCAGTGATTTAAATCATGATTTAAATCATGATTTAAATCGATCCGATTTAAATAGAAAAAAATCTTTTGATTTAAATCGTGATTTAAATCATGATTTAAATCGGCGTGATTTAAATCAATCCACCCTGTATCTGGCCCCACACAACACAGTTATAGCTGAATACAGCCTTGGATCTTTAATCCACTATTTTGTCTGGGTAGAGACTCAAGGACCTTTAGGTCACATACATTTAATCCTCAGGTCACGCGAGTGGGCAGCCAGGCACCAATGCAGGGGGTGCATGTGTGGGGGAATGTACTGTAGGGACATCATACTGTGTGTGGGGGAATGTACTGTGGGGACATCATACTGTGTGTGGGGGAATGTACTGTGGAGACATCATACTGTGTGTGGGGGAATGTACTGTGGAGACATCATACTGTGTGTGGAGGAATGTACTGTGGAGACATCATACTGTGTGTGGGGGAATGTACTGTGGAGACATCATACTGTGTGTGGAGGAATGTACTGTGGGGACATCATACTGTGTGTGGGGGAATGTACTGTGGAGACATCATACTGTGTGTGGAGGAATGTACTGTGGGGACATCATACTGTGTGTGGGGGGATGTACTGTGGAGACATCATACTGTGTGTGGGGGAATGTACTGTGGGGACATCATACTGTGTGTGGGGGGAATGTACTGTGGGGACATCATATTGTGTGGTAATTCTAAAGGACTTCACTATTCAATATTTCTGTGTGGTTACATATAAAGAGTGGGCTTGGTTAGAGAAGTGGTTTAGCGAAAAATAGAAATTACCACGGTCTTTCATAGTTGTGCGGTATCACACACCCGACAGAAGGCCAAAAGGTATCATACCCCTAATGAGGGTCCAGGTGAATGGCCTCAGGGTTTCACACCCCAGCTGAAGACTCCTCAGAAGGACCAGAGGTTATCACACTCCAGATAAATCGGTATCAAGGTGATGAATGATGATATGTTGGCAACACATAGCAGTAATGACCAAACACCTGAGGATGCCAACTTGTGGCAATCATTTCCACCATGTAGACGACCAATGTCATCGAAAACGCTCTGTGTTGTAACGCCATCTTTGTGGCTGGGGGAATGTACTGTGGGGACATCATACTGTGTGTGGGGGAATGTACTGTGAGGACATCATACTGTATGTGGGGGGAATGTACTGTGAGGACATCATACTGTGTGTGGGGGAATGTACTGTGGGGACATCATACTGTGTGTGGGGGAATGTACTGTAGGGACATGATAGTGTGTGTGGGGAATGTACTGTGAGGACATCATACTGTGTGTGGGGGAATGTACTGTGGAGACATCATACTGTGTGTGGAGGAATGTACTGTGGAGACATCATACTGTATGTGGGGGGAATGTACTGTGGGGATATCATACTGTGTGGGGGGAATGTACTGTGGGGACATCATACTGTGTGTGGGGGAATGTACTGTGAGGATATCATACTGTATGTGGGGGGAATGTACTGTGAGGACATCATACTGTGTGTGGGGGAATGTACTGTGGGGACATCATACTGTGTGTGGGGGAATGTACTGTAGGGACATGATAGTGTGTGTGGGGAATGTACTGTGAGGACATCATACTGTGTGTGGGGGGAATGTACTGTGAGGACATCATACTTTGTGTGGGGGAATGTACTGTGGGGACATCATACTGTGTGTGGGGGAGTGTACTGTGGGGACATCATACTGTGTGTGTGGGGAATGTACTGTGAGGACATCATACTGTGTGTGGGGGGAATGTCCTGTGGGGACATCATACTGTGTGTGGGGGGGATGTACTGCGGGGACATTATACTGTGTGTGGGAGGAATGTACTGTGGAGACATCATACTGTGTGTGGGAGGAATGTACTGTGGAGACATCATACTGTGTGTGGGAGGAATGTACTGTGGGGACATCATACTGTGTGTGGAGGAATGTACTGTGGAGACATCATACTGTGTGTGGGGGAATGTACTGTGGAGACATCATACTGTGTGTGGAGGAATGTACTGTGGGGACATCATACTGTGTGTGGGGCGATGTACTGTGGAGACATCATGCTGTGTGTGGGGGAATGTACTGTGGGGACATCATACTGTGTGTGGGGGAATGTACTGTGGGGACATCATACTGTGTGTGGAGGAATGTACTGTGGGGACATCATACTGTGTGTGGAGGAATGTACTGTGGAGACATCATACTGTGTGTGGGGGAATGTACTGTGGGGACATCATACTGTGTGTGGGGGAATGTACTGTGGGGACATCATACTGTGTGTGGGGGAATGTACTGTGGGGACATCATATTGTGTGGTAATTCTAAAGGACTTCACTATTCAATATTTCTGTGTGGTTACATATAAAGAGTGGGCTTGGTTAGAGAAGTGGTTTAGCGAAAAATAGAAATTACCACGGTCTTTCATAGTTGTGCGGTATCACACACCCGACAGAAGGCCAAAAGGTATCATACCCCTAATGAGGGTCCAGGTGAATGGCCTCAGGGTTTCACACCCCAGCTGAAGACTCCTCAGAAGGACCAGAGGTTATCACACTCCAGATAAATCGGTACCAAGGTGATGAATGATGATATGTTGGCAACACATAGCAGTAATGACCAAACACCTGAGGATGCCAACTTGTGGCAATCATTTCCACCATGTAGGCGACCAATGTCATCGACAACGCTCTGTGTTGTAACGCCATCTTTGTGGCTGGGGGAATGTACTGTGGGGACATCATACTGTGTGTGGGGGAATGTACTGTGAGGACATCATACTGTATGTGGGGGGAATGTACTGTGAGGACATCATACTGTGTGTGGGGGAATGTACTGTAGGGACATCATACTGTGTGTGGGTGAATGTACTGTAGGGACATGATAGTGTGTGTGGGGAATGTACTGTGAGGACATCATACTGTGTGTGGGGGAATGTACTGTGGAGACATCATACTGTGTGTGGAGGAATGTACTGTGGAGACATCATACTGTATGTGGGGGGAATGTACTGTGGGGATATCATACTGTGTGGGGGGAATGTACTGTGGGGACATCATATTGTGTGTGGGGGAATGTACTGTGGGGACATCATACTGTGTGTGGGGGAATGTACTGTGAGGATATCATACTGTATGTGGGGGGAATGTACTGTGAGGACATCATACTGTGTGTGGGGGAATGTACTGTGGGGACATCATACTGTGTGTGGGTGAATGTACTGTAGGGACATGATAGTGTGTGTGGGGAATGTACTGTGAGGACATCATACTGTGTGTGGGGGAATGTACTGTGGAGACATCATACTGTGTGTGGAGGAATGTACTGTGGAGACATCATACTGTATGTGGGGGGAATGTACTGTGGGGATATCATACTGTGTGGGGGGAATGTACTGTGGGGACATCATATTGTGTGTGGGGGAATGTACTGTGGGGACATCATACTGTGTGTGGGGGAATGTACTGTGAGGATATCATACTGTATGTGGGGGGAATGTACTGTGAGGACATCATACTGTGTGTGGGGGAATGTACTGTGGGGACATCATACTGTGTGTGGGGGAATGTACTGTAGGGACATGATAGTGTGTGTGGGGAATGTACTGTGAGGACATCATACTGTGTGTGGGGGAATGTACTGTGGAGACATCATACTGTGTGTGGAGGAATGTACTGTGGAGACATCATACTGTATGTGGGGGGAATGTACTGTGGGGATATCATACTGTGTGGGGGGAATGTACTGTGGGGACATCATATTGTGTGTGGGGGAATGTACTGTGGGGACATCATACTGTGTGTGGGGGAATGTACTGTGAGGATATCATACTGTATGTGGGGGGAATGTACTGTGAGGACATCATACTGTGTGTGGGGGAATGTACTGTGGGGACATCATACTGTGTGTGGGGGAATGTACTGTAGGGACATGATAGTGTGTGTGGGGAATGTACTGTGAGGACATCATACTGTGTGTGGGGGGAATGTACTGTGAGGACATCATACTGTGTGTGGGAGGAATGTACTGTGGAGACATCATACTGTGTGTGGGGGGAATGTACTGCGGGGACATTATACTGTGTGTGGGAGGAATGTACTGTGGAGACATCATACTGTGTGTGGGAGGAATGTACTGTGGGGACATCATACTGTGTGTGGAGGAATGTACTGTGGAGACATCATACTGTGTGTGGGGGAATGTACTGTGGGGACATCATACTGTGTGTGGGGGGGGGATGTACTGTAGAGCCATCATACTGTGTGTGGGGGAATGTACTGTGGAGACATCATACTGTGTGTGGAGGAATGTACTGTGGGGACATCATACTGTGTGTGGGGGGATGTACTGTGGAGACATCATGCTGTGTGTGGAGGAATGTACTGTGGAGACATCATACTGTGTGTGGGGGAATGTACTGTGGGGACATCATACGGTGTGTGGGGGAATGTACTGTGGGGACATCATACTGTGTGTGGGGGGGGATGTACTGTAGAGCCATCATACTGTGTGTGGGGGAATGTACTGTGGGGACATCATACTGTGTGTGGGGGGATGTACTGTGGAGACATCATGCTGTGTGTGGAGGAATGTACTGTGGACACATCATACTGTGTGTGGGGGAATGTACTGTGGGGACATCATACTGTGTGTGGGGGGAATGTACTGTGGGGACATCATATTGTGTGGTAATTCTAAAGGACTTCACTATTCAATATTTCTGTGTGGTTACATATAAAGAGTGGGCTTGGTTAGAGAAGTGGTTTAGCGAAAAATAGAAATTACCACGGTCTTTCATAGTTGTGCGGTATCACACACCCGACAGAAGGCCAAAAGGTATCATACCCCTAATGAGGGTCCAGGTGAATGGCCTCAGGGTTTCACACCCCAGCTGAAGACTCCTCAGAAGGACCAGAGGTTATCACACTCCAAATAAATCGGTATCAAGGTGATGAATGATGATATGTTGGCAACACATAGCAGTAATGACCAAACACCTGAGGACGCCAACTTGTGGCAATCATTTCCACCATGTAGGCGACCAATGTCATCGACAACGCTCTGTGTTGTAACGCCATCTTTGTGGCTGCAGATAAACCTTGTGTTGTTGGCCACTTATGATGAGCTTCGGCCATTGCTGATGGTGGTGCTAGGACTTACTTCAGCTGTCGTGGTTCACAGTCCAGTCCTGGGAGGAGTAATCTTGCCGTCTGCCTGATGTCATCGGCGTCCACAGTCAGGCTGCGGCGATGTTCTGCATACGTAATAGCCACGCGCATCCACTCCATTAGTGGGGGCAACAAGATGAACGGCCTGAAAAACAGCAGCATGATAGCAGGGATCTGGCAGGTAGAGGGAATCCTGCTCTTTTAGGGCTTACGAAAGGGGTTTCCTTAAACTAATGGATGCAACTGTAGCAAAACCCAAGCTATGAGAACTATCAGAGTTTCAGGATTTAACATAAAAATGTTCCCATTCACTGAAAGCAAGCAGAGATCTTGTAAATGGTAACAAGGGCGATTCCAAACGGGCAATGATACAACGTTACATGTCGCTGGATTCATCGCCCCAATCACCCCCAGGGCAATGTGCGGCATCTAATCTTGGGGGCCCAGGATTTGCTTTGGCAGGAAATGTCAGGGATTCTTTATACCGGCTCATAAACTTACAGACAAAACCCCATTATGCCACAAATCTGCCCCCATTCCCGCTGACAGAAGCCTCCGATAATAGCAACACACATTTTTTAGATTTGTATTGCAGGCCTCGGTGGGTTTGCGCCGGGCTACCTCCTGCTGACGGCCGACTACTGGCATAAGACATGGAGGTTGTTGCTGACGTTGCTCTGTGGTCCTGTAATTTAACAGCCTCCCTCTCTCCGGGCAGGAATTCCAGGGACACTTCAAATGGAATTTCAGCCATAAATTTACAAGTAAAAGTATTCTGAGCAAATCTGGAAAGGCCCAAAAATCAGGGAAAACAGATAAAGAGATGAAGAGACAAAAAAGAAGAGCTCCTAGAAAAAAATACTCTCAAGATGTTTTCCTTTTCTAAAAGTTCCATTAAATTGTCAAATTTGGGTAAAATCCAACAAACCTGCTTTCCTAAATAACATATCAAAGGCAAAGTATAGCTGAGGGAGCTACGGCCCGTTCTAGGGGAACTGAGGCTGCAGTCACCGGAGTCGGCACTGGGGGAACTGAGGCTGCAGTCACCGGAGTCGGCACTGGGGGCACTGGGGCTGCAGTCACCGGAGTCGGCACTGGGGGAACTGGGGCTGCAGTCACCGGAGTCGGCACTGGGGCTGCAGTCACCGGAGTCGGCACTGGGGGAACTGGGGTTGCAGTCACCATAGTCGGCACTGGGGTTGCAGTCACCATAGTCGGCACTGGGGCTGCAGTCACCATAGTTGGCACTGGGGCTGCAGTCACCATAGTCGGCACTGGGGCTGCAGTCACCATAGTCGGCACTGGGGCTGCAGTCACCATAGTCGGCACTGGGGCTGCAGTCACCATAGTCGGCACTGGGGCTGCAGTCACCATAGTCGGCACTGGGGCTGCAGTCACCATAGTCGGCACTGGGGCTGCAGTCACCATAGTCGGCACTGGGGGAACTGGGGTTGCAGTCACCATAGTCGGCACTGGGGCTGCAGTCACCGTAGTCGGCACTGGGAGCACTGGGGTTGCAGTCACCGTAGTTGGCACTGGGGTTGCAGTCACCGTAGTCGGCACTGGGGGAACTGGGGTTGCAGTCACCTTAGTCGGCACTGGGGGAACTGGGGTTGCAGTCACCGTAGTCAACACTGGGGGAACTGGGGCTGCAGTGACCGTAGTCAGCACTGGGGGAACTGGGGCTGCAGTCACTGTGGTTGGCACGGAGGCTGCAGTCTTCATAGTCGACAATGGGGGAACTGGGGCTGCAGTTACCACAGTTGGCACTGGGGCTGCTGTCACCGTAGTCAGAACTGGGGGAACTGGGGCTGCAGTTACCGTAGTCGACACTGGAGAAACTGGGGCTGCAGTCACCGTAGTCGGCACTGGGGGCACTGGGGCTGCAGTCACCGTAGTCGGCACTGGGGGCACTGGGGCTGCAGTCACCGTAGTCGGCACTGGGGGAACTGGGGCTGCAGTCACCGTAGTCGGCACTGGGGGAACTGGGGTTGCAGTCACCGTAGTCAACACTGGGGGAACTGGGGCTGCAGTGACCGTAGTCGGCACTGGGGGAACTGGGGTTGCAGTCACCTTAGTCGGCACTGGGGGAACTGGGGTTGCAGTCACCGTAGTCAACACTGGGGGAACTGGGGCTGCAGTGACCGTAGTCAGCACTGGGGGAACTGGGGCTGCAGTCACTGTGGTTGGCACGGAGGCTGCAGTCTTCATAGTCGACAATGGGGGAACTGGGGCTGCAGTTACCACAGTTGGCACTGGGGCTGCTGTCACCGTAGTCAGAACTGGGGGAACTGGGGCTGCAGTTACCGTAGTCGACACTGGAGAAACTGGGGCTGCAGTCACCGTAGTCGGCACTGGGGGCACTGGGGCTGCAGTCACCGTAGTCGGCACTGGGGGCACTGGGGCTGCAGTCACCGTAGTCGGCACTGGGGGAACTGGGGCTGCAGTCACCGTAGTCGGCACTGGGGGAACTGGGGCTGCAGTCACCGTAGTCGGCACTGGGGGAACTGGGGCTGAAGTCATCGTAGTCGGCACTGGGGCTGCAGTTACTGTAGTCGGCACTGGGAACACTGGGGCTGCAGTCACTGTTGTCGGCACTGGGGGCACTGTGACATCATGCGCTCCCATCGATTGTACGCTGAAGTCCGCTGCCGGCTTCAGAAGAAGACGCCGCGCAGCGGGGGAGCGGAGGGAAAGTGAGTATAACTGTTTTTTTCTATGCACTACACTAAGAACAGCGGCAGAATAGGAGATATACAGTGGCCGACAAAAATATTCACACACCCCGCCCCCCTTGGCATATTTCATGTTTTGCTACCTCATAATATGGAATTTCTATCTATATATATATATATATATATATATATATATATATATATATATATATATATATATATATACATACATATATATATATATATATATATGGGCCTCTTCTACCATCACATGCAATGTATACCTACGTGTGATAGATGTATAGTGCCCCCCCAGGAACCAATATGTTTGCAGACCCTAAATCTTTGACTCTGCAGATATCAGTGCCCAGCAGCCCGCTGCCTGCAGGGGCTTCTTACCTCTCGTTGTGAAGGGACATTCTAGGTGGGTCCAAGTTTGGATTTTCCATGGATTCCATCTGAGAGCAGCGCAGGAAATAGTAAAGTGTGTGCAGGGAGTCTGGAGACCAGGTGATGTGTTGCTGGGGATGGCGAGTTTGCCGTGCGGGGCTCATGCCAGGTCTGGGCGTGTTCAGACATTGCATATGATGCATGGCACGGGACACCAGGTCACCTGAGGAGGCAATGCAAAGAGACGTTGGACAACATTTTTTGGTGTTACAGGTGATACACATTGGACCGGCCAATCATCTAATGTGTATGGAGGTGACCTGACGTCAGAATGAAGGATGGAGCAGGTGGATTTCAACATGCCCCATCCTTTATGTTCAAAGGTCAGATAAGCCGCTGCCAGAAAAGCCATGCAGCCCCCTACGTCCCCATGTATGCAGATATAACCGGTGTGATTCCGAGATATATGGGTCAATCATAAAGTGTCCAACGTGTAGATCCGGCCTCGGCTCATGTCATTATACTGTACTTACTCAACTCCGAGATGCTCCCGACACAGGTGGCGAGCAGCGACTGCTCCAAAGTGCGTAGTTCAAGGTGCGTGTAGGCATCGCTAGCGTCATCTCGCTCTAAAGAATTGTCTTTATAGGGACTGAAGTATGGCGGAAGGGAGAGGACCCCTAAAGAGAAAGAGACAGAGTTAGCTCCCCCGAATAGTGACTGCAGGGGGTTTGGAACTCTGTAACAGAAACACACAACTTAAACAAATATTATAAAACATTTATATTGGCCTGTAAACCTGAAGCAGATGTGAACTATTAATTACAGGACATGTCTGAACATCTCACACAGCAATTCAGAAAAGTACGATAGTGATTACACACAAAGTCATCTTCTGCTTCTGACCATAAAATGGGCATAATAATAATATTAGAAAATACCTCCAATTAGAAATGTAGTATAGTTCTTCTGATAAGCTATGTCACATACCCCATGTACAAGGCATTGCAGTAACTTAGGCATCCATGGTTACAATCACTAACAACTAACTGTCACCATGAGTGGTCTTAACCATGGATACCTGGGCTACTGTAATGTCCTACACAAGGAGAAAGCAACTTAGCTTATCAGAAGAATTATACTACATTTCTAATTGCAGGTATTTGCCAATATTATGAATATGACACCTACTAAATATTGGGATAAGATCTTGGAGATGAGAATATCCTTTTAATTATCAATTATTTTCCATTTTCAAGATAATGGTGACTGTCAGAGAACCCTCAACATATCTAGTCCTGCCCTCAACTGAGAAGTCTGGGCAATCGTCTATGATAGTGTTTGTCCTCACGGCCCCCAAAAAGCCATGTTTTCAGGATTTCCTTAGTATTGCAAAAGTGATGGGATTATTATTAAGACATCAGAAACTGCGACAGGTTCTCTCATCTGTGCAATACTAAGGAAATCCGGAAAACATGATTTGTTGGGGGCCATGAAACAATGGTCTATAAGATACACTGAGTAGACTGATACATTGTTACATTGTAGCAACTTGCTGCTGATTTGTTCTCTGCACTGGATACAATTGTATCTACGTCTTTAGGAACACTGCCTATTTTAGAGCATTATTTTTATTATTGATCAACAACTATGTTCTCAATCAACCCAAAAGACTCATAAATATCAAAGCTTAATATTTTTGGAAGTTGGAGTGGTTTTTTTTAGATTTGGCTATCTTAGGAGGATATCTGTTTGTGCAGGTAACTATTACTGTGCAGAATTATTAGGCAACTTAATAAAAACCAAATATATTCCTATCTCACTTGTTTATTTTCACCAGGTAAACCAATATACTGTAGCTGCACAAAATTTAGAAATAAACATTTCTAACATGCAAAAACAAAACCCCCAAAAATGAGTGCCCAATATAGCCCCCTTTCTTTATGATGACACTCGGCAGCCTCCATCCATAGATTCTGTCAGTTGCTTGATCTGTTTACGACCAACATTGCGTGCAGCAGCCACCACAGTCTCCCAGACACTGTTCCGAGAGGTGGACTGTTTTCCCTCCCTGTAGATCTCACGTTTTATGAGGGACCACAGGTTCTCTATGGGGTTCAGATCAGGTGAACAAGGGGGCCATGTCATTATTTTTTCTTCTTTGAGACCTTTACTGGCCAGCCACGCTGTGGAGTAGTTGGAGGCATGTGATGGAGCATTGTCCTGCATGAAAATCCTGTTTTCCTTGAACGATACCGACTTCTTCCTGTACCACTGCTTGAAGAAGTTGTCTTCCAGAAACTGGCAGTAGGTCTGGGAGTTGATCTTCACTCCATCCTCAACCAGAAAAGGTCCCACAAGTTAATTATTGATGATCCCAGCCCATACCAGTACCCCACCTCCACCTTGCTGGCGTCTGAGTCGGAGTGGAGCTCTCTGCCCTTTACTGATCCAGCCTCTGGCCCATCCATCTGGCCCATCAAGAGTCACTCTCATTTCATCAGTCCAGAAAACCTTTGAAACGTCAGTCTTAAGATATTTCTTGGCCCAGTCTTGACGTTTTATCTTATGTTTCCTGTACAAAGGTGGTCGTTTTTCAGCCTTCCTTACCTTGGCCATGTCCCTGAATATCGCACACCTTGTGCTTTTTGTTACTCCAGTAACGTTGCAGCTCTGAAATATGGCAAAACTGGTGGCAAATGGCATCTTGGCAGCTTCACGCTTGATTTTCCTCAATTCATGGGCAGTTATTTTGCGCGTTTTTTGCCCAACATGCTTCTTGCGACCCTGTTGACTATTTGCCATAAAACGCTTGATTGTTCGGTGATCACACTTCAAAAGTTTGGCAATTTCAAGACTGTTGCATCCCTCTGCAAGACATCTCACAATTGTGGACTTTTCAGAGCCCATCAAATCTCTCTTCTGACCCATTTTGCCAAAGGAAAGGAAGTTGCTTAATAATTAAGCACACCTTATATAGGGTTTTGATGTCATTAGATAACACCCCTCCTCATTACAGAGATGCACATCACCTGATTTACTTAATTGGCAGTTGGCTCTCAAGCCTGAACAGCTTGGAGTAGGACAACATGTATAAAAAGTATCATGTGATCAAAATACAACTTGCCGAATAATTCTGCACACAGTGTATATATATATGTGCATCCAGTATGCCTAATATGTGAGCACCTATGTCTGTACTTAATGGCCCCAGACGGTAGAGCAAGGCATTATGGTTATAAAATTATATAATATGTCCATTTCCTCAGAAAGGAGACATGAATAACCTGCTGGCCCCCCGCCCAACTTTTATTTCATTCCACTGTACAAAAAAAAAAAAAGAACAAAAACCAAGAAGGTTTTTCAATTCCAAAAGTCAAGGATAAGAATATGTGTTTCCAAATATCTCTGCGAGTCAGGAGCACTAATAACTTCAGCAGACGGGGAAAGTATTCTGAGAAAATCTTTTCAGGGGAAGTTGTATATGGCTGAAGCATTAATGGTTACTCCATACAATGGGGGTGCTACTGCTGGGTACTAAATGTCAGTTTACAAATTTGTTGCTTCCCATGACGGGGATGGCAAACTGTCCTCTACCCACTGGCGGACACAGACAGAAGAGGCCCCTGTGCAAAAACACTATATGGGCCCTTACCAGTCCGATAGGTCCTCATAATGCACAATCCAACTTGTTTTGGGGTAGCTGTGGATCCCATTACCATTCCCCTGCCTCCCCCATTATATGCACATTGCTGACCTGCTCTATCACTCAGTTTGGCAGATTTACTGATCATGTCCACTATTTTGACTAGACAGTCTGAAAACCTGCCCAATATATCACCGTAGCTCATCGTGAATTATACATTTGGCGCATCTTTAGACACTATGCTTTTGGTTTTTGGTGTTTTTTTCTGTCTTACTAGATTTTGGATCATTTTCCATCATGGTTTTGTCGACTACACTTTAAAAAGTGGCTAAACCACATAATAAATAGGTTCAATGCCAGATGGGACAATTTGTGCCAAAATGCATCAAAATTTGATACAAGGTTAAGGCACAACCACAAATGTAAATCTGCCTCATGGGATAACTGGTTAATTTACAGGGTTGAAGTGTCCATATACAATAGATAAAAACTGGATCGGCTGACCATCTAATGCTTGTGACAGTCCCTAGACAAGTTATATTGGGGGACATTTGGACCTGCTGATTGGAAACCAAGATCCTTGTGATGGGCCGCTGTCGAGCGATCTTGTTTATGGGGGAAGACGGGACAAATTACCATCGGCAGAGCGATAGTTGGGGTTGACTGATGTCAATATAGGGATACATTAGTCCAGTTCCTGATCCTACTCGTGATTTTCGCCCAATCAAGTCTGGAAATACCCATCTATAGTTGGGGTTTTTACAAGCCCTACTACTTTTTGGCCTCTTCTGCCGAATTGTTTGTGAAAAATCAAGACAATTTTGGCACATTTTGGATAGTCTCCGATAATGAGCAACTAGTGCGTTGCATGGTTTCAGGACACAGAACAGTTGGTGTGAATTAATTCATAATTGTTAATGGATGCTCAAATCTTGGTCAGGGAAGAGCTGAAGTGCACATATAAAGGGCCCCTTGTCAGCAGCTATGGCTGTGCTGTAGTTATGCCCATGAGTTCTCTGGCATTATTATATATGGATTATAGTACACCTGAGTGCAGGTAACACAGCGCGGTGCTGCTGCAAACCTAAGACCCAAGCTACAATGCCGACCTCTGTGGCGCTATACACAGGGCAGCACAGACAAGTCATTAGTAGGGAGCACAATAGCAAAAGAGAATTGAGCTGGCATTGCAGACAGGCTCTTTGTGCTGCAGATTAACCAAGCCGACCGCGGGGGAGCGCATTCTGCAGGATGCTCACATGAAGCGTGCACATACAGGGAGATAATGCTGCTCTCAGAGGGATCTTATAGCATCTGCAGGCAAAGATACAGACAAAATATCAAGTACAATACGAGGAATTAGCATTTCATGTCGGCTCAGCCTGTCAACGCTGTATGAAGCCCCCCAGAGGTTAAGTGTCCCCAGCTGCACGCTTCCTGCCAAGCTTTCCTTCTGCCCCAGAACTAACTAAAGCGCTAAATAAAATAATGTTCAAGTTTACAGAAGTCAGAAAATCCAGGAGTCTAAATCTGAAATTTATCATCATGTAATAATGGAAAAATGGGACTTTATTGCACAATAAAGCAGAGTACAACATTATTTTTAAGCAGTACTGATCCTGAATTACATCCTGTATTATACTGCAGAGCTGCAATCACTATTCTGCTGGTGCAGTCACTGTGTACATACATTACATTACTGATCCTGAGTTACATCCTGTTTTATACCCCAGAGCTGCACTCACTATTCTGCTGGTGCAGTCACTGTGTACATACATTACATTACTGATCCTGAGCTACATCCTGTATTATACTCCACAGCTGCACTCACTATTCTGCTGGTGCAGTCACGGTGTACATACATTACATTACTGATCCTGAGTTACCTCCTGTATTATACCCCAGAGCTGCACTCACTATTCTGCTGGTGCAGTCACTGTGTACATGCATTACTGATCCTGAGTTACATCCTGTATTATACCCCAGAGCTGCACTCACTATTCTGCTGGTGCAGTCACTGTGTACATACATTACTGATCCTGAGTTACTTCCTGTATTATACTCCAGAGCTGCACTCACTATTCTGCTGGTGCAGTCACTGTGTACATACATTACATTACTGATCCTGAGTTACATCCTGTATTATACCCCAGAGCTGCACTTACTATGCTGCTGGTGCAGTCACTGTGTAAATACATTACATTACTGATCCTGAGTTACATCCTGTATTATACTCCAGAGCTGCACTCACTATTCTGCTGGTGCAGTCACGGTGTACATACATTACTGATCCTGAGTTACATCCTGTATCATACTCCAGAGCTGCACTCACTATTCTGCTGGTGCAGTCAATGTGTACATACATTACATTACTGATCCTGAGTTACATCCTGTATTATACCCCACAGCTGCACTCACTATTTTGCTGGTGCAGTCACTGTGTACATACATTACATTACTGATCCTGAGTTACATCCTGTATTATACTCCAGAGCTGCACTCACTATTCTGCTGGTGCAGTCACAGTGTACATACATTACATTACTGATCCTGAGTTACATCCTGTATTATACTCCAGAGCTGCACTCACTATTCTGCTGGTGCAGTCACTATGTACATACATTACATTACTGATCCTGAGTTACATCCTGTATTATACCCCAGAGCTGCACTCACTATTCTGCTGGTGCAGTCACTGTGTACATACATTACATTACTGATCCTGAGTTACATCCTGTATTATACTCCAGAGCTGCACTCACTATTCTGCTGGTGTAGACATAATTTCTATGACTTTTTGGGCCTTTTGTAGGAGAGTATAGATTGACATGTTATGAACAATAACAACCTACAACCTGTTGAATCTCAGCTGTTACAGGTAAGTGCCGACAGCTGTAGGTTGCAGACCACTGATCTAAATAATTCATATCTAGGTTGATCTGAGTGTAAATAAGGACACAACATTTCAATCATCAGATCATTTGCTGCAACACAAGAACAGCGCTGAGATCAGGTAGATGAATAATCCGAGACTTTCTCTCTATATCCTCCACCTGTCCCGATGCACAAGCCAAGGAGACGAGCTGTTATTATCCTGCAGCCGCTAATCAAAGCCAGGTTATCTGACAGATGAACAAGAAGAGAAACACAGCTGCAAGACGCAGTACCTGCCCTAGGTAGAAGAACACCCCATGCAAGGGAACCTTTAAAGGGAATCTGTCACCAGGTTTTTGCCACCTAATCTAAAAGTGGCATAAGGTAGAGAAAGAGACCCTGATTGCAGCGATGTGACACTTACTAGGCTGCTTGCTATAGTTTTGTTAAAAAAAAATGGTGTCGTGTGTCGCACCCATACCGTTCAGTTATTGATGACCTAAGGATAGTCCTGGACGTCCCCTTTAAACAAATCTGGACCTAACCACAGTTTGCAGGAAGCTTCCCCTAGTGGTGGCTGTAGGTAGCAAGAAATTTGATTGGTAAATAGAACCTGTCAGCGCTTTGGCCAAATTTCTGTAATGCTGCATTGTGCCATTATCCTGTTATTCCTCAAGAGCCTGTGATATTCAGTATTTGCAATATTGTACTTTGTAGTATTAGATCAAGGTTATTGGATCTCAGGTTCACGTCTCCTGACTAATAATATATTTAAAAACGTAATAATAAAAAAAGCTAAACCCAACACCCTATTTCTCATCCAAAAAAAAAAAGAAAATAATAATAATAATAATTAAAAAAAAGAACATCTGGAAATGCTGCATCGATTAAAGTCTGGTCTCACAATATATATATGTATTTATCACATAAGGAAATCACTATAAAGAAAAAATTCAAAACTCAAAAATTGCTGCTAAAAATTGTAATAAAAAGTGATCAAAACATGGTATGTACCCCTTAGGCTGCGTGTCCACGCTCAGGATGGCCGGCGGTATCGCCGCAGCGGCGAAGCCGCTCGGCGCTAAGCCCCGCCCCCTTTCTGGGACGCGATCATGCCGGATGTGTACTGTACACATCCGGGATCATCGCACCCCTCGCCATAGGGCCCTGTGATATTACCTGCGGCGACGCAGCGTCGCCGCAGGTAGCACGGACATGCTGCGATCTGAAAAGACGCGCAGCATGTCCGGAATCGCAGGGCCGCCGCGTGCGGGTTTCCACGCATAGTGGACACGGGATTTCACAAAATCCCCTCCACTATGCTGGAACATCTGGACGCTGCGTGTTTGACGCTGCAGCGTCAATCACGCAGCGTTTACTTACCGTGGACACTCACCCTAAATGGCTATCATTAAAATGACAGTGCATCTTAAAAAAAAAAATCAAGCCCTCAAAACAGCTGTATCAAAAGAAAAAATAGAAAATGTATAAATGTATGTGTTAGAAAATGGCAACAAACTTTTTTTTTATTATTTCTTTGTTTAAACACTAAAATAATAAATTTAAAAATGACACAAATTTGCTATCGCCGCCATAGTACTGACCTGGAGAATTGTGTTCTCATGTCATCTGTAGTGCTCATTAAACTCCAGAAAAAAAGGAAACCCCAAAAAACAATTGTGGAATTTTGCTTTTTGGTGTTATTTTTTTCCCCCGTTTTACTCCACTTTGCACTTTACCCCGCTCTGTCAGACCATTAAATGACAAATTGAATGATGTCATTCAAAGCTAAAACAAGTTCTCATGCGGCTATGTTGATGGAAAAATAAAAGAGTTATTGCTCTTGGAAAAAGAAATAGAAAAAAAAAAAAGCGATAAACTGGCTGCGACCTTAAGGATTAATTGCTGACTTCCAGAGGATGGATAGGTCTAACACTGATTTTTCCCCATTAGAAAAGGACCATAATAGTTGCTATTCACTGCCAGCAAGCAGAGATTCTGAAAATAGTGAAATAAAAATAGATTTATAAAAATTGCTAATTTTGAATCTAATTACTCATTAGTTACATTTGCCGAAACAATGTAGCTTGTGTCCGGATAATTACAAGGCCAACATGAATAAAGCTATTGTGCCAATGGGTTTTCCTATAGAGTCCTGTGCACACAGGGTGACTATGCCCGCTGCCGGTGCACTGGGTCCGGCACACACAGGGTTATTGTGCCAGTGTTCGGCGCAGCCTTTGGCTTTGGCTCCTTCTCTTCCCGGCATCTGGACACAATTAATGTGTCCAGTGATCGGCACCGTTCACACTGCCCCATTTGTGCTTCTGATGCCAGAGCTGTGAAAATGTTATTAATATGGAAGCACATCTGTCTCCAGAGATGCGGCTAAGCCCACATTATTAACCCTTTCATGCCTCCCATCGAGGAGAACGAAGGCCTCGCCAAAGGGCTTGTGATTGCGCTGACAGATACAATGATCCCTTCTCTGTTGGGCAGAAACTGTAAAATTCATGTAAATATTTCATTCATTTCCTGGGAAGAAGAGACTCCGGCCACAAAGTATCTCTCCATGGAAAGAAACATGAAACCCAAGTCTCTCCATAACACTGAACATATATACAACTTTATAGACTTGTGATTAAGGGCCCCGGAGCACTACGGGTCAGCGAGGGGCCCCTAATGACTCTCATGATCATTCATCAATGGACTCAGCTCTTTTCTCTCTTAAAGTGCAATTTCGGATTGGATCATCCTTAAAGGATTTTTCTTTCAATTTTGGCACTTTTGTGGTTTAAGTTCTGACATCAGCGGCTCCTCCTCTATCCCATGCTCCCCTCAGATAGAAGATCTGGAAGAGTTACTTTAAAAGTGTGTAGAAGGTAATACCTTAATATTTTATAGAAGAATTTCATCACAAACTATAAATAGTAAAAATAAGAAGTGATTACATTCCAATCATAGCTACAGTAGTATATACAGCGAGTAATGGAGGGGCAGACATGAGCAGGATGCTACAATTAATAACGGAGGGTCCTAATTTGGGGAACATAAGTCCAGATTATCAATAATTGCAAACAACTGGGAGGTCAGAAATAGCTACACCAACTTTTTTTGCCCTTCCAATATTCATTTTTGCAAAGACCCAACTAAAATTATCATTGACTCAAACACTATGCCAATAATTAATAGCATTATACATCACTTTCATAGATATCTACAATATACCAATTAAGTAATAAAAATGAATATGTCTGCAGAATAGTGAGTGCAGCTCTGGAGTATAATACAGGATGTAACTCAGGATCAGTATTGTAATGTATGTACACAGTGACTGCACCAGCAGAATAGTGAGAGCAGCTCTGGGGTATAATACAGGAGGTAACTCAGGATCAGTAATGTATGTACACAGGGACTGCACCAGCAGAATAGTGAGTGCAGCTCTGGAGGATAATACAGGATGTAACTCAGGATCAGTAATGTAATGTATGTACACAGTGACTGCACCAGCAGAATAGTGAGAGCAGCTCTGGGGTATAATACAGGAGGTAACTCAGGATCAGTAATGTATGTACACAGGGACTGCACCAGCAGAATAGTGAGTGCAGCTCTGGGGTATAATACAGGATGTAACTCAGGATCAGTAATATAATGTATATACATAGTGACTGCACCAGCAGAATAGTGAGTGCAGCTCTGGAGTATAATACAGGATGTAACTCAGGATCAGTATTGTAATGTATGTACACAGTAACTGTACCAGCAGAATAGTGAGTGCAGCTCTGGGGTATAATACAGGAGGTAACTCAGGATCAGTACTGTAATGTATGTACACAGTGACTGCACCAGCAGAATAGTGAGCGCAGCTCTGGGGTATAATACAGGATGTAACTCAGGATCAGTAATATAATGTATATACATAGTGACTGCACCAGCAGAATAGTGAGTGCAGCTCTGAAGTATAATACAGGAGGTAACTCCGGATCAGTAATGTATGTACACAGTGACTGCACCAGCAGAATAGTGAGTGCAGTTCTGGGGTATAATACAGGATGTAACTCAGGATCAGTAATGTAATGTATGTACACAGTGACTGCACCAGCAGAACAGTGAGTGCAGCTCTGGGGTATAATAGAGGATGTAACTCAGGATCAGTACAGGATCAGTAATGTATGTACACAGTGACTGCACCAGCAGAATAGTGAGTGCAGCTCTGGAGTATAATACAGGATGTAACTCAGGATCAGTAATGTAATGTATGTACACAGTGACTGCACCAGCAGAATAGTGAGTGCAGCTCTGGAGTATAATACAAGATGTAACTCAGGATCAGTATTGTAATGTATGTACACAGTGACTGCACCAGCATAATAGTGAGTGCAGCTCTGGGGTATAATACAGGATGTAACTCAGGATCCTCTTTGCTATATCTTAAGCTGCAGATCTGGACCAGTGACTGTTCTCCGGCTGTAGTTACTGCACCTCACAGCACTTTCCATTACTTTCTCCCCAAACTGTAAACCATTCACGTTCCCTTAATATAATTAGGAATTGTCTTTAGTTCTTGCAGAATGAATGGAGTTAATGTGCGAAGGCCTGGACGCTGCAAAAAAGCTGTTTGTTTTATGAATTGTTCATTTCTGGGGAATATACACAGAGGTCTATGAGAATTTGCCCTTTATGCTGCGAACACACATAATTCTGTTCTCCTGGAAAAGCGGTGTGCGCCTGGCGGACAGGACACGACTGTATTCAGCGCCAAGCAGAAGGAAGCCCACGTATAATGACTTCCTGCAGAGCTGAAAGCAGGAGCTGTGTGTGCGGACCACAAGTGACACCCGACTGAGCTCCTGAGGAGGCAAGATGGGGGGAAACGGCACACCCGTGTACTCTGTGCAAGAGCAGCGGGAATCCAATCTGTGCATCACTATATACTCATGTATGTAACATGGAAACCCGGACCATTCATGCGCCAGTGATGGCCAGCCTGCCATATACACACATCTGTCCTGAGACTGGACCTGATCAACTCTTTATACTGCTGCTGGATCTAGCTGAGTGGACTATTACAAGTTTCTTAATGCTCCTGGTTCTGACAACTCTTCCTGCTATCCTTTCCTCAGTTTTAGGGCAGGTGCAGAAGGCCGTAGATTCTATCATCCGAGAGAATCTGTTTGATAATGCAAATAACACTCTGATCAGAGTGTGATCCGATTTTCTCGGAGAAGATGGAGAAAAAAAAATGTCTCCATCCTGTGAGTCAGTGGAAATTGGACTGCACTCAGATGTCATCCGAGTGCAGTCTGATTTTTACCAAGGACTCATTGTCTTGCATGGCCAAGTGCGATCCAAATATTGGATAAAACTCAGACATGCAGTGATTTTTTTTTTCACCTTGGACTCTGTCCGAGAGGAAAAGAAACATCAGACGTGTTCACGGCACCATAGACTAACATTGGTCCCAATGCAATCCGATGTGCTGTCGGTTTGCACTCGGACTGAAAATACAGTTGTCTGCACCTGCCCATAAAGATAGCATATATATGATCTAATGAAGGTAGTAGCACCCTAGATACACACAGAGCTCAGATCTAGCCAATATTGCATATAAAGATTGTGTAAATGAGGGAAAGAATGAAAACTGCACCCAGTCAGCACGGGGGGCGCTCTTACAGCCGCTAACTATGCACTGAATGGTGACTGACGTTTTGCTGGCCCACCCCTATCACCCAGAGTCTGAGGCTGCTGGGAGAAATAAAATTAGCTTCCTCCCGGGAGCGGGCGCTGATCAGCTTCAGATTGCTATTAACCCCATATCTGCAGGTTAATAGCGTTTTTTTACATAACGGGTTCCCTATAATCCTGCACTCTGATGAGAAATGTGTCTAACTGTATCCAGTCTATACAATGCCCTGCAAGACAGCTGGAACTCCACACTGACACATTGTTGCAGAAAACTGTTCACATCTGCAGCAGACAATTGTCTAGACTGGATACAATTGTAGCCATTTTTTTAGCAGAAAGCAGTGCTGGATATGTCTGGGGTTCTATGCGGATGTGTTGCAGAATTTTGCGACAAATACACAATAGTTGTTTTTTTTTCATCTCGTCGTCTTGCACCCTGCAGCAATTTTTTTCTGTCTCTGAAACGTATTTTGAAAATGGTGAAGGACTGAAAGTGGTAGAAGTAACTATTAAAAATGATATTCTCCTTCAAAACAGTCCTGCATGATAGATAAAGGTTGGCCTAGCCCACCAATGTCCCTTCATCCAGATGTTGGGGGTCAAGGATTTCGCACCAACCATTCACTGTGAGTTTGCATGTGTACGGTGCAATTAAGAAGATCGATAGAGGGATCGGCTGACAACCGTCTCATGACTTCCCAGCAATGGAACCAACTAGGTCAATACTCTACAGACTCAAGAATTCAGCAACTACAGTATGCGGAGAACCTGAAAAAAAATTGCATATAAAAAAAGAATTTCACATTTCATTCTTTTTTTTTTTGTCTTTCTCAGCAGATTGACGGTAAGGTTTCTAATGATTACAAAGTTGGAAGTTTGGGGTTTTTATCATCTCCATATCATGGGTTGGTAAAATTTGTGCTGCTGGTACATGTTCCCGGGATGGAAGGATTCAAGACCAGGAAAATTATATCTAATCACAGAGCAATCAGCAAAGTGACAACCATGGAAGAAACCAGCAAGGAACTAAGAAGATTCAAGCAGAAGACAGGACATTCTGGAGAAGATCAGCTCTCGTGATACCAAGAGTCAATACTGAATGATGGCAATTAAATAATCGGGATTATTATCCTATATTATCTACTCTTTCACAGCAGAGAGGGAACTTGCCCCCAGCATTCCTTTACAGCCTGGAATAACTGTCTTGGGATCTGGAAGCATTTCCTATATCGGACAGAGTCCTAATTCAAAGAACAGCCAAGGTGTAATGATGTGTCCAAGAGAAGACAGGAATGATTTTACCATCGGCATTCACGAGGAGCACTTCCCTTTAAAATGAGAAATATCAACATTTTTAGAGATGAGAAAAAAAAAATCTAGAAGTATGCTCCATATTACTTGCATGAATTTCTGTAACAGCTGGGCAAGGTCGGGTTTAAGAGCAATTGGCCAGAACTCCTCTTTAACTTGGGGGGCCTCCGAGGCCAGGAACCCATGGAGCCGACTAAAACAAGCCACTCGTACTTAGGATAGAGGATTCAAAAAGATATAAATAAACTGGAGCAGTGAGCAGCAACTAACAGAATGGTTTTTAACAGGAAAAAATGCAAAGTACTATATCTAGGCAATAAAAATGAAAAAAGCATATACAGAATGTGAGGAATAGAACTAAGCAACAGCACGTGTGAAAAAGACTTGGGTATACTAATAGATCATAAACTATACGCGAGTCAACAGTGTGATGCAGCAGCATAAAAGCAAATACAATTCTTGGATGTATTAACAGAAGCATACAGTCTAGAATAGATCACGTGAAGTCATTATTGCCCTCTACTCCTCTTTGGTGAGACCTCATCTGGAATACTGGGTCCAGTTTTGGGCACCACATTTTAAATAAAGACATCAACAAACTGGAGCAAGTTCAGAGAAGAGCGACCAGAACGGTGACTGCTCTTCAAACCATGTCCTATGAGGAACGGTTACAGGATTTGGGAATGTTTAGTTTTCTAAAAAGAAGACTGAGAGGAGACTTAATATCTGTCTATAAATATCTGCAGGGCTGTCACAGTGTAGAAGGATCATCATTATTCTCAATTGCACAAGGAAAGACTAGAAGCAATGGGATGAAACTGAAAGGGAGGAGACACAGATTAGGTATTTGAAAAAACTTTTTGACAGTTAGGGTGATCAATGAGTGGAACAGGCGGCCACGAGAGGTGGTGAGTTCTCCTTCAATGGAAGTCTTCACACAGAGGCTGGACAGACATCTGTCTGGGATGATTTAGTGAATTCTGCTTTGAGCAGGGGGTTGGACCAGATGACCCAGGAGGTCCCTTCCAACTCTACCATTCTATGATTCTAGAGATATGAGAAAAAAATAATTGCAGCATTATTTCGACATATTGCTGAAAAATAAAGGGGTCTTTAAAGTAATAGATTAAAGATGACTGCTCCCTCCCTAAAAGTGTGCCCCCCATGTCCACAGGTCATACACGGTACTGCAGCTCAGCACTATTCACTTCAAGGGAGTATTATTTATACGCTGCATAGGATTCGGACACAGGTTTTGTATTGTTGTGTTATCTTGTCACTATGTGTGTTATTATGTGGGCGGAAATTACAGCATAAACCAACCTCCACCATTAAAAGACAGTTTCCAAAGAGTGAAAGTCAGTGATAGAAAAGACAGCAAGGACATGATAAAACGCGAGCGCGCCCGTAGATCCCACTCCTCAATGCTAATAACTTAACCACATGCCTAAAATACTCAGTCACACCAGATGTTGGCAAAAATACTAAAAAATATTACAAATTTGAGACTTCTCAGTGGTTGATACCTTTAGATGCCTAACTGAAAAGATGGTAACAAATAGTAATCTTTCCAGACTACTCAGGTCCCTTCATCAGGCATCGGATACTAGTGTCAACAACTAAGGCCGGTTTCACACGTCAGTGTCTCCAGTACGTGAGGTGACAGTTTCCTCACGTACCGGAGCCACTGACACACGTAGACCCATTAAAATCAATGCATCTGTGCAGATGTCATTGATTTTTTGCGGACCGTGTCTCCGTGTGCCAAACACGGAGACATGTCAGTGTTCGTGGGAGCGCACGTATTACACGGACCCATTAAAGTCAATGGGTCCGTGTAAAACACGGACCTCACACGGACGTTCTCCGTGTGCGGTCCCTGTGGCGTGCAGGAGACAGCGCTACAGTAAGCGCTGTCCCCCCCACATGGTGCTGAAGCCGCCATTCATATCTTCTGTGCAGCAGCGTTTGCTGCCTAGAAGATATGAATAATAGTGTTTAAATGAAAGATCTATGTGTCCGCCGCCCCCCCCCACCCCCTGTGCGCCCCCCCGCTGTTCAGAAAATACTCACCCGCTCCCACGTTGGCTGTCGCTGCTTCCTCTCTGCCCCGCGCCTCCTACTGTATGCAGTCACGTGGGGCCGCTCATTTACAATCATGAATAGTCGGCTCCGCCCCTATGGGAGGTGGAGCCGCCTATTCATGACTCTAATCGGCGGCCCCACGTGACCGCATACAGTAGAAGCCGCGGCCAGACCAGGAAGCAGCGACAGCCAACGTGGGAGCGGGTGAGTATTTTCTGAACAGCGGGGGGGCGCACAGGGGGTGGGGGGGCGGCGGACACATAGATCTTTCATTTAAACACTATTATTCATATCTTCTAGGCAGCAAACGCTGCTGCACAGAAGATATGAATCGCGGCTTCAGCACGATGCAGGGGACAGCGCTAAACTTTAGCGCTGTCTCCTGCACGCTCCGTGTGGTACCCACTCGCCACACAGGCGGCACACGTGTGCCGCACGTATGGCCTACGTGAGCTCACGGGCACACGGACACGGATAACTCCGGTACCGATTTTTTCCGGTACCGGAATTATCTGGACGTGTGGGACAGCCCTTAGGATTCTCGAATTTTAATATGTTTATTCTACTTTCGACCATCAAGGAGTCTAAAATTTAATTTTTTTCCTATCAACTGGCCAACACGGTGCAAATATATATTTTTCCTGAATCAAAATATACTCAGAAATTTTGGCTGCAAAGGAGTCATCCTGACAGATAAAGGGTGATGCCAAGAAGAAAAGTCCCCAAATAATATTATGTAAAGTAAATCATCCTTTAGGATGAAAGGAAACTGTATTTTTTATTATTCTACTGAAGAAGACATCAAGAATAAGGCCTTTGGCTGAACGGACCATATTTTTATTTTACTTTTTCCGGCATTTACATACAATTTGTTGTAATTGGGTTATCCTGGCAGAGAAAGGGTGATGCCAAGAGGAAAAGTCCTGCAAATAATACTATGTAAAGGAAACTCTCTTTACTTCTATATTAAAGAAAAAAACATCACGAATAATGGAGAGTGAGATTCCACATCATTGGTTTTTTTCCACCATCAGCTCCATAGACAAACACTGTACTCGGCTTTCTCTAGAGACAATGCATGGAATGGAGGTGCACAGGCTTGACGTCAGCTACATTCACATGGGGCTCTGTAAGCCACCAGTTATTAAGGTATCCCCTTGAACTGTGGATAGGGCGTAATTTTCATTTTTGAGAAAACCCTTTGAAGTCGGGGAAGTGGGTAGAGGGAGCAAAACGCACAATATGAACGCCACCACTAGCCTACAAAAAAGGTCTTTACTCAACTTTTCCAGACCCCTAGATGGTAAATCTGCTTGACCCTGCACAGATACAGCCCCTAGTCAGCACAAATGATCTGGTCACAAACATTTGGGTAAAGGCGAGTTACATTTTTCTCACCATCTGCAGGACCAGAGGCTGGGCATCAACAAGAAATGGGATTGTCATTGTCCTCAATGTCCCTGTTTGCACAATGAAGCCTTTCTGCATATTATATACTAGTCGTGGACATCCATACTGCTATATCTGGTTTCCACATATTTTCTCAGCGTGCAGGTGGCCATTTTGTTGTGGCCCGCTCTTTTGATCTATATTCAGAGCCCTCGATTGAATTACCATGAATAACCCTCCACAAGGATTAGCATGTGGACGCCAGCCATTGAGATAAACAAAGCATTACTAGCTGTTTGCTTGTCCTAGCGGTGGCCGATGGAGGCCTGCGGCTCTTTTTATCAACCCAATCTGCTTGTAGTCATTTCCACCCCCTGCCGTTTCCTTCTCATCTCACTTTTCATTATACTGATAAACCATTACCTCATTACAGTCCACAGGCTGACCGCCAAAATGTACGCTGCTGGGCACTGTATAGACTGAATAGAGTTGGCCACGAACCAGCGGTGCCCTAGGCAGCTGCCTCCATAGCCTACTGCCCATCCCCACTGTGGTACTGGAGGATGGTAGTGCTAAACTCGTTTGTGTCCCCCCCTCCTGCTTCAGCCTCTGTCCATAAGTGCAACGTAACTGTCTAAAAGAAATCCAAACTTGTTGATTTTTATATTGAATTTTGCTTAGATGGAAAAACTATTTTGTTGCTCATAGCAACCAATTATATTGCATCTTTCTTTTTACCAGAGCAGCTTATCAAATGAAAGCTGCGCTGTCATTGGCTGCTGCTGGCTATGAGCAACAAAGGCTGCAAAACACATTGAGGCCTCAAAAGAAAACCTTTCTTCTTGCCCATAACAACCAATCGCAACACAGCTTTCATTTCATAAATTGTGCTGGTTAAAAGAAAGCTGTGCTGTGATTGGTTGCTATAAAGATATCAAGAGACAAAGGCCTCAAAAGAAAGCCACTTTCCTGCCCATAATAACCAAACACAACACAGATTTTTATTTCATAAACTGCGCTGGTAAAATGAAATCTGTGCAGTGATCGGTTGCTATCTTAGTTGCTGTAACAACCAATCAGAGCTCAGCTTTCAAGTAATAAATTGCTCAGGTAAAATGAAAGCTGCTCCATGATTGGTTGCTAAGGGCAATAAAGATATCAAGAGCTGTAGGCCTCAAAAGAAAAATGTTGCTGCCCATAGCGACCAATCACAGCACAGATTTCATTTCATAAATTGCTCTGGCAAAATGTAAGCTGCACCGTGATTGGTTGCTATGGGCAACAAAGTGTTTCTTTTGAGGCCTACATCGCTTTCTTCAGTCTTTGCTCTTAAATCACAAGGCTGCACAGACAAGAAGCGTTCACATGTCTGGGTGCTGAATGTGAGCATCTTGGGAGGCTGCCCCAGGCAATCTCCTACAGTCGCCATTTCACTCCTTACATTGACGCTGCTGATGGGCAGCCTGGCAAAGGAAGAGCGTCCAATCCAAATAGAGAGAATGATCGCACAATGTTGTTGGTAAAATAGGGATGTTGACGTTCCCCCGAGACCACCCAACAAACTGGAGAGGCCTCAGTCTTGGTGAACTTCACCTCTATTGACCCAGGACATCCCCATATATTCCGAAAAATCAGGACAGTTGCAGCAAATTAGCGACTATGGTCGTCTTATTACTCACACTTATCGTAAAATACGTTGAAAGGGCAAAGATCTCTCAGTGTGTCCCCTCCTCCCCATCCATGACCCACTCCATCTTGTGGAATGCCCCTTATCTGTCTCACAGTCAGGACTGGTGGACCCCTGACTTTTGGAGAACCTTGATCTACAGAATGCCATGGGCAAGCCGTCATTATTTGCTGTGTACAGTGGTATTTTACCGTTTACATCTGATTTTTTGCTTTTAGATCATTTTTAGACATTTGACGGTGTTTCCTCACTGCGAGCCATCAGCTATTTTAATCTCAGATGAGTGTATGCAGTCTGTCTGCTACGGAAGCCAATGGGATGAGAAATAGCAAGCTCCTGCCAGGCGCCTACGCCCAGTGTATTACCACATCTCGGGGGTGATCGCAAACAATATAAGTGCATGAAAAGATCTGCACGCTTTTAGAGTCATGTTAGAGCACCAAAGCTGCTTAAAAATATATATATCAACCAATTTTGCAATCTATTTTGCTGAAAAACATTGCTTACTTTGTGGCTCCCATGTGTCTCCATGGTTACAGACTACAAACTTTTGCTGTGTAGTCTGATCCTGAATTCCTGTGCTACAATTTCTACCTCTCCTTACTAAACTACAGACCGTACAAATACTTCGTAAACTGAAACTAGATCATTGCAAAACTTTTCAGCTTCTTGAGAGTTAAAAAAATACTTGTCATTTGTGGCAAGCGAGTCACTCTGGCAGGTAAAGGGTGATGCCAAGAGGAAAAGTCCCCTCCAAATAATATTATGTAAAGTAAACCATCATTTGGAATGAAAGGAAACTTTGTCTCTCTCTTACCCTGCCAAAGAAAACACAGAGAATAATGCGAGTGTTCACCGCAGCGTTGCTATTACATCCACTACTGGAATACAGACACACACCCATGCAATGCGATCCATGTGTAGCAAAACGTACCACGGGCGGGATATAATAGGAACACCAAGTGCATCCCTACAGTGCAAAGGACAATTGCATGCTTGCATACACGGGGGTGTCCAATATTACAAACACATGACCGCTTTCTTAACAAACAGCGCCACCTCTATTCAGAGGTTCTGTGCGGTATTGCAGTCCAGCCTCATTTACTTTAATAAAATACCAGACACAACCTATGGGCAGGTGTAGTGCTGTTTTTAGACTTAAGTAGCCATGTTTTGTCATCTTCTACAAGCTTATTAAGTGTAATTACTTTTCCTAATAAAGTGTATTCAGGTTCTCTTAATCAGGATAAAAAAATGTTTTTTTTTTTACAAAAATGAGTCTTCAGGAGATGAGGGTGCAGAGGTAACATATACATCTACGCCCTGGATCCTAAGGGGTCCAAAGGCTCTTTGGCTAGTGGTAGCCAAGGGCCCCAGATTTTTACATAATAGCCAGTTTCCTACTCCACACTGATGAGGGGCAAATACCCCGAAACAGCGGTCTGTGGATGGATACCATGTTTTGGCATAGGTGGTTTTCCTTTATTGGATGCTGCCCTTCCCGTGGTTGTTCCTTCCCGGTGAAAGGCCTGGCTATTCACTGCTTGCGTTGAGGAACACGTGATGGTGTCTCCGCGGCTTTTCTACATGCATTTGCATATTTCCCATAAGGGATGGGGGCAGTGTTCTGGATCACTGCGTTGAGAAACACGTCATGGTGTCTCCGCGGTGTTGGATGTTTTGATCTCCCTGAGGTCATTCATCCTTATGTTCATAGCTTTAACATAATACCAACTGTTACAATATGGTTTCTACTATGCAACAATCTAATGCTAGCAAAAGGCAGTTCATGTCATTGGATTGACTAGACTGGTTTATATTACATTAATATATTCCAGAAGGCACAGGCCATGGAGGGTACTGTTACCCCTGAACCTAAAGTTGCTTGGGGCCCCTGAGGAAGAGGGGCTTGGGTTGGCGGCCATAAACCGCTTTGTTATGGGCTGGTTAGAAGTGCAGAGAGCTCATATACCACGACATTTTCCATCTCTCCTATATACAATACTATGAGCTGCACCCATGGCTGCCACACCACTCCCTCCCCTTTAGGCTCTGCTTAACCCACCCACCCGCCTCCCCTATTCCAAGGCACTGCAGAGAAGAAGCAGAACAGTGTTTTCGCAGAGTGATGTCACCAAACCAAACAAACACTTCGCAGCCCAGAGAAATAGTTCCAGGAAACAGCTCCTTCTGCAAAGTTGAGTTTCCTACATCCCCGAGATGGAGATTTTTTTTTCAGTGCTGTAGTAACTAAATGCACAATCAAATGTTATATAATACTGCAATCAGCACCGAAATTCACGGCCATGTTGTTTTGCATCCAGCTGTCAAATTACCACTATCTTAGGCTTTTCATCATTGATATGCAGACTTTTAGGCTCTGCTCACAAATGTGCAGCTTCTTGCAACTTATTTTGGTGTTCAAGTCTAAACAATTGAACAGGGCACAACCGGAGATCAGCCTGACATCTACAGTAGCTCATAGATAGTGTCACGCCGCTGCAACGCAGGTAAATGCAAGCTCCATGCAATAGAGTGGAGGGAGGACTGCACACAGCAATCCAGACCTGCTATGCAGCGGCGAGGCAACCACCAGGTGGCAGTAGAAAAGTCAAACAAGCCGGGTCAATATAAGATTGTAGCGCAGAACAAAAGGAATAAGCAAACAGAGTCAAAAACAAGTCAAATGGTTCAGTACCGGTCAGAAGCAGATATGCTAAAGATAAGAGACAGAACAACACGTCAGGGCCCAAGCAAAGTCAAAACCAGGGAGTCAATACATGAAAGGGGAAGACTGAGTCAGGAAGGGAAGAGGGGATAAACAGACACGGGTTCAGTAAGCAAGCAGGACAAATCAGAGCAAACGGGGTCAGTAGGCAGAAACTATAACTGACATGGTCTGCAGGACGCAGCGTGGATAAATAGCAAACCTGAGACCAGACTGAGGCTGAGAAAGTTAACCCCTGACATGACCATACCAGAAAAAGGGGAAAACAGGACTCAAAACCCGGTCTGGTTCATGACAGATAGCATATATTTCTGTTGCTGGAGCATGTGGTGGCCAAGATGGACATGCACTTCCTAAGGATTTTGACGCATTTTAACCAGCAGTTTAGGGATTACGACTGAACATTAGAGCATAAAAGTGTCGAGCATCGAGGGCCTAAATGGTGCTCACTATCGACCAACATGGGCGCACGCACATTTTGCCCCTCTCTGCCTACTTATTTTTAGTTGGCCAGATGGTTGGTAATGTCCATATTTCCCTTTGACCCTCAACATTTTTTGTTACAAGTGTAGAAAAAGGTATAAAAGAGGCTAAAATACAAACAAACAAAAAAACCCAAAGAGGCTGCTGATTCCATAATCTTCAGATGATGACCCACCCAAAAAAAAAAAAACATTTAGTCCAGAAAGAAAAAGAAAAAAAAAATATATCTATTCATGTCCAGTTGGGTGTAATCTAACGACCTGGTGCAACAGGTACGTGTGGTGTAATGGATGCCGTCTTAGTTTTGGCCCAAGCTAGGAAGACTATGCTAGCCCACAGGACATGATTCTTCATCCTGAATCAACATATCCGTAGCACGCTACGAAGACCCCCCGCATATCAAAATTTATATCACCAAGATTGGCTTGAACCCGTCTGCTGTTGACTGAAGCGAGCAGTCAAATGCACAGAGTCACACACAATTGCTCTATTCAGAAGCGGTTATCTCCAGGGGGCCTCCGTCTGCCTTCACCCCCTCCCAGAATCAGGCTCTACACTACAAATAAACAGCAGCCCCGCCGGCCGGTAATGAGCCCTATACACGTGTACAGCACTGTGCAATACTAATCATCCCAATGACGTTTTGTCATGGGTTTTTCCTTTAAAAGTTTTTTATTGAAGGACAAGATATTCATGTACACAAAATTATGCAATACAATGCTTCATGCATTAATATACAATTCAACAACTCATGGGCATCAAATAGTTGAAATATATGTGAATACAATCAATAACCATGAGAGCATAATACTCTACAGTATCACATATTCATAAGAAAAATAACCTTCATTTTAACATATTTTTTTTTTTTTTGTTACAAAACAAACAAGAACTTTTCCATTAGTAAAAGTATCATAACATGTAAGTAACAATTATTAAGTGTGATGTCGCTTCCGTCACACACCATCATAGCTATCAAGCAAACCAACAGTATCCTTTCATTATAAAAAACCATCCTGACCCACTAGCAACAATTATTTAATGCTTTGTCACTCCCATCCCGTCCCATCCTATTAGTTAGATCGGATCGGAGGATCACCCGCCACCATCCTAGTAATATACCATGGGGACTGATCAAAACAAGCTATAAGATGAGTTCTCACCTCTTCAGGGAACGTGTCAATTAAACTCTCCCAAGTATCAAAAAAGCGGGGTACCAGGCGATCCCCCCCCACCTGTGTCTCTATCCATTCCATGCGGAACACATGTTTTAGCTTGTTCAAAAACATTATCAGTGTAGGAGGTTCCACTGTTATCCATTGTTGTAATATACATTTTTTCCCTACCATAGATACCATAGATGCCAAACGTTTAGCCCCTCTTGTAATTCTTAAAGCTTCCCCTGGCCATATTCCCAGAATCGCCCACTCTGCCGTGGAAGGCAAATAGTTCAACAGGTGATCTAGACAGAAGTTCCTTACCTCCTCCCAAAACCTTGCAATAGCCGGGCAATCCCAAAATTGATGAAAAAGATCTGCCCCAGGAGCCGCACACTTTAAACAATTATCCGATTGGGATAAGCCCATGAGAAATGAACGATGCGGTGATATATATGTGCCATGGTACACTCTAAGCAACATTTCCCTATAGGAAGAAGCCGGTAAAGCCTTCCAAGCATGAAACATTGCCTTGAGGATATGTTCTGGGGTTAAGACTGGAAAACGAGTGCACCATCTCGGAAGGCCTGTTTTTCGTTTAGTGTAGTCCAACTCTTTTTTCAAAAAGAGATAGAATCTGGAAGTTGAGTGAAACTGTGAAGCTCTATTTCGTAGCATGGTATCAAATGGGTTGTCCCAATCTGTATCTGATAACCTCTCTCCCACCTTTGTAGCATAGACTTCCAGAGTCGCACAATTCGCGAGGCACCCCATTGTCAAGGGAAGGTATCTCCTGGTAATTGACCAGGAGTGTGGTTTGCGCGTCTCAGAGTCTAATATAGAACCCACTGTCACAAACCGATATCTGGCTACTAAGTCCTCTCTCCCCATGCTCAACCTAACATCTCGATTCCCAAATATTGGCAAGAAAAGTGAGGAATGTGCATTAAGAGAAAGTCTATGCCGTATCTTATGCCATACCTTCCACATCACCATTAGCAAAGGATTATCTAGCACCGACGAGGGTAACAGTTCCTTATGTGTATGTAGTAGATATAATAAATTGGTATGAGGTATCAGATTTTGATCTACTTGAGTGTTAGTGAATATGGAAGTATCATGAATCCAATCTTTAAGATAACGAAGCAACGCCGCCAGGTTGTAATTTTCTAAATTTGGAAAATTAATACCCCCATTCGATGGATGTTGTTCCAATATATCCATACTAATAGCATGGTGCTTCTTTGCCCAAATAAAAGTACGAAACATACCATTTATTACCCGCAGATCACTAGGAGAAAGCAATATTGGGAGGGATTGAATAAAATAAAGTATCTGTGGAATAACAATCATTTTTAACAAATAAGCCCGACCCAAATATGAAAAGGTTAAATGTTGCCATCCTTCCAGTTCTTTTTTAATTTTTTGTATGAGGGGAAAAAAATTACTTCTCTGAAGGTCATGAGGGTTTTTAGTTATAAGCACACCCAAGTAGGGCAACGCCTTTTTGCACCATTCAAAAGCATACAATCCTGCCCATGGCGGTTTGCGCGACGCGCGTAAATTAAGTGCCTTAGATTTAGTCGGGTTAATAGAATAACCAGACATAGCTCCCAGTCTTTCCATAAGGGCTATGATTCCAGGTAGGGCCTCCTCTGGGTTAGCAATATAAAGCAGAATATCGTCTGCAAAAGCCGTAAGCTTTAAACTCAGTCTCCCAACCCGTATCCCTTTAAACAAAGACAAGGACTCTAACGCTCGTATAAGAGGATCAAGGGCGAGATTAAATAGGATGGGGGAAAGTGGACAACCCTGACGAGTACCTCTGGTCAACTCCACCCCCTCCGTAAGTTGTTGATTAACTATAATGTTAGACTTAGGTGAATTATATAAAAGTCTAATCAAAGTCGCAAATTTCTCACCAAATCCCTGATTCTCAAGCACCGCATATATCCAATGCCACTCAACACTATCGAACGCAGCCTCCGCATCCAGACTGAGTAAAATGTTAGGAGAGTTTTTATTTCTAGCTGACACTATAGTAGCCGCAATCGCCGTGCGGATGGCAATGGTCGAATGCCTACCTCGAGTGAAACCATACTGGTTCGGCGAGAGAATCTCGGGGAGAAACATTTGTATTCTATTGGCTACAATTTTTGCCAACAACTTATAATCCAGGTTCAACAAGGATATGGGTCTGTATGATGTTATCTGTGTTGGGCTTCTACCCGGTTTTAAGATTAAAGAAGTTAACGCAGAATTAAAAGAGGTTAGGGACGCACCCCCTTCCAAATAATGGTTGAGTAAATCCTTGAGGAGAGGGTCTATATCAGGAGAGAGCAATTTATAATACTCGACAGGTAAACCATCCGGCCCTGGTGATTTAGAGTTTGCCATTGTTTTTATAACTGAGCGTATCTCTATTAATGTAATAGGCATCTCAAGGGTAGTGCGCTGAGAGTCTGTCAGTATGGGTAACTGTAGAGAACTTAAAGAATCTTTAATAGAAGAAATATCTCCTCCCCGTGTGGAATAAAGAGCCGTGTAGTGAGCATGAACAGCCTGTAATATGTCCTTACTGTCAGTCAGATGAGTCCCTGAAATGGGATCCACTAAGAGTGGGATTTTCCGTCTGGGACCTCTTGGATTTGCCAGTCTAGCCAGTAAGGTTCCCATTTTATTGCCCCATCGGAAAAAATGTTGTTTATCAAAGTCCACTTTCTGTTGAGCTATCTTAGTCAAATGTGCATTTAGTAATGATAAAGCATCCTGCCATTGTGTCCAATCCTCAGGATCAGTAGATCCTAAGTACCGTCTATAGGCTAGTATGGCCATAGTCTGGAGGTCACTCGTCTCCTGTCTAGCCTTTCTCCTTTTCCCTGCCACATATGCTATAATTCTCCCTCTCATAACTGCCTTACTCGTCTCCCACATGAGCACAGGATCATCCCAATGCTGAATATTATCATCAACAAAATTACCCCATTCCTGTTTGAGGAACATCTCAAACTCTCTACTCTTAGCCAAATAGGCTGGGAATCTCCACATTCCTGGCTGACGTAGGCTCCGGCCACAACGAAGAAGCAAAATAATAGGTACATGATCAGAGATCCCAGCATCTCCTATAGTTGCTTCCACCACCTCCGACATAAGGGACTCACCAACCAAGAACATATCAATACGCGAGAGAGACTTATGTGCCTTAGACATACAGGTATAATCTCTCTCCGTCGGGTGTAACACTCTCCAAATATCCACCAAAGGAGTATCACGCATGAGATTAACCAGGCCTGGTCCGGAACCAGAACTGGAAGTAGGCAGATCCCCCGATCTATCCAGACCAGAATCTAGCACAGCATTAAAATCACCTCCCACCACTAGGTTAGGCAAGTTTTCCGTCAGGATCATCTGAGAAACGGAGGCAAAAAAGGCAGCATTATCAGCGTTCGGGGCATAGATGTTTAACAATGAATAGGGGATATCATCAATAGTCACTTTCATAAGAAGGAATCTACTCTGGGGATCACTGACTATATCTCCCGGGATTATCTGTAGGTGTCTAGCAAACACTATGGCCACACCCCTCTTTTTGGATGAGTAGGCGGTAGCATAGGTCTGGCCTAGCCAATTATCTCTCAAGTGTAATGCATCTTTATGTGACCAGTGGGTTTCCTGCAAGAATATAACATCAGGTTTAGCACGTTTGAGTGCCTGTAATATACGACGTCTTTTAACCGGCGAATTGAGGCCCGCTACATTCCATGATAAAATTTTTAAAGGATTACCTTTCCCTTTCCTACTTGATGATTGCGAAGTTGCCATCATGGAGGATGGAAGTGGCACCATGGCAGAGTACCTTCGATATATAATAACATATAGGGTTTCGGAGTCCCAGCTGCTCCGCGACCCTTCAAATTAGATAGGTGTGTGACATCATTAGCAACAATACACTTATACAAAAACATAGTAACCAGATTCGTGTTGTTATAAACAGGTAAAGTTAACCAGAATATATTCATCCATACTATACAACTTATATTCCTTATCATTTTAACTTATTCAAAGAAAAATCTGTTAGTATCAACTCTAGTCTCACCCCAAATGTTCAAGTATAATTTCAAGTGTCTGGGGGAGCAAGGTCTCGTTTCAGCTGATCTAAAGCAAGCTTAGGGTCTTCAAATACCTTTGTCTCTGTGCCCAAGGTTACTCGGAGTCTAGCTGGATAAGCCAAAGCAAATCGGATCCCTTGATCAATGAGGAGCCGACAAGCCGGGCCAAACTCTCTTCTACGCTGGGAGATGGCTGCCGAAAAGTCCTGGAACACCAGGATCTTAGATCCCTGAATAGTAACATTTTTAAGTTTCCTAGCTGCTGCCAGAACCCTTTCTTTGTCATGGTAATGGAAATATTTAGTAATGACCGGGCGAGGTCTCGCCCCAGATTCCCTCCTCTCCGGTCCCACCCGGTGCGCCCTCTCAATTTGTCTAGGAGAGCCAGGCTCCAGCTGGAGGGCCGCCATTAAATCAGTCGTGAGGAACCGAATAAGATCCGTACCTCTGCAACTCTCAGGGATGCCGATAAACCTTAGGTTGGACCTCCTACTACGATTCTCAAGATCCTCAACTTTGTCCAACAAGGAACCAATAAGAATCTTTTGTGCCTCCACTGTGGTCTGAGTATTCACCACTGTGTCCTCTACATCACTAATCCGCTGCTCAGCTACTGTAATCCGAGAGGTATTAGCCTTGTCATGGGTTTTTAATGGGCGCGAGTTTGGAATTTTTATTTTTCATGCTTTAACATTCCATAAATTAGATTATTCTATTACAAAAGTAGCATGGCTGCAATGGATGACGGAATCAGAAACACTTGTTTAGTTAAAGAGCCTCTACCCCTAAAATCACCATTAAATACATTTTTGGGGGGGTTGTAAGTCTTAGTTATATCTGTTATTGAAAAAGCTGGGTGGCAACTAACAACTGCTACAAACAAAGGATTGTCACATGGCTTTTCCAGATCCCTGAATGGTAAATTCGCAGAATACCTTTTCTCCCCCGATGTTGGCATCTTGTTACATGGTTGAAGGGCCTTTACCTCCCTGAAGCCCCTGCACCCACTATTGCAATTCCCATGCCAATTTTACCCCTCTTTCCTAGCATCCCGAGTGTCATATTCGCATACATCGCATTATCCGCTGATATTCATATAAGTTATCACCCTGTGTTCCAAGAAATACGATGAATACTTACCAACATCTCTACTGCCAGTTGAAGCCCCATCCCCACTCCTGTCCGTGACGCTCCAGAACAGGAAACCCCACTTTTTAGGAAGGGTTTATGCATACACCACCTATTTTCAGCCAGGAACATCCTTGATTTTTGCAGGGATTGTTTTGGAAAAATTGGGACAATTCCCAACAAATTTTGGGGTCCATTGCCAACTACGATAAAGACTTTAATAACTTCTCAAGTTTTATTGAGGATTTATTAGGATTCAGAGGACTACGGCAGATCTGGACTGGGATTAGTTGTGAAATGCTTGACAACCATCCTAGATTTTTCAGGACTTTTCTAATTTTTAGGACAGACATAGCAACTACTAGGATGGAGAACTGCGGTCACCAATGACCATTTAGTATTAGGGAAGTTCCAAGTCGGGACCGGAGGCAGGTTGGGGTATTCCGAAGTGGGATCAGGAGCAGAGCTAGAGCATCACTAAAATGCCAACAGATTGGGCTGTATCCTTCAGAGCAGAACTCTTTGTAGTGCACCCTGCCATAGAGATAACACTATCCATATGCTTTGAGAATAATTGGAAATTCTGGGCCTCAATGCAAAATCTGCAGCAGGACCCGACCGATTTTTTACCATTTATAACATTGAGGCTTCTATTTCAGGGGCAATTTTGGTTCTAGAGCCCGGTAGTGACGTTACCTCTGCACCACTTATAGTAGTGCCCCTGCTGTCGGCTAATGGGGCAGAGTTCTGACACCTCATCAGCAATCATTGTAGATGTGTTTGTGGATGGGGATAGTGTGTCTAATGGATTTATAGTCCGGCATATGGCAAATGCCTTCCTTTCCTTCCACGGGTTTTAAAGCCATTGCTTCTAAGGGGAATCGCCCTTCAGCTTCCTAATTCGGGGCGACATCCGCATCCATACCTTACACAGAAATGATCCAACCTATAGCGACAGAAGTACCCTCAATGGACCCAGATGAAGTGAATGATCGCGTTACATGGCTCGGATTTGGCAGGGGCGATCCCGTCTGTCCTAATCACACTGCTCTCCATCTGTGACCTCTGAGTACACTGATTTTTTGGCTCGGAGGTCTCATCTGGCTTTTATAACTCACGCGCACTGCTGATTTCCTTTACTCGAGTCACATTTATAATACTTGACACTGAAAATAATCTTACAAAAAAAAATTTCCAGCGATGTGGTGGAAAGTTATGCAGAACGTATACCTTCTCTTGACTAGGAGCTGAGCTGCAGTTCTCAGAAGTGGCCCCTTATAAGTCCTGCTGATCAATGGGGGTCCCCAGTCATGAGACTCAATACACAGGACAGGAGTCGCTAAAGAAAGGCAATAAATCCGTACACCACTGTCTGCACGCTCATCCATTTGCGGCTTGAAGGGGATTTTAACTCCTTATGCACGTCAGGTGCAATTGTATGGAGCGGGCTCAGGACCTAAGCCTGCTCTTTACATAGCGGGTGCCTGCTGTGTTATACGGCCAGCACCTGTTATCAACTGCATCAATCCCAATTGCTGTCTAGCGATTTAAGTGCCACTATCGCTCTCCGACACAGGCATTTAGTTGGCGCAATCTCGGTAGCGTGCCGATTTGGACACCCAACAATGCAATCGCTGGGTGCCGATGGGTCGCCCTCAGTAGTCATCTTTGCCCTCTCTTGTGGATGCACTTCATAGAAGTGTGCAAAACTCACTATACACCGCACTATTTTTTACAATATTGATGACATAAAATTACTACGTCGACGAAAAAATACAAAAGTTCCGACTCCGAAGAGCAGGAGGAAAAAACGAAAATGCAAAAATGAAAATTGGCCACTGAGGCAAGCGGTTAAGGGTCTCTAGGTTAGAAATAGAGACTTCTTATCACATACTACCAGTAGAATCCATGGCCAGAACGAAGTGTCCACATTGATGCCCATTGATGATCATGTTGACCATACACCCCCCATTTGGAAGTTGTCCCAAACACAATGAATGGAGCAGTAGCGCTCCATTTCAGCAGGACATGTCAGGTCCCCAATCAGCAAATCGGTGAGGTCATCAATGGTCGGCAAGTTACCACTTATCCTGTGGGCGGGTGGTAACTTGGCCAATTGGGAATATTTTTGGCCAGTATCTAAAATTGGTATTTAAAAAAAAAATTTGGGAGGAGATTTAAGTCTCCAAAAATAGTAAAAGAGCCACACGCCATGTGCCAATAGAGCTGGAGCAACAGGTGGAGACGTCTGTGTCCATCATCGGTTTAAAGGGGAACGGTGCGCCGTGACCCCGTGACGAATCCCATCACTGGAAAGGAATGTTACAGCATGGCCGGGTGTTGACTAGCAGGAAAGGAGGTCACGGCTACTTAATCACCTCCAATACAACAGCCTTGTCCAAATAGCTGCACTCTGCACCTGTCACGTATGCACCATGGGGGCCTCCATAATTAGTCTTCACTGCGAATGACCCAACAACATGGTTAATTGAAAATCTTCATGGCTATGAAAAGTCAATGAATTATAGAAAAATGTAAAAAAAAATTTAAAAAAATCATCAAAATGTGAAAAGAAAAGGATTAGTAATAGTTCACTTCCGAGCAACCCCTGTACCAACTAGCAATGAGCAAACGGAAAAGTGGAGTCTAAGTCCGGGTTCTCACAGAGGGTAAAAACTGTGTTTAAAGGGACACTGTCACCTGAATTTGGAGGGAACAATCTTTAGCCATAGGGGCGGGGTTTTCGGGTGTTTGATTCACCCTTTCCTTACCCGCTGGCTGCAATATGGGATTGAAGTTCATTCTCTGTCCTCCATAGTACATGCCTGTACAAGGCAATCTTGCCTTGCTCGGGCGTGTACTATGGAGGACAGAGAATGAACTTCAATCCCATATTGCAGCCAGCAGGCAGCCAGCGGGTAAGGAAAGGGTGAATCAAACACCCGAAAACCCCGCCCCTATGGCTAAAGATTGTTCCCTCCAAATTCAGGTGAGGTGACAGTGTCCCTTTAAGGTTCAAGCAAAGTGGATGCGATTTCATAAAAACTTATGCACTGTGTTTACACGCCATTAAACTGTGCGTTTTTTTTGTGCTTTTTTCTCGTGCAGTCTTCTATGGGAGCCTAAAAAAGCAAGTAAAAGAAATGCAGTTGTGTTTTTCATCGCCGAATCCCAAAAATAGGAAATAAGGGAAATAAAATGCATAAAAAAAAAATAATAATAACAGCAAAATCTGAATAATCAGAGTAGATTACTCTTGCAAATTTTGGTGTGGAAATTGGGAGAGAAAAAAAAAAAACTATGGAAAAAAACCCTGGAATATTTGCATGTGGGAACACAGCCAGAGGGTATATTTATGCAAAAAAATGTAAAGGCGTAAAAATCCAACAGACTTTAGAAAATGCCCCACTGTGAGATGCAGAGGATCTTAAAACTACAACTCTTGGCAATTTATTCTGCAGGTATTGGTGCAGGTTTCATCCTTTGCCACACAAAGGGTGAAATGTGCATTATCGCCATTCCTTTTAAGCAATGATCTTTGCAAAGGAACCTGTTGGAACGTAACCTTACAACCCACGGTGCCAAGAACGAGAGGCTTAAAAATTCCCATCTACTTGCTGATGGTTTCCATTACCAGCTACTTTCTGACAGTTTCCACGTTTGAGTTTTTTACCTATTGGATCAAAAGTGCCAAAGAAGATAGGCAGTAGCAATAGTAATTTTACATTTTCAGGTTTGCATTACGGACCAGAAGGATTATCTTGCCTCCGAATAGGGTCCAGGGGCACCAAAAAAGCAGCAGAGTTTATAATAACTCTTAATGGGGTCGTGCACTTGTTGTAGTTGGTACCAATGTGCCGCAGTCTCACCCTACAGCACAATATGTCTTCTCTTCTTCTATGCATGTTTCTGCCTGGCTGGAAAACACTGGGACATTATATTCACAGTGGTCATGACTGAGGTTTGGAAAATGAAGTGCACGGGCCAGGTTGTGCCACACACGCAAGGTTTGGGCTGCGGGTTCTGCGCTTGTTGACACTGAAGCTGCTGCAGGCGGTGGGATCACTTAGAGGGTCCCATTCATTCAGCCCGCTGGATAAAGGGAGCCATTCAAGCAACCAGAAAGCTATTTATTGAGCCTGGAACATTTTCTCCTTCTCAGGCGAACGCTCGGGGATTCGGCCCATGCAGGCTGAGCCAGGGAGCTGGGTCTTATTGTGTAGAGCTGTGAGAAAATGGCCATTTATTCTGCTGCTGGGCGCCGAACGGATTCACATCATTGATGGCCGCAGCATTCAACCTCGGGAATGAGGAATTTGCATTCAGACGCCTTCAATGTGCAAGAATCTGCGCAAAAGATGGTTCATTCGGCCAGAGAATAGACCCAGCAAGCGTCGCGGCTTAAGCCTGGTGATTGAGGTGGCAAACCTTCAGAAAGCTGCCAGTGAGCTGAGCACCATCTGTGCCAGAGACCTAAGTGCAATCTGGAAAGGACTTTTCTAGGGCTAAAAAGTTTCTACCTAAAAGTTATAAAAGTTCTTAAAAAGTTAAAAAGAAAAAGTTATAGTAATCCACCATTACGATGATTTCCCAGTCTCATCAGTCTCTTCTTTCTTGCATTGTCTTGACACCCGAAACGCGTCACACTGTCTACTCTGGGGGTCCCAGAGATCAGACACTTATCACCTCTCCTGTCCATAAGTAGTAACTCTAGGAACACCGATATTATTATCAGACATGTGCCCTATTGTATGCAACATTCATCTGGGCTGCCTGGAAATGGCGCAATGCTGGATTTAGCTTTATATGGGATTGGAGGAGAAAATTTCAATTAACTCAAATTCAGAGCAGATGTATATAGTATATACTGTGTGCAGTATGACGGCTGTACAGATGTATATAGTATATACTGTGTGAAGAAGTACGATGGCCGTATAGACGTATATAGTATATACTGTGTGTAGAAGTACGATGGCCGTATAGAAGTATATAGTATATACTGTGTGCAGTATGACGGCCGTACAGATGTATATAGTATATACTGTGTGTAGTATGACGGCTGTACAGATGTATATAGTATATACTGTGTGAAGAAGTACGATGGCCGTATAGACGTATATAGTATATACTGTGTGTAGAAGTACGATGGCCGTATAGAAGTATATAGTATATACTGTGTGTAGTATGACGGCCGTACAGACGTATATAGTATATACTGTGTGTAGAAGTACGATGGCCATATAGAAGTATATAGTATATACTGTGTGTAGTATGACGGCCGTACAGATGTATATAGTATATACTGTGTGTAGAAGTACGATGGCCGTATAGAAGTATATAGTATATACTGTGTGTAGTATGACGGCCGTACAGGTGTATATAATACATACTGTGTGTAGTATGATGGCCGTACAGATGTATATAGTATATAATGTGTGTAGTATGATGGCCGTACAGATGTATATAGTATATACTGTGTGTAGTATGACGGCCGTACAGATGTATATAGTATATACTGTGTGTAGTATGACGGCCGTACAGATGTATATAGTATATACTGTGTGTAGTATGACGGCTGTACAGGTGTATATAATACATACTGTGTGTAGTATGATGGCCGTACAGATGTATATAGTATATACTGTGTGTAGTATGACGGCCGTACAGATGTATATAGTATATACTGTGTGTAGTATGATGGCCGTAGAGATGTATATAGTATATACTGTGTGTAGTATGACGGCCGTACAGATGTATATAGTATATACTGTGTGTAGAAGTACGATGGCCGTATAGAAGTATATACTGTGTGTAGTATGACGACCGTACAATGTATATAGTATATACTGTGTGTAGTATGACGGCCGTACAGATGTATATAGTATATACTGTATGTAGTATGACGGCCGTACAGGTGTATATAATACATACTGTGTGTAGTATGACGGCCGTACAGATGTATATAGTATATACTGTGTGTAGTGTGACGGCCGTACAGATGTATATAGTATATACTGTGTGTAGTATGACGGCCGTACAGATGTATATAGTATATACTGTATGTAGTATGAAGGCCGTACAGATGTACAGTGGGGCAAAAAAGTATTTAGTCAGTCAGCAATAGTGCAAGTTCCACCACTTAAAAAGATGAGAGGCGTCTGTAATTTACATCATAGGTAGACCTCAACTATGGGAGACAAACTGAGACAAAAAAATCCAGAAAATCACATTGTCTGTTTTTTTATCATTTTATTTGCATATTATGGTGGAAAATAAGTATTTGGTCAGAAACAAAATTTCATCTCAATACTTTGTAATATATCCTTTGTTGACAATGACAGAGGTCAAACGTTTTCTGTAAGTCTTCACAAGGTTGCCACACACTGTTGTTGGTATGTTGGCCCATTCCTCCATGCAGATCTCCTCTAGAGCAGTGATGTTTTTGGCTTTTCGCTTGGCAACACGGACTTTCAACTCCCTCCAAAGGTTTTCTATAGGGTTGAGATCTGGAGACTGGCTAGGCCACTCCAGGACCTTGAAATGCTTCTTACGAAGCCACTCCTTCGTTGCCCTGGCGGTGTGCTTTGGATCATTGTCATGTTGAAAGACCCAGCCACGTTTCATCTTCAATGCCCTTGCTGATGGAAGGAGGTTTGCACTCAAAATCTCACGCTACATGGCCCCATTCATTCTTTCATGTACCCGGATCAGTCGTCCTGGCCCCTTTGCAGAGAAACAGCCCCAAAGCATGATGTTTCCACCACCATGCTTTACAGTAGGTATGGTGTTTGATGGATGCAACTCAGTATTCTTTTTCCTCCAAACACGACAAGTTGTGTTTCTACCAAACAGTTCCAGTTTGGTTTCATCAGACCATAGGACATTCTCCCAAAACTCCTCTGGATCATCAAAATGCTCTCTAGCAAACTTCAGACGGGCCCGGACATGTACTGGCTTAAGCAGTGGGACACGTCTGGCACTGCAGGATCTGAGTCCATGGTGGCGTAGTGTGTTACTTATGGTAGGCCTTGTTACATTGGTCCCAGCTCTCTGCAGTTCATTCACTAGGTCCCTCCGCGTGGTTCTGGGATTTTTGCTCACCGTTCTTGTGATCATTCTGACCCCACGGGGTGGGATTTTGCGTGGAGCCCCAGATCGAGGGAGATTATCAGTGGTCTTGAATGTCTTCCATTTTCTAATTATTGCTCCCACTGTTGATTTCTTCACTCCAAGCTGGTTGGCTATTGCAGATTCAGTCTTCCCAGCCTGGTGCAGGGCTACAATTTTGTTTCTGGTGTCCTTTGACAGCTCTTTGGTCTTCACCATAGTGGAGTTTGGAGTCAGACTGTTTGAGGGTGTGCACAGGTGTCTTTTTATACTGCTAACAAGTTTAAACAGGTGCCATTACTACAGGTAATGAGTGGAGGAAAGAGGAGACTCTTAAAGAAGAAGTTACAGGTCTGTGAGAGCCAGAAATCTTGATTGTTTGTTTCTGACCAAATACTTATTTTCCACCATAATATGCATATAAAATGACAAAAAAACAGACAATGTGATTTTCTGGATTCTTTTTTCTCAGTTTGTCTCCCATAGTTGAGGTCTACCTATGATGTAAATTACAGACGCCTCTCATCTTTTTAAGTGGTGGAACTTGCACTATTGCTGACTGACTAAATTCTTTTTTGCCCCACTGTATATAGTATATACTGTGTGTAGAAGTATGATGGCCGTATAGAAGTATATAGTATATACTGTGTGTAGTATGATGGCCGTACAGATGTATATAGTATATACTGTATGTAGTATGAAGGCTGTACAGAAGTATATACTGTGTGGAGTACGACTGCCGTACAGAAGTATATAGTATATACTGTTTGTAGGTACGATGGCTGCAGGTGCTGGATTTGACTGCCCCGTTCCCGGGATGTAGACCGCAGTGACCTGTGAACCATTCCCCCCTGTGCCGTGTCTAATGTGATGACACAGTGCTCAGACACATGTGGTTTTGGTGTAGTAGTCATTGTCGGCATCAGGTGCTTCAAAAGAGACAGGAATCTAAGTGCAAGGCCTTTCCGGGAGGTCACAAGGCCCCAGAGAGCAGGCAGAACCCCCCTATATACAAGGATCTTGGGAATACTGTTCTGAGGCTTTTTACAAGACGTACGCAAGCTGCAGATATTTGATCTGTCCCTATAAATTCTGATAATTGATAAAACAGAAAACGTTGTAGATCCAATAGAAAAGATCTATAATGTTTTTATCCATCTCATATGCAGTCAGGGCTAGTGTCAGCACCCAGCGTACCTGGGAAAGTGCCAGGGCCCACCGCGCCTGGGTGGGTGCTCATTGGCCAAGATTTCCATTATGAACATTCACTGGACATGTACGGCAGATGTGTGCCCTGCATGTATGGAGCCGATCATGGCTGTGTTATACAGCTGGCTTCGATCACAGAAGTTTAGCCTCTTGGATGTTGCCATCAAACGTCTCAGCGGCATTTAAGAGGAGAGGGCTGGCAAGAAGTGTCCTTCCGGACTCCACCACAATGCAACTGTGAGGTGCAGATGGTATAGTCAGCAGCCAGAGACATCCTGAAGGCAATGTTTGTACACCTATGAAGCCTCTGTCTGGATCGTTTTTGGTTTTTTTTGTTTGTTTTTTTTAATGGCGATCGGCTTGGTCCCGAACCATGGCAACCTGATGGATGAACAATCTATAGGAAGATTGATCTTGTGCAGCCTAGACAGGTCCTCCAGGGTCTTCTCCGTCTTTATCTTGATAGTATCAAGCCATCAGGTTGCTGGTCTTCCTCTTCGCCTTGTTCCTTCTATTCTTCAAGCCATGATGTCCTTCTCCAGTGATTGCTTTCTTCATATGATGTGTCCACAGTAGACAAGTCGTAGCTTGGTGATCCCTCTTCCAGTGGCATGTCTGGCTTGATTTGTTCCAAAATTGATTTGTTTGTTCTTCTTGCCATCCATGGTATTGATAACATCCTTCTCCAGCATCACATTTTGAAGGCGTTGATTCTTCTTCTGTCTTGTTTCTTTATCGACCAGGTTTTAAATCCATAAGTTACTACAGAAAAGACCATGTAACGGGCCAAGTCTTCACCGAAAGGGAAATGTTCCTCGATTTGAAGACCTTGTCCAGTGACTTCAGTGCTGAGTTGTCCGTAGCTGTTCTCCTATTGACTTCCGATGTGGTCACTGCATCTTGACTGATCATTGATCCGAGTAGGTTGAAGTCCTTTACAACTTCCAGTTCATCACCCTCGATCCCAGATGTGTCCCTGTCGTACCTGGCAATGGTCAATATCTCTGTCTTCGTTGTGTTCAGTAGTAGTCCCATGTTCAAGTTTTCCATCTTGACACGGAGCTTGCTGCTATCAGTGTTCTATCGTCTGCGTATTTAGGATTCTTGTTGACTTGTCCAACGATTTCAATTCAAATTCAATGGGTGATTTTACAATACAATATTACAGCATCGTCACGAATGGCACAAGCGATCACATAAAATATAAAAAAGAAAAAGAATAATCATATTTGGTATCGCCCTGTACATAACTGTCCAAACTAATAAAATATCACAGTATTTATCCCATACGGTGAACACCAAAACTGGAAAGAAGAAAAGGAAAATAAAAATGGCAGAATTGCTGTTTTTAGCCACTTCATCTGTCCAAAAAAATGGAATAAAAAGAGAACAGAAAGTTGTTTTGACCCAAAAATGGTAACAAAAAAAATGAATACTTGTCCCACAAAAAAAGCAATCTCTGATACACCTCTATCCACTGAAAAATAAAAAGGCAAAAGAGAAAAATCAAAAGTGAAGAGGAGCCCACTGGGAGTCCGGATACACCTAGAGCTGGCCATGTCTACAAGATTTCTTGTGTCCTTAAAATGACGTCCGAGGATCTCTTTTTGCACTCGCTCATGGCTACATTGTGCAGCATGAAGTAGACGCAGGTCCCACACGCAGGACTCACATTTATTAGACATTTATGGCACTTCCTGTGGATAAGTCATACACGTCCAATGCAGGAAAACCCCTTTAAGGCTCTGCTTACATCTACATTATGGCTTTTGACGATCCAAATGCATCTGTTGAGGTTTCCAGGTTTTGCAGCACAAACAGCATCATCACCTGTCCATGTGCTTACTTCTGGGAAGCAATCTCGATAAGCTGAGCTGCAGTGTAAAACATGGGGGGTGTTCAGAGTTAGCCTGAGCCTGTTGATTGCTGTGTTTGCTGGTAGTGATAAAAAGAAAAAGGGGAAAAAGTAAATATAGCATCCTGTAAGTAACTACTTTTTGTTCTAATTTTTAACAAAGGGGCGTCTGTCCGCAGGTGAGTAATATTTTCCCCCTATGGTTTACGATAAGAAGCTTCATTTTCTCAAGGACCATAATACACATCGGTCCTGACCCTGCAAATTTAGCAAATAAACAAGGTACTGTTCAGAAACGCTGAAGTGTACAGGGGAGGAGACCCCCAGCGCTGACCCCTCGAGTGCTTTATAATTACCTGTCATTAAAAATAAAGAACCACTTGCCTTGTCTCGCTGGAAAGTGGCTCCTTTAATCCAGCCGCGGCTGATTGAATCGTCGCCGTCACCGGCAGCATCTCGTCAAGGAGACGTCCTGCAGCAATAAGGCGGCCAGTATTAATGGGGCCGTGTCCGCCGTACGTTTTACGTTCACAACTGGAGATTCGAACGCTGGAAATTACCCCAGGGGCACGTTCACATGGCGCCTTTCTCAGGCGTTTTATGCCTGGAACCGAAAAAACACGCTAAAATGAGTTAACATACACACAGCAATGCCAGCGTGTCTTGTGCACTCGTTCCTTCTTTTGTAACTTCTTTTAACCATTTTCAACTTTGAAAATTGTGGAAGTTATATATGGGATTTTTAACAAATGCTGGCGGAAAAGTCGTCTAAAAAAAATGTCAAAAGAGACACATTAGGGAGAACACACAGTGTTTTCCTGAAGCATTTTTTTGCTTCAAAAAAAGATGTGGGTATGCCGATGTGTAAAAAATGACATATGCACATCTCTGGTTACTCGGTGCAGCACCTGAGCACCTTGGGTGCAGCCTCTGAGCACCTTGGGTGCAGCAACTGAGCACCTTGGGTGCAGCAACTGAGCACCTTGGGTGCAGCAACTGAGAGCCTTGGGTGCAGCAACTGAGAGCCTTGGGTGCAGCAACTGAGAGCCTTGGGTGCAAGCCCTGAGCGCCTTGGGTGCAGGCCCTGAGCACCTTGGGTGCAGCAACTGAGAGCCTTGGGTGCAGCAACTCAGAGCCTTGGGTGCAGGCCCTGAGCGCCTTGGGTGCAGCAACTGAGAGCCTTGGGTGAAGGCCCTGAGCGCCTTGGGTGCAGCAACTGAGCGCCTTGGGTGCAGGAACTGAGAGCCTTGGGTGCAGGAACTGAGCGCCTTGGGTGCAGCCCCAGAGCGCCTTGGGTGCAGCAACTGAGAGCCTTGGGTGCAGCAACTGAGAGCCTTGGGTGCAGCAACTGAGAGCCTTGGGTGCAGCAACTGAGAGCCTTGGGTGCAGCAACTGAGAGCCTTGGGTGCAGCAACTGAGAGCCTTGGGGGCAGCAACTGAGAGCCTTGGGGGCAGCAACTGAGAGCCTTGGGGGCAGCAACTGAGAGCCTTGGGTGCAGCAACTGAGAGCCTTGGGTGCAGCAACTGAGAGCCTTGGGTGCAGCAACTGAGAGCCTTGGGTGCAGCAACTGAGAGCCTTGGGTGCAGCAACTGAGCGCCTTGGGTGCAGCAACTGAGCGCCTTGGGTGCAGCAACTGAGCGCCTTGGGTGCAGCAACTGAGCGCCTTGGGTGCAGCAACTGAGAGCCTTGGGTGCAGCAACTGAGAGCCTTGGGTGCAGCAACTGAGAGCCTTGGGTGCAGCAACTGAGAGCCTTGGGTGCAGCAACTGAGAGCCTTGGGTGCAGCAACTGAGAGCCTTGGGTGCAGCAACTGAGAGCCTTGGGTGCAGCAACTGAGAGCCTTGGGTGCAGCAACTGAGAGCCTTGGGTGCAGCAACTGAGAGCCTTGGGTGCAGCAACTGAGAGCCTTGGGGGCAGCAACTGAGAGCCTTGGGTGCAGCAACTGAGAGCCTTGGGTGCAGCAACTGAGAGCCTTGGGTGCAGCAACTGAGAGCCTTGGGTGCAGCAACTGAGCGCCTTGGGTGCAGCAACTGAGCGCCTTGGGTGCAGCAAGTGAGCGCCTTGGGTGCAGCCCCTGAGAGCCTTGAGTGCAGCCCCTGAGCGCCTTGGGTGCAGCAACTGAGCGCCTTGGGTGCTGCAACTGAGAACCTTGGGTGCAGCCCCTGAGTGCCTTGGGTGCAGCAACTGAGCGCCTTGGGTGCAGCAACTGAGCGCCTTGGGTGCAGCAACTGAGTGCCTTGGGTGCAAGCCCCCGAGCGCCTTGAGTGGAGCCCCTGAGCGCCTTGGGTGCAGCAACTGAGCGCCTTGGGTGCAGCAACTGAGCGCCTTGGGTGCAGGCCCTGAGCAACTTGAGTGCAGCAACTGAGCACCTTGGGTGCAGCCCCTGAGCGCCTTGGGTGAAGCTCCTGAGCGCCTTGGGTCAAGCACCTGAGCGCCTTGCGTGCAGCCCATGAGCTCCTTGAGTGCAGCCCATAAGCTCCTTGAGTGCAGCCCCTGAGAGCCTTGGATGAAGCCCCTAAGAGCCTTGGGTGCAGCAACTGAGCATCTTGGGTGCAGCCCATGAGCTCCTTGAGTGCAGCCCGAGTGCCTTGAATGAAGCCTCTGAGGATCTTGGGTGCAGCCCCTGAGCATCTTGGGTGCAGCCCCTGAGCACCTTTGGTGCTACATAAAAACCACACTTTAGGACAGGTGAATCCGCAGAGTTTTTGTTGCAGAATTTTCTCATTGTAACTTGACATTCCCCCGACCAAATAGAGAGGGTGATGCCAGGTTGCTGGTAGCCCGGATGTTGTCTGCTGGCATTTCGCTATCCATCCTCAGATCCTTACTCCTCCTTCCCTGAAGAAGCCAAAATTAGGTTGCAATGTTTTACGACTCTTCCAAACCTTTAAGGGGACAGTGAGTGCTCCAGCCGGGGCCTCTATTAGAGAAGTTACCCACCTGGATAGGTGATAACAGATCGGTGGTGGTCCGACTGCTGGAACCTGTACTGAACAGGGCACCCCACAAAGAAGCCTATAGGGAAAAAATGCAACAAACGCACAGTTCGATATGAGGTGTAAATGCAGAGTGGTCTTGAGCTTTCATCAAATCACATGCACTTTGCTTGCATTATTAAATGCAGGGGATTTTCAGAGCCATAAAATTGCATAAAAAATAAACAAATCGGCATTTACAGTGCGTGGGAACATGGCCTCCAAATTCTGATTTAGGCTGAGATGCCACGGTGGCTTATCGCACTCATACGCAATTTTACATGAGATTTCCAGGATCCACGGGTTGTCCAAGATTTAAAAAAAAGTCCTGTTTCCTTTCAAAATCAGCACCGCACCTTCATATAACAGCTGATCGGTGGGGTCGCCGGGTGTCGGACCCCTCGCTACTCAGATATTGATGACCTATCTTGATGTCCTATCTTAAGGATGGGCTAGGTATACCATAGTAGCGAAACACCCCTTTAAACCGGTTGTTCCAGCACTTTGGAAAGACCGCTGTCCTGTATCTTCCATTTCAATGACCCAAACTGTTTTTTTAAGATAGACACCAAGGACGAGGCGGCCAACACAATGCACAGTGCCCTCTGTTCATTCATCTTGTCCTGCTACATTGTATCGCGCCGGCTGAGAACGCCAAGAATTTGTACAGTCCGCAATTCTGCAGGAAGGAGGATGATAAAGCCCCAGGACACTGGCAGTGGGAAGCGCTCGGAGGAATCAGCTCAATATTAAAAGACCAGATAAATATTATTACAGCAGATTAAATTATGTGCAATCATTTCATTGTTAGCAGGAAGGATATGAATGATGTCTGCGACAGAAGAGCAGATGTGCAGCAATGTCCTGCTGTACAGTATTAGAAAAACGTAGCCGCTTTCTTCCAAACACAACGCCGCCCCTGTCCATGGGGTTATGTCTATTATTACAGTTAGGATCTGCTCAATTGAATGGTACAGAACTGCAATACCAAACACAACCTGTGCACAGGGGTGGCGCTGTTTGTGGAATAAAGCAGCCCCATGTTCTTCCCCGCCAGCAACCCTGCCCTTTCAAATAGAAGAAGTAAGAATTGATTCAAGTGACCCGGCCCATTGGCCACATTTAGTAATCTGTGGCCACTGGACTGGAGTTCTGAGATTCGCTTCTTCCCTCTCAGCATCTGAGGCTTTTCTTCTCATTTTCCAGCCTGGCACAACATCACATGGGCATCGCGCTGCAAGTATCTCATCGTGACAGGCCGGCTACTCATAAGAAGAGTTACCTCCTGTATTATACCCCAGAGCTGCACTCACTATTCTGCTGGTGCAGTCACTGTGTACATACATTACATTACTGATCCTGAGTTACATCCTTTATTATACTCCAGAGCTGCACTCACTATTCTTCTGGTGCAGTCAATGTGCACATACATTACATTACTGATCCTGAGTTACATCCTTTATTATACTCCAGAGCTGCACTCACTATTCTTCTGGTGCAGTCACTGTGCACATACATTACATTACTGATCCTGAGTTACATCCTGTATTATACCCCAGAGCTGCACTCACTATTCGGCTGGTGCAGTCACTGTGTACATACATTACATTACTGATCCTGAGTTACATCCTTTATTATACTCCAGAGATGCACTCACTATTCTGCTGGTGCAGTCACTGTGCACATACATTACATTACTGATCCTGAGTTACATCCTGTATTATACCACATAGCTGCACTCACTATTCTGCTGGTGCAGTCACTGTGTACATACATTACATTACTAATCCTGAGTTACATCCTTTATTATACCCCAGAGCTGCACTCACTATTCTGCTGGTGCAGTCACTGTGTACATACATTACATTACATTACTAATCCTGAGTTACCTCCTGTATTATACCCCAGAGCTGCACTCACTATTCTGCTGGTGCAGTCAGTGTGTACATACATTACATTACTGATCCCGAGTTACATCCTGTATTATACCCCAGAGCTGCACTCACTATTCTGCTGGTGCAGTCACGGTGTACATGCATTACATTACTGATCCTGAGTTATATCCTGTATTATACCCCAGAGCTGCACTCACTATTCTGCTGGTGCAGTCACTGTGTACATACATTACTGATCCTGAGTTACCTCCTGTATTATACTCCAGAGCTGCACTCACTATTCTGCTGGTGCAGTCACTGTGTACATACGGTACATTACATTACTGATCCTGAGTTACATCCTGTATTATACTCCAGAGCTGCACTCACGATTCTGCTGGTGCAGTCACTGTGTACATACATTACATTACTGACCCTGAGTTACCTCCTGTAGATCTTTTATTATAAAAATGAAAAACATAACAACCATAATAGCAGAAAACATAACAAAAATATTAGCCAGAAAATAATCAGTATACTGAACACTGGTCCAGCCGCTCATTCTCTCCTCTCACACAGTATATACAGAATAACTACTTTGATTTTCAGGTCCGGTCACCAAACAAAATAATAATAACAAATAAAATAAACAATGGCAAACAAAAACTATATACATGAACTTTTTTTTTTTTTTTTATATATATAATTTTTTTTTTTTTTTAATTTTAAATAAAATAACTACAAATTAAGCAAATATATACAATACTAAGCTATCCTCCATTCCCAACCCCCCGCACTGACCTGAGAGCTGGTCCTGCGTCTCATGCCTCAGTCCATGTCCAACGTCCATAGGCCAGATCAGGCAGTGCCAGTTTTTCCCCCAAACAACCCAGTGTCCCATAGTCCCACAAGATAAACCCACCTCCCCCCCTTTCCCACCACCCAACCTAACACCTACACCCAAATCTATATCCCCATATACAATATATACAATATATACAGCAGCACACACCACAATAATCACAACTCACGAAGCCCAAGTTTGGCGCCTGCAGCCCTACATCACTGTATGATGATCAAACAAAACAAAAATCTACAGTGTCAGCAGCAGCCCACCACCAGGAAAGGAGATGACCAGACTAGGGCACACTAAAAGAAAAGCCCCTCCAGAGGAGAGCGGCCCTCCGTGCGCCCAGTCTCCCATACTCCAGAGAGCGCACCTTCACCAGGTCACCGAGTATGGTCCTAAACACATCGTCCACTGGGAGGATTTTTCGTTGCGTCGATACTAAGCACCGTGCGTTCCACGTGTGATACCTAACCACTGCGCTAACTAGAAATAAGGTGCAGCGGTCCCGACCACCCAGGTCTCCGAATGCTCCATAGGCCCATTCCGCATAGGAGAGACCGGCCAGCCGAGACCAGCCAATGAAGGCGCCCACCCTGTTGTACACCTCTGTGTTGAAGGGACAATGAAGCAGGAAGTGGTCCATGCTTTCCAGCAAGGTACCACAATGCTCCCGAGGACAATTCCTGTCCTAAGAGCTCCTACACTTCAGATTGTCCCTCACACACAGTTTCCCATGGAAGCAGCGCCAAGCCAAGTCCCAAAACTTCGAGGGGATCCTGATAGAATTCAAAAGATGCAAACCCACCCCAAGATCCCGACTTGGGCAGTCCCTGAGCGCCAGAGGCCTCTGGAAATGGGTCAACAGAACCCTACTGTCAAGTAGTTTCCTTGGCAGAGTCCTGATCTCCCACATTCCCAGACCCCACCGACGAATTACCTTCAGAACCAAGGTAGCGTAAGCCGGAAGATGTCCATGCGGTGTGCGAAGATCCTTCACTTGCCCTCCTGTCTCCCATTCCTGGAAGAAAGGCTGAAACCATCCCCTACAGGAGAATACCCACGGAGGAGCCCTCTCTTTCCAGAGGTTTGCGATATTGATCTTAATGAAGGTATCCACAAGGAATACCACAGGGTTGACCATACCCAACCCTCCTAGTCTCCTCGTACGGTAAGTAACCTCCCTCTTGACCAGGTTCAGTCTATTCCCCCATAACAGTTGGAAGAACAAACTGTAGACCCGAGTCCAGAGAGATTCCGGCAAGATGCACACACTGCCCAGATAAATCAGTAAAGGGAGCAGGTAAGTTTTGATCAGGTTTACCCTTTCCCTTAGGGTCAAAGACCAACCCTTCCATTGGTTCACCTTCTGAGTGGCGATCTCTAGCCTGCTGTCCCAATTTTGTTTGGGGTAATCCCCCTGGCCAAATTCGATGCCAAGGACTTTTGCAGAGACTTTGGGTCCTGGAAGGGTGTCCGGGAGATCAAAACCAGGATCTCCTCCTCCCAGCCAGAGACTCTCACACTTATCCCGGTTGATCTTGGACCCGGATGCCTCCGAGTAGCGATCTACCTCTGACATCAGCCACCCTGACTCCTCGTGAGAGGAAGCAAACACGGTGACCTCATCGGCATACGCCACCACCCTCAGAGTGGCCTCCGGTGCTGCCTGATCCATCCCGATCCCGGCCAACGGTCCACGCTCCACCCTCCTAAGAAGAGGGTCAATCGCAAACACGTACAGCAGCGGGCTCAAGGGACAACCCTGGCGAACACCGGACCCAACCTCAAAAGAGCTACCAATCCAACCATTCACAAGCGGGAAACTCTCTGCCCCACTGTACAAGGTCTTAAGCCAATCAACAAACCCCCCCCGGCAGGCCATATCTCAGAAGGACGGACCAGAGGTACTCGTGATTAACCCGATCAAACGCTTTTGCCTGGTCCAGTGACAGCATGTACCCCTTCCAGTGACCAGCCCTACCCTGCTCCACTGCCTCTCGGACACAGAGCACAGCACTAAATGTGCTGCGGCCTGGAACAGAGCAATGCTGGGCCCCCGAAAGGAGTCGGGGTGCAAATTTCACCAGCCGATTAAACAGCACCTTTGCCAGAACCTTCCTGTCTGCATTGAGAAGCGCTATGGGACGCCAATTCTCAATGCAAGACGGGTCCTTACCCTTTGACAAGATGATCAGAGCAGACCTCCTCATTGACTTCGGCAGAGTGCCCGAGGAAAGACACTCATTGAATACCTCAGTCAAGAGGGGAACCAAAACGTCCTTAAAGGTCTTATAGAATTCAGATGTTAAGCCATCTGGACCAGGCGATTTTTTGGGGGCAAGCCCTTCAATCGCCAATTGAACTTCCTCTTCCCTGATCATTTCTGTCAAAACGTCAAGAGAGGGGTCTACCCCTGGTTCGGGGACGGCTTCTGCCAGGAAAGCCGACATCTCATCCCAATCAAGATCCCTCTTCCCCAAGAGGTGCGAGTAGAAGGATCTGACAACCTCCAGGATCCCTGATCTGGATCACCTCAGGGACCCCGTAGTGTCGACCAGTCCTGTAACCACTTTACTATTCACTGACATCTTGCAGTTTCTGTAAGGGTCGGGCGAGCGGTACTTCCCGTAATCCCTCTCAAAAACCAAAGATGCGTGTCTATCGTACTGACACCTCATAAGCAAAGATTTCACTCTGGAGATCTCCTCGCGGCTACCTCCAGTTGAGACAAGATGCTCGAGTTTCCTCCTCAGACCCTGATACAGGCGGTACCTGCTCAGACTCCTGAGGCTCGAGAGCTGGCGGAAGAATCTCGCCACCCTTTCCTTGAACATCTCCCACCACTCTGACCTACTACTACAAAGATCCAGTAAGGGTACCTGGCTCTGAAGAAAATCCTCAAAGGACTGCCTTATCTCCGCTTCTTCCAAGAGAGACGAATTGAGTCTCCAAAAGCCTCTTCCCATCTGGAGGGTCTCTGTAACATTCAGAGAAAACAAAATTAAACAGTGGTCGGAGAACTCCACCTCAACAACAGACACTGCTGAAGAGACAGCTTCCTCCTTTAAATAAAACCTATCTATTCTGGACCTACAGTTACCTCTATGATAGGTGAACCCCTCGTGGCCTGGGGTGTGCCGAATGTGGACATCCACCAGGCGAGCCTCACTAGCTATACTATTAAGGGCGACGCTATCATAAGTCAGCTTGTCTCTGGAACCTCCTCTATCTCGGGGCCTCGTGACAGCATTGAAGTCCCCTCCAAAGACAACCTGCCGACTTGTAAAAAGGTAGGGCTTGATCCTCATAAAGAGACACTTCCGGTCCCACTTATATTGGGGACCATAGATGTTAATGAGCCGGAGCTCTTGTCCCTTCATGAGGACATCTAAGATCAGGCACCTCCCCATTTCTAACTCAATAACCCGTCGGCATTCCACCGATGCGGTAAAAAGGACCGCCACTCCGCTATACAGCTCGGCCGCAAGAGACCAATAGGAGGGCCCGAGTCTCCACTCCCTCTTAGCTTTAAACACATCTGCCATGTTTGGCAGCCTGGTCTCTTGCAAAAAGAAAATGTCAGCTTCAACCCAGCTGAGAAAATCAAAGGCCGTAAATCTAGCTGTATTTGACTTTATGCTGGCGACATTAATTTTTTCGTCCTCGTCTCCGGACTCTGGGCCAGTCCCTCCCTCCAAAGATCTTATGTTGCCAGAAGGAGGAGACTCGGCGCCCCCTGTGAGCCCCGCCGAAGCCAGAACCTCACCCTCAGCTTCCTCCTCAGAGGAAGAGATGTTTTCAAGGGCTTGGAACCGGTTAGAAAGACCAACCAGAGGGGAGTCGGTTTTTCCTTCCTTAGGTACCTTGGTCAGAGTGAGAGAAGATTTTTTTTTTTTTTTCTCCCTTCTTTCTCTTCTTTTTGGTGCCGAGCTTACGCTTGTCCTCTAGCCACTGCCTATTATCCTCATCCATACTTTCATAATGGGAGGACTCTGAGGCAGTGGCACTCTCCTCCCTGTGGATCCTCCTGACCTCCTCATCCAACTCATCATCCCTTGGGGCCTCAGCAGCAAGACTGGCATCCAGGACAGGGGCCGCCCCAGTAGCCCGAGGCTCGCCCAGCTCCCTATCCTGTCTGCGCTTGTCTAGATGCCTTAGCTGGGCAGGCGTCTTTTTATTGCTTTTCTTCCTTGGCCCCTCAGCTCCCTCACCCTTGCTAGTCCCTTCCCCAGCAGAATCAGCCTCACGGCTTTCTCCCACCGGGGTCACGACTGCGTTAGCGAAGGAGCGAGGACAACGGCTGAATGGATGACCTAACTCACCACACAGGTGGCACCTAATCTCCACACAAGATGCAGCAAGATGGCCGACATCCCCACACAATGCACACTTCTGCACAGTGCAGTTTGCGCTGAAGTGTGTGGGGTCGCCGCACTTGTGACAGAGCTTCGGTTGCCCCTGGTAGAAGACCAGGATACGATCCCTACCCAGGAAGGCAGATGATGGTATGTGGGCAACCGTACCACCTGAACGCTTAAGTTTTACCATAAACGTCCAGGCCCCTGACCAGATACCAAACTCGTCACGGTTTTTCTTTGGCATCTCCACTACCTCTCCATACCGGCCAAGCCACGTCATGATGTCATAACAAGAAAACGACTCGTTACACGTCATCACGGTCACTTTCTTGACTTGATTTTGGCAAGACACCGCCTGAACGGCAAAGTCTCGCCAGTCGGGCTCATTTTTTGCCAACTCATAGTTCGACCAGAAAAGTTCAAGCCCCTCCGGCCGAACAAAGCTGACATCAAACTCAGGTGTGGAATAGGGATGTATCAAGGCGTAGATGTCAATCGCCTTGAAGCCCATCCTCAGCAGGAGCTCCACAACCTTCGACCTTGGAGGACATGCATCACTGCCCCTCCACCGAAGACGGACCACATTCCTACGCACACTACCCGGCCCGGCTGTTGGGAGGGACCACACTGTATCCCCCCCTCTTTGCTCTCGGAAGGCCCCGAGGCCATGCCTCTCTATCCAGAAGGATAGATCAACCTCTCGACCCTCTACCATTAGTGATCTCTCTCCCCTCTTTAGAGCCTCCAGGAGACGCCGTTGCAACATGCCGTCCCCAGAGCCCAGAGACGAGGAGGACGCCCTATTTCCCCCGGAGGTGACAGCGGCATAACTCCTGACAGGTGCTGCCACCACCGGGGGGGCAACCGGACCAGTGACCACATCCACACCAACAGCATCACCATTACCCACCTCCATAACCTCCTCACCCTCCACCAAACCAGCAACCACACCACTAGACAAAGAGTTTTCCTCATCCATACCCACCATCACATTCACTCCTGCTGGACCAGTGACAACAGGGGGTGACATTTTGGCCTCCGCATCATCAGGCACAAGGGGCTGAGTCTCCTCCACAGAACTGGAGGTGACCTCACCCCTGGTGTTATGTGTGCCCTCCGCATCATCAGTTGATATTTTCCACTGCTTCATGGTTGCTACCAGGCGCCGTTGATCTTTAGCTGCTGTGAGGCACCGCTGATCCTTAGCATCAGGATCTTGTTGACCAGCGGCGCCAACACAGAACAGGACTTTGGTGGGAGGACCGGAACGCCCTGCCCCGGTAACCCCCTCACACTGCCGCCGCTTCTCAACTAAGTGATCAGCGGCCACAGCATTCAGGGGCACCGAGGCTACCGGAGCTGCCCCTGACACTGGGCTGCTCCCCCCTCCCACTGGTGAGCGCACCACAGTATCGTGGCCTGATTTTTCGTCTGCCACCGGGCCGCCCTCACTGTCCAGCCTCTCGGCTGATGCACCTACTGCTACGTCCCCGCTACTACAAGCAGAGACGGAGCTCTGCGCCTCACTACCGTGCTTTGTAATCTCCCCGTGCCTTTGCACCGGATCCACAGCAGAACCCGGGCTGGGCTGGGCAACGGAGCTTATACAGCGAGCTGACCCTGCAGCCGACTCAGGGGGTACAGGGAGGGGGGCATACACATAGCTTACCGCTTCCTGCAGCTTAGGTTTGATCTTCTTCACCTTTTTTTTCTTGCCCCCAGGTGCCTCCTCTGGCAAATCATCACCAAGATGGAAGTTCTGAAGGCACACTGGGGACTCCAGGAGCTTGATCTCTGCCATTAGTGCCCCTCCCTGGCCGATGTCACTGTCCTCCCCAGAGCCAGCAGAACTGCGACGAGATGTCATTGTCGCCTGTCCCGCAGGGAGCTCGCTGCATGTGGCCTGTGAGTGACTAAGCAGGCTGCCAGGTGGGGCTTTCTGCTGGTCATCCTCCTCCTTCTCATCATCATTATCATCATCATCATCCACCTGGCTCCCAGGCTGCAGCCCTATCTGCCTTTGCTCTCTGTTATCAGCCATTTCTCTGAATCGGTCTTCATTTTGCAATTTTTCTTTAAATGGTCCACTTTTTTCTTGGATAAAGGCTTTTCTTACCTCCAGGTCATTAATTTCCAGCTTCAGCCTCTTTACCTCAGCCTGGAATTGCGTCTTCCTGGGTCTGGAGGCGCCTGCAGCTTTTGCGCTTGTGCAGCGCAGCTCCTCCCGGAGCCTTCTCAATCTCTTGCTTGCTTCTTCATACTCACGAAGGTGGCTCATGACCCGGGAGGCATAGGTGGACACAGACTCCCGGGGTCTCTGCAGCGCCCAACCCTCCTCAGTGAGGTCAGCCTCACTTCCGTGAGCACTCAGCTTTCCTCCGGAAGGGCCGTCATCCTGCACGCTAGCAGGCTTCTCCTCCATGGAAGCCTTGCGGCTTCTCTGGGTCTCTGCAGACCTGGAAGGAGTAGGAGCCACATTGCTGCGACTCCTGGTGGAGCGTCTCACCCCCGAATCCTCTGATGTGCAGGCTGGTTGCTGGTTCCTTCTGCCCCCCGCCAGCCTGGTCCGGGAAGCAGAAGCCTGGGACTTGGCTCCTTCACTCATCCCAGGAAACCCACTCACTCCCTGGGTAAGAGAGAGAGCAGGTCCCCGGGTGGAGAGGTGGTGGTTCTCAGGAGCTCAGGAGCACACAGCAGGATCAGTGGCGACGACACCCACAATCAACACAGTGAGCAGCAGCTGAGCTGCACTCACTACTCTGAAGGTGCAGTCACTGTGTACATACATTACATTACTGATCCTGAGTTACATCCTGTATTATACACCCAGAGCTGCACTCACTATTCTGCTGGTGCAGTCACTGTGTACATACAATACATTACTGATCCTGAGTTACATCCTGTATTATACCCCAGAGCTGCACTCACTATTCTGCTGGTGCAGCCAATGTGTACATACATTACATTACTGATCCTGAGTTAAATCCTGTATTATACCCCAGAGCTGCACTCACTACTCTGCTGGTGCAGCCAATGTGTAAATACATTACATTACTGATCCTGAGTTACATCCTGTATTATACCCCAGAGCTGCACTCACTATTCTGCTGATGCAGTCACTGTGTACATACATTACATTACTGATCCCGAGTTACATCCTGTATTATACTCCAGAGCTGCACTCACTATTCTGCTGGTGCAGTCACCGTGTACATACATTACTGATCCTGAGTTACATCCTGTATTATACTCCAGAGCTGCACTCACTATTCTGCTGGTGCAGTCACTATGTACATACATTACATTACTGATCCTGAGTTACATCCTGCATCATACCCCAGAGCTGCACTCACTATTCTGCTGGTGCAGTCACTATGTACATACATTACATTACTGATGCTGAGTTACATCCTGTATTATACCCCAGAGCTGCACTCACTATTCTGCTGGTGCAGTCACTGTGTACATACATTACATTACTGACCCTAAGTTACCGCCTGTATTATACTCCAGAGCTGCACTCACTATTCTGTTGGTGCAGTCACTGTGTACATACATTACATTACTGATCCTGAGTTAAATCCTGTATTATACCCCAGAGCTGCACTCACTATTCTGCTGGTGCAATCACTGTGTACATACATTACATTACTGATCCTGAGTTACATCTTGTATTATACCCCAGAGCTGCGCTCACTATTCTACATGATAAATGTTCATGTGTTAAGCTACCAGCATACCACACGATCAGTATCTTCAGAGGATTAGATACGGTAGATATGGTAAGCCGCCATTAGTTTGCAGTTTGTAGTAAGCAGTAACAGGGTTAATGTGCTGCGCTCCTGAGCATATGGCACAGATTCCCCTGCAGGCTCGGTGTTTGGAGGACGTGCGTCGGCTCCGGTGAAGCTTACAGATGGCGACCCATAGTTTATATACCTCCTGAACGTGACTGTGCAGCAGAAGGACCCAAGGATCGGACATCTGTTTCTGAGCACCCTGAATGACTGCCCATCATGAACATATTAGAGAAAGGTGGTGTGTAAAAATATTCACAGGCAATCACTGAAAAAAACACTGCGCTGTTCTATCAGTCAGTGGGAATGGGTGACTCATGGACCCCGGAATTAAAAAGTTCCTCCATAAACCACCTGCTCTATAGAACAAACAAAAGTGTCCAGTATCTGCTCCCCAAGTATTCAAGTACGATTCGAGAGATGTGAACCTTTTTACTCAATGTTAATCTTTAGGTCTTTACAATGGGGCGTGGCTCACAGGATCCTCTGGGGCGTGTCTTTAGGCTGCTCTGCATTATTACTCTGTAGGCCACACCCCCTCAAAATACCATAAAAATTAGCACTAAATCTCTGGAAACTATGTGGCGGATACAAATTATATAAAAAATATGTAAAATATAAATTAGGAGCAAAAACTGATCACACTTGACATGGTAATAGGGAATTCAGAAGATTAAACATGGCTTTTGATGAACACAAAAAGGTACTGTAAGAGTCATGTCGGTCTGGTAGTCGGGGGCAGGTATATCTCGCCCAGGTATTTGTCCTATGTGAATTAGGCCGCTCAGTATCTTCAGGATACCGAGGGGTTAATAAGTGCAGGAATAAAGGCTGACCAGCTGGAGGTTTCAGGTGTCAGCCTGGGGCACACAGAATGCCTGTCTGTGTGAGACAAACGTGAGTGAGAGCTGTGCTCATGATCTGTGTAATGTTAGCTGGGAGGGAGAAGCCCCCCCAGTTGTTAGATAGCAACGTATTTGTTTAGGTAGCGCCGGACAGGCTAGGATTTATTTTTATGTTTTGTTTTCTGTATTTGCTTTCACTTTAATAAACCTGACCTGAGGTCAGTCAACTTGGAAACCTGCTGTCGCCTCAGAGTTCAATGCACAAACCACGTGACCTTTGACCCCAGCAAAGGCGATCCCGGAGTGTTTTGTCATATTGTGGTGGAGAACGCGGGCATCGCGTGGCACAGGCGACAGTATGGAAGACGTGGTGAAAGCCCTAGTACAGTCCACTGCCGTACAGCAGCAGGCCACTGCCGCACAGCATGAAGCTAATCGCTTGATGGCCGCACAGCTGAAGGAGTTATTGGACATGACGGTTGCAGACCGCCAGCTTCTCCAACAGGTGGCGCAGCGCCTGGTGAGCATGCCTGAGGTAGACCCGGAAGCAGAGTCCAGAAGGATCCATGTGAGTCGATACTGGCAAAAGCTGACTGCAGAAGATGACGTCGAGGCATACCTGACAACGTTTGAGCGGACGGCGCTGAGGGAGAAGTGGCCGAAGGCACGATGGGCCGATTTGATTGCTCCGTTTCTCTCCGGCGAGGCCCAAAAAGCTTACCATGACTTGGACCCAGAAGTCGCTCAGGACTTTGAGAAGCTGAAAGTTGAGATCCTGGCCCGGCTAGGTGTGACGACGGCTGTCCGTGCGCAGAGGGTACACCAGTGGACATACCAGCCTGATAAACCGCCGCGGTCTCAGATGTTCGACCTGATCTACTTGACAAAGAAATGGCTGCAACCCGAGGTACTGACAACCCCAGAAATAATCCAGCGGGTTGTCCTGGACAAGTACCTGAGAGTGCTACCTCCAGCGCTGAAAAGGTGGGTAAGCCAAGGAAATCCCACGACAGCGGATCAACTTGTGGAGTTGGTCGAGCGTTATTCCGTGGCAGAAGGACTTCCCGACGAAACCGCTAGCACCCGGTCTGTGCCTTCTCCTCGTGGAACCGGTAAGACTGTTCCAGCAACTGCGGGTGAAGGAAAATCGCCAAAAACTGTGGGGGAGGAACCCGGGACTGCTCGCACTCCGAGACCGAGAGTATGGGACGGTGGTCTCTGTAGGGGTCCTGTTAGGTGTTTCCGTTGCCGTGAGAAGGGCCATGTTTCTGCGAACTGTCCTGTTACCACTGAACCCATGCAGTGCGATGTTATAGACTCTAAGAAACGCATGTCTTTGGTTACACGGCTGGTGAATGTGAATGCGGGCCAAAATGATATAGCAAAACACCTGTGTGAATTATCTGTTGATGGGAAAAGTGTTGTGGCGTTACTAGACTCTGGAAGCGTGGTGACTCTGGTGAAAGCTAGTCTGGTGGCACTTCCGTCTGGTTCGTCTGACAAATTCTCTGTAACGTGTGTGCATGGTGACACCTGTTCGTACCTAACAGCGGTCATACCGATTTCCACTCCCTATGGGTCTGTGCAACACAAAGTGGGACTCGTTCCCACATTGTTACATGATATAATCCTGGGTAGGGATTTCCCCCATTTCTGGCAGTTATGGGAGAATCAGTTGCTCCTTCACGGTAGCTGTGAACCTTCCCCCATGCCATCTGGAGGTCCCGAGTTCCTAGACGGGACCCCACAGGAAGATGTTGCTGGGGAGGTTATTGAATCTAACCTTCAGTTCCCCTTCTCAGTTATGGCGGGGGAAACTGAGGAAACTGAGGAAACTCAGTGAGAGGCGGAGGCAGACAGCCATCCAGCACCCTGCCTACCCGATTTGGGAGTCCAGTTGGATGACTTCCACAGCGAGCAAATGAGAGATCCTACCCTGACTCCGGCTAGGAAAAATGTAAAAATGATAGATAGCGTACCCGTAGAACCTGACACTAGGCTAGCGTACACGTACATGGTTCTTGAAAATGATTTACTCTACCAGGTAGAGAAAAAAGGGGAAGATATTGTGCAACAGTTAGTGGTACCCAAACCTTATCGGCGGAAGGTACTGGACCTGGCCCACGGACATATAATGGGGGGACATCTGGGGGTACAGAAAACCACAGAAAGGATATCGCATTGTTTTGTGTGGCCCGGAATATATAATGATGTGCGTAATTATTGTGAGTCCTGTCCAGAGTGCCAAGTCTCTGCGCCTAAAACTCGGTTCTGTAGCCCTTTGGTACCCCTCCCTATCATTGGGGTCCCTTTTGAGAGAATTGGGATGGATCTGGTTGGGCCCCTTCCCCGGTCCGCACGTGGGCACCAACATATCCTCGTCATCATGGACTATGCCACTCGTTACCCAGAAGCCATCCCTTTGCGTAACACTGCTACCAAAACGATCGCCAAAGAGTTGGTACAAGTGTTTAGTCGGGTGGGAATTCCAAAACAGATACTCACCGACCAGGGGACTCCCTTTATGTCAAGGGTGATGAAGGAGCTCTGCAGGCTCTTACAAATAGACCAGTTGCGTACGTCTGTCTATCACCCTTAAACAGATGGGTTGGTTGAGCGGTTCAATAAAACCTTAAAACAGATGCTCCGGAAGGCGATAGACAAAGATGGGAAGAACTGGGATTACTTGTTACCCTATTTGCTGTTTGCCATTAGGGAAGTTCCCCAGTCTTCCACAGGGTTCTCGCCTTTCGAGCTATTATACGCCCGTCGTCCCCGTGGACTGTTGGACGTCGCAAAAGAAACCTGGGAAGGTCAAGTCACTCCCTTTAAAACGGTGATAGATCATGTAACGCAAATGCAGGACCGTATTGCTGCTGTCATGCCCGTTGTTAGGGAACATATGTTACAGGCCCAGGGAGCCCAGAGGCTAAGTTATGATAGAGGCGCCAAGGTCCGTACGTTTGCACCCGGGGATAGGGTGTTGATCCTAATCCCTACGGTGGATAGTAAATTTCTGGCGAAATGGCAGGGCCCCTTTGAGGTCATGGAACGAGTTGGAGAAGTGAACTATAAAGTGCACCAGCCTGGTAAGAGAAAACCAGAACAGATTTATCATGTGAATCTGATAAAACCCTGGAAAGACCGCGCTGCCCTAACAGCGGATCTGCCCCGTCCGGTTTGCTCACCTACCGTACCGGAGGTGCAGATTGCCGAGACTCTCTCTGAACGACAAAAATCTGAGGTTAAGCAGTTTTTGTTACAGAACCAACAGTTTTTCTCGGAAAAACCTGGCCAGACTAGGCTAGTGAAACATGAGATTGTCACAGAGCCTGGTGTCACAGTTCATGTGAAGCCGTACCGGATTCCGGAAGCACGCCGTGAAGCCGTCTCCCGGGAGGTGAAGGCAATGTTGGACTTAGGAGTCATTGAAGAGTCGCACAGCGCCTGGTCCAGTCCAATCGTGTTGATACCTAAGCCGGATGGCTCTATACGGTTTTGCAATGACTTTAGGAAACTGAATGCGGTTTCTAAATTTGATGCCTACCCTATGCCCCGGGTCGATGAGTTGATCGATCGGCTGGGTAAAGCCCGATACATTACGACCCTGGATCTAACAAAGGGGTACTGGCAGATCCCTCTGGCCGAGGCGGCCAGAGAGAAGACGGCATTTGCTACACCGGAAGGGCTGTTCCAGTACACTGTGTTCCAAATTATTATGCACATAGAGTTTAGGAGTGATAAGGTTAGAATTTTTTTGTTTGTCATTTAAACTCATTGATGGTGATGTGTGTCAGGGCTCTTTATATCACTGAAAGCAATTGCAGATACCTGTGCACATTAGTTTGGCAGGTGTGTCCAAATAAAGGCAAGACTACTTAAGAAGGCTGTTCCACATTATTAAGCAGCCTACATTTTTTGCCAAAATGGGAAAGAAAAAGGATGTGTCGGCTGCTGAGAAGCAACAAATTGTGGAGTATTTAGGACAAGGCATGACTACAATCAACATTGCCAAGACACTTCATTGTGATCATTGCACATCAAGAAGTATGTAGCTTATTCCCAGCACACACGTGTGCGTGCTGATAAGGAAAAATTGAGGACTCTTTCCAACAGGCAATTGCGTAAGGTTAAAAGAGCAGCTGCAAAAATGCCTTGTCATAGCAGCAGACAAGTTTTTGAAGTTGCTGGTGCCTCCAACGTCCCCAGAACAACAAGATGCAGGGTCCTTCAGAGGTTTGCAGCTGTGCGTAAGCCATCCTGTCGACCACCTCTATCCACTGCATCAAGCAGAAACGGCTCCAGTGGGCCAAACGATACATGAAGACTGACTTCCAAACTGTTTTGTTCACCGATGAGTGCCGTGCAACGCTCGATGGTCCAGATGGATGGAGTGGAGGATGGACACCCCATGAAAACACGGCTAAGGCGCCAACAAGGAGGAGGTGGAGTAATGTTTTGGGCTGGAATCATGGGGAGAGAGATTGTCGGCCCCTTTATGATCCCTGAAGGGGTAAAGATGAACTCCATAATCTATGTGGAGTTTCTAAAACAACACTTCCTGCCATGGTTCAAGAGGAAGAACCGTGCTTTCCGCAGCAAGATCATTTTCATGCATGATAATGCACCGTCTCATGCTGCAAAAAACACATCTGCATCTCTGGCTGCTATGGGCATAAAAGAGGACAAATTTATGGTGTGGCCACCATCTTCCCCTGACCTAAACCCCATTGAGAGCCTCTGGAGAATCATCAAAAGGAATGTCTATGATGGCGGGAGGCAGTTCACATCTAAGCAACAGCTCTGGGAGGGTATTCTGTCCACATGCAAAACAACTGAAGCAGAAACCATCCAAAAACTGACAAATTCAATGGACGAGAGAGTTCAGAAGCTTCTTTTGAACAAGGGGTCCTACATGCAAATGTAACATTACCTAGAATAAAGTTTTCACCTGAAAACGGTTTGATTTCATTTTGTAATAAGCTGATAATGCTTATAACTTCACAATTGACCATTTTTTTGTTCAAAATAAAAAAAAAGGTTGAAAACTCTGCTGTGCATAATAATTTGGAACATGCATTTTGAGTGTTTATTTTTTTTTAAAAGATACTGTTTTCATAGGCAGTTTGTTCCAAAACATTGCAATTATACTAGAATAGTAGATGACTGGAAAATAACAATGACTGCAATTCAGATAGGTAATTTAGAGAAAATATGAGGAAATATTATTTGCATAATAATTTGGAACACAGTGTATATCTACATGCCGTTTGGACTTCACGGAGCCCCAGCAACGTTCCAGAGATTGATGGATCGAGTCTTGAGGCCCCACAGGCAGTACGCTTCTGCCTACCTAGACGACATCATAATTTACAGCGTGGACTGGGAAGCTCACCTCCGGAAGGTACAGGCGGTGATTGATGACCTGAGAGACGCAGGCTTAACGGCGAACCCCAAGAAATGTCACATCGGCCTTGAAGAAGCCCGATACTTGGGCTACGTGATTGGCAGAGGAGTGGTTAAACCCCAGATCGACAAAATACAGGCAATTCAGGGCTGGCCGCAACCAGTGAACAAGAAACAAGTTCAAGCTTTCCTGGGCATTGCCGGCTATTATCGCCGGTTCATACCCAACTTTGCGGCCATGGCTACCCCCTTGACGGATCTTACCAAAGGGAGGGATTCCGTCATGGTAAAATGGACCTCAGCGGCTGAAGAGGCCTTCCACAGTCTGAAACGGGCTTTGTGCTCTCAGCCCGTACTAGTGACTCCTGATTTCAGCAGCGAGTTTGTGGTGCAAACTGATGCTTCTGATACCAGGTAGGAAGTTTAGGCTGGTCACGGACCATGCCCCTCTCAAGTGGATGCATCTCCACAAGGACCGTAATAGTCGGGTAACCCGGTGGTTCCTTGCCCTGCAGGCTTACTCTTTCATGGTGGAGCACCGCCCCGGGGTGCAGATGGGGAACGCTGATGCCCTGTCCCGAGTACACTGTTTTGAGAGTATTCTTTCTCAACCTGAGTGGTCTGAGCAGGGGGGGAGGATATGTAAGAGTCATGTCGGTCTGGTAATCGGGGGCAGGTATATCTCGCCCAGGTATTTGTCCTATGTGAATTAGGCCGCTCAGTATCTTCAGGATACCGAGGGGTTAATAAGTGCAGGAATAAAGGCTGACCAGCTGGAGGTTTCAGGTGTCAGCCTGGGGCACACAGAATGCCTGTCTGTGTGAGACAAACGTGAGTGAGAGCTGTGCTCATGATCTGTGTAATGTTAGCTGGGAGGGAGAAGCCCCCCCAGTTGTTAGATAGCAACGTATTTGTTTAGTTAGCGCCGGACAGGCTAGGATTTATTTTTATGTTTTGTTTTCTGTATTTGCTTTCACTTTAATAAACCTGACCTGAGGTCAGTCAACTTGGAAACCTGCTGTCGCCTCAGAGTTCAATGCACAAACCACGTGACCTTTGACCCCAGCAAAGGCGATCCCGGAGTGTTTTGTCACAGTACAAAAACAATGCCTTAAAGGGGTTGTCACTTATCGACAGGGTATAGAGTCCCATTCTAGGGTGGAGATCCCAGTGGCTGCCCCCCAGTGGTCAGCAAATTACTATGTACTGAATCCTTGCTAAGCTGAGGCCCCTTTAAGAATTTGAAGACCTTGAGGTCCGCTACCACCTCCTGTCGTTATCACGGTCGTGGCAAACACGTTCTTTACTTTATTTTCAGGATTCTTTTCCAATACCAAACCCTTTTTTATTGCAGAGTCCGCACTGTGCTCTGTGCCTGTATGGCGCCATGTATTACTGCATTAACCGTAGGTACAGGGGCCTATATGGGTCATGTGATATGGATCCATACTGGTTATACAAAGTCATAATACACCTGTGTGCACTACTGACCCTTTGCAATATTGTCTCCAAGATCAATAATTAGGGTCTTAGCGCATATATAAAATTGTGGCCCCATCTAGTGCTTTCTTAGCTTCATCGTATTTCCAGAGGACCCCTTTAAACATTATACAGTTATAGAGGACACTGTAACCCATTCACCAAATTCTCTATATAACTGAATAGATTGCACTATGATAATAACCCCCAATAAAATAATACCGCCTGTTCCATATAGCACCATTTTATGAGGCAGGAGACTAAAGCCTAATATAACCACAAATGGAAGAATTATGGCAATCAACCTTCATCTGTTGCTGTTTAGTCTGAGGTGCAGCAGCTGGTACCTCCAGGGCAAACTGAATTTGGGTTTACAGAGGTAATTAGGAAGTTATTAAAGAAGAGGTTTCTTCCTTCCATCTGCACCGTGCAAAATTAAACAAGGAGAAAAAAAAATGTCTCTGTCCACTGCCCGAGGAAAGATCAGATAGATGAGTAGATTGGAATCATGTAGATTGTAGAGCATTAGCTCAGAGAAGCTTCTCATTTCCCCTAGTGACTGCGCTGTTTGCTAGGAGGAATTACATTATTCATTTTTAGGGGGTCGGGCCTTCATCAGGCCGGGGGGGACTACACTGCAATGGAACAGAAGGAAAGTGACAACTACTTTACAAACATTTACGACTCAGAACTGCAGTAGTCACAGTCATCTACTATGACACAAAGTGGGACAGAGAGGAGGGTGGACCTCTGGGGGTTTAAATACAAATTTGTTGTAAATTTGTTTTTAAGTGAAGTTAATTTTTTTATGATGAACACAAATACACAAGTACCATCACACAGACCCTGACAACAAACTTCATCCTTTAAGAAATCCTACTCAAGCCACACCCACGAGGAACTTCTGAATTAGCAACACCCTTAAGAAAATCCTACACAATCCACACCCACATAAAACAAACCTTAGTAGGCCACACCCTGGAAAAAAAAATCCTGAATATGAAACATGCTTGAAGAAATCTTATATATGCGACATTTGTAAAGAAATTTTATACAAACCCAACCCATGAGGAAATTCTGAATAAGTAACACTCTTGAGGGAAACTTACCTGAGCCTTTGAGAAAATCATATTCAAGCTACCCTTACTAGGAAATCTTTAATAAGCCACACACTTGAGTAGGTGCAATGGAAACCACACCTTTAAGAAAAAACTTACATGAGCCACACTCATGAAGACATTCTGAATAGATTATAGCCTAGAGGAAATCCTACACAAGCCATGCCCCTGAGGAAACCTCACAATATTTGTATAAAGTTCCTGGGGACTTAAAGACTCATTTCGAAGTACAAAATGATGCATTGCTAATTAGAAAAAGGAGTTTTTCTTTTTTCATCCGCCATTCTTTACCTTGAGCTGTGGTATTGTAGCTCAGTCCCAATCACTTGAACACTGCAATGCCAGACCCATCCTATAAATAAAAGTGGCGCTATTTCTGGGGAAAAAAAAACACTTTTTTTTTTCCAATTCCCCCTTTAACCAGTAAGTGAAGAATAATTTTATAAAACAGAATTCTTTGTAGTGAACTACAAAAAAAATAATACCGTATTTATGATTTATTCTATGGCGCCACAGTATGTAGTTAGAGGAATCCTATTTATACCATGCATCCTTAGCAAACCTAAGTTGAAAATCTGACTCAGAATGGTATGACTGGATTTTATTTCTTGCCAAGAACACGCAATTTCTTTTACTTTCTAGGGAGATAAATTACATTTAATGTTGCATCAAGTATTTAAAGATACAGCTGGATTCTAGCATTACCGTAAAAAGATCCATGTTGTGCTGACAGACCCACTGACAAGTAAACGAGGGGATGGCCGCGTTCCAGAGACTCTAGAACATGTGGTGAAAGGAAATCAGCAAATCTAGAACATGTTCTTAAGTGGAAGCAGAAGGGGAGATGGACAAATCATCCCGCTGGGGGGAAAAACACACATTACGGTACAGCTTTAAACGCAGGATCTCGCAGGGGCACTGGCTGGGTTCTTGTTAGAAAGTCATTTGACGCCCCCCAGGTGGATTGGTGTTGCCGTAATTTATGTCCCGCTCTCATTTTGATATTTAGGAATACTACAGCACTATAACCTGCAGCGTGGCTCTGAATCTCATTTGTATGCAAGATACTAAAACTCCCACCTACATCTGTATCGAGCACAGAAACTATAAGGCCAGTCTCACACGTCCAGGTAATTCCGGTACCAGAAAAATCGGTACCGGAGTTATCCGTGCCCGTGTGCTCACGTGGCACATCAGTGTGGCACACATGCGGCAGCCGTGTGTCGCCCGTGTGCCGACTGGGTACCACACGGACCGTGCAGGAGACAGCGCTACAGTAAGCGCTGTCCCCTGCTTTGGGTGCTGAAGCCGCCATTCATTTCTTCTCTCCAGCAGCGTTCGCTGGAGAGAAGGAATGAAAAATCATTGTTTTTTTATTTTTTTTGCGGTTGAAATAAAGTTCCCGGTAACTTCCTATGGGAGGTGGAGCCGCATATTCATCACTGTAATGAGCGGCACCACGTGACCGCTCATACAGGACAAGCTGTGGCGCTGAGAGGAAGCATTGAGGGAGCTGGGTGAGTATTTTACTTCCAGCAGGCGGGCGCACAGGGGGTGGGAGGGGGTTGGTTACCGGGAACTTTATTTCAGCTGCCAAAAAAATAAAAAAACAATGATTTTTCATTCCTTCTCTCCAGCGAACGCTGGAGAGAAGAAATGAATGGCGGCTTCAGCACCACATGCAGGGGACAGCGCTTACTGTAGCGCTGTCTCCTGCACGGCACACGGACTGCACACGGACAGCATCCGTGTGCGGTACGTGTTTTACATGGACCCATTGACTTTAATGGGTCCGTGTGATCCGAGCGCTTCCACGAACACTGACATGTCTCCGTGTTTTTCAAACGAACACACGGTCCGTGAAAACACGCTGACATGTGCAGAGACACATTGATTTTAATGTGTCTACGTGAGTCAGTGTCTCCGGTACGTGAGAAAACTGTCACCACACGTACCGGAGCCACTGACGTGTGAAACAAGCCTAAAACTGCTACATAGTAAAAGCATAAACGATACTACACTCCCTACAGCTGAGTATAATACTTACAGACACTATAATGTTACTATATTGTACTACACCACTCAACAGCAGGATATAATCCTTACAGACAATACTGCCACAGAGTAAAAATTATACAATGAGCAAAACTCAACAGCCTGTACACTCACCGGCCACTTTATTAGGTACACCATGCTAGTAACGGGTTGGACCCCCTTTTGCCTTCAGAACTGCCTCAATTCTTCGTGGCATAGATTCAACAAGGTGCTGGAAGCATTCCTCAGAGATTTTGGTCCATATTGACATGATGGCATCACACAGTTGCCGCAGATTTGTCGGCTGCACATCCCAAAGATGCTCCATACAAGGCAGGATGGATCCATGCTTTCATGTTGTTTACGCCAAATTCTGACCCTACCATCCGAATGTCGCAGCAGAAATCGAGACTCATCAGACCAAGCAACGTTTTTCCAATCTTCTACTGTCCAATTTCGATGAGCTTGTACAAATTGTAGCCTCAGTTTCCTGTTCTTAGCTGAAAGGAGTGGTACCCGGTGTGGTCTTCTGCTGCTGTAGCCCATCTGCCTCAAAGTTCGACGCACTGTGAGTTCAGAGATGCTCTTAGGCCTACCTTGGTTGTAACGGGTGGCGATTTGAGTCACTGTTGCCTTTCTATCAGCTCGAACCAGTCTGCCCATTCTCCTCTGACCTCTGGCATCAACAAGGCATTTCCGCCCACAGAACTGCCGCTCACTGGATTTTTTTTCTTTTTCGGACCATTCTCTGTAAACCCTAGAGATGGTTGTGCGTGAAAATCCCAGTAGATCAGCAGTTTCTGAAATACTCAGACCAGCCCTTCTGGCACCAACAACCATGCCACGTTCAAAGGCACTCAAATCACCTTTCTTCCCCATACTGATGCTCGGTTTGAACTGCAGGAGATTGTCTTGACCATGTCTACATGCCTAAATGCACTGAGTTGCCGCCATGTGATTGGCTGATTAGAAATTAAGTGTTAACAAGAAGTTGGACAGGTGTACCTAATAAAGTGGCCAGTGAGTGTATATAATACTGCCACATAGTAAAAAATATTTTTTTTAAAAAATGCAAGATAGTACGCCCCTCTATATTTGTATACAATACAGAAAGAAATCATAATCCTGCCATATATTAAAAACATGAAAAAGAGTGAAAAGCTGAAGCCATAATAGTGCCACATAGTACAAATAAAAAAGAGAAAGATACTGCACTCCCTCTAAATCTGTATATAATACGGATATCATAATACTGCCACATAGTAAAACATGAAAAAGAGCAAGATACTGCCCCCCTACATCTGTATATAATATTGAAGCCATAATAGTGCCACCTGGTACAAATAAAAAAAGAGAAAGATACTGCACTCCCTCTACATCTGTATGTAATACTGATATCATAATACTGCCACATAGTAAAAAAAACATGAAAGTGAGCAAGATACTGCCCCCCCTCCCACATCTGTATATAATACTGAAGCCATAAGGGTATGTGCACACGTCAGGATTTCTTGCAGAAATTTTCCTGACAAAAAACGGACATTTCTGCCAGTAATCCGCATGCGGTTTTTTTGCGTTTTTGACGTGTTTTTGTGCGGTTTTTCCCAATGCATTGAACAGCGGGAAAAATGCGGAAAATCCACAAAATTAATGAACATGCTGCTTTTTTTACCGCGATGCGTTTTTTTCACGGAAAAAAATGCACCATGTGCACAAAACATGAAGAATGCATTCTAAATGATAGGATGCATAATGTATGCGTTTTTAATGAGCTTTTATAGCATTTTTATAGCGAAAAAGCGCGAAAAAACCTGAACGTGTGCACATACTAATAGTACCCTAATAGTGCCACATCGTACAAATAAAAAAAAAGAGAAAGATACTGCACTCCCTCTAAATCTGTATATAATACTGATATCATAATACTGCCATATAGTAAAAAAAAAATGAAAAAGAGCAAGATACTGCCCCCCTACATCTGTATATAATACTGAAGCCATAATAGTGCCACCTGGTACAAATAAAAAAAAAGAAGATACTGCACTCCCTCTAAATCTGTATACTGATGCCATGATAGTGCCACATAGTAAAAATAAAAGAGCAAAATACTACTCCCCCCACATCTATATAAAATAATGAAATCATAATACTGCCATATAGTGAAAATAAAAAAGTGCAAGATACTGCACCCCTCTACATCTGTATAAAATAATGATATTATAATACTGCCACATAGTGAATATAAAAAAGATACTGCACCCCCTCTAAAACTGTATAAAATAATGATATTATAATACTGCCACAGTGAATATAAAAAAGATACTGCACCCCCTCTAAAACTGTATAAAATAATGATATTATAATACTGCCACATAGTGAATATAAAAAAGATACTGCACCCCCTCTACATCTGTATAAAATAATATCATAATACTGCCACATAAAGAAAATAAAAATGTAAGATACTACACCCCCTCTATATCTGTACTACTATTGTGGTCCCCACAGTAGTGGCTGTGCATGCTGAATTCACCTCTTGGCTATATGTGGCTAATCTTTTTAAGCCAAGTGGGCATCTTCACGGGGCCACACCCACATGGCTAACAAGACCATACAGGGAAGAACGTGCTATATCTCAGGACTGGAAAGGCTCAGGAACAAAAGAAAAACAACGTTGGATTCAGAAGAACAGCGGCATTTATATTAGGTAAAAATAATGCCATTTTTGGCTCGTGACAGGTCCTCTTTAATTATTCTAGACCTCCAGGGCTATTGCCATTTTTGCTGAGTCCTACAACATATTGATAAACCATTGCTCTACTAAGCAGAATAGACGGGCAGTGAGCTTTGATCGCCCACGTGTGCCCTATTCAACAGTGCTGAGATACAAGAAGCCAGTACATAAATCAATGTCAGTGATGACAGCTGACGCGTTTCCAGCCTCTACCGACAAGGTGTCTTCTATTTTGGGAAATGATGACGTCCAGATATACTCAGAGCTCAAAGAGAAATAAATGTGCTGCAGGTCTGTAAACTGCTCCCACAATGGGAAGTGGATTATTATCTCCAGCAGTCGGATAATTACATTACTCAGGCTTTTGTCGAGTCAAAAAGGATGAGGCGGGATAGAGCTCCCAGGATTTCTGCAGAGGTCAGGAGCAAGCATGGATAGCACTGATTCAGCAGATGCCTATTAGACAGGGCCATTGTGCCAAGTAATTAGGCCTCCTGATAGGACAACATTGTCTATTCATTATATCCTCATTCTGGCCAGTATAATAGACTGCGGTTAGGTCATCAACTGATCAGCACTTGTGTGGGAAGATAAAGGCTATCCCAGCAGGCTCACATGGATTGCAGCATAATAATACAATTTTATTTAAAAGGGTGTTATGTAAGTGATGAGTTATAGTTAAAAAAATATATACAATTTTGACACTTTTTAAAGTTTTAATAACTCTGCACTGACAGTAAGTCCGCACTGACAGTAAGTCCGCACTAACTCCGAACTGACAGTAAGTCCGCACTGACTCTGCACTGACAGTAAGTCCGCACTAACTCCGCACTGACAGTAAATCCGCACTGACTCTGCACTGATAGTAAGTCCGCACTAACTCCGCACTGACAGTAAGTCCGCACTGACAGTAAGTCCGCACTGACTCGTCACTGACAGTAAGTCCGCACTAACTCCGCACTGACAGTAAGTCCACACTGACAGTAAGTCCGCACTAACTCTGCACTGATAGTAAGTCCGCACTGACAGTAAGTCCGCACTGACTCCGAACTGACAGTAAGTCCGCACTAACTCCGCACTGACAGTAAATCCGCACTGACTCTGCACTGATAGTAAGTCCGCACTAACTCCGCACTGACAGTAAGTCCGCACTGACTCCTCACTGACAGTAAGTCCGCACTAACTCCGCACTGACAGTAAGTCCACACTGACAGTAAGTCCGCACTAACTCTGCACTGATAGTAAGTCCGCACTGACAGTAAGTCCGCACTGACTCCGCACTGACAGTAAGTTCGCACTGAGTCCGCACTGACAGTAAGTTCGCACTGACTCTGCACCGACAGTAAGTCCGCGCTGACAGTGAGTCCGCACTGATAGTAAGTCCGCACTGACTCTGCACCGACAGTAAGTCCGCATTGACAGTAAGTCCGCACTGACTCTGCACCGACAGTAAGTCTGCACTGACAGTAAGTCCGCACTGACAGTAAGTCCGCACTAACTCTGCACCGATAGTCCGCACTGACTCTGCACTGACAGTAAGTCCGCACTGACTCTGCACTGACAGTAAGTCAGTGAATGGAAACATTACCCCACTTCTCCCAATTTCTCTCATTGTCCGCAGTGCTAACATGACACTGACAACATGAATCGCTGAGCTCTGTCACTGCCTGCAGCACTGATGTCACAATGACAGAGCAGCGGCCAATAACCCAATAACGGAGCTCAGCGACTATGCCCAAGATGACGACATAAGCCTCTGAGCTCTGTGATTGCCTGCAATGCTGTCGACATGACATCAGCGCTGCAGAGAATAACAGACACTAGAAGTGTAGTGGACACTCAGTGCTGGACCACAGGAGGGTGAGAGATGCAAATTTTTTTTTTTTTTATTGAGTTTTACAAGGTGCAACTCCAAACCTCCTGACAACTTGGACTCGTTGAAAAAAGTGGTGAAGACACCTAAAATATAGTATTAGGTTCAAATTCCTAAATTTTCAATATTCTAATTTTCTTTTACCATAAAATAATATGAAATGGTCTGAGAATATAAATTGGAATGTATCCATTCACTAACAGCATGCACAGATCTTAACAAAAGTGAAGAATTTGAACGAAAGGAGGCCATCCTTGAATTTGCATCTTTTTTTATATTGTCTAATTCATAATCTGCTTTGAGTCTTTTTTTAATCTTTGCCGTTTTTCTTTTTCATTTGTCAGCAAGGCCGTAATTAGCCAATCTTCCATCTTTTTGTCCAATTCATCATTTGCAAGTTTTTGAAAAGTGGCAATTTTTTTTTTTTGCACAAATGTATTTCATGAAATGCCTGGCATGGTTTTTGTAGTTACTTTTTTTTGGTGCAGTTGAAGATTATTGTGCAACATTTTAAAGGATTATGCAACTTTTAATAATGAAAAACAAGCAGAAGAGCGTAAATAAAAAAGCGGACATTTTGTTTAATTCATCATTCGCAAGTTTTTAAAAAATGGCAATTTTTTTTGTGCAAATGTATTTAATTAAATGCTAAAAAAAAGAGAATGGACAACACCTCCAAAAATCATACAATGATCTAATGCCGCTAGGCAAAAATATATGTATGTGAACATGAGATTCTTAAGTTTAACATTCTGATCCGACTGTATTGTATAAAGACCACTGCCAAGTTACGGCAAACCTCGTAGTGGGTCCCTATCGCCCTAACGGAGCGGAGCTGCATGCCGAACACCGCCACTGGGGAAATGCACCAGCAGCGCAAATGGCCCGATGTCTTCAGACCGCGCCACCCCACCAGCACAAAACCACAGCAACAATGGCCGCCACACAGCACCAACCCCAAATTAAAGGAGTCCCCATCCCTCCCACGGAGCGGAGCCACACACCGGCTACCGTGGCAATGCAGCGGCAGGGCAGATGGCCTGGTGTCTCACAGCACCCATGCTGCAAGACAGAGTCCCCATGACTCTAGACCGCGCCACCCCACCAGCACAAAAGCACAGCAACAATGGCCGCCACACAGCACCAACACCAAATGTAATGATCTAATGCTGCTAGGCAAAAATATATATAACTGAACATGAAGTTCTTAGTTTAACATTCTGATCAGACTGTATGAAGCCCACTGCCAAGTCACGGCAAACCTCGTAGTGGGTCCCTACCACTGTGGCGGTGGTCGGCATGCGGCTCCGCTCCATTGGGGCGATACAGACTCTTTCATTTGGTGTTGGTGCTGTGTGGTGGCCATTGTTGCTGTTGTTTTGTGCTGGTGGCTGATTGCGGTCTGGAGACACCGGGCTGTCTGCGCTGGTGGTCGGCACACGGCTCCGCTCCATTAGGGCGATAGGGACCCACTACGAGGTTTGCCGTGACTTGGCAGTGAGCTTCATACAGTCTGATCAGAATGTTAAACTAAGAACTTCATGTTCAGTTATATATAATTTTGCCTAGTGGCATTAGATCATTATATGATTTTTGAAGGTGATCTCCATTCTCTTTTTTTTTTCAGCGTATGTAATTAAATCCATTACAAATCACTTTTTATTACTACCAATGTGTTTCTGTGGCAGATGCTTTTCTCTTTGTATAAAAACCAAGTTTAGAACATTGTTTTGCTGAATATTAAATCTACTACAGGCAAAAAAACAAAAACTAAAAAAAGAAGAAAAAAGTGCCTTACTTAGAAGCTTGTTTGCTATTTTACTGCCCATAGGTGGACTGTGAGAGTCCTAACAGAAGGACATCCAGCCGAGCATTGCAGGGGCGCAGAGAGGGTGCAGTGTTCCTGGCTGTGGGCAGGTTTTGGAACAGAGGCTCCTTTTTCTCTCGCTGAGAACTTTTTTCTCCAAACTCAAAAAAGTGAACAGTCCTGCCTGGTGTGTGTGTTGGACCTTGTCCCGTCCTGCCATGATTTCCTGTCTGGGTCTCGATCCCATGGCAACAGCAGGGGTCTGGCCTAGGATGCTCTGTGGGGATATGTCTGCCAGGGGTTTTAAGATAACTGCAATGCCATGGAGAGACGTATACATGGCCTGATGTAAGAAGCACTGTGTAATCCGGTGACGCGCCATCCCTATCCATGAGTATGCCATTGCAGATCTACTTCATTGAGGTGAATGGGGCTTAACTGCAATTCCTCGCACATCCTGTAGTCAGATGTGGCACTATTATTTGACACAGTTTTCTATTCCTGAATCCCCTAGTGAAGAAACTTATACACTACGCCTCATTTATTAAAAGTGTCTTTGATACATTTGGAGCGCCCCCACAGGACCGTGGGGTGGGGTATTCGGAGCCGGGTCCTTCGGTTCTCAGCGGGGATGTCAAGGTGGCTGACCCGGTCCGTGGCCCTGGGGGGTGTCCGTTGAAAGATGGGGGAAAGGTCTTTAAAGGGGTGGTTTGTGACGCCACCTGTGGTATTCGGTCAGGGTGACCGACGCTGCTTAGGGGCCCGCTGGGGTGATGTTATGGCAGCTTGATGGTATACCTTCCCACAGGACGCAGGAGCGCTATCCCACATCCACTAAGGGTATTAAGCCTACATGTCCACCAGCAAGACGCAGATGCGCCGCTGTTACTCCTCTACAAGGCTTTATCCAGAACTGGCAAATCCATTAAACTACATACAACTTACCAGCAATTTAAGGCTGATACATTGGCACCTGCAAAAAAGGTTATCTCCAGTGACATACCAACTTTCTATTTAAATCGCATATGCAAACAGCAGCAAGACGCTGATGCACCGCTGCTATTCCTCAACAAGTGCGACTTTAGAATAAGACCCGGGAGGGTCGAAACGTCATCACATTGAGTCGCTTGTACAATTGTTTAATAAGTGCCTACTATTTGATCTGTCACATTTGATTGATTTCTGTTTTTCACTTAAATAAATTACCGTAGCAAGTTTAAAAAAATCCTTTTGTTTCTAAGATATTCCACACAGGGAGTGCGGTGGATTTCATTAATACTGATACTAGACCTTACGGTCTGTCTCACCAGCACCCCGATCTAAATTTAGAGTGCAGGCCAAATTATATATATTTAGTCTCTGAAATAAAGCATAGAGATCCTTACTCCCTCGGTATTCTGGCCACCGGTATTCCTGCGCTTCAGAAGGAGGCAGCCTCTCACAGGACAGAACTCCTTCTGGTTTCCTCTCCTTTTGCTATGACTTCGTTTCTCATACTGCAATACACTTCTCTTTCTTAGGATGCTGCCGCATGTGGGGCAGGCGCAGCTCCGTGGACCCTTGTCCTCCTCAGACCGTAGCCTGGATCTGACTGGACCTTGCTCCAGTCAGCTTGGTCTGGAGACCTTTCTCTCTCAGTCTCCAGCCAGGATCTCCCTAACTTTCCCTCCAACTACCAGTTTTACCTAACTGTGAGGAGTGGCCTAGTAGATAGAACCTTTGCTTCCGCTGGTGGCTGGAGTGTGAAGTGTGTTGTGTGTGGCTGTGATATGTGTGGCTGTGATACCTGGACAGAAGATCTCCTTTATTGCCTTCAGACGTAATATTGCTCCCCCTGGTGGAAGAACAACATTATTGCAATGACCAGGATTCTGGGGCGCTGCACATTCCTTTAAGGGAACATTCCAAGCAAAACAAATACTTTACTAGGCCTCATTTATCAATACTGTCTTTCTTTGCCCATAGCAACCAATCACAGAGCAGCTCTCATTTTACCAGAGCTGCTTGAGCAATAAAAGCTGAGCTATGATTGGCTACTATGGGCAGCATATTCACTTTGTCGATTGTCAATATCAGGACTTGGGGTAATTGCATAATATTGGGTTTTATACAATGGCAAAAGGAAAGGCCTGTGTCAGGCTCCGTTCAAGGTGGGGCTCGGTTATCAAGACCGTCTAATGAAAAAAACAGGCATTGTTGCCCTTAACAACCAATCACAGCTCAGCTTTCATTTCTGCAGTATACTTTAAGAAATTAAAGCTGATCTCTGATTGGTTGCTGTGGGCAACAAGGCCTGTGTGGATAATTGAGGCCTACTGGAGTATTAGTTTTGCTTGGAATTCTCCCATAAGGGTTATTCTACTTGATAAGCCATACATTGTGATAAATGCTGACCGTACTGAGGTTCTCTGGTCCTCCATCCTCTTCTGTCATGTACTCAAATGTATCAGAAACCCACATAGACATCAAAGGACGAGGCATGCATGACGTGACTTCCTTCCCATTAACAGTGGCCACTGCGCCATGCAGGATGAGGAGCCAGGAGACCCGCGTTCCTGAGATAGATGGAGGCTTGCGAGAGAAAAAAAATGGATGTCTGAATAAGGCTTTAACTTTAAAGGAGTTCTCCACCCAAAACCTAAGTGGTTAAGTGGCCATTTTTGCAGAAGCGGAGAACATGTAGTAGGGCCATGTCAATTATCAATTTTGATTCTGCGTCTTAGAAACTGATGATTTGTTGTACTGGCGGACGCAAACAGAAAGGAGCCCTTGTGCAAGAACAGTATATGGGCCCTTTCCAGTCCAATAGCTCATCATAATGCAAAGTTTAATCTATTTTGGAGGTGGAAATGGGCCCCTTACCTCTTGGGCCCCTGGGTTGCACCAATGATATGTCCTCCCCTGATCAGTTGCCATTTTATCACTTTAATCAATCAATAGCAAATAGATTTAATATGAGAAAACCTAATTTCAAGCTTTTGCAGCCTCTGATTTCACAGTCAGGTCAAGGGGCTGTCAAATTTTAGCCATCGGCCCTACAGCTACATGTCTCTTCATCAGACAGGACATCGTGATGACAATTATTTAGAGTCCAAAAGGTCAGACCCCACACCATGAAAGGAACTTCAACTTTCCCTAACATCAAGCTTTGGTAAAAGATGCAAAAAATATTTCTGTGGAATCAAAGTTTGTTGACCCAAGAGCCAGTATTATAATTGGTAGATGGGTGGCCTGGTTAGCAATTTTGCATTGGGATTCAGGAGCTTCAAGTTACATCTTTGACCCAATAATTGAATCCTTTTATAGATTTCACCTCTTGAATTCCACCAAGTGTAGAGAAAACTTTCCATATGTCAGAACACGTGTGACATTTCCAGAGACAGACTCGCCACGTCTGGCTGATGTCTGTAGAAGTCCTTGAAGTTTGACTTGTTTTAAGAGTCTCGAGACAGATGTCAAAACACAAATCACTGCAGCCAGTGTATGGGAAGGACGCACTTACATTTACAAAGGCCTCATATCGGCCATGATACAAAGCTGTCTAGGACTGCAGAGCCCTCAACGAACACTACAATGATTCAATACTATGGACCATCAGCTGACGACACCATAGTATTGACCAAAAAAAGTATAAGGCTCTGTGCACTCGGCGTATGATTGTTCAGTGGCATAAAATAACCTTCAGACAGACGTAGAAACCATTCATATGCTACTGATGTGTTGTGAATTTGGATTCTGGGCTCCCCCGGTGGCCGCTTGTGGAATTGGACTTGTCATCCTCTTTCCTGTTTCACCTGGTTCCATCAGTAGTGGGTGTCGCTATTTAAGCTCATTTCTCTGGTGGTTTCTTGCCGGTCAACAATGTTATCTGATGCCTCTCAGTGCTTGTTCCTGCTTCTAGACAACTACTAGATAAGTTGGACTTTTGTCCATGTTTTGTTTTGCCTATTTGTTCCAGTTCACAGCTGAAGTTTTGTTACTGTGTCTGGAAAGCTCTCGTTGATCAGGGATTGCTACTCTGGCGTTATGAGTTAATGCCAGAGTTTAAGGTAATCTCTGGATGGTGTTTTGTTAGTGTTTTTCTGCTGACCATGAAAGTATACTATCTGTCTTCTGCTATCTAGTAAGCGGACCTCAAATTTGCTAAGACTATTTTCCTGCTGCGTTTGTTGTTTCATCTGAACTCACCGTCATTATATGTGGGGGGCTACTGTCTTCTTTGGAATATTTCTCTAGAGGTGAGCCAGGTCTTATATTTCCCTCTGCTAGCTATTTAGGTCTTAGGCCAGAGCTGGGCATCTAGCGATAAATAGGATATGCTACCTGGCTATTTCTAGTTGCGCGGCAGGCTTAGTTCATGGTCAGTATAGTTCCATCTTCCGAGAGCTTGTCCCTCTATAGGCTTGCTATGATCTCTGCCTGCAGAGATCATGACAGTTTGACCGGCCATAAAGTGTTAAAGACCCAGGTTGAGAAAGGAGAGTTATAAGAAGTCTGCTGGAATTTTTTTTTTTTTTTTTTTTTTCCTCCAGTCTGCCTTGCTGCAGTCTTTTTTCTCTCTCTCCTCCTAATCTCTGTATGCTCTGTGTGCACCTGACAATAATGGATCTCCAGAGTGTAACTGCGGGTTTGAATAATCTCATCACGAAAGTACAAAATTTACAAGATTTTGTGGTACATGCTCCGGTATCTGAGCCGAGAATTCCTTTGCCGGAGTTCTTCACAGGGAATAGAGCTAGCTTCCAGAATTTCCGAAATAATTGTAAGCTTTATTTGTCCCTGAAGTCTCGTTCAGCTGGAGACCCTGCTCAGCAGGTTAGGATTGTGATTTCCTTGCTCAGGGGTGACCCTCAAGATTGGGCCTTCTCATTGCCAGCAGGGGATCCTGCGTTACGCGATGTGGATGCGTTTTTTCTGGCCTTGGGCTTGCTTTATGAGGAACCTCATTTGGAACTTCAGGCAGAAAAAACTTTGATGGCACTATCTCAGGGGCAAGACGAAGCTGAAGTTTTCTGCCAAAAATTCCGTAAATGGTCTGTGCTTACTCAGTGGAATGAGTGCGCCTTGGCGGCAACTTTCAGAGAAGGTCTCTCTGATGCCGTTAAGGATGTTATGGTGGGGTTCCCTTTGCCTGCAGGTCTGAATGAGTCCATGACAATGGCTATTCAGATTGATAGGCGTCTGCGGGAGCGCAAACCGGTGCACCATCTGGCGGTGTCTATGGAAAAGACGCCAGAAAGTATGCAGTGTGATAGAATTCTGTCCAGGAGCGAGCGACAGAATTTTAGACGGAAGAATGGATTGTGTTTCTATTGTGGGGATTCTACTCATGTGATATCAGCATGCTCTAGGCGTACAAAGAAGCTTGATAAGTCTGTTTCCATTGGCACCATTCAGTCTAAGTTTATTTTGTCTGTAACCCTGATTTGCTCTTTGTCATCCATTGCCACGGACGCCTATGTTGACTCTGGCGCCGCTCTGAGTCTTATGGATTGGTCCTTTGCCAATCGTTGTGGTTTTGATTTAGAGCCTTTGGAGACTCTTATTCCTCTGAAGGGGATTGACTCCACCCCATTGGCTAATAATAAACCACAATACTGGACACAAGTAACCATGCGTATCAATCCGGATCACCAGGAGATTATTCGTTTCCTGGTGCTGTATAATTTACATGACGATTTGGTACTGGGATTGCCATGGTTGCAGTCTCACAACCCAGTCTTGGACTGGAGAGCAATGTCTGTGTTGAGCTGGGGATGTAAGGGTATTCATGGGGACGTACCTTTGGTTTCTATTTCGTCGTCCATTCCCTCTGAAGTCCCTGAGTTCCTCTCTGATTATCAAGACGTCTTTGACGAACCCAAGCTTGGGTCGTTACCTCCGCACCGTGAGTGCGATTGTGCCATAGATTTGATACCGGGTTGTAAATATCCAAAGGGTCGTTTGTTTAATTTGTCTGTGCCGGAACATGCTGCTATGCGGGAATATATAAAGGAGTCTTTGGAAAAGGGACATATTCGTCCATCTTCTTCTCCCTTGGGAGCTGGGTTTTTCTTTGTCTCAAAAAAAGACGGCTCTTTGAGACCATGTATTGATTATCGGCTTCTGAATAAGATCACTGTTAAGTATCAATACCCATTGCCATTGCTTACTGATTTGTTTGCTCGTATAGAGGGTGCTAAGTGGTTCTCTAAAATTGATCTTCGTGGGGCGTATAATTTGGTGCGGATCAGGCAGGGGGATGAGTGGAAGACCGCATTTAATACGCCCGAGGGCCACTTTGAGTATTTGGTCATGCCTTTTGGTCTTTCTAATGCCCCTTCAGTTTTCCAGTCTTTTATGCATGATATTTTCCGCGATTTTCTGGATAAATTTATGATAATATATCTGGATGATATTCTGATTTTTTCTGATGACTGGGACTCTCATGTCCAGCAGGTCAGGAGAGTTTTTCAGGTTCTGCGGTCTAATTCTTTATGTGTGAAGGGGTCTAAGTGCGTTTTTGGGGTCCAGAAAATTTCCTTTTTGGGGTATATTTTTTCTCCCTCTTCCATTGAGATGGATCCCGTCAAGGTGCAAGCTATTTGTGACTGGACTCAGCCCTCCTCTCTTAAGGGTCTTCAGAGATTTTTGGGCTTTGCCAACTTTTACCGCCGATTTATTGCTGGTTTTTCGGATGTCGTTAAACCACTGACTGATTTGACCAGACAAAGCGCTGATGTTGCTAATTGGTCCCCTCATGCTGTAGAGGCCTTTCAGGAGCTTAAGCGCCGTTTTGCCTCTGCCCCTGTGTTGCGTCAGCCTGATGTGAATCTGCCTTTTCAGGTTGAGGTTGACGCTTCGGAGATCGGAGCTGGGGCAGTGTTGTCGCAGAAAGGTTCCGACTGCTCCGTCATTAGGCCTTGTGCCTTCTTTTCTCGCAAATTTTCGCCCGCAGAGCGGAATTATGATGTTGGGAATCGGGAGCTTTTGGCCATGAAGTGGGCGTTTGAGGAGTGGCGCCATTGGCTCGAGGGGGCTAGGCATCAGGTGGTGGTATTGACTGACCACAAAAATTTGATTTATCTTGAGACTGCCAGACGCCTGAATCCTAGACAGGCGCGCTGGTCTTTATTTTTTTCTCGCTTTAATTTTGTGGTGTCATACCTACCGGGTTCTAAGAATGTTAAGGCAGATGCCCTTTCTAGGAGTTTTGACCCGGACTCTCCTGGTAATTCTGAACCCACAGGTATCCTTAGGGAGGGAGTAATTTTGTCGGCCGTTTCTCCTGATCTGCGGCGGTCCTTGCAAGAGTTTCAGGCGGATAGACCGGATCGTTGTCCGCCTGATAGACTGTTTGTTCCGGATGATTGGACCAGCAGAGTCATCTCTGAGGTACATTCTTCTGCATTGGCAGGTCATCCCGGAATTTTTGGTACCAGGGATTTGGTGGCAAGATCCTTCTGGTGGCCTTTCCTGTCACGAGATGTGCGAGTCTTTGTGCAGTCATGTGACGTTTGTGCTCGGGCCAAGTCTTGTAGTTCTCGGGCTAGCGGACTGCTGTTGCCCTTGCCTATTCCTAAGAGGCCTTGGACACACATCTCGATGGATTTTATTTCAGATCTGCCTGTTTCCCAGAAGATGTCTGTCATCTGGGTGGTCTGTGACCGTTTCTCTAAAATGGTCCATTTGGTTCCTCTGCCCAAGTTGCCTTCTTCTTCTGAGTTGGTTCCTCTGTTTTTTCAGAATGTTGTCCGATTGCACGGTATTCCTGAGAATATTGTTTCTGACAGAGGTACCCAATTTGTGTCTAGATTTTGGCGGGCATTCTGTGCTAGGATGGGCATAGATTTGTCTTTTTCATCTGCTTTTCACCCTCAGACTAATGGCCAGACCGAGCGGACTAATCAGACCCTTGAGACATATCTGAGGTGTTTTGTCTCTGCTGACCAGGATGATTGGGTTGCTTTTTTGCCATTGGCAGAGTTCGCCCTCAATAATCGGGCCAGTTCTTCCACCTTGGTGTCCCCGTTTTTCTGTAATTCGGGGTTTCACCCTCGATTTTCCTCCGGTCAGGTGGAATCCTCGGATTGTCCTGGAGTGGATGCGGTGGTGGAGAGATTGCATCACATCTGGGGGCAGGTTATGGACAATTTGAAGTTGTCCCAGGAGAAGACTCAGCGTTTTGCCAACCGTCATCGTCGTGTTGGTTCTCGGCTTTGTGTTGGAGATTTAGTGTGGTTGTCTTCTCGTTTTGTCCCTATGAGGGTCTCTTCTCCTAAGTTTAAACCTCGGTTCATCGGCCCTTATAGAATATTGGAGATTCTTAATCCTGTTTCTTTCCGTTTGGACCTCCCTGCGTCCTTTTCCATTCATAACGTTTTTCATCGGTCGTTATTGCGCAGGTATGAGGTACCTGTTGTACCTTCAGTTGAGCCTCCTGCTCCGGTGTTGGTTGAGGGTGAGTTGGAGTACGTTGTGGAGAAAATTTTGGACTCTCGTGTTTCCAGACGGAAACTCCAGTATCTGGTCAACTGGAAGGGTTACGGCCAGGAGGATAATTCTTGGGTCAATGCATCTGATGTTCATGCTTCTGATCTTGTTCGTGCCTTCCATAGGGCTCATCCTGGTCGCCCTGGTGGATCTGGTGAGGGTTCGGTGCCCCCTCCTTGAGGGGGGGGTACTGTTGTGAATTTGGATTCTGGGCTCCCCCGGTGGCCGCTTGTGGAATTGGACTTGTCATCCTCTTTCCTGTTTCACCTGGTTCCATCAGTAGTGGGTGTCGCTATTTAAGCTCATTTCTCTGGTGGTTTCTTGCCGGTCAACAATGTTATCTGATGCCTCTCAGTGCTTGTTCCTGCTTCTAGACAACTACTAGATAAGTTGGACTTTTGTCCATGTTTTGTTTTGCCTATTTGTTCCAGTTCACAGCTGAAGTTTTGTTACTGTGTCTGGAAAGCTCTCGTTGATCAGGGATTGCTACTCTGGCGTTATGAGTTAATGCCAGAGTTTAAGGTAATCTCTGGATGGTGTTTTGTTAGTGTTTTTCTGCTGACCATGAAAGTATACTATCTGTCTTCTGCTATCTAGTAAGCGGACCTCAAATTTGCTAAGACTATTTTCCTGCTGCGTTTGTTGTTTCATCTGAACTCACCGTCATTATATGTGGGGGGCTACTGTCTTCTTTGGAATATTTCTCTAGAGGTGAGCCAGGTCTTATATTTCCCTCTGCTAGCTATTTAGGTCTTAGGCCAGAGCTGGGCATCTAGCGATAAATAGGATATGCTACCTGGCTATTTCTAGTTGCGCGGCAGGCTTAGTTCATGGTCAGTATAGTTCCATCTTCCGAGAGCTTGTCCCTCTATAGGCTTGCTATGATCTCTGCCTGCAGAGATCATGACACTGATGTATACATCCATGGAGGCAAAAATGTCAGCATAGCTTAACTTTCTGTTGTTTCTCCTGATGAATTTTTGGATACTTCGATAAGTGTTGAGAGTAAAACCGCAACTACTTTACAATACTCTGGAATCCTTGGATATTTCTTACTTCATACCAACCAGCAGCACCGCACACCCGGATCTCCTACTATTGAGCATCGCCTAAAATTCACCAGGTCATGGGCTCGAAAGTGACCATAGACAACTTCTGTACGGCGTTTGCATGATCCTTGTCCTCGTGTGTTTATGTTCTTCCCTCAAGTTGGCCATATACACAAGAAAAAAGTTGGCCAAATTCACCGACCTTGACACAAACAAAAAGTTATAAAATTTTCTATGATGGGAGTCAATAGGCAACGGAAATCAATGCAATGGAAAAAGTCATAGCCTTCTATTAGAATTCGATATCAACAATATACTACTGATGTAGACCTCCAACATCGGGAAATCTGAGAACACAGCCTAAAGTTTCCCATGCACATTCGACAAACGATCATTCATTGGCGGGAAAAAAACACTTTTTGTACCATTAGCGTTTTCTAAACTGATGATACAGCCAGTGCTTAGGGTCGGCCCAAAATATCCAACATGCCCGACTGGTCTTTTGACCGTTAATGAAAGTTCATCAGTTGCACATGGGTCAAAATTAACAATGGTTTGTTTCACCAAGGCAACCGACGGTCGTTTATAATTGTTGAAATCGTCCGTTTTAGACAACCTAACCGATATATATAGGGGCCCTATTTATCACCAGGCCTTGAGCTCAAAACGGACCATGAACTATGGCGTATGGAGTTTGTATGATCCCGGTCCTTGAGTAAGATTTTCCCTAAAGTTGACCATACACACACAACATAAAAGTTGTTCAAACAAATCAACCTTAGTTGGATTGCTCGTTGGTATATGCCTGAAAAAAAGAAGTGAGCATGTTGGAATTCATTGTTCCTTCATGGATTATGACTTTGAATATGGAGGAAACTCTTCTGAATTTACAGCCGGATTAGAAAACCTCAAAAACTTTTACGATAAATCAGTTCAACCTGAATATACAAACTTTGGGAAGAATTTTACACTTTTCATTTTGGACAACATCTGATGGAGCAGCTGATAAGACCAGATGTCATGGTGTTCACCAGGATAAGCCCACCAGCATGAGTCACCTCTACTGCCAACATCGAAGTAAACCAGAGGCCATTGACCTTTTTCGGCTTGACTGGTGAGCAGTGCCTTGTTCCTCCCCCAATTCACTAAGGTGGAAGGGAATTTATTTAGAAATGCAGCAATTGTAAGCCACCACAATACATCATTGCTGTCAGTTTTGCTCCCATTCTCCCTTATAGAGATTTGAAAAACATGTAGATGAAGAACGGAGTCTAGTAATCCAGGAGAGACAATACTACACCTACTAATCAATTATTTAGCTCAGCAAATTGTCTTTTTAATTGCAGATTTAAGCTCTACTTTAAGAAGTTTACATAAAGTTTTTCTAAAGTTTTTGGTGGCAAATCCCAGGATATAATAAACTGGCTGTTGGACAAACGGTTGTTCGGCTGGCAGCTATCTTGCCCAACTTTCCCATACATGGGAGCACTCTCTCAGCTGTCAGACATCTCAGTCGGCAACTTATCTCCGGGAGAAACAAGGGATCAGCAATCTGAAATTAGACATACCAGATCCTTAACTCCCCAGAGAATAATTTCATGAAGACCACCATACACATTAGACTGTCAACTGAGACCGTCAATATTGGCATGTATTTCTGGCCTTTGCCTAATGTGAATGATAAGGATTCAGGATCCTCCTAAAGGAACTTTAATCTGTAAGTGAACCAATCATTACCTGTACAATTCTCCTGCAACACCCCCACAGGAAAAATGAGGCCTTTCCCCAATGGAGGATCTATCCCATTCAGCATTACCCAGGTGTCACGACACAGCTGTTGGGTGACCCGGGACCAGGGGCTCCTTTTTTGGCCCTAACACTAGGGGGCGCCCTAGATCGCCCAGTTCCCCGGGATACTTCAGATGGCGAAAACGCCGGGGCCTCTGCCCTTGCCTTTTCTCCTAAGTTAGCCCTCCGTCTGTTCTCTTCCCCCCACCCAGGGAGAAGGGGGCGCTACTGGGCAGTACAGAAAAGATTAGCCTCTGCCTGAATGTGGATTTGAAACGATTGCCTGAAAACCTGTTCCATATTGAATGGGGTTATTTCTCCTGATGTGCATAAATTTTCTGCATAACCCATTCAGATAAATGAGAAAAAACACAGAAATTTCTACAACACATTTTCATGTATGAACATAATTTATTGGAGAAGAGTGGGCTATTAAAAAGAACAACAGTTACCAGGGGTGTGACTATCGAGGTTTGACAGCAAACGGTCTGGTGCAGGAGGGGGCCCACTGACGCCAGCTGAAAAGCTGGATGTGCATCCGAAGATGCGGCGCAGAGACCCGCCCCGCACATACGGTATATACCAGGATGGGGGACATATATACCAGGATGGGGGACAGTTATACCAGGATGGGGGACAGGTATAACAGGATGGGGGACAGGTATACCAGGATGGGGGACAGGTATACCAGGATGGAGGACATGTATACCAGGATGGGGGACATATATACCAGGATGGGGGACATATATACCAGGATGGGGGACATATATACCAGGATGGGGGACATATATACCCGGATGGGGGACATATATACCAGGAGGGGGTTCATATGTACCAGGATGCGAGACATATATACCAGGATGTGGGACATGTATACCAGGATGGGGAGACATATATACCCGGATGGGGACATATGTACCAGGATGGGGGACAGGTATACCAGGATGGGGGACAGGTATACAAGGATGATCCCTGGATTGGAGACATGTATACCAAGATAGGCCCTGGATGGGGAACATATATACTAGGATGGGGAACATATATACCAGGAAGGGGCCCTGGATGGGGGACAATGTTACATAATGGGGCAACACACGTTTTTATAGGATTTAGAAAATTACTAGTGCCCATATATATCTGACCAACATGTGGGGGAGGGGGATAAGGTCCAAATTGTGCACAGGGGGCCATTGGACTCTAGTTACGTCACTGACAGTCACACCTGATTTTTGGATTTAGGTGAAGTCTTTTATTATCCTTTTACTACTACAATTGAAGCCCATTACAATAATTATCAGTTGTGTCCATTCTTGACAACATCATAAATCAAGAGACAGAAAATTTGGTGCTTTTGTCTCTTTTTCACTTTTTGTTGGCTAGACGTTCTAAATGAATTCTCTTATTGTGAGAGTTTAGATAGGTCAGTAAACGGAGAATTTCCAATTTAAATCTCTTAATTCAATGTATTGATTCACTTACGTATTCATTTGCGATCAAATAAAAAATAAATTAAAATGGCCATTCTAAAATCGTAAAAATCCAAAAATAAACATGTAAGATAAAAGTATAAAAAAAGTGAAAAATGTAATTTGTAATCGCGCTTGGTTGAAGAGTAATCTCCCAAAATACGTCCCTGCAGCCCCGGCTGAGATGCCTTCGGGTTCTAATCTAAAAACAGGACATGAAGGATAATGAGATCATCGACGTCTGACTCAGGATTTTTTCGGGTTTTTTTTGTGGCCATGGGCAGAAATTTTGCTGGGAACCAGATGTAGAAAATAAAATCACACACAAAGATCCAGATGATTGAATCACAAAAAGGGAAAAGGGGGACGAGACCGCAGCCAGTGCCTTGTGGCAAATTCTCATAAACATGTGGCCAAAAAAAAAAGAGAAACATTAGGAAAGGACTAATTATGTCATCCATTCATTATGGACTGAAAGGAACATTGTCACACTTTCCGAAAAAAAAAAATTGGGATCTCACAGAGAACCTAGAAGCCAATGTACCATAGATTTTCTTTTTACAATTTTCAAAATTAATTTTTTGTTTGATTTATAAAAGTGCTAAAAAAATGTTAAAAAAATTACTCGAAAAATATGGGTCCTTTACTGTGGCTGGGAAGCCACAATGGGGCGAGTGGTTATCACTTCCCTTTTACCGGGTAGATTTTGGACATGGCTCCTGTCTGATTTCATTAGGAGCCTGCATTTCCAAATTTGGTTCTCATTCCGAAAATCAATAATCCACCCATAGTTTCCTTTATGCCCCTTGTTACTTTCGTCTAGTATTTTCAGTGCTGAAAAAACTAGACAATTTTTCAGCCGATTTAATATTTTACTGCAGTTAATGATTAATCATGGTGCGTTATGTCTGTAGATTCAATTGTAGCAGATAAAAAAAAGATAAACAATCACTAATAATAGTAATAATAATAACAATAATAATAATGTGCACGTCAGTAATAACTGGTCTCTCTCTTTACCGCAGTGCAGTTTAAGCTCCAAAGTTCATTTGTACTTTAAGAAAGGACTAATTGCTTTCATATATTTCAAATTGTATTTTGGAAACTGTTCAGACAACGCCCTGCTGGGGTTTTAAACATCTGGATTGAAGACCCGGCGTAACCAGCAGTGGAAGCCGATGTGAAGAATTAAAAAAGGACCAGAGGCGACTTCAGGACTCTACATCGTGTGCAGTAGGAAAAGAGAAAAAAAAACTGCAAAAAAAACATGTAAGAAGAGAAAGTGCTAATATAAGTCCGAGTTGCCAATGTCAATGCTCGGGGTCTTACATGTGTGCTGTCCATGTGACCAATGAGTGCCCTACTGGGGCATTCTTGTTTAAAGGGGTACTCCAGCTCAACTCATAAATTACACCATGTCCCCCAATGTCCAGGCGCCCTCTATCTTTGTTGTTCTGAGCTCAAAACAAGCCAGAGTTTCTTCTGTCGGCAGAGCAGACTTTTTTTTACATCTAAGCCAGCCCCCTTCACTATCACAGGCAGTGCATGGATGGAAGAGGGTAGGAGGGGGCTGGCTTAGCTATTGCAATGAGAAGTCTGCTGGTCCCCTTGTCTGTCAAAGCTGATGCATGGATAAAAGAGGGTAGGAGGGGGCTGGCTTAGCGATTGAAATGAAGAGACAGGCAGCCCCTTGGATAAAGGAGAGGAGGGGGCCGGCATAGATACTGAATGAGCAGTCAGCCAGCCCCCTTGTCTATCATGGCCGACACATGAATAAACAATAGGCGGCTGGCTTAGCTATTGAAATGAGGAGACAGCCAGCCCTCTTGGATAAAGGAGTATAGGAGGGAGACCGGCTTAGATACTGAATGAGCAGTCAGCCTGCCCCCTTGCAATCACAGCTGATGCATGGATAAAAGAGAGTAGGGGGGCTGGCTTAGCTATTGAAATGAGGAGACAACCAGCCCTCTTGGATGAAGGAGTATAGGAGGGAGCCGGTTTAGATACTGAATGAGCAGTCAGCCTGCCCCCTTGTCAATCACAGCTGATGCATGGATAAAAGAGAGTAGGGGGGCTGGCTTAGCTATTGAAATGAGGAGACAACCAGCCCTCTTGGATGAAGGAGTATAGGAGGGAGCCGGTTTAGATACTGAATGAGCAGTCAGCCTGCCCCCTTGTCAATCACAGCTGATGCATGGATAAAAGAGAGTAGGGGGGCTGGCTTAGCTATTGAAATGAGGAGACAACCAGCCCTCTTGGATGAAGGAGTATAGGAGGGAGCCGGTTTAGATACTGAATGAGCAGTCAGCCTGCCCCCTTGTCAATCACAGCTGATGCATGGATAAAAGAGAGTAGGGGGGCTGGCTTAGCTATTGAAATGAGGAGACAACCAGCCCTCTTGGATGAAGGAGTATAGGAGGGAGACCGGCTTAAATACTGAATGAGCAGTCAGCCTGCCCCCTTGTCTATCACAGTCGACGCATAGATAAAGGAGAGTAGGATTGGGCTGGCTTAGATATGGAATGAGCAGTCAGCCAGCCCCCTTCATAGGCAGCTCTGGAAATACTGTCCTGTGCAGAGCAAAAGACCGGCAGAGAGGAGCCATACTGGGGATTCGGCGGCTAACAGTCTGATCAATGAGGTCAAGCGCAGTAGTTTTGCCCAGGTTATACATTTATAGGTTTACGTCATTCATGACAGGTCTGGTTACTTCACATCTAACAATAACCTAAAGTTGTGCGCTGTGCACTTCTGTACCTCCCCAGAGCGACATCGCCGAGGTGCGAGGACCCTGGAGCCTCTTTGTTTATACAGGTGTATGACCGCCATGAAATGTCTGCAGGGGGGTCCTATAGAAGAAGGGGGATCTTGCCCCAACACGTCTTCTCCATTGTTAACAAGCCACCATTGCATTGTTCTCTTACTGGGAGTATCGGTACATCCGAGAGCTCTCGACGCTACGACGGGTCTATACGAAATTACCGGACGCTGCAGCGAAGAACAGTGACAACAACCTTACATTGGGGAAGTGCTATTTATGCAGTTTTCTGATACAGGCTTTAGACGACTCCAAGTTTCTACAGCAATTTAGGACATGTTCACACAAGGTGGAAACATTGCAGATTTTCCATCCGTTGCACATTACAGAAACATCACTGTGGATGAGATTTCATAAAATAAGAATCCGTGCAGATATCCAGCTGATTTTAAGGTCGGCTGCTGCCAAATAAGGGCTGTGGATTTTCACTCCTTACAAAGCAAATCTACAGCAAAATCTGCAATAAAAGTATAAAACCATGCAGATTTTGCGGCAGATTTTTTTTCTGGATTTTAGCAGTAACTTGAGGTAAAATCGTCTGAAAATCTGTCCCATGTGGATGTATCTATAGGCCATGTTCACATTCACATTTTTTTTTTCATTGCACTTGGAAGATTTTATTCTATTCTTTTATTTTCAGGACATTATATGGGAAAGTTAATAGGATCACTCAAAACTACAAATAATCCAGCAAAAAATAGAAAATAAAACAAGCACTGTCAATAGAAAAATAAACAAAAAATATGACACGAGCAAAAAACGTAAAAGCAAAATATGGCAGTGTCTCCAACGAGGTCGAGGGAACTTCGGACCAAAGGACAAGAAAATATTGCAGAAAATAAGGATGAAAATAAGAACCCACCGACTAGTGCTCATCGGTGCCAGCGGCTTCCTTATTAGTCTACAGATAACATATGCAAACCGATGGGCATTACAAAGGGCCGGAGCGGCGCTGGCAGGGGCAGAGGAGACACTGCAGGCCCCATATGTCACACACAATGCACCCCGCTGCTTATTAAATGTCTCTCCTGTCACCTCGCTCCTGATCAGGCCGCCATATTTGCATATATCAATAGTCAATGCATCTGGGAACAGAGATAGTAACATTTATTGGTGGGGGGGAGGGCTCTATAATAAGATGCAAGGCGCATAATTAATTACAGTCTATTATAATCAGCGCTTGTGTACAGGGTAAACGCCAGACACATCATTTATTGGTTTTGATTGGCAGTCTGGAGGTGATTGTGGGAGACGTCCAATAAGGACATTTTCACACATCTGTATAATACCGATACTGGAAAAAATTGTATAGGTGTCATCAGCGTTTGGATCAGTGTATCATCAGTGTGCCATCAGTGTGCCATCAGTGCATCATCAGTGTGCCATCAGTACATCAGTGTTCCATCAGTGCATGAGTGTGTCAGCAGTGTATCATCAGTGTGCCATCAGTGCATCAGTGTGCCATCAGTGTTCCATCAGTGCATGAGTGTGCCATCAGCGTATCATCGGTGTGCCATCAGTGTGCCATCAGTGCATGAGTGTGCCATCAGTGCATGAGTGTGCCATCAGTCCATCATCAGTGTGCCATCAGTCCATCATCAGTGTGCCATCAGTGCATCATCAGTGTGCCATCAGTGCATCATCAGTGTGCCATCATTGTATCATCAGGGCTGTCCCACACGTCCAGATAATTCCGGTACCGGAATAAATCGGTACCGGAGTTATCCGTGTCCGTGTGCCTGGGAACTCACGGAGGCCATACGTGCGGCACACGTGTGCCGCCCGTATGGCGAGTGGGTACCACACGGAGCGTGTGGTACCCACTCTGCATGGTGCTGAAGCTGCTGAAGCTGCGATTCATATCCTCTCTGCAGTAGCGTTTGCTACAGAGAAAATATGAAGAATAGTGTTAAAAATAAAGATTTAGGTGTCCGCCGCCCCCCCACCCCCTGTGCGCCCCCCCGCTGGTCAGAAAATACTTACCCGGGTCCCCCGTCGGCTGTCGCTCCTTCCTGGTCTGGCCGCGGCTTCTCCTGCATGCGGTCACGTGGGGCCGATCATTTACAGTCATGAATATGTGGCTACACCCCCCATAGGGGCGGAGCCGACTATTCATGATTGTAAATGATCGGCCCCACGTGACCGCATACAGTAGGAGGCGCGGCCAGACCAGGAAGGAGCGAGGGAGCGGGTAAGTATTTTCTGACCAGCGGGGGGGCGCACAGGGGGTGGGGGGGCGGCGGACACATGGATCTTTATTTTTAACACTATTCTTCATATTTTCTCTATAGCAAACGCTGCTACAGGGAAGATATGAATACCGGCTTCAGCACCATGTGGGGGGGACAGCGCTTACTGTAGCGCTGTCTCCGGCACGCCACACGGACCCCAGACGGAGAATGTCCGTGTGAGGTCCGTGTTTTACGCGGACCCATTGACTCTATTGGGTCCGTGTAAAACGTGCGCTCCCACGAACACTGACATGTCTCCGTGTTTGGCACACGGAGACACGGTCCGCAAAAAATCAATGACATCTGAACAGATGCATTGATTTTTATGGGTCTACGTGTGTCAGTGTCTCCGGTACGTGAGGAAACTGTCACCTCACGTACCGGAGCCACTGACGTGTGAAACCGGCCTCAATGCGCCAGTGCATCAGTGTTCCATCAGTGCATGAGTGTGCCATCAGTGTGCCATCAGTGCGTCAGTGTGCCATCAGTGTGCATCAGTGTGCCATCAGTAAATCATCAGAATGCCATCAGTGTGCCATCAGTGCGTCATCAGTGCATCATCAGTGCATCATCAGTGCATCATCAGTGTGCAGTGTGTCATCAGTGCGTCATCAGTGTGCATCAGTGTGCATCAGTGCGCCATCAGTGTGCCATCAGTGCGTCATCAGTGCGTCATCAGTGTGCATCAGTGTGCATCAGTGCGCCATCAGTGTGCCATCAGTGCGTCATCAGTGCGCATCAGTGCGCCAGTGTGCCATCAGTATGCAGTCAGTGTGCCATCAGTGCGTCATCAGTGCGTCATCATTGTGCATCAGTGTGCCATCAGTGCGTCATCAGTGCGTCATCAGTGCATCAGTGTGTCATTTGTGTACCATCAGTGTGCCATCAGTGTGCCATCAGTGCATGAGTGTGCCATCAGTGTATCATCAGAGTGCCATCAGTGTGCCATCAGTATATCATCAGTGTATCATCAGTGTATCATCAGTGTGCCATCAGTGTGCCATCAGTGCATCATCAGTGTGCCATCAGTGTGCCATCAGTGTATCATCAGTGCATCATCAGTGTGCCATCAGTGCATCATCAGTGTGCCATTAGGCCGGTTTCACACGTCAGTGGCTCCGGTACGTGAGGTGACAGTTTCCTCACGTACCGGAGACACTGACACACGTAGACCCATAAAAATCAATGCATCTGTGCAGATGTCATTGATTTTTTGCGGACCGTGTCTCCGTGTGCCAAACACGGAGACATGTCAGTGTTCGTGGGAGCGCACGTTTTACACGGACCCAATAGAGTCAATGGGTCCGCGTAAAACACGGACCTCACACGGACATTCTCCGTCTGGGGTCCGTGTGCGTGCAGGAGACAGCGCTACAGTAAGCGCTGTCCCCCCCACATGGTGCTGAAGCCGGTATTCATATCTTCCCTGTAGCAGCGTTTGCTATAGAGAAAATATGAAGAATAGTGTTAAAAATAAAGATCCATGTGTCCGCCGCCCCCCCACCCCCTGTGCGCCCCCCCGCTGGTCAGAAAATACTTACCCGCTCCCTCGCTCCTTCCTGGTCTGGCCGCGCCTCCTACTGTATGCGGTCACGTGGGGCCGATCATTTACAATCATGAATAGTCGGCTCCGCCCCTATGGGAGGTGGAGCCACATATTCATGACTGTAAATGATCGGGCCCACGTGACCGCATGCAGGAGAAGACGCGGACAGACCAGGAAGGAGCGACAGCCGACGGGGGACCCGGGTAAGTATTTTCTGACCAGCGGGGGGGGGGCGCACAGGGGGTGGGGGGGGCGCGGACACATAGATCTTTATTTTAAACACTATTCTTCATATTTTCTCTGCAGCAAACGCTACTGCAGAGAGGATATGAATCGCAGCTTCAGCAGCTTCAGCACCATGCAGAGTGGGTACCACACGCTCCGTGTGGTACCCACTCGCCATACGGGCGGCACACGTGTGCCGCACGTATGGCCTCCGTGAGTTCCCAGGCACACGGACACGGATAACTCCGGTACCGATTTATTCCGGTACCGGAATTATCTGGACGTGTGGGACAGCCCTTAGTGTGCCATCAGTGTATCATCAGTGTATCATCAGTGCATCATCAGTGCATCATCAGTGCATCATCAGTGTGCCATCAGTGTATCATCAGTGTGCCATCAGTGTGCCATCAGTGTGCATCAGTGTGCCATCAGTGTGCATCAGTGTGCCATCAGTAAATCATCAGTGTGCCATCAGTGCGTCATCAGTATGCATCAGTGTGCATCAGTGTGCCATCAATGCGTCAGTGTGTCATCAGTGTGTCATCAGTGTGCATCAGTGTGCCATCAGTGTGCCATCAGTAAATCATCAGTGTGCCATCAGTAAATCATCAGTGTGCCATCAGTGCGTAATCAGTGTGCATCAGTGTGCCATCAGTGTGCCATCAGTGCATGATCAGTGCATCTTCACTGTGCCATCAGTGTACGATCAGTGCATCATCGGTGTTCCATCCTTTTTTTTCCCGGAATGGCTTAAGAAAAATCAGTTCTCCTATGCTTTGCAATATTAAACATGTACAGCACAGGGATGAAACGGATGGAATCCATGTGCTGTACGTGTTTTATACGGGCCCATAGACACGTCATCTGGTGCTGCTGGTAAAATCTGGACATGTCTCCTTGTGGTTTGCACGTCACACGGGCCTTGCAAACACATGGACATATGTGCAGCACCATAGATTATAATGGGTGCGTGTGGTATCCGTGAAAAATGGACACGTGAAGGGGCCGAATAGCTGCTTGGATATAATACACAAAGGGAGGAACAAGCCGACCAAAAGGAAAAAAAAAAACTTTCCTGCAACTTTTCCTGGAGTTTCCATCCATTGGAACTAAAAGGAAATGTTGCAATTGGTCCCAGTGGCAAGATAGAGAGCGGCTTTCACCCATTATACAGCATTGTACCATGGAAAAGTTGCATGGCTTAAAGGGACTGCCAGGACTAGAAAACATGGTTGTTTTATTCCGAAAACAGCTCCGCATCTATTAACAGGTTGTATTTGGTAATGCAGCTCTGAACCATTTACTTCAATGGAGCTGATCCGCAATACCAGACTAAGGCTGCAGACAGGGGTGGTGCTGTTTGTGGGAGAAAGCAACCATGTTTTTCTGGTTTAGGGCATCCCCTTTAAATGGGTCAACTTGTTTAGAAAAACTGTTTTCAGATATATATTTTTTTTTTTAAGAAGTTCAAAGATGAGAGATGAACACAAGCCAGCTAGAAAGAAATCTGCCACCCCGGAGGACCCAGCACATCCAGTAATTACAATGATACTTCAATTCCCCTGCAGAGGCGCTTGTAGGGGAACTGGTTCGGATTACAGCCGATTGTGGGTCCTTGTTTAGGATCAGCTTATATATGAACGAGCTGAAAATTAATTTTATTATCTGAAATTTAGACCTTATGCCGCTTATCTCACAGGGATCCAAAAGGAACACAGTCATCCCCCAACATATACATTGTAGTATCAATGGGGCTCCATATGGCCCTGTTTGGATGATAAACAAAAGATCTAATTTGTACAAGTGGCTAACAAAATTTAGGGAATTTTATTATCTTTTTTCCTTTGGAGAAGTCGCGTTTTTCTTCGTTATGTTTATGGGGTGATTGGTGGTGTCAGCTGTCACTCTTGATGGGAAACCAGACATGGATGAATGTCAACCCAACCTGCCAGCTTGAAAATATCTGAGAGATTATGTGATCTGTGAGGGCAGAAATAAGGAACGTTCTGGTAAGTGAAAGATCTTCCAGCGGTCAAAACATCTCCCCATGTTCACTTCCACTCTAGGCCAAGACGCTGTGCTTGGGGGAAGTTGGGAAATATAGCGGTCAACCAAGCAAGCTTTTATCTGATTGCCTTCTAATGCATACGGCCAGCCTTAGAAACCTTCCTTTTATTCGGTGGTCTACAGAGAAATCTCAGATGAGCCATGATGCTAACCACCAAAGTGGTGTACCCATGGCCCAATGTGGTACCTGAGGACAAGGATGTGATGTAGCCACCTTGAGAATCTACACTCACTGGCCACTTTATTAGGTACACCTGTCCAACTTCTTGTTAACACTTAATTTCTAATCAGCCAATCACATGGCGGCAACTCAGTGCATTTAGGCATGTAGACATGGTCAAGACAATCTCCTGCAGTTCAAACCGAGCATCAGTATGGGGAAGAAAGGTGATTTGAGTGCCTTTGAACGTGGCATGGTTGTTGGTGCCAGAAGGGCTGGTCTGAGTATTTCAGAAACTGCTGATCTACTGGGATTTTCACGCACAACCATCTCTAGGGTTTACAGAGAATGGTCCGAAAAAGAAAAAAAATCCAGTGAGCGGCAGTTCTGTGGGCGGAAATGCCTTGCTGATGCCAGAGGTCAGAGGAGAATGGGCTGACTGGTTTGAGCTGATAGAAAGGCAACAGTGACTCAAATCGCCACCCGTTACAACCAAGGTAGGCCTAAGAGCATCTCTGAACGCACAGTGCGTCGAACTTTGAGGCAGATGGGCTACAGCAGCAGAAGACCACACCGGGTACCACTCCTTTCAGCTAAGAACAGGAAACTGAGGCTACAATTTGTACAAGCTCATCGAAATTGGACAGTAGAAGATTGGAAAAACGTTGCTTGGTCTGATGAGTCTCGATTTCTGCTGCGACATTCGGATGGTAGGGTCAGAATTTGGCGTAAACAACATGAAAGCATGGATCCATCCTGCCTTGTATGGAGCATCTTTGGGATGTGCAGCCGACATATCTGCGGCAACTGTGTGATGCCATCATGTCAATATGGACCAAAATCTCTGAGGAATGCTTCCAGCACCTTGTTGAATCTATGCCACGAAGAATTGAGGCAGTTCTGAAGGCAAAAGGGGGTCCAACCCGTTACTAGCATGGTGTACCTAATAAAGTGGCCGGTGAGTGTAAATCACCTGTCAGGTTTCTCCCCCATGTGGTATCTACCAAGTATCTGCAAGCTCAAGACGCCCAAGTTGATGGCTGATGGACAAGAGCTTGCTTGGTGGACAGACAGCTACTCTTTCTCCCTCCACCATGTATGCTCAGCCAAGAGTAAAACAAATTTGGTGGTGTGAAAATAAAGGCATTGGGCATGTTGACGTCAAGAAGACCTATTTCTCTTTTTCCTTGACATCTGCTGTTGACGGAATGTTGGTCATGCCATAATCAGTAGGATTGGTCCTACACTCATCTGATGTGCATGGCCACCTGCAGACTGGACTTTCAGACCACCATATTAGGGCTGTCCCACACGTCCAGATAATTCCGGTACCGGAATAAATCGGTACCGGAGTTATCCGTGTCCGTGTGCCTGGGAACTCACGGAGGCCATACGTGCGGCACACGTGTGCCGCCCGTATGGCGAGTGGGTACCACACGGAGCGTGTGGTACCCACTCTGCATCATGCTGAAGCCTCGATTCATATGTTCCCTGCAGCAGCGTTTGCTGCAGAGAAAATATGAATAATAGTGTTTAAAATAAAGATCTATGTGTCCGCCGCCCTCCCACCCCCTGTGCGCCCCCCCGCTGGTCAGAAAATACTTACCCGGGTCCCCCGTCGGCTGTCGCTCCTTCCTGGTCTGGCCGCGGCTTCTAGTGTATGCGGTCACGTGGGCCCGATCATTTACAGTCATGAATATGTGGCTCCACCTCCCATAGGGGCGGAGCCGACTATTCCTGATTGTAAATGATCGGCCCCACGTGACCGCATACAGTAAGCCGCGGCCAGACCAGGAAGGAGCGACAGCCGACGGGGGACCCGGGTAAGTATTTTCTGACCAGCGGGGGGGCGCACAGGGGGTGGGGGGGCGGCGGACACATAGATCTTTATTTTTTTTTTTAAATTCGTTTATTTTCAAACACAAATAAAGTATAGCATACATATTTGTCCTTGTCATTAGTCTGCATGGTTACATTTACAAAGGATAATAAGGACAGCACATACATATGCCAATTATTTCACAGAGGAGAAACTTATGTGTACAATTATAAAACAATCAAACACAAAATCATAAACATAAAACTCTTAAACTACAACCAAACCAAGCCTCCAAAACTATTAAGCCACCATTTAACGATAGTGAACAATATTTCCCTCCCTCCGCTGCGTAGTGCTTGTAGAATAAGAGTCAAACAAACCATGTCCTTGTCTATTAGTCCCGTCATAAGGTGAGATGAGAGGCGTTCCATCTATCCCAAATTTTATTGAACTTGCCCGGGCAACCCCTGTTTTGATATAGAGTGCGCTCATATGTGACAACTGTATTCACCAACTCGATCCAGGATCTAATGGAGGGGGGTGAACTCCCCATCCACCGCAGAGCCAACAATTTCCGTGCCAGAAACAGAGTTTCACGTAGAAAGATCCCCGTATAATGGTCCCAAGCTTCCTCGTCCCATACTCCAAACAGGCAGACCAAAGGCTCCACAGGAACCGGGATTGACAGTACAGAGGTTAATAGCGACGTCACCTCCCCCCAATATTGAAAAACAATGGGACACTGCCATATCAGATGTAGAAAGTCAGCGTCTGGTGAATGGCAACGCAAACAGTCTGATGTCGAGTATCGACCCATCCGAAAGAGTCTCAGTGGGGTCAGATACGACTGATGGATTATATACAGCTGGGTCATCCTGTTATTAACTGACGGAGAGACTTTGAGGGGGGAGTCTAAAATATCCTCCCATTCCTCGCTTTGCATATTAGTGATGAGCCCTTCCCACTTGCTCCTCACCGAGTCCATAACAGAATTCGCTCCCACCGATAGCAAATATGTGTACAAAGAGGAAACAAGGCCCTGAGGTCCCTGTGACTTAAGAATACCTATCAGGGGCAAAGACGAGATGTTACGGTTTGTTCCTACATTCCTGACAAATGACTGGATGGCAGATCTGAGTTGTAGGTATCGAAAAAATTGAGATCTTGGAAGATCATATTTAACCTGTAGCTGTTCAAAAGATCTAAAGACCCCTTGATCATATAAATCACCTATCAACAGGACCCCGTGGGAAACCCAAAAGCCCGCAGACGGGTGACCCACCAGCACAGGGAAATAATCATTACCCCATAAAGGCATCTCAGCCACAATGTCCCCAAATCCAATGACCTTTTTAGTTTTCTTCCAAGTGGATCGCGCCAATCTTATCATGGGCAACAATCGGGGGGCATTTACTTTCCCTGATTCTAGAAGGCCCAGTGGACAATTAGTACCGGCAGAACTAACCAGGTGACTTTCAGAATTAGGGAGATAATTATGAGGCATCCACTTACAGAGTGCCTTGATCTGCCCTGCTAAGTAGTATAAAAAAAAATCTGGTAATGCCGCTCCTCCCCCCTGCTTAGGCCTTTGTAAAGTTGTCAATTTAAGTTTGGGTCTACTTTTCCCCCACACGAATGAAGTAACATAAGAATTTAAGTTAGTGAAAAAGAACTTTGGCACGGTAACTGCGCTATGTTGAAGACAATAGTTGAACTTAGGGAGTAAGATCATTTTTATGAGATTGATACGGCCTGTTACAGACAGTGGAAGTTTACCCCAGGACGTGAATTTCGATTTGGCATATTCTAGCAGGGGAAGGACATTGAGTTGTAAATCTAATTCACTACACCGGGACATATAGATACCCAAATATTTAAATTCAGACACTACAGGTAACGGGGAAAGAGCATCAAGATCAGGTATTGGGGACTGGGACAGAGGCAGTAGGGTAGACTTATCCCAATTAATATATAGGCCTGAAAACCCACTAAATTTGTCTATGGTATCTATTACCTTTGGCAATGTTTTTTCTACCTCATCCATGAATACTATCATGTCATCAGCATATAGACCGATGATATCGGTACGGTCCGCTATTTTAATACCATCAATATCGGGAGCAGAACGTAGACGAATAGCTAATGCCTCTATTGCTAGAGCAAACAAGGCTGGGGATAGGGGACACCCCTGACGGGTTCCCCTATGCAGTGGAATTGACTCAGACATGGAGCCATTTACGATTATGCGGGCCTTGGGTTTCACATATAACACGCTAATCCAATGTAGAAATTTTTCCCCCAAAGCCATACCTCTGCAGACAAGCAGACAAAAAGGGCCACTCGAGAGAGTCGAACGCCTTAGCCGCGTCCAGTGACGCCAGCGCCCAACTGTTATCTGGTAATAAAGAGCTATACTGGATCACTGATTGAACCCGTCTAATGTTTATAGATGTACTCTTACCAGGCATAAAGCCTGTTTGGTCTGGGTGTATAATATCTAATATGATGGAGTTCAGTCTGGTCGCCAGTATCTTAGTAAAGATCTTATAATCCACATTTACCAGCGATATGGGACGATAGGAACCACACTCCAAAGGATCTTTCCCCTCCTTCTTGAGCACAATGATATGTGCCTCGTAAAAAGTATCAGGTAGACATCCACCCTCCCAAATCCCTCTAAATACCTTCAGTAACAGCGGAGCCAGTATTTCCCGGTATCTCCTATACAGCTCTATAGGGAAGCCATCCGGTCCAGGGGCCTTCCCAGAAGCCATATCCGTTATAGCTTTCTCTACTTCCTCCAGAGTAAACTCAGCGTCCATAAAGGCCTGCTGGGTGGGACTCAACGTGGGGAATGTTATATCAGATAAATAACTTAGACAATCAGAGACGTTAAAACTACTCTTAGATTCATACAGTCCTTTATAGTAATTATAGAAACATTGAAGAATCCCCTCAGTAGTGGAATTTAATGAAGCATCAGGTGAGCGAATTTGTATTATCATATTGGATATGTTATGTTGACGCACTAGATAGGCCAAGAATTTTCCCGCCTGATTCCCCATTTCAAAATACGATTGTCGTGTGAAAAAGAGTTTGCGCTTAGATTTGGTATCTAAGTGTTGGGTATATAGTCTTTGTAGAGTCAGCCACTCAATCCTATTATTATTAGTCTGATCGGCCGTATATGCGGCCTCAGCCTTTCTCAGTTGTTGTTCAACCTCATCGTCCTCCTTTGACGTTTTCTTTTTGATATAAGAAATTGTAGACGATAGACAGCCTCTTAAATATGCCTTAAGTGTATCCCAAAATAAATTAACATTTTGAAGGTCTGAATGGGATTGGATATAGCAGTTCAACTGATCAACCGTCCTATCACCCGAATCTAATAGTTTGAGCCAGAAGGGATTTAACTTCCATATTCTACCATTATTCACCTTTCCAAACACAAGTTTAAGTATAATTGGACTGTGATCCGAGATTCCCCTATTACCATGTTCCACATTATCCACCCACTGTACTAAGTTGCTGGATCCAAAGATATAGTCTATACGTGAGAGAGAGCGCTTAGTGGATGAGTGACAGGTATATCCCCTCTCCTCCTGATGACGTACCCTCCATAAATCCACCCAGCCGCTATTTTCTATGAACAGTGCCAGCTGAGTCGGGGTCGAAGAAGGGGGGAAGGGCAGGGGACCCCCAGGAGATCCATCCCCCAATCTCATTCTATCAAGATCACTATCCATAATTAGATTGAAGTCACCCATACAGATAACATGTGCGTCTGGGTAATTTAACACAAAGCTCATTGCCATCTTAAGCACAGAGGTACTGGCCGGAGGAGGGTTGTAAATACACAATATAACATATTCGCGGGAATCAATTAATGCATGGACAAAAACAAAACGTCCCTCCAAGTCCCGTCGAGTCGTCTGAGCCTCCCACCTGACATCTTTATGTACTAACAATGACACCCCTCTCGAATAGCTAGTGTGAAATGCGTGAGCATGCCATTGTACCCAGGGCTTCTGCACGTATTTGGCCGTGTCTCTGGTCAAATGTGTCTCCACCAGGCCCACAATATGGGGATGGTACCGTCTTATCTGAGAAAACACCTTAATTTTCTTTCGGGGTGATTTAATACCCCGTATGTTCCATGTCATGCATATTAGTTCAGACCCCATATTCACTCATTAAAAAACATAATATGCATCGACAACAATAATAAAAGTCCACATACTACGCATAGAAGGTTATAGCAGTATCGAAGGCGGCTTTTACCTAGATACCTACTGAGGCTAGTTAAATTTAACAAGAAAAAAAGAGAGAGAAAAAAAACACAACTTAACAAAAACTGCATAATCCAGGAGCTTAACTCAGCGCTCCCATCCTTAAGTAAACCTGGGGATACCCCCGCTGATTCCAGCGTCCGGTATTGTTGGTGTACTAAACGCTCATCGGGAGAGCTCCAATTCAACAGTTGAAGAGTTGTAAATCAGCTTAAAATCTATCAGGGATCTGCTCCATTAGACTTCCCGCGAGAACGTAGCCAGTCCGCCGCCTCTGACGGGTCAGTGAAGAACAAGGAGGAGCCATTGCTGACAACCCGCAAACGCGCCGGGTATATCATGGAGTAAATAATGTTCTTATCCCTAAGTTGCCTCTTGACATCTACGAATCTTGCCCGCTGTTTCTGGAGCTCAGCGGAGAAGTCTGGAAATATTGAGATTGTAGCACCGTCGAGCTTGATGGGACTCTTTTGTCGTGCCAACCGCAGGATAGCATCTCTATCTTTGCAATTGAGGATGCGTGCCAGAAAAGGCCTGGGTGGAGCTCCAGGAGGATGAGGTTTGGTGGGCACTCTATGAGCTCTTTCCACTGAGAACATTGGGGAAAACATGTCTCCCAGCGAGGACTTGAGCCAGTCCTCCAAGAATTTTTCAGGTTGTTGGCCTTCTGCGCGTTCCGGTAGACCTATGATGCGGATGTTGTTGCGGCGCATTCTGTTTTCTAAATCATCAGCCTTTTGCTTCCAGGCATTTGTGGAACCAGCAACTTTTGCCAATTTTGTCTCCATAGGTTTAATGGTGTCTTCCACCTGAGATACCCTCGCTTCCACTTCCGTCATACGTCCCTTCATAGCTTGCATGTCTTGTCTTAGACGTCCCACCTCAGTGTGCACATCCTCTATCTGTCCAGAAAGGGACGTTCTAGTCAGGGATATAGCCTGCATTAATTGTGCAGATGCCTGCGCAAGTGTCAGTTCATCTTGTTCAATCTCATCAGTACTATCAGAGGGACGGTTTTTCCCCCGCTGGGCTTGTGATGAGCTATTTCTAAGAGATCTTGTATTATCATGGGCATCACTCCTAGCAAACTCCTTAAGCTTGTCAGCTACAGATGTACTCTTTGTGCGCTGCATGATTGACCAGTAGGTGGCGTAGCAGGACAGTTCAGAACAGAATCACAACAATGTCCAGAAGCCACACCAAAGTTATTGTATATAGTATGCAGTGCTGCTGTGAACCTCTATGACCAGGAGGAGCACTGATGTATTATCAGGAGATGTATGCTGTAAGAGAACGGCAGTCCCTTCAATAGGGAAAGTTCCAAATAATGGCAGAGAACGGTTTAGGAGGGGCTGGGGGGGTCTGCAAATTAAAGGTGCAGCCGGCTGGAATACTATTTATGGGGAGAACGTGGGGCTCTATGCTCAGAGCTCACACCACGCTGTCCCTGCGTCCATGTGAGGCAAATACGAGCTGCTCAGCCGCGCTGCTGTAATGAGAAGTTGCGCTGCCTCCTCAGCTACAGGGGCATGCGCCTCAGCAATGGCCGCCGCACACAGCCTCCCCCGTCACCTTTATAGCTTCCTCTTCTTACTCGTCGGGTCGGGGGTCCTGCAGCTCCCACCCGCAGGTGTCCGCCGCCCTCTGAAGGCCGAGGAGGATCTTCAGCTGCCGCTACTCCGCAGCGCCGTGCCCTGTATCACAGGATCTCCTGCCGGGAAGATGGCCGCCGCCACATGCAGGGCTCACCACGCCGCCGGTCTCTCTTCCTCACCAGCGTTCCCCAGCCGTCACTTCAGTCCTCACCAGGGGCCAGCAGCCTCTGTGCTTCCAGGAGTCTCGGTAACGGTGAGGTATGTGCCGATTTAGGGGTCCAACGGATTAAATGATATCAGGATATTGAGGAGCTCTCCCAAAACACGTCTCTCCTCACTCACTCCATAGCCACGCCCCATAGATCTTTATTTTAAACACTATTATTCATATTTTCTCTGCAGCAAACGCTGCTGCAGGGAACATATGAATCGCGGCTTCAGCACCATGTGGGGGGGACAGCGCTTACTGTAGCGCTGTCTCCTGCACGCACACACGGAGAATGTCCGTGTGAGGTCCGTGTTTTACACGGACCCATTGACTCTATTGGGTCCGTGTGATACGTGCGCTCCCACGAACACTGACATGTCTCCGTGTTTGGCACACGGAGACACGGTCCGCAAAAAATCAATGACATCTGAACAGATGCATTGATTTTTATGGGTCTACGTGTGTCAGTGTCTCCGGTACGTGAGGAAACTGTCACCTCACGTACCGGAGCCACTGACGTGTGAAACCGGCCTTAGAGTATCCTTCCGCTTAGGCTACTTTCACACTAGCGTCGGGAAAGACCCGTCGCTGTGCGTCGGGCCGACGTTCCCGACGCTAGCGTGGTCTCCGCCGCACAACGGGGGCAGCGGATGTATTTTTCCAACGCATCCGCTGCCCCATTGTGAGGTGCGGGGAAGTGCGGGGAGGTGGGGGCGGAGTTCCGGCCGCGCATGCGCGGTCGGAAAAAGCGGACCGTCGGGAGCAAAAAACGTTACATGTAAGGTTTTTTTCTCCCGACGGTCCGCTAACACACGCCCAAGCGTCGCAAAACGGACGCGACGTTTGGCAATGCGTCGCAAATGCGTCGCTAATGTTAGTCTATGACGAAAAAACGTATCCAGCAAGAACTTTTGCTGGATGCGTATTTTCGGCAAAACGACGCATTTGCGACGTATTGCAGTTAACGCTAGTGTGAAAGTAGCCTTACCCGGTCCATGTGCTACGCAATAACAGAATTTAGGGCCGACTAATACAAGAACTGACCATGCTTAGAGGAGAAACTGGGTAAGATAGTAGTGTGGAGCAAGCGCTATGAATGACATATCTCCACCTCTCCATATACACATGTCCCACTGTTATCCAAACATCTCACGCCGGCAGACACAGCTTGTACAAGTGTCTGCATGGAGAACACAAGCTTGTAGCTGTCAATCACGACTCGCCAAAAGGTGCTCCAAACACCACCAAAAATAGAAGGCATTCTCCCTAGTGGCTCCATAAGTAATTAGCCATAGATAACAGGACTAAATCTCAATTGTGAGCCTTGGTGCAGTTATTTTCGCACCAAATATGATGATTAGATAAGATTTAGATTGCGTCTTACCATTGGCATTCTTCCCACAGATTAAGTGTTCGTAGGGCTGCAGGACCCCCCAGAGTTCAGCGTCATTGTTGATTGCCATTTCCAGGGCATCAAGAGATATTTCTGCTCCATCCGTCCCTTGACTGGCAAGAACACGGTTTCGGATCTCCTCCAACAAGTTCTCCATGCAAGCCGTCAAGCAAATAGCTGCATATTCATGGATCCGCACCGATATTCTAGTGTCCACCATCCACCGGAAGAATCTTCCCACTGACATGGAAAGACCACAACGAGCGGATTTCCCTTGTCGTAGTCCATCACCGGCGCTCATGCTGTAGAGGGACAGAGCCCGAACAGTGGCCAACGTGCAGCTCTGGGACAATGCCCAACTTAGAATAAGTTTCATGGCGCTCTGGATCTCATAACGCGTGCACTTGGCGTGAAGGACGCTCAAGCGTTGGGCTTCCCTTGATATCCGTATGAGAGGTCTCCTCAGCAAAAGCGACATTCTCCTTACAGCATCTTGGGAGAATTCCCACTTAATACCCCCATCCCCTTTACCCGTTCTGAGCAGCTTTCCGATGTCCTCATCTGTCCACGGAAAATCCTCTAGATCAGGTAGCCGGTGGCACCTGGAGAACATATCCACCACATCAGGATCCTCGGTAAGAGCTGAATTCATGGTGTCCCAGCTGCTATTCCGACTGTTCATGGACCCCGAGTAATACCACCAATTCCCACGGTGTTGAGAAGACGCCAATGGTTGGGAGTTGGATTTTGAGGATGAGAGGCTGAGAGACCTGCAGGAATCCTCTGCCCCATAGCCAGAGTCCAATGTAAGGTCCTCCAAGGTCTTCAGGGTAGAGCTATATATTCCGGCCATTGGAACGGTGAATGAAAATCCAAAAAACAAAAAAAAAAGAAAAAAGCTCCGTCAGAAATCCTTAACGTTAATGAAACCTTTCCATACTGTGACACCTTAAGTGACGCATATCGGTCTCCTGAAGGTAGCGGTGAAGGGCTGATGCTTTCTTTTCCATGTCCCCAAGAAACGTGAACATTTGAGGAATATTATCCAAGTCTTCTAATAGTCCATGGATTGTGTTGAAGGTTTCTGGAGAGCAGATTTCTGTACGTCGTAAAAGAAATTAAGGAAGAAAAAAAAATCCCAAGCAGAACAGAAAGGAGGGGATCCTTTCTTCTCCGATGGAGAAGCTTTCTGCAAACTTTCAACTGACTGCCTGACACACAGTGATCAGTCTGTATGCTAATTTCTCCAAGGCTGCAGCCAATCACGGAGCTTTTTAGGGGAGGAGCAGCCCTGAAATTAAATCCAAGCAGCTTCAGCCCCAGATTTTGGCACAGAGATCCGGCTGAGCCGATACTTTGCTACAAGTCTGATTGGCCATATAAAAAGTTTATTAAAAAACTTTTTGATTTTTTTTTTTTTTATCCGGTGCTCCCTGGAAAACTAAAACAATTATTACAAACATCACAGATGTCACATTGTAATCAGTGAGTGAAATATTCACATTTTCCCGGGGGAGGGGATGAACTTACTTGATTTTTCAGAACTCCAGGTTTCTGATGAAGTTCGAGGAATCCCATTTAGATCCCAGTGCAAAGTTTGTACATTCCAGTCCTGGCCGACAGAGACTTCACCCCCCTCTCACATTGAAAGCCAGGTTTGTGGTTTGGCAAGAAAATCTAAAGAGAAACAAAATGTCGTTCAGACACCAGAAATGTTCACAAATTGCATATAAAATAATAGAGTGCTCGCTCCTGTGCTCGCATCCGACTGCAGGGGCCGCTCAGACAACTGATTTTTCTTGCCATGACACGGGCTGCACCCTGACTTTATTATAATCAATGGCCCCGATCAGGTGAACGATTTTGGAAATTGGACTCAGAATCGGATAAAAAAGAAAAATCGAGAGTTCACAATCAGAGCAAAAGTCGCTGTTAGGCTGTGCACACACGTTCAGGATTTCCCGTTTTTTTCCGGTAAAACCACATAAAAAACGCATACATATGCATCCTATCATTTAGAATGCATTCTGCAATTTTTGTGCACATGATGTGCTTTTTTCCACGAAAAAAACGCATCGTGGTAAAAAAAGCAGCATATTCATTAATTTTGCGGATTTTTCGCGTTTTTCACGCTATTTAATGCATTGGGAAAAAGCGCCAAAAAAACGCTTCCGATTTTTGTCAGGAAATTTCTGCAAGAAATCCTGAACGTGTGCACATAGCCTAAAGACGCCAAAGACCAAAATGGCAAAATAAATTGGATTATGAAAAAACCCTGAATTTTTCTACACCTGATACACGCTGAGTATTTGCAGCGGATTGATAAGTGTATGATAAGTGTGCTTATCGTGCATTTTTGGTGCATTTTTTTCGTGTTCATTCAAAGGAATTGACGCTGCAGATTTGAAAAATGAGTTGATGTGTCGTGTTAAAACGCAAGAATAAAGAAAAAATAAACGCAACGTCTGGATTTCATTTTGGAAATGAGATTCGTTACGCTGGGACTTTAAGGCCATGTGCCCACGCTGCGGAATTTTCCGCAGCGGATTAGATAAATCCGCAGTGCAAAACCGCTGCGGTTTTTCCTGCGGATTTATCGCGGTTTCTATTGCGGTTTCCTCTGCGGGTTTTCACCTGCAGATTTCTATTGGAGCAGGTGTAAACCCGCAGCGGAATCCGCACAAAGAATTGACATGCTGCGGAATGTAAACCGCTGCGTTTCCGCGCAGTTTTTTCCGCAGCATGTGCATTGCGGATTTCGTTTCCCATAGGTTTACATTATACTGTAAACGCAAGGGAAACTGCTGCGGAACCGCAGCTGCGGAAATGCTGCGGATCCGCAGCAAAATCCGCAGCATGTGCACATACCCTCAAACGCTGCTTATTTTATGCACTAAAAACTAAAAAGAAGGCGAGTATCATACAGTCGGTAGATTATAAGGCGCCACTCCAGCGGTGAAATAGAAAAATGCTGGAGTGGTGCTGTAAAGACTATCTGTCACCCTCCGGGACGTGTATGACCTATTAATATGGGCATACAGGTGATAGAAATGTTACGCTGGTCCTACCTGTCGGCCTCATATTAAAGGTCTTGTTGCTGAGAAATGTTATGATCTCTCTGTACGTTAATGATTTCTTCCAGGCTCCCGGTGTGCGGTGCTGTAAGAAATCCCTGCCCCCTGTCCTCATTGTAATACTACCCCCCTCCCATGTGTGCCAGGCTCGGGATCCCGGGGTCATAACTGTTGGGCATGGGAGGGAGTAGTATTACAATGAAGACAGGGGGCAGGGATATCTTACAGCACCGCACACCCGGAGCCTGGAAGAAATCATTAGCATAAAGAAAGAATATAACATTTCTCAGCCACAAGACCATTAATATGAGGCAGACAGGTAGGACCAGCGTAACATTTCTATCACCTGTATGCCCATAATAATAGGTCATACACGTCCCGGTGGGAGGGGGGGGTGACACTATCCTTTTCAAAGTGATGCAACGCATGGTTACCATAGGGGGGCTTGTTATACTAATTCTCGTAAAAAGACCCAGCTGGTAAGTATCAAAAGCCCCCGACCTCCCCATCTCAAGCCCCCCAGACAGCAACTATTACATGTCATAGAGTGCATATAATCTCCTAACAAAGCAGTATAATAATCAGCCCCCCAGTGCCCTGTTGCTCCTCACAATACCCCCATCCTCTCACATTCACCCCCCAGTGCCCTATCCCCCCTCAGGCACAATACCCCCATCCTCTCACATTCACCCCCCAGTGCCCTATCCCCCCTCAGGCACAATACCCCCATCCTCTCACATTCACCCCCCATCCCAGCGACCACGACAGGCCACTTACCATGTCTGCAGTCAGTGATGCAGAACCAGGAAGTGTCCGAGTGAATGCAGGGCGGGCGGCACTAGGACCCAGCAGCCGCAGACAATCCGAGCGTGCACCAAACTGCAAGCCGGAAGAATCTCCTCAGAGACCCACCGGTGATGCCGGCACCGTGCCACTGCAGGGGAGTCTCCACTGTGCTGCCGGCTGCAGAATGTCCGCAGGCAGGAGCCGGCATTTCCCTGCTCTCCTCCTGTGCGGTGTTCTGCCTCATCAAAAAGTGACAGTGACCTCAGTGGCCCCTTCATGTGACGGGGACCGGGGCGATGGCCCCCTCTTACTACAGCCCCATACACTGCCATGGGCACCCTACTACGGCCCCATACACTGCCATGGGCACCCTACTACGGCCCCATACACTGCCATGGGCACCCTACTACGGCCCCATACACTGCCATGGGCACCCTACTACGGCCCCATACAACGTGGAGTTTGCATGATGCTGCACAGGGTGCCAGCCGTGCCTTATGCCTCCTCTGTATGTGGTGTACAGGGTGCCAGCCGTGCCTTATTCCGCCTCTGTATGTGGTGTATAGGGTGCCAGCCGTGCCTTATGCCTCCTCTGTATGTGGTGTACAGGGTGCCAGCCGTGCCTTATTCCGCCTCTATGTGGTGTATAGGGTGCCAGCCGTGCCTTATGCCTCCTCTGTATGTGGTGTATAGGGTGCCAGCCGTGCCTTATTCCGCCTCTGTATGTGGTGTATAGGGTGCCAGCCGTGCCTTATGCCTCCTCTGTATGTGGTGTATAGGGTGCCAGCCGTGCCTTATGCCTCCTCTGTATGTGGTGTACAGGGTGCCAGCCGTGCCTTATTCCGCCTCTATGTGGTGTATAGGGTGCCAGCCGTGCCTTATGCCTCCTCTGTATGTGGTGTATAGGGTGCCAGCCGTGCCTTATGCCTCCTCTGTATGTGGTGTATAGGGTGCCAGCCGTGCCTTATGCCTCCTCTGTATGTGGTGTATAGGGTGCCAGCCGTGCCTTATGGCTCCTCTGTATGTGGTGTATAGGGTGCCAGCCGTGCCTTATGCCTCCTCTGTATGTGGTGTATAGGGTGCCAGCCGTGCCTTATGCCTCCTCTGTATGTGGTGTATAGGGTGCCAGCCGTGCCTTATTCCGCCTCTATGTGGTGTATAGGGTGCCAGCCGTGCCTTATGGCTCCTCTGTATGTGGTGTATAGGGTGCCAGCCGTGCCTTATGCCTCCTCTGTATGTGGTGTATAGGGTGCCAGCCGTGCCTTATGCCTCCTCTGTATGTGGTGTATAGGGTGCCAGCCGTGCCTTATTCCGCCTCTATGTGGTGTATAGGGTGCCAGCCGTGCCTTATGGCTCCTCTGTATGTGGTGTATAGGGTGCCAGCCGTGCCTTATGCCTCCTCTGTATGTGGTGTATAGGGTGCCAGCCGTGCCTTATGCCTCCTCTGTATGTGGTGTATAGGGTGCCAGCCGTGCCTTATTCCGCCTCTATGTGGTGTATAGGGTGCCAGCCGTGCCTTATGGCTCCTCTGTATGTGGTGTATAGGGTGCCAGCCGTGCCTTATGCCTCCTCTGTATGTGGTGTATAGGGTGCCAGCCGTGCCTTATTCCGCCTCTATGTGGTGTATAGGGTGCCAGCCGTGCCTTATGGCTCCTCTGTATGTGGTGTATAGGGTGCCAGCCGTGCCTTATGCCTCCTCTGTATGTGGTGTATAGGGTGCCAGCCGTGCCTTATGCCTCCTCTGTATGTGGTGTATAGGGTGCCAGCCGTGCCTTATGGCTCCTCTGTATGTGGTGTATAGGGTGCCAGCCGTGCCTTATGCCTCCTCTGTATGTGGTGTATAGGGTGCCAGCCGTGCCTTATGCCTCCTCTGTATGTGGTGTATAGGGTGCCAGCCGTGTCTTATGCCTCATCTGTATGTGGTGTATAGGGTGCTAGCCGTTCCTTATGGCTCCTCTGTATGTGGTGTATAGGGTGCTAGCCGTTCCTTATGGCTCCTCTGTATGTGGTGTATAGGGTGCCAGCCGTGCCTTATGCCACCTCTGTATGTGGTGTATAGGGTGCCAGCCGTGCCTTATACCGCCTCTGTATGTGGTGTATAGGGTGCCAGCCGTGCCTTATGCCGCCTCTGTATGTGGTGTATAGGGTGCTAGCCGTTCCTTATGGCTCCTCTGTATGGTGTATAGGGTGCCAGCCGTGCCTTATGCCGCCTCTGTATGTGGTGTATAGGGTGCCAGCCGTGCCTTATACCGCCTCTGTATGTGGTGTATAGGCGCTCTGCATAGTTATGGGATTTCCATGTAGGATTAGCAGGGGCCTTCTATTACAGTACCGGCTATTGGGCTTCTCTGTAGGATCCTGTTATGTGACTCATTGTGTCTGCAGAGAAAATCAGGAGATACAGGAGCGCCCCCTGCAGGTCACACAGTGGAACATGCTGTAAAAAGTCACAAGTCTGAGAAGTCTCCCACCAAATAAAGTTTTTAATCAAACTACTTAACGCAAATGTGCGGCCTCATGATTGACGGGAAACCTCCACTATGCGGCTGTATGACGTTGGAGCCATGTGGCGGTGCTTTACCGACCCCTCGTTTCCTATGGGTGCAGTAATTTGGCTCTGTATAACTTGGACCTCATAGAAAGAGTGTGAATGAAGCTGGAGAGGGAAGATGAAGACATTTTCGTCTCCTTCTTTTCTCCATTTCCTGTTTGGTTGAGATTTGACTGACGGGACCGACCCCCGTTGCTCCTCAGAACGGAGGGGAATCGGTGCTTTTTAACCTACTATGCCCCATTCCCGGTGACCACCATTGTACCTTGGCTCTTTTGTTCTCCAGATCTATGAAGGTCCCAGAGGTCGGACCACTCCTGATCAGAATGTTACGGCCTCCCATCACTATCCATTAGATGCAAGTAATCTTCCATCCCAATATTGTGCTACGATGGGTGAAATGTCCCCACCCCAGGGGCGCAGACGTTGTGCAATTGCTGTATGGATTTTGCATCTACAAATCTGCAATGTGACCCATTACCAGCAATGTAGCGGAGACAAAACAAACCTTGCAGAATCTTTCAGGTATAAATTGATCTATGATGCAGATTTTAGGATCCGCAGTTTTGCCATTCATTTTGCAGAACACATCAGGGACCCCACCCTGGCACCCGGCAAAGTCTGAGACAATTCTGCAGAAAAATTCACGGCAAACTGTGCACGGTCCTTGCTGCAGAATATTCTGTTATGGGAGACGATGACCGTGCAAAGAGACATCTTCAGCACATCCTTGTCATATTCTGCCCCGTCCTGCCGTTGTCTGCGGGTGACCATCAGCTGCTCGGGATGTAGACTGGACAAATGCTGCCGCCACCTCAACCAGAATCAGTCTGGGCTGGGGGTAGACAGCATCTTAGTAGGTGGCCATAAGGCTCCTGGATCTGGTCACAAGACATCTTCAGGAAATCCCATCACCATCTGATATACACCAGGGCCATCAGACGAATGAGCGTTCAGCTAACGGCCATCTTAGTCTATGGCAACGTAAAGGGTTCCTGTCTATTCTTGCTGCCTCTGTCCCCCACAATCCAGTCCAATCTGTCCAGTACCTGCCCTCCGTGCTTTTTAATTTGCCATTATCTTTTTTTACTGTGCAATTTATTTTTTTAATATGCATTCTGCCCACACTATAGGTGCCGAAACCTCCTTTCCCAAAATGCATTGCTCCTGCCATCATTCAATACGCTGCTTGCACTGATCTGAAGGTCCAGCTCTCTGTTATGCCTGTATGCAGCTTCACAGGCAGGAGCTGTGCCATAAACTTGGTCAAATATTAAATTCCTTTGCAGCTCAGGAAAAAATACAGATTATATCATTTTCATATTAATACGGTTGATAGGCAAAGCAGTGATATCCTGGGTCCTCAGGAGCGTTGCTCTGGCCAACAAATGACGGACCCTAATTTAGGGACCTCCAATCTATTGAAAGTATTGTCTCACCCGTAGTTATATTTATTGTAGAGATATTTGCCATTTACAGGCTTTAAAAAAAAATACCCAGGGCTGGTAAAACAACTCGTATGGTGCCACCTGGTGTTCAGTGTGTGTCACAACGTGCATGTCCTCCCAATGAGCCAAGTCCGGTGGTCACACATCAATCATCAGACGAGAAATGCTATTCGCACAAATCCCGACAGTTGTCAGAAATGGTCGCATTTTAATGTATACCAACGAGCTAGGATTTTACAAACTGGGCGACTTCTCCTCTGCTGGGTGGTCCACCCCACCCTTCACCTGCTAAGATAGGGTATCTGTATACGGTGGCCAGAGGTGGTCGGATGTATGGAAACAGGTTAGGCGGTAGGAGACGGATTCCAGATTTCCCATTCACTTTTATGGGAGTTATGGATATTGTTTACTCTGCTTTTTCCACAGTCCTGATTACCTGTGGCCGCCGCAGGATCACAGATATTTAGTCTTAGTTGGTTGAGATGAGCGTACCCTTTAAACGATGAAATAAACAAAAAGAAAAAAAAAAAAAGGTTTGTGGCAATAAAAAGTTCCGGTTCTGTGATCCAGTGCGAAACGGCTCCTATACAGTCAGAAGGAGCAGAATACAGGGGTCTCTACTTGGCCATGTCTATCAGGCTCTGCAGCGAGGTGGGCACCCAGGTCTTCTCCCCCTGCACGTACACCACCCCCCTGTCGATGTAGATGACGATGCGGTTGAAGTTGTACAGCTGCTTCCCCTCGTGCCGTTTGCCGATAAGAGGCATAAAGACGATGTTGTGCTCCTCTGCTTTAGACTGGATCAAGTCCTTAAAGTTCATGGGTACGGCAGCGACCCCGATGCCTCTCTGTGCGATGCTTTCTGCGTCCCGGCGCTCCTGCATGGCTTCGTACTGGAAGTCTTTTCTCCTCTCTGTCTGGGTGAGGTAGGCGATGCTTTCCCGGGCGCCGGGCTGCATGTAAACCCCTGGGGAGAGAACACAGAATTAGGGTGAGTGATGGCCGACTAATAACACGCTCACCATGATGACCTTTCTCCTGGGCCCAGATCAATATATATGAATTCCACCGATCCTCGCTTCACAATGGTTTAAGCTCAGGGAAAAATACCATTAAAACCACACGGACTGGCGCCTATACACCAAGTCTCGGACGATGGTTGCCTGTGCGCTCCTGATGATCGGCATTTCGGACCGGCCTCACGATTGCGCCTCTGGCCTGATCTCTGCACTCTCCCATGCCGCTATATAAAGCATCTTTACCTGCAGCAATGGTGGATCGCAGGGACACTAAAGATGGCTGGATGCCACCATCCCCAGCAAGCTGTACAGCAAAGAGCTTGCAAGTGTGCGTCCCTTTCCTACACTGCAGCGGTGGTCGGTAACCAAGTCAACGAACTGTAAACTATCAAATTAAGAACCCCTCTACTCTTGAGGACTGATGGACCTTTATAATAAGAGGTAAATTGCAAAGTTCCTTGTTTACAAGCACACTGCAATTTTACCCATTGAACAACATGAGACGAACCCTTTGAGCTCATGTGTATTGGGTCTTTAGGCTTAATGCACATGAATGGACAATAAGGAGCAGAAATCAATACACTCATAGAAGTCTACGGGCCTATATCTCTGCATACCTCAAATGTCCTGATCCGATAGAAGCCATATTACTGAGGTTTACCCTGGAAGAAGCATTTCTTACACTGGAGTATACCTCTGTAATACATGGTGCCGATAATACAGTCCTGACTACACGTGTGGGGCGTAAATCCCTACAAATACAGGACAGAGGGGGTACCTGATAAATTAGCTTGCCCCCATTCCCTTTCACATGGTTGGGGGCTGATAGATGTTGCACTTACCAGCATTGGAGGACACGGCTCTATTCATTATGTCCAAAGCTTCATTAAATCTGTCCTTGATTCCTGGATGGGCTAATATCTGGTCGGAGAACATAGACTTCCAGCCAAGATACCACTTTGTGATCTCCTCATAGTTTGGACTATTGCTGAGCCAGGAGCACAAAACCTGCACAGAAAATCAATTGTCAGATGGAGCTGATCAAACACCGCATGTAAAGATGGAGGGAAGCCCAGTTCAGGATGCAATGATAATCCACATTAGTGTACAGGCCGGTATCTCTGCATATCTCAAATGTCCTGATCCAGGAGGAGCCGCATTACTGATGTTTACCCTGCAAAAAGCATTGCTGACAGTGGAGTATACCTCTGTAATAGTTGGTGCCGACAACGCCATAATATAGAACCGGAGACAAAAAAAAAATATATATATATATATAATTTATCTATTTCTGGAAAGTAAGGGTTTGGATCAAATCAGCCCATTATTGCTCATGCACAGATAACTGTGATCACACCACTGGCACCGCCAACAATCCTGGGAAGGGCACGCCGGTGTCCCGTCTGCAAGCCCAGGGTATAATCCACTTACCTGGAGCCACTTTGGGAAGAAGTTTTTCTCCAGGAGTCCTACGAGGCCGGACAGAGAGATCATCCCCTCCCAATCCATCATCCAGTGGAATACGTCCATGTGCTGCTGGTGCGGATTAATGACAAACTCCCCCAGGCACAAGGCTGCAAGACACAGAAACATCCTCAGCATTAGTCTTCTGTGTCTACATCGGCCATCCATGCATCAAACTACACGGTCCGGCTCCTGACTACTTATTTATTAACCCCTTTATTGCACCTGGGAAGATGATCTAAGTCTGTGTACGTCCAAGTACGACAATACAAATGATACCTGTCCGTCCTGTAGTAATCCGATGTGCCAGCGCTGAGAAATCGAGCTGTAAAGCCGCATGTAAATTAGCCAGGAAGTGCACAAAGGGTGTGACCATGTTCTTGGCGCTAACACGCCCCCAATGCACTTTTAGGCTAGTTTGCATATGGCTTCACAGCTGGATTGCTCATCGCTGGAACATCAGATAGCTACAAGACAGGTTTCATTTTTTGCACCAGGTATTATAAAGCCCCCTACCATTAGTTTCAATGGGAACATCCTCCTAACCAATTCCCTTTAACACTTTATGGCGTAACTGTACAAGAGGGTTTTTTTTTGCAGAAGTGATCTGTACTGCCCCGGTGATATTTCCAGTATCGATCGATCATAGTTGATCTTGTATCGCCCCATTTTATAAAAGGGCAAAAAAAGAGCAATACCAGTAATCTGGTTGCAGTGTGAACCAGCGCTGCGGCCCCATCATTCTTAGCATCGATCGCACAGTTTGGACCCCGCTGATCATAAAGTGATGCCCCATAACCATCACTTTGCATGACGGCCATGCTTCATTATCTGTTCCCTGCCATATAGCGGGTGTTGGTGGCTGTGGAATATTCCGCTCTATTTCTTGCACGTCATCTTACCCAGTTTGGGCACAATGTTTTTCACCATGAAGGCTTCCCACGATCCGGGAGTAAAGACTTCCTTCCATGGCTGCAGAATCAGCTTGGCCGAGGAGTCGCTGGGGTGCCACTTCTGGAGGGCGTTGGCGAGCTTGTTTCTAATGGGAGAGAACAGCGGCTCCAGCCGGGACTGCATCAATGGAAGCCAGGGGTGAATCCACGAGTGTATAGGTACCGTGTCCGTCAGGGGATTCCAGTTTTCAACCTGAATAATAAAAAAAAAAAAAAAGAACAAAAAATATTGTAATTTGAAGGCTAAAATCAAATAACCCTGACTGATAAAGCCGGTGCCGTTTTGTGTATTCAGCTCCTATGCTGTCTTTTTCGTCTTTATGATTACCAATCTTGACATATTTTGCAACCAGAGATTACTCTCTCCCATCTGTCCATTGTTCTACAGTCTGTAAAAAAGGGCATTAAGAGCAAAGCCAGACACGACTGACTACACTGGGGTTATTTGTAGTCTGTAACCATGAAGATGCATAGGTCTGCATAGGAGCTGTAGTCACAAAGAGGAAGGATTTTTACATTTATTAGTTGTTTCCAACATTGAAGATTAACACATATCCAAATAATAAGGGATTCTTCTGATCAATAGGGGGTCTGTCCGCTGGAGAAAGCCAAGTACAGTGAATTTGACATGTGTTTTCAGAGCGAAGTAATCAAGAGCGGTGGGAGGTCCAAACGATCAGACCCTGGCGATCAGCGAGCGAGTTATCACCTATTCTGTACCTGGGTAATAACTTTCACTGCTGGAAAAAACCCTTTATTTTTATTTTTTATGTTTGCAGTGAGACTTCTCTGACACAAGCACCTGTAATTGCATTGAAAAGTGGTCTTCTACAGGCGGTGGTCTTCTCAAAGCTGGCCAGTATGTATCATAAATGATGCCACAATATACCAGCTTACCTCTTTCTGCAATTTGGGAAAAATGAGTTGGTCCAAAATATTATCCAGAATCCAAACCGGCAACAAGTGGACCCAGTTATCCAAGAAGTCCACCATCGTGGCGCAGTTTCGGGGTTGCCACTGTGAGATGATGTTCCTCAGGAATGGAAGCCAAGTGTCCCAGAGAAGTCTGCAGAAGAAAAAATATAGCAAAAGATTTTCAGAAGAAATTTCGCCAAGGACTCACGTGTGATCAGCTGAAGCTGGAAACATGATGGCATCTGTTTCGGGGATGAACGGTCTGGCCAATGGTGACCCTAAAAATCACATTTTCAAAATGTTCTTTGTAGGAATCCTGTATGAGAGCTGAGTAACAATATTTGCAGGACCTGAGTCTATCGGCCATGTCAGTAGTCCATGGCCAACAGACCACAGCACCACGTGCCTCATCCTACCTGCCGCTGTCCCTTCTGATTAGTAAGACCAAGCCCAGCAATGGCATCGCACCGTGAATACTATCAGAATAGGCGCCGAGGATGCCGGCAGGTAGGTGGCACACACGGCTGTGACTACTGATATGGCTACTAGACCAGGGTCCTGCAGTTCTAGTATGGGTCATGGATGACGTTTTAGAGGTCTGGACAGTAAGAGAAGCCAGAACGTACCTATGGTAGGAGTCCATTGATGCGTCCTGCGCACTATGTGATAGATGTCCTTCCTCCAGAAGATTCTTCCATTCGGTCATGACGTCAATACCGTACAAAGGGTCCTAAACCATCAATCAGAATTAGTTCATTGATAATATAAGATAGATAATTGCAGTAATCAATACCGGTGACATACTGCCATAGCGTCCATCCCTACCGTGTCACGTGAATCAAAGCGCGCCAAAACCGCAGTCACAGTACGTTTCCCCCAGTTCACTCACCCTCAGGGGGTTCCAGTCCTTGAAGTATTCTTTCATCAGGGGGTAGACGATAGCCACGGCCAGGTCTGTCTTCTCTGACATTTTGTATTCTTCGTAGTACTTGTCCTGCAGCATCTGGAAAACGCGTGCGCACTCTTCCAGCGTCAGCGGATTGTCGCAGCCCGGCTGAATCCTCTGCTCACATTCCTCCACCGTTTTCAGGACCTGGCTCAGGTTATAAATGGCCTTGTCCTCCCTGGATAAGACTTCAGAGAGTTTCTCCAGCTCGTGAGTTAGATTCACAACCATGTCCTTCTCGTACTGCAGCTGCCGGTCGTTCTGGATGATTTCCTGCTCCGTCATCTCGATCAGGAGCTGCAGATTGTGCTCTAGTTCGGGCAGGACAAACCCCTGAGGCTTCTCCTCTTTTCCCGCTGCGGGGGGCTCTCCTGGGATGTTGTGTTTGTGGGAGATCTGGCTGTAGCTATAATAGACTTTCTGTTCTCGTCCAGTCATGTCAATCACCTGAGCAGAAGGAAAATGCAAAATTATCAATACGCGCTTATCTTCTGATGGCTGATCGACAGGGAAGGGGGCGACACTAAATTAGCAGAGTACGTTTTTTTCGGGTCATGTCATTAATGGCTTACTCCTCTGATAGGTCATTAATGTGTGACTTTTGGGGCCCAGACCACTAGAAGGAAGAGGCCATGACGCTTGTTGGCAGCCACTGCTCATTTACCACATGAGGTACTGTCCCTTCAAAGTAAATGGTCAGATACTGCAATGAAGGGATCTATGAGGCACAAGTACGGGGAGATGGTCCTCTGCAAACCAAGATCCTAAAGAGACTTCTTTAAAGGGGTTGTCTTCAGAACTGCACCAACCTCCTGGCTCCTGATGATTGACAGTTCGGGCCAGCAGCATGGCGGCACCGCTGGCCCGAACTGGGCGCTCTCCAATGGAGGAGCACAGGGGAAAGATCATACATTTATCTACCATCCTGAAGACCACCGATGTGTGTCCCCCAATGAAGCGAAAGAGAAAGTTGTATTTGCACAGGAAGAACGAACCTTGACTTGAGATACTTCTTTCTGCGGTGCAGACATAGCTTTCCCTCCCATCCCCTTGGCTTTGAGCTCCTCCACCGTCTTATAGGCATATTTGGGCTTCTTCTTGACTCCACCTGGGTCCTTTCTCCATTGACTCAATTCTTTCTGAAATTCCTGGATGCAACGTAGAAAATCAAAAGTGTAAAATTTGAAGTACTAAAACAAAACGTGCAACAGCCTGCAGAACTCGTTACTGACCTTTTCCTCCTCTTCCTCAGAATCCACGGTAGGGAAATCCTGCAGTGACTGCTTGGTTCTTTCTGAGCCGTACGCACCCACCGCTCCTTTGCCTTTTCTTTGCTTGGCCTCAATAGGAGCGATGATGCCTGGAGAAAAATAAATATTCTTTAAATAAATAATTAAAAGGAGTTCTCCGAGAAGCAGATATTGATGACCTATCAGATCGGTGGTTCGTCCACCAGGGGATAAATCTCATCATCATTGATAATTTATTATTTCTAAACCAGCATTTACCTTGCGCATTCTTTCCCAGGCCTCTCCCAGGAACGTAGCCCATCTTCTGCAGGAGTTTCTGACCGATTCCCTTGGTATGTCTCTCCCAGGAGCCAAAATCAGTACCGGATCTGATTCCTCCGGCAAATGTTTTCTGTAAAGGCTTAAAATTTCCACCCTGCAAAATGCAAACACGATGGATCAGATTTACTAAACCCGGTAAGACAGTCTGAAAGTGCGCCCTATTAATGACAGCGGCACATGCGCTGACACATTTGCCACCTCTTGCAAAAACTTAAAACACTTTTTACTTGGGCGATTTACTTTAGCCCAATATCATGCTGCAAAAATCTGTCATATTTTATCTTTCCACTGAGGCTATGTGCACACGTTGCGGAATTGCCGTGGAAATTTCCGGGCAATTCCGCAACTCCCTGCCGTGGGTAAAACGCATGCGGAATTGGCATGCGTATTCCCGCTAAACACTAGCGTTTTGCAAGCGTAATTAGCTTGCGTTTTTTTTCGGCAGCATGTGCACAGCAGTTTTGGTTTTCCATAGGTTTACATGGTACTGTACACCACATCGTCAAAAACGATCCGCGGGTAGTGACAGCCCCTGCGGATCTCTCAGCCCGGGTGGTCTGCCCTTGGTGAGGGATCGTCCATTTAAGACAACCCCTGTAAGACGATCTGACAGATCAGCGCACCGTTTTCAGCTTCTTTGGCTGGAATTCCTCCACTTTTGGAGTCAGGGTCTCGTTCTCGGAGTCACTATCAGATTTCTCTTCTGCTGCGGGCTTGCGAATCCCAGCACTGATGAAATTTACTGGTGCGGAGTAATCACGAGCCCTGAGAGAGAGATGGGTAGGTGTTAGACGCGGAGCTCCCCAAATGCAATCCCAGCCCGTTCATTGTACATTTAAAATGTGAGAGCATCCACGTACTACAATCCTCGGCATGCCCAGCATCAGATAATCAGACAGTAGTGGTATATCGACTGCACGGCGATTAGTTTAAGGCAGATGTTTCTGGATATTTCAGCCCTTTGTAAGAGTTTCCTTCGGTTGGGACGGAATGGCAAGTCTGCAGCGGCAACGTGATATCTCCCACCAGAAGAAGAAGCCAGGCGTTTGGGGGGGAGGCAGCAGAACCCAGCAGTGGCCACATCAGATAGTGGAGCATATAAATTTCTTTTTTAAGCCTATTGATAAAACTTCTAAGAGTAGTGGACATTCCCTTTACAGTGATATTCCAGCAAAAAACAAACAAAAAAAAACAACAAACACCTTTATAGATCTTAGATCAATGGATTGTTGCCCCAGTCTACTGACGGAAGGGGACCTTCATTCCATGGTGTCCATAGATCAGACCCTCACCAATCTAACGTTCATCACTTATCCAGTGGATATGGACGGTCGCAGCCCTCCACCTCCAAAACCAACTTCTCTACCATTACAGAAGATCGACTCTCCACTCCAATCTCAAGATCACATCTCACCACCTGTGCACTTGACCCGATCCCATCTCACTTCATCCCAAACCTCACCACAGTCTTCATCCCAACCCTAACCCATCTCTTCAACCTATCACTAAGTACTGGCGTTTTCCCCACAAGCTTTAAACATGCCTCAATCACACCTATCCTCAAAAAGCCTTCTCTTTACCCATCCTCTGTATCTAGCTATCGCCCGATATCTCTTCTGCCCTATGCCTCAAAGCTACTGAAACAACACGTCCATCTTGAACTGTCCTCCCATCTATCTTCCTGCTCCCTCTTCGACCACTTACAATCAGGCTTCCGGTCACACCATTCCACTGAAACTGCCCTAACTAAGGTCACCAATGACCTATTAACTGCCAAGAGCAAGCGACACTACTCTATCCTCCTCCTCCTGGACCTGTCCTCTACCTTTGACACAGTGGACCATTCCCTATTACTACAGACCCTCTCATCCCTTGGCATCACAGACTTGGCCCTATCCTGGATCTCGTCATACCTAACTGACCGAACATTCAGCTTCTCCCACTCACACACCACCTCCTCACCTCGCCCCCTATCTGTCGGAGTCCCGCACGGTTCACTCCTAGGGCCCCTGCTCTTCTCCATTTACTCCTTTGGCCTGGGACAGCTCATAGAATCTCACGGCTTTCAGTATCATCTCTATGCTGATGACACACAGATCTACATCTCTGGACCAGATATCACCACCCTACTAACCAGAATCCCTCAATGTCTGTCCGCTATTTCATCCTTCTTTCCCTCTAGATTTCTAAAACTTAATATGGAAAAAACAGAATTCATCATCTTTCCCTCATCTCATGCGACCCCCCCAATGAACCTATCCATTACAGTAAACGGCTGCCCACTCTCCCCAGTCCCACAAGCTCGCTGTCTCGGGGTAATCCTTGACACTGATCTCTCCTTCAAACCGCATATCCAAGCCCTTTCCACTTCCTGCCGCCTTCAAAGCTAAAATATCTCCCAGATCCGCACATTCCTAAACCAAGAATCTGCAAAAACCCTAGTCCATGCCCTCATTATCTCCCGCCTTGACTACTGTAACCTCCTGCTCTGTGGCCTCCCCTTTAACACTCTTGCACCCCTCCAATCTATTCTAAACTCTGCTGCCCGACTAGTCCACCTGTCCCCCCGCTATTCCCCGGCCTCTCCCCTCTGTCAGTCCCTTCACTGGCTCCCCATTACCCAGAGAATCCAGCACAAAAGCCTAACCATGACATAAAAGCCATCCACAACCTGTCTCCTCCATACATCTGTGACCTCGTCTCCTGGTACTTTCCTGCACGCAACCTCCGATCCTCACAAGATCTCCTTCTCTACTCCCCTTTTATCTCCTCTTCCTACAATCGCATACAAGATTTCTCTCGTGCATCAGCCCTACTCTGGAACCCTCTACCACAACATATCAGACTTTCACCTACCATCGAAACCTTCAAAAAGAATCTGAAGACCCACCTCTTCCGACAAGCCTACAACCTGCAGTAACCACCGATTGACCAAACAGCTGCACGACCAGCTCTACCCTCACCTACTGTATCCTCGCCCATGCCTTGTAGATTGTGAGCCCTCACGGGCAGGGTCCTCTCTCCGCCTGTACCAGTCGTGACTTGTATTGTTCAAGATTATTGTACTTGTTTTGATTATGTATACCCCTCCTCACATGTAAAGCACCATGGAATAAATGGCGCTATAATAATAATAATAATAATAATAATAATAATATGATACGTCATTTGGGCTGAAATATCCCTTTAATAAATGTCTGCTAAGAGAAAAATATAGAATGCCTTTAAGGGGTTGTCTGGTGGGAATGTTTTTGGTTTTTTTTAACTAAAAGGTTTAGAATATTAAATATATCAATATTAATCTCAAGGCATGTGACCGCTGCAGTCAATCTCTAGCTGCAATGGTGACCTGCTACAGTGGTCACATATCTCGCTGGTCATCAGGTCACTCCTGCAACAGAAAATAAGGTTGAATATTCCTTTTTTTTTTTAATGCATTCTGATCAGTGATGAGGGGATCATTTTGCGGAACTCGAATCCAGCGTCCAGATCAGTGATACATGGCGGGTAGACGGGAGGCGCGACGTCATCTATGCATCACGTCACTGCTCAAACCCTGGCTAATCAAAAGCCGTGACGGGAACGCCAAGATTTGTGGGCCTCCTGTCTATCTGCCAGGTACCACTGACCTGGAGTCTTGTGAATCGTTCCGCTCATCTCTATTCTGAACCTTTTTTGTAAAACATTTGTACTTGACGGACATCTGATTCATAGCATAACCCTAAGAATATCTGCAGTGCATGGCTACTATGAGGACTGCGGATGTTTTCAGCACTATGTACCTGGGGCAGATCGCTGCTTTGTACTAACGATAACAATTGATGATCCCTGGCTGCAGATCGGTACAGCACACAGGTGGCCCCTGTTCTAAACATGGACATGTGACTCAGACAGCGCCTCCTTCCGTACAACACTGCACTTACTTCTTGCCACCAAAGCTCGGCCGCTCGTCATCAGAGTCTCGCTCTGCCCACATGCCGTAGGTGGCTTCCTCCTTCGTCTGCCAGTGCTTCCGCCGGTTGGGATTGAATTCGTTCTGGATGTCCCAGTCGGTGATCTGGAAGCTTTCCATCTCCACGCCGTCGCTGTCCTCATCTTTACCATAGAGATGTGACATAGACATGATGACCTGCAGATCAGAGAGAGAAAAGCAAAAGACAGGTAATAACGGGGTCCTTAGGATTGGATCAGTATCAGATCGATGGAGGTCCGATAGCCGTCACCCCCACTGATCAGACGATTGCAGTCAGATGTACCCAGTGCATAGACCCAGAAAACCACAACTTCCTCTAGTGGCAGTTCACGGTACTGCAGCTCATCTCCTATTGAAGAGACTGTGATCTGAGACGCAGGAGACTCCTTGCAGATGTTGTAATTGGTGGGATCTGAACACAGGACTCCAACGCTACAGAGCTATGCGCAGAGCCCCCTCCGCGCAGGGCTAAGCGCAGAGCCCCCTCAGCGCAGGGCTAAGCGCAGAGCCCCCTCAGCGCAGGGCTAAGCGCAGAGCCCCCTCAGCGCAGGGCTAAGCGCAGAGCCCCCTCAGCGCAGGGCTAAGAGCAGAGCCCCCTCAGCACCAAGCCCCCTCCGCGCAGGGCTAAGCGCACAGCCCCCTCCGCGCAGGGCTAAGCGCACAGCCCCCTCCGCGCAGGGCTAAGCGCACAGCCCCCTCCGCGCAGGGCTAAGCGCACAGCCCCCTCCGCGCAGGGCTAAGCGCACAGCCCCCTCCGCGCAGGGCTAAGCGCACAGCCCCCTCCGCGCAGGGCTAAGCGCACAGCCCCCTCCGCGCAGGGCTAAGCGCACAGCCCCCTCCGCGCAGGGCTAAGCGCACAGCCCCCTCCGCGCAGGGCTAAGCGCACAGCCCCCTCCGCGCAGGGCTAAGGGCACAGCCCCCTCCGCGCAGGGCTAAGCACACAGCCCCCTCCGAGAAGGGCTAAGCGCACAGCCCCCTCCGCGCATTGCTAAGGACACAGCCCCCTCCGCGCAGGGCTAAGCGCACAGCCCCCTCTGCGCAGGGCTAAGCGCACAGCCCCCTCCGCGCAGGGCTAAGCGCACAGCCCCCTCCGCGCAGGGCTAAGCGCACAGCCCCCTCCGCGCAGGGCTAAGCGCACAGCCCCCTCCGCGCAGGGCTAAGCGCACAGCCCCCTCTGCGCAGGGCTAAGCGCACAGCCCCCTCCGAGAAGGGCTAAGCGCACAGCCCCCTCCGAGAAGGGCTAAGCGCACAGCCCCCTCCGAGAAGGGCTAAGCGCACAGCCCCCTCCGCGCATTGCTAAGGACACAGCCCCCTCCGCGCAGGGCTAAGCGCACAGCCCCCTCCGAGAAGGGCTAAGCGCGCAGCCCACTCCGCGCAGGGCTAAGCGCACAGCCCCCTCCGCGCATTGCTAAGGGCACAGCCCCCTCCGCGCAGGGCTAAGCGCACAGCCCCCTCCGCGCAGGGCTAAGCGCACAGCCCCCTCCGCGCAGGGCTAAGCGCACAGCCCCCTCCGCGCAGGGCTAAGCGCACAGCCCCCTCCGCGCAGGGCTAAGCGCACAGCCCCCTCCGCGCAGGGCTAAGCGCACAGCCCCCTCCGCGCAGGGCTAAGCGCACAGCCCCCTCTGCGCATTGCTAAGGGCACAGCCCCCTCCGCGCAGGGCTAAGGGCACAGCCCCCTCCGCGCAGGGCTAAGGGCACAGCCCCCTCCGCGCAGGGCTAAGCGCACAGCCCCCTCAGTGCAAATAGGACGATCCCTTAATGAAAAAAACACCAATTCCGCATCATATGATTCCAGGTAAATGAGATCTTCATCCCTGGGCAACACAAGGCCCAAGACGTCCAATGGGGTGAATGACAGGCCATGGAGATGGAGGCTGAAGTGTACAGCACGGTGGATAAATCACGTCCTCTGAGTTACGGTCCATTAACTAATACTACACAGCAGTGAGAAGAGATGATAAAACTCATAGGCAAAGCAGCAGGGAACCGGAGTAGTTGTCATAGTTACCTGCAATCCAGCGCTGCGGCCTCTAACACTGGAGTAAGGAAATCTACGGAAAGCAGCGAGGGACGGAGCACTGACTCCGCTCCATCAGTGACGCGCTGAAGAAGCGACACGCTATGCATTCCGGGAGATGTAGTCTTGTACCAGTGTGCACTAGAATGGTTACTATGGAGATGTGAACTGGCGTGCCCTGAGACTTGTAGTTCCACCCTCCTAAACGTGATTTTTCTTGTATTCCTGCTCTTTTAATAAAGGCTTTTCATTCTGTGATATTTCAGTTGTGGCACAATCAGATAAATAATGGAAACCTGTTATGACCTCCTCAGCCCTAATATGGAAAGTTCAATCCCTATTTATTAACCCATTTGAGACCACACAGCCATTTTCCCTGGGTTCTCTTGTTTTCTTCCTCCTTCCAAGAGCTGTTACTTTTTTTATTTTTCCATCCACACAACCATACGTTATTTGCGGGCCAAGTTGTAATTTTATACAACACCATTCATTTCATCATAGAAAAAAATAAATCCAAATAAGATGAGGACAAACCCCACCATTGGTTTTTTTCTTTCTTATTTTCGGCGTTCTTTGTGCAGTAAAATTCCCCCGGTGACACAAGTCTCCAGATCGGCGCGATTACAGCGACACCAAACGTGTTGGTATTAAATATTTTAGTGGTTAAAAAATCAGAACTTTGGATAATAAATATTTTGCGTGTGTCACCAATTTCCGAGACCTAAAACCTTTTTATTTTTCGTTCGATGTTGCTGAGGAAGAGCTTGGTTATTTTTACGGTTTTAATGAAACCATTTTACAATACCTACAATCTTCTGATCACTTTTCATTGCATTTTGGGGGTTTGGAGTAATTATCACGACAATTCCAGTTGTGGAGACACGGGGGGTCAGTGGCTGCTCCCGTCCGCTGGCCCGAGACCAAATGGACCAAGGATCACCCCGCTGAACGCCCGCTCTGAACGCCCGCTCTCCTTCCCCCGTGGGTTTTATACTACACAGACAACACAGGGTGAGGGTAAAACAGGGCAACAATAATTTACTGAACCACAAAGCAGACAAGCAGACAAATAACATGTAGAACAGTCCCAGTGCAATACCCAAGATGGTGCAAAATTACAGTCTCACCCTTCTGCTGACTCGCCGGGATTAGAGCAGCTGTAACTCCTGGGCTTCCACCAGTGGTACCCTGCTTTTGGCAGGCACCCACAGAGAGGAGGTAAGGACAAGCTTAGGAAGCTGAAAATACATTGAGATACGTGGCCAGGTGACCAGAAGGTCACAACCTGGCTTCTTCAAACGTTTCCATAGAGCCAGGGTCTCAATCCTGGTTTCCTCAAAGGTATCCATGGGTTCAGTGATGGTTAAAGGAGCAGATCTGTATTCTTTCAGCTGGGGCCGTGGTCCCCTAACGCTGACATCCTGTATAATGTCAAATCTGTGTCCCTCTTGCCCCATGTTGTCCTGGTAGAGTGTTCATTTATGGAGTCATGGTGTCCTGGCTGTTGTTCTGGAAAGTCACTTGATTCCTCTTGCCAGTGAAAAAAATCTCTTTTTATACCCACATCTGTGACTCAGGTCGTCAGGGGGGAGGTGGGATGAGTGTAACTCTAATTGTTTGATTATTTAATCAATCTGCATAGTTCGTCCTTCACTGTTTTGCAGGTCAACAAACTAGCTGTCCTGGTACAATCTGTAATCTACATATTAACAAACATCTATTGTTCAATTACCCTACGTCACTATAATCCAAGATAACAACACAATATGTTGCAACAAATGTCAACTAAAAAATCAACGTGAAAGGCTCATGTGAAGAATAGTCTTTGTTTCTTGACCAACCTATGAAAAACACAAATTCAAAAGTCAACATGAAGATAACAGTCTCTGTCTCCTTGTCTACTGAAAATAGACATCTGGATAATTAAGATTAAATGCTGTGTCGTCACACCGGTGTTTTGATTTTTTTTTTTCAGCTTAACATATAGGTTAATTAATTGTATATCATCATAGGACGGGACTTTTATGGATGCAGCAATATTGAATGTGCTTATTTTTTATTTCTTTAATTTTGCATTGGGAAATGAGAATGGGTTTAAACTTTCGGATATTTATGAAAATATTTTTTTTTAAATGAATACTTTTTTTTTACCCTTAAAAACATTTCTTTTTACATTTTTTAGCCTGAACCTGTGTCATGAACTGTAAATACTATGATATTATTCCGTTGAACCATGTTAGGACTTTTTTGTGGAGGATCTAGTGGTCATTTTCAATGGTAATGTAATGGGGGAACATATAAGTTATTAATTATTTTATTTTTTATTTTTTTATCTAAGAAGGAGGATGGAAAAAAATCCAGCAACACCGCCATCGTTTTTATATTTTGCATTTGCATAATTTATTATGCGGCATCAGAAATTTGTTTCATTAATTATTTGGGTCGATATGATTTGGTTGATGCCAAATATCTATATTTTTTAATAGAATCACATTTCACAACATTTTCTTTTTCCAAGAGCCAAAACATTTTTTTAGGGGACCTGGTCTTGGGACTGAGATTGCTTAAAGGGAACCTGTCACCAGAAGAAACACTGTAAACCTGCACATATGAGGTTTATCTGCAGGTTAATAACCTGCAAAGTGCTCGAACGCAGCCGAACGCTGCGGAGAGAAAATTAACTTTATTCCGGTTTCAGTCACAAGGGCGGCGCTGGTTCAGAAACTGCTCTGTATTCTCAGAGTGGTGACTGAACCTGTGCCAGTGCCTCCCCCGTGCTTGAAACTGGAATGCTGTGGGGGGAAAAAGGTAATTTACTCCCCGCAGCATTCGTCTACATGCTGGCACCGGGCAAGTTAATAATGCTGATAACCTGTAGATTAACCCCATATTTGAAGCTTAATAGCATTATGTCTGGTGACAGGTTCACTTTATTGCCTGGTCTTTGTTTGTATTCATTTTTGGGTAAACTTTAAGTAAATCCTGTGCATTTTGTGATTTATTTGTGATTCTAATGACCTCGGTTCATGGAGTTTCTTACACAAATGGGCAAATGTTTAAGGCACAACTTCTGACTCCACTTTTCGGAATCTACCTGGTGTCACATGCGCCTTATATTTCTTATCAGTGGGACACAGAATGAGGACACGTCAGAATGTGATATAGTAATAATGGGTTTTAGTACAGATTAGTCATCTAATGGAAGAAATGTATAAAAATTTTCTGTTCCTGTAATGGGAAGATGAAGGCGAAGGTAAACAAAACTTCTCATTACATAAGACTGATCACACCCGTAAATCAGCCGCTAATTACACAGTAATTTGCATTGTGGAGTAATTCTCCAAACGAGCCCGTGATATTTTAAGTAGTAGTAAAAGGTGTATTGACGGGAGGAGTTTGTCCAGTTTTTGGCCAAGGAGACGTTCAGCCTGTACTGTATCCAAAATGGACGGGAACAAGAGGAGTGACCTGATGGTGCATCCATGGCAGTAGATGAAGGGGCGCATTGTCTTGGGTGGGGAAACATCCATACTTACCATCATTACTGCTGGTAAAATGGGGACATTGAAATTCCTCTAAATCGGACAGGAGTGCCCACTTTTTGTGTGTGGTTTACACCCTTTTTCATTTTTGGTCATGAAGCTCCCTAAAATTTGGGACTATTGGTGACTATGGACAGAACATGGGGTGGTTGGGACTTAAGGAAGTGGAAAAACCGGATGATCGAGGGACCTGGCGGCTAATAGCAATATAATTATTTTCATCCTGTAATCAGCCTCCCGGATGGTGTAAAGTAATAATATAATGTGAAGCAGCGTGAAGCTATTACTACAATGTGTGACGCGTCTCCCGGGATTTGTGAGCGCACATTCCCGGAGTCAGTAATCACATAGGAATTAGGCGCCCGGCTGGGAACACGAAGGGTGAACTCTTAGGAAGGTCCTCGATCGTCCGCCCCAGATGTGACACTTTAGATTGATGATGAAGCCGCTGTTGATTTTGGCTCCTGTAACTAATGAATATTATTTTGTGCACATTTACTTGCTGCATTTTTCCACTTTTACTTTTTTCTTCCAGGAACCACAACTTTCTTTTATTATATTAGGTTTTTTTTGCAATTCAAGTCATAATTTTAATGTCGGCATTTAAATTATTGTTTAATGCATTAGGAATCAGGTCAAAATATCTCTATGGGGTGTAATAGGAAGAAAAAAATGCATTTTCACCATTGAAGTTGGATCGCCCCCACCTCAAGGGCAATGGGGTACTCGGTACCGGGTCCTTCGGTTCTCAGTGGGGATGTCACGGTGGCCCGACCCGGTCCGTGGCCCTTTGAGGGACGTCCAATAAAAGGGAAAGTTTGTATGGGATAATAGGTTAATTTTAACATTGAGAGATAGAATATCAAAAATAAAATCCAAAATTCACATTGTATAAATTCTATTCATTTATTTGCATTTTGCAGTGAGAAATAAGTGTTTCATACCCTACCAACCATTATGAGTTCTGGCTCCTACAGACCAGTTAGACGCTCCTAATCAACTCGTTACCTGCATTTTAGACAGCTGTCTTACATAGTCACCTTTATAAAAGACTCCTGTCCACAGACTCAATTAATCGGTCAGACTCTAACCTCTACAACATGGGCAAGACCAAAGAGCTTTATAAAGATGTCAGGGACAAGATCATAGACTGCACAAACCTGGACTGGGCTACAAAACCATAAGTAAGATGCTGGGTGAGAAGGAGACAACTGTTGGTGCAATAGTAAGAAAATGGAAGAAATACAAAATGACTGTCAATCGACATCGATCTGGAGCACCATGCAAAATCTCACCTTGTGGGGTATCCTTGATCATGAGGAAGGTGAGAGATCAGCCTAAAACTACATGGGGGGAACTTGTTAATGATCTCAAAGCAGCTGGGACCACAGTCACCAAGAAAACCATTGGTAACACATTACACCGTAAAGGTTTAAAATCCTGCAAGGTCCCCCTGCTCAGGAAGGCACATGTGCAGGCCCATCTGAAGTTTACATTAACACCTGGATGATTCTGTGAGTGAGTAGGAGAAGGTGCTGTGGTCAGATGAGACATAAATTAGGTCTTAGGTATTAACTAAACTCGCCGTGTTTGGTGGAAAAGAATTACTGCCTATGACCCAAAGAACACCGTCCCCACTGTCAAGCATGGAGGTGGAAACATTATGTTTTGGGTGTGTTTCTCTGCTAAGGGCACAGGACTACTTCACCGCATCAATGGGAGAATGGATGGAGCCATGTACCGTAAAATCCCAAGTGACAACCTCCTTCCCTCCGCCAGGACATTAAAAATGGGTCGTGGCTGGGTCTTCCAGCAAGACAATGACCCAAAACATACATCCGAGGCAACAAAGGAGTGGCCAAAAAGAAGCACATTAAGGTCATGGAGTGGCCTAGCCAATCTCCAGACCTTAATCCGATAGAAAACTTATGGAGGGAGTTGAAGCTCCGAATTGCAAAGCGACAGCCTCAAAATCTTAATGATTTAGAGATGATATGCAAAGAGGAGTGGACCAAAATTCCTCTTGACATGTGCGCAGACCTCATCATCAACTACAAAAAAAAGTCTGACTGCTGGGCTTGCCAACAAGGGTTTTACCACCAAGTATTACTTTTTGTTTGCCAGAGGGATCAAATACTTATTTCTCACTGCAAAATGCAAATAAGTTTATATAATTTATACAATGTGATTTTCTGGATTTTATTTTTGATATTCTATCTCTCAATGTTAAAATTATCCTACCCTTAAAATTATAGACTGGTCATGTCTTTGTCAGTGGGCTAACTTACAAAATCAGCAAGGGAGCAAACACTTATTTTCCCCATTGTGTATATGTGTTCTTAAATACATGTATTTGGAGCTACAAATAATTTTTGCCATTGGGTTGCATTAAAAATTTTGCACGATTTAGCTTTTACAGCCTCTTACCTGCACATTCACATTTAATGGTCTGTGGTGATAAATCAGTGAAAAGAAGCTCAGAAAAAAAGAAATAAAAGTGTTACAAACTCCCTATCAGATCATCAAAAGGAGTTCACTGACAGTTCTCAGTTAACTCATTCTGCAGCCGGTAACAGACAATGCAATGCAGAGGATTTAGGAAGCAAATGGTGCAACATTTTTAACTAAATCCATTTTCAAAAAACATTTTCAGTCCAAAATATATAAGTTTAAGTAAAAAAAATAGAAGTGTTTTCACTTGTTGACAAATTCTCTTTAAACGGTCACCACTGACATAGTTGCTTACATTTCCCGGGAACATTCCCACTCCTAAACTTTGTCCCCAGAAATCCAGGACACTTGGCAGGAATGTACCAAAGCCAGTGGCTACAATGACTGTCCCTGGTCCTGGAGGACCCGACAGGTCCCTGCGTCCAACCTCTGGGACTTGCACCGATCTCAAGAATGAGGCTCCATTGTGTTCCTCTGGGAATAGAGATGTGACCACACGTGAGACATTTTCTCTATTAACTTTTATGGAAGTACCAAATAATATATATAACAAGCACACGCGGCAAATCCCTTTAATTGTTGGCCGTAAACATAATGTCTAGGTTAGGAAATGACCTATTAGCTACTATATACCCTCATTATTCCCTGCACTTAGGGACTGACTGGTTTTGATTAACCCTCATTAAATGAACCATTTGGCCACATTGATTCTTGAAGAAGGACGACTGCTGTGACAGAATAGTAAAGGCTGCAGGCAATCAGTGATTAGCTGCAGTTGTACAGTGACCTGTCAACAATAGGACATGGAAGTGAGTAAGAAAAAGTTGGTGGGTAGTGGACAACCCCTTTAAAGCTATCTATGGACTATGGAAAAGATGCATACATGTATGATGGAAAAATGCACAATCCTACTCTTCCTCAACGTCATCTGCCAGGGGAAAGTCGAGAGGCCTCTCAATGCACATTAATCGGTCAGCAAGGTCTGCTGAATTTCCTAGGTTTGACCAACAATAACGGATATGTATGTGAACCTGAAAGGTGATGTCACAGCTCACCTCCTCCTCCTTCTGTACAATGACTGATAACACCTCTATATACAGTAGATAACACAGGATCCACCATTCACAATAGGTGATGTCACAGCTCACCTCCTCCTCCTGTACAATGACTGATAACACCTCTATATACAGTAGATAACACCGGATCCACCATTTACAATAGATGATGTCACATCTCACCTCCTCCTCCTCTACAATCACTGATAACACCTCTATATACAGTAGATAACACAGAATCCACCATTCACAATAGCTGATAGTGCAGCGCCCCAGAGTCCTGGTCGTTGCAGTACTGTCGCTCCGCCGCTAAGGGGAGTGATGGTATGTCTGATGGCACTAAAGGAGTTCACCTGACCAGGTATCACAGACACACATTACACTTCACACTCCGGCCACCAGGGGGAGTGGTTCTATCTAGTAGGCCGCTCCTCACACTCTGGTAAAACTGGGGGTTGGATAGGAAGTGAGTCAGAAAGTAGTTGGGAAGAGCTAGGGAGAGGACCTGTCAGGGGTGGGATCCTGGCAGAGTCCTAGGAAGAGACAGATCATTACGGAGTTGTGCCTGTGCCTTACAGCGGCAGACTCCCAAGAAAGGACAAGAAGTGAGGTTTATTGTGGAGAAGTGAGGAACGGAAATACAGCAAAAAGGAGAAAACACCAGAAGGAGTTGTGCCTCAAGATCAGCAACATCCTTCTGAGGCGCGTAGCCGGTGGCCGGAACGCCGAGAAAGTAAGAGACTCCACGCATTACTTTAAACTACGGCCGGGCAGTTAACCATAGGTTGGCTGTCTCACCATTATACCTAACGAAGACAACGGAGGCAAACTGTGGGAGAGGGGCGTCCCTAGGGTCCCTATAAAATAGTTCCAGGCCTACCCCGTCATACGGGTGCGTCCTATCCACATCATCTGGGGGACGAAGAGAGAGAGAGCGAGACCAGAAATATACACGACAGTTGTGAGGACTATCCCGTGGTGCTCAGCAAGGAAGTACTACAACACACAGGCGCTAGAAGGTAGACACTGATTTCCACCTGCAAAGGGAACTCTGGATGTGCCATCGGACCGGCCGGTCTCAGACAGCCCTGTTAACCGTACTCTGGATTGAGGATCTTGAAGCCTTCAGTAAAGAGGTAAAGAGACTGCAACCCTGTGTCCTTGTTATTCACCGCGAACTGCACCACGCACCACCACCTACACCTTTCATTGGACGCCCCTTAGCAGGGTCACAGACCGGGTCTAGCCACCGTGACAACCCCAGAACTGAGACAGAGAGGCCCGGTACCGAGTACCCTGCGGCCCTGCGTCTGGGGGCGCTCCAAACTTGGCGTCACGAACAGGATCTACTTAAGCCTGACGAATCAGGTCATGTGTGCCTTAGAACTGTGATTGAACTGTGATTTATTGCAATGACTGTGTGTTGCTATTTGCCGCCAAAATCTGCCATCGTCGCACCCGAAGGGAGGAGCCATAGCTTCGTGAGCGGAGCCGGTCAAAAAAGAGCGCGGAACCAGAAGACGCTCCCGCGATACTCTGGAGAGACCCATACATTAACTGACTTTAAAGAGGGGATCTTGTTGTGAACTATACTTCTTGGCTCCCTCTTGTGGTCACTAGTGATTTGGCACTTGGATTGTCTTTTACCAGGTTGGTACTCACCTGCTTCGTTAGGCCTGGGGTGTTGCTATTTAAACTTCCTGGATTCTCAGTCCAGTGCCTGGCATCGTTGTAATCAGTTCATTTCTGTTTGCTCCTGTCTTCAGGTCCTGGTTCTTTGCAAGATAAGCTAAGTCCTGCTATCTTATTTTTGATAATTTGCATTGTTTATATTTTTGTCCAGCTTGTACAAAATGTGATTCCTGATATCGCTGGAAGCTCTAGGGGGCTGATATTCTCCCCCCACACCGTTAGTCGGTTTGGGGGTTCTTGGATATTCAGCGTGGATATTTTGCAGGGTTTTTGCTGACCATATAAGTCATCTTACTATATTCTGCTATTAGTCAGTGGGCCTCTCTTTGCTAAAATCTAGTTCATTCTTACGTTTGTCTTTTCTTCTTACCTCACCGTTATTATTTGTTGGGGGCTTGTATTACTTTGGGGTCTTTTCTCTGGAGGCAAGAGAGGTCTTATTTTCCCTTATAGGGTTAGTTAGTTCTCCGGCTGGCGCGAGACGTCTAGGATCAACGTAGGCACGTTCCCCGGCTACTGTTAGTGTTTGTGCTAGGATCAGGTATATGGTCAGCCTAGTTACCACGTCCCTATGAGCTGGTATTTATGTTTGCAGACTTTGCTGTAATCTCTGAGATCCTTTGCCATTGGGATCATAACAGTATGCCAGGCCAATGAATAGTTAATGCATTGCAGAAGTGGGATTAAAAGAAAAGGAGTTCTGAGTTGGTTTTTTTTTGTTTTTTTTCTCCTCTTTCTTCCTTCCCCTTTTTCTCAGAGTGGCTGTAAGCTTTGCTGCAGACATGAATGTTCAGACCTTGATTACTAGTGTGGATCAGCTTGCTGCACGAGTACAGAGCATTCAGGATTTTGTTGTTAGCAGTCCTATGTCTGAGCCTAAGATACCTATTCCTGAGCTGTTCTCTGGAGATCGATTTAAATTTAGGAATTTTAGGAATAATTGTAAATTGTTTCTATCTTTGAAACCTCGTTCGTCTGGAGATTCAGCTCAGCAAGTTAAAATTGTTATCTCCTTTTTGCGTGGCGACCCTCAGGATTGGGCTTTCTCGTTAGCGCCAGGAGATCCGGCATTGGCGGATGTCGATGCGTTTTTTCTGGCGCTCGGATTGCTTTATCAGGAGCCTAATCTTGAAATTCAGGCAGAAAAAGCTCTACTGGCTATCTCTCAGGGCCAGGATGAAGCCGAAGTATATTGCCAAAAATTTCGGAAATGGTCCGTGCTTACTCAATGGAATGAATGTGCTCTGGCCGCAAATTTCAGAAATGGTCTTTCTGAAGCCATTAAGAATGTGATGGTGGGTTTCACAATTCCTACAAGTCTGAATGATTCTATGGCGCTGGCTATTCAGATTGATCGGCGTTTGCGGGAGCGCAAATCCGCTAATCCTCTGGCGGTGTTGTCTGAACAGACACCTGTTTCAATGCAATGTGATAGAATCCTGACTAGAACCGAACGACAAAATCATAGACGACAGAATGGGCTGTGTTTTTACTGTGGTGATTCTACACATGTTATATCAGCATGCTCTAAACGCCTAACCAAGGTTGTCAGTCCTGTCTCCATTGGTAATTTGCAGCCTAAATTTATTTTGTCTGTGACTTTAATTTGTTCATTGTCTTCCTACCCTGTTATGGCGTTTGTGGATTCAGGTGCTGCCCTGAGTCTTATGGACTTGTCGTTTGCCAAGCACTGTGGTTTTGTCCTGGAGCCTTTAAAAGTTCCTATTCCTCTCAGAGGAATTGATGCTACGCCACTGGTGGAAAATAAACCGCAGTATTGGACACAAGTGACCATGTGCATGACTCCTGAACATCGGGAGGTGATTCGTTTTCTTGTTCTGCATAAAATGAATGATTTGGTCGTGTTAGGTCTGCCATGGTTACAGACCCATAATTCTGTTTTGGATTGGAAGGCTATGTCGGTGTCGAGTTGGGGTTGTCAAGGAATTCATTGCGATTCTCCGCCGGTGTCTATTGCTACTTCTACTCCTTCAGAGGTTCCTGAGTATTTGTGTGACTATCAGGATGTATTCAGTGAGTCCAGGTCCAGTGCTCTTCCTCCTCATAGGGACTGTGACTGCGCAATAGATTTGATTCCTGGCAGTAAATTTCCTAAGGGACGATTATTTAATTTGTCTGTACCCGAGCATGCCGCGATGCGTTCTTATGTCAAGGAGTCTTTGGAGAAGGGGCATATTCGTCCATCCTCTTCCCCTCTTGGTGCGGGATTTTTTTTTGTGGCCAAGAAGGACGGGTCTTTGAGACCTTGTATAGACTATCGGCTTCTGAATAAAATCACTGTTAAGTTTCAGTATCCTTTGCCACTATTGTCAGACTTGTTTGCTCGGATTAAGGGTGCCAAGTGGTTCACCAAGATAGATCTTCGTGGTGCGTACAACCTTGTGCGCATTAGGCAGGGAGATGAATGGAAAACTGCATTCAATACGCCCGAAGGTCATTTTGAATACTTGGTGATGCCCTTTGGGCTCTCTAATGCTCCTTCAGTGTTTCAGTCCTTTATGCATGATATCTTCCGGAAGTATCTGGATAAATTTATGATTGTTTATCTGGATGATATTCTGGTTTTCTCGGATGATTGGGATTCTCATGTAAAGCAGGTCAGGATGGTGTTTCAGGTTTTGCGTGATAATGCTTTGTTTGTGAAGGGCTCAAAGTGTCTCTTTGGAGTGCAGAAGGTTTCCTTTTTGGGTTTTATTTTTTCCCCTTCTGCTGTGGAGATGGACCCAGTCAAGGTCCGAGCTATTCATGATTGGACTCAGCCCACGTCTGTTAAGAGTCTTCAGAACTTCTTGGAGTTTGCTAATTTCTACCGTCGCTTTATCACTAACTTTTCTAGCGTTGTTAAACCTTTGACGGATATGACCAAGAAAGGTTCTGATGTGACTAGTTGGGCCCCTGCAGCCGTGGAGGCCTTCCAGGAGCTGAAGCGCCGGTTTACTTCGGCGCCTGTTTTGTGCCAGCCTGATGTCTCACTTCCCTTTCAGGTTGAAGTGGATGCTTCTGAGATCGGTGCTGGGGCTGTTTTGTCGCAGAGAGGCTCTGGTTGCTCTGTGATGAGACCATGTGCTTTTTTCTCTAGGAAGTTTTCGCCTGCTGAGCGGAACTATGATGTTGGTAATCGGGAGTTGTTGGCCATGAAGTGGGCATTTGAGGAGTGGCGTCATTGGCTCGAGGGTGCTAAGCATCGTGTGGTGGTCTTGACTGATCACAAAAATCTGATGTATCTCGAGTCTGCTAAGCGCCTGAATCCTAGACAGGCTCGTTGGTCATTGTTTTTCTCTCGTTTTGACTTTGTGGTCTCGTACCTGCCTGGTTCGAAGAATGTTAAGGCTGATGCTCTTTCTAGGAGCTTTGTGCCTGACGCTCCTGGAGTCTCGGAGCCAGCTGGTATTCTTAAAGAGGGAGTAATCGTGTCGGCCATATCTCCTGATTTGCGACGTGTGTTGCAGAGATTTCAGGCTGGTAGACCTGACTCTTGTCCATCCGACAGACTGTTTGTTCCTGATAAATGGACCAGCAAAGTCATTTCCGAGGTTCATTCCTCGGTGTTGGCAGGGCATCCGGGAATTTTTGGTACCCGAGATTTGGTGGCTAGGTCCTTTTGGTGGCCTTCCTTGTCACGGGATGTGCGGTCATTTGTGCAGTCCTGTGGGACTTGTGCTCGGGCTAAGCCTTGTTGTTCTCATGCTAGCGGGTTGCTTCTGCCCTTGCCCGTCCCGAAGAGGCCTTGAACACACATTTCCATGGATTTCATTTCTGATCTTCCGGTGTCTCAAGGAATGTCTGTCATCTGGGTGGTGTGTGATCATTTTTCCAAGATGGTCCATTTGGTACCCTTGCCTAAGTTGCCTTCGTCTTCCGATCTGGTTCCTTTGTTTTTTCAGAATGTGGTTCGTTTACACGGCATTCCGGAGAATATCGTGTCCGACAGAAGATCCCAGTTTGTGTCCAGATTCTGGCGATCTTTTTGTGCTAAAATGGGCATTGATTTGTCGTTTTCATCTGCCTTCCATCCTCAGACTAATGGTCAAACGGAGCGAACTAATCAGACACTGGAGGCTTATTTGAGATGTTTTGTTTCTGCGGACCAGGATGATTGGGTGACCTTCTTGCCATTGGCGGAGTTTACCCTTAATAATCGGGCTAGTTCCGCTACTTTGGTTTCGCCACTCTTCTGCAACTCTGGTTTTCATCCTCGTTTCTCCTCGGGTCATGTTGAGTCTTCTGACTGTCCTGGGGTGGATTCCGTGGTGGATAGGTTGCAGCGGATTTGGAATCTTGTGGTGGACAACTTGAAGTTGTCACAGGAGAAGGCTCAGCGTTTTGCCAACCGCCGCCGCGGTGTGGGCCCCCGACTTCGTGTTGGGGATTTGGTTTGGTTGTCTTCTCGGTATGTCCCTCTGAAGGTTTCCTCTCCTAAGTTTAAGCCTCGCTTTATTGGTCCTTATAAAATTTTGGAAGTTCTTAACCCGGTTTCTTTTCGTTTGGATCTTCCGGTGTCGTTTGCCATTCACAACGTGTTCCATAGGTCTTTGTTGCGGCGGTACGTTGTGCCTGTGGTTCCTGCTGTTGAGCCTCCTGCTCCGGTGTTGGTTGAGGGCGAGTTGGAGTACGTGGTAGAGAAGATCTTAGATTCTCGCCTCTCTAGACGGAGGCTTCAGTATTTGGTCAAATGGAAGGGCTATGGTCAGGAGGATAATTCCTGGGTGGCCGCCTCTGATGTTCATGCGGCCGATTTGGTTCGTGCCTTCCACGCTGCTCATCCTGGTCGCCCTGGTGGTCTTGGTGAGGGTTCGGTGACCCCTCCTTAAAGGGGGAGTACTGTTGTGAACTATACTTCTTGGCTCCCTCTTGTGGTCACTAGTGATTTGGCACTTGGATTGTCTTTTACCAGGTTGGTACTCACCTGCTTCGTTAGGCCTGGGGTGTTGCTATTTAAACTTCCTGGATTCTCAGTCCAGTGCCTGGCATCGTTGTAATCAGTTCATTTCTGTTTGCTCCTGTCTTCAGGTCCTGGTTCTTTGCAAGATAAGCTAAGTCCTGCTTTCTTATTTTTGATCATTTGCATTGTTTATATTTTTGTCCAGCTTGTACAAAATGTGATTCCTGATATCGCTGGAAGCTCTAGGGGGCTGATATTCTCCCCCCACACCGTTAGTCGGTTTGGGGGTTCTTGGATATTCAGCGTGGATATTTTGCAGGGTTTTTGCTGACCATATAAGTCATCTTACTATATTCTGCTATTAGTCAGTGGGCCTCTCTTTGCTAAAATCTAGTTCATTCTTACGTTTGTCTTTTCTTCTTACCTCACCGTTATTATTTGTTGGGGGCTTGTATTACTTTGGGGTCTTTTCTCTGGAGGCAAGAGAGGTCTTATTTTCCCTTATAGGGTTAGTTAGTTCTCCGGCTGGCGCGAGACGTCTAGGATCAACGTAGGCACGTTCCCCGGCTACTGTTAGTGTTTGTGCTAGGATCAGGTATATGGTCAGCCTAGTTACCACGTCCCTATGAGCTGGTATTTATGTTTGCAGACTTTGCTGTAATCTCTGAGATCCTTTGCCATTGGGATCATAACAGGATCTGCAGCCTGCTCGAGTTCTATCCCCTGACAGAGCCTCAGAAAGTTCATATGATAACCGGCCAACTCTTTGGGGCGGCTCTGAGAGAAGTGAAGTCCTGGCCCGCCTCGGATAAGGAAACTGCACAGCAGGTCTTTGCAAAGCTTAAAGCCACCTTTGACACCCGCACCGCTACAGAAATTAAGTTGACTTTCTATGGGTGCAAACAGAGGCCGCAGGATAGCCTACGGGACTATGCCCTTAATCTCCAGGAGGCGCTGCGGGCCATCAAGCAGAGTGACCCCGGCAGCATGCAAGATCAAGATAAACTCCTGAAGGAGCGGTTCATTGAGGGGCTCTTGTGCAGCCACCAAAGGGGTCAACTGCACTTCCTGGCCATGCAGAACCCAGACCTGACTTTTGCGCAATTCAAGGATAAAGCCATCCAGGCGCTACAAGAGCGACAGTCCAGCTGTGCAGTGCCTCCTAGGCGTCCAGCTCTCACATACCACCAGGAGGTGGTGTCGGATGCCCCAGTTGCCGCCGAGGCCGATGCCCAGAGCTTAGAGGACGACTCCCCCGCAGGACTCCACCTCCAGATGCAGGAGCTGACCAAGAGCGTTGCTGCCCTAGCCAGGACTGTGCAGTCCCTACAGGAGGCCCCCAAGGAGAAGATCCAGCTGGCCTCCAGACCAGAGGATGTCCCCTGGATGCGACAGAGGAGGACTCCGCCGACCAGAGGCAGGGACGACGATCGCTTTCATCGGGACGGATGACCTATCTGCCGCCGCTGTCACCAGGTGGGCCACCTTGCAAGGTACTGTCCTTTAAACGAGCAACCCCTGGGGCAAAGGGCCAACCCCCAGGAGTAGGACGATCAGGCCCGCAGCATTGGAGAGCCAAATACGTTGGAGGGCGACCAGTTCTTCCTGTTGTGATCGACGGTATCCCCATGAACGCTTTGCTGGACACCGGTTCTCAGGTGACGACTATGCCTTACGTGCTTTATAAACGGTATTGGGATATTACTCGTGGCCCCGATGACGATTTCACCGTAATAGCCAGTAATGGTCAGCCATTGCCGCCCACAAGTGGGGTATAAAGAGGTCACCATCAAAGTGGGGCGGGTGGAATTGAAGGCCCAAGGGATTGTAATTGTTGATATTGACCGCCGTGAGTGTAATCCCATGATGACCATTGGTACTAATGTTATAGAAAATTGTCTTGCAGAAGTTATTGTCCTATTACAACAGGTAGCAGAAACAGCTGGCTACAGTGAACAACGTGCCCTGTATAAAGAAATCAGGGCCCTGATGCAAAGACAGCAGGTGGAGCTGACTGGTGGTGAAATTGGTCGTGTCACAGTGAGTGATTCAAACCCCATTGCGATACCCCCTAGGAGTGAAATGTTAATATGATGTCGGGCAGCCATAGGCCTCAGGGGGTAAAGACTATCAGGCCCTGGTAGAACCTGTATATTCGGATAATAGGCCTACCCTGCTGACAGCCAGAGGGGTGGTTGACGTCCGCAAGGGGAGGGTGCCAGTACGTGTTCTCAATTGCGGGGAAGAAGAAGTCCAGCTAGCCAAATATGCCACACTTGCCAAACTGTTTACTGTTAATAGTACCTGGGCCCTTGGTCCCGTCCAATCCGGCAGAGAACAACGGTTCTGCAGGGCAACCGAAGGATTGGTGTCGGGAATTACATGTGGGCACTGACTTTACCCCACCTCACCAGAAACAGGGGGCCTACAGGGTGGTTCATGAGTACGAGTGGGTCTTTAGCAAACACCCCCTAGATTTTGGACAGGTAAAAGGGATCCAACATCATATCCCCACAGGGGATCACCGACCCATAAAAGAGAGATACCGTCCTGTACCAACAGCTCATTATCAGTGTGCCAAGGACATGTTGCGAGAGATGAAGGAGGCTGGGGTAGTGAGGGACAGTTGTAGCCCCTGGGCAGCTCCATTAGTCCTTGTTAAGAAGAAAGATGGCACAATGAGAATGTGTGTGGATTATCGACAGTTAAATCGCATTACACATAAAGATGCATACCCACTGCCCAGGATAGAGGAGTCCCTGGCTGCTTTAAAATCTGCTAACTACTTCTCTACATTGGATCTCACCAGTGGGTACTGGCAGGTTCCCGTGGCGGAGGCGGACAAGGAGAAGACGGCCTTCACGACGCCGATGGGTCTCTGTGAATTCAACTACATGCCCTTCGGATTGTGCAATGCCCCGGGGACGTTCCAGAGGATGATGGAGTGCTGTCTGGGGCACAAGAACTTTGAAACTGTACTGCTGTATCTGGACGATGTCATTGTCTTCTCCAAGACCTACGAAGACCATCTGAAGCACCTGGCCGAGGTGGTTGAAGCCCTATCCAACTTTGGCTTAAAGGTGAAACCATCCAAATGCCACCTGCTGAACCCCAAAGTGCAGTATCTCGGCCATGTGGTGAGTGCTGAAGGAGTGGCCCCAGACCCCGACAAGGTTATGGTAATTAAGGACTGGCCGAAGCCCAGCAACCTGCATGAAGTCCGGCAGTTCCTCGGGTTGGTAGGCTATTACCGGAGGTTCATCAAGGACTTCACCAAGAAGGCCGCGCCATTGCAAGATCTGTTGGTGGGCCAATCCAAGAAGACCAAGGGGAAGAGTACCCCATTTGATTGGAACGAAGGACTGGAAGGATCATTCACTTGCTTGAAAATGGCGCTGACGGGAGAAGAGGTACTGGCCTACCCTGAGTATGATCAACCGTCTGTACTGTATACGGATGCCAGCAACGTAGGACTGGGAGCTGTGTTGTCCCAGGTCCAGAAAGGCAAGGAGAGGGTAATCGCTTACGCCAGCAGGAAACTTCGTCCTACGGAAAGGAACCCTGACAACTACAGTTCCTTCAAGCTGGAATTCCTCGCCATCGTTTGGGCAGTGACGGAGAGGTTCAAGCACTACCTAGCCTCAGCAAAATTTACCGTCTTCACGAATAACAATCCACTAACGCACTTGGACACAGCAAAACTCGGGGCCTTGGAACAGTGGTGGATGGCCCGGCTGTCCAATTACAACTTCACCATCAAGTACCGGGCAGGACGCAAGAATGCGAATGCCGATGCCTTGTCCCGGATGCCCAATTTGCCAGAAACGGGGGAGGACCCAGAGGCACTTGAAGAAGTGGAACTGCCCGCTTTCCATCGCCCCAAAGCCACTCAATGCTCCCATCATGTGAAGAACAGGCACAGAAACAACCAGGATGCCACGCTGAATCCCCTGCCCCACCATGGGTGGGCAGAGACCCAGGATTGTGACCCTGCGGTCCGTCGGGTGAAAGAACTCCTGACGCAGGCAGGTTTGCATCCCGGCCCGGATGATCCACAAGAAACCCAACAGCTGTGGAAGGGGAGAAGCAAATTGTTTATTCACGTTGGTAAGCTGTGCCGAAGAAGTATCAACCCTCGCACTCACGAATTGGTATGGCAGATAGTGGTTCCGAGGCAAGATGCGCCGATTGTTCTGGGAGCGTACCACGATGGGGCTGGACATTTCGGGTGGAGGAAGTTAGAGAGACTACTCTGAGGGAGATTCTATTGGATTGGCATGAAAAGAGCCATCGAGAAGTGGTGTCAGGAGTGTGGCCCATGCAGCCTACGCAGGAAGGACCGTGACAGCCAACGGGCTCCTTTGCAGCCCATCATCACCAAACGGCCGCTAGAACTGGTCGCGCTGGACCACGTGAAGCTGACACCTAGCCGGTCGGGCTATATTTATGCTCTCACGATCGTGGATCACTACTCCAGGTTCCTGGTGGTTGTACCTGTCAAGGATCTAACGGCCAGGACAGCCAAAACCTTCCAGCTGTACTTCTGTAGGCCCCATGGGTAAGAGGGAAAGGTACTGACCGATCAGGGACCAGCGTTTGAGGCGGAGGTGTTCCAGGAGTTCTGCAATCTGTACGGGTGTAAGAAGATCAGAACCACTCCGTACCATCTTCAAACCAACGGGATGTGTGAAAAGATGAACCAAGTGGTGATCGACTTACTGAAGACCTTGCCTGTAGAAGAACGGAACTTGTGGCCAACAAAATTGCCCGACCTGGTAGACATGTACAACCACATCCCAGTGAATTCTACCAACTGCACTCCGGCGTACCTGATGCTAGGAAGGTCTAGCAAGTTGCCCGTTGATCTGGACATGGGGGTTCTAACCCCCGAAGATACCTCGCCGGATGCCGATTGGGATACGGAGAGGCAGCAAAGGTACCGCAAAGTACAGGAATGCGTGGAAAGAAGTCTCGGTCAGGCCAGGCAAAAACAGGAAAGGGACTACAACCAGCATGCTCCTGCGATTCCCTTGCCGCCTGGTGAACAGGTACTCAAGCGGAAGAGAAGGCTACACAAACTTGACGACCAATGGGAAGCGAAACCGTATACCATCCTGCCGTCCGATTTCAACAATACTAAAGTCTGTCTCATCAGCAAAGATGGAGGGGAAACCTCAACGGCAATATCCAGAGACCACCTTAAGGTATGCCCCGATACGTTGAGGGAGAAGGAAACAGGTCCAAGAGCCTCTCCACCTGCAGAAGAGGAGAAAATGATACACACTGTTCTTGGTGATTTTCCCCAGTCTTGGACCCAAATAAATCAGGCCATCGTGGTACCTGTCTTAACGTTTCGTCAACCGAACCCGCCTGGACTAGAAGTGGTGCCAGATCCTCCGGACCCGCAATCACCACAGACCCCGCCGGACGATGCCATGCCCACCGTCGAACCGGCGGAGCCTCCCTCTGCTATCGGGGAATCTGCCGTACCCACTGATGGTAGCAGCAGCTCTGAGAGATCCAGTATGCCAGTGCTACCCAGACTCACTAGAAGCGTAGCTAGAAGGCAGTGCACTACACCAGTGGTAGCAAGCATAGCGAGCCCTGCTAGGCCAATAACAACCCCCGCACTACGGAGGTCTACACGTAGCACCAAGAATCAGACTCCCCTTCGCTACAAAACTTGGAGGTATTAACTAAAGTTGCTAATTGTGTTTGTGTAAATATCTTTGTTACAAGTTTAAAAATGGACAACGGAGCAGTGGACAGTGAATTGCTCAAAAACTTTCAAAGGGGACCCCTTTGTTTACCCGGGGTCCCTGCTGTTTTAAAGTTACAACCACTGAACTGAGAGTCATAAACTGTGCATGACCAAACTTTCGCAACGTTCAAGTGTTCTCACCTCCCGTAAAGGGAAGCACTGTTAAGTTTACTTGTTTATTGCATTTCAAAAAGTTTGTATGTTTGTTGTTAACATGTATTGTTGTTTTTCTTTTCCCAGTCCGGGAGTACTGGATTTAACCGGGGGGGGGGGGGGGGAGTGCAGCGCCCCAGAGTCCTGGTCGTTGCAGTACTGTCGCTCCGCCGCTAAGGGGAGTGATGGTATGTCTGATGGCACTAAAGGAGTTCACCTGACCAGGTATCACACACACACACTACACCTCACACTCCGGCCACCAGCGGGAGTGGTTCTATCTAGTAGGCCGCTCCTCATACTCTGGTAAAACTGGGGGTTGGATAGGAAGTGAGTCAGAAAGTAGTTGGGAAGAGCTAGGGAGAGGACCTGTCAGGGGTGGAATCCTGGCAGAGTCCTAGGAAGAGACAGATCGTTACGGAGTTGTGCCTGTACCTTACAGCGGCAGACTCCCAAGAAAGGACAAGAAGCGAGGTTTATTGTGGAGAAGTGAGGAACGGAAATACAGCAAAAAGGAGAAAACACCAGAAGGAGTCGTGCCTCAAGATCAGCAACATCCTTCTGAGGCGTGTAGCCGGTGGCCGGAACGCCGAGAAAGTAAGAGACTCCACGCATTACTTTAAACTACGGCCGTGCAGTTAACCATAGGTTGGCTGTCTCACCATTACACCTAACGAAGACAACGGAGGCAAACTGTGGGAGAGGGGCGTCCCTAGGGTCCCTATAAAATAGCTCCAGGCCTACCCCGTCATACGGGTGCGTCCTATCCACATCATCTGGGGGACGAAGAGAGAGAGAGCGAGACCAGAAATATACACGACAGTTGTGAGGACTATCCCGTGGTGCTCAGCAGGGAGGTACTACAACACACAGGCGCTAGAAGGTAGACACTGATTTCCACCTGCAAAGGGAACTCTGGATGTGCCATCGGACCGGCCGGTCTCAGACAGCCCTGTTAACCGTACTCTGGATTGAGGATCTTGACGCCTTCAGTAAAGAGGTAAAAAGACTGCAACCCTGTGTCCTCGTTAGTCACCGCGAACTGCACCACGCACCACCACCTACACCTTTCATTGGACGCCCCTTAGCTGGGTCACGGACCGGGTCTAGCCACCGTGACAACCCCAGAACTGAGACAGAGAGGCCCGGTACCGAGTACCCCGCGGCCCTGCGTCTGGGGGCCCTCCAATATCACAGCTCACCTCCTCCCCCTGTACAATGACTGATAACACCTATATATACAGTAGATAACACAGGATCCACCATTTACAATAGGTGATATCACAGCTCACCTCCTCCTCCTGTACAATGACTGATAACACCTCTATATACAGTAGATAACACAGGATCCACCATTCACAATAGGTGATATCACAGCTCACCTCCTCCTCCTCCTGTACAATGACTGATAATACCTCTATATACAGTAGATAACACAGGATCCACCATTCACAATAGGTGATGTCACAGCTCACCTCCTCCTGTACAATGACTGATAACACCTCTATATACAGTAGATAACACAGGATCCACCATTCACAATAGGTGATATCACAGCTCACCTCCTCCTCCTCCTGTACAATGACTGATAATACCTCTATATACAGTAGATAACACAGGATCCACCATTCACAATAGGTGATGTCACAGCTCACCTCCTCCTGTACAATGACTGATCACACCTCTATATACAGTAGATAACACAGGATCCACCATTCACAATAGGTGATATCACAGCTCACCTCCTCCTCCTGTACAATGACAGATAACACCTCTATATACAGTAGATAACACAGGATCCACCATTCACAATAGGTGATATCACAGCTCACCTCCTCCTCCTCCTGTACAATGACTGATAATACCTCTATATACAGTAGATAACACAGGATCCACCATTCACAATAGGTGATGTCACAGCTCACCTCCTCCTGTACAATGACTAATAACACCTCTATATACAGTAGATAACACAGGATCCACCATTCACAATAGGTGATATCACAGCTCACCTCCTCCTCCTCCTGTACAATGACTGATAATACCTCTATATACAGTAGATAACACAGGATCCACCATTCACAATAGGTGATGTCACAGCTCACCTCCTCCTGTACAATGACTGATCACACCTCTATATACAGTAGATAACACAGGATCCACCATTCACAATAGGTGATATCACAGCTCACCTCCTCCTCCTGTACAATGACAGATAACACCTCTATATACAGTAGATAACACAGGATCCACCATTCACAATAGGTGATATCACAGCTCACCTCCTCCTCCTCCTGTACAATGACTGATAATACCTCTATATACAGTAGATAACACAGGATCCACCATTCACAATAGGTGATGTCACAGCTCACCTCCTCCTGTACAATGACTAATAACACCTCTATATACAGTAGATAACACAGGATCCACCATTCACAATAGGTGATATCACAGCTCACCTCCTCCTCCTCCTGTACAATGACTGATAATACCTCTATATACAGTAGATAACACAGGATCCACCATTCACAATAGGTGATGTCACAGCTCACCTCCTCCTCCTGTACAATGACTGATAACACCTCTATATACAGTAGATAACACAGGATCCACCATTCACAATAGGTGATATCGCAGCTCACCTCCTCCTCCTGTACAATGACTGATAACACCTCTGTGTACAGTAGATAACACAGGATCCACCATTCACAATAGGTGATGTCACAGCTCATCTCCTCCTGTACAATGACTGATAACACCTCTATATACAGTAGATAACACAGGATCCACCATTCACAATAGGTGATATCGCAGCTCACCTCCTCCTCCTGTACAATGACTGATAACACCTCTGTGTACAGTAGATAACACAGGATCCACCATTCACAATAGGTGATATCACTGCTCACCTCCTCCGGCTCCTGTACAATCACTGATAGCACTATATGTATTTATAAAATCACGTATAAAAAGTAGAATAAAAAATTCTACAATGAGAAAGTAAAACAGATTTTGTATAAACAGTATCAATATCCAGCTTTAATTATATGGGTGATGTGCTCCCTTCAACCAGACTTACTCCCTGTTGGTTACTAATCCTCCTGCCTCACTGTAAAGCTGTGAGGCGTGATGTGACATATTTCCTGCTGTGGAAAAACTAATCTTTAGTGATAAGAGCGGAGGGTGTTACACTGTAGACACCTACTATAAAGCTGCATACACATCGGCTCTCCATCTCATGTCTATGGAAGCACTGGTGGTAAAAGTGATTGGACATGTTATGTTTCAACATGTTTGACCATTTTGTTTTTCACCCTTTGAGAAAAGACGCCAGAGCTGTCCATCAATGACATATTCCCTTCCCTCACCACTGTATGTTTATGGTCCAGCTTAGTAGAAGAAGCCAACAACAGAAAAAACTTCTATGTCTCTGCAAGAATAAGAGAGGCACAAAGTTACAATGGCTTCCATAGACTTATATGGGTGTCATACTATGGAGTAGATATAGAATAAATTTAAGGGGTTGCCCAGGACTGACAACTTATCCTTAGGATGCGTCAATAATATCAGAGTCAGGTTTTAGATCGACCACAAATCATCTGGTGTCAGATCGACCACAAATCAGCTGGTGTCAGATCGACCACAAATCAGCTGGTGTCAGATCGACCACAAATCAGCTGGTGTCAGATCGACCACAAATCAGCTGGTGTCAGATCGACCACAAATTATCTGGTGTCAGATCAACCACAAATCATCTGGTGTCAGATCGACCACAAATCAGCTGGTGTCAGATCAAACACAAATCAGCTGGTGTCAGATCGACCACAAATCATCTGGTGTCAGATCGACCACAAATCAGCTGGTGTCAGATCAACCACAAATCATCTGGTATCAGATCGACCACAAATCAGCTGGTGTCAGATCAACCACAAATCATCTGGTGTTAGATCGACCACAAATCATCTGGTGTCAGATCGACCACAAATCATCTGGTGTCAGATCGACCACAAATCATCTGGTGTCAGATCGACCACAAATCATCTGGTGTCAGATCGACCACAAATCATCTGGTGTCAGATCGACCACAAACCAGCTGGTGTCAGATCAACCACAAATCATCTGGTGTTAGATCGACCACAAATCATCTGGTGTCAGATCGACCACAAATCATCTGGTGTCAGATCGACCACAAACCAGCTGGTGTCAGATCAACCACAAATCATCTGGTGTCAGTTTGAACACAAATCAGCTGGTGTCAGATAGAACACAAATCAGCTGATACCTGGAGCTGTGGCCAGGGGAAGTACAGAGCCAGCAGCTGGAGCACCATGGTGCCATACCTGGGACCTGCAACTCGGCTGCCATTCACGTTGGTCCTGATGATAGTCCTGTACAAGCCATTAAGCCTATAGAAGGTGGTGTTGCTAAAGAGGGATTTGGCCAGTTGGGTTTGAGGAGGAGAGCCAGCTCGGAGTGTAAGTGGCCATGGGTGCACACTGTAATGGGTGCCATATCATAAAAGTGGCGCACATTTATAAACAGTGTCTTCTGAATGGCGCATGCTCCAAAATTCATGCAACTCCCTCGGATTACATTGGTTACCCCATGGCCTTTGCAAAAAATGTGTTTCATCTTGAGTAAAAATGGTGCTTGTGACTTACTTTCCTGATACGAGTTACTCCACTTTTCCACTGCAATGTGTTTTTGACAAATTCATCAATTTTGTGCCAATTCCGTATTTCGAACTAAGCATCCAACCATAGATAATAACAATTATAGAAATCCCAGCCATCACTAATAGGATTACTAATAACACAAGGTGCAGGGTGAGAGTACCTGACTACCGCTGATGCTCACAGCGCCAATCCTCCTTCTATACACGCCATAATCTGTGATTCCTTCATTAGTGGATTACACCTGAACCAGGAAATTGGCACCACCCCGTGTCAGGCAGCGTTCACACATAATGAAAATGCTTTGGACTTTCCATCATCATATGGGAGCAAATTTTATGCTTCCTTCAGATTTTGCCTTGCATTTGCTGCCAAATTTTCTGCGAAATTCTTTTTTTTTCTGACCCATTGATCATCCCCAACATTCAGCCTTACATGGCAGTCAGCCATCGTCTTGGTTCCTTGCATGTTCTTTACCCCCCTGCACCTACTTCTGAGTATATTTGCTAATTTCCCCAAGATTTCTAGCAGCTTCCTGACTCATAAGATTTGGCAAATCTCAAGGGGCGCAAAAACCTTCCAGAAACGAGCCCATCCTGATTGTTTTCTGTCCTTGGCGTATTACTTTAATGGGCTCCAGACACACATTTTAGGGGGCTGTGACCCATAAATGGATTGTTTCCAGTTTAAAAATGTTGCTATTTTCCCAGAGGAGAATTTCTAAAAGTTGGCAAGTTATCTCCAGGGTAGACTGGGGAGCTCGGAGATGAAACCAGTGGAAGAAAAATCACCAAATTATTGGCATTGTGCAATCTGGATCCCATGTTGATTTATCTACTCATCATCGGTGCAAATTTAAGATTAATTTCGTTCCATATTTAATTCTATAATGCTTTTCATTGGCAGAAATTTAAGATTAATTTCGTTCCATATTGCTTTTTTATGGTTCTTAATATAATGAGCAGAAAAATGATTGATTCACTGTTACATTGCAATTCCTTTAATCTGGTGAAAACTGGAAGTTTTAGGTGCTGGATCGCCAGCTACTCTGGACAAAAACTCATCATTTTCATTCTTTGGGAATGGAAGCCACCCGATCTCTTAATATATGACGCTGGCGGCTGATCCATCAGGAAAAGCATAACCGCCAGTGGAGCCACTACAGGAAAAGCCACCAGCTTTTTCCTAAAAGTGGGTTTGAGAGAAAACTCTAGCAGATGCGACGGTATCTAAAAGATGTCATATGCACATAGCCAGGGAGCAGAAACTCTAAATTACCCGCCAAAATTCAAAACTTCTCAAAAAAATGGAGGATCTGCTCGGTTTTTGCTCTGAAAACTCTGCAAGACAACTACATGTGCACTTACCTTCAGGATTTTCCTGAGTTTTTTGGAGAGGGTCCACGCCAAGAAAAAAAATCTGAACAATTTGCTGTACAAATAAAGGCTTGAAAGACTCTATTAACTCATACTGTAAAACCAGCCTGCAGTTCATCTGTTTAGTCTTTTGAGTGTTTTTTTCCCACTTCAAGTTGTGAAAAACGCATGGTGCAAAAACAACAAAGTATACATCACTTCTGTGAAGCGGCTCTTGATGGAATCTGCTCCAAATAAGACACTATCAAATCGAAAGGCTGCAAAAACCCTTCAGGAAAAAAAAAAGTTTATTCCAAAACTATTCAAAACTGCTTCAGGAAATGCATAACTCCTAAAAAAACAAAGGAGTTTTCACCAGAAAACTCGCCATTTTGTCTTGCCTCAGAAACCTCTATGTCCTCATACCGTTAGTGCAAAATCTGTAAGGTTATGTTCACATAACTGAGTTTTTATTCTAGGAGTTTTTGGAGCAGAAACTCTTCAAAAAGTACAAAGAGTTAAAAAAAAAAAAAGTTTTGATTTGAGAGTTGAAGTATGTGCACATGACGTCTGTTAAAATCATGCAAGTAAAAATCAGATATTGATGACTTATTTTAAGGGCGCAGTCAGACGGCCTGATAAATCGGACCGAGGTCGGAACGCAGTGCAAGGACTGGCCCGGCGGCTCTCTCAACCTGAGCGTGATAGCTTCATATACAGTATTTCTATGCGGCTTTCACTCTCGGGTCGAGAGATTCACGGCCAGTCCGAGCACTGGGGTCCATTCTTGGTCTGATTTATGCGCCCTATGATTGGCCATCAAACACCTATTAGGGTGTATACTCTCCCAGGCGGACTTTTTGACAATATAGGAGTCTTATGTTCATGTAGCATAGAACTTTTGTATGTGAACACAGCTGTATGGACTATCTGTGCAGTTGACTTTGCTGGTGCGCCGCTCGCCCTATACTGGTAATGTCGGCTCTGGAGACAGGGTGGATGCAGCACTCGATCTATCAGACATCCTCCTTGTTTAATAATGTCATGCTGTATAATCAGGAGGTTTATTACCAGCAATGCTTTACATACCTAAGCTGGAGGGAGGTGTAGGTGGCACCAGCACTATATATATGTCACGCTCATTAACTTCAAAGAACACACATTTGTCATCATGGCTGGACGATGTCTGTACCGTGCTCAGTTCCAGAAGTCTGGGAAAGAAGCCCAGGGTGCTCAGGTAATCACTAAACTTTTTCTTAAAACCGTATGTTAGGAGTATTTTTTTTTTACAGGTGAGTGAACTACTTTTAATGAAACCTCTCCAAAATACCACCCTCAAAATGACCATCCCTGATATAGACCAGATCTTTTGATGATATATTTTGGAATCCCTATCCATACTGGTCCACTTATGAGATGACCACCCCTGATCTAGACTAGATCTTTCAATGTTACCTTTAGCAATCTCCATCCATACTGGAAGTCTTCAGTTAGATGAGATGACCACCTCTGATCTAGACCAGATGTTTCGATGATATCCTATCCATACTGGAACTTTTCAGTTAGATGAGATGACCACCTCGGATGAAGACCAGATCTTTTGATGATACGTGTTGGAATCCCTATCTATACTGGACCTCTTACAATATATGAAATGACCACCTCTTATCTAGACCAGATGTTTCTATGATAAATTTTGGAATTCCTATCCATACTCTACATTTTCTATGAGTTGATCACCTCTGGTCTAGATAAGATCTTTCAATTATATATTTTGGAATTCCATCAATACTGGACCTTTTCTTCTTTGAGATGACCATCACCAAACTAGATCTGATGTTTTGATGATATATTTTGAAATCCTATCCATACTGGAGTTCTCTTTTTTTAGATAACCACCACTGATCTAGACCTGATCTTTCAACGATACATCTTGGAATCTATAGCCACATTGGACCTTTTTCCATGAGATGACCACCACCTATGATCTAGACCTGATCTTTCAATAGTACATCTTGATATCCCCATCCATATTGGATCTCTTGTATGAGATGACCATTACTAATCTTGACGTGATCTTCTGAGGATTTATTTTGGAATCCCATCCATACTGAACCTCTCCTTTGAGATGACCATCACTGATCTAGACCCCAACTTTTGATCATACATCTTTGAATCCATATCCATATTGGTCCTTTTCTATGATGTGACTACCAATGATGTAGACCAGATATTTTGATTATATATTTTGGAATATGATCCATACTGAACCTCCTCTATGAGACATTTACCCCAATCTAGACTAGATTTAAATCAAACATTTTTGGAATGCTTATCCATAAAGTACCTGAATTTTGGAGATGACCTCCATGGTAGTGGAGAGGTGGTCCACCAGGGAAGAAGGTTACTGTATGTAAGACATAATAGAGTTGATATCCATCTATCTGTACATAGGGTGGTCTTCTAAAAGATGTGGTCTTTTAGTGAGATTTAACTTTATATAATATTTGTATTTATTGTTTTATTTAAAGGAACCAATCAATGGCCAATTTCTGCTGGTGGCTAAGCCTGGATTTAGACCAATAGGTCTTCGAGGTCATTGGTAGTTGTATCTCTGAGAGTATTGTGTGGGTTCATGTTATGGATTATGTAGTTTGATATTACAATACAATAACTGAGTGCTGATCCTTCTCAGATCTTAGGTTGGATTGGACCACCCACTGGATCTCTAAGCCAAGAATGAGCAGGGATTTAAATGAGTCCACTGCATGGATGGATAGGATCACCGCATAGCCATAGGGGAGGGCCGGTAGTGAAGACCTCCAAGGTTTCCTATGTGTTTGAAGTCCCACTAATTCACACCAGCAATTATCATCTCCATTTCGTACATCATAGTCCTAGATCTGCCACCATGACTGGGCAATGAATAATTCCCTCTGTTGTATACGGATCGGGCTGCCGTGTAATTAAAGGGCAATGTCATCACTCAGCATTCGTCTTATCCATTATGTTGTCATGCTCCAAAAATATTTTCTTTTTGTTTGGAAACATTTAATTACTGCTAGTATTACATATCTGACGAGTGCGATCTCCTACATCACGTGCCTTAGAGCCGACGCAACGACCGGCTCCACTTACCTTCATCTTGTGCCGAAATCACTATATTTTTAAGGTATGATATTAATAATTCTGGTTGTAGATGGGAAAATTTGCTCCAGCTCAACACTCAGGATGCTCTTGGTAAAATGTATATGGGAAGACACACGATATGGAGAAAAGTATGTGCCCCCTCCAGAACGTTTCCTGACCTACTGTTCTACATCCATAGACATTAATCTGGTGTCGCTCCTCTGCAGATATAACGGCTCCCGCTCTTCTGGGAAGGATTTCTACAAGATTTTGGAGGCATCTGTGGGAATGTTTGCTCCTTCATCCAGAAGAGCATTTGTGAGGTCAGATCCTGATGTTGGACGAGATGACCGGGATCAGTCTCTATGAGGTCCGAGCTCTGTGCGGCTGCTCATGTTCTTCCACCAAATTCCCCCGAAACCTTGTGCACTGGGCTCAGTCATGGGGGACAGATAAGGGTCTTCCCCAAACTGTTCCCACAAAGCTGAAGCTACAATTGTCCACAATGTCTTGTGCTGAAGATGAAGATTTCCCATCACTGGAGCTGAGGGTCCGAGGCTGGGCCCTGATAACAGCCCATAGCATTATCCCCTCCACCATCTGTACAGGGGGCACAATGCAGTCAGGGGGTAATGTCCTCCTGGAATCACCAAACAAAGACTCCTCCATCAGATGCAGATAGAGAAGTGCGATCCGTCACTGCACAGAACACGGCTCCTCCAGAGTCCAGTGCTGGAGGCCTTACACCACTCCATCCGACGGTCGACATTGTGCTTGGTGATGTACGGCTGCATGCAGCGGTTCGGCCATAAAGCTCCTGGTGGGAGCACACCAGGGAGGGGGGAAGGATGTTATACACCGCAGGTATCCGGGCCGAGGGTTATACACCAGGTGTAATTGGGTTGGAGGCAATAAACTGGGGGCAATGGTGTCAGATGATATACACCTGTCAAGCAAGAAAAAGATAGACTAATATGGTATGCACAACCAAGCCAATAGAACCATAAATCAATATATCTATATCAAAACACCTTTATTATCACCTCAAAAAACACATAAAAACATTTAAAACAGTATCAAAATCATATACACACACCATACCCTGCAATAAATGACAATTCAATGATCATGCCAATAATAACATATAGACATATATTGCTCTAAATGTGCCAAGTAAGCCACCCAGTAGGGAATGCCCACTGTGGCTGCATAAGTCTGGCCCAAATGTATTGGAATCTAAAGCCTGAAACACCAAAAATAGGAGTCCATACTGAATCCAATCCCCAGGTCCAATGTCATAGCATACCAAGTCATAATAACGGATACAACCTGTGATCGGTCCAGTCAGATAAGCAACATGCAGCAGGGATAAGCGGCACGAGGCTACATAGCAGGGGTTAAATCCCCCCAAAAAAATAGTGGAGACAAAGAGCATAAATAACCCACAGATAAGAAAGGGTATGGTGGGAGCAGGCCCCACGCGTATCGCTGCCGCAGCAGCTTCGTCAGGGGAAGTGATTAAAGGTGCACATTTCCGGTTTAAATAGCACATTGAACGACAATAATTACATACCGCTGTGTGTGGAGTCCCATGTGGGGAGGGGAGAGAGGATGGTAAAAGCCGGGAAGTGAAGATACCGCCATGGCATCGGCATGGTAGCCGGCATAAACAAAACGTCCATTAGGTAAAGTGCGCGTGCGCACACCACGACCCCCAATAGGGTCGTGTTGCGCATGCGCAATACCAGCCGGCCGGACCTGAAGCAGGGAAAAAGGCTATGCAATGAAAGGAATGGGGAGAAAAAAAAAGAAAAAAAAAAAAAGGAAGGAGCGCAAACCAAAGAGGAGGGGAAGACAAGATATATTGGGATATAGGGAAAGGAGGAGATGGATATGTGCCAGGAAGGTGCCAAATGTGCCCGAACAAGGACCCGGCTGATAATTTACAGGGGTCACAACCCAGTTAAAACTTAATCAGCATATGTTGCCTAGAGGGGAGAAAAAGTTGGTTAGTGAGCGTACAAGCACACACAAAAACAATGTGCGACTACATATCGGCAATGACCCACAGTAAAAATAATAATAATAATAATAATAATAATGGGGCCCCAGAGTATATCCCCAAGGCCAATACATATTGGTTAACTGGACACATATAAAGTTATTCTTTATATATATGTATACCACTATACAAATATCCCTCTCCCAACCACTATAGTCCAACTAATATTAGACAAATGTCATCCGGGTTCAGGCTGGAGAATCAGCCCTTTGTTAAAGATCCTCCATCTAACTCGGCCTCAAAAGTCCACTTGATCTTCATGGACCCAATATGGCCAATCTTGTATAAATCTTCAATTGAAGGTAAGTATTGCCATGGAGTCCGCAGTATAGTCGTTGGAAAATATTTCCTCCACATCCAATGTCCTCCCATCCACTTCAATGGAACTCTACATCCACCCTCCATAGGTTATACCATAGTCCGATGTTTCTCCTCGGGGCACAGATGATTCCCATGTATTGTGAGCATCCATTGAGATCAGCATCAGACCCCTCTTCAAGATACGTCATCAGCCTTCCTAAAAGGAATAAGTGATAAGTCGTCAAGAGAAGGGGTCAGACACCCAGGACACAGCGTTCACCCAAATGAAAAAACCACAACCCCAAACAGTATCCATCTTATCCCAGGAATCCCGTGAAGAGTAGTTCCTCATTTAGGCCTCTCGGGGTAACCGCCTGGAGGTCGAAAATCCATCTGGACTCAGCACGCAGGAGATGGTTACGTATATCACCACCCCTCTCACCACAAAAGACCCTCTGTAACCCCACGACTTGAAAATTATGGGGGGAGCCCCTGTGCATTGACAAGAAGTGTGCCGCCACAGGGGTGAGAATTTTACCTTTGTCCTGGTCCGTGGCTGCCAGGCGTATGGTAGATATATGTTTCTGTGACCGCTTGCGTAGTTCCTGGGACGTTTGCCCTACGTAAACCATGTTACAGGGGCATATTAAAGCATAGATCACATTTCGGGTCTTGCAATTTATGTAAGCTTTTAAAGTATGCCTGCTGGAGTTGGTGGGGTGTACAAATGTGTCCCGGGTAGGCCTCATGAAGGGGCAAACATTACATTCCCCACAGGGGAATGACCCCTTAAGGGCAATACCCCTATTTAGTTTGACTGTGGGTCTGGAAAAATGACTCCTGGTCAGCAACTGTCTCAAATTAGGGGCTCTTCTAGATGTTAAAAGAGGCCTAGTGCTGACGATCTGAGTTGTTTGCGTGTCTGTTTGTAATATCGGCCAATGCCTGGTAAGAATGTCTCTTACCTGCCCCCAGTTATCATTGTAATCCGTGATGAATCTGATCTGTGATTCTCGAGAGCGCTCTGCAGAAATCAGAAGCGAAGCCTGGTCCTGTTGTTTTGCCCGCTGAAAGGCTGTCGCAATCACCCGTTTCGGATAGTTCCTCTGTCTAAATCGGTCTGTCAGGTCTCGAGCTTGTGTTAAAAAGTCCTGATCCAGGGTACAATTACGTCTAATGCGTAGAAATTGTCCCGTTGGGACGCCCGCCTTGGTGTGCCAGGGGTGAAAACTATTAAACTCCAAAAGGGCGTTGGTGGCGGTGGGTTTCCGGAAAAGATCCGTCGCCAACCTATTCCCCCTCTCGAAGACCTTCAGATCCAAGAAGTTAATAGAGCTGTTGGAGATAGAATGGGTGAGGAAGATGTTATGAGGATTGGAATTGAGACCGTTGATGAATTCCACACAACCCTCCTTAGTACCCAGCCATATAAAGAATATGTCATCGATATATCGATGCCAATTCCGGACTTGATTTTGAAACGTCAAGGATGGGTACACAAACTTCTCCTCCCACCAACCTAGGAAGATGTTTGCATAGGTCGGTGCGCATTTCGCCCCCATCGCCACTCCTGCTGTCTGTAAATAAAATGTTCTATCAAACAAAAAGAAGTTATGATGGAGTACAAATCTTAGTAAATCCAAGAGAAAGGAATCGTGCCCCCGGTCCGTGTGTGTATTTTTGTCTAGGAAGAAGGCAACCGCATTCAAGCCATCACTGTGCTCGATGTTGGAGTATATCACCAAACCCAGACTCCTCCATCAGATGCAGATAGAGAAGTGCGATCCGTCACTGCACAGAACACGGCTCCTCCAGAGTCCAGTGCTGGAGGCCTTACACCACTCCATCCGACGCTCGACATTGTGCTTGGTGATGTACGGCTGCATGCAGCGGTTCGGCCATAAAGCTCCTGGTGGGAGCACACCAGGGAGGGCGGAAGGATGTTATACACCGCAGGTATCCGGGCCGAGGGTTATACACCAGGTGTAATTGGGTTGGAGGCAATAAACTGGGGGCAATGGTGTCAGATGATATACACCTGGGGTGATGGGACTAATTGAGAAACCTAAATTCAGTAATCAAGAAGGGAGGCCCAATAGTTTTGTCCATAGTGTATATTCTAAGAGGATATTGACTTTTAATATGGTCATATATCATAGTGTCCTGAATATACTCTTACATTTATATTTTTATAAGCCATTTTCATATTTATGTACAATTTTTGCTTCCGAAGTGCTACATTTTGGCCACAATAATAGGGAGCAGTCAGCCAACCATTAATTAGAATGATTTTAAGCACTGTGCAATGTTCGGAGACATTTATGGCCTCACCCATGATTCCTAGAAATCCCTCCAGCGTAAATGTCATGATGCAGCAGATAAATATTTATATTAGGTTCATTTATATTTTACTGTTTTATATAGAAGTGTCATAGACGCGGCATCTCAGAATACCAGGTACAAAGATTAATCATATAATGGACAGTTCTGCAAGTACTTTGTGCTTAAATTCTTCATGATTTTCAGCTTTTCATGACATAATTAGGTTTTATTATGATAAAACCGGAAATATCTAAGTGGCACTGGGATCCAGTTCTTACTGATCATAAGGGCGATCATAATAGGTGATATGACAGCTCACCTCCTCCTCCTGTACAATGATCGATAACACCTCTATATACAGTAGATAACACAGGATCCACCATTCACAATAGGTGATGTCACAGCTCACCGCCTCCTCCTGTACAATGACTGATAACACATCTATGTACAGTAGATAACACATGATCCCCCATTCACAATAGGTGATGTCACAGCTCACCTCCTCCTGTACAATGACTGATAACACCACTATATACAGTAGATAACACAGGATCCCCCCATTCACAATAGGTGATATCACAGCTCACCTCCTCCTCCTGTACAATGACTGAAAACACATCTATGTACAGTAGATAACACAGGATCCACCATTCACAATAGGTGATGTCACAGCTCACCTCCTCCTCCTGTACAATGACTGATAACACATCTATGTACAGTAGATAACACAGGATCCACCATTCACAATAGGTGATGTCACAGCTCACCTCCTCCTCCTGTACCATGACTGATAAGACCTCTATATACAGTAGAGACCACAGGATCCACCATTCACAATAGGTGATGTCACAGCACACCTCCTCCTCCTGTACAATGACTGATAACACCTCTATATACAGTAGATAACACAGGATCCACCATTCACAATAGGTGATGTCACAGCACACCTCCTCCTCCTGTACAATGACTGATAACACCTCTATATAGAGTAGATAACAGGATCCACCATTCACAATAGGTGATGTCACAGCTCACATCCTCCTCCTGTACAATGACTGATAAGACCTCTATATACAGTAGATACCACAGGATCCACCATTCACAATAGGTGATGTCACAGCACACCTCCTCCTTCTGTACAATGTCTGATAACACCTCTATATACAGTAGATAACACAGGATCCACCATTCACAATAGGTGACGTCACAGCTCACCTCCTCCTCCTGTACAATGACTGATTGTCACGCTCACGCCCTGACTGGTAGGCGTGAGCTCGGGGGGTTTGTGGCCCCACTGTGCCACAAACCAGACTACCCTGGAAGGGGCGTGACTATGACAGCTGCCTGGGTTTTCACTGGAGCCTCTGATGGTGAGGTCAGGCTTGTGCAGCAGGCAGCTGCCAGGTGCTACTCCAGGGTGGTGTCTAGCTGTGGCTGCTGATCCCACTTGGGAGACAGGAACACCAGGATTGGTGCAGGCATCAGGCAGGACTGGCAGAAGAGCATGGCTGAAACTCAGATGAGTAGGCTGGCACGGCTGAGACAGGGCTGGCAGAGACACAGCAGAGATCACAGGGCTGGCAGAGACACGGCAGAGAACACAGGGCTGGCAGAGACACGGCAGAGAACACAAGGCTGGCAGGAACACAGGACTGGCAGGGACGGCAGGAAACACAGGACTGGCTAGGACGGCAGGAAACACAGGACTGGAAGGCACGGCAGGAACGGTAGGACTGGCAGGAACACGGGATTGGCAGGAACACTGGATTGGCAGGCACGGCAGAGAACACAGGACTGGTTGATGTGGAGTAAGAAGGAACTGGTAGGGACCTGTTCACACAGGTGGTGCGGGAACGGATAAGAAATATGAAGGAACAGGTAGGACCTGTTCACACAGGACATGTAGGTATGGAAATAAACCAGAAGGAAGGGAGAATGAAGGAACAGGTTGAGACCTGTTCACACAGGAAGAGAACCGCAAGGCAGCGGATAGGAAAAGTAGAGCAGCAAGAGATAGCGCAGCAATAAAAGCAAAGTAGAGCAGAACCACAAGGAATGTGGAGAAGAGCTGCAGCAAGAGATTCTTACAGCAACGGGAGCGGAGCAGAGATGAACGGAGCAGAACCGCAAGGAATGCGGAGAGGAACTGCAGAAAGAGATTCTTACAGCAACGGGAGCGGAGCAGAGATGAATGGAGCAGAACCGCAAGGAATGCGGAGAGGAGCTGCAGAAAGAGAATCTTACAGCAACGGGAGCGGAGCAGAGATGAACGGAGCAGAACCGCAAGGAATGCGGAGGGGAGCTGCAGAAAGAGATTCTTACAGCAACGGGAGCGGAGCAGAGATGAACGGAGCAGAACCGCAGGAGTGCGGATCAGAGGTAAAAGCCACAAAGGTACAGAGCAGGCAGAGCTGCAAGAGTGCAGAGTGTAAGCAGACTGAGAACACAAGGAAAGACACAGCAGGGAAGGAAGCCACAGACAAGAAGACCGAGATAAGACTAAGTACAGACAAGGCAATGGAACAAGACACAAGGACAAAGACACAGGGACCAGGATATACTGCCTCCTGGAGGGTGGACAACAAGACCAAGGCAAAAATACAGAGAAAAGCCTCCAGAGAAGGAGTAACAGAGCAATTCCTGGCAAACTCAGCAGCTAAACACTAACTGAGCAAACACATTGCACAGGCCCAGAACACTGGGTGGAGCTGCACTATATACTGGAGGCCTCTTGGTAATTGGTCAGGAACAGATTAGACAGATGCACCTGATTGCTATAAGAACCAGAGAGTTCAGGCGCCGCCCCCCTATACACAAAGCCATGAAGCATGCAGAGAGCAGAGACACAGAACATGGAGCCGGCATAAAACAGAAACCACATCATGGCCTGGAGCAGTGGGTAAGATAGTGTGAGAGATGTGAGGCCATGCCGTGATGCCAGCAGAGTTGTTACAGTACCCCCCCTTTACGGCCCCTCTTCTTCAAGCCCGCCAGAATAACTTGTAGAAGAAGGATAGGAGCACACATAGTCCTGGCCAACATGACATCTTCAGATTAGAATAAGGCAGGCGGGCCACCAGGAATCTCAGAAAACAAAGTCTCTTTGTGCTCTGCAGGGTTAGCTTCATCAGAAATCTTGGATAGCAAAGTCTCATTGTACCCAATGGGGTTAGCTTTCTCAATGGACTGGACCATTTCCTCAGGGTAGACAAGAAGCAGGGACTTGGAAGCTACCGACTTGTTATCTTCGCCAGCCGGCCACATGGAAGCCGAAGGAATACTCACAGGATACACATTCTGCCCGATATCCAGAGACAAACTTTCAGGTAGCAGAGATGTTCTAGAGTACTGAACACAGGAAAAGTCATTAGAGATGAGTGTGGAGAGCATCAGCTCCACCGGGTCAGAGAAAAATTGAGGTGAACAAACTTCTGTTTTGAAGTCTTCACCAGCCGGCCACAAGGACGCTGAAGGTATAAACATAGGAACCATCTTCTGCCCGTTATCCAGAAGAAATCGTCCAAACGGCGGGGATGTTCCTAGGAACGGATTACAAGTAGAGTCGTAGGAGATGTGAGGAGAGATCGTCACCGCTTTCCCATCTACGGTGACATTAGCACACCTTGACTCGAAGACTAACTGTTTACTGGTATAGTCGCTGGAGATGTGTGGAGACATCCTCACCGTTTCCCCATCTTCGGTGACGTCAGCACACCTTGACTCCTCGACTAGCAGACCAGCTGAAGAAGATGTCACTGCTGAGTGTCTTTGATGCATGGGAACCAGACACTTCTCAAGACTGGGTAAGTTCAAACGAAGCACTTTACTGGAACTCTTGATCAGAGCGGGTGGTAGAGTCCTTGGCTCAGAATGACCCATGGGCATAACAGACAGCATACGGAAAACAAACTTCTTCGTGTATAAGGCTCCAACTTGGAGCTGTAGTTGTCCTTGCAGGACTAGACTGCTTTTTAGCAGGGCTCGGCCATAATCAAGCAACGCCCACACCGGGTTCTGGAGCTGTAAAACGGAGACCATACACCGACTCCGTATGATAGGCGGCTTAAACACACCAAAGCTCCCGGAAGGCAGTGAAACAGTCATTAACTTAGATGGAGAGGAAGTACTCTCGCCAGGGGCAGCCTCTCCTACTGGCCCAGGGCTTTGGAGCTTTACATCCCCTGGACTGAGACCATCTAGGTGTTCCTCACAACAGCAGCGACATTGTATGCCCTTCTTATGGCTGATTTCGGGCTGCTGCTTTGCCAGCCCACTCTCATCAACCTTCTTAGGCTTCACACGGGTAGCTGCATTAACGGGTAGAGGAACTGGGGGGTCACAGACGGTCATGGCTTGATGTGGGGGTTTCTTCACGGGTTTCGCTCGTCTGGAGCGCCTCTCGGATCTAGATGGGGAAGACTTCACAGGAGTAGCAGGACGAGGCTTGTCAAAGACTCTACGGAAGGCCACCAGGAAGGCCCCTAGGTTCATGACGATAGGATCCCCTGCTTCCCAGAGGGGAGTTATCCATATTAGAGCATCTTCGGCCAGGTAGGACATGATGTAACCCACCTTGACCCAGTCAGAGGGAAAACAAGCTGCATTCTGCAGGATGTAGCGTAAGCACTGTTTCAGGAACCCCTGGCATTCTTCAGGATTCCCATAGAACATAGGTGGGTCAGCTGGGTAGTGCTCCTCCTCATAGGCCTGAAGTTGCTTGAAGAGAGCATTAGAGACTATAATTGGGTCAGAGGTCTCTTCAATCTGAACCACCCTTGGTGGAACAAATTTATCAGGTTGCTCATACGGGCAGAGAGAAAGTTCATCATGCTCTGCGAGCGGTAGGACATGGGATACAGCGGAGGCCATGGCCTGTGCAAACTGTCACGCTCACGCCCTGACTGGTAGGCGTGAGTTCGGGGGGTTTGTGGCCCCACTGTGCCACAAACCAGACTACCCTGGAAGGGGCGTGACTATGACAGCTGCCTGGGTTTTCACTGGAGCCTCTGATGGTGAGGTCAGGCTTGTGCAGCAGGCAGCTGCCAGGTGCTACTCCAGGGTGGTGTCTGGCTGTGGCTGCTGATCCCACTTGGGAGACAGGAACACCAGGATTGGTGCAGGCATCAGGCAGGACTGGCAGAAGAGCATGGCTGAAACTCAGATGAGTAGGCTGGCACGGCTGAGACAGGGCTGGCAGAGACACAGCAGAGATCACAGGGCTGGCAGAGACACGGCAGAGAACACAGGGCTGGCAGAGACACGGCAGAGAACACAAGGCTGGCAGGAACACAGGACTGGCAGGGACGGCAGGAAACACAGGACTGGCTAGGATGGCAGGAAACACAGGACTGGAAGGCACGGCAGGAACGGTAGGACTGGCAGGAACACGGGATTGGCAGGAACACTGGATTGGCAGGCACGGCAGAGAACACAGGACTGGTTGATGTGGAGTAAGAAGGAACTGGTAGGGACCTGTTCACACAGGTGGTGCGGGAACGGATAAGAAATATGAAGGAACAGGTAGGACCTGTTCACACAGGAGATGTAGGTATGGAAATAAACCAGAAGGAAGGGAGAATGAAGGAACAGGTTGAGACCTGCTCACACAGGAAGAGAACCGCAAGGCAGCGGATAGGAAAAGTAGAGCAGCAAGAGATAGCGCAGCAATAAAAGCAAAGTAGAGCACAACCACAAGGAATGTGGAGAAGAGCTGCAGCAAGAGATTCTTACAGCAACGGGAGCGGAGCAGAGATGAACGGAGCAGAACCGCAGGAGTGCGGATCAGAGGTAAAAGCCACAAAGGTACAGAGCAGGCAGAGCTGCAAGAGTGCAGAGTGTAAGCAGACTGAGAACACAAGGAAAGACACAGCAGGGAAGGAAGCCACAGACAAGAAGACCGAGATAAGACTAAGTACAGACAAGGCAATGGAACAAGACACAAGGACAAAGACACAGGGACCAGGATATACTGCCTCCTGGAGGGCGGACAACAAGACCAAGGCAAAAATACAGAGAAAAGCCTCCAGAGAAGAAGTAGCAGAGCAAGGCCTGGCAAACTCAGCAGCTAAACACTAACTGAGCAAACACATTGCACAGGCCCAGAACACTGGGTGGAGCTGCACTATATACTGGAGGCCTCTTGATAATTGGTCAGGAACAGATTAGACAGATGCACCTGATTGCTATAAGAACCAGAGAGTTCAGGCGCCGCCCCCCTATACACAAAGCCATGAAGCATGCAGAGAGCAGAGACACAGAACATGGAGCCGGCATAAAACAGAAACCACATCATGGCCTGGAGCAGTGGGTAAGATAGTGTGAGAGATGTGAGGCCATGCCGTGATGCCAGCAGAGTTGTTACACTGATAACACATCTATGTACAGTAGATAACACAGGATCCATCATTCACAATAGGTGATGTCACAGCTCACCTCCTCCTCCTGTACAATGACTGATAACACCACTATATACAGTAGATAACACAGGATCCCCCATTCACAATAGGTGATGTCACAGCTCACCTCCTCCTTCTGTACAATGACTGATAACATCACTATATACAGTAGATAACACAGGATCCCCATTCACAATAGGTGATGTCACAGCTCACCTCCTCCTCCTGTACTATGACTGATAACACCTCTATATAGAGTAGATAACAGGATCCACCATTTGCAATAGGTGATGTCACAGCTCACCTCCTCCTCCTGTACAATGACTGATAAGACCTCTATATACAGTAGATACCACAGGATCCACCATTCACAATAGGTGATGTCACAGCACACCTCCTCCTCCTGTACAATGACTAATAACACCACTATATACAGTAGATAACACAGGATCCCCCATTCACAATAGGTGATGTCACAGCTCACCTCCTCCTTCTGTACAATGACTGATAACACCCATATACAGTAGATAACACAGGATCCACCATTCACAATAGGTTATGTCACAGCTCACCTCCTCCTCCTGTACAATTACTGATAGCACCTCTATATACAGTAGATAACACAGGATCCATCATTCACAATAGGTGATGTCACAGCTCACCTCCTCCTCCTGTACAATGTCTGATAACACCTCTATATACAGTAGATAACACAGGATCCACCATTCACAATAGGTGATGGCACAGCTCACCTCCTCCTCCTGTACAATGACTGATAACCTCTCTATATACAGTAGATAGCACAGGATCCACCATTCACAATAGGTGATGTCACAGCTCACCTCCTCCTCCTGTACAATGACTGATAACACCTCTATATACAATAGATAACACAGGATCCACCATTCACAATAGGTTATATCACAGATCACCTCCTCCTCCTGTACAATGACTGATAACATCTCTATATACAGTAGATAACACAGGATCCACCATTCACAATAGGTTATATCACAGCTCACCTCCTCCTCCTGTACAATGACTGATAACATCTCTATATACAGTAGATAACACAGGATCCACCATTCACAATAGGTTATATCACAGCTCACCTCCTCCTCCTGTACAATGACTGATAACACCTCTATATACAGTAGATAACACAGGATCCACCATTCACAATAGGTGATATCACAGCTCACCTCTTCCTCCTGTATAATGACTGATAACACCTCTATATACAGTAGATAACACAGGTCCACCATTCACAATAGGTGATGGCACAGCTCACCTCCTCCTCCTGTACAATGACTGATAACCTCTCTATATACAGTAGATAGCACAGGATCCACCATTCACAATAGGTGATGTCACAGCTCACCTCCTCCTCCTGTACATTGACTGATAACCTCTCTATATACAGTAGATAGCACAGGATCCACCATTCACAATAGGTGATGTCACAGCTCACCTCCTCCTCCTGTACAATGACTGATAACACCTCTATATACAATAGATAACACAGGATCCACCATTCACAATAGGTTATATCACAGATCACCTCCTCCTCCTGTACAATGACTGATAACATCTCTATATACAGTAGATAACACAGGATCCACCATTCACAATAGGTTATATCACAGCTCACCTCCTCCTCCTGTACAATGACTGATAACACCTCTATATACAATAGATAACACAGGATCCACCATTCACAATAGGTTATATCACAGCTCACCTCCTCCTCCTGTACAATGACTGATAACACCTCTATATACAGTAGATAACACAGGATCCACCATTCACAATAGGTTATATCACAGCTCACCTCCTCCTCCTGTACAATGACTGATAACATCTCTATATACAGTAGATAACACAGGATCCACCATTCACAATAGGTGATGTCACAGCTCACCTCCTCCTTCTGTACAATGACTGATAACATCACTATATACAGTAGATAACACAGGATCCCCATTCACAATAGGTGATGTCACAGCTCACCTCCTCCTCCTGTACTATGACTGATAACACCTCTATATAGAGTAGATAACAGGATCCACCATTTGCAATAGGTGATGTCACAGCTCACCTCCTCCTCCTGTACAATGACTGATAAGACCTCTATATACAGTAGATACCACAGGATCCACCATTCACAATAGGTGATGTCACAGCACACCTCCTCCTCCTGTACAATGACTAATAACACCACTATATTGTTGTGAATTTGGATTCTGGGCTCCCCCGGTGGCTACTGGTGGAATTGAACTTGTGACATCATCTTCCCTGTTCACCTGTTCTGATTAGATCTGGGTGTCGCTATATAACCTGGCTTCTCTGTTAGATGCTTGCCGGTCAACAATGTTATCAGAAGCCTCTCTGTGCTTGTTCCTGCTCCCAGACATCTACTAGATAAGTTGGACATTCGTCCATGTTTTGTTTTTGTATTTTGGTTCCAGTTCACAGCTGCAGTTTCGTTACTGTGTCTGGAAAGCTCTTGTTGATCAGGAATTGCCACTCTGGTATTATGAGTTAATGCCAGAGTCCTAAAGTAATTTCTGGATGTGTTTTGTTAGGGTTTTCTACTGACCATGAAAGTATGCTTTCTGTCTTCTGCTATCTAGAAAGCGGACCTCAAATTTGCTAAAACTATTTTCCTGCTGCGTTTGTTGTTTCATCTCATATCACCGCCAATATATGTGGGGGGCCTCTGTCTCCTTTTTTTTTTTTGGGCATTTCTCTAGAGGTGAGTCAGGTCTTATATTTCCCTCTGCTAGCATTATTTAGTTCTCCGGCCGGCGCTGGGCATATAGGGATAAAAAGTAGGACATGCTACCTGGCTACTTCTAGATGATGCGGTAGGTTTAGTTCATGGTCAGTATAGTTACATCTTCCAAGAGCTTGTTCCTATAGAGGCTTATGCTAGTTCTCTGGCCATGGAGATCATGACAGTTTGACCGGCCACTAAAGGGTTAAAATCCTTGGCTGAGAAAGGAGAGAAATAAGAAGTCTGCTGAGAGTTTTTTTTTTTTTTTTTTTTCTCTGTGCTCTTAATTGGATCACTTGCCAGTCTGTCTATGCTGCAGTCTTTCTTTTTTTTCTCTCTCCTTATAATCTTTGAATGGCTTTGTGTTCACCTGTTAATAATGGATCTTCAGAGTGTAACTGCAGGTTTGAATAATCTCACCACGAAAGTACAAAATTTGCAAGATTTTATTATTCATGCTCCGGTATCTGAGCCGAGAATTCCTTTGCCGGAATTCTTCTCAGGGAATAGATCTAGCTTTCAGAATTTTAGAAATAATTGTAAGCTATTTTTGTCCCTGAAATCTCGTTCTGCTGGAGACCCTGCACAGCAGGTTGGGATTGTGATTTCCTTGCTCCGCGGCGACCCTCAAGACTGGGCTTTTGCATTGGCACCAGGGGATCCTGCGTTGCGCAATGTGGATGCGTTTTTTTTGGCCTTGGGCTTGCTGTATGAGGAACCTCATTTGGAACTTCAGGCAGAAAAAACTTTGATGTCCCTATCGCAGGGGCAAGATGAAGCTGAAATTTACTGCCAAAGATTCCGTAAATGGTCTGTGCTTACTCAGTGGAATGAGTGTGCCTTGGCGGCTACTTTCAGAGAGGGTCTCTCTGATGCCATTAAGGATGTTATGGTGGGGTTCCCTGTGCCTGCGGGTCTGAATGAGTCCATGACAATGGCCATTCAGATCGATAGGCGTCTGCGGGAGCGCAAACCAGTGCACCATCTGGCGGTGTCCACTGAGAAGACGCCAGAAAGCATGCAGTGTGATAGAATTCTGTCCAGAAGCGAGCGGCAGAATTTTAGACGGAAAAATGGGTTGTGTTTCTATTGTGGGGATTCTACTCATGTTATATCAGCATGCTCTAAGCGTACTAAAAAGCTTGATAAATCCGTTTCCATTGGCACTTTACAGTCTAAATTTATTTTGTCTGTGACCCTGATTTGCTCTTTGTCATCTATTACTACTGACGCCTATATCGACTCTGGCGCCGCTTTGAGTCTTATGGATTGGTCCTTTGCCAATCGTTGTGGGTATGATTTAGAGCCTTTGGAAACTCTTATTCCTCTGAAGGGGATTGACTCCACCCCATTGGCTAATAATAAACCACAATACTGGACACAAGTGACTATGTGTATTAATCCGGATCACCAGGAGACTATTCGTTTTCTGGTGCTGTATAATCTACATGATGATTTGGTGCTGGGATTGCCATGGCTGCAGTCTCACAACCCAGTCCTTGACTGGAGAGCTATGTCTGTGTTGAGCTGGGGATGTAAGGGGACTCATGGGGACGTACCTTTGGTGTCCATTTCATCATCTATTCCCTCTGAAATCCCTGAGTTCCTGTCTGATTATCGTGACGTCTTTGAAGAACCCAAGTTGGGTTCACTACCTCCGCACCGTGAGTGCGATTGTGCTATAGATTTAATTCCGGGTAGTAAATACCCAAAGGGTCGTTTATTTAATCTGTCTGTGCCTGAACATACTGCTATGCGAGAATATATAAAGGAGTCCTTGGAAAAGGGACATATTCGTCCATCGTCATCTCCCTTAGGAGCCGGTTTTTTCTTTGTGTCAAAAAAAGACGGCTCTTTGAGACCATGTATTGATTATCGGCTTTTGAATAAAATCACGGTTAAATATCAATACCCATTGCCGTTGCTGACTGATTTGTTTGCTCGCATAAAGGGGGCCAAGTGGTTCTCTAAGATTGATCTCCGTGGGGCGTATAATTTGGTGCGGATCAGGCAGGGGGATGAGTGGAAAACCGCATTTAATACGCCCGAGGGCCACTTTGAGTATTTGGTGATGCCTTTTGGTCTTTCTAATGCCCCTTCAGTCTTCCAGTCCTTTATGCATGATATTTTCCGCGATTTTTTGGATAAATTTATGATAGTGTATCTGGATGATATTCTGATTTTTTCGGATGACTGGGACTCTCATGTCCGGCAAGTTAAGAGGGTTTTTCAGGTTTTGCGGTCTAATTCTCTGTGTGTCAAGGGTTCTAAGTGCGTTTTTGGGGTTCAGAGAATTTCCTTTTTGGGATATATTTTTTCTCCCTCTTCCATTGAGATGGATCCTGTCAAGGTTCAAGCTATTTGTGATTGGACGCAGCCCTCTTCTCTTAAAAGTCTTCAGAAATTTTTGGGCTTTGCCAACTTTTATCGTCGATTTATTTCTGGTTTTTCGGATGTCGTTAAGCCATTGACCGATTTGACTAGACAGGGTGCTGATGTTGCTAATTGGTCCCCTGATGCTGTGGAGGCCTTTCAGGAGCTTAAGCGCTGTTTTTCTTCTGCCCCTGTGTTGCGTCAGCCTGATGTGACTCTTCCTTTTCAGGTTGAGGTCGACGCTTCTGAGATCGGAGCTGGGGCAGTGTTGTCGCAGAAAAGTTCTGACTGCGCCGTGATGAGGCCTTGTGCCTTCTTTTCCCGTAAATTTTCGCCCGCTGAGCGGAATTATGATGTTGGGAATCGGGAGCTTTTGGCCATGAAGTGGGCGTTTGAGGAGTGGCGCCATTGGCTCGAGGGGGCCAGACATCAGGTGGTGGTATTGACTGACCACAAAAATTTGATTTATCTTGAGACCGCCAGGCGCCTGAATCCTAGACAGGCGCGCTGGTCATTATTTTTTTCTCGGTTTAATTTTGTGGTATCGTACCTACCAGGTTCTAAGAATGTTAAGGCGGATGCCCTTTCTAGGAGTTTTGAGCCTGATTCACCTGGCAACTCTGACCCCACAGGTATTCTTAAGGAGGGAGTTATCTTGTCAGCCGTTTCTCCAGACCTGCGGCGGGCCTTGCAGGAGTTTCAGGCGGATAGACCGGATCGTTGTCCGCCTGATAGGCTGTTTGTTCCTGATGATTGGACCAGTAAAGTCATCTCTGAGGTGCATTCTTCTGCGTTGGCAGGTCATCCTGGAATTTTTGGTACCAGGGATTTGGTGGCAAGATCCTTCTGGTGGCCTTCCCTGTCACGAGATGTGCGAGGCTTTGTGCAGTCTTGTGACGTTTGTGCTCGGGCCAAGCCTTGTTGTTCTCGGGCTAGTGGATTATTGTTGCCCTTGCCTATTCCTAAGAGGCCTTGGACACACATCTCGATGGATTTTATTTCAGATCTGCCTGTTTCTCAGAAGATGTCTGTCATCTGGGTGGTGTGTGACCGTTTTTCTAAGATGGTTCATTTGGTTCCCCTGCCCAAATTGCCTTCTTCTTCCGAGTTGGTGCCCCTGTTTTTTCAAAATGTTGTTCGTTTGCATGGTATTCCTGAGAATATCGTTTCTGACAGAGGAACCCAATTTGTGTCTAGATTTTGGCGGGCATTTTGTGCTAGGATGGGCATAGATTTGTCTTTTTCGTCTGCTTTTCACCCTCAGACTAATGGCCAGACCGAGCGGACTAATCAGACCCTGGAGACATATCTGAGGTGTTTTGTGTCTGCTGACCAGGATGATTGGGTTGCTTTTTTGCCATTGGCGGAGTTCGCCCTCAATAATCGGGCCAGCTCTGCCACCTTGGTTTCCCCGTTTTTCTGTAATTCGGGGTTCCATCCTCGATTTTCCTCCGGTCAGATGGAATCCTCGGATTGTCCTGGAGTGGATGCGGTGGTGGAGAGATTGCATCATATCTGGGGGCAGGTGATGGACAATTTAAAGTTGTCCCAGGAGAAGACTCAGCTTTTTGCCAACCGTCACCGTCGTGTTGGTCCTCGGCTTTGTGTTGGAGATTTGGTGTGGTTGTCTTCTCGTTTTGTCCCTATGAGGGTCTCATCTCCTAAGTTTAAGCCTCGGTTCATCGGTCCGTATAAAATATTGGAGATTCTTAACCCTGTTTCCTTCCGTTTGGACCTCCCTGCATCCTTTTCTATTCATAACGTTTTTCATCGGTCGTTATTGCGCAGGTATGAGGCACCGGTTGTGCCTTCCGTTGAGCCTCCTGCTCCGGTGTTGGTTGAGGGTGAGTTGGAGTACGTTGTGGAAAAAATCCTAGACTCCCGTGTTTCCAGACGGAGACTCCAGTATCTGGTCAAGTGGAAGGGATATGGCCAGGAGGATAATTCTTGGGTCACTGCATCTGATGTTCATGCCTCTGATCTGGTTCGTGCCTTTCATAGGGCCCATCCTGATCGCCCTGGTGGTTCTGGTGAGGGTTCGGTGCCCCCTCCTTGAGGGGGGGGTACTGTTGTGAATTTGGATTCTGGGCTCCCCCGGTGGCTACTGGTGGAATTGAACTTGTGACATCATCTTCCCTGTTCACCTGTTCTGATTAGATCTGGGTGTCGCTATATAACCTGGCTTCTCTGTTAGATGCTTGCCGGTCAACAATGTTATCAGAAGCCTCTCTGTGCTTGTTCCTGCTCCCAGACATCTACTAGATAAGTTGGACATTCGTCCATGTTTTGTTTTTGTATTTTGGTTCCAGTTCACAGCTGCAGTTTCGTTACTGTGTCTGGAAAGCTCTTGTTGATCAGGAATTGCCACTCTGGTATTATGAGTTAATGCCAGAGTCCTAAAGTAATTTCTGGATGTGTTTTGTTAGGGTTTTCTACTGACCATGAAAGTATGCTTTCTGTCTTCTGCTATCTAGAAAGCGGACCTCAAATTTGCTAAAACTATTTTCCTGCTGCGTTTGTTGTTTCATCTCATATCACCGCCAATATATGTGGGGGGCCTCTGTCTCCTTTTTTTTTTTTGGGCATTTCTCTAGAGGTGAGTCAGGTCTTATATTTCCCTCTGCTAGCATTATTTAGTTCTCCGGCCGGCGCTGGGCATATAGGGATAAAAAGTAGGACATGCTACCTGGCTACTTCTAGATGATGCGGTAGGTTTAGTTCATGGTCAGTATAGTTACATCTTCCAAGAGCTTGTTCCTATAGAGGCTTATGCTAGTTCTCTGGCCATGGAGATCATGACACTATATACAGTAGATAACACAGGATCCCCCATTCACAATAGGTGATGTCACAGCTCACCTCCTCCTTCTGTACAATGACTGATAACACCCATATACAGTAGATAACACAGGATCCACCATTCACAATAGGTTATGTCACAGCTCACCTCCTCCTCCTGTACAATTACTGATAGCACCTCTATATACAGTAGATAACACAGGATCCATCATTCACAATAGGTGATGTCACAGCTCACCTCCTCCTCCTGTACAATGTCTGATAACACCTCTATATACAGTAGATAACACAGGATCCACCATTCACAATAGGTGATGGCACAGCTCACCTCCTCCTCCTGTACAATGACTGATAACCTCTCTATATACAGTAGATAGCACAGGATCCACCATTCACAATAGGTGATGTCACAGCTCACCTCCTCCTCCTGTACAATGACTGATAACACCTCTATATACAATAGATAACACAGGATCCACCATTCACAATAGGTTATATCACAGATCACCTCCTCCTCCTGTACAATGACTGATAACATCTCTATATACAGTAGATAACACAGGATCCACCATTCACAATAGGTTATATCACAGCTCACCTCCTCCTCCTGTACAATGACTGATAACATCTCTATATACAGTAGATAACACAGGATCCACCATTCACAATAGGTTATATCACAGCTCACCTCCTCCTCCTGTACAATGACTGATAACACCTCTATATACAGTAGATAACACAGGATCCACCATTCACAATAGGTGATATCACAGCTCACCTCTTCCTCCTGTATAATGACTGATAACACCTCTATATACAGTAGATAACACAGGTCCACCATTCACAATAGGTGATGGCACAGCTCACCTCCTCCTCCTGTACAATGACTGATAACCTCTCTATATACAGTAGATAGCACAGGATCCACCATTCACAATAGGTGATGTCACAGCTCACCTCCTCCTCCTGTACATTGACTGATAACCTCTCTATATACAGTAGATAGCACAGGATCCACCATTCACAATAGGTGATGGCACAGCTCACCTCCTCCTCCTGTACAATGACTGATAACCTCTCTATATACAGTAGATAGCACAGGATCCACCATTCACAATAGGTGATGTCACAGCTCACCTCCTCCTCCTGTACATTGACTGATAACCTCTCTATATACAGTAGATAGCACAGGATCCACCATTCACAATAGGTGATGTCACAGCTCACCTCCTCCTCCTGTACAATGACTGATAACACCTCTATATACAATAGATAACACAGGATCCACCATTCACAATAGGTTATATCACAGATCACCTCCTCCTCCTGTACAATGACTGATAACATCTCTATATACAGTAGATAACACAGGATCCACCATTCACAATAGGTTATATCACAGCTCACCTCCTCCTCCTGTACAATGACTGATAACACCTCTATATACAATAGATAACACAGGATCCACCATTCACAATAGGTTATATCACAGCTCACCTCCTCCTCCTGTACAATGACTGATAACACCTCTATATACAGTAGATAACACAGGATCCACCATTCACAATAGGTTATATCACAGCTCACCTCCTCCTCCTGTACAATGACTGATAACATCTCTATATACAGTAGATAACACAGGATCCACCATTCACAATAGGTGATGTCACAGCTCACCTCCTCCTGTACAAAGTCTTCAGTACAAAATATTTATTACCATATTTAAATATTAGGTCTCTTTCTGATGTCAGATTCCCTTTAGAAGTGCAGTAAATCCTCAAAAAGATATTTAGGAAAAAACGTCAGACAAAAAAAAAAATATATATTATTATTTTTAAATTATAAAAAGCAAATAAATTTTAATCCTTACTACCTGTAAAATATGTTTAAAGCATAAAATTAGTGAAACTGTTGAAAAATAGCTAAATTTAATTTTTTACATATTCTGCTCAAAAAAAAAATGCATTCTTTTATTTTTTACATTACATTTTTATACAATAAGAAATAATCCCAGAAATGCAAAAACAAGAACACAGACAGCAACGTTAGAGAAAAACTACAAGAATAAAGTGACGACTGCCAGAATGCACAGAGACAAAACCAAAAAACATATATATATATATATATATATATATATATATATATATATATATATATATATATATATATATATATATATATATATATATATATATATATATATATATATATATATATATATAATATGCTGCTTCCTGTAGGGCTGCGTCCTCGCTTAGGTGAAATGATGATGCCTTGCATTGTTCTCATGGGTCTGGTTGTTAAATATTCTATTCATTTTAATAGCAAACACCCAGAGATAATTATGGATGATTGTTTTACTAGTTGTGTCACTAACATTCATTCTCCGGTGTATGGACGCCTTAAAGGGGTTTTCCAGATAGTAACATCGATGGCCTTAGTGTCATCCTTGGCTAAAGGCTCGCACTATGTTCTGCCCTCTCGAACATCATGTTTCATACCTTCCCTTCGCTTGATTCACAGCATGTTTGCCCAAAGCAAGCGCTGCCTGACTCCTTTCCCCTCCATGTCTGTACTGATACTGCAGGAGCCCAGCTGGTGCAAGCAGTGTCAGTGCAGATGGGTTTTCATCCCTCTCTCCTGTCTTCAGCCAACTCTCCTGTCTGCAGCCCCCACTCTCCTGTCTGCAGCTCCTACTCTCCTGTCTGCAGCTCCCACTCTCCTATCTGCAGCCCCCATTCTCCTGCCTGCAGCTCCCACTCTCCTGTCTGCAGCTCCCACTCTCCTGTCTGCAGCCCCCACTCTCCTGTCTGACGTTCCCACTCTCCTGTCTGCAGCTCCCACTCTCCTGTCTGCAGCCCCCACTCTCCTGTCTGCAGCTCCCACTCTCCTGTCTGCAGCTCCCACTCTCCTATCTGCAGCCCCCATTCTCCTACCTGCAGCTCCCACTCTCCTGTCTGCAGCCCCCACACTCCTGTCTGCAGCTCCCACTCTCCTGTCTGCAGCCCCCACTCTCCTGTCTGCAGCTCACATTCTCCTGTCTGCAGCTCCCACTCTCCTGTCTGCAGTCCCACTCTCCTGTCTGCAGTCTCACTCTCCTATCTGCAGCCCCCATTCTCCTGTCTGCAGCTCCCACTCTCCTGTCTGCAGCTCCCACTCTCCTGTCTGCAGCCCCCACTCTCCTGTCTGACGTTCCCACTCTCCTGTCTGCAGCTCCCACTCTCCTGTCTGCAGCTTCCCCTCTCCTGTCTGAAGTTCCCTCTCCTATCTGCAGCCCCCACTCTCCTGTCTGCAGCTCCCACTCTCCTGTCTGAAGCTCCCACTCTCCTGTCTGCAGCCCCCACTCTCCTGTCTGCAGCTCCCACTCTCCTGTCTGCAGTCCCACTCTCCTGTCTACAGTCCCACTCTCCTGTCTGCAGCCCCCACTCTCCTGTCTGCAGCTCCCACTCTCCTGTCTGCAGCCCCCACTCTCCTGTCTGCAGCTCCCACTCTCCTGTCTGCAGCTTTCCCTCTCCTGTCTGAAGCTCCCTCTCCTATCAGCAGCACCCAATCTCCTGTCTGCAGCTCCCACTCTCTTGTCTGAAGCTCCCACTCTCCTGTCTGCAGCCCCCACTCTCCTGTCTGCAGCTCCCACTCTCCTGTCTGCACTCCCACTCTCCTGTCTGCAGTCCCACTCTCCTGTCTACAGCCAACTCTCCTGTCTGCAGCCCCCTCTCCTATCTGCAGCTCCCACTCTCCTGTCTGCAGCCCCCACACTCCTGTATGCAGCTCCCACTCTCCTGTCTGCAGCCCCCACTCTCCTGTCTGCAGCTCACATTCTCCTGTCTACAGCTCCCTCTCCTGTCTGCAGCTCCCAATCTCCTGTCTGCAGCTCCCACTCTCCTGTCTGCAGCTCCCACTCTCCTGTCTCAAGCTTCCACTCTCCTGTCTGCAGCTCCCACTCTCCTGTCTGAAGCTCCCACTCTCCTGTCTGAAGCCCCCATTCACTGCACACAAGGATTACACAATATGGGCAACTAATGGAGACAGGAGAGAGGGAGGAGAGTGCAACTGCACTGAGCCCTTGGCCATGCCAGCGGTGCACCAGGAAAAGGGCTGGAGTCTATAATCCAAACATCCGACTCCTCGATTTCCCTGACTCCGACTCCACATCCCTGCTGAGGAGCCCTCATTTACATTTAAAATAAAACTCATTTTTTCCAGGAAAGCCAAAAAAGCAAAATGTAGCAGGTTTTATAGGGGCTAATTCCCCTATAAGACTATACAAGTAGCTTAAACTGTCTTTTGGGGGGTGACATATAGCCTTTAAGCAGGGTATATGTTTTTTTTTCAAGTGTAGTAAATAGTAGAACACTGTGCTTTTACATGCAAATTGCCTCTTCAGAGAAAAAGAGGACTTGAACGCTATAGCGCCACCTGTTGGAAGTAGCAATCCTACAAGTCACAATCAACCCTTTAACGAGTCTTGCAATATGACTTAGGATAAAAGCCAAATCAGTATCTCAATTAAAGGGTTGATTGTGACTTGTAGGATCGCTACTTCCAATAGGTGGCACTATAGAATTCAAGTCCTCTTTTTCTCTGATGAGGCAATTTGCATATTAAATTTCCCAGAGGAGCATTGCACGGCAAATAAGTCTCCTTACCTTGACAAGCCAGAGCTGGTACATCACTCTCCACAAGGAGAAATCTTGTGCTTTTACACACGTCTAAGAAAAAAAAATGCACTTAGTGTAAGTTGGTGAAATGTCAGCGTAGATCTACTACATCTGACCATTGTAGAAGGATTCGGCTGAATAACCTGCCCAGGATAGTCCTGTGTATACACCTGATGTCTGTACACATAGTGCATTACACCCAGTATACAGGCTAACGTGTTACTGGTATATGACACAGACATTAGATGTTATACACTAGATGCATATTGTCATATACATGTATGTACATATAACAGTGTGTGTACGGTATTACGTGTGATGTCACAGTATCTCATATACCAGCACTGTATGTGCTGTACTGTGCGCACTGACATTACCGCTATATGCACTGGACTGATCCTGCACCAGCGACAGGACATCAGATTATATACCGTGTACTGTACAGACCAAAAGTTTGGACACACCTTCTCATTTAAAGATATTTCTGTATTTTCATGACTATGAAAATTTTACATTCACACTGAAGGCATCAAAACAATGAATTAACACATGTGGAATTATATACTTAACAAAAAAGTGTGAAACAACAGAAATTATGTCTTATATTCTAGGTTCTTCAAAGTAGCCACCTTTTGCTTTGATGACTGCTTTGCACACTCTTGGCATTCTCTTGATGAGCTTCAAGAGGTAGTCACCGGGAATGGTTTTCACTTCACAGGTGTGCCCTGTCAGGTTTAATAAGTGGGATTTTTTGCCTTATAAATGGGGTTGGGACCATCAGTTGTGTTGAGCAGAAGTCTGGTGGATACACAGCTGATAGTCCGAGTGAATAGACTGTTAGAATTTGTATTATGGCAAGAAAAAAAGCAGCTAAGTAAAGAAAAACGAGTGGCCATCATTACTTTAAGAAATGAAGGTCAGTCAGTCTGAAAAATTGGGAAAACTTTGAAAGTGTCCCCAAGTGCAGTTGCAAAAACCATCAAGCGCTACAAAGAAACTGGCTCACATGAGGACCACCCCAGGAAAGGAAGACCAAGAGTCACCTCTCCTTCTGAGGATAAGTTTATCCGAGTCACCAGCCTCAGAAATCGCAGGTTAACAGCAGCTCAGATTAGAGACCAGGTCAATGCCACACAGAGGTCTAACAGCAGACACATCTCTACAACAACTGTTAAGAGGAGACTTTGTGCAGCAGGCCTTCATGGTAAAATAGCTGCTAGGAAACCACTGCTAAGGACAGGCAACAAGCAGAAGAGACTTGTTTGGGCTAAAGAACACAAGGAATGGACATTAGACTAGTGGAAATCTATGCTGCAGATAGGAGAGTGGGAGCTGCAGACAGGAGAGGGGGAGCTGCAGACAGGAGAGTTGTCTGAAGACAGGAGAGGGGGATGAAAACCCACCTGCACTGACACTGTGTGCACCAGCTGGGCTCCTGCAGTATGAGTACAGACATGGAGGGGAAAGGAGTCAGGCAGCGCTTGCTTTGGGCAAACATGCTGTGAATCAAGCGAAGGGGAGGTATGAAACATGATGATCAAGAAGGCGGAACAAAGTGCGAGTTGGAGCACCCCCACTGCCGCAGGGCTGAGGGGTACCCGGTACCAGGCCTCTCTGTCTCGGTTCTGGGATTGTCACGGTGGCTAGACCCGGTCCGTGACCCTGCTGAGGGGCGTCCAGTGAAAGTTGAGAATGATGTGGTGTGGTGCAGGTCGCGGTGAATAACGAGGACACCAGGTTGCAGTCTCTTTACCTCTTTACTGAAGGCTTCAGGATCCTCAATCCGGAGTACGGTTAACAGGGCTGTCTGAGACCGGCCGGTCCGATGGCACTTCCAGAGTTCCCTTTGCAGGTGGAAATCTGTGCCTACCTTCTAGCGCTTGTGTGTTGTAGTCCTTCCCTGCTTAGCACCACGGGATAGTCCTCACAACTGTTGTGTCTGTTTCTGAAGTTCCCTCACAACTGATTCTGATGTTCTTCTCCGTCCCCCCCAGATGATATGGCTAGGACGCACCCGTATGACCGGTAGGCCTGGAGTTCTTCCAGGACCCTAGAGTCGCCCCTCTCCAACTGTTGCCCCCCTATGTCTGCTTAGGTGATTTGGGTGAGACAGCCCGCCTATAACTGACTGTCCTGCCGTAGGTTTGACGTAAGGCCTGGAGCTCAATACTTCCTCGGCGTTTCCAGCCACCGGCTACGCGCCTCAGTAGGATGTTGCCTCGGTCTTACAGCACGACTCCTACTGGTGTTTTCTCCTTGTTGCGTTGATCTCGTTTCTCACTCTTCACAATAAACCTCGCTTCTTGTCCTTTCTTGGGGTACCGCCGCAATGAAGTGCAGGCGCGGTCCCGTAACGTTCTTTCTGTTCGCTAGGCCTCTGTCAGGATCCCACCCCTGACAGGGACCCCCCTGAATCTTCCCCTGCAACACCCTCTGCCACAGGATGTTGCCTTGTTCCAACCCAGTCAGCTTTCTGTCTAACTTCCTATCTAACCCCCAGTTTTACCAGATTGTGAGGAGTGGCCTAATACATGGCACCCTTAGCTCCCCCTGGAGGCCAGACTGTGAAGTGTATTGGTGTCTGTGATACCTGGTCAGGTGAACTCCTTCAGTGCCATCAGATGTACCAACACTCCCCTTAGCGGCGGAGCATCAGCACTGCAACGACCAGGACTCTGGGGCGCTGCACTCCCCCCCGGTTAAATCCAGTACTCCTGGACTGGGAAGAAAACAACAATACATGTCAGCAAAAAGACATACAATTTTTAGAAATGCAAAAACAAGTACATTTGAACAGAGCTTCCCTTTATGGGAGGTGAGAACACTTGAATGTTACAAACATGGTTAAATACTTTAAATAACATACCATAAATAACTTCTATTACCCAGCCGGGTATTCTACTTAGTGCAATTTCTGAACAATAATTTAAACTTTGCCTCTAAGGATGTATAAGCTGAATCCACTAAAGGCTTACTATAAAACACTACAAGGCTAATCAACTTTTCTTAATTTTTCCAACTTTACATTCGCAGGACCGCCTGTCTATCTGCCCCAGGCCTACTGCCTCTCGCTCTTTTGTAGGACCGCCCCATTCCTCATCCGGGCCTACTGCCTTTCTCTTTCTATACACAGTATAGGACTTATCAACCTTCTCTCAGCACAAGATCACTGAGCCATCTCTATATGGCTCCTAGGAGGACTCACCAATTAACCCCGTACGGGTTCACTTCCTGTCCTCATTCTTTAACACATTATTAAACATTTCCTACAAGCAACTAACTAACTACATATAACTTTTTCATATAAATACTATCATTACTTCTTTTAAGGCAACATTATGCTTTAAGTGCTATTGGTAAACATTCCCTTTAAGAGGGGACCAAGTCTCTTGGAGGTAGTGCAACTTCTCAAGCTGCGAGTTCGTGTAAGGCAGGGATTCCTGTACTGTTTCCAGGAACAGTTTCTTCGCAAAGAGTCCTTTTCCTTGTAAAACCAGCACGGAGCACCTTTAAGAAGATGCAACCTATTTACAATAAGTTTGTAATCATGCAGTGTTCATGATCCAGCAGTTCTTTTCAACAGTGATAAACGGGAAACAAAACAAAAAGGGAAAAATAGGGATCACGGGTAAACTAAGGGATCCCTTTAAGAGTTAACCCTAGTCGGGTTGTAGCAGCAGAAAGACACATAGAAAGATGAACAGTTAACTATATACAGTTTGTAAAGCACTTATGCTTACTCAGGTTCTGGCTGAGCAGGAGGTGGCCTCCTTATCCCAGACAGGGGTCTGGGTGGCCACCGTTTTGGTTTCAACGCCAATTTGGGCACCAGCTACCGCCGCGGCCAGGCTTCCGGCCACCACAGTGGTGGTGGTAGCACCGGTGCAGGTGGTGGTCTTCACCACAGTGCAAGTGGGAGTAACCACCGTGGTCTTTGTAGTGACGGTGGATCGGTCACAGGAGGGTGTCTTCACCACAGGGGGCTGCTTTGCGGGCACCTTGGTTGGGGGTGTCATGGAATTTTCCTTATGGACGTTCAAAGCGAACCACCCCTTCTCCCCAAAGTGCCGGGTGTAGGTGACTTTGTCCCCGGGGTGGAGGTCCCGAGCCGGGTGACCCTCTCTCAGGTGGGACTCGACATCCCTCCGGTTAACAAACACCTCCGTGTACAGGCCTGGCTCTTTAATAAAGCCCCAGCCTCCGCGGAGCTTGAAGGCGATGACGACGCCCTGCCTGCGCGGGGCCTGATGAGTGGTGGGGTCCTTGTGGGCCCGATCCTTTACCGCCAAGTCTTTTTGGTGATGGGCTTCCAGCCCGGCCTGGTACGCCTTCTCCTTCTGTTCCCACTGCTGTTCTAGCTGGGCCTGGTATTCCTCCCAGCTAAGGGCCTGCACCATCTCACCCTCCTGGGTCGCCACCCCGGGGAACCCCATAAAGTTAGCCCCGGGGTTCACCCAGCGGCACACCGTGCACTCCGCATAGACCGCGCCCGGCAGGGTGACTGGTGAGATCGGGGGCTTCAGGAGGTGCTCCATGCCCGTGGCCTGGTCCCAGGGAAGGAGGCGCTGGAGCCGATAGGTCCCAGGGGGAGGTGGCGCTGCAACTGGGCCTATCAGCAGGTCCTCTGCTAGCGGGGCAGGGTTGGCGGCCTTACCAGCCGGTGGAACGTCCTCCCTCGCAGTGGGTCCCACCAGCGGTGACATTGGTGGAGACGTCGGTAGCAAGTCGATCAGCGGTGCGGGAACCGAGGTCGGGGATTCCTCCACTGGCATCTCCTGGGGTGCGGCCTTGGCTTCCATCCGCAGCTGGAGAAGCTGTTCGATTAAGTCCTCCATCTCAAGTTGCAGGAGACCCACTTAAGCTGGAAAGACCAGACCGCTACACTCCTCCGGGTAGCTGGGGGAGTTCTCCACTTCCATCCCACACTCTGGGTCTGAGCGGTCAGCCATCACGTCCTCCACGTGGGTCACTTCTTGGCCTTTTTCCCGCTCTCTCCTTCGTGGGCGGTTTCTTTTTCGCTGTCTCCGCCCCCCATTGAGGATTAGGAGGCGGATCTCAGCCGCTGACGGACACGTCCTCATGGTACAAAAATATTTAGACTGGGCGGCTATTGTCTTTCGCGCTCTCCAGCGTGTCTACGCCCATTCCACACCCTTCTTCTTCTCCTGCGCTCTCCTTAGCGCTGTAATGGCGGTGGTTTTGGCGGCAAGTGGCAATACACAGTCTTTGCAATAAGTCACAGTCCAAGCACAATAAATCACAGTTCCAAGGCACACATGACCTGATTCTTCAGGCTTAAGTAGATCCTGTTCGTGACACCAAATTGAAGCGCCCCCACTGCCGCAGGGCCGAGGGGTACCCGGTACCGGGCCTCTCTGTCTCGGTTCTGGGATTGTCACGGTGGCTAGACCCGGTCCGTGACCCTGCTGAGGGGCGTCCAGTGAAAGTTGAGAATGATGTGGTGTGGTGCAGGTCGCGGTGAATAACGAGGACACTAGGTTGCAGTCTCTTTACCTCTTTACTGAAGGCTTCAGGATCCTCAATCCGGAGTACGGTTAACAGGGCTGTCTGAGACGGGCCGGTCCGATGGCACTTCCAGAGTTCCCTTTGCAGGTGGAAATCTGTGCCTACCTTCTAGCGCTTGTGTGTTGTAGTCCTTCCCTGCTTAGCACCACGGGATAGTCCTCACAATTGTTGTGTCTGTTTCTGAAGTTCCCTCACAACTGATTCTGATGTTATTCTCCGTCCCCCCCAGATGATATGGCTAGGACGCCTGTTATGACCTGGTGGTTACAGAGAAGCACTGATATGACCTGGTGGGTAAAATGAATCATGGACAAGCTCTGAGGAGGTGGTAGCTTTACTGACTGCAGTTCCTAATCCTAACACCAACACTAGAAGTAGCCGTGGGATGTTCCTGTCACTCCCTAGACACCACGTCACAGCCTAAGAACTAACTACCCCTAAAGATGGAAACAGAAAACTATCTTGCCTCAAAGAAATTCCCAAAAGGAAAGATAGCCCCCCACAAATATTAACTGTGAGTAGAGAGGGAAATGACATACACAGAGATGAAAACAGATTTTAGCAAAGGAGGCCAATTTCTAATCTAGATAGACAGAAATAGAAAAGGATACTGTGCGGTCAGTATTAAAAACTAAAAATCCACGCAGAGTTTACAAAAATGATCTCCACACCGACTCACGGTGTGGAGGGGCAAATCTGCTTCCCCAGAGCTTCCAGCTAGCCTGAATAATTCATAATGACAAGCTGGACAAAAAGAAACATAACTTAAACTGAGCAGTAAAGTCCAAAGCAAATGGACAACCAAAGAACTAGCAAGAACTTATCTTATGCTGAAATGGACAGGCCATCAGAGAAATCCAAGGAGAGATCCGAATCCAACCCAGAGAACATTGACAGCTGGCATGGACTACAGACCAGAGCCAAGTTAAATAGCAAGGCCAGGGGAGCCGATTAGTGAAAGCAGCTGCTGCGGCTAAACTCAAGGAGCAGCAGTTCCACTCGAAACCACCAGAGGGAGCCCAAGGGCAGAACTCACAAAAGTACCATTCATAACCACAGGAGGGAGCCCAAGAACGGAATTCACAACAGTACCCCCCCTTGAGGAGGGGTCACCGAACCCTCACCAGAGCCCCCAGGCCGATCAGGACGAGCCAAATGAAAAGCACGAACCAAATCGGCAGCATGGACATCGGAGGGAAAAACCCAAGAATTATCCTCCTGGCCATAACCCTTCCACTTGACCAGATACTGAAGCTTCCGCCTCGAAAGACGAGAATCCAAAATCTTCTCCACCACATATTCCAACTCCCCCTCAACCAACACCGGAGCAGGAGGGTCAACGGAGGGGACCATGGGCACCACATATCTCCGCAACAAAGATCTATGGAACACATTATGAATGGAAAAAGAAGCTGGAAGGGCCAAACGAAAAGACACCGGATTGATAATTTCAGAAACCTTATAAGGACCAATAAAGCGAGGCTTGAACTTAGGGGAAGAAACCTTCATAGGAACATTACGAGAAGACAACCAGACCAAATCCCCAACACAAAGCCGGGGACCAACGCACCGACGACGGTTAGCAAAACGTTGAGCCTTTTCCTGAGACAACGTTAAATTGTCCACCACATGAGTCCAAATCCGCTGCAACCTGTCCACCACAGAATCCACACCAGGACAGTCCGAAGGCTCAACCTGCCCCGAAGAAAAACGAGAATGAAAACCGAAGTTACAAAAGAAAGGCGAAACCAAGGTAGCCGAACTAGCCCGATTATTAAGGGCAAACTCGGCCAACGGCAAGAAGGTCACGCAATCATCCTGATCAGCAGACACAAAGCATCTCAAATAGGTTTCCAAGGTCTGATTGGTTCGCTCCGTTTGGCCATTTGTCTGAGGATGAAATGCTGACGAAAAAGACAAATCAATGCCCATTCTAGCACAAAAGGACCGCCAAAACCTAGAAACAAACTGGGAACCTCTGTCACACACAATATTCTCCGGAATGCCATGCAAACGAACCACATGCTGAAAGAATAATGGAACCAAATCAGAGGAGGAAGGCAACTTAGGCAAAGGTACCAAATGGACCATCTTAGAAAACCGGTCACAAACCACCCAGATGACAGACATCTTCTGAGAAACAGGAAGATCAGAAATAAAATCCATGGAAATATGCGTCCAGGGCCTCCCAGGGACTGGCAAAGGCAAAAGCAACCCACTAGCATGGGAACAGCAGGGCTTGGCCCGGGCACAGGTCCCACAGGACTGCACGAAAGAATGCACATCCCGCGACAAGGAAGGCCACCAAAAGGACCTGGCAACCAAATCTCTGGTACCAAAAATCCCAGGATGACCAGCCAATACAGAACAATGAATCTCAGAAATTACCTTATTAGTCCATCTATCAGGAACAAAGTTTCCCCACTGGACAGCGGTCAGGTTTATCAGCCTGAAACTCCTGAAGCACCCGCCGCAAATCAGGGGAGATGGCAGAAAGAATCACCCCCTCCTTGAGAATACCAGCCGGCTCAAGGACTCCCGGAGAATCAGGCAAAAAACTCCTAGAAAGGGCATCAGCCTTCACATTCTTAGATCCCGGAAAATACGAGACTACAAAATCAAAACGGGAGAAAAACAGAGACCATCGAGCTTGTCTAGGATTCAACCGCTTGGCAGACTCGAGGTAAATCAGATTCTTATGGTCGGTCAAGACCACAATGCGATGCTTAGCTCCCTCAAGCCAATGTCGCCACTCCTCAAATGCCCACTTCATAGCCAACAACTCCCGATTGCCAACATCATAATTACGCTCAGCAGGCGAAAACTTTCTGGAGAAGAAGGCACACGGTTTCATCAAAGAGCCATCAGAACTTCTCTGAGACAAAACGGCCCCTGCCCCAATCTCAGAAGCGTCAACCTCAACCTGAAAAGGGAGAGAAACATCTGGCTGACGCAGCACAGGGGCAGAAGTAAAACTACGTTTAAGCTCTTGAAAGGCCTCCACAGCCGCAGAGGACCAATTCACCACATCAGCACCTTTCTTCGTCAAATCGGTCAGAGGTTTAACCACACTAGAAAAATTAGCAATGAAGCGGCGATAAAAATTAGCAAAGCCCAAAAATTTCTGAAGGCTCTTCACAGATGTGGGTTGAGTCCAATCATGAATGGCCTGGACCTTAACAGGGTCCATTTCAATAGCCGAGGGAGAAAAAATTAAACCCAAAAAAGAAACCTTCTGAACTCCAAAAAGGCACTTAGACCCCTTCACAAACAATGCATTAGCACGAAGGATCTGAAATACCATCCTGACCTGCTTCACATGAGACTTCCAATCATCGGAAAAAAAAAAATATCATCCAAATATACAATCATGAACTTAACCAGATAATCCCGGAAAATATCATGCATAAAGGACTGAAACACAGATGGAGCATTAGAGAGCCCGAAAGGCATCACAAGATATTCAAAATGGCCTTCGGGCGTATTAAATGCTGTTTTCCATTCATCACCCTGTTTAATACGAACAAGATTATACGCCCCTCGATGGTCGATCTTGGTAAACCAACTAGCCCCCTTAATCCGAGCAAAGAAATCAGAAGGCAAAGGTAAAGGGTACTGGAATTTGACCGTGATCTTATTGAGAAGGCGATAATCTATACAGGGCCTCAAGGAGCCATCCTTCTTGGCAACAAAAAAGAACCCCGCTCCCAATGGTGACGAAGACGGGCGAATATGCCCCTTCTCTAAGGACTCCTTTACATAACTCCGCATAGCGGCATGCTCTGGCACAGACAGATTGAAGAGTCGACCCTTAGGGAACTTACAGCCGGGAATCAAGTTAATAGCACAATCACAGTCCCTATGAGGAGGTAGGGAACTGGACTTGGGCTCATCAAATATATCCTGGAAATCCGACAAAAACTCAGGAACTTCAGAAGATGGGGAAGAGGAAATTGACATCAAAGGAATATCACAATGCATCCCTTGGCAACCCCAACTAGTCACAGACATAGATTTCCAATCCAGCACCGGATTATGTAGCTGTAACCATGGAAAACCCAGCACAACAACATCATGTAAATTATGCAACACCAAAAAGCGAATATTTTCCTGATGTGCTGGAGCCATGTACATGGTCAACTGTGTCCAGTATGTTGTGAATTCCGTTCTCGGACTCCCTCCTGTGGTCATGAATGGTACTTTGGTTAGTTCTGCTCTTGGACTCCCTCTGGTGGCTTCGAGCGGAACTGCTGGTCACTGAGGTTGGCTTTATCAGCTGCTCTCGTTTATTTCTATGCTGGCTTCCTATTTAACTCCACTCAGATCGTTACTTCATGCCAGCTGTCAATGTTCCAGTATTGGTTCAGATCTCTCTTGGCCTTCTCTGAGGACCTGTCTACTCCAGCAGAAGCTAAGTCTTTGCTAGTTCATTTGTTGTTACTGCTTCCTGAATATATTTCTTAGTACTGCTATTTCTAGTCCGGCTTGCTATCATGATATTCCTTTGCTAGCTGGAAGCTCTGGGGTGCAGAGTGGCACCTCCACACCGTGAGTCGGTGTGGGGAGTCTTTTTGCTTACTCTGCGTGGTTTTTTGTAGTCTTTTGTGCTGACCGCATAGTTCCCTTTTCTATCCTCTGACTATTTTGTGAAATCTGGCCTCCTTTGCTAAAACCTGTTTCATTCCTGTGTTTGTGACTTTCCTCTTAACTCACGGTCAATATGTGTGGGGGTCTGCCTTTACCTTTGGGGAATTTCTCTGAGGCAAGGTAAGGCTTCTGTTTCTATCTTTGGGTGTGGTTGGCTCTTAGGCTGTGAAGAGGCGTCTAGGGGGAGTTAGGTGCGCTCCACGGCTATTTCTAGTGTGTGTGATAGGAGTAGGGTTTGCGGTCAGCAGAGTTCCCACTTCCCCAGAGCTAGTCCCGATTTTGAGTTTACTCATCAGGTCATTCCGGGTGCTCCTAACCACCAGGTCCATAACACCAGTACTGAGGTTTATTCTTGGCCAATGGCGTAGCATCTATCCCCCTCAAGGGAATAGGGCTCGGCAAAGGCTCCAAGGAAAAACCACAGCGTTTGGCAAATTCTAAGTCCATTAAGTTCAGGGCAGCGCCAGAATCCACAAATGCCGTTACAGAAAAGGACGACAATGAGCAAATCAGGGTAACAGACAAGAGAAATTTAGGCTGTACACTACTAATGGTAACAGGCCTAGCGACCCTCTTAGTATGCTTCGGGCAATCAGAAATAGCATGAGTAGAGTCACCACAGTAAAAACACAGCCCATTCTGATGTCTGAATTCCTGCCGTTCTGCTCTAGTCAAAATCCTATCACATTGCATAGGCTCAGGACTCAGCCCAGAGGATACCGCCATATGGTGCACTGTTGTGAACTCCGTTTTCAGGCTCCCTCTTGTGGTCACAGATGGTATTGTGTGACTTTGGTTTTTTGGCTCCCCCTGGTGGTTTGGTTTATTATCCTGCGGGTCTGGCTGGATCAGCTGCCTCGTTATTCACCAGGGAGGCTCCTATTTAGCTCTGCTTCACTTCCACTTGTTGCTGGCTGTCAATGTATTCAGTGCTATTCTGATTACTCCTGACTATCTCGTTTTCTGCCTCTTCAGGATAAGCTAAGTTCTGTTTGAATATTTTTTGCTCATCTGCCTGCAATATGATTTCTGTGTATGATGAGTCTAGTCCAGCTTGCTAATATGTGATTTCTTGTTGCTGGTAAGCTCTGGGTACGGAGTTGCTTCCCCCGCCCCGTTAGTTGGTGCGGGGGCTCGAGCAATCTCTGCGTGGATATTTTGAATAGGGTTTTTTTATTGACCGCACAGTTCCCTTCCTATTTTCTGCTATCTAGTATTAGCGGGCCTCATTTGCTAAATCTAATTTCATCTCTGTGTTTGTGCTTTCCCCTTAACTCACCGTTAATATTTGTGGGGGGCTATTCTATATCTTTGGGGTCATTCCACTGAGGCAAGAGAGGACTTTCTTTCCCTCCAGGAATAGTCAGTTTCTCAGGCCGTGAAGAGACGTCTAGGATTTTAGGTAACGTTCCACGGCTACTTATAGTTGTTTGCGGATAGGATCCGGTTGCGGTCAATCTAGTTACCACCTTCCCAGAGCTAGTCGTCTGTTCAGTTACTTAGCTAGTCCTACCTGCGATCCTTGCCACTAGGATCATAACAGTACAGCCGGCCGGTAAAGTGTTAATTGCATGGCAGAAGCAGGAGAAAAGAAGCTTGGAGACATTTTTTTTTTTTTTTTGCTGCCGTGTGTCTAGCTGCTGTGTGTCTGGCTTCTCTCCTCCTCTTAATCTTGGTGTGGCTCTGAACTCAGCTGCTGATATGGATATTCAGAGTTTGGCCTCCAGTGTAGATCATCTTGCTGCAAGGGTACAAAGTATTCAGGATTTTGTTGTGCACAGTCCTATGTCAGAGCCTAGAATACCTATTCCGGAGTTGTTTTCTGGAGATAGATCTAGGTTCCTGAATTTTAAGAACAATTGCAAATTGTTTCTTTCTTTGAAACCTCGTTCCTCTGGTGATTCCGTTCAGCAAGTTAAGATTATTATTTCTCTCTTGCGCGGCGACCCTCAAGATTGGGCCTTCGCATTGGCGCCAGGGGATCCTGCATTGCTCAGTGTGGATGCGTTTTTTTCTGGCCCTTGGATTGCTCTATGAGGAACCTAATCTTGAGAACCAGGCTGAAAAAGCGTTGTTGGCCCTCTCTCAGGGGCAAGATGATGCAGAGGTGTACTGCCAGAAATTTCGGAAATGGTCGGTGCTTACTCAATGGAATGAGCGTGCCCTGGCTGCAAATTTCAGAAAAGGTCTTTCTGAAGCCATTAAGAATGTCATGGTGGGGTTCCCTACGCCTGCAGATCTGAATGAGTCCATGACTCTGGCCATTCAGATTGATCGGCGTTTGCGGGAGCGCAAACCTGCGCACCATTTGGCGGTGTCTTCTGAACAGACACCTGAGTCTATGCAATGTGATAGAATTCTGACCAGAAGTGAACGGCAAAATTATAGACGGCAAAATGGGTTGTGCTTTTACTGTGGTGACTCAGCTCATGTTATCTCAGCATGCTCTAAGCGCACAAAAAAGATTGATAAATCTGTCACCATCGGTACTTTACAGCCTAAGTTTATTTTGTCTGTTACCCTGATTTGTTCCCTGTCATCTTACCCGGTTATGGCTTTTGTGGATTCAGGTGCTGCCCTGAGTCTGATGGATTTGTCATTTGCCAGGCGCTGTGGTTTTGTTTTGGAGCCTTTAAAATTCCCTATTCCACTAAGGGGAATTGATGCTACACCATTGGCTACGAATAAACCTCAGTACTGGATTCAAGTGACCATGTGCATGACTCCTGTTCATCAGGAGGTGATTCGCTTTCTTGTATTGCATAATTTGCATGATGTTGTCGTGTTGGGCCTGCCATGGTTGCAGACTCATAATCCAGTCCTGGATTGGAAAGCAATGTCTGTGTCAAGTTGGGGTTGTCAGGGAATTCATGGTGACGCTCCTGTGGTGTCAATTGCTTCATCCACTCCTTCTGAGGTCCCTGCGTTTTTGTCAGATTACCAGGATGTATTTGATGAGCCCAAACTCAGTTCTCTACCTCCTCATAGGGATTGTGATTGTGCTATAAATTTGATTCCTGGTAGTAAGTTTCCTAAGGGACGACTTTTCAATTTGTCAGTGCCGGAGCATGCTGCTATGCGGAGTTATATAAAGGAGTCTTTGGAGAAAGGATTTATTCGCCCCTCCTCCTCCCCTCTTGGTGCGGGGTTCTTTTTTTGTGGCTAAGAAGGATGGTTCCCTGAGACCTTGTATTGATTATCGCCTTCTAAACAAAATCACGGTCAAATTTCAGTATCCTTTGCCATTGTTATCTGATCTGTTTGCTCGCATTAGGGGGTCTAGTTGGTTCACCAAGATAGATCTTCGTGGTGCGTATAACCTTGTGCGTATTAAGCAGGGTGATGAATGGAAAACTGCATTTAATACGCCCGAAGGCCATTTTGAGTACTTGGTGATGCCTTTTGGACTTTCTAACGCTCCTTCTGTCTTTCAGTGCTTTATGCACGACATCTTCCGCGAATATCTGGATACATTTATGATTGTGTATCTGGATGATATTCTGTTTTTTTTCGGATGATTGGGAGTCCCATGTTAAGCAGGTCAGGATGGTGTTTCAGGTCCTGCGTGCCAATGCTTTATTTGTGAAGGGCTCAAAGTGTCTGTTTGGAGTCCAGAAGGTTTCTTTTTTGGGTTTCATTTTTTCTCCTTCTGCTATTGAGATGGACCCAGTCAAGGTTCAGGCTATTCATGACTGGACTCAGCCTACATCTGTTAAGAGTCTTCAGAAGTTCTTGGGTTTTGCTAATTTTTACCGTCGCTTCATCGCTAATTTTTCTGGTGTTGTTAAGCCATTGACGGATTTGACCAAGAAGGGTTCTGATGTTACTAATTGGTCTCCTGTGGCTGTGGAGGCCTTTCGGGAGCTGAAGCGCCAATTTTCTTCGGCTCCAGTCTTATGTCAGCCAGATGTCTCCCTTCCTTTCCAGGTCGAGGTTGATGCTTCTGAGATTGGAGCGGGGGCTGTTTTGTCGCAGAGAAGCTCTGATGGCTCTGTGATGAAGCCATGTGCTTTCTTTTCAAGAAAGTTTTCGCTTGCCGAGCGGAATTATGATGTTGGTAATCGGGAGTTGTTGGCTATGAAGTGGGCATTTGAGGAGTGGCGACATTGGCTTGAGGGAGCTAAGCATCGTGTGGTGGTCTTGACTGATCACAAGAATTTGATTTATCTCGAGTCGGCCAAGCGGCTGAATCCTAGACAGGCTCGTTGGTCGTTGTTTTTCTCTCGTTTTGATTTCGTGGTCTCATACCTGCCTGGTTCGAAGAATGTGAAGGCTGATGCTCTTTCTAGGAGTTTTGTGCCTGACTCTCCTGGTGATTCAGAGCCAGCTGGTATCCTCAGAGAAGGGGTGATTTTGTCTGCCATCTCCCCAGATTTGCGACGAGTGCTGCAGGAGTTTCAGGCAGATAGACCTGACCGTTGCCCACTGGAGAGACTGTTTGTCCCAGATAGATGGACCAGCAGAGTTATTTCCGAGGTTCATTCTTCAGTGTTGGCAGGCCATCCTGGGATTTTTGGTACCAGAGATTTGGTGGCTAGGTCCTTCTGGTGGCCTTCCTTGTCACGGGATGTGCGTTCCTTTGTGCAGTCTTGTGGAATTTGTGCTCTGGCTAAGCCTTGCTGTTCTCGTGCCAGTGGCTTGTTGTTACCTTTGCCTGTCCCGAAGAGGCCTTGGACGCACATTTCCATGGATTTTATTTCGGATCTCCCTGTCTCTCAGAGAATGTCTGTCATTTGGGTGGTGTGTGATCGTTTTTCTAAGATGGTCCATTTGGTGCCCTTGCCTAAGTTGCCTTCCTCCTCCGAGTTGGTTCCTCTGTTTTTTCAAAATGTGGTTCGTTTGCACGGGATCCCTGAAAATATTGTTTCCGACAGAGGATCCCAGTTTGTGTCTAGATTTTGGCGGACCTTTTGTGCTAAGATGGGCATTAATTTGTCTTTTTCGTCGGCCTTCCATCCTCAGACGAATGGCCAAACTGAGCGCACTAATCAGACTTTGGAAACCTATTTAAGATGTTTTGTTTCTGCTGATCAGGACGACTGGGTGACTTTTTTGCCATTGGCCGAGTTTGCCCTTAATAATCGGGCTAGTTCTGCTACTTTGGTTTCGCCTTTTTTTTGTAATTCAGGGTTTCATCCTCGTTTTTCCTCGGGTCAGGTGGAGCCTTCTGACTGTCCTGGAGTGGATGTTGTGGTGGATAGGTTGCATCAGATTTGGAATCATGTGGTGGACAATTTGAAGCTGTCACAAGAGAAGGCTCAGCGCTTTGCCAACCGCCGTCGCTGTGTGGGTCCCTGACTTCGCGTTGGGGACTTGGTGTGGTTGTCTTCTCGCTTTGTTCCGATGAAGGTCTCCTCTCCTAAGTTTAAGCCTCGGTTTATCGGTCCTTATAAGATTTTGGAAGTCCTTAACCCTGTGTCATTTCGTTTGGACCTCCCGGCATAGTTTGCTATTCATAATGTGTTCCATCGGTCGTTGTTGCGGAGGTATGTGGTGCCTGTGGTTCCTTCGGTTGAGCCTCCTGCCCCTGTGCTGGTTGAGGGAGAATTGGAATACGTGGTGGAGAAGATCTTGGATTCTCGTATTTCTAGATGGAGGCTTCAGTATTTGGTTAAGTGGAAAGGCTATGGTCAGGAGGATAATTCCTGGGTTGTCGCCTCTGATGTTCATGCGGCCGATTTGGTTCGTGCCTTCCATGTGGCTCACCCTGATCGCCCTGGGGGTTTTGATGAGGGTTCGGTGACCCCTCCTCAAGGGGGGGGTACTGTTGTGAACTCCGTTTTCAGGCTCCCTCTTGTGGTCACAGATGGTATTGTGTGACTTTGTTTTTTTGGCTCCCCCTGGTGGTTTGGTTTATTATCCTGTGGGTCTGGCTGGATCAGCTGCCTCGTTATTCACCAGGGAGGCTCCTATTTAGCTCTGCTTCACTTCCACTTGTTGCCGGCTGTCAATGTATTCAGTGCTATTCTGATTACTCCTGACTATCTCGTTTTCTGCCTCTTCAGGATAAGCTAAGTTCTGTTTGAATATTTTTTGCTCATCTGCCTGCAATATGAGTTCTGTGTATGATGAGTCTAGTCCAGCTTGCTAATATGTGATTTCTTGTTGCTGGTAAGCTCGGGGTACGGAGTTGCTTCCCCCGCCCCGTTAGTTGGTGCGGGGGCTCGAGCAATCTCTGCGTGGATATTTTGAATAGGGTTTTTTTATTGACCGCACAGTTCCCTTCCTATTTTCTGCTATCTAGTATTAGCGGGCCTCATTTGCTAAATCTAATTTCATCTCTGTGTTTGTGCTTTCCCCTTAACTCACCGTTAATATTTGTGGGGGGCTATTCTATATCTTTGGGGTCATTCCACTGAGGCAAGAGAGGACTTTCTTTCCCTCCAGGAATAGTCAGTTTCTCAGGCCGTGAAGAAACGTCTAGGATTTTAGGTAACGTTCCACGGCTACTTATAGTTGTTTGCGGATAGGATCAGGTTGCGGTCAATCTAGTTACCACCTTCCCAGAGCTAGTCGTCTGTTCAGTTACTTAGCTAGTCCTACCTGCGATCCTTGCCACTAGGATCATAACAGTGCACCACCTTACGCTCGCACAGGCGCCGATCAATCTGAATGGCCAGAGACATCGATTCGTTCAAACCAGCAGGTGTGGGGAACCCCACCATAACATCTTTAAGGGCTTCAGAAAGACCCTTTCTGAAAATAGCTGCTAGGGCATCCTCATTCCATTTTGTGAGCACAGACCACTTTCTAAATTTCTGGCAGTATACTTCTGCTGCTTCCTGACCCTGACACAGAGCCAGCAAGATTTTTTCTGCCTGATCCACAGAATTAGGTTCGTCATACAGCAGTCCGAGTGCTTGAAAAAATGCGTCCAAATTGAGCAATGCAGGATTCCCTGGCTCAAGGGAGAATGCCCAATCCTGCGGGTCTCCACGCAGCAGAGAAATGACAATCTTCACCTGCTGAATGGGGTCACCAGAGGAACGGGGTTTCAGAGCAAAAAACAATCTGCAATTATTTTTAAAGTTCAGAAATTTAGATCTATCCCCAGAAAACAAATCAGGAATAGGAATTCTAGGCTCAGAAACAGGAGTCTGAACGACATAATCTTGGATACTCTGTACCCTTGCAGCGAGATGATCGACACGCGAGGACAGACCCTGAACCTCCATATCAGCACCAGAATCCTGAACCACCCAAAGATTAAGGGGAAAAACAAGACAAAACAAGCTGCAAAGGAAAAAAAAATGGCTCAGAATTTTCTTTTCCCTCTTTTGAGATGCATTCAACACATTACTGGCCAGCTGTACTGTTATGACCTGGTGGTTACGGAGAAGCACTGATATGACCTGGTGGGTAAAATGAATCATGGACAAGCTCTGAGGAGGTGGTAGCTTTACTGACCGCAGTTCCTAATCCTAACACCAACACTAGAAGTAGCCGTGGGATGTTCCTGTCACTCCCTAGACACCTCGTCACAGCCTAAGAACTAACTACCCCTAAAGATGGAAACAGAAAACTATCTTGCCTCAAAGAAATTCCCAAAAGGAAAGATAGCCCCCCACAAATATTAACTGTGAGTAGAGAGGGAAATGACATACACAGAGATGAAAACAGATTTTAGCAAAGGAGGCCAATTTCTAATCTAGATAGACAGAAATAGAAAAGGATACTGTGCGGTCAGTATTAAAAACTAAAAATCAACGCAGAGTTTACAAAAATGATCTCCACACCGACTCACGGTGTGGAGGGGCAAATCTGCTTCCCCAGAGCTTCCAGCTAGCCCGAATAATTCATAATGACAAGCTGGACAAAAAGAAACATAACTTAAACTGAGCAGTAAAGTCCAAAGCAAATGGACAACCAAAGAACTAGCAAGAACTTATCTTATGCTGAAATGGACAGGCCATCAGAGAAATCCAAGGAGAGATCCGAATCCAACCCAGAGAACATTGACAGCTGGCATGGACTACAGACCAGAGCCAAGTTAAATAGCAAGGCCAGGGGAGCCGATTAGTGAAAGCAGCTGCTGCGGCTAAACTCAAGGAGCAGCAGTTCCACTCGAAACCACCAGAGGGAGCCCAAGGGCAGAACTCACAAAAGTACCATTCATAACCACAGGAGGGAGCCCAAGAACGGAATTCACAACAGATGCCCCCGTATGACGGGTAGGCCTGGAGTTCTTCTGGGACCCCAGAGTCGCCCCCCTCCAAAGGTTGCCCCCCTATGTCTGCTTAGGTGATTTGGGTGAGACAGCCCGCCTATAACTGACTGTCCTGCCGTAGGTTTGAAGTAAGGCCTGGAGCTCAATACTTCTTCGGCGTTTCCGGCCACCGGCTACGCGCCTCAGTAGGACGTTGCCTCGTCTTACAGCACGACTCCTACTGGTGTTTCTCCTTGTTGCGTTGATCTCGTTTCTCACTCTTCACAATAAACCTCGCTTCTTGTCCTTTCTTGGGGTACCGCCGCAATGAAGTGCAGGCGCGGTCCCGTAACGTTTTTTTCTGTTCGCTAGGCCTCTGTCAGGATCCCACCCCTGACAGGGACCCCCCTGAATCTTCCCCTGCAACACCCTCTGCCACAGGATGTTGCCTGGTTCCAACCCAGTCAGCTTTCTGTCTCACTTCCTATCTAACCCCCAGTTTTACCAGATTGCGAGGAGTGGCCTAATACATAGCACCCTTAGCTCCCCCTGGAGGCCAGACTGTGAAGTGTATTGGTGTCTGTGATACCTGGTCAGGTGAACTCCTTCAGTGCCATCAAACGTACCAACACTCCCCTTAGCGGCGGAGCATCAGCACTGCAACGACCAGGACTCTGGGGCGCTGCACGAGCCTTTAGCCAAGGATGACACTAAGGCCATGGATGTTGCTATTTGGAAAACCCCTTTAAGGCGAGTGCAGCGCCCCAGAGTCCTGGTCATTGCAGTACTGTGGCTCCGCCACTATGGGGAGCTATGGTGCGCCTGATGGCACTGAAGGAGTTCATCTGACCAGGTATCACAGACACCAATACATTTCACAGCTGGGCCTCCGGGGGGAGCTAAGGGTTCTATTCATTAGGCCACTCCCCACCATAGTGGGTAAACTGGGGGTCAGCCAGGAAGTTAGATCAGAAAGCTGACTGGGTTGGAACCAGGCAACACCTTGTGGCAGAGGGTGTTGTGGGGGAAGATACAGTAGGGTCTCTGTCAGGGGTGGGATCCTGACAGAGGCTTGGCAACTTGAACGAACGTAACGGGACCGCGCCTGCTCCGGGTAGCGGCGGTGCCCAAGGAAGGACGTGAAGCGAGATAGATTGTGCTGAGTGAGAAACGAGATCAAGCAAAAGGAGAAATACCAGTAGGGGTCGTGCTGTAAGACCGGAGCAACACCCTACTGAGGCGCACTACCGGTGGCCGGAACGCCGAGGGAGTATCATAACATTCAGCTTCAAGCAATACTCTAAACAGCGGCAGGACAGTCAGTCTAAGGCGGGCTGTCTAACTTAAATCACCTATGCAGTCTTGGGGGGCAACTTGTGGAGAGGGGCGACTCTAGGGTCCCGGAAGAGCTCCGAGCCTACCCGTCATACGGGTGCCGTCCCAACCAGAACAACAGGGAGGGACGGAGGATTAGAAGAACATCATTTAATCGAGTTGTGAGGGAACTTAAGAAACAGACACAACGGTTGTGGGGACTTTCCGTAAGCACAGCAGGGAAGGACCACAACACATAGCGCTAGAAGGAAGGCACCGATTTCCACCTGTGAGGAGAACTCCAGAGGTGCCATTGGACCGGCCGGACTTGCGCAGCCTGGTGAACCGTATTCCGGACAGAGGACCCAGAGATCTTCAGTAAAGAGGTAAAGAGACTGCAACCTGGTGTCCTCGTTATTTACTGCACCGCACCACTACAGCCTTACCCCCATCTACATCATCCACTCCTAGTAATCCCCTGTGCGCCCCACGGCAGGGTCACGGACCGGGGCCTAGCCGCCGTGACAACCCCAGAGCAGAGACTCAGAGGCCCGGTACCGGGTACCCCTCGGCCCTGCGGCAGTGGGGGCGCTACACGTCCATACACCGAAGAATGAATGTTAGTGACACAACTAGTAAAACAATCATCCACAATTATCTCTGGGTGTTTGCTATTAAAATGAATAGAATATTTAACAACCAGACCCATGAGAACAATGCAAGGCATCAACATTTCACCTAAGTGAGGACACAGCCCTACAGGAAGCAGCATATTATATATATATATACCGTATGTATATATTTTTTTGTTTTGTTTTTGTTTTTTTGTTTTGTTTTTGTCTCTGTGCATTCTGTCAGTCGTCACTTTATTTTTGTAGTTTTTCTCTGACGTTGCTGTGTTCTTGTTTTTGCATTTCTGGGATTATTTCTTATTGTATAAAAATGTTATGTAAAAAATAAAAGAATGCATTTTTTTTTAGCAGAATATGTAAAAAATTAAATTTAGCCATTTTTCATTTTTCAACAGTTTCACAAATTTTATGCTTTAAACATATTTTACAGGTAGTAAGGATAAAATTCTATATACAGTAAAGTGTATTTATTTGCTTTTTATAATTTAAAAATAATCATATTTATTCTTTTTTTTTGTCTGAGGTTTTTTCCTAAATATCTTTTTGAGGATTTACTGCACTTCTAAAGGGAATCTGACATCAGAAAGTGACCTAATATTTAAATATGGTAATAAATATTTTGCACACCAAACAACAGATCCAGAACTGAGCGGCACCAGGTAAACTGAATAATCTTCACAGGCTGTGACTATAGAGGACGGATTTTTTCAAAGACTTCAAACACAAAGCTCTATTGTTGCATCAAAGGGTGGTGCTCTACATATAACGAGAAGGTAGAAATCCAAATATTGCAAAGTTCAAACAGATGCAGCACTCACCCGAATGTTGCTGAAATCAGTGTCCTTTATTTGCTTTATGCGGCATTAGACATTTGCGGAGAGGCGGCAGGAGAAAGTGGAGAGGGGTGCGGGGAGAAGGGAGTGGACGACGGCCGTTTCGCGCAAATGTACTTCTACGGGTCCAGGTGCACAATCAAGTGTGTCATTTCCTTTAATAGGAGTAGACAAATAAGTGAAAAAAACATACATAAGTGCAGACAAAAATTAAAATCACATTTTACAATGGAAATTAATACAATGTCGACTTAGAATATATCACTATAATGCTTACAAGAATATAGCCATATCTAGTTTATCATTAAGTCCGATTGGACCTTGAGCATTAGTTTTTATTATCCACCTTGCTTCGTGTTGGAGAAGAATTTTATTTCGGTTTCCGCCTTGGGGTGGAGATTTAACCACCTCTAAGCCTGCAAAACGCAATACATTGGGATTTACATTATGGCTTTCCTGTAAATGTTTGATTAAACGCAAGGAACCTTTCCCTGTGGAAATTGACCTATAATGCTCTCTAAATCTAAATTTTCTCCTGGAATAAAAACAAGAGAAGATTTTTTCAAAGAAATCGCTCACCAAGAAACTTGAGAAGGAGAAAGCTGCAAAAGGATGGCTGGATCACAGATTCCGACTCTAGTGGAGTCAAGGAGCAGGTGGAAATTAACAGCACAGCAACGACATCCCAGAGAGTGGATACCCCTTTAGGAAGAAAACCCGACGAGGGGGCCGGAAAAATAAGAATGCAAAAGAAACGCAAGCAAGTATCGTGGAGGAAGTGAAATCAGTCGACAATAAGCTCCAGATCATAAATTTATCTAATAAAAAATTATCTGCAGATCAGGAGAGAGTACTGTCACTGGGTTTAAACTTCTGTTTGCCAGAGGAATTTAATCTAACCGAATTTAAAATAGATCTTTTTAAATGTGCAAGAAAAATACACCTGCACAAATATTTTGTAACTAATAAGAATAAAAACACACTGACATCCATGCCGACAACCGAGAGCCCGGCTTCAATAGGAAATCTCGGCTTTATGGCATTTCCTCCATCAGACACCAGTGACATTGAGGATATGTGACTTCTAACTAATTTAAGTGAAGATATTTCTAATTTGGAACAATCGGGTGAAATTATCACCACTAAACCAGTTGTGGAACCTTTTAAGGGTGGAATTCGATCAAGTTTCATGCCACCGAGTACTCCTGGTAATTCAATAGACTTATTCCAGGACTTGGTCTTGAAAGATGTTGAGGCACTTTTATATCGAAAACCTATAAAAAATCTATCGCCCAATGAAGAGAGAGCCCTTCAGGAAATGCAGCAGTGGAGGGATGTAATCATAAGAAAAGCGGACAAGGGTGATAACCTGGTTATATTGGATAAAAATTATTACATTAGTGAAGCTCTGTCTCAGCTCAATGACAGAGCGACATATATACCTTTAGATAAGAACCCCACTGTTAAATTTAAAGAAAAACTAAGATCTTTATTAAATAAATATGTGGCAAAAGGTACGTTGACAAAAAATAGAGCGGAAAAACTTCTGCCTGAATATCCTATAACACCTCACTGGTATAGCATCCCCAAAATTCACAAAAATGCCACACATCCACCAGGACGCCCCATAATTTCGGGGATTGATTCCCTAACAGAACCCTTGTCCCAACTTCTGGACTGGTTACTAAAACCACTGCTGCAGAAAATCCCGTCTTTTGTTAAAGACTCTGGAAGTTTTCTATCTGCTTTGCAAATAATTGACTGGCAGACAAACTTTGCCCTAGCCTCGATTGACATTGTCAATTTGTATACAAGAATCCCGCAGGCTAAGTCCATGTGCACACGTTCAGTATTTTTTGCGTTTTTTTCACGTTTTTTCCCTATAAAAACGTGATAAAAATGCGAAAAAAACGCGAAAAAACGCTTACATATGCCTCCCATTATTTTCAGTGTATTCCGCATATTTTGTGCACATGCTGCATTTTTTTCCGTGAAAAAATCGCATCGCGGAAAAAAAAGCAACATGTTCATTAAATTTGCGGAATTGCGGGGATTCCGCACACCTAGGAGTACATTGATCTGCTTACTTTCCGCACGGGGCTGTGCCCACCATGTGGGAAGTAAGCAGATTATATGCGGTTGGTACCCAGGGTGGAGGAGAGGAGACTCTCCTCCACGGACTGGGCACCATATAATTGGTAAAAAAAAAGAATTAAAATAAAAAATAGTCATATACTCACATTCCATGGCTCCCGGAGTGTTCCCGCCTCTCACCGCTGCATGCTGCCGCTTCGGTTCCTATAGATGGTGTGGTTCAGGACCTGCGATGACGTCGCTGTCTTGTGATTGGTGGCGAGACCGGTCATGTGACCGCTCACGTGACCGCGACGTCATCGAAGGTCCTGAACCACACCATCTATAGGAATGGACGCCGCTGAGGATATCGGCTGTCTGCAGAGGGTGAGTATAACCATTTTTTTATTTTTGTTATTATTTTTAAACATTCTATCTTTACTATAGATGCTGCATAGGCAGCATCTATAGTAAAAAGTTGGTCAAACTTGTCAAACACTATGTTTGACAAGTGTGACCAACCTGTCAGTCAGTTTTCCAAGCGATGCTACAGATCGCTTGAAAAACTTTAGCATTCTGCAAGCTAATTACGTTTGCAAAATGCTAAAAAAAACGGGAAAACAATGGGAAAAAAACGCAAAAAAAAAAAATATGCGGATTTCTTGCAGAAAATTTCCGGTTTTCTTCAGGAAATTTCTGCAATAAATCCTGACGTGTGCACATACCCTAAAGGTATTGATGCGGTACACAAAATCCTTCTAAATACTGACAAAGATCCTGATTTTATCTCGTTTATCTTGGAGAGCTTAGAATTCGTTCTGTCGCATAATGCCTTCAAGTTTATAGATAAGTGGTTCCTACAATGTATGGGTACCGCGATGGGTACGCCAGTCGCGTGCGTCTTCGATAATTTATTTTTAGCCGCCTTAGAAGAAAAATACATTACGGCAATTACGAACCCGTTCTTGAAGCATATGCAACTATACTTGCGGTTCGCAGACGATATTTTATTGTCTGGGATGGCACAAAAAGTGATTTTGATAATTTTGTCTCCCACTTAAATGACGTGACTGAGGATAATATGCAATTTACATCTTGCTTTAGTAATAACACTCTTGAATTCTTGGATGTACAAATAAATATATCAGATGGTGAACTAGTCACAAAAGTATATAAAAAGCCGACGGCAACAAATAACTTGCTACATTTTAGCAGTGCTCATCCATTTCGTACAAGGAAAAGTATACCTTATACCCAGATGGTGCGTCTTAGAAAAATAAATAATAACGATAATATTTTTAGGGAACAAATTGAGGAGCTTAAATCATGTTTTTTACAGAGAAATTATCCATCCCATGTATTAGCAGCAGCTTAATCAAGGGTTTATAAACTCTCGCAAAAAGATATACTAAAAAACCGCAAAAAAGAAAAACGATCTCAAATGAGACAACAAGAGCAGCAGAGGTTTACGTTTACATTCACACATAGCCAAATGGACAATGATGTGTACTCTGCCATTGGAAAAAGCTGGCACGTTGTACAGAATGATAGGGATCTATCAAAAATAGTATCTAACCAACCCCAATTTGCGTATAAACGCACAAAGAATCTGGGTGATTTACTTGTCCACAATCGGCTGTTGCCAAAAAATCAAAATTGGCTAGGAAAATTTCAACCTCAGGGAAATCACAGATGCGGTAGCTGCAGTTTCTGTCATCTTCATTTAGTGAGTAATAGTGTTGAGCGATACCGTCCGATACTTGAAAGTATCGGTATCGGATAGTATCGGCCGATACCCGAAAAGTATCGGATATCGCCGATACCGATACCAGATACCAATACAAGTCAATGGGACACCAAGTATCGGAAGGTATCCTGTATGGTTCCCAGGGTCTGAAGGAGAGGAAACTCTCCTTCAGGCCCTGGGATCGATATTAATGTGTAAAATAAAGAATAAAAATAAAAAATATTGATATACTCACCTCTCCGACGCAGCCTGGACCTTACCGATGTAACCGGCATCTTCCGTTCCTAAGAATGAGCGCTTGAAAGACCTTAGATGACGTCGCGGCTTGTGATTGGTCGCGTGGCGGTCACGTGACCGCTCACACGACCAATCACAAGCCGCGACGTCATCTAAGGTCTTTCAAGCGCTCATTCTTAGGAACGGAAGATGCCGGTTACATCGGTAAGGTCCAGGCTGCGTTGGAGAGGTGAGTATATCAATATTTTTTATTTTTATTCTTTATTTTACACATTAATATCGATCCCGATACCGATTCCCGATATCACAAAAGTATCGGATCTCGGTATCGGAATTCCGATACAGCAAATATCGGCCGATACCCGATACTTGCGGTATCGGAATGCTCAACACTAGCACTGAGTAACCCTATATGGATAGGTCCCGTAACACATACAGTCCAGGATTATATTTTGTGTAAAAGCAAATATGTTGTTTATGTAATTTTTTGTCCATATTTATTTTATTATATCGGTAAGACAATCCGCCCAATGGCAACGAGATATTAGAGAGCATTATAGGTCAATTTCCACAGGGAAAGGTTCCTTGCGTTTAATCAAACATTTACAGGAAAGCCATAATGCAAATCCCAATGTATTGCGTTTTGCAGGCTTAGAGGTTGTTAAATCTCCACCCCAAGGCGGAAACCGAAATAAAATTCTTCTCCAACACGAAGCAAGGTGGATAATAAAGACTAATGCTCAAGGTCCAATCGGACTTAATGATAAACTAGATATGGCTATATTCTTGTAAGCATTATAGTGATATATTCTAAGTCGACATTGTATTCATTTCCATTGTAAAATGTGATTTTAATTTTTGTCTGCACTTATGTATGTTTTTTTCACTTATTTGTCTACTCCTATAAAAAGGAAATTACACACTTGATTGTGCACCTGGACCTGTAGAAGCGCATTTGCGCGAAACGGCCGTCGTCCACTCCCTTCTCCCCGCACCCCTCTCTTCTTTCTCCTGCCGACTCTCCGCAAATGTCTAATGCCGCATAAAGCAAATAAAGGACACTGATTTCAGCAACATTCGGGTGAGTGCCGCATCTGTTTGAACTTTGTAATAAATATTTTGTACTGAAGACTTTGTACTTGGCATTCTCTTGATGAGCTTCAAGAGGTAGTCACCGGGAATGGTCTTCACTTCACAGGTGTGCCCTGTCAGGTTTAATAAGTGGGATTTCTTGCCTTATAAATGGGGTTGGGACCATCATTTGTGTTGAGCAGAAGCCTAGTGGATACACAACTGATAGTTCTACTGAATAGACTGTTAGAATTTGTATTATGGCAAGAAAAAAGCAGCTAAGTAAAGAAAAATGAGTGGCCATCATTACTTTAAGAAATGAAAGTCAGTCAGTCCAAAAAATTGGGAAAATGTTGAAAGTGTCCCCAAGTGAAGTTGCAAAAACCATCAAGCGCTACAAAGAAACTGGCTCACATGAGGATCGCTCCAGGAAAGGAAGACCAAGAGTCACCTCTGCTTCTGAGGATAAGTTTATCCGAGTCACCAGCCTCAGAAATCGCAGGTTAACAGCAGCTCAGACTAGAGACCAGGTCAATGCCACACAGAGTTCTAGCAGCAGACACATCTCTACAACAACTGTTAAGAGGAGACTTTGTGCAGCAGGCCTTCATGGTAAAATAGCTACTAGGAAACCACTGCTAAGGACAGGCAACAAGCAGAAGAGACTTGTTTGGGTTAAAGAACACAAGGAATAGACATTAGACCAGTGGAAATCTGTGCTTTGGTCTGATGAGTCCAAATTTGAGATCTTTGGTTCCAACCACCGTGTCTTTGTGTGACGCAGAAAAGATGAACGGATGGACTCTACATGCCTGGTTCCCACCGTGAAGCATGGAGGAGGAGGTGTGAGGGTGTGGGAGTGCTTTGCTGGTGACACTGTTGTTGAATTATTTAAAATTGAAGGCATACTGAACCAGCATGGCTACCACAGCATCTTGCAGCGGCATGCTATTCCATCCGGTTTGCGTTTAGTTGGACCATCATTTATTTTTCAACATGACAATGACCCCAAACACACCTCCAGGCTGTGTAAGGGCTATTTGACCAAGAAGGAGAGTGATGGGGGGCTACGCCAGATGACCTGGCCTCCACAGTCACCAGACCTGAACCCAATCGAGATGGTTTGGGGTGAGCTGGACAGCAGAGTGAAGGCAAAAGGGCCAACAAGTGCTAAGCATCTCTGGGAACTCCTTCAAGATTGGTGGAAGACCATTCCCGGTGATTACCTCTTGAAGCTCATCAAGAGAATGCCAAGAGTGTGCAAAGCAGTCATCAAAGCAAAAGGTGGCTACTTTGAAGAACCTAGAATATAAGACATAATTTCAGTTGTTTCCCACTTTTTTGTTACGTATGTAATTCCACATGTGTTAATTCATAGTTTTGATGCCTCCAGTGTGAATGTACAATTTTCATAGTCATGAAAATACAGAACAATCTTTAAATAAGAAGGTGTGTCCAAACTTTTGGTCTGTACTGTATGTATACTGTAATCTATATGATGTGATGTCCTGTAGCCTGTGCAGCGTCAATCCAGTGCATGGATCAGTGCTATGTAGGATCAGTTCTGTGCAGCGGTCAGTTCTGTACGGGGGGTCTGTGCTGTGCACTGGACAGTGCTGTGCAGGGGTCAGTGATGTGCATGGGTCAGTGATGTGCAGGGGTCTGTGCTGTGCAGGGGTCAGTGATGTACAGATGTCCAGGGGTAAGTGATGTACAGGGGTCAGTGATGTGCAGGGGTCTGTGCTGTGCAGGGGTCAGTGATGTACAGATGTACAGGGGTCAGTGATGTACAGGGGTCAGTGATGTGCAGGGGTCTGTGCTTTGCAGGGGTCAGTGATGTACAGATGTTTAGGGTTCAGTGATGTCCAGGGGGTTGTGCTGTGCAGGGGTCAGTGCTGTGCAGGTGTCTGTGCTGCGCAGGGGTCTGTGCTTTGCAGGGGTTTGTGCTGTGCAGGGATCAATGCTTTGCTGGGGTCAGTGATGTAAAGATGTACAGGGGTCAGTGAGGTACAGGGGTCAGTGATGTGCAGGGGTCTGTGCTGTGCAGGGGTCCGTGCTTTGCAGGGGTTTGTGATGTGCAGGAATCAATGCTGTGCTGTGCAGGGATTAATGCTTTGCTGGGGTCAGTGATGTAAAGACGTGCTGTGCAGGGGTCAGTGCTGTGCAGGGGTCTGTGCTGTGCAGGGGTCTGTGCTGTGCAGGGGTCTGTGCTGCACAGGGGTCTGTGCTGCGCAGGGGTTTGTGCTGTGCAGGGATCAATGCTTTGCTGGGGTCAGTGATGTAAAGATGTACAGGGGTCAGTGAGGTACAGGGGTCAGTGATGTGCAGGGGTCTGTGCTGTGCAGGGGTCAGTGATGTGCAGGGGTCTGTGATGTGCAGGGATCTGTGATGTGCAGGGGTCTGTGATGTGCAGGGGTCAGAGCTTTCCAGGGGTCAGTGATATGCAGTGGTCAGTGATGTGCAGGGTTTAGTGCTGTCGAGGGGTCAGTGATATGCAGTGACATTGATTACAAGTGACCCCGAATCCTATTCCACCATGCATTGTGACATTCATAGTGATGTCACGGTGACGGATCCCCAATTTCCCACCATGGGCAGTAGTAAGACTTTGATGACTTGCTATAGAAATGTCCATTTTTTACTCTCTCTATAGCCCGAGCTGATGACCACATCCAATGGAGACCCCATCGGAAACTTGACCACTTCATTGACTGCGGGCCCTCGAGGGCCAGTTCTCCTCCAGGATGCAATATTCATTGAAGAAATATCTCACTTTGTCCGGGAGCGTATTCCAGAGAGGGTGGTGCACGCTCGTGGTGCCGGTAAGAAAGTCCGGCAGGACGATATAATGATAAAAAAATTGAAACTGTATATTTATTTACATTTTTTTTATACCATTTTGCCTGCTATGTGCAGATATCGGATGGTCGGCTGATAATTCAGAATATTTTGGGGAAAGGATTGGGCATGTTGAATTTCAGCATGTCTGATCCTTGCTAAAGGTGTCTGACAGCGGCATACTCCTCTCTATATGTTACTGTTTTTGGTCTCCACAACATTGCAATAAAATACAATAAGAAGCAATCAAAACATTGTATGTACCCCAAAATGTTATCAGTTAAAATATCGTCTCGGAGCGCAAAAAAATAAGCCGCCACCCAGATGACAAAAAATGGTGACACTACAGGTCTCGTAAAATGGCGACAAACACAAAAAAATATATATTTTTCACACAAATTTCAGATTATTTTTAAGCACTTAAATAAAATATTAAACTATACATGTGTGGTATCCGTGAACTCGCACCAATCCAGAGAATCATAATATCAGGTCAGTTTTACCATATAATGAACATGGTGAATAAAATTTAAAAAAAACAAAAAAACAAAAACAATTGGGAAATTGCACTTTTTTTTTAAGTTTCACCACACCTGGAATGTTTTTTCTCGTTTCGCAGTGTCATTCAAAAGTGCAACTCGTCCCCCTAAAAACAAGCCCTCGTACGGCGATATTGGTGGAAAAATAGAAAGTTATGGCTCTGGGAAGAAGGGGAGGAAAAAATGGCCGGGAGGGGGTGAAGATTTATTTCAAAAGGACACCATATTGGATATGGTCATTATATAACTGCTATCTAAGCTCCCATAATGCACTGCTCTCTGGAAAGCCGCACAATTTCAAATTTTAAATTTCGAATTTAAGCGACGTCGTTACTGTCTGCGTGAGAGCAGTTATGCAAATTAGCACAGCATTTTATGGCGTGCTGCAAAGTGGAATTTTCCATAAATTAATTTTCTCTTTGGTTCTACTCTTATGAGACAGATGTTATCTTGCTTTATGGGATGGGTGGGTGCGGTAATAAGGAGCCCCCTCCCTTTACTCTACTATGTTTTTGTATTTCAGGAGCGTTCGGTTGCTTCGAGGTCACTCATGATATCACCAAGTATTGCAAGGCCCAAATGTTTCAGTACGTTGGGAAGAAGACGCCGGTAGCTGTCCGCTTCTCTACTACCAGTAAGTTCTAAGCTTTGTTAGGGCAGCATTTTGTGCTCCAGAGCTGTTCTTCCTACTGTGGCAGAAATGATGATTGTTCTCGTACACATTGACGCTACAGTAAGTTTTCTGCCTGGAAAATAGGGGAAAAAAGTCCCTGAGGAACCTAAGGTAGGACAGTCCACATGACGGCCCTCATGGCTCCTGTGAGCTAGAAATGCAAACTCTTCCTTCTGAGGTTGATGGCGGAGCAATGAGACGTCCCCTGCACTTCTCTGGTCCTTCCTTAATGTATTTTTAATGATTATTTTTGCAGCTGGAGAAACAGGGACGTCAGAACTTGTTAGAGATCCTCGCGGATTCGCTGTAAAATTCTACACGCAACAAGGAAACTGGGATATTGTTGGGAATAACACCCCGATATTCTTCATAAGAGACCCCATCTTGGTCAGTATGGATGCCCCCTCTATTATATCCGGTCGTCTCACTCATTTGTGGCCCCTCATTCCTTGCACTTTTTTGGATTGGTTCAGAGCAGGAATACCCAACGATTAGGCATGTGGAATACCCAAAGAATAGGCATGTGGCCCCTTTTGGTGTTTGATGTGAGGCCCTCGGGGATGGTAAATTTATATGGCGAGGCTGGCTTTTTTGGGAAAATGAGTGCTACTCTCTACTGTTCTGTTAAGGGGTCACTGATATGTCTCCTTTGTGTTTAGCGTATGGGCCAATGTACTGGTTAACTACTTACTTGCCAGATTTTCTAAACTATTTTCTAAACTATTTTTGAAGACTTTGCATGTCAACAAAATTTGTCCTATAAACACCCCAACATTTGGAGACCACGCTCCTTTTTAGGCCATTCCCTTTATCTGCCTTCTCAACATTTGTCTTGGAGCCAGGCCTCTGCGTCATGAACAAAAGAAATCCTTGCCTCTAAAGGGGATTATACAGCTACCGGTAGACTTTCCTGGCAGATCTCTCCTACTTCTCAAAGCCTCAGGTATAGCCTAAAAGAGTTCTCCATCTCCGGGAGACTTGCCTGGAAGGTCTCCCTTTCTTTTGGGAGTCTCCGGTATAGTCTAGAAGAGTTGTCCAGCTCCGAAGAGACTTGCCTGGAATATGTGTGTTGGCATGGCCACCATGGTCTATAGTCTGCATGATGTTTGACCAAAGACTTTCATGTAAGGGAATAAACTAATAATGAGACATGAGATTATCCAGACGCTTCATTCATCCAATACAGTTGTGCTCAAAAGTTTAAATACCCCGGCAGAATTTTTGCTTTCTTGGCATTTTTTCAAAGTATATGAGTGATAACACCAAAACTTTTTATCCACTCATGGTTAGTGGTTGGGTGAAGCCATTTATTGTCAAACTACAGTAGTTTCTCTTTTTAAATCATAATGACAACCGAAAACATCCAAATGACCCTGATCAAAAGGTTACATAGCCTGGTGATTTTGGCCTGATAACATGCACAGAGGTTGATACAAATGGGTTTGAATGGCTACTAAAGGTAACATGCTCACCTGTGACCTGTTTGCTTGTAATCAGCGTGTGTGCAGAAAAGCTGAGTGAGTTTCTGGGATCCAGACAGACTCTTGCATCTTTCATCCAGCCACTGACGTCTCTGGATTGTGAGTCATGTGGAAAGCAAAAGAATTGTCAATGGATCTACAGGAAAAGGTAGTTGAACTGTATAAAACAGGAAAGGGATACAGAAAGATATCCAAGGAATTGATAATGCCAGTCAGCAGCATTCAAACTGTGATTAACAAATGGAAAATCAAGAGCTCTGTAAAAACAAAACCACGGTCCGGAAGACCAACAAAAATGTCGCCCACAACTGCCAGGAAAATTGTTTGGGATGCAAACCCCCCCCCCACAAATAACATCAGCTGAAATACTGTACTCTCTGAAAACTAGCGGTGTGGCTGTTTCAAGATGCACAATAAGGAGGCACTTGAAGAAAAATGGGCTGTATGGTCGAGTTGCCAGAAGAAAGCCATTACTGCGCAAATGCCACAAAGTATCTCGCCTACAATATGCAAAACAGCACAGAGACAAGCCTCAAAACTTCTGGAACAAGGTTATTTGGAGTGATGAGAACGAAATTGAACTTTTTGGCTCCAACCATAAACGTTGCATTTGGAGAGAGGTCAACAAGACCTATGATGAAAGGAACACCATTCCTACTGTAAAGCATGGAGGTGGATCGCTGATGTTTTGGGGATGTGGCAAAGGCACAGGAAACTTGGTCAAAGTTGAAGAAAAGATAAATGCAGCACTTTATCAGCAAATACTGGAGGCAAATTTGCACTCATCATCCTGGAAGCTGCCCATGGGACGTACTTGGATGTTCCAACATGACAACGATCCAAAACACAAGGCCAAGTCGACCTGTCATTGGCTACAGCAAAACAAAGTGAAGGTTCTGGAGTGGCCATCTCAGTCTCCTGACCTCAGTATCATTGAGCCACTCTGGGGAGATCTCAAGCACGCAGTTCATGCTAGACAGCCAGAAATTTACAGAACTGGAAGCTTTTTTGCCAAGAAGAGTGGGAAGCTTTACTATATATATAAAATAAAGAACCTCATCCACAACTACCACAAAAGACTTCAAGCTGTCATTGACGTTAGAGGGGGCAATACACAGTATTAAGAAATGGAGTATGTAAACTTTTGATCATGGTCATTTGGATATTTTGGGGTGTCATTATGATTTAATAAGAGAAAACACAGTAGTTTGACAATAAATGGCTTCACCCAACCACTAACCATGAGTGGAGAAAACGTTTTGATGTTATCATTCATATTCTCAAAAAATGGCTAAGAAAGCAAAAATTCTGCCAGGGTATGTAAACTTTTGAGTACAACTGTATATTGTGGTATCATATGGCATGTAAGGACCTCAACATTGGAGAACATGGCCCATAGCTGGTTGTAGGACATCTTGGATGGGACATTTTGGAGAGGACATCTGAAATCTATGTTTGGATGTTGGTGTGTCCCATACAGATCTGTAGTAAGAGGATCCACAATATGTCATCTTCTCCCACTAGTCATACATGATGCTCATCATGGAGTTTCTTCTGGATTTGTCTCCCTCACAACCTTTTCTCTTGTAGTTTCCATCACTTTCCCATGCTCAGAAGAGGAACCCTCAGACTCATCGTAAAGACCCAAACATGCTGTGGGATTTCTTGAGCCTTCGTCCTGAAACCCTACACGAGGTACCAGACACCATACGTTGCTCATTGTGAGGTTTTCGATTGTCCTCAGCCGCTCACTGGTCTGATCCACTAGAGGGATCACGTGGATGAGGCCACGGTGCAGTCTGATCCCAGCACTTTCTAATAGCGGCTGCTGATTAGTTTAGTGGAAGCCCTGTTGGAAAGACAACCATGTAGAAAATGTAATTATTTGGCATTATGTGGCCACCATGACTGATATGTGGGTGCCATAGCTGGTATTATGTGGGCACTAATTAGTATTATAAAGTCATTATGGCTAGTATTATGTGGGCACCATGTCTGATAATGTATTGGTACCATAGCTGGCATTATGTGGGCACTATAATTAGTATTATGTGGGCAACGTGGCTGGCATTATCTTGGTACCCTGGCTGGTATTATGCGGGCATTATAGCTGATATGTGGGCACTATGACTAGTATTATGAAGGCATTATGGCTAGTATTATGTGGGCATTGTGGCTGTTATTTTCTTGGTCCCATGGCTGGCATTATGTGGGCACTATGGTTGATGTGTGGCTACTATGGCTGGCATTATGTGGGTACCATGGAAGGCATTATATGGGCACTATGATTAATATTATACAGGCATTATGGCTAGTATTATGTGGGCACCGTGGCTGGCATTATGTAGCACATTATTATATAGCCCATATACCATCTTTTATGACCAGTGCCTGGGTTTCTATACTGTACATGCCCTCCGATACCAGTAGATGGTTAATGACCCTACATCCTGTCTACACGTAGGTCACCCACCTGGCTGGTATCATGTGGTCTCCATGGATAGCATTACAATGGCACTATAATTAGTATTATGGGGGCACCATGGCTGATATTGTCTTGGCACCATGGCTGGCATTATGTGTGCACTTTAATTATTATTATGTGGGCAACGTGGCTGGTATGTGGGCACTATGGCTGATGTGCGGGTGCCATGGCTGGCATTATGTGGGCTCTATGACTAGTATTATGTGGGCAGTGTGTCTGGTATTGTCTTGGTACCATGGCTGGGCATTATGCGGGCACTATGGCTGATGTGTGGGTCCAATGGCTGGCATTATGTGGACACTATGGCTGATGTGTGGGTGCCATGGCTGGCATTATGTGGGCACTATGGCTGATGTGTGGGTGCCATGGCTGGCATTATGTGGGCACTATGGCTGATGTGTGGGTGCCATGACTGGCATTATGTGAGTACCGTGGCTGATGTGTGGGTCCCATGGCTGGCATTATCTGGGCACCATGGCTGATGTGCGGATTCCATGGCTGGCATTATGTGGGCACTATGGCTGATGTGTGGGTCCCATGCCTGGCATTATGTGGGCACTGACTGATGTGTCAGTTCCATGGCTGGCATTATGTGGGCACTATAGCTGATGTGTAGGTCCCATGGCTGGCATTATGTGGGCACTATGGCTGATGTGTGTGTCCCATGGCTGCCATTATGTGGGCACTATGGCTGATGTGCGGGTCCCATGGCTGGCATTTATGAGGGCATTATGGCTGATGTATGAGTCCCATGCCTGCCATTATGTGGGCACTATGGCTGATGTGCGGGTCCCATACCTGCCATTATGTGGGCACTAAAGCTAATGTGTGGGTCCCATGGCTGGCATTATGCGGGCACTATGGCTGATGTGTGGGTCTCATGGCTGGCATTATGTGGGCACTACGGCTGATGTGTGGGTCCCATGGCTGGCATTATGTAGGCACTATGGCTGATGTGTGGGTCCCATGGCTGGCATTATGTGGGCACTATGGCTGATGTGTGGGTGCCATGGCTGGCATTATGTGGGCACTATGGCTGATGTGTGGGTGCCATGGCTGGCAATATGTGAGTACCGTGGCTGATGTGTGGGTCCCATGGCTGACATTATGTGGGCACCGTGGCTGATGTGCAGATTCCATGGCTGGCATTATGTGGGCACTATGGCTGATGTGTGGGGCCCATGGCTGGCATTATATGGGCACTATGGCTGATGTATGGATGCCATGGCTGGCATTATGTGGGCTCTATGACTAGTATTATGTGGGCAGTGTGGCTGGTATTGTCTTGTACCATGGCTGGCATTATGTGCCACTATGACTGATGTATGGGTCCCATGGCTGGCCTTATGCAGGCAATATGACTGATGTATGGGTCCCATGGCTGGCATTATGCGGGCACTATGGCTGATGTGTGGGTCCAATGGCTGGCATTATGTGGACACTATGGCTGATGTGTGGGTGCCATGGCTGGCATTATGTGGGCACTATGGCTGATGTGTGGGTACCATGGCTGGCATTATGTGGGCACTATGGCTGATGTGTGGGTGCCATGACTGGCATTATGTGAGTACCGTGGCTGATGTGTGGGTCCCATGGCTGGCATTATCTGGGCACCATGGCTGATGTGCGGATTCCATGGCTGGCATTATGTGGGCACTATGGCTGATGTGTGGGTCCCATGCCTGGCATTATGTGGGCACTGACTGATGTGTCAGTTCCATGGCTGGCATTATGTGGGCACTATAGCTGATGTGTAGGTCCCATGGCTGGCATTATGTGGGCACTATGGCTGATGTGCGGGTCCCATGGCTGGCATTTATGAGGGCATTATGGCTGATGTATGAGTCCCATGCCTGCCATTATGTGGGCACTATGGCTGATGTGCGGGTCCCATACCTGCCATTATGTGGGCACTAAAGCTAATGTGTGGGTCCCATGGCTGGCATTATACAGGCACTATGGCTGATGTGTGGGTCTCATGGCTGGCATTATGTGGGCACTACGGCTGATGTGTGGGTCCCATGGCTGGCATTATGTAGGCACTATGGCTGATGTGTGGGTCCCATGGCTGGCATTATGTGGGCACTATGGCTGATATGTGGGTTCCATGGCTGGCATTATGTGGGCACTATGGCTGATGTGTGGGTCCCATGGCTGGCATTATGTGGGCACTATGGCTGATGTGTGGGTCCCATGACTGGCATTATGCGGGCACTATGGCAGATGTGAGGGTCCCATAGCTGGCATTATGTGGGCACCATGGTTGATGTGTGGGTCCCATGCCTGCCATTATGTGGGCACTATGGCTGATGTGTGAGTCCCATGCCTGCCATTACGTGGGCACTATGGCGGCTGATGTGCGAGTCCCATACCTGCCATTATTTGGGCACTATCGCTAATGTGTGGGTCCCATGGCTGGCATTATGCAGGCACTATGGCTGATGTGTGGGTCTCATGGCTGGCATTTTGTGGGCACTGTGGCTGATGTGTGGGTCCCATGGCTGGCATTATTTGGGCACTATGGCTGATGTGTGGGTCCCATGACTGGCATTATGCAGGCACTATGGCTGATGTGAGGGTCCCATAGCTGGTATTATGTGGGCACCATGGTTGATGTGTGGGTCCCATTCCTGCCATTATGTGGGCACTATGGCTGATGTGAGGGTCCCATAGCTTGCATTATGTGGGCACTGTGGCTGATGTGTGGGTCCCATGCCTGCCATTATGTGGGCACTATGGCTGATGTGCGGGTCCCATGGCTGGCATTATGCGGGCACTATGGCTGATGTGTGGGTCCCATGGCTGGCATTATGTGGGCACTATGGCTGATGTGTGGGTCCCATGGCTGGCATTATGTGGGCACTATGGCTGATCTGTGGGTTCCATGGCTGGCATTATGTGGGCACTATGGCTGATGTGTGGGTTCCATGGCTGGCATTATGTGGGCACTATGGCTGATGTGTGGGTCCCATGGCTGGCATTATGTAAGCACTATGGCTGATGCGTGGATCCCATGGCTGGCATTATGCGGGCACTATGGCTGATGTGTGGATCCCATTGCTGGCATTATGTGGGTACTATGGCTGATGTGTGGGTCCTTTGGTTGGCATTATGTAGGCACTATGGCTGATGTGTGGGTCCCATGGCTGGCATTATGTGGGCACTATGGCTGATGTGTGGGTTCCATGCCTGCCATTATGTGGGCACTATAGCTGATGTGCGGGTCCCATGGCTGGCATTATGTGGGTACTATGGCTGATGTGTGGGTCCTTTGGTTGGCATTATGTAGGCACTATGGCTGATGTGTGGGTCCCATGGCTGGCATTATGCAGGCACTATGGCTGATGTGTGTGTCCCATGGCTGCCATTATGTGGGCACTATGGCTGATGTGCGGGTCCCATGGCTGGCATTACGTGGGCACTAGGGCTGATGTGTGGGTTCCATGGCTGGCATTATGTGGGCACTATGGCTGATGTGTGGGTTCCATGGCTGGCAATATGTGGGCACTATGGCTGATGTGTGGGTCCCATGGCTGGCATTATGTGGGTACTATGGCTGATGTGTGGGTCCCTTGTCTGGCATTATGTGGGCACTATGGCTGATGTGTGGGTCCCATGGCTGGCATTATGTGGGCACTATGGCTGATGTGTGGGTTCCATGGCTGGCAATATGTGGGCACTATGGCTGATGTGTGGGTTCCATGGCTGGCATTATGTGGGCACTATGGCTGATGTGTGGGTTCCATGGCTGGCAATATGTGGGCACTATGGCTGATGTGTGGGTCCCATAGCTGGCATTATGTGGGTACTATGGCTGATGTGTGGGTCCCTTGGCTGGCATTATGTGGGCACTATGGCTAATGTGTGGGTCCCATGGCTGGCATTATGTGGGAACTATGGCTGATGTGTGGGTTCCATGGCTGGCAATATGTGGGCACTATGGCTGATGTGTGGGTCCCATGGCTGGCATTATGGCTGATGTGTGGGTCCCTTGGCTGGCATTATGTAGGCACTATGGCTGATGTGTGGGTCCCATGGCTGGCATTATGTGGGCACTATGGCTGATGTGTGGGTTCCATGGCTGGCATTATGTGGGCACTATGGCTGATGTGCGGGTCCCATGGCTGGCATTATGTGGGTACTATGGCTGATGTGTGGGTCCTTTGGTTGGCATTATGTAGGCACTATGGCTGATGTGTGGGTCCCATGGCTGGCATTATGCAGGCACTATGGCTGATGTGTGTGTCCCATGGCTGCCATTATGTGGGCACTATGGCTGATGTGCGGGTCCCATGGCTGGCATTACGTGGGCACTAGGGCTGATGTGTGGGTTCCATGGCTGGCATTATGTGGGCACTATGGCTGATGTGTGGGTTCCATGGCTGGCAATATGTGGGCACTATGGCTGATGTGTGGGTCCCATGGCTGGCATTATGTGGGTACTATGGCTGATGTGTGGGTCCCTTGTCTGGCATTATGTGGGCACTATGGCTGATGTGTGGGTCCCATGGCTGGCATTATGTGGGCACTATGGCTGATGTGTGGGTTCCATGGCTGGCAATATGTGGGCACTATGGCTGATGTGTGGGTCCCTTGGCTGGCATTATGTGGGCACTATGGCTGATGTGTGGGTCCCATGGCTGGCATTATGTGGGAACTATGGCTGATGTGTGGGTTCCATGGCTGGCAATATGTGGGCACTATGGCTGATGTGTGGGTCCCATGGCTGGCATTATGGCTGATGTGTGGGTCCCTTGGCTGGCATTATGTAGGCAATATGGCTGATGTGTGGGTCCCATGGCTGGCATTATGTGGGCACTATGGCTGATGTGTGGGTCCCTTGGCTGGCATTATGTAGGCACTATGGCTGATGTGTGGATCCCATGGCTGGCATTATGTGGGCACTATGGCTGATGTGTGGGTCCCATGGCTGGCATTATGTGGGCACTATGGCTGATGTGTGGGTCCCATGGCTGGCATTATGTGGGCACTATGGCTGATGTGCGGGTGCCATGACTGGCATTATGCGGGCACTATGGCTGATGTGAGGGTCCCATAGCTGGCATTATGTGGGCACTATGGCTGATGTGAGGGTCCCATAGCTGGCATTATGTGGGCACCATGGCTGGTATTACGTAGCACAATATTAACTAGCCCGTATACCATCTTCTATGACCAGTGCCTGGGTTTCCATATTCTACGTGCCCTCTAATACCAGGAGATGGTTAATGACCCCCCTCATCCTACCTACATGTAGGTCACCCACCTGTTTTCGGACAAGGGCATTCCTGATGGATATCGACACATGGATGGATTTTCGAACCACGCGTTTAAGCTGGTGAACGCCCAGGGGGAGGCCGTGTTTGCGAAATTCCAGTGGACGGTGCGTATCTGAGGCTCGTATCATCCTGATCTGCCAGACTCTTCTTACGACTTCTCGTATTCCCTCCAGTCTAACCAGGGGCTGAAAAATCTGCCCAGAGAGACGGCGAAGGCTCTGGCGGGAAAAAATCCTGACTACGCCAATACTGATCTTCAGGATGCCATAAATAAGGGCAACTTCCCATCCTGGACATTGTGCATCCAAGTCATGACCCCGGAACAAGTCAAGAAGATGCCGTTCAACCCTTTCGATGTCACAAAGGTAAAAAAAGAAGAAGAGTCATTTTTGATAATTCTGTGTATCTTGCCCAATGCACTCCTTATAGGGGTTGTCCACTTTCTGAAATTTTACTTTGGATATATACAGTTCATTGTAAAAAAAACAAAAAAACAAAATAAGCTTTACTCATCCTCCCCGGGTCCGTTGATCTCTCCTCTATATGGAAGAAGTAGGTGAGAAAAGGTTCCGACTACATATGGTTTGTTTGTAGTCTGTTACCATGGCAACACATGTCTCCATAGACGCTATACACACACAGTAATGATAGATTTTTTTTCTTATTTCGGCACTTGGCACAGTTTCTCGCATCACATTTTTTTATTACAGGTCTGGTACGAGGATGAGTTCCCGTTGATACCCATAGGAAAGTTTACATTGAACAGGAATCCAGTCAACTTCTTTGCTGAAGTGGAGCAGATCGCCTTCTCGCCAAGTAACTTGGTGCCAGGAATCGAGCCCAGTCCTGACAAGGTCCTGCATGTAAGACGGCCGGCTGTGTGTGTGTGTATATATAATATGCTAATAGAGGAGAACAGATAGACAATGCCAGGTATAAATCTCAGGAGCCACTTTATCCTGGTGTAAATGCCGCTGTTCTCCTGAATCCGGTGATGTTTTTCTTTTGTTCCTGCTCCTCTCTGTTCCTGAGATATGGCCTCTTTTTTCCCAGTATATAAATCTAGTCTGTTGGCCAAGTGGGTGTGGACTTCAGCGGTATTGTAGGCGTCGTCTAGAGGGCGCACGTCCACTTGGATAAAAAGGATAGATTTATATACAGGTAAGACAAGGCCATATCTTGAGAACAGAGAGGAGCAGGAACGAACGAAAAACATCGCCGGGTTCAGGAGAACAGCGGCATTTACACTAAGTAATAAAAATAAATATTAATCGGTCGTCTTTAAATGAGACCTGCACATGATGTGATCTAATCTCTTTGGATCTATTTTATTCCAGGGGCGCATGTTTGCCTACGGAGATGCTCAGCGTTACCGGCTGGGAGTGAATTTTGCGCAGATTCCAGTAAACTCCCCGATGAGGTCTAGAGCCGCCAATGTACAGCGTGATGGGTTAATGGCAATGGGTGATAATCAAGGTAAGTGTGGCACATCACTAGAATATGTCCTCAGGACCGGTGGTCACTTACCGCTCGCTAGGGGTCCTCGGGATCTGTGGCCGTCAGCCATTAGCAAATTATTGCCTGTCCTGTGGATATACTAGAAAGCTTTGCATGTTCTCTTGGGGTATTAGGAGATAAAAAATGGGGTGCACTGCTTGGGACCCCTCCATGTATCACATAGAATGACCTGTTATTTCATCGAAGATCGTGTGATTACATAATAATTCATCATTTATTCTGATGCCTAAAACTCATGACTTCATTTTCCACTAAGGAAATGCTCCGACCTATTATCCAAACAGTTATGGGGGTCCCCAGGACAGGCGTGAGTACCAGCAGAGCTCATCCAGCGTACATGGGGATGTGGCCAGGTACGACGACTCAGAAGATGATAACGTGTCTCAGGTAATTATTACTCATGGTGCGATGGGAGCGTGCCTGGGGCCACAGGGGGAGGAGCGGGCCTGGGGCCGCAGGGAGGAGTGGGTCTGGGGCAGTCGGGAGGAGCGTGTCTGGGGTGGGGAGAGCGTGCCTGGGGCTGTGGGGAGGAGTGAGCCTGGGACCGTGGGGAGGACCGTGCCTGGGACCGTGGGGGGGAGTGTGCCTGGGACCGTGGGGAGGAGCGGGCCTGGGACCGCGGGGAAGAGCGCACCTGGGACTGTGGGGAGCAGCGCACCTGGGACCGTGGGGAGAAGTGTGCCTGGGGCCACAGGAGGAGCGCACCTGGGACCGCGGAGAGGAGCGCACCTGGGACTGTGGGGAGGAGTGTGCCTGGGGCCACAGGAGAAGCGCACCTGGGACCGCGGGGAAGAGCACACCTGGAACTGCGGGGAGGAGCGCACCTGGGACTGCGGGGAGGAGCGCACCTGGGACCGTGGGGAGGAGTGTGCCTGGGGCCACAAGGAGGAGCGCACCTGGGACCGTAGGGAGGAGCGGGCCTGGGACTGTGGGAAGGAGTAGGCCTGGGGATGCAGGGAGGGGGAGCGGGCCTTTGGCCATAGGGGGAAAATGGGCCTGAGGCCGCAGGGAGGAGTGGGACGAGGGCCGCGGGGGGTGCCAGGTGTACAACTGCAAGGATTACTGGCCATAGGTATGCAGAAAGTACTGGGTGTAGAACTGGGCCTAGGATCGGGGTAGGCCTGCACTAGGCTTAGGACTACGAGTCGTACAGGGTGGGAAGGTCCTGTACAATGTGGGTGATCAGAGGATAATGTGAAGAGGTGGGCTTAGGAAAAGCGGTGTTATTAGGGGTCTTTCTATGATGTGCAGACCAGAGGCTGCCGTTGGTCTCCTACTCCACGATTCTAGCCTCTCGGGTCAGTCCTTCTGGTTTTCTTTGCAGGTGAGAAAATTCTACCTCGATCTGTCACAAGAGGAGCGGCAGAGGCTTTGTGAGAACATCGCAGAGAGCTTGTCTGGAGCCCAACGTTTCATTCAGAAGAGAGCGGTAAGCTACAATTCTTGCACAACAATCAGTGCAAATCTATGCAGGCAGAGCTGCAGTGTAAAGCATGGGGGATAGGGAGAGAAACAGTCTGAAAAAGAAAAAGCAGCCAAGTGGATCACAGCTGTGCCCCTGCCAACCATGGTAGAAAATGGCAGGTGGGCACCGAGTGATGGACGTCTGCTGCAAACATGTAGCTCGGATATTTCTATAGTTGTCCAACCTCAAAGTAGTCACCATATTCTGTATTTCCAGGTAAAGAACTTCTCAGACGTGCACCCGGAGTACGGGAGGAGGGTACTGGTGGAACTGGACAAACTGGGAGCTGACAAGCAGGTAAAGAAGAAAACATGGCGGTCATGTTACATGGTGGTATATAGAGGGGCAGAAAGGTTACATGGTGGTATATAGAGGAGCTGTCAGATTACATGGTGGTATATAGAGGCGGTCAGGTTACATGGTGGTATATAGAGGAGCTGTCAGGGTGGTATATTGAGGCGGTCAGGTTACATGGTGGTATATAGAGGGGCGGTCAGGTTACAGGGTGGTATATAGAGGGGCAGTCAGGTTACATGGTGGTATATAGAGGAGCTGTCAGGCTACAGGGTGGTATATAGAGGCGATCAGGTTACAGGGTGGTATATAAAGGCGGTCAGGTTACAGGGTGGTATATAGAGGGGCAGTCAGGTTACATGGTGGTATATAGAGGGGCAGTCAGGTTACATGGTGGTATATAGAGGCAGTCAGGTTACATGGTGGTATATAGAGGACCTGTCAGGTTACATGGTGGTATATAGAGGGGCAGTCAGGTTACATGGTGGTATATAGAGGAGCTGTCAGATTACATGGTGGTATATAGAGGCGGTCAGGTTACATGGTGGTATATAGAGGGGCAGTCAGGTTACAGGGTGGTATATAGAGGAGCTGTCAGGTTACAGGGTGGTATATAGAGGGGCAGTCAGGTTACATGGTGGTATATAGAGGGGCAGTCAGGGTACATGGTGGTATATAGAGGGGCAGTCAGGTTACATGGTGGTATATAGAGGGGATCAGGTTACAGGGTGGTATATAGAGGCAGGCAGGTTACATGGTGGTATATAGGGGAGCTGTCAGGTTACATGGTGGTATATAGAGGGGCTGTCACGTTACATGGTGGTATATAGAGGCGATCAGGTTACAGGGTGGTATATAAAGGCGGTCAGGTTACATGGCGGTATATAGAGGAGCTGTCAGGTTACATGGTGGTATATAGAGGGGTGTCAGGTTACAGCGTGGTATATAGAGGGGCAGTCAGGTTACATGGTGGTATATAGAGGCAGTCAGGTTACATGGTGGTATATTGAGGACCTGTCAGGTTACATGGTGGTATATAGAGGAGCTGTCAGGTTACATGGTGGTATATAGAGGAGCTGTCAGATTACATGGTGGTATATAGAGGCGGTCAGGTTACATGGTGGTATATAGAGGAGCTGTCAGGTTACAGGGTGGTATATAGAGGCGGTCAGGTTACATGGTGGTATATAGAGGCGATCAGGTTATAGGGTGGTATATAGAGGGGTGGTCAGGTTACATGGTGGTATATAGAGGGGCAGTCAGGTTACATGGTGGTATATAGAGGCGATCAGGTTATAGGGTGGTATATAGAGGCAGTCAGGTTACATGGTATATATAGGCGATCAGGCTATAGGGTGGTATATAGAGGGGCGGTCAGGTTACAGGGTGGTATATATAGAGGTGGTCAGGTTGCATGGTGGTATATAGCGGAGCTGTCAGGTTACAGGGTGGTATATAGAGGAGCTGTCACGTTACAGGGTGGTATATAGAGGAGCTGTCAGGTTACAGGGTGGTATATAGAGGAGCTGTCACGTTACAGGGTGGTATATATAGAGGCGGTCAGGTTGCATGGTGGTATATAGAGGAGCTGTCACGTTGCATGGTGGTATATAGAGGGGATCAGGTTAAAGGGTGGTATATATAGAGGCGGTCAGTTTACAGGGTGGTATATAGAGGCGGTCAGGTTACAGGGTGGTATATAGAGGCGTTCAGGTTACAGGGTGGTATATAGAGGCGGTCAGGTTACAGGGTGGTATACAGAGGCGGTCAGGCTATATGGTGGTATATAGAGGGGCGGTCATTGAGGGTCCCGGCTGCCCCCTTCCTCGCAGTACTACTTATTGCTGTATACCTCTTCTCTTGTCTTTAGGCAGAACAATCCCATCTGACCCCGATACTACAGAAGGTGACTCTGCACTAAGCGCTACCATCCCCCGCCTTGTTACTTACACCCGCAGATATTATCACATGAAAAGTATGGAAGACTGTTTTGTTTTGGCAAGAAAACCTTGACGTGTCCCCCTCCCCACTCTGCACTATAACCTCATCTGGATTTGGAAAAGTTCTGCTAAATCTTCATTTAATAAAAGGAGCCCAACCAATTACAAGCTGGTCCTGTGCCGGACGTCCACGGAACGGGAAATCCTACAGAATGTGAAATCACAGTCTGCCACTAGATGGCGACATCACAGCATTCGATGATTGTCCCAAATCTGATTATCCCAATTCCAAATCTAATTATCCCAAGATCAATTCCATTCACACGATCTATGAATCCAGAGATCACGGAGCCGCAGACATTTCTGGACTCACCACACATTACACAGATCTGGAGGTCTGGAAGTTCTCTGCCAGCATTTAGTAGCCCGAGAGCAGCAGAGAAGAACAGTATGTGGCGAGAGCTTCATTTTTCTCCAGCATTGGTCAATACGGAGCAGTGATCAAATGGTGGTAAAACCCAAGGATTATATATATGGCCCTCACTGAATGATATGTCACCCACTTGCTTCACTGCCCCGGACGCTACGTAGCCTTTAATTAAGCCTTCTACGAGGCAACGAAACAGTGGTCGGACCTTGCCGGATGGCACATGGATCAGTGAGAACCAGTATACAGAACCGCAGAAAGCACCAAATGAAGCAGAATATGGGGTGCGGATACACAAAAGAACAGTGGATGTATAGACAATTTGGAATAGCTGCAAACAAATGATTAATCACAACTAAATGCTTACAGCAGGCAAATGGTTAATGGCAGTCATATACTTGCAGCAGACAGATGGCAATGGCAGTCATATACTTGCAGCAGACAGATGGTTAATGACAGTCATACACTTGCAGCAGACAGATGGTTATTGGCAGTCATATACTTGCAGCAGACAGATGGCAATGGCTCTCATATACTTGCAGCAGACAGATGGTTAATGACAGTCATATACTTGCAGCAGACAGATGGTTATTGGCAGTCATATACTTGCAGCAGACAGATGGCAATGGCTCTCATATACTTGCAGCAGACAGATGGTTAATGGCAGTCATATACTTGCAGCAGACACATGGTTAATGGCAGTCATATACTTGCAGCAAACAGATGGTTAATGGCAGTCATATACTTGCAGCAGACAGATGGTTAATGGCAGTCATATACTTGCAGCAGACAGATGGTTAATGGCAGTCACATACTTGCAGCAGACAGATGGTTAATGGCAGTCACATACTTGCAGCAGACAGATGGTTAATGGCAGTCACATACTTGCAGCAGACAGATGGTTAATGGCAGTCATATACTTGCAGCAGACAGATGGTTAATGGCAGTCATATGTTTGAAGCAGACACGGGATTACTTGGAATGTAATAAAAAAAATTCTGCAGTTTTTGAGTTCAGATTTTATTTTAACATTGTTAACTTTAAAAATCACACATTATGTTTGTTCTACAAATTAGCACTAATATCGTGATGCCAATTTTTTTTTTATACTTTTTATTTTTGGGGAGCCATAATTCTTTTTTTTTTCTGAATGTGGACTTTTTTTATGGAGCTATGATTCTTTTCATTATTTTACAGTGTGATAAAAAAAAAATCAGCAATTCTTCCGTTTTGCATTTTTTTTCTCTGTGTGGAGGTCACTGTAAGGGATACATTTTATGATATTGTATTATTTTGGGCTGTTACTGATGCGTCAATATCAAGTTTATTTTTTTTACTTTTTTTAATAATGGGAAAAGAGGGGTGATATTTTATTAGTCACCTTTGGTGATTTGAATCTGCGATTGCTCATATAATACTTTTATATTACAACCTATTATATAATTAGAAAGCTCAGCCACAGGAGAGTTCAGTATGCCTTCAGGTGCTATGATAACACTATGAACAGCCTTCCCGAGCCTTACACTATGGCTGGTCCAAATAACTAAAGCAATTGTTACCATCCACCTCTTGTGTCTCCCCTTTTCCTCATAGTTTGTAAGCTTGCGAGCAGGGCCCTCATTCCTCCTGGTATCTGTTTTGAACTGTGATTTCTGTTATGCTGTAATGTCTGTTGTCTGTATAAGTCCCCTCTATAAGTTGTAAAGCGCTGCGGAATATGTTGGCGCTATATAAATAAAATTATTATTATTATTATTCCATTGCGTTGGTAAGATTCACCATATTTAACCACTTGAAAGCTGCTTTCACGATAGTGACATCTAAGGGGTTAACCTAGCTAGTGCTATCTATCTATCTATCTATCTATCTATCTATCTATCTATCTATCTATCTATCATCTGTCTATATAATACAGCTGAAAATCTCAGCACATGAAGTATAGCTGTAGTTCTATAAATGACCACCAGATGGCACCACTATTTTAAAACAGAAAACAAAATTAAAAAACACCAAGTGTAAAAAAATAAGGGCTCATTTTTGGGTTTCTTTCTATAGTTTTTAACGTTTTCATAATGTTGGGAAAAAAAATCAGTTGTTGTTGGGTGACTTCAGTTTTGGGCATCCATTTTTTCCTTCTGTTTTTTTCTTTTTGTTCCCCATCTACACAGCCGTACGAGGGCTTGTTTTGTTTTTTTTGTTGTTGTTTTTTTTGCAGGACAAGTTGTTTTCAATTACTACATTTACTGTGCCATGTAGTGTACTGAAAGCAGTAAAAAAAAGTCCAAGTGCTGTGAAAAGGCAACTTCCACCCCCATCCCCCTGCAAATTCCACCATTATTTGGGCGTTTTGTTTTTATGATGTTTGTTAGGCCGGTTTCACACGTCAGTGGCTCCGGTACGTGTGGTGTCAGTTTTCTCACGTACCGGAGACACTGACACACGTAGACACATTAAAATCAATGTGTCTCTGCAGATGTCATTGATTATTTGCGGACCGTGTGTCCGTGTGCAAAACACGGAGACATGTCAGTGTTCGTGGGAGCGCACGGATCACACGGACCCATTAAAGTCAATGGGTCCGTGTAAAACACGTACCGCACACGGATGCTGTCCGTGTGCAGTCCGTGTGCCGTGCAGGAGACAGCGCTACAGTAAGCGCTGTCCCCCCAGCGTGGTGCTGAAGCCGCCATTCATTTCTTCTCTCCAGCAGCGTTCGCTGGAGAGAAGGAATGAAAAATCATTGTTTTTTTTATTTTTTTTGTGTTTAAAATAAAGATCCTTGTCACCACCACCCTCCCACCCCCTGTGCGCCCGCCCACTGGAAATAAAATACTCACCCGGCTTCCTTGATGCTTCCTCTCAGCGCCGCAGCTTCTTCCTGTATGAGCGGTCACGTGGTGCCGCTCAATACAGTGATGAATATGCGGCTATCACTCATGGTAATTCTGCTTCATGCCACCTGTCTTATCCATGTTTTTTTTTTTTGTTCTGTGCTATGTTGTGCATAAATATGTGATTCTTCAGAATTTCTTTTAGTCTATGCCTGATGAAGAGACCTGAGTAGTCTCGAAAGCTTGCAATTTGTTACCATCTTTTCAGTTAGCCATTAAAAGGTATCAACCACTGAGGACTCTCAATTCTAAACATTTTTTTTTTTTTAAATATTAATTTGGTTTTGGTGACCATTTTCTGAGACCTGTAATTTTTTGTTTTTCCATGTGACGGCTTTTTTGATGATATTTTGGGGTACCTGCGACGCTCTAATTGCTTTTTTAGGAAGGTGCGGTGACCAAAAATGGCAATTCTGGCACTTCCGATTTTTTTCTTTATAACATTTAACATACAGGCTCATTTTATGTTTTGGGAGATCAGACTTTTACAGGTGTGTTTGTATCAAATATGCGTATTTTTTATTTTTTAGTCTTCTAAGGGTACTTTCACGTTGCGTTCAGTAGCCCCGTCAGGGCATACGTCCGACTTCCATCCCTACAAAATGGGGTCTGAACGTATGAGCCGAAGGGGCCATAGGTTGTATTGGTGATGGCAGTGCAAACATGCGCTCTGTCCTGCATCATTTTTGGGAGTATATGCCTACAGGAGGCGAATGCTCGTGAAAAAAATGCACGTCAAAACTCACGGACGCATGCACAAGATGGATGCGCATTCCCTACTCCCTATAGACATTTACGGCATGTCCATAGAAGAGGAATTGCTCTATTCAATAGCTAAGCCAGCCTCCTTCTTTGACTATGTTTTGCCAGAAAAGGGGTCTGGCTTAGCATTTATCTACGCCAGTCGGCCATCCCTCTTCAATCATGGCAATGATGAAGTAGCCTTGCCAATCCCGTGCTCGAATGAGATAGCTGAAGATAAGGGCGACCGATGCACCTCCACTTCATAATATTGGATTTTTCCTGTCTTGGACAAACACATCCACGGTTCACATCACCTGGGTCCAAATCCCTGATGTACAAAACAGATAACAGTTAATGAATTATGGAGTTAGCGCTGAGCGATGCTACTGCTCAAATAAAGGGGATGATGAAACAGTTTAACCGGTGGGGCAGGGCGCTAGATTGGCACAAGTGTGATATTTGCCCAATAAACATACAGATGAGAGAGGACTCTGCCCTCTCCTAATCGCTCGATCAAATTCCACATCAGTCAGGGAGACAGAGGTATTAACCTCATGGTAATATTTGCAGTGTGTGAAGTAACAGGTACCGCCATGGGGTAAACGGTGAGCCCAGGGGGCTATTAATGCAGGTACGGTACTGTGCAATAACAAATTATTTATGTCCTGGTTCTGTCTCTCTTGACCGCTAATTATAGCCTTTACCATGCCCATGTGCAAAGCAGCAACAATTCAATGCATTTTTACCCTACACTATACTGGGAAATAAACATTCCAATTTCTAATGTAATTTTTTAAAAATTTTGTAATATTTGTTAAACAAATCGGGCTTAAAAGTACAAATACAGCAACCTTGAGCGCCTCCATTAGCCTTTAGTTTGCAACAGAAACCTATGTGCCTACCACAAATTGCGTAGTGGGACCCCAATGAGTTGACAAGAACCACCATCCCATTGTTCAAGCCCTCATTAGCCCCCCGAGTTCAAACCATTTCTGTGCCCCATATTTATGGTGGTCTGTGCCAAGTCAATAGCTGCGGCACCACGACCAAAGGGTAAGTAACTAGCTGGACATGTATTACCGGAGCTCCTGGATGATTATTTGCCGGATGCTCTTTTTCTCATAAGAGGTTATTAGATACATACACTCCATTTATACCGTAAAAAGATCATTTAAAATACCCATGTATCAAACTGGAGTTTAAATAAAAAACTTTGTTTAAAATTTCAGAAAGAAAAAAGCGACACAGAGGAAGCAATATATATAAACTAGATGGTGGCCCGATTCTAACGTATCGGGTATTCTAGAATATGTAGGTAGTATATAGCACAGGCTACGTACTATATTGCACAGTGACGTAGTATATAACACAACCGACGTAGTATATAACAGAGCTACGTAGTATGTAACACAGCGTACGTAGTATATAGCAGAGCTACGTAGTATATAACGCAGCCACGTAGTATATAATGCAGCGCCCCAGAGTCCTGGTCATTGCAGTGATGTCGCTCTGCCACTAAGGGGAGTGATGTCACGTCTGATTGCACTAAAGGAGTTCACCTGACCAGGTATCACAGTCACACATTACACTTCACACTCTGGCCACCAGGGGGAGCCAAGGGTTCTATGTATTAGGCCACTCCTCACACTCTGGTAAAACTGGGGGTTGGACAGGAAGTTAGAGAGAAGCTGACTGGGTTTTGCCCAGGCAACATCCTGTGAGAGAGGGAAGATTCAGGGGGGTCTCTGTCAGGGGTGGGATCCTGACAGTGGCCTAGCGAAAAGGACAGGTTGTTACGGAGCCGCACCTGCACCCATTGCTGCAGCATCCTAAGGAAGGACACGAAGCGAGTTTTATTGTAGAGAAGTGAGAAACGAGATCGCAGCACAAAGGAGAATAGAACCAGTAGGAGTCGTGCCCTAAGGCCATGTTCACACGCTGCGGGTTCCTCTGCGGGTTAATCCCGCAGCGGAATTGAAAATCTGCAGGGCAAAACCGCTGTGGTTATCCCTGCAGATTTATCGCGGTTTGTTCCGCGGTTTCCGCTGCGGGATTACTCCTGTACTATTGATGCTGCATATGCAGCAATATGCAGCATCAATAGTAATGTAAAAAATAATAAAAATTGGCTATACTCACCCTCTGACGTCGCGATCTCCCCGGCGCTGCAAGCGGCTGTGCCGACAAGGACCTTCGTGACGTCACGGTCATGTGACCGCGGCGTCATCACGGTCATGTGACCGCGACGTCACCACAGGTCCTGTTCGGCACAGCAACTGAGACCGGACGGCCGCGGGCAGCGCTGAGAGGTGAGTATAGCTTCATTTTTTATTTTAATTCTTTTTTTTACACTATTTTATGGTTCCCAGGGCCTGGAGGAGAGTCTCCTCTCCTCCACCCCGGGTACCACCCGCACATTAACCGCTTACTTCCCGCAACGTGGGCACAGCCCCATGCGGGAAGTAAGCGGTTCAATGCATTCCTATGGGTGCAGAATCGCAGCGATTCTACACAAAGAAGTGACATGCTGCGGGTTGTAAACCGCTGCGTTTCTGCGCGGTTTTTCCCGCAGCATGTGCACTGCGGTTTGCGGTTTCCATAGGGTTTACATGTTAATGTAAACGCTTTGGAAACTGCTGCGGACCCGCAGCATCAAAATCGCGGCGGTTCCGCGGTAAAAACCGCAGCGTGTGAACATGGCCTAAGACCGTGGCAACATCCTACTGAGGCGCGTAGCCGGTGGCCGGAACGCCGAGGAAGTATTGGGCTCCAAGCATTACTTCAAACAGCGGCAGGACAGTTAACTATAGGTTGGCTGTCTCACCTAAATCACCTAAGTAGACAACGGAGGCAATTGTGGGAGAGGGGCGTCTCTAGGGTCCCAGAATAACTCCAGCCCTACCCCGTCATAGGGGTGCGTCCTAGCCATATCATCTGGGGGAAGGAGAGAGAAAGAACATCAGAAACAGACACAACAGTTGTGAGGACTATCCCGTGGTGCTCAGCAGGGAGGTACTACAACACACAGGCGCTAGAAGGTAGGCACTGATTTCCACCTGCAAAGGGAACTCTGGATGTGCCTTCGGACCGGCCGGTCTCAGCCAGCCCTGTTAGCAGTGCTCTGGATTGCGGATCCTGAAGCCTTCAGTAAAGAGGTAAAGAGACTGCAACCCTGTGTCCTCGTTATTCATCGCACCTTGCACCGCACTCCATCATCACACCTTTCATTGGACGCCCCTTAGCAGGGTCACGGACTGGGTCTAGCCACCGTGACAACCCCAGGACCGAGACAGAAGAGGCCCGGTACCGAGTACCCCGCGGCCCTGCGTCTGGGGGTGCTCCATATAACATAGCCACGTAGTGTATTGCACAGGTATGTAGTATATTGGTCAGCCACGTAGTATATAGCAGAGCCACGTAGTATATAACACAGCCACGTGGTGTATTGTAGAGCCACGTAGTATATTGCACAGGCACGTAGTATATTGCACAGACACGTAGTATATAACACAGCCACGTAGTATACAACACAGTCACGTAGTGTTTTGCACAGCTACATAGTGTATTGGTCAGCAACGTAGTATATAGCAGAGCCACGTAGTATATAGCAGAGCCACGTAGTATATTGTAGAGGCACGTAGTATATAACAGAGCCACGTAGTATATTGTAGAGCACTGGCGTAGCTAGAGCTTTTGCCGCCCGGGGCTGATTCCGAGCTTGGCACCCCCCCCCCCCCATTGCCGTCACTCAACGCCGGGCACCGCCCCCTCAGCACTGTTTACCCATGAAATCCGGTGCCTGCGCTGTGTATCGCTGTTTGGTGCAAGCGCAGAGAGCTCTGGCCGTCTGATGTCACAGCCAGGCTTGCAGACTGCACCTGTGTGGCCACCCACCTTGGTAATCCCAGCCCCACAGTGTGTTATGCATTATGCAGAGTGCGGGGCTGGGATTCACAAGCCGGGCGGCCGCACAGGCGCAGTGTCCAGCATTGCCCCAGTGTGTCCAGCATTGCCTTAGTGTGTCCAGCAATCTGCCCCAGTGTCCAGCATTGCCACCAGTGTCCAGAATTGCCCCCAGTGTCCAGCATTGCCCCCAGTGTGTCCAGCAATCTGCCCCAGTGTCCAGCATTGCCCCCAGTGTGTCCAGCAATCTGCCCCAGTGTCCAGCATTGCCCCCAGTGTGTCCAGCAATCTGCCCCAATGTCCAGCATTGCCCCAAGTGTGTCCAGCAATCTGCCCCAGTGTCCAGCATTGCCCCCAGTGTGTCCAGCAATCTGCCCCAGTGTCCAGCATTGCCCCCAGCGTGTCCAGCATTGCCCCCAGTGTGTCCAGCAATCTGCCCCCAGTGTGTCCAGCAATCTGCCCCAGTGTCCAGCATTGCCCCCAGTGTGTCCAGCAATCTGCCCCAGTGTCCAGCATTGCCCCCAGTGTGTCCAGCAATCTGCCCCAGTGTCCAGCATTGCCCCCAGTGTGTCCAGCAATCTGCCCCAGTGTCCAGCATTGCCCCCAGTGTGTCCAGCAATCTGCCCCAGTGTCCAGCATTGCCCCCAGTGCATCCAGCAATCTGCCCCCAGTGTGTCTCCAGCAATCTGCCCCCAGTGTGTCTCCAGCATATTGCCCCCAGTGTGTCTCCAGCATATTGCCCCCAGTGTGTCTCCAGCATATTGCCCCCAGTGTGTCTCCAGCATATTGCCCCCAGTCTGTCTCCAGCATATTGCCCCCAGTCTGTCTCCAGCATATTACCCCCAGTCTGTCTCCAGCATATTACCCCCAGTCTGTCTCCAGCATATTGCCCCCAGTGTGTCTCCAGCATATTGCCCCCAGTCTGTCTCCAGCATATTGCCCCCAGTCTGTCTCCAGCATATTGCCCCCAGTCTGTCTCCAGCATATTACCCCCAGTCTGTCTCCAGCATATTACCCCCAGTCTGTCTCCAGCATATTGCCCCCAGTGTGTCTCCAGCATATTACCCCCAGTGTGTCTCCAGCATATTGCCCCCAGTGTGTCTCCATCATATTGCCCCAGTGTGTCTCCAGCATATTGCCCCCAGTCTGTCTCCAGCATATTGCCCCCAGTCTGTCTCCAGCATATTGCCCCCAGTGTGTCTCCAGCATATTGCCCCCAGTCTGTCTCCAGCATATTGCCCCCAGTCTGTCTCCAGCATATTACCCCCAGTCTGTCTCCAGCATATTGCCCCCAGTCTGAGTTAGACATAAAGAAAAAAAGAAAAAAAAAAAAGTAAAATCCTCACCTCTCCCGTTCCCAGTGCAGGTCCCGTGCACTCAGCGTCTCTCCGGCTCTGCAACGCTCAGGACAGAGAGGCTGAGCGCGCAGTGATGACGTCATCGCACCCTCTGCCCTGAGACGTCGCAGAGTCAGAGGGCGCTGAAGACGCTGCAGCTGCCGCAGGAACCAGGAGAGGTGAGTATTAAAGGGGGGCCCAATGCCAGCGCTGGCACCGGGAGGCGGGGGGGCCTGGTCGTGGCAGCGGTCGGCGCCGCCCGAAGATTTAAAGGGCCCGCGTCTCTCTTTTTTTTTTTCTTCCTCCTCCTCTCTGGGTCGGAGCCGCCCCCGGCATTGTGCCGCCCGGGGCGGCCCGCCCCCCCCGCACCCCCCTTCCTACGCCACTGTTGTAGAGGCACGTAGTATATAACAGAGACACGTAGTATATTGCACAGTCGACGTAGTATATGACAGAACCGACAAAGCCACATAGTATATTGCACAGCTATGTAGTATATAACACAGAGCACATAGTATATTGCACAGCCACGTAGTATATTGCACAGCCACGTAGTATATTGGACAGTCACGTATATTGCCCAGTCACGTTGTATATTGCCCAGCTACATAGTATATAGCACAGAGATGTAGTATATAACAGAGCCCACGCAGTATGTAACACAGCCCACGTAGTATATAGCAATGTGGGCACTATATGCGTGGTTAAAAAAAGAGTTAAAATAAAAAATAAACATATACTCACCTTCCGAAGGCCCCTTGAAGTCCTGGCGCCGGCATACGCAGCATCAATAGTAAAAAGTTGGTCACACAGAGTTAATAGCAGCGTTAATGGAGTGCGTTACAGCGCGGCATAACACGGTCCGTTAACGCTGCCATTAACCCTGTGTGAGGGCTGACTGGAGGGGATTATGGAGCAGGCACTGACTGCGGGGAGGAAGGAGCGGCCATTTTGCCGCTGGACTGTGCCCGTCGCTGATTGGTCGTGGCAATGGTCGTGGATGTTTTGCCACAACCAATCAGCGACTTGGATTTCCATGACAGACAGAGGCCGCGACCAATGAATATCCGTGACAGACAGAAGGACAGAAAGACGGAAGTGACCCTTAGACAATTATATAGTAGATAAATGGTATTGTTGTAGAGAACTGACCATCCAGCAGGTGGCGCACTACTCAACAGCATGGATTCTGGTAACTAGCGGCGTATCCGGCGGTGAGTAGCCGCTACCGCGCACTTAGTGGCCATTTTACCGCCAGTAACAGCAGATATAAAGGGGCTTAATCTGAGACCATCATTATACCTCTGTACTTACTGTGATACTGCAATATACAGTACACCCCATCAGGGGATTGCAGGATCAAGTCCCCTACAGGAACTGGAAAAAAAAAAGTAAATAAAAATGTATTTAACCCCTTAATGACAGCCAATACGTCTTTTAACTGACCTGAGATATAAGAGAATAGCCTCCCCATACGGCCGGGGTCACACTAGACCGTAATACGGACGAGTGCTATGCGATAAAAAATCGCATAGCACTCGGCCCAATGTTAATCTATGGTGCAGCTCCCATCATCCGATATTTTCTCCACCGTATTTGGGATCCGAGGGAACTCGCAGCAGGCTGCGATTGTCAGCGTATCTCGGCCGAGACTCGCCAATGCAAGTCTATGGGTGCGAGAAAAAATCGGATTACACACGGACCATGCGTGTGCATTGCGAGAAATACGCAGCGGTGTTCTATAGAAAAGCCGGTAATTCAATTGCCGGCTTTGCATCTCTCCTTCACAAACCCGACAGGATATGAGACATGGTTTTCATACAGTAAACCATCTCATATCCCCCTTTTTGTTGCATATTCCACACTACTAATGTTAGTAGTGTGTATGTGCAAAATTTCAGCGCTGTAGCTGCTAAAATAAAGGGTTAAATGGCGGAAAAAATTGGCGTGGGCTCCCGCGCAATTTTCTCCGCCAGAATGGTAAAGCCAGTGACTGAGGGCAGATATTAATAGCCAGGAGAGGGTCCATGGTTATTGGCCCCCCGTGGCTAAAAACATCTGCCCCCAGCCACCCCATAAAAGGCACATCTGGAAGATGCGCCTATTCTGGCACTTGGCCACTCTCTTCCCACTCCCTGTAGCGGTGGGATATGGGGTAATGAAGGGTTAATGTCACCTTGCTATTGTAAGGTGACATTAAGCCAGATTAATAATGGAGAGGCGTCAATTATGACACCTATCCATTATTAATCCAATTGTATGAAAGGGTTAAAAAACACACACACACATGATTTAAAAGTATTTTAATGAAATAAACACATAGGTTGTTTTAATAATTTATTGCTCTCTCAATCCATCCGGAACACCCTCGCTTGGCAAAATAATAAACGCACAAGATACATACCTTCTGATGTCCTATCACGTCCAACGAGGTAATCCATCTGAAGGGGTTAACTAATATTACAGGCATGAGCTGCGATAAACCACTCGCTCGTGCCTGTAATCCCCGGGTGCTGAAAGGAAAGCAGTGATCTATACTTACATTGAGTCGCGGTGATGCGCCCCTGCTGGATGTTCTCATGAACTGCAGCCTGGGAACTTTTTCCCACGCTCCAGGTCATATGAGGACATCCACCAGGGGGCGCATCACCGCGACTGTAGGAAATGTAGGTCAATGACCTAAATTTCATTCATTCGCCGGGGATTACAGGCACGAGCACAGCTGCATTTGCAGGGCTCCTGCCTGTAAAATAATTAACCCCTTCAGATCATGGATTACCTCGTGGGATGTGACGGTTCAGCTGAGGGTATGTATCTTGTGCGTTTATTATTTTTCCAAGCGAGGGTGTTGCTGATGGATTGAGAGAGGAATAAAATACTGAAACAACCGCTGTGTTTATTTCATTAAAATAATTTTTAATAATGTGTGTGTGTGTTTTTTAACCCTTTCATACAATTGGATTAATAATGGATAGGTGACATAATTGACGCCTCTCCATTATTAATCTGGCTTAATGTCACCTTACAATAGCAAGGTGACATTAACCCTTCATTACCCCATATCCCACCGCTACACGGGAGTGGGAAGAGAGTGGCCAAGTGCCAGAATAGGCGCATCTTCCAGATGTGCCTTTTCTGGGGTGGCTGGGGGCAGATGTTTTTAGCCACGGGGGGCCAATAACCATGGACCCTCTCCTGGCTATTAATATCTGCCCTCAGTCACTGGCTTTACCACTCTGGCGGAGAAAATTGCGCGGGAGCCCACGCCAATTTTTTCCGACATTTAACCCTTTATTTTAGCAGCTACAGCGCTGAAATTTTGCACATACACACTACTAACATTAGTAGTGTGGAATATGCAAAAAAAAGGGGGATATGAGATGGTTTACTGTATGTAAACCATGTCTCATATCCTGTCGGGTTTGTGCAGGAGAAATTAGAAGCCGGCAATTTAATTACCGGCTTTTCACAGATATCGCGCTGAATGAAATATAAATACAGAATATATATATATGTGTCTCAATGACATATATATTTATATATATATATATATATATATATATATATATATACTGTATATATGTTTTCCCGAACATTTGAGCACATAAATCCATTAGATGTCGGTTTTGCAAGCTTGCGAGAAAATCTCGGCATACGGATGCCATACGGATGTCACACGGATGTCACACGGATCATTTGATGCGAGGAAATCGCATCCTCGCACTGCACACGGATCACTGTTTTTGAAACATTTGTGCGATTCTCGGTCGTGAAAAACGGACCGTTTTTTTATATGTTAAGTGTGTCCCCGGCCTACAGGTGATAATCCAGCAGCTGTCGGCTGTCCACTATAGCTGACAACTTGCTGTATCAGCCACGATCAGTGTTTGCACCGTCCAAATCTGTTTAACCCCTTAGATGCTGCTGTCAAAAGTGACTACATCATTATAAATGGTTAACAGAGTGTGGGGGCGTCCTCTTTATCCCAATTGGTGCCCTCAGATCATGATTTTGTGGTCCTGATGTTTGCCATGGCAATTCATGACCAAATTGCGGCCTTAGAGTCTGACGGCTATAGTAATCTGTTCAGAAGTGAGGCATTTAGGTGGTAAAAATAATGCCACTTTGCATTAATTCGTGAAAAGCACATGAAGGGTTAATAAACTACCTGACTGCAGTTTTCAGTATGTCAGGGGGTGCTGTATCTAAAATGGTATCACTTTTGGGGGTTTCCCAATATATGGGACCCCTAAAGTCACTTCAAACATGGATAAGTCCGTAAAAAATAAATTTAGTAAATTTCCTTGAAAAAATGAAAAATTACTGCTACATTTTTAAACCTCCTAAAATGCTAACAAAATAAAATAACATTTTAAAAATGGTGCCGATGCAAAGCAAACATGAGAGAAATGTTATTTATTAATGGTTTGCTGTGGTATGACTATCTGGATTAAAGGGAAAAACATTCAAAGTTTGAAAATTGCTAATTTTTTAACATTTTTCTCAATTTTCTGATATTTTTTATAAATAAACACAAAACATATCAACCTAATTTTACCATTATCATAAAGTATAATGTGTCATGAAAAAACAATCTCAAAATCACTGGGATTTGTTGAAGCGTTCCAGAGTTATTACCACATAAATTGACACTGGTCAGATTTCAAAAATTTGGCTCCGTCACTAAGGGGTTAAAAATATATAGATAGATAGTGATAAATAAAAATATATAGATAGATAGTGATAAATAAAAATATAAAATGAATTTTCCCTTAGGGTAAATAGCGTAAAATAATCAAAGAAAAGGTGACACACCAGAATTTCATTTTTCATAGCCTCTCTCACCCCAAAAATGCAATTAAAAGCAAAACAGTATAGAAGTGCAGACCCCCAAAATTGTATCAATAAAATAACGAGGCCGTGCACAGCTCCGAATGAAAAATAAAAAAGTTAATTTTTGGAAAAAGGGGAGGAACAAACTAGAACTAGTAATAGGGTTAGTATCTTATCTTCAGTCCCAGGCTGTCAGGGGCTTTTCCCTGCGCTGGGCCTCACCGCCCATCACCGCTCCTCCCCTCTAAGGGCTTGTTCATAAATCTCATTTTTTATGCTTTTTTTACGCACATTTATTCATGTAAAAAAATGACATTTTACAGAAACGGCACAAGGAATACAATTTCTAAAGTCTCATTCACATGGTGCATATTTTTCCTTAAATTTTTTTCTTGTCATTCATTTGTTTTTTTAAAAACGCAGCTTGTCAATTAATTCAGGGTTTTACGAGTTTTTCTCTATCGAAATAATAATGGGGGAAAAATGCACAAAATTTCCGTTGAGGTTTACTGGCGTTTTTCATGCAGAAAAAAAATGCATAAAAACTGCTACGTGTGAACGTGCCCCACAACACCTCTGCCCCTCTCTCATCCTCTTCTCTTCTTTTTGCTTTCTTTCTCTGTCCCTTTCTCCTGTGTTCCTCTCTTCTGGCTCCCCCTCTCTCTCTTCAATGTCTCCCTCCCTTTCTCCTTTGTCTCTTCCTTCCTCCCTGTCTCTCTTTCTCCTCAGTGTCTCTTTCTCTCCCTCCCTCCGTCCCCTCTCCTTTTCTCCCCAGTCTCTCTCCCTCTTCTTCCTTCCCTCTCCCCTCGGTCTCTCTCCCCAGTCTCTCTCCCCCTTTTCTCCTCAGTCCCTCTCTCTTTCTCCTCCCTCCCTCTAGTCTGCTCTCTCTCCCTCAGTCTCTCCTTTTCTCCCCATTCTCTCTCCCTCTTCTTCCCTTCCTCTCTCCTCAGTCTCTCCCGCTCTGTCTCCCTCCTCTCTCCTTTTCTCATCTCTCTCCCCAGTCTCTATTTCTCCTCAGTCTCTCTCTTTCTCCTCCCTATCTCCTTTTCTCCTCAGGCCAGCGTCACACTGGCGTTTTAATCGGCCGAGTGGAATGCGATAAAAAATCGCATTGCACTCAGACCAATGTTAAGTTATGGGGCAGCTCCCACCAGCCGACTTTTTGTCGGCCATTTTCCTTGGTCCGAGACAATCGCAGCATGCTGAGATTGTCTCGGACCGAGGAAAACTCTCGGCTCACTCGCACCCATATGAGCCTGTGGGTGCGAGTGAGACAGCTCTCATCACTCGGATAGCATCCAAGTGCTGTGCGTTATAAGCAGGGGTGGATTAAGGGTAGCCAGGGCCCCGGGCTGTTCAGACACTGTGGGCCCCGCCGGTCATGTGACGGGGATCATGTGACACCTGAACCAGATTATTCCAGAAAAATGGCCGGGCCCTACTCTACTGTAACCTATTAAATATTTGTTAAATATGCAATACAATTTAGGTATATTTTAGTTTCAATATGTTTATTTGAAATTTTTCAACACAACATAACCAAATGTAGATGCTCCTCCAAACATAAGAGAGAGCCAACACTCATCAATTACAAAATCTGCAAAGAGGAGGAGCCAATTTAACATCGGGTAAAACATATATAAAAACTTAAAATAACAATACAAAATGAGAAAGGTACAGGACAAAACAGACAAGGGGAAAAGACAAGGGGACCATGAGCTTCCTTACTGTAAACATCACTACAAAAGGTATAGAGAGGAACCGAGTGATATAGACCTAGACTCAAACACATTCATGTATCAGGCGGACAGAATATCAGGAGCTGTATGAATGATATACATTGAAAAGTGCTTCCAGGTCTAGAGGGTAAAAATAAACGGATTGACAAGATTAATTTCCATCCCAGTGTTTATAATTATTTACGGAGAAAGCGAGAGGGCCTGAGCTAGGAGAGCGCCCGAGCTAAGATCCATCCAACCATTTCTGGTGGCCTGGATTCGCTCACACAATAAGATCTCATCCATTCTATCCCTGACCAAAGATATAGACAATGAAGGGGTTCTCCACTTGGCAGCAATATGAATTTTGGTCGCCATACATAAAGTGGTCACTAATTTCTGTAAGCATTTTGAAAACCCAGGGTGTTTCTTGCCCAACAAAAAAACGGTGGGATCCAACGGGATGATTTTACCATATATTTGTTCAATAATTAGCTTAACTTCCCTCCATAGAGCTTCAACTACCGGACATCTCCACCAAATGTGTAGAAGGTCTCCCGGGACCGCACAACCCCTAAAGCAACCCTCAGAGATATGTGGAAACATGGCATGAAGTTTTGTTGGAACATGATATGTTCGATGTAGAACTTTAAGTGATGTCTCGGTCAAAGATGTCTGATGACTCCCTTTTGATAACGTGTCACAACAAGTGTGCCAAGTCTCTATGGGCATAGTGAGTCCCAGATCCTTCTCCCACTGTAGCATATATTTTAACTTTCCTTCTACGTGTGGTTTGTTTAACAAAGAGTATAGGAGGGATATTATTCCAGTACCCAAAGGATCATCAATGCACCTCTGTTCAAAATTGGTTGGGCTGAATGGGATCCCATAAGGTGAATGCCGTCTGGCGAAATGGAGGACCTGGTTTATACGTAGGGCTTCCTTGGGTGGTGGCTCGTATCGCTGGACAAATTCTTGTCTGGTGAGTAATAAATTGAATGGAGAGCAAAGATGTTTCAGCGTGGAAATTCCCCTTAGGACCCACCAGGTAAAATGTGCTATCTCCAATCCCGGAGTGAACATAGGGTTATGAAATAGGGGAGTGAGGGGGGACATTTTGGACTGTAGGCCGCATTTGAATCTCACCTTTCTCCATAAGATGAGGGAGAGAGCTGAAAAGGGAGCTATAGTGAAAATATTTTGCGGGAGTTTCTCAGTGGACCACAAAAGACCTCGAAGCGAGTACGGCCGTAGAAAAAAAGATTCTAAACGGACCCACCTGGGACCATGACTATTAGAATTAATTTTGGCCATTTGGGCTATTTGAGCAGACTTAAAGTATAGCTTAAAATTGGGCAGCGATAGGCCACCTATCTTCCTATGCAAGAACATGACGTTTTGCTTGATACGGGGTCTCTTTCCATTCCAGATAAACTTAGAGATAGTTGACTGGATATCACGAAGGCATTTTGTAGGTACCATTATGGGAAGGGACCTGAATAGATAGAGAAATCTCGGGAGACAGACCATCTTAATTGTATGTAGACGGCCCAACCAAGATAATGCCATGCGTGACCACCTGACAACATCTGCATCTGGGAGTAACCAGAATCAAAATATTTTGGAGCGGAGGTAGTAGAAAAGTGCATTTCTTGTAAACACAAAATATCAGGTTTGTGTTTATGATAGTCTAAAAATGCCTTCTTCCGTTTTGTGGGTGAATTCAGCCCTCTCACATTGTGAGAAATTACCTTACACATAGTTGACAAATAGTATCGCTATAGACCAGTAGACCCAGAAGAGGGGGGGAGTAAGGAGAGGGGGGGGTAGAGGGGGAGAGTAAATAGTAATTCAGGCTCATCATAATAAACATGGAACCGAAAGGATGCTCTAATATAGTGGAACAGTGAGACAATCTCAATTTAGTAAGTGCAGCACTAGGCTACAAAATGGCAAAAAAGACTATATCATAGCGCCAAAAGGCTTAAAAGAGACAGTCAGGTAATACGCGAACGTTGGCTCCTAGTTCTAGGAGCAGTCTGCCATTCTTTGATCGGTCGAGGTTTTCTTTGAGGTTGTGGAGGAAGGGTATCAAGGAAGGATATTCCAGCTTGCTCGAGGGCCTTTTTTCCTTCTTCAAGCGAACGACATATGTGTAGTTCATTGCCATGGGTGAAAGATAGAGAAAAAGGAAAGCCCCATCGATATCTGATTTGAGCCGATTGCAGGGCTAAAGTAACTGGTCTTAGAGCTCTCCTGCGGAAAAGCGTGGCCGGTGAAATGTCTGAAAAGAGGCGTACGGCATCAGGAAGACCAGGCAAAGTGGAGAGTGATCTTGCAGCATTCAGAACGAGGTCTCTGGACTCCTCGTATTGCATTTTAAGGACCACATCTCTAGGAATAGCTGGAGACCGTGGCTTACCTAGAGCTCTATGAACCCTGGTAACGTGTAGTAAAGAAGGGTCCGTATCCGGCAGTAATGCCGTAAACAGCGTGGCAATTGTCTCCTTTAGATTTATAAAAGATTCCGGTAGTCCCCGTACTCTGATATTTCCCCTGCGGGACCTGTTTTCCAGATCCTCGTTCCTCAGCTCCAGCTCAGTGATGCGGTCCGCATGGTGTTTCAGGGTCTCCTGATCCTCCTCCAGGGCCTCAGCCGTGACCTCCATCTTGTCCTCCAGGCTTACTGTGCGCTGGGTTATATCTTGTAGTTGGGAGGATATGGCTTGCATAGCGGTGGTGAGCTCGGTACGGAAGGTGTCCTGGAGGGTTTTTATAAGCGTTGCGGTGGAGACCACCGCTTCATCCCCGTTGGTAAGATCGTCATCACCCGCTCCCACACTGATCTGCGGGGACGGGGCAGGAGTGGAGACAGGTGCGGCGGCCATTTTGCTCGCACCGCTGCCCGCCAGGAGCTCGGAAATCGGGCGACTCACCGGCTGTCCAGCACCTCCTTTTTTGGGCATTATAGTCCTCGGGAGTCCCAGGTACAAGGGGGCCTCGACCGCTGTAAAATACCTCCGGTTTTAGTGCTTGGTGAGGGTATATATGGACAACGGGCTGCGGAGCTCAGCAGAGCACATCCAGCCCCATCAAAGCCCGCGCATGCGCCCCTCAATTTAGGTATATTTTGATTTATTTTTCAATTTTTAAAATGACCAATATCACATACAAGGAACAAATACCACCGCACCATGACCAGACCACAAATTACAACCACAGTGATCGAACAATATCACATACAAGGAACAAATACCACCGCACCATGTCAAGACCACATATTACCACCACTTGGTGACCAAATAGCACATACAAGGGACAAATACCACAACACCATTTCCAGACCACATATTACCACCACATAGTGACTGAATACTACAATACTGATCAGTAATAAAAAAAAACCACAATACTATCACCATAAGTGCCAGTATTCACAGGAGATCTGTACTTAGTATGCAGTGTCTGTGTAGAGGTAATACAGAGATCACTGGTGGTATTATACACAGGAGCTCTGTATATAATATATAGGTAATACAGTGATCACTGGTGACATTATACACAGGAGCTCTGTATATAATGTATAGGTAATACAGTGATCACTGGTGACATTATATACAGGAGCTCTGTATATAGTATACAGTGTATAGTGTCAGTGTATAGGTAACACTGACTCACCAGTGACGTCTCTAGGTGAAGTCCTTCATCTTTCATCCAGCACAGACCGCCATCACTTCTTCCAGCCAGGGCTCATCTCTGCAGGAAATAACACAGTTATCTCGAGCTCCGCTTGCAGAACACATTACTTAATTTTTCACAACTTCTACATTACACCACATGAAGAAAAAAAGGCGATATAGTGTCACTCTACACAGTAACAGGACCGCCCCCCCATTTAAAACAGTATACTCAAAAAATAAAATAAATACATCACTGCAGTAATAATATCCCTTAATTAGCCCCTATGGTAATAATATTCCCAATCCTGGCCCCGTGTATCTCATTCCTGGCTCCTGCAATATGTTCTCGCATCCTGCCCTCATGAGTATCCATTCTGCCCCATATGAATTCCCCATCCTGCCCCATCTGTCTCCATCCTGCCCCATGTCTTTCATTCTGCCCCGTGTCTCCAATCATGCCCCGTATCTACATTCTGCCCATGCCTCCAGTCCCGCCCCTAGTGTGTCCAGCAATCTGCCCCAGTGTGTCCAGCATATTACCCCCAGTGTGTCCAGCAATCTGCCCCAGTATGTCCAGCATATTGCCCCAGTGTGTCCAGCATTGCCCCCAGTGTGTTCAACAATCTGCCCCAGTATGTCCAGCATATTGCCCCAGAGTGTCCAGCATTGCCCCCAGACAGTGTGTCCAGCAATCTGCCCCAGTGTGTCCAGCATATTACCCCCAGTGTGTCCAGCATATTACCCCCAGGTTGTCCTGCAATCTGCCCCAGTGTGTCCAGCATATTACCCCCAGTGTGTCCAGCAATCTGCCCCAGTATGTTCAGCATATTGCCCCAGTGTGTCCAGCATTGCCCCCAGTGTGTCCAGCAATCTGCCCCAGTATGTCTAGCATATTGCCCCCAGTGTGTCCAGCATATTGCCCCCAGACAGTGTCCAGCAATCTGCCCCAGTGTGTCCAGCATATTACCCCCAGTGTGTCCAGCATATTACCCCCAGTGTGTCCAGCAATCTACCCCAGTATGTCCAGCATTGCCCCCAGTGTGTCCAGCAATCTGCCCCAGTATGTCCAGCATATTGCCCCAGTGTCCAGCATTGCCCCCAGTGTGTTCAACAATCTGCCCCAGTATGTCCAGCATATTGTCCCAGAATGTCCAGCATTGCCCCCAGACAGTGTGTCCAGCAATCTGCCCCAGTGTGTCCAGCATTGCCCCCAGTGTGTCCAGCAATCTGCCCCACTGTGTCCAGAATTGCCCCAGTGTGTCCAGCAATCATCTGCCCCAGTGTGTCCTCCAGCATTGCCCCCAGTGTGTCCAGCAATCTACCCCAGTGTCTCCAGCATTGCCCCAGTGTCTCCAGCTATCATCTGCCCCAGTGTGTCCAGCATATTACCCCCAGTGTGTCCAACAATCTGCCCCAGTATGTCCAGCTTATTGCCCCAGAGTGTCCAGCATTGCCCCCAGACAGTGTGTCCAGCAATCTGCCCCAGTGTGTCCAGCATATTACCCCCAGTGTGTCCAGCATATTACCCCCAGTGGGTCCAGCAATCTGCCCCAGTATGTCCAGCATTGCCCCCAGACAGTGTGTCCAGCAATCTGCCCCAGTATGTCCAGCATATTGCCCCAGTGTGTCCAGCATTGCCCCCAGTGTGTTCAACAATCTGCCCCAGTATGTCCAGCATATTGCCCCAGAGTGTCCAGCATTGCCCCCAGACAGTGTGTCCAGCAATCTGCCCCAGTGTGTCCAGCATATTACCCCCAGTGTGTCCAGCATATTACCCCCAGTGGGTCCAGCAATCTGCCCCAGTATGTCCAGCATTGCCCCCAGACAGTGTGTCCAGCAATCTTCCCCAGTATGTCCAGCATATTGCCCCAGTGTGTCCAGCATTGCCCCCAGTGTGTTCAACAATCTGCCCCAGTATGTCCAGCATATTGCCCCAGAGTGTCCAGCATTGCCCCCAGACAGTGTGTCCAGCAATCTACCCCAGTGTGTCCAGCATTGCCCCCAGTGTGTCCAGCAATCTGCCCGTGTCCAGCATATTACCACCAGTGTGTCCAGCAATCTGCCCCAGTATGTCCAGCATTGCCCCCAGTGTGTCCAGCGATCTGCCCCAGTGTCTCCAGCATTGCCCCAGTGTCTCCAGCATTGCCCCAGTGTGTCCAGCAATCATCTGCCCCAGTGTGTCCTCCAGCATTGCCCCCAGTGTGTCCAGCAATCTGCCCCAGTGTCTCTAGCATTGCCCCAGTGTCTCCAGCTATCATCTGCCCCAGTGTGTCCAGCATATTACCCCCAGTGTGTCCAGCAATCTGCCCCAGTATGTCCAGCATATTGCCCCAGTGTGTCCAACAATCTGCCCCAGTATGTCCAGCTTATTGCCCCAGAGTGTCCAGCATTGCCCCCAGACAGTGTGTCCAGCAATCTGCCCCAGTGTGTCCAGCATATTACCCCCAGTGTGTCCAGCAATCTGCCCCAGTATGTCCAGCATTGCCCCCAGTGTGTCCAGCAATCTGCCCCAGTATCTCCAGCATATTGTCCCAGTGTCCAGCATTGCCCCCAGACAGTGTGTTCAACAATCTGCCCCAGTATGTCCAGCATATTGCCCCAGAGTGTCCAGCATTGCCCCCAGACAGTGTGTCCAGCAATCTGCTCCAGTGTGTCCAGCATTGCCCCCAGTGTGTCCAGCAATCTGCCCCACTGTGTCCAGCATATTACCACCAGTGTGTCCAGCATATTACCACCAGTGTGTCCAGCAATCTGCCCCAGTATGTCCAGCATTGCCCCAGTGTGTCCAGCTATCATCTGCCCCAGTGTGTCCTCCGGCTCCAGCATATTGCCCCCAGTCAGACAGTGTCACTGACTGTCCAGCATTCTGGCCCGCCCGGATTGCCGTTAGGTTATCAAAAAAAAAAAAAAAGAAAAAAACAAACCGAGTTCTCCTCACCTGACTAGCGCTCCAGGCGGCGAGCTGCCTCCAGCAGCGTGGACTCGCCAGCGACTGACAATGATGTCAGATGCCGGCGATGTGTGCGCTGCGCCTGCGGCCGACTTCAGCTGCCAGCCTCCAATTGGCTGGTGGCTGTTGTTAACTATTGACGTGCGGGCGCGCGCCTGCACGTCAATAGGAAACCGCCGCAGCTCCGGTAGGGGCCCAGTGAGCAGATAAGACGGGGCCCGATGCGGGCCCCATCTCTCTGCCCACCGGGCCCATAAATGATACGCCAGTCTGACAGGGGCACATGCAGTAATGCCCTGATGGCAGCGGGCAATCTGTGCGGTAGCCCAGATTGACCCTCTTATAATCCGCCCCTGGATAAGCGGACCCCAGTAATGGAGATGGAGAAATTCATTTCTCCGCCTCCTCCGCAGCTGTGCTCTGATCCTCCCTGTGCGAGAGAATCGGAGCACAGACGCATGATACTCTGCTCCTGCTCTGCTGCGAGCAGGAGCAGAGGCTAATTAGCATATCGCATCCGATGCTCTCGCATAGGATGCAATATGCCAGTGTGACGCCGGCCTAAAGGTACCTTCACACTAAGCGACTTTGCAGTGAGAACGACGATGATCCGTGACGTTGCAGCATCCTGGATAGCGATCTCGTTGTGTTTGACACGCAGCAGCGATCTGGATCCCGCTGTGATATCGCTGGTCGGAGCTAGAAGTCCAGAACTTTATTTCGTCGCTGATCACCCGCTGTCCATCGCTGGATCGGTGTGTGTGACACCGATCCAGCGATGTGTTCACTTGTAACCAGGGTAAATATCGGGTTACTAAGCGCAGGGCCGCGCTTAGTAACCCGATATTACCCTGGTTACCATTGTAAAAGTTAAAAAAAAAACAAAAACAGTACTCACATTCTGATGTCTGTCACGTCCCCCGCCGGCGTCCACAGGGTTACGCGCTGCTGCTCAGAGCTTCCTGCACTGACTGTGTCAGCGCCGGCCATAAAGCAGAGCACAGCGGTGACGTCACTGCTGTGCTCTGCTTTACTGCCGGCGCTGACACAGTCAGTGCAGGAAGCTCTGAGCAGCAGCGCGTAACCCTGTGGACGCCGGCGGGGGACGTGACAGACATCAGAATGTGAGTATGTAGTGTTTTTTTTTTTTTTACTTTTACAATGGTAACCAGGGTAAATATCGGGTTACTAAGCGCGGCCCTGCACTTAGTAACCCGAAGTTTACCCTGGTTACCCGGGTGCTGCAGGGGGACTTCGGCATCGTTGAAGACAGTTTCAACGATGCCGAAGTCGTTCCCCTGATCGTTGGTCGCTGGAGAGAGCTGTCTGTGTGAGGCCGCCGTCACACATGCGAGTTTTACGGACGTAAGAGCGCAGAAACTACGTGCGTAAAACTCGCATAACACACGGCACAATGCTTCTCAATGGGTCTCGTCCTATCAGCCGTATATTACAGATCCGTAATATACGGCTTTCTACGGCCGTACAAAATCGCAGCATGCTGCGTTTGTCAGCGTATTGCGCAAATAATACGCCAATGAAAGTCTATGGGGGCGAGAAAAATACGGATTCCACACGGACCAGCAGTGTGACTTGCGAGAAATACGCAGCGGTGTTAGTGAAAAGTCGGTAATTCAATTGCCGGCTTTTCATTTCTCCTGCCTAAACCCGACAGGATATGAGACATGGTTTACATACAGTAAACCATCTCATATCCCCTTTTTTTTGCATATTCCACACTACTAATGTTAGTAGTGTGTGTATGCAAAATTTGGGCGCTGTAGCTGCTAAAATAAAGGGTTAAATGGCGGAAAAAATTGGCGTGGGCTCCCGCGCAATTTTCTCCGCCAGAGTGGTAAAGCCAGTGACTGAGGGCAGATATTAATAGCCCAGAGAGGGACCATGGTTATTGCCCCCCCCCCGTGGCTAAAAACATCTGCCCCCAGCCACCCCAGAAAAGGCACATCTGGAAGATGCGCCTATTCTGGCACTTGGCCACTCTCTTCCCACTCCCTGTAGCGGTGGGATATGGGGTAATGAAGGGTTAATGCCACCTTGCTATTGTAAGGTGACATTAAGCCAGATTAATAATGGAGAGGCGTCAATTATGACACCTATCCATTAATAATCCATTTGTCTGAAAGGGTTAAAAAACACACACACACATGATTAAAAAGTATTTTAATGAAAGAAACAAACAGGTTGTTTTAATCATTTATTGCTCTCTCAATCCATCAGCAACACCCTCGCTTGGCAAAATAATAAACACACAATATACATACCTTCTGATGTCCTATCACTTCCCACGAGGTAATCCATCTGAAGGGGTTAACTAATCTTACAGGCATGAGCTGCGCTAAAGCACTCGCTCGTGCCTGTAATCCCCGGGTGCTGAAAGGAAAGCAGAGTGATCTATACTTACATTCAGTCGCGGTGATGCGCCCCTGCTGGATGTTCTCATGAACTGCAGCCTGGGAACTTTTTCCCACGCTCCAGGTCATATGAGGACATCCACCAGGGGGCGCATCACCGAAGGAAATGTAGGTCAATGACCTACATTTCCTTCATTCGCTGGGGAATTACAAGCACCAGCACAGCTGCCTTTGCAGGGCTCCTGCTTGTAAATTATTTTTACCCCTTCAGATGGATTACCTCGTGGGACGTGACGGTTCAGCTGAGGGTATGTATCTTGTGCGTTTATTATTTTGCCAAGCGAGGGTCTGCAAATGGATTGAGAGAGCAATAAAATATTAAAACAACCGCTGTGTTTATTTCATTAAAATACTTTTAAATCATGTGTGTGTGTGTGTGTTTTTTAACCCTTTCAAACAATTGGATTAATAATGGATAGGTGTCATAATTGAATATGCAAAAAAAAAGGGGATATGAGATGGTTTACTGTATGTAAACCATGTCTCATATCCTGTCGGGTTTGGGAAGGAGAAATGAGAAGCCGGCAATTTAATTACCGGCTTGTCACAGATATCGCGCTGAAGTAAATATAAATACAGAATATATATATATGTGTCTCAATGACATATATATATATATATATACTGCATATATGTTTTCCCGAACATTTGAGCACATAAATCCATTAGATGTCGGTTTTGCAAGCCTGCGAGAAAATATCGCAGTACGGATGCCATACGGATTACATACGGAGGATGCCATGCGCAAAATACGCTGACACACCCTGCCTACGGATCACTATTTTGGGAACATTTCTCCGTATTACGGCCGTAAAATACAGACCGTATTGTCTTACGCCAAGTGTGACGCCGGCCTGACAGCTCCCCAGCGACCACACAACGACTTACCAACGATCACGGCCAGCTCGTATCGCTGGTCGTGATCGTTGGGAAGTCGTTTAGTGTAACGGTACCTTAAGTCTTTCTTTCTCCTTCCTCTCTCTAGTCTCTTTCTCCCTCCTTCTCTCCTCAGTCTCCCTTACTGTCTCCCTCTCTCCTCAGTCAATTCAATTCAATTCAATTGAGCTTTATTGGCAGGACTAAGTACATGTTAGCATTGCCAAAGCATATGGTAAAAATAGGGGGGTGGGGGAGGGAGGCAAATAGAGGTCCAGGATATATCAGGCTCCTTTTAGAGGATAGGGGATATTTCCAGGGTGGGGTATAGGAGTCTTTCTCTTTCTCCTCCCTCTCTCTAGTCTCCTCTCTCTCCCCTCAGTCTCTCCCTCTCTGTCCCCCTTCCTTTCTCCTTTGTCTCTTCTTTCCTCTGTGTCTTTCTCCTCAGTGTTTCTTTCTCTCCCTCCATCCTCTTCTCTCCTTTCTCCCGTCTCTCCTTTGCCTCTCTTTATCCTCCCTCTCTTTAGTCTCTCTCCTTAATCTCTTTCTCCTCTGTCTCCCTCTTTCTCTCTCCAGTCTCTTTCTCCTCCCTCTCTCCCCTTTTTCCCTTCAGTCTCTCTCCCTCTTTCTCCTCCCTCTGTTTAGTCTCCCTACCTCTCCTTTTCTCCCCAGTCTCTCTCTTTCTCCTCCCTCTTCAGGGCCATAACTGCCACCAGGGCACTGCCCCGGGGCCCCAACCACCCAAGGGGCCCCAAACTGATGGTCAAAAATTGTATTTTAATACTTTAATTTCTCATAAAATACCCAGCTCCTATATTCCTGTCAGACAATGTCACCCGGAGGACAGGAGAGACATTCCAGGAGCTCTGCCAGCTGTCAATGAATGGAAACCTGTACTGGCCTGGAGAGTCTCATAGCACTAGATTTTTAACAATACGTTAGTCTGGAGATCACAGAGCTGGCCAGGCAGGCACAGTGCACACTGACTGCATACAACAATGTACAACCCCGAAGTTTATAGTTACGGCACTGTCCCTCTCTCTCCCACTCTTTAGGCTCTCTCTCCTCTTCTCCTCCCTCTCTCTCCCGCCTCCTTCCTTCCATCTGGAATGTGTCAGTCGCGACCTTTGTACGTTATTTTTCTCTTCTCCGTTCTCTCCGCGTATCTCCTGTCCCCTCCACCAATCAGCGCTCACTACTCCCAGCGCGCTCACCCAATCAGCGCGTCATCCTGCAGTAGTGGGCGGGGCGCCCTTGCTCGGTATTTATGTGCGCAGCCTCCGCTCGGCGCCTGCAGTCAGTGCGCGGGGCAACATGGCGGATCAGCGGGAGAAGAGCGCGGACCAGATGAAGCTGTGGAAGGAGAACCGGGGCAGCCAGGTATCCGGCCTCACCGCCACTAGTGACGCGCCCTGCGGGTATTATCCGGCGTCCCCTGCGCTGTATGTGCACTGCTCTGTGTACACTGCTGTATGTGCACTGCTGTGACGTACGTGTCAGGGGTTACAGCTTGTGCTATAGCTCTAGAAATCTCCAGCTGCTGCAAAACGACAAGTCCCAGCATGCTCTGCAGTTGTGTAACAGCAGGACTCTGAGGCCTGCAGTATGATGATCAGGCTCCTTTATGTCTCGGTTATTGGGGGTTTCTAGATCTCTGCTTGCTGGCAGTGAATGTGACCCTTCTCCCTTGCACCTGGAAGTGTAACAGCTTCATGTGCTCACAGGCTACACTTTTTTTTTTTTTTTCTAGTGCGAAATATATAAATATGGTAGCTCAATGTGAGTGTCCAGAATATTCAGAGCTGAGGTTTTGCTACAGTTGCATCTCATTTACATAAGTGAGGCTGCATGGTGACCTGGCCAAAGCTCCAGCAGGCCCCTGATATAGCAGGATGGGAACACTCAGCCCAAGTCATCATCATTTGCAAAACAGAATGCAGTTTGCTTTGTGCAAAAAAAAAAAAAAAAAAAAAAAAAGCTTCTGGTTTTGTTTTTTGTTTTGTTTTTGCAACTATTTAGTACAAAATGTCTTCTGTTTCGCTACATTGTGCAAAAACTCTAAGTTTTGAAAAAGTAACAATTGAGGAATTGGCAAAAAGCATCTGCAAACCACAAACCAAGAATAAGGTGCAAATGGAGAAAATAGTGAAAAAATGGACACAAAAAACAAATGGGTAAATGCAATAATGAATTCTCCATCAGTGTTAAATCTGAAAAGATATATAACTTTTTAGATTCTTGATCAACTCTTGCGAAACTACAAGTCCCAGCTTGGCTGGCCGGTCAGTGACTGTTTATGGCAGGAGTTGTAATTTTGCTACAGTTGGAGAATTTATAGGTTCTAGTCACTGGTCTGCAGATTAGAATTTTTTTTTTTTTTCCTGGTAAAATAAAGGCCTGACAACCCCCATTATAGTGAGCGGGGTCACAGATAAGTCATAATTGCAGTGTAAGGTGCAGGTGGGGCTCTGGTGATACTGAGATCAGTGACCGCGATATCGTCGATCCTCCCCATATCCACCGTGTCATCTGTGCAGCAGGTTGGACTTTGGCTGCGTTATCTGGAAAGCTTTGCTGCAGACCTGATCCTGATGTCTCCAATATTCTAACCAGTATTTCATGCACCACAAGGTTAAATTGCAGATATATTACCACGGATTTCTGCATCAAAACCTGCAGGGGGCTAAATTTGTTTTTTTTTTTTTTTTTGGGGGGGGGCGTAATCTTGCAGCAGACTTTCCTGTGCTGTAATTTAGCAGTGGCTACATTCCAATAATCGGGATGGGGGTGGTGATAATCTGCGGATCACGCTAGCATTAGGTGCTGCTGATAATTCCCGCAGACTTGGGACTGGATCGTGCTTTTTCTGGACTCTGGCCCTGTAGCGTCGTCGTTGTTGTTTTGACTTTTGTACCCTCCGCGCTGTTTGCTCTTCTCACGCAGATCGTTCTTGATTGTTTATCTTACTTTTATTGGCAGCAGGTAACGTCCTGGGGAAATCTACAAGAACTCATGCACATAGTACAGGAAATTATGAAGAGAAGCCAGACTAGAATAGTGGACCTATATTATTTTTTTTCTTTTTTTTTTTTGGGGGGGGCGAGTTGTCTGACATAGTTCAGAACTGCTTTTAGCAGTTAGGAGATCACTTTTGGAAACAGTCAGCAAGCCTGTTGCCTGTTAGAAACCTAAGATAACTACCAAGTTAACAGAAGGATAATCACTGGTAACCTCCTGACCATGCACATATACATGCACGCTCAGCTCTACCGAGCAGCCATGTGTTCTCCATAGGCAGAAGAGCAATGAGCTGATGCCTGACCCTTCTCCCAGGCGGTGACTTTTCTTCTGGGAGAACAGACACATTGAAATCAAACATTTTCAACCCTCTCCATTCCTCGCCCTATCCTGACCTCTACCGCCAGGGAAGAGGCTAGAGGACCCCTCCTAGTGTCTGTGGAACCCTTGCCCTGTGATCGTGTCATTAGTCAGTGGTTGCCGGATTACAGCCTTGCAAACATCCTTCACTCAGCTCCTCCGACACTGAAACCTCCTAGAATGCCTGGACTCTAAAGCCAAGTTTCCCCAAATATCCTGTCCTGGCGCTCCTGTCCTGCAGTCGTTCTTGCTGCTGCAGGTATCATGGTGCCAAAAAAAGGCTCCCCAGCACTTTCTGCAAATAGTGAAAGTTGCACTTGCATGCATAACATAAATGAACTTGCTCTTGTTAATTTACTCTGTGGGTTTTTTTTGCAACTTGCACATGAGCTTTCTAAGTGTCGTGCTCTTTGGTCACAGTAAAATGCAGCAGATTTTCTGCAGGCAAATGCACAGGCAAAATCATGCTGCACGGTCACAAAGTGGAAACATAGGAGGCTTAAAGGGCAGAACAGAAATGCAGTTGGGGAAGATTCACAAATATTACTGCCGGCTGTTATAAAGGAGGAGGTGCAGGCGACCTTTATCCTTTTATGTAGAGACCAGCACTGTATGTAATTCTATGCTGGCAGGGACTGGCCGGGGGATCACTGAGCGTCCCCACGACTGCGCTGGCCGGGGGATCACTGAGCGTCCCCACGACTGCGCTGGCCGGGGGATCACTGAGCATCCCCACGACTGCGCTGGCCGGGGGATCACTGAGCGTCCCCACGACTGCGCTGGCCGGGGGATCACTGAGCGTCCCCACGACTGCGCTGGCCGGGGGATCACTGAGCGTCCCCACGACTGCGCTGGCCGGGGGATCACTGAGCGTCCCCACGACTGCGCTGGCCGGGGGATCACTGAGCGTCCCCACGACTGCGCTGGCCGGGGGATCACTGAGCGTCCCCACGACTGCGCTGGCCGGGGGATCACTGAGCGTCCCCACGACTGCGCTGGCCGGGGGTCACCAAGTGACTGCACAGTCCCCAGCAACCAGTCAGGTGACTATAGATCTTGTCTCATGACTATCAGCCAGAGTCTCACTTCCATGGCTGCAGATCGGAGCCTGAGGAGTTTGTCCTGTCTGTGTGATGTTGAATAATTGATTCTTGCAGTAATTCACATCTGTGCCAGCTATTAGTTGGAGGCAGACAGTGGAATACTTAAAGGGAAGCTGTCACCTGAATTTGGCGGGACCGGTTTTGGGTCATGTGGGCGGGGTTTTCAGGTGTTTGATTCACCCTTTCCTTGCATGCTGGCCGCAATATTGGATTGAAGTTCATTCTGTCTTCCGGAGTACACGCCTGCGCAAGGCAATATTGCCTTGCACAGGCGTGTACTCTGGAGGACAGAGAATGAACGTCAATCCAATATTGTGGCCAGCATGCAGCCAGCGGGTAAGGAAAGGGAGAATCAAACACCCGAAAACCCTGCCCATATGACTCAAAACTGGTCCCGCCAAATTTAGGTGACAGGTTCCCTTTAATATACTGTGACTTTGGGAAATCTCGCTGAAGTTTCATATGCATGTGACCCTTAGTTGTAAAGAGAAGGAGATAACCCCATGACAGCCCCTCTGTTCTACAAGACCCCTGCACCACAGCCGCAGCTGTAAAGCTTTATGCACATCACATCGGAGTCTTCATTCCTGACTGTTATACCTTCGGGGCGTGCTACAGTATATGCATGTGTCATATGGGGATGCAAGCTATACCCGATTGTACGGTCGAAATAAAGGTATCAACTTATCCACCAAAGGGCAATTGTGGCATACGTGGAGCCCATGGGGGTCTGTAGGTTCATAATAAATAAATAAATAAATAAATAAATATATATATATATATATATATATATATATATATATATATCTCTATCCACCACATGTGCAACATGTACAGTAGTTATCTATGTACTCCATTGATTAGGGTATGAGGCAGAACAGATCTTAAAGGGGTTGTCAGACTTCTGAGGTGGAGGAGAGGTGCAAAATGCTCCAGCAGTCCCTAGGACCAGCTGCCAGCTCACAACTGCTGCAGCCGATCACTGGTCTCGGTCGTTACGTGCTGTAATTGCGGTGATGCCATTAAGTCTTGCGGCTGCAGAGGTCTTGTGACGTCAGCCTGTGCAAGGACTCCCAAAGCATCTGCATTGGCTCCCCAGGGGGTTGAAGGTTGTGGGTCCACAAATCAGAATTTGCAAGAATCGACACTTCAGAAAGAAGCACCAAAGACCACCCGAATCCCTCCTGTGACATGGGCACAAATCGCACGGCCAGCCTCTTGATCTCAGTGGTGACGTGTAATGCTCCACGTCTCCTGTGGGGGAGCTGCAGGGAATTTACAGCTAAGTTTCAGTGTCTGGCTTTGTCGGTGGGCTGCCCTATGTCTGTAACACGGCTGTTGTAACCTGCGCAGCAGTAAATGGAAGCTTTTGTAACACTCGGTCACAAGATCTCAGGCCTTGACTTTGGTGTAAACAGTTCAGATCAGCAATTTTACTTGGCGGCTGCAGTATCCCATGATCAGAGCTATCTCCAGATTATGCAATGCCTGGAGGTCCTGGCAGGGTGTCGTGTCTGGATTTAGGTCAGATCTTAAAAGGCCCATTTAAAAAAAAAAAAAAAAAAAATCTGCAACGCATTTCCAGTCCTCTCCACCATAGAGATTTGTGAAGTATGTGCAGTAAATGTTTTACAATTGGAGTCCCACCTATCAGAGGAATAAGGGTCCTGCTGCCCAGTGAGCGCCCATCTGACGAGGGTCTACATGTGAACCTGCTCCTATGCAAGCGTCTGTCCTCCCGCAGTGGATATAACTCCATGATTTCTGTTCTCTCAGAAACCGGATGTCCTGACGACAGGTGGGGGGAATCCGATATGTGATAAGCTGAATCTTCTGACGGTCGGACCCCGCGGGCCGCTGCTGGTCCAGGATGTGGTGTTCACCGATGAGATGGCGCACTTTGACCGGGAGAGGATCCCTGAGAGAGTGGTGCACGCCAAAGGAGCCGGTAAGAATGCGCATCTAGAAGCCGTGATGTATACATAAAATTATAGAAGTCACAGTGAGTGCCAATTTAAAAAATATATAAAATCAATAGTTAGTTTACTATGGTGTAAGTCCACCTTTTGCGGCGATCACAGCCTCATTTCTCCAAGGTATGGATTTATACAAGGTGTGAATTGTTTACAAAGGAATTTTAGCCCATTTTGCAGTTAAACACCCTTCAGTTCTTTGAGCGACGATGGCGGCGGAAATCGACGTCTAACTTGAATCTCTAAAATCGACCATAAATCCTTAATAATGTTGAGGTCTGTGGATTGTGGGGGCCAGATGAGATGCTCAACTTCATTAGAATGTTCCTCGTGCCATGCTTTAACGATTCTAGCTGTATGAATTGGTGCATTATCATCCTGAATGATGGTGTTCCCCTCCGGGAACAGTGCCTGAACCATTGGATGCACTTGGTCACCCAAAATGCCTAAATAATCTCGGCTGCTAATTCTTCCATGAAGGGATATCATTGGCCCGGTGGATCTCCACGAAATAGCACCCCAGATCATCACAGAACCTCTGCCATGTTTTACGGTTGGGAGAAGGCAGTCTGGATGGAATGCTTCTTTCGGCTGTCTCCAAACATACACTCGGTCGGAAATAGGGTAAACGATGGTTCGTCTGAGAATATCACGTTTCCACTGCTGGAGGGACCAATTCTGGAGGTTTCTACACCACTCTAAACGCTTGGAAACATTTGTCATTGAGAGCAGCGGTTTTCTAACTGCAGCTCTTCTGTGGAATCCAGATTTGTGCAGCTCCCCAACAGTTTTCGTGGAAACTGGGTTCTGTAGGTGTTCATTGAGCTCAGCAGTGATTTTCGGAGCCGTGGTCTTGCGATCCTCTCTCACAACTCGCTGTAGAGTCCGACGGTCTCGCTGTCATCTTTGACTTTTGGCCGGACCTGTGCTTTGCCGCGGACGTTTTTCCTTCTCTTTCAAACACAGTCATTACTTTGGAGACAGTACCTCTTGACACGCCAAGCATTCGGGCACTTTCTGTTACACTAGCGCCTGCCATACGAGCACCAACAATTTGGCCTCTCTGAAAATCCCAGAGGTCTGCCATTGGTATCAGGTTCTCATCAATGTTCTTACAATTATGCAAAACAGTTAATTTACATACACATATCACAACACAAATAATCAACTACAAAACATTACCATATGTCAGTTTGCATGTTTATCACATGTTCGAAGATTATGATGCCAAAATGTTAGGTGTTGCCATTATTTCGTCCAACCCATGTATGTACAGTTTTTTTTTTTTATTATTATTATTTTTTTTTTTAATTGGCGCTCACTGTGATTTCCAGAGTTCCAATCTTGCATGCCTAAGATCACTTTTGGGATTACATGATGGGGACAAGATCGATTATCTTTTTTTCATTTCCCAGGGGCATTTGGCTACTTTGAGGTGACTCACGACATCTCGAAATATTCCAAGGCCAAAGTATTTGAGCACATTGGGAAGAGGACCCCGATCGCCGTGCGCTTCTCCACTGTTGGTGAGAGTCTTATCTTGTGTCTGTATCTGGGAGGTTTTAAAGAGATTGTATTCAAGATTTTGTTTTTATTTTTTTCTTTATTTACAGCTGGAGAATCTGGCTCGTCGGACACCGTGCGGGACCCCCGTGGGTTCGCTGTGAAGTTCTACACAGAAGATGGAAACTGGGATCTGACTGGAAATAACACCCCAATTTTTTTCATCCGTGACGCCATGTTGGTGAGTTTTCTTAAAGGACGTGTTCCCCTTCCCACATGTCTACAGCTAACAGGCTTTGGTGCTGTAAGAACCATCCCTATAAGCTTCACCCTGAGATTTTCATTATTGGGGGGCAGTAGGACAGTGATGTCCATCAGCCACTTGCTGGGTAGGAGTAGTAGTACAGTACTTGCTAGACTATCAGTTTGTCCATTAATGGCTGCAATGCTCCAGTTTCGCTGTGTAAAATCCTGAGACTATAAATGTACGTGATCACAGCTTTCCTCCATTACCAGCTGGATCTGTATATTATTCATAGCTCTTCCTTTTTTTACTTGAGACAATGGTTCATTATTAAACGGCCCTGTGCAGTATTTGCCGCAGATCCCATCGACTTCAACTGGGTCTGCTGACAACCTAATGTCTGATTCTTAGTTTACCCCAGAGATGAGTGGTGCCGGGGGGTTCATGGCTGCTGATCACCCTGGTCTTGTTGAAAAGTCTTTAAGGACATGGGGATCTATGGTGAACTAGCAGAGGCTTCTGTATGTTTTTTTTGTTTTTAATATATGTATTTTTTTTTCTGCATTTAGTTCCCATCATTCATCCACTCTCAGAAGAGAAACCCCCAGACTCATATGAAAGACCCTGACATGGTGTGGGATTTCTGGGCGCTGCGTCCTGAATCTCTCCACCAGGTAGGTGACAATCATTACCAGCCTTGTTGGCACTAGAAGGATGATTGGACTTAAAAACCTTCTTAGTTTTCCCTTTTGGAAAAAGAGGGGAAAAATGGCTTCTACTCTTGCAGCCAGGGCCGGACTGGGACTAAAATTCAGCCCTGGCCTTTGAAGTTACACAGGCCCACTTGTCACATGGTGACTGTATAATATCTTTGTACACTTGTAGGTTACCAGAAGTGAGGGGAGTGTAACACGACTATATAACATATAATCACAGCTGTATCCAGTATTACAGCTCAGTCCTATTTATGGCTTTTAGTTTCAGTACCAAGAAAAGCCGCTACTTTACCTACATAACTGGATCTTGTAGTTAGTGAATGGATGAGACAACTAAAGGCTATGGAACCTCATTCTGATGCTCCATAAACTTTGCCTACAGCCACTTTTGGTTCTGCTGCGCTGCACAAGATCCGGTGACTCTGAAGAGCGTTGACATCAGTAACGTCACCGCTCTTCAGATATTCTGGGTCTTGCGCTGAGCTCGGCGACTGAAGAGCGGTATTGTTACTACCATCACCTCTCTTCAGAGTCGCTGGGTCTCGTCAGGTCTGGGCTAGTAGTGGGGGTGTCTGATAGACTCCTCTCCATTACTTACACCTGGGATTGATAGCAGCTGACATCAACCCTAAAAATTATTACACATACCAGAATTAAATGCTTTGGCGGCTGGGAAAAGCATAGTTGGGGCTATTCCCAGGCGCCGGGTGCTAACTACAGCTGTCATCATCCTTGCCTGGTCTCCCTACGAAGCACTTCTGCTGAATTTACATGCGCTGATCTCAGGCCGCTAAACGAGTGTGATTGACAATACTGAAGTCGTTCGCTTGTTTCCCGGCCTCTTTACACCAACTGAGAAAGAATGAAGGATACCGAACAATCACAGTTAGATCAATCTGTCCCCATACGGTATCATGTTATCAGCAGCACATCTACAGTTTACACCGGCGATGTGCTGCTGAGAACAAGGATTTCTGTTCCCACATAAACAATCCAATCACTCGATGAATAGGCAGCATTTTGCTTGTTTAGTATAATACGCCCCATAGTCCTCCATATATTATAAATGTGCACCTCAGTCCTCCATATAGTATAATACACTCCTCATAGTGCTCCATATAGTATAATGCACCACCATTGTCATCCATGTAGTGCAATTCACTTCCCATAGTATAATGCACCCCATAGTTCTTCATATAGTATAATATATTCCCCATAGTCCTCGATACAGTATAATGCAGCCCACATATAGTATAATGATGCCACTCCAGAGTATAATGCAGCCATCCCACAGAATATTGTAGCCACCTGAGTATAATGCAGCCCCCTCATATAGTATAATGCAGCCTCCTCATATAGTATAATGCAGCCCCTGCATATATATGGTAGCCCCCCTCATAGAGCATAATGCAGCCCCCCATAGAATATAATGTAGCCCCAATAGAATGTAATACAGCCCCCCCATAGAATATAATACAGCACCCCATAAAATGTAATACAACCCCCCATGGAATATAATGTAGCCCCCATAGAATGCAATACAGCCCCCCAATAGAATGTAATACAGCACAGCCCCCATAAAATGTAATGCAGCCCCCCCCCCCTCCCCCCCAATTGCCCCACAATCCAGTTATCCCTCACTGATGTATTAAAAAAACGACTCTCCTCACCTCTCCTGATGCCCCGCGCTGCTCCCGGCTCCGGTCTCAGAGGATGCAGTCTGCCCGGTCACACAGCAGGTATGCGATGACATGATGTCATCGCGCACCCGCAGTGTCAAAGGCAGAGCGGGGAATGATGGGAGAGGAAGCGACAGCGGACGCTCTCTCCTCCATCATTGCATTCAACTGTACCGGCGTCATAGATGCCGGTATAGTTGAGGGGGGGGGGGTGAGTCGGTGCTGACGCTGCTGATAGCAGCAGCGGCCCACTACTGGCACCGGCCCTTCTGCATACATTATGGCACATGATCTTTGCTCGGGTAATTTTAATGGACCCCTTTCAGTAATGTTCTCTTGCAAAGGTTTCTGCTCTGGACACTGTTGCAGTCGGACTTCCCTCAGTGGTGGTTTTTACCAGCCAGTCTGGCGGCATCTTGTTGGGGCTGCCCCCTATGGTTACAGATTTTCCATTGCTTCTGTTGCCCCTACTCAGGTGGTGTATGGCGGTAGGAATTATTTTGCACTGCCTCTGAGTGCACGCAGCTTTTCTCGATCCTGCCCCAGGATTATGCAGCGCTCACATTTATTGGCTTTTTATACGGCAGAGTCCGCTTATCGTTGGTTATTGCTGCTTGTAACCTCTGGTGTAGGATGGGCGGAGGCTCCTTTGGATGAATTTGTGCTTCCTTTTTAATATTCAGGATCTCCTCCAGATTTGCCCTCAGCATGTTGTAGGAGGGAACCATAAAATATACAAATGTCTGCACACCCGAGGAGCCGCCGTCTAACCGCTGCTATATATCACCTCTTAGGTCTCCTTCCTTTTCTCCGACCGCGGGATTCCTGACGGCCACCGGCACATGAACGGCTACGGCTCTCACACCTTCAAACTGGTCAACGCCAAAGATGAGCCCGTGTATTGCAAATTCCATTACAAGGTCAGTCCTGACAGTCGCTGTGCATGTAGTGTCTATTGTGTGCGGGTCTGTAGTGTAATTTGGTGCAATATTCTACCAGGATGTGTTATCTGCGGGTGGCTCATAAGGGCAGACTACTCACTAAAATGATAGGTACTGGCATCAAACATATTTTCTCCAGTCACCTTCCATGACAGCAGTATCGGAGGATGTCTCCCCGCCCTAATAGGGGACAGGAAACAAAGAGGTTAAATACCCCTCCCCTTCCTGCAACCACCAGTGTTTTTTCCTGTCCCCTATGGGGCATGAAGAGGTTCTCTGATAGTGCTGCCGTGGCCGGCGATCGGGAGCACTGTTACCTTTCTAAGCCGGGCAGTCGAGGTCGGGGGCTCCGCTCTCCTCCTTCAGACTGCTCCCATCTCCGTGACCTCCACGCGACTTGGGACCCTCTCCCGCCCTACCCGTGCCTCTTTCGGGAGGTAAAGCAGGGCGGTACGGTGCTCCAGGGTCCTCCTGCAGCTCCCCGGCTTCCTCCTTCCTCCACACCGCTGCTGGCGCGCGCGCGCACCGGAAGTGACGCGCACCCGAACTTCCGGTTTTTCCCCGGCGCCTTACACCGCAAATCCCACGCACGCCGATCAGCGTCCCTGCCCCCCCCCCCCCCCCCCCCCCCAAACGGACCCTAACGAGGAGGAGGAGCACCACCAATCTCGCTGGGAGCCTTGGTATTCTATTTATTCCTGGCTAGGGAAGCCTCCAGGTAAGACCTCCTGTCTGTGACCCTCTGTAGTCAGAACCTCTGACCATATGGACGGCGACAAACCCCTTCACTCTGCTTCTGCGGGGCCCAGCGCTCACCCCCCTGCTGTAAGTATGGGATGATGTCCCTTGCTGTCCATTTTTTAATTCAAGCGACTTAGCACGACTTTCTCTCTCTTTTAGGGAGACAAGGTCTCTGCCCCTAAGAAGGCCAGCCACAAGTTTGCTGCATGTGCATCCAAGCTTCCCTCCACATATAAAAAGTCTGCCAGACATGCACAGACGAAGTTCTGCGTGCTGAACAGCCCTCTCTTATGGACAGCATCAGAACTGTCATCAGGCAGGAAGTTCAGTCTTCCATGGCGACCTTTTCCCAGCCTCCGACACCGCAGCCTCCCCCTCCTAAGAAAAGGAAGACAGCCCCGGTAGTCTGACTCAGGAGAATTGCATACTTCTGATTCAGGGGACCTTTGGGAGAATGAGAGTTCTTCCTCTACCTCTGCTCCCAAAACAGACAACAAAAAATCTTTTTCTCCAAGGATTTGGAGGAATTAGTGTCTATGGTGAGGGGCACCATGGGGGTGGAGGAGGAGGTGGAGGGCCATTCTGTACAGGATGACATGTTCGGGGGGTTAAAGCCCAAATCTGTGAAGGGATTCCCCATACACGAAAATATTGAAAGCCTCATCCTCCACGAGTGGGGTCTACCAGAGAAAGGGTTAAACGTCCCATCAGAGTTCAAGAACAGTTTTCCCCTTGAGGGAGACTGTTCTCTTTTTGAAATGCCCAAGGTTGATGTTCAAGTGTCAAGGGTGACCAAAAAAACGGCCCTGCCCTTTGAAGATTCCTCCCAGCTGAAAGATCCCATGGATCGCAAGACTGAGTTTATTGAGGAAATCTTGGGACACTTCAACTAATCTACTGAGATCCAACGTGGCCTCAACATGTGTAGCCAGATCCTTGTTCCTCTGGCTGCGTACATTGGAGAATCACCTGGTACAGGGTACACCTAGAGAAGAGATTCTTAATTCTCTCCCTCTGCTCCAGAAGGCAACTGGATTCCTCGCGGATGCCTCCGCAGAATCAGTACGGGTTGCCGCTAAATCAGCGGTTCTCACTAATTCCGCTAGAAGAGCTTTGTGGCTTAAATCCTGGGGAGGCGATATTACCTCAAGTCTAAACTTTGCGGTATACCTTTCCAGGGTCATTATGTATTTGGGCCAGTTCTGGACGAAATCTTAGAGAAAGCTTCAGATAAGAAGGTCCTTCCGGAACAAAGGAACCCTAAAAAAGCGTTTTGTTTTTTTTGTCCCTCCCCCCCCCCCCCCCCCCCGTGACCAAACCCCCAGCAAAATTACAGGGGTAAGGGCAAATCAGGACGATGGAGTTACCCCAAGGGAGGGAAAGCCAGAAACATCCTGGTCCCCCCAACCCACTCAGACCTCTGAGAAGCAATGACTGCTCTCCGGTCGGAGGTCGACTCTCGGGGTTCCTCACCCAGTGGCAGATGATCACCACAAATCAGTGGGTCCTGCGTACCATACGGGAAGGCCTAAGACTGGAGTTCGAGAGCCCTCCTCCTCATCATCTGACTATCACTTCTCTACAATCCCCAGGACTTCGGGAATTTTTGATGCCGGATATCTTAAACCTGCTTCGAGCGGAGGTGATTTCCCATGTACCACATCGGGAAATAGGAGAAGGTCACCATTCCCACCTCTTTTTGGTGAAAAAACCCTCCGGGAAACACCGTATCATTATAAACCTGAAACCTCTAAATCAGGTAATAAAATACCGAAGATTCAAAATGGAATCGATCAGATCAGCAATCCCGCTGATCGGTCAGGACTGGGTGATGGCAACGCTGGACCTGAGGGACGCATACTATCATGTGCCGATACACCCAGACCACAGAAGATTCCTCAGGTTCGCGATTTCCCAAGACAGACGGATCAGCCATTATCAATTCAATGTCCTTCCGTTCGGAGTCTCGTCTGCTCCACGAGTCTTCTCCAAGATCATGTCAGAAGCGGTAATCTTTATTAACAGGGGTCTGTATCATTCCATACCTGGACGATTTTCTTATCACCCCATCCGCTTCACGTCTCAATCAGGATGTGACAAGGGTCCTCGACATCTTGGATCGCTCGGGTGGATCCCGAATCTGGAGAAATCAGACCTCCAGCCTTCTCCACGGAAGAAATTCCTAGGAATCCTGGATTCGGAGAAGAGAATGTCCTTTCTACCCAAGGACTGTCAGACCGATCTTGTCTGCAGGATCTCCAGGTTCAGAAATCAAAAAACCCTGACTCTAAGACTGTCAATCCTGGGTTCATTGACATCTTGCATCCAAGCAGTCTCCTGGGCCCAGGCCCATACGAGAATACTTCAATCACACATCCTGGCATACTCAAGAGGACACCAGATGGCCTTAACCAGGAAGATTCCCCTTCCCTCTCGTGTGAGATCCTCTGTCATGGTGGCTGAACTCCCAAAATCTACATCGAGGAGTCGGCTGGGATCAGATTCCTCTCAGAGTACTCACAACAGACGCAAGTCAGAGAGGTTGGGGCGCCGTGATAGAAGGCTTCCACTTCCAGGGGTTGTGGGCCCCAGATGTAAGACACAGTTCCTCAAATCTGAGGGAACTGAAAGCAGTGGAGGAGGCGCTAAGCCTCATCTGTCATCATCCAAGGTCACCATGTTCGGGTGATGTCCGACAATATGACCACCGTGGCCTATCTCCGACACCAAGGGGGCACAGGACACTCGAGCCTGAAGTTAACTGCTGGAAGGATTTTTTCCTGGGCAGAAAATCACCTTATGTCAATCTCTGCAGTACATATAAGGGGATTAGACAATTCCCCGGCGGATTATCTCAGCAGGAGGGACTTCCATCTAGGGGAGTGGTCGCTAAACCAGGATGTATTCCTAAAGGCCCCGTCTCACTAAGCGATTTACCAACGATCACGACCAGCGATACGACCTGGCCGTGATCGTTGGTAAGTCGCTGTGTGGTCGCTGGGGAGCTGTCACACAGACCGCTCTCTCCAGCGACCAACGATCAGGGGAACGACTTCGGCATCGTTGAAACTGTCTTCAACGATGCCGAAGTCCCCCTGCAGCACCCGGGTAACCAGGGTAAACATCGGGTTACTAAGCGCAGGGCCGCGCTTAGTAACCCGATGTTTACCCTGGTTACCAGCGTAAATGTAAAAAAAACAAACAGTACATACTCGCCTTTCGGTGTCCAGGTCCCTCGCCGTCTGCTTCCTGCTCTGACTGAGATCCGGCCGTACAGTGAGAGCAGAGCGCAGCGGTGACGTCACTGCTGTGCTCTCACTTCTCACTGTACGGCCGGCAGTCAGTGAGAGCAGGAAGCAGACGGCAAGGGACCTGGACACCGAAAGGCGAGTATGTACTGTTTGTTTTTTTTTTACATTTACGCTGGTAACCAGGGTAAACATCGGGTTACTAAGCGCGGCCCTGCGCTTAGTAACCCGATGTTTACCCTGGTTACCAGTGAAGACATCGCTGGATCGGTGTCACACACACCGATTCAGCGATGTCAGCGGGGCCTCAACGACCAAAAAAAGGTCCAGGCCATTCCGACACGACCAGCGATCTCGCAGCAGGGGCCTGATCGCTGGTACGTGTCACACATAGCGAGATCGCTATGGAGGTCGCTGTTGCGTCACAAAACTTGTGACTCAGCAGCGATCTCGCTATGTGAGACGGGGCCTTAACCCTAGTCAAGAGGTGGGGAACTCCCGATGTGGACCTGTTTGCCAACATTCAGAACACAAAAACAAACACCTTCTTCTCCCTGACCCCCTCAAACGAGGCACTAGGACTGGACGCTTTCTCCCACCCCTGGGAGTTTACCCTGGCATATGCCTTTCCGCCAATACCATTGCTACCCAGAACATTGCAGAAGATCCGGATGGATCAAGTTGCAACGATTCTGGTAGCCCCATTGTGGCCAGGAAGAAGCTGGTTCAGCGCACTGACAAGCATGTGTCTAGAAGGACGGATTCTGCTTCCACAGATGCGACCTTCTTCAACAGGGTCCCCTGACCCATCCAGACCTACACAAACTAAAGCTTACAGCCTGGTTAGTGAAGCCGAGATCCTGAGAGCCAGAGGACTCTCGCAGGCAGTAATCGAAACCCTACAGAAGAGTAGGAAGCCGATAACTATCGCCATTTATGGCAAAATATGGAAAAAAATTTCATCATGGTGTTCCCCAAACAGACCGGATCCTTTTAACCCAAATATTGCACAGATTCTTCAATTTCTACAGAAGGGCTTAGAGCTGGGGCTTTCACCTAGTACCCTAAAGGTTCAGGTGTCAGCTCTTGGTTCTTTCTTTGACCAGGATCTAGCAAATCATCGATGGGTCAAACGATTCATATAATCGGCAACCAGAATCTGTCCGAGACTCCAGGTCCATACCCCCCCTTGGGACTTAAACCTGGTGTTAAAAGGTCTGACCGGGGACCCCTTTGAACCCCTTTCAGCATCCAGCTTAAAGATCTTAACCCTGAAAACCGTCTTCCTGGTAGCTATCACTACTGCCAGGCGTATAGGAGAGTTACAGGCCTTATCAATCCAGGAACCATTCCTGACCATAACTACGGATAGTATAATCCTCAAATTAGACCCGTCCTTTACACCTAAGGTAGCTTCAAATGTTCACATAAATCAGGACATCATATTGCCCTCTTTCTGTCCAAATCCCTCTAATCCAAAAGAAGAGGCCTTTCACACCCTGGACGTCCGCAGGGTGGTCCTGTTCTACCTCCAACAAACGGAAGGTTGGAGGTTGGATCAAAACCTGTTCATCCAGTGGTCAGGACGTAATAAGGGCAAGAAGGCAGCCAAAAGCACTATCGCTAATTGGATTAAGCAGGCCATTAGCCTAGCATACTCTTCTCAGAAGCTATCACCTCCAGCTTCACTGAAGGCCCACTCTACCCGCTCAGTCTCAACTTCCTGGGCAGAAAGGGGAAGCGCATCAGCAGAGCAGATATGCAGAGCCGCCACCTGGTCGTCAATCCATACATTCACCAGGCACTATAGGCTCATCTTCAACAGGGATCTATCGTTTGGCAGACGTGTTCTGCAGGCGGTTGTCCCTCCCTAAAGAAATTAGCGGTTGGTATCACTCCGATACTGCTGTCGTGGAAGGTGACTGGAGAAAAAAGAATTAGTTCTTACCGGTAATTCGGTTTCTAGGAACCTTCCACGACAGCACTAATTTCCCTCCCTATCTGATCTATTAACTTTGATTCCTGCACTTAAGTGGTAACTATACATGCTACTGTGTCCAGAAAGAACACTGGTGGTTGCAGGAAGGGGAGGGGTATTTAACCTCTGTTTCCTGTCTCCTATTAGGGCGGGGAGACATCCTCCGATACTGCTGTCGTGGAAGGTTCCTAGAAACCGAATTACCGGTAAGAACTAATTCTATTTTTCTGGAACGCTGAAGACATGTGGTTAGCACCTGAGCATGCTCAGATAACACCTTATCCAAGAATGTTCGCTCATCACCACTACTGATATTAAACACTAGACGAGTCTAAACCTCCCACAGTGGCGGCACTCTTGCAAATGACCTGCTGCATTCCCCTATATGCAGGCACAATGAGCGTGCACCCATACAGGCGGCAGCATTTTCCAAAGGGGCCTGGAAAGTGAGGGTCTTAAAATGCAGCATTGGAGTGGTAAAGTAATGGGGGGGGGGGTGCGGTTGTCTATGGTTATTGCAGATTGCAACAGTTTAGGGCATTATAGAAGGAACCATGATGGGGGATGGACTGTACATATCGGATATTTATCGTCTTCCTCCGCAGACAATGATGTAACGTTGAGTGCGTTCCTTTTTAGACTGATCAGGGCATCAGAAATCTGACTGTGGAGGAAGCCCATCGCTTGGCAGCTGCAGATCCAGACTATGGAATCCATGACTTGTATGAAGCCATTGCGAATGGGAACTATCCGTCCTGGACCTTCTATATCCAGGTCATGACATTCGAGCAGGCGGAGAGATACCCATTCAATCCTTTTGACTTGACTAAGGTGAGCAGTACCCTCTGCGATCGGACTGTGAACCATTTACAGAGCTCCTGATGGAGTCGGGATGTTTTTCGCTCTACGCTCTTTTTTTTTCAGATCTGGCCTCACAAGGATTACCCACTAATCCCCGTGGGGAAGCTGGTTCTGAACCGTAACCCAGCCAACTACTTTGCAGAAGTGGAGCAGATTGCCTTTGACCCAAGTAACATGCCTCCTGGGATAGAGCCGAGCCCGGATAAAATGCTGCAGGTGAGCTCTGATGGCGTGTTTTTTGTTTTGCAGCGATCACTTTCCAAAGTTCTGCAGGTTTGTGTTTAGGAGAAGGCTGCACGGCAGCAATTGTCAGACAAGTCACAACTAAAGATATCTGTGCAAATTGCACGTAACTGCTCATTCTCGTCAGGCGTGCACAAATTGCATCGAAGTTTGAGAGAAAATCAAGCACATTTGGAAACCGTTGCAACTCAGTTGCAGGAAATCACAATATTAATGTTGCCATAGACATAACCTTACGTGGGTTAGTAAATAAAAAAAACAATGGCAGGGTGCACCCCATTCTCACAATAGAGGGCACATGCACCTATTGGGCAGTAATGGCGGATTCTGGAGTACAAGACAAATGTCTTAGAGGGGCAAAATCCTTTTAAAGTGACATAGGCTTAAATCCTTTAGTGTTTTCAAACTAGACCACCCTTTTTAAAGTTGTGCAATGTTTGCCAAGTAGGCAAAGTCAATGTTAAAGCCTAAAGGTACCTTCACACTAAGCGACTTTGCAGCGAGAACGACGATGATCCGTGACGTTGCAGCGTCCTGGATAGCGATCTTGTTGTGTTTGACACGCAGCAGCGATCTGGATCCTGCTGTGATATCGCTGGTCGGAGCTAGAAGTCCAGAACTTTATTTCGACGCTGATCACCGGCTGTCGTCGCTGGATCGGTGTGTGTGACACCGATCCAGCGATGTGTTCACTTGTAACCAGGGTAAATATCGGGTTACTAAGCGCAGGGCCGCGCTTAGTAACCCGATATTTACCCTGGTTACCATTGTAAAAGTAAAAAAAAAAAACACTACATACTCACCTTCTCATGTCTGTCACGTCCCCCGCCGGCGGCTTCCCTGCACTGAATGTGTCAGCGCCGGCCGGGCGTAAAGCAGAGCGCAGCGGTGATGTCACCGCTGTGCTCTGCTTTACGGCCGGCCAGCACTGACATTCAGTGCAGGGAAGCCGCCGGCGGGGGACGTGACAGACATGAGAAGGTGAGTATGTAGTGTTTTTTTTTTTTTACTTTTACAATGGTAACCAGGGTAAATATCGGGTTACTATGCGCGGCCCTGCACTTAGTAACCGGTGTTTACCCTGGTTACCTGGGTGCTGCAGGGGGACTTCGGTATCATTGAAGACAGTTTCAACGATGCCGAAGTCGTTCCCCTGATCGTTGGTCGCTGGAGAGAGCTGTCTGTGTGACAGCTCCCCAGCGACCACAGAACGACTTGCCAACGATCGCATCGCTGGTCGTGATCCTTGGTAAGTCATTTAGTGTAACGGCACCTTTATTGAGTGAATGCAAGGACCTGGCATGTGAGAGCAGTATATGCAGCCCATTCATTTCAATAGACACTGTGTGATTGATCTCCCCTATGAAGGCCTCGTATAAAAGGGGGTGTCTTCCTACCAAATACAGACGTAGCGACAGCTGCTGTGGTGTTGAGTGCCAAGTAATACACTTTGTGTAAAGCAGTCATTGCAATAAACGGTGTATGGCATGGAAGTAGTTTTTAGTAAAGCCAATTTAGAGATTTCCTGCAGCTGTCCAGAAAAAAAACAACCATTCTAATGCAGATGTCTGTACTAGAGATTCTCCTGCACCATAATTGTTCGTATTGCTTCTCTCACTTTCACATTGAGATGTGTGTGTGTGTGTGTGGCACATACCACGACTACTGCTACCTGCGGATGGTGCATGCATCCTGGCAGGGGAGACCCTCTAAGATGCAAGAAATGACATGCAGGATAAATAAAGTTGTCCTTTACGCTTCTGATAGTCACCAACTTTTTTTAAATGTTGTGTCCTAACTCATAGGATATGTTTTTAACCTGAATTATGACTTGTTCCAGGGTCGCCTCTTCTCCTACCCAGACACACACAGGCACCGCTTGGGCGCCAACTACCTACAGTTGCCTGTGAACTGCCCCTACAAGGCTCGTGTGGCCAATTACCAACGGGATGGACCCATGTGCTTCTCTGACAACCAGGGTATGTGTGTACACTTTTCCACCAGGTGTCACCTCTCATCCACCCCCATAACAATCATCCCTTGTCCCTCCCAAATTACAAATATTGATGTCCTGTTTGTCTGAGTGCATTAAAAGGAACCTGTTGGCAGATATTTAGACCCCCAAAGTAAGGTCATCACAGTAAAGTTCTCCTCAGTGAGCCCCTGCCGAGATCACGTGGCTGTCAATCAATCATTTATTTTGGTTATCAGGAGCTGCAGTATGCTGCCCTCGCATAGATCTGATAGATCCACATTGACGCTCATTACTACTACTTTCCAAGGCTTTGTTCATACATGGTGACTGCACTGTGGATTTTATGTCTGGATTTTCAGGTATAAACGCTCCGGTGTTTTGGTTGTAGTTGGTGAGATTTTCTCATGCTCTCACAACGGAAATTGACCTGCAGTGCGACATTCTCATTTTGTGCTGCAGGTTTTTGCCCTCTGCAATGCGTAGGATAAAATCCCCAACAAATCTGCAACTGGGTTCTGGTGGCTTTTGTCACCTTGCTGGTCTGCTCTGGGGAAACTATGGCGCCTGTATTTTTTTAGATTGTTTTCCTACAACCTGTCCTGTCTCATTACATTTTTTTTTTTTCTTTGATTTATTTTTATTTTTTTAAGCTGGAGCTCCAAATTATTACCCGAACAGCTTCTCTGCTCCGGACGCTCAGCCTTCTGCCCGAGAATCCCGGTTCCGTGTGTCCGCAGACGTGTCTCGCTATAATAGCTCGGATGATGACAACGTCTCCCAGGTGAGGAGCTGTTGTACATGACATGGAGCCGTGAATTCATGTCTTTCCAGAAGAGCTGCTACAATTAACCTCACGTGGTGGCGAATGGTTGTACGAATTTGCATATAAAATTGACATTAATGTATGTCAATCGCTGCCACCACATCTCACGGTGGATTTTTGCTGCATCTGGAAGCCACTGTATGCAATTAAAAACTGTATGGTCTGTGTGTGGTTATAGCATATAATGTAATAGAAGGAGATTTACCCCATATGTGCAGACAGCACAGATGGATCTGTTCTTACCTATTGATTATCATTGTAGCCTTTTTAATACTTCAGAGGATGTTGCGCCCCAGGCCCTGAGATTTTATTCCTCCATTGATGCCTATAAGTTTAGTCTACTGCCTCCTAGTGACACTATGGTGAAATAACCTGTGCAGCGTCTGTTCTGTGATTTGCTTCTTGTTTTTCCTCTTCAGGTCCGTGACTTTTTCAACAAAGTGTTGAGCGAGGAAGAGCGCCAGCGTCTGTGCGCAAACATTGCTGGACACCTGAAGGACGCCCAAGTGTTTATCCAGAAGAGAGTTGTGAGTATATATCGACCTCATTGTGATACGCAATTCTGAAAAACTAAACCCTACTCTTCAGACGCTCACTAAACACCTACAGTTACTTGCCGAGACGCATGCACTTGTTCTATTCTGTGAATGTGATCTGCTCTGCTCTTACTCCCCTCCGGAAGCGAGCGACGCCAGGCAAACCCCTAAAAGCTAGGTTCCTTGACTTCTGATAAGGTTGGCTTTAATTCAGGACTGCATGCATTGGCGCTAATTCTTGCAATGGCATATTGTGCATATGTTCCCAACCATTTAGAACTGCAAGTCCCAGCCCAAGTACAAGTCTTGTGATTCTGAATTACTGGCATCATAGCATATAGAAAACTGCTGGTTCAGCCACACGTGTGGCCTTAACTTGCAGCAGTAATATTGACTACTGCATGCATGACTGCATGCTGGGCCTATCGGTCAGATTCGGTGCCGAGGATCCCAGCAGGTACATGTTGGTTTGCAGCATTTCTGTCCAGAATCCATGGAGCACGGACACAACTGCTGGATCAGGGGTCTGTGAATCTGTTTGCTCTTTATGAACCCAGTGATAAAAGTATCTGCATTACGGCCTATAAAACCTGTTGTGGCTTATGGCTGAAGTGCCCTTAAATCCCACTGCTTATTGCAGCTTCATATCTCTCCTTCCAGGTGAAAAATTTCTCTGATGTTGACCCCAAATATGGCGGCGGTATTGAAGCTCTGCTGAACAAGTACAACGCAGAAGGCCACGTTAAGGTAATGACCCCTTCTATGACTAGTCGGAGCAGTGCTTTTTAAGTGCTGTGTTAATTTAGTGACCAGGGAGGTCTCTCATATTAAACAAACCAGAGCTTCATCCTAAATTAAAGGCGGCATCAGAGGTGTTTATATGCAGGCGAATAATCCCATTAGGCTAAATGTACTGTTACTTAACCCCTTAACGACCGCCGATACGCCTTTTAACGGCGGCCGCTAAGGGTACTTAAACCACAGCGCCGTTAATTAACGGCCCTGTGGAAAAAGTGAATAGCACCCCCCAGAGTCGGATTTTCTCTGGGGTCTCGGTTGCCGAGGGTAGCCGAGACCCCAGAGAACATGATTCGGGGGGTTTTTACCGACCCCTGAGTTGCGATCGCCGGTAATTAACCGTTTACCGGTGGTCGCAACAAAAAAACAAAAAAAAAAAACCGCGATTTGCCTTTTAATTTCTGTCCTCTGATGTGATCGCACATCGGAGGACAGAGAAATGGGGTCCCTGATGGCCCCCGATAGCCCCCCAATACTCACCTATCTCCCCCGGTGCTCCTCGTGGCTCCCCATGGGCGCCGCCATCTTTTTTTCCGGGAAAAAATGGCGGGCGCACGCGCAGTACGCCCGCTGCCCGGCACCCGGAAGATCTTTGGGGTCTCGGCTGCCGGGGGTAGCCGAGACCCCAAAGAACATGATCGGGGTTGGTTTGCACCGACCCCTGTTTTGCGATCGCCGGTAATTAACAGTTTACCGGCGACCGCAAAAAAAAAAAAAAGCGATCTGTAATTCTGTCCTCTGATGTGATCGCACATCAGAGGACAGAGAAATAGGGGGATTCGGGGACCCTATAATACTCACCCGGTGTCCCTGGGTCCTCCTGTGTCTCCTCTTGCCGGCCGGCTTCTTCGTCGGGAAAGAAAATGGCGGGCGCATGCGCAGTGCACCCGCCATCTGCTGCCATCTGCCGGCCGGCAGGAGAGACGAGTTGGGGCTAAAGTTAGGGTTAGGGTTAGAGTTAGGGTTAGGGTTGGGGCTAAATTTAGGGTTAGGCTACTTTCACACTAGCGTTTTTTGGCTTCCGTCGCAATGCGTCGTTGGAGAAATTGGCTTGCATTAGCGACGGATTGCCACATGTCGCATCCGTCGTGCAAGGGATGCGTCGTGCTTTGGCGGACCGTCGGCACAAAAAAAGCTACATGTAACTTTTTTGTGCGACGTGTCCGCCACTTCCGACCACGCATGCGCGGCCGGAACTCCGCCCCCGCCTCCCCGCACCTCACAATGGGGCAGCGGATGCGTTGAAAAAACAGCATCCGCTGCACCCGTTGTGTGGCGCTTACAACGCTAGCGTCGGTACGTCGGCCCGACACACTGCGATGGGCCGAGTACGACGCTAGTGTGAAAGTAGCCTTAGGCTTCTTTCACACTTGCGTTGGTACGGGGCGGTCGCAATGCGTCGGCCCGACATACCGACGCACATTGTGAAAATTGTGCTCAACGTGGGCAGCGGATGCAGTTTTTCAACGCATCCGCTGCCCAGTCTATGTCCTGGGGAGGAGGGGGCAGATATATGGCCACGCATGCGCGGAAATGGCGGACGCGACGTACAAAAAAAAGGTTACATTGAACTTTTTTTGTGACGACGGGGCTAAAGTTAGGGTTAGGGTTGGGGCTAAAGTTAGGGTTAGGGTTGGGGCTAAAGTTAGGGTTAGAGTTGGGATTAGGGTTTGGATTAGGGTTGGGATTAGGGTTACGTTTGGGATTAGGGTTGGGATTAGGGTTACGTTTGGGATTAGGGTTAGGGGTGTGTTGGATTTAGGGTTTTGATTAGGGTTATGGTTAGGGTTGAGATTAGGGCTGTTTTGGGGTTAGGGTTGTGATTATCGTTAGGGTTGTGATTAGGATTATGGATCGGGTTAAGATTAGGGTTAGGGGTGTGTTAGGGTTGGAGTTATAATTTGGGGGTTTCCACTGTTTAGGTACATCAGGGGGTCTCCAAACACGACAGCCAATTTTGCGCTAAAAAAGTCAAATGGTGCTCCCTCCCTTCTGAGCTCTGCCGTGCACCCAAACAGTGGTTTACCCCCACATATGGGGCATCAGCATACTCGGGATAAATTGGACAACAACTTTTGGGGTCCAATTTCTCCTGTTACCCTTGTGAAAATAAAAACTTGGGGGCTAAAAATATTTTTTGTGGGAAAAAAAAATATTTTTTTATTTTCACTACTCTGCATTATAAACTTCTGTGAAGCACTTGGGCATTCAAAGTTCTCACCACATATCTAGATAAGTTCCTTGGGGGGTCTAGTTTTCAAAATGGGGTCACTTGTGGGGGGTTTCTACTGTTCAGGTACATCAGTGGCTCTGCAAACGCAACATAACGCCCGCAGACCATTCTATCAAAGCCTGCATTTCAAAATGGCGCTCCTTCCCTTCCGAGCTCTGCCGTGCGCCTAAACAGTGGTTTACCCCCACATATTGGGTACCAGCATACTCAGGACAAATTGGACAACAACTTTTGGGGTCCAATTTCTCTTGTTACCCTTGTGAAAATAAAAACTTGGGGGCTAAAAACTTTATTGTTAAAAAAATATATTTTTTATTTTCACGACTCTGCATTATAAACTTCTGTGATGCACTTGGGCATTCAAAGTTCTCACTACACATCTAGATAAGTTCCTTAAGGGGACTAGTTTCGAAAATGGTATCACTTGTGGGGGGTTTCCACTGTTTAGGCACATCAGGGGCTCTCCAAACGCAACATGGCATCCGATCTCAATTCCAGCCAATTCTGCATTGAAAAGGTCAAACGGTGCTCCTTCACTTCCAAGCTCTGCGGTGCGCCCAAACAGTGGTTTACCTCCACATATGGGGTATCGACGTACTCAGGAGAAATTGCACAACAACTTTTGTGGTCCAATTTCTCCTGTTACCCTTGTGAAAATAAGAATTTGTGGGCGAAAAAATCATTTTTGTGAAAACAAATGCGATTTTTTTTATTTTCACGGCTCTACGTTATAAACTTCTGTGAAGCACTTGGGGGTTCAAAGTGCTCACCACACATCTAGATAAGTTCCTTAAGGGGTCTAGTTTCCAAAATGGTATCACTTGTGGGGGGTTTCCACTGTTTAGGCACATTAGAGGCTCTCCAAACGCGACATGGCGTCTGATCTCAATTCCAGCCAATTCTGCATTGAAACAGTCAAACGGTGCTCCTTCACTTCCAAGCTCTGCGGTGCGCCCAAACAGTGGTTTACCTCCACATATGGGGTATCGGCGTACTCAGGAAAAATTGCACAACAATTTGTGGTTAAATTTCTGTTTTTACACTTGTGAAAATAAAAAAAAAAAATGGTTCTGAAGTAAAATGTTTGCAAAAAAAAGTTAAATGTTCATTTTTTTTCTTCCACACTGTTTCAGTTCCTGTGAAGTACGTAAAGGGTTAATAAACTTCTTGAATGTGGTTTTGAGCAGCTTGAGGGGTGCAGTTTTTAGAATGGTGTCACACTTGGTTATTTTCTATCATATAGACCCCTCAAAATGACTTCAAAGGTGATGTGGTCCCTAAAAAAAAAAAAAAAACATGGTGTTGTAAAAATGAGAAATTGCTGGTCAACTTTTAACCCTTATAACTCCCTAACAAAAAAAAAAATTAGTTTCCAAAATTGTGCTGATGTAAAGTAGACATGTGGGAAATGTTATTTATTAACTATTTTTTGTGACATATCTCTCTGATTTAAGGGCATAAAAATACAAAGTTTGAAAATTGCAAAATTTTAAAAATTTTCGCCATATTTCCATTTTTTTCATAAATAATCGCAAGTAATATCGAAGGAATGTTACCACTAACTTGAAGTACAACATGTCACGAAAAAACAATCTCAGAGTCAGCGGGATCCGATAAAGCGTTCCAGAGTTATAACCTCTTAAAGCGACACTGGTCAGAATTGTAAAAATTGGCTCGGTCACTAAGGGGTTAAGCCACACCTCGTTTAGCAAGCCTTCGGTCTGGTCGCAAATCTCTCCAGTCTGAAAGGTGGTGGCAAGTGAATAAATGTCATTGCTGCTGCCATCTGCACATATGTGCAATCTTAGTGATAAATCCTTCAGTTAATAAGCTCTTTCACAAGTGACACATCCCTGAATTCTGTGTTTCAGCCTCCATCTCCTGCTGTCTTCAGATTACATAGCAAAAACCTGCTGACAGATTCCCTTTAATTACATTTGGCGCTAAGCTGCAGTACCTGGGATGTTTCTGAAATCCGGCATGATGCACTGTGTGGTGCTGTTCCATCCTGCTTCATTAATGTTTACATCCAGCTGCTGGTAGAACTGGAATCTGCTCATGTGGGGTACCGGACCCCCACCAATCTTCTATCCTGAGTATAGGTCCTATCAGAAGCCTGGAAAACCCCTTCTTAATATCTCTCCTTTTTTTTTTTTTTTTTTTTTTTTTTTTCTTTTACATTTCTGCAGAAAGTTGTGAAGACCTACACCCAGCATTCCTCCTACACGACTGCAAAGGACAAGTCCAACCTGTAGACCACGTCTTCCTCAGGATGATCCGTACACAAGATTTTTACCTCCCATTTAATTGTAGCATATTGCTTAGATAAGACCATATCGAATGTACTGCAATTTTTGGACTCCTCATTATTGATTCTTTATAAAATATAAGCAGATTTATACCCGGGCAGAGCTATCGAGCACTTAATCCGATGATCACACAATGAAAAGCTAATGGTAGCGTGTAATACAGCGTAATGGTCAGCGCTGCCATTGATTGGTTTGATTGAACCCAGCGATCGGCGCGCTGCACAACTTGTAGCTTTACACAACTGACATTTCAATAACTTTATTAATAAGCACTTTGTCTACATTGCGTGCCTTCTCTAATTGCAGTTCAATATGGCCACAATAATTGCACTTAAATGCAGCGTCACAGCAGTCAATGACCTTTGTGACAAGTCTCATGGGACATGTAGTTCACCAGGGCTATATACTCCTAGCTAGTGGAATATATCGGTATACGTGACCAATATGGCGGCCGTCCATCTGTTCTGTTCGATGTTGGGGGTTTTCTGTAACTGGAAAGGCAATGTCAAATGGAAAATATATAATTGTGTTTTTACAATAAACCCATATGCAGTTAATACATGTGTTTTTTGTTTTGTTTTTTCAAACCTAAAAAATGGTTGACATCTGGATGTCAGACTGGATAACCAAGAAAAAACAAAATAGTGCTGTTATTTCCGTTTTTATTCCCAGGCCACTCCCTAAAAAAAACCCCAACAAACCTCCTAAAAAGCAGTACCAAAACTGTACTAATGAAGCTACATCTTGTCCTGTGTACAGCTACAAGAAGTTGTAAGTCTTGGATTTCCTTTAGAGAGAAGGAGCTGACATATTCTTTTCGAAGGGTACAAATACAGGTCAGACCTTAAAGGGGTCGCCTGGGGTTTGTTAAAGAGAACAGCCATGTTTTTCATAAACTGCGCCACCCCTGACCATAGATTGTATCTGGTAATGTAACTCTGTCCCATGGAAATGCCTGTAATATCTCAAACAACCTATGATTAGGGGTAGAGCTGTTTATGAATAAAGGCAGCCATGTATTTTTTTTTATTTTTATTTTTTTTTTAGTTCTGGACAAACCCGGTTGGAAATGAATTCATTGTTACGGTGCAGATTGGCAACCAGTGGCACATCCCTAGCAAGTCACTGTGTAATATTGCTCTCTCATTAGATCAATGAAATATTGAGCGGTCCAATCTGTGTGTAATAATAAATTAGGCCTCATTTTCTAGGAAAGACTTATCATCTTGCCCATAGCAACCAATCAGAGCTTGGCTTTCGTTTCTCAACGTGCTCTGGAAAAATAAAAGCTGCTCTACAATTGGTTGCTATGGGAAACACTGCCTTTCTGGAAAATGAGGCCTAATGTGTATAATAACAAAAATATAAATGGTCCCAGAGAGAAATAATCTCTCATTTACCTCATGTTCTGAAGTGTTCACTGTGACTTGGCAATAATGTAGGTGGTTATTTCCTGAGTAGATGTTGTGTAAGCGGACCACCCTGGTGTGACAAGCCAGGCTTCCTGTTTGAAGGATGAAATCGTTGCTGAAGGGGAAGAGATTAAGTTTCTGGCTTTACATCATAATATGGGTGTTTCTGAAATCCGGCATGATGCAGCAATTGCAGATGTAGCAGAGCAGTATTTATTGATCATATCGTCAGTGTTCATTCAATGTCAGCAAGCAGAGTGTAAATTGAAGAGAAATGTCTGCACAACTTGTGTGGAAAGTTCTGCTACTTTTTAATAAGTATTGTCAGACATCCTCTTCTGCCCCTGAGCTGTAGATGTGGGACAGACATGTTGCTAGGGATGTGCTGCCTGACAACCCCGCTGAATAGACTTCTTTCCCCCCCCCCCCCCCCGAGTAGTCACATTACCAATCTCAAAACTGCATTGCTGCTGAGCGAATGGCCGTCGCTGTGAGGGTCATGCTTTTGTGGATGGCATTTTAAGTGTTATTTGGCTACAGATGTGAGTTTCAGAATCTGGCATGTCTCAACATGACCTAAAAAGCAGCATGGCGTTGGTCATATACAATTCAGCAGGACTCCGATGTTGTCCAGCTATGTCGCTTATTCTGAGGCTGCACAACGACTTTGGCCACAATGCAAGTCGCGCGGCCATGGATTGTAGCGTAATGCAGGTGAAAAGGGTCATATTGCAACCTGCAAAGTGCCAAGAACATGACAAGCAAAAAAAAAAAAAAATCCAATTAGTCACTACTCTCTGCGATTTCCTTGTCATGGTCTCTGTACCTTGTGGTTGGCAATGCGACCGATTTTTAATGTCATTGTGCAGCCCCAGTGTTAGGCTGGCGTCACACTACCATAGAATACGGGTGAGTGCTATGCAAGAAAACCTCACATAGCACTCGGACCAATGTTAATCTATGGGGCAGCTCACATCACCGTTTATTTTCTTGGGCGTATTCAGAAAATTGCAGCATGCTGTGATTGTCACTGAGACTCTCCAATGTAAGTCTATGGGTGCGAGAAATTGCACAGCACTCGGACCATGCAAGTGCTGTCTGATTTTTACGCACTGGTGTCCTTTGAAAAACCAGCAATTCATGTGCTGCATACAGTAAAATCACACTGACTGGTTAGAATAGATAGATCTTCCTATTCTGTGTATTTACTGTATGTAATCAATCTCTTCTATCCTGTCGGCTCCTGCAGTGATATTTACAGTGCACGGCAGATGAATTGCCGGCTTTTCTTCTATCATATTTTGTAGTGCAGCGGTTACTGCATATTTTGGGGGACACTCGCTTGGCAACGTGTATAAGGTAAGGCACACAGGCACGTTTCTCTGACAAAACAGTCTATAGGAGTTCATAATGAACCACAAACCGCTGTAGGCCGTGTCATACATCACAGAACCTACCACATAGTCCATAGCACTGCATAATACATGGCTTTAAATTGCAGTCCCTAAACATGCCGGAAATCCATGTCCAGTTTCCGTGGGCGACTGCACACTGAGGCTGCCATCACACAAGCAGTATTTGGTCAGTATTTTACATCAGTATTTGTAAGCCAAAACCAGGAGTGGGTGATTAATGCAGAAGTGGTGCATATGTTTCTATTATACTTTTTCTCTATTTGTTCCACTCCTGGTTTAGGCTTACAAATACTGATGTAAAATACTGACCAAATACTGCTAGTGTGACGGCAGCCTGATAGTCTCTTACCCACTGCTTCAGTTCATTAGCTTGCAGTCTCTAAACACGCTGGACCTCACTTCGCCCAGTTACCGTGGGTGACTGCACAGTTCATTAACTTCCACGGAACACCAACAGTCTTCCACTGGCAGATACTTGTCTACCCTTACTATAACTCCTTGTCTGGAGTTACCTTACAGGAGCTCCTGCTCCACATGCTGACTTCTCGTCAGTCCTGGCCTCTGGGAAAACTGCCTTACTGGGATCAGTCTCATCCGATGCCTTGGGACAAGGGCACTCCCAACAGTCCAGACCCTCAGAAGGTCCATAGCTTCCCCTACATAGTGCTGTCAGACTCTGCAAGTACATGCTCTCACCCTGTGCTATTCAAGAATCCAGTCCACCCTCAGGACCTTCCAACCCAGCGACCATCCAGATCTACAGTCTCTCCATGTGGTATTCATGAATCCGGTCCACTCACTGGACCTTCCAACACACAGGCCTGACCTCAAAAAATCGGATTGTACTCGCATTACACTTGTGCAACTCTTGGCAGGGAGACTCGGACCGTTTTTTCATATGTTTATTTTGACTCCGGTCTTACACTTCTGCTAGCATCATTGAATCAGTCAGGTTCTTCTATAAGTAAGAGGTATGCATGATCAAAAAAAAAAAATGGAAACATCGGTGATGTAGCAGAGCGGATTCTGATAGTGACAAGATCTTCAGGTGTGAAGGGTTAAACTAAGAAATTAAAGCAGGCTTCATTTTGTGCTTTTCGACTCCATCTTGCTGTTTTGAGAAATTCTGTTACTAGGTTAAAGTTCATAGCTGTTAGGAGACCTTGATTGTTTCAGCCTGAACAAGATTTGACACTGAGGGTGTATTGTTCTACGAGACCTTGACGTACAGGCTGTTCCTGCATTCTTATAGGTTAAGAACTGTGAGCGTGTTCGTATGTTGATTGGTTGAAGTATAACTTGTTAAGATTATGAAAAGTGCGACACAATAAATGGGGGTCACAAATCTGCTCGATCCTCCCAAACAGAGACATACGTCTCCGTCTGGTCATTTTCAGTTGGCGGCAACGCCCTCTGGATCAATTTGAAAATCAGAGTCAACAATGAAGGGTCACTTCAGATCCGCCCTCAACACAGGCACCGATGTGATATGGCCACTAATGATTTATAGGATGTATACAAATGTAGCAGAGCTAAAATGTAATTTTTTTTTTAATGTACATTGAAGGTCTGCGGCAACTTTTGTTGGCAGCTGCATATGGATAGCGCTGCTACGTCCAGGTAACCATTAGATGTGGCACATTATAATGAGTAGGAATATATATTATATAAAAAAAAATTTATTTTTTTTTTATTTGCACCAATTTTTAAGGTTTCGTACCATTCTCTCTGCTCTGAGCGATTGTGTAATGGATGCTTCTGTAAAGAGGAGGAAGATTGCAAAATTTTTTTGGAATCATCAGCCCCGATATCATGTAGAGGAAGGAGTGGAAATACAGAGAGGGCGGGCAAAGAGAGTCGGATAAAGGAATGGTAGTATTTGTTGAAAGATACTTCAAAACCGGCAAGTGCCAGAAGAAGACTGCGACCTAGAGACGCTCATCATGGACCAATTCAGACAGCGCACAGAGTTATCGGCAAGTTTCCGAAACTTAAGAGGGTATCTGTAGGGAATGGCATTTACATAGATGGCAGAGCCCTGTGCCATGCATGTTAAGGGAGTCCTGCTGACACGTGAGACCTAGGAATGCCAGGGAGGGCCTCGCTTGTGCCAAGTCTAGTAGGATAGATGGGTGCTTGCCAAAGAGGCTTGGAGGAGTTTGGTTTCCATAAAATCGCATTTCAGATGTTGCAAAACTACAACCCAAGCATGTCCTGACAATCTGTGCTTGTGCACCACTGTTATAGTGCAAGCATTAATGTAAAGTATGGTAACGGGTGAATATTTTATGAATTATACCGGGTGTGTCACCATCTTAAGTAAACCAGTGCAGAATAAAGGTTTTAGCTTGCTGCAGGTGAAGCGTAACGGAGGGGTGTAGTCAGGGCGAGGCGCGGCTGGCTTTGTGTAAAAGCTTTTAAGAGCTTAAGGTATTAGTCGGTTACCAGGTTAGCAAAAGGGCAGATTGCAGGTATACTGGGACCTGTAGTTCTACTGTCAATTTATTTTATTTTTTTTTGGCAAAGGGTTAATATATTGATTAGATATTTGCCAAATCTCGGGATATCCAATATGGTACGAATCCTACATGTTGGGCCTCATTCAGATGTCCGTGCTGCAGTACTCTATCCCTTTTGTACCCCATTGTAGTCTACGGTGCTATTCACATGCCTGTGGTTTTTCACGGACGCTGTGTCTTTGTATAACTCACAGAGACGTCAGGGTTTTTTTCTGCACTATCAAGGATGAAATGTGCCAATACAAGTCTATGGGTCCGGAAAAACACTACAGCACACGGGAGTCCTCACTGTTTAACATTGGAAAGTATAGGAGAAGCTTTGTAATTTATTATCCATCCTTGTAAAACACTTATTTGTCTGATCACTGTCATCATTACAATGGCCGATAATTGGGAATGAGCAGACCATTTTCATGCGTTAGATCCAATTTTCACCCATTTTTCCATGTTTGGTCCATTATCAGGATTAGTCTAGCATTCGTTTGTTTTTTTTTTGTGTGAGAATATTGAGAGACGGCAATGTTAATTTAATTATTTTGTTTTTATGGCTAATTGGCAATGGCAGTACACCTTTTTAGCTTTAATAGCTTTTGATTATTTTTTCAGCAATCCAACACCCATGCATATGTACTGCTCACATACATTATTCACTGTGTATTTATTATATGTCTGACCTCATCTGGATTTTTTGGTTTGTTACAGGCACCTTGTCTATTGTCTATTTATGTATTCATATGTATTTTAATCATTTATCATAAAGATACTTAGTTTTTTAACCATTTATGTGACACTTCTTTGACCACAGTCTATCCAACTGTGGGATTAGTATGTTGTAGCATTATTTGAAGTGTTGCCCATCCTTTGTAGGGAATATGGGTTTGGGTATTATGTTCACAATTCCAGAATATGTAGGGCTGACACTTCCTTCTAAGAACAGCTCCACGCCTGTCCTCAGGTGTATCTGGTATTGCAGGTCAGCTCTACTGAAGGAAATGGGATTAAGCTGCAATAAGATACAAATCCTGAGGACAGGGGTGGCGCTGTCTTTCCCTTCCTGTACAGCTCTGTTCAGTCCTTTACTGCAGAGTCACGACTGCTTATTTATCTGACCAGGCAGTCGGCAGAAGCTGGAAGATACGGTAAATGCTCCACAGAGTTTGTAGCCAGTTGTGGAATCTCGGTGTAGCAGAGCTGTTTGTCATGGGTTTAAATGGTGAAGGTACAAATTCAGCCACTTCGTAATTGTAATGGCCCTGGAAAATAGTGTCAAGCGTAAATGTTACATCTATCAAGCAAAATAACGGGAACACAAATTCCAAATGTGATAAAAACAAGTCATTCTGCCATTGCTTTTCGGGTTTTGCTTTTACGCTGTTCATTATGGAGTGAGAATGACCCGGTAACACGATTCTCCAGGACGGTAGAGTTATGGTGATACCAAATAATTTTTAAAATAACAGAATTTTTGTTTTCGTCTCTATTTTCCGAGATCTATAATTTGTTTTTATTTTTTTTATTTTTTTTTAAGCTTTCCATTGATGGAGCAATGTGAGGACTCGTATTTTCCATGGAGGGATCTCATTTTTATTAGTATCATTTTTGGATACATATTTATTTATCACTTTGTTTTAGATATTTTGTAAATAAAGAATAATCGTTAAGGATGGATGTAAATAAAGAGCTTGTTAGTTCTTCTCACTGTCTTCCTGGGAAAGTTCCTTCCAATTGTTAAGATCTCTCCCTGGCGCTCAGTGAATGGATTTCTTGTTTAGATCCACTATGGAATGGAACCTTAGAATCTTGCAGTTTTCAAATGTTCATAAACGTTTTCTTCTTCCGAGAATCTCGTGTAACGTTAATGTGATTGCATTTAGGTCTCTTCTGTCCTCACCACCGGGGCAGGCATTCCAACAGGGGATAAGCTGAATATCCTAACTGCGGGCCCTTTGGGGCCACTGCTGGTCCAGGACTCTGTGTTTATAGATGAGATGGCTCATTTTGACCGGGAAAGGATCCCAGAAAGAGTAGTGCATGCTAAAGGAGCGGGTGAGTATAACCGCAATGGCGTACACGTAACTCTGGTTCTTATGGTGTGACGTAAAGCTATGGACTTCGGTATATCTTATCATTGGAAAGTCAGGCACCAGAACTGACCCTTTTAGTTTCTGGAGACTCTTTATAAAATGTCATTGAAATAACTGGTTATAAAAAAAAAAAAATAAAGAGAGGAGGAGGGGGATGCAGCTGCAGCGTTTTTTTTTTTTGAGACTTCATGCTGTGAGGGTGGAACAGAAGATGATTTGTAAAAACACTGAACAGAAAAAATGAGAATTTTCAGAAGGCCAAGAAGGAAAAATTGCGAGACGTATGATAAATAATTCAAGAAGTTGTCTCTGAGCTAGTGGGTGAAGTGTACCAGCAATGATGCCTCCCACACACAGACACAAAAAAAAGAATTCCTGCCCTCCTGTCTCTATGAAACACTTGTTCATAAGCAGCAGCATTGAGGTCATTATGCAGAAGAAGTGAGAAGTGTAGCTGTGAATCCAGCTATGTGGGTGAGATAAAACACTTGTTAAAAAGCAACATCATGGAGGACATCATACAGCCGTAGTAAGCAGTGTAGCTGTAAATCCAACTATTGGTTGAGGTAAAACACTAGAAAGCGTCAGAACAATCTGTATCTTTAATTCACTTTCTTACTCTGCTTCACTCTTATCCTCCCCTTCTCCTTTCCATAAACTCTCCATAAATTACTCATAAGGGAGAAAGAAGCTTATTTCCCTAACAAGATATATACAAAGTTTCTTATCTTCCCAAGTACTATTCAACTCTGTTGAAACGACAGCGACCATTTAAATATTACTTTCAACCGATTTTCTCATAAGACACCACTTGAAAATGTTAAAGTTCTGCCTATGTTCAGTCACCACTAGGGGGAGCACACTGCTGTTATTATTGCGATCAGTGTATAATGATATGCACTTATCTCCCTCTAGTGGTGGCTGCAGGTAACTTCAGCTTTAGCTAAGTAGGAAAGTTAAAGCTTCGTATTAACCACATTCTGAATAGTGTTGAGCTGCTGAAATGGATAGTTGGGAGTCCGGAGTTGCTGGAACTTCTAGTTCTCTTCAATCTACACAATGCCAAGATGACAAGAGAACATATTATTACAACATTATATATCCAGGATGATATTTGGGCTTATAGAAACAGGCTGCACAAATTTCTACTCTGTGTCTTCTTCTCATTTTAGGAGCATTTGGATATTTCAAGGTCACTCATGACATCACACAGTACACGAAAGCCAAAGTGTTTGAGCGCATTGGAAAGAAAACAGATATTGCTGTGAGGTTTTCTACTGTAGGTAAGACCCCATTTTATGGACATAAATTCTAGCCCAAACTGGGTTTTTTTCTATTATTTTGATATAAAAATCTGCTAAAATGTTACAAAAACTCATAAAGCCTGTGAGTCATCCTAACCCTGCCCACATACAAAATCATTGCCAAATATGTGTGTGTGCATATATATATATATATATATATATATATATATATCCACCAGTATTTCCTAATTTTGGCCGGCCATACTCCCTTTTAGCATTTACGCAGTATCCAGTTCATTTTGTGACCCTCCTAGTCTCAATCCTTGAATCCCCAAGACTTAAGGACCCTATACAAGGACCCTGATTACCGGGAGGTTTGGGCAGGACCAGAGAAATTAGCTGACTTTCGGGAATGTCTCCTTTCTTTTTTTTTTTATCGGAACCTTCCAGACTCCTGTGAGACTTGATAAGTATGATGCAATCTCACACAGGTAAACCTGTCAATCATTATGTGTGGGCGGGGTTACGAAGACTCACATGCTTTTTCTATGAGCTAACCTACATGAGAAGGAAATTCCAAAATCTAAAGAAATAGAATAGCCTATAAATACCATCATAAATATATATACCCCCCCCCCCCCCCCCCCGAAAAAAAAAAAAAAACAGTATTAAAAAAAGCAGGCAACACTTACCATGGAAATATTTTATTAGTATTGAAATATACAAACAATAAATATAAAAGCAACACAACACAAAAGGATAATATGAAAAAATGATGAAAAAGAAGGAGAGGGTTGGATGTGCCCTATTAGGGTAAATGAGATCAAGAAGTATCTAGTGACTGGCAATATACAAATACAGGACAACTGATGACATGAATAATACATAGATAAAAATGTGTATTTCTTTTATAAAGTTTGATTAAATAAATGTCTAGTGATAAATGAAATATATACCGTATATATAACTAGTATATTGCACAAAGCCCAAATGAGGTACCAAAAAAAAAAAGTGTCAAAGTATATAAAGGTAGATACCGTAAATAAATGGTACTGACCATAAAGGACACATCACAAACCTCCTCTCCCCGCTCCGACGCACGTTTCGCTACAGCTTCATCAGTGAGTTTTTCAATGAGTCCCGGCTGCATTTCAGCCACGTTCTACATAAAAATATTAAATAATAATCACAAGAATCTATATATCCCCGAATTCAGTCTTTTCCGTTCTATCCTATGCTCCCCTATGGTTAGAGACCCGAGGACACCACTTTACGGTACAAAGCAGGGATGAATGGGGTTCCCTGCATTGTTCCCACCTCTTTTACCCAGAGAAGAGAGCTGCTGCAGACTCCCTCTCTCTGAGGACCAGAAGTCACTTTTTTTTAACAATAGTTGTTGATTGCTGCTTCTTCCAGACCATCTAAGCAAAGCTGCAACTGTTCATAGTGGACAAGCTCCACATAATTAATATGCACTTTAACCCAATGTCCTGTTCTCTTTGCACCCAAAAGCTGGAGAACTTGGATCCGCTGACACCGTCCGTGACCCACGAGGATTCGCGGTGAAGTTCTACACAGATGAAGGCATTTGGGACCTTGTGGGCAACAACACCCCAATATTCTTTATTCGGGATCCGATTCTGGTATGTTGGTCAATCTGGGCACCTGGTGTAACTTGCACTAATAATGAAGATGGGCACCTGGTGTAACCTATGCTAATACTGAAAAAGGGCACCTTGTGTAACCTGTGCTAATAATGAAAATGGGCACCTGGTGTAACCTGCGCTAATAATGAAAATGGGCACCTGGTGTAACCTGCGCTAATAATGAAAATGGGCACCTGGTGTAACCTGCGCTAATAATGAAAATGGGCAAATGGGCACCTGGTGTAACCTATGCTAATAATGAAAAAGGGCACCTGGTGTAACCTGCGCTAATAATGAAGATGGACACCTGGTGTAACCTGCGCTAATAATGAAGATGGGCACCTAGTGTAACCTGCGCTAATAATGAAAATGGGCACCTAGTGTAACCTGCGCTAATAATGAAAATGGGCACCTAGTGTAACCTGCGCTAATAATGAAAAAGGGCACCTGGTGTAACCTGCGCTAATAATGAAAATGGGCACCTGGTGTAACCTGCGCTAATAATGAAAATGGGCACCTGGTGTAACCTGCGCTAATAATGAAAATGGGCACCTGGTGTAACCTGCGCTAATAATGAAAATGGGCACCTGGTGTAACCTGCGCTAATAATGAAAATGGGCACCTGGTGTAACCTGCACTAATAATTAAAATGGGCACCTGTTTTAACCTAAGCTAATACTGAAGATGGGCACTTAGTGTAACCTGCGCTAATAATGAAAATGGGCACCTGGTGTAACCTGCGCTAACAATTAAAATGGGCACATAGTGTAACTGCTGCTAATACTGAAAATGGGCACCTGGTGTAATGAAAATGGACAATTGGTGTAACTGGTGCTAATGCCAAAAATCGACACCTGGCCTAACCGATGCAAATGCCAAAAATGGGCACCTGTCGTAACCGGTGCAAATGCCAAAAATGGGCACCTGGCGTAACCAGTGCTAATACCGAAAATAGGCACCTGGCGTAACCTCTGCTTATACCAAAAGGGCACCTGGTGTAACCGCGCTAATACTGAAGATGGGCACCTGGTGCAACCTGCGCTAATAATGTTCTCTGTGCAGTTTCCATCCTTCATACATAGTCAGAAAAGGAACCCACAGACCCATCTGAAGGACCCTGATATGGTTTGGGACTTCTGGAGCCTCCGACCAGAGTCGCTGCATCAGGTGAGTATTATACTATGCGGCAAGTAAAGAAGAAAGGCCAAAGAGAGGAGCAACAGATTGTGCCCAATTTCCTTATCTAAATAAAGGAGATTTTACATGGCGTCATTCTGGCCGAGGGCCACATTTCATCCCCAGCTTTATTTTATCTGTTACCCCAGAGGCCTGATAACTTGCTGTTGAGTCCAGCGCTTCTTGTAGCTGTTATCACCGTCCATATCTTTCTAATACATTATCCATTTTCATACTTACGTTTTACAGAGGTCACAAATAATTGGTATACGACTATCACTCAGTGGTATACAGCTCCTATACAATATATGTGTCTCCATGGTAACAGACTACAAACAAACCCCGTGTAGTCAGATGTATTTCTCCACTCCTTTTGCCTGTGCTTCTTGCTGGTAACGCACAGAAGAGGGAGCGGATAGAAGACATTGAGGCTGTGCTCACATCGGCAGGCAGCTCCCATGAAATGACGAGACCTGAGACCCTGTTATACGATCACAGATCCAACAATGCTTTGTGGTTTCTGTTACAAGGAGGACACAACACGCGGTTTGTCAATAGTCTGTGATCATGTAAACACATAGGTCTGCATGGGAGCAGCGTACATAAAACGGTAGAAGAGTCCTAATCAACACAATTGCAAAATTTAGTATTTTTTTAAATTTTATATATATTTAATTAATACACATAGGACTAAAAGCCTTAAAGGGGTTTTACCGAACTATGGCAGTGATGATCTGTCTGATAACCCAAGGACAGATCATCAATATTTGAGTCCTGGAAAAGCCCTTTAAGAAAGTTTATTGTTCCATGGATTGCAATTGATCTTTTTTTCTCCTGCCGTAGGTGACGTTGTTATTCAGCGATCGCGGCATTCCTGATGGGTTTCGCTTTATGAACGGGTACGGGTCTCACACCTTCAAACTGGTCAACGCCAAAGGAGAAGCAGTGTATTGTAAATTCCACTATAAGGTGGGCGTCCTGGGTGGGAGATCGTAGAATGGGTGGGCGGCACACAGATGGTGTCCGAGTGCTGTCCAATTGTTTCTCTGACCCACAGACTTGCATTGGTGAGACTGATCTGAGAATCGGACATGTGCACTACCCCATAGAATATAACGGGAGCGAGTCCTATCCGCAAAAACCACGGCTGACACTTGTATAATAAAAACTGATGAGCTGCTTTCTGTAACCTTCTCACGGGGTCATCAGACATATTACAATTATCATTTTTGAGCATCTCCATGTTTCACGGGTCCAGATGTGGCGGTAAAAAATATTTTGCATTTCCTGCAGTCTAATCAAGGCATCAAGAATCTGTCGGTGGAAGAAGCGGACAGACTGGTGGTAAAAGACCCTGACTACGCCATCCGGGACTTATTCCAGGCCATTGCCAAGAAGGAATTCCCATCATGGACCATGTACATCCAGGTCATGACGTTCAAGCAGGCCGAGATGTGTCCCTTCAACCCATTTGACCTCACCAAGGTGAGTGATGTCCTCTCCTCGGTGTGTATTGTCTGCTCATTACAGGATCCTGAACATAGTACTGTAGAATTAGGGAGATTGGCAGCCAGGTCAGGAGAAGTTGGGTCTAATAGAGGTTATATTGTCACCCACCGGTCCTAAAACATTACTTATCTTTTGCTTAGCTACATCCTACATTATACTCCAGAGCTGCACTCGCTATTCTGCTGGTGCAGTCACTGTGCACGTAAATTACATTACTGATCCTGAGTTACATCCTGTATTATACTCCAGAGCTGCACTCACTATTCTGCTGGTGCAGTCACTGTGCACGTAAATTACATTAGTGATCCTGAGTTACATCCTGTATTATACACCAGAGCTGCACTCACTATTCTGCTGGTGCAGTCACTGTGTACATACATTACATTACTAATCCTGAGTTACATCCTGTATTATACTCCAGAGCTGCACTCACTATTCTGCTGGTGCAGTCACTGTGTACATACATTACATTACTGATCCTGAGTTACATCCTGTATTATACTCCAGAGCTGCACTCACTATTCTGCTGGTGCAGTCACTGTGTACATACATTACATTACTGATCCTGAGTTACATCCTGTATTATACTCCAGAGCTGCACTCGCTATTCTGCTGGTGCAGTCACTGTGTACATACATTACTTAGTTCTCACTTTTGCCTTGTGACCTGGTCTCCATCATGCTGGATGAAGCATCATCATCACATTGTCCTGGATGATGTGAGAAGTTATTCTTGGAGGAGGGTTAGATTCTTTATTCCTGGCCGTATTCTAGTGAATGAGTCTTCTCCATGGGTGAAACGCAGTCCCATAAATTAATGGCGTCCTGAATTCGTTCATGTGTGGGGTCTTCTTATCCATGGAGGGGGCTCACGCACAATTATACCTCAGACTATGGCCAAGAATCCTCGGACGTTGGAGCCTCGCACACAGCACAAGGATCGGTTCTTGTATAATACCTGAAGCTGCTCAGATTTCCTAATACACGGGTAGAATGTAGGAGACTGTGAGACCGGGGGAAGGATCTGACAGCTGCGGGTCAGTGGTAACCCACTTACACATGCATGCTCAGTTATCCAGGGTCTACAGCATTATATTTACATCTATGTATTTTTTATGAGCGGATGGGAGCATTTTGGTATTATAGTAGGACATCCCTAGTGACATGCACCTGTTGTAATAACTACAAAGCCCAGCCTCTGGAGCAATGCTGTACAAGAGGGGCATAGGCCGAATATCACTGCGCCCTCTGTAGCATGTACTGAATATGCACTAGTTCTCGGACAAGAAGCCAAAGTTTAAGAGCAGTCCATCATGGCATTATTTGCAGTCTTACAATATGGAGGCACTCTAACTTTAACGTTGGACGACAGCAGAACGTTTCCAAAATTATACACAGTCTCATCTCTTCACCCTTCCTGAGCTCGTATTGCCACCTACATGGTCTCTGACAATCACTTGCCCCCGATCTCTATAAGGCTCACTCCTTCACCTGCTACTCCTCTATGTAGCAGTCGGTGTATCTGTGCTTCCAGCTCTCGCCCTTCTGGGCTGCAGTCTTTCCCCACTTGCTTGTAATGTCACAAGGTAGCATGCATCGTCCTGTTTTCCCAGCTCCTTTCATGAAAGTGTCCTCTCCTCCATGTCTTCTATACCTGGCAAAGTTACAGCGCACAATTGAAGATGATTTTTATGGCTTTTGCGCAGCACACAGGCTTGTAGCTGTGCTGAAAATACTTGGTGCCAGGGATCTCAATGATATTGATCCCAATAACGGATTTACACCTTAATCCATCATAATCCTCCGCTTTCAACAAGTTTATAATTTCACCGTCAGTTGTGTAACATCATAAGAACTTGTGTGAGATTCACATGTCTGGAGAGAATGAGCGACACGGCCAATTAAAGAATCCTAGAGCTGCCGTCCAGCCCTACTTTAATATAAATCAACTGCAATACCAGTAGCAACCTATGGACAAGGGTGGCGCTGTTTTTTTGAAGACGGCAAATTTTTATTATCAAATTGATTATGTTCTTTTGTGCTTTTTTTTGTGAAACTATAGAATTTTATATAGGGGCGACGAGACGAATACAAAGGGTCGCAGTATAGGATGATGCGCAGATTTAGTATTTACCATATTATCCTTTGTTTTCTGCAAATCCAAGGTCTGGCCTCATCAAGATTACCCCCTCATCCCCGTGGGTAAGCTGGTGCTCAACAGGAACCCTGAGAATTACTTTGCAGAAGTGGAGCAGATCGCATTCGCCCCCAGCAACATGCCCCCCGGGATCGAGCCGAGCCCGGACAAGATGCTGCAGGTGGGATTCACATCATTTTATTAATAATGTTTTCCAAATGCAAACATTAGGGGAACAACCATAGGAAATAAAAGAAATGTCTCATAATTCGGGGTCCCCTTGAGCCTCCTATTGAAATCTTATGGATTACTGGTCACATACTGTGCTGAAATGCACATTGTCCAGGATTAGAAAAACATGGCTGCTTTCCTTCCCCAACAGCGCCCCCCTGGACCAAGGCTTGTGTGTGATATTACAACTCAGCTCCGTTCACTTCAATTGGGCTGAATTTCAGTATCAGACGCAACCCATGATCAATGATGGCGCTGTTTGTGAAATAAAGCAGCCCTGTTTTTTTTCTAAACTTGCACAACCCCTTTAAGGTCCATTTATACAGACGCGCGCTCATCCCTGATCATCGACCTTTGTACATAGGCAAAACGTTTGCTAATTTACTTGTTAAAGGGGTCGTCCGCTGTTAAGAAATGTTTAAAAATTGGCCCATCACAGCGCTAATATAAGAAAAAAAAACATGCCGACCAAACCCCCATCATTTCTCCATATGGCTGTTCCCTTTCTGATGACCACTGCAGCCGATCAACTGCCACAAGCCAGAAAAAAAAGAGCTCAGGAGTCTGTTTCCCATGGTTCAGACCACCGCCGCACCCACTGTACCCAGAGGAGGAATAATCTTCCCGCTATTGTTCTGTAAGAAGTGGTGTTATGTTGCCATCTAGTGGCAGAGCAGGTAATTACATATGCACCTATCCTACCAGTTTTTAGGACATATAATTGTCATAATAGCTGGTCTAGAAGCCTGGATCTGGATAACAAAGACCCAGGATCTGCCCCTATTACCCTTCAAGCAGCTGCAGGCACAACCTCACAGATAAGGGGCAATATACAGCGTGTAACAGGAAACCATATCCGCCGCCCCATTCTGTCTGGATGCCGCCCGGGTGGCATTTCTAGCAATAGTTGGGTATAAAGCTGGGGCTTGTACTGACCTGACTGTGACAAATATTTAATCTATGTCTCTATCTTATAGGGGCGCCTCTTCTCCTACCCAGACACACACAGACATCGTCTTGGCGCCAACTATCTACATCTTCCAGTCAATTGCCCCAGGAGGTGCGCCCAAGTCTCCAACTACCAGCAGGACGGTCCTATGTGCATCTTCAGTGCTCCGAGTAAGCTCAGTGCGGACATTACGGGTGTACGGTCCTATAGATACGGAGCCTGGGTCTCATTTGTGCCCAGTTTTGTGGCTCTACGGGTGCATTGGTAATAGCTGTACCAGCCTCTTAGTGCCTATATGTCGTATATGGGATGTGCAATAACTTGGGATATTCTTGGGTTACATATTTTGCATTAGGGCTTGGATAAGACACCTCATTGCCACGGCTGTGCCCACAGAAAAAGAAATGAATAAATAGATAAGTAATAATAATATTTCCCCCTCCATGAAAAAAAGTGAAAGGTCATAACTGCAGTACTAAGCCTGACCACAAGGTGTGCTGTTACACATAAACTATTACTCAGTGCACCACCTAGTGGTTAGAAAGAATATTGCAGTAATTTATCATTTCTGCTGTAGAAAACATAATTATAATAATTATTATTTTGTTTATATATCACCATCATATTCCGCAGCACTTTACAATCCCTTGTTATATAATTTTATGAAGCACACACGGTGACATGTATAAAGAGGATATAAAGTCTCTTTACTTGAAATATAAGGGCAAAGTTGTGGTATAAGGAGCAGGTTTTTCTTTCACCCGGGGCAAAGGTTCAGGTGGTCACCCCAGCCTTGTATCTTGTGACTTCTTGGAGTCCCCCTGCCACCTAGCCCCGCTGCTTCTGCCCCTCTATAAGGCTGGGTGATGTGTGTTCTTGTGTGAACCCTTTTCTTGTTTTCCTCTTATATAGCAGTCATCAGATTTGTCTTGTGATTCCTTCTGATCACATGCTGCGCTCTCCGCTGTCAGCCGCTTCTCACACTCTCTGATCAGCATCCTGCCTGATCATAAAAAGAGGCTTCACAAAAGTTCTCATCCAACTCAGAAACTTAAGTTTGCCTGATCATCCTCGGACGGCTCGGGCTCCTTACTTTCAGGAATCTTAGTAGACATAATCCAAATTAGAATTTGTAGAGTTCGACAATTTTTTTTTTTTAAAAAGTCAATTCACAGAAAATGTGTTCGCTTCAAATTACGATACCGAAAGCCTCCAATTTCCCCGAAAAGACGTGTGTGATCCTCCGAGGTCTCCTAGAACCGTATCAATGATCTTTAACACAAGCAACAACCTTATAATGTCCAAGTGACCTCATCATAGGAAAGGATGGCAACCCGGTAGTATGATAATAACACAATGCGCTATTAGACTTCATGTTTTTAAAATGTAAAACTGGTCCAAAAATTATCCCTCTTGATCATTTGTGAGCAGAAAGATTGTTCTGTGCAGTGCACTGACTCACGCTGACAGTGTCGCTGTCAGAGGTAACCTCATCCTGCTGTGCCTGTGACTGCCATATATTCCATAACACCCTCCGCTTCCTTCTGTAGGTGCTACCCCAAATTATTACCCGAATAGCTTCACTTCTCCTCAGCATGATGACAAGCACAAGGAAAGGGCGTTCTCTGCCGCAGGAGACGTCGCCCGCCATGACAGCAGTGCTGAAGACAACGAGTCCCAGGTGATTATTGAGCCCACGATGCGCAGTCACACATGTCCCCTGCAGTTTTGGGTGCTGTTCTCTTAAGAAGAGGAGAAGGGGGTCCCAAGTGTGGACCCCTAACAGGACATATGGTCTTGGGTCATCATTGCGAGTCCACTGCAAGCGCCGCGTACTCCTGTGAATGACTCCCATAGTCACGAAAACATTTTTATATAAGATACATTTGGGAGAGATTTGGGGTAGACTTTGCGCCATCTTCAGTGACATCATCAACGTCTTGTTGCAGGTGAGGGATTTCTACAAGAAAACGTTGAATGAAGCCGAACGCCAGAGACTGTGTGAAAACCTCGCCCTGCACTTGAAGGACGCCCAGATCTTCATCCAAAAGAGAGCAGTAAGTGACCGCGACCAAAAAGGAATATGTGATAAAAGCAACACGATCTGTCTGTCCTCCAGTTTACAGAAAACCCATCCCACAACTGTAGGGGTTTTTTTTAAGCTGTCCCTCCATCACCCTTCCTTGGTCCAGAACTCAGTCTCCACCTCTGCTTAAACAGCACTCTAACCAATCATGGAGCTGAGTGGCTCTGCCCAAGTTGATGGCAAAGTCCTCTTAGAGCTGCTGATTGGCTGCAGCGCTGTTGACATTAACAGACCAAGGCAGCAGTAACAGAGACTCAGAAGTGTACCCGGGGAGGGTGAGTTAGGCTCCATTTATTTGTTGTTGTTTTTTTTTTTAAATATAAACTTTTATTGAAAATATTACAGAAGCAACAACATAAAACAACAACTTATCAGCATAGGTAGCATCAATCATGACAGATAGACTTCACAGTTATTACAATCATGGCTAATGTACGGTAAGTTAAAGTTTTAGATTGAGAATTATGTTTAGAATTGAGAGTCCTCAGTGGTTGATACCTGTTAATGGCTAACTGAAAAGATGGTAACAAATTGCAAGCTTTCGAGACTACTCTGGTCTCTTCATCAGGCAAAGACTAAAAGAAATTCTGAAGAATCACATATTTTATGCACAACATAGCACATGTCCATAAATGTTGAGCCGGTTCTTAGATAAGGAATGTTTTATTGTCCTCTGATTGGGGTCTGGGTCTGTTGTGATGACCCCTCATAGTCTGAGGGGAAAGTTCCTTAGTTGATGTAAAAAGACATTAATCCATGCGACACATTCATTCCACCACTAAGACAGTCACAGGTCGTCATCAGTTTATATTCCCAGACTCTTCTGTCTCTCTGAGTTTTGAAGTTACCTTTCAACACAAATAATTTCATGTCCATAATGTTATGATTTGGGAGACAAAAATGTATTGCCACAGGTAGATCCATTCTTTTTTCTCTTATTGTATGGCGGTGAGAATTCATTCTTGTTCTAAGCTTTTGTCCTGTCTCCCCCACATACAGACCCCCAGTTGGACATTTAGTACAAATAATTAGGTACACCACATTAGAAGTGATGCAGCTGAATGTACCTGGTATCTTGTAGTCCTGATGTGAATTGGGGATCTTTATCTTGTCCGGGGTCATTATAAATGGACAGGTTTTACATTTTTTCTGATTGCAAGGAAAGGTTCCTGCAGCTGTTGGAGAGGACAGGGAGCTCTTGACAATGATGCTTCTTAGATTTGGGGGCTGCCTAAAACACAGTAGTGGGGGGTCTGGAAAAATGGATTGTAATCGGGCATCTTTTTGTAGTAAAGGTTGTAATTTCCGTGCAGCTCCCCTTAGCACCTCCAGATTTGGATTGTAGGTGACTACTAGAGGTACCCGGTTATTTTCTTCTTTAGCTTTGTAATGTAGCAGGTGATTCCTTGATATTCTGGTGGCTCTTGTAATCTGATTTTCAATTGTTTTTGGATGGTAGCCCTGATTCAAAAAGGTCTTTCTGAGGCGACCAAGGTGTTCATCCCTGTCCATTGGGTTGGAACATATGCGATTGTATCTGATGGCTTGGCTGTAGACAATGGAGTTTTTTATGTGTTTTGGATGGAAACTGTCCCATTTAAGGTATGTTGGACGGTCGATTGGCTTCTGATACAGGGATGTCTCTATTTTATTGTTCTGCAGCTTAATGATGGTGTCCAAAAAGTTAATTTCAGTGCAGGAGTAGTTGAGTGTTAAGTTGATGGTAGGATGAAATTGATTAAACTGTTCATGGAACATCTTTATCTGTGGCTCAGACTCCGTAAAGATGTAAAGACTCCGTAAAGATAAAGATCCCCAATTTACATCAGGACTACTAGATCCCAGGTACTTTCAGCTGCATCTCATCTAATGTGGTGTACCTAATTATTTGTACTAAATGTCCAACTGGGGGTCTGTATGTGGGGGAGACAGGGCAAAAGCTTAGAACAAGAATGAATTCTCACCGCCATACAATAAGAGAAAAAAGAATGGATCTACCTGTGGCAATACATTTCTGTCTCCCAAATCATAACATTATGGACATGAAATTACTTGTGTTAAAAGGTAACTTCAAATCTCAGAGAGACAGAAGAGTCTGGGAATATAAACTGATGACGATCTTTGACTGTCTTAGGCTATGTGCACACTTTGCGGGGTCCTCTGCGGGTTCTCCCGCAGCGGATTTGATAAATCTGCAGGGCAAAACCGCTGCGGTTATCCCTGCAGATTTATCGCGGTTTGTTTTGCGGTTTCCGCTGCGGGTTTACCCATATACTATTGATGCTGCATATGCAGCAATATGCAGCATCAATAGTAATGTTAAAAATAATAAAAAATGGTTATATACTCACCCTCTGACGTCCCGATCTCCTCGGCGCTGCACGCGGCGGTCCGGTTCCAAAGATGCTGTGCGAGAAGGACCTTCGTGACGTCACAGTCATGTGACCGCGACGTCATCTCAGGCCCTGCTCGCACAGCAACCCTGAGACCGGACGGCCGCGTGCAGCGCTGAGAGGTGAGTATATCATTATTTTTTATTTTAATTCTTTTTTTTTTTACACAAATATGGTTCCCAGGGCCTGGAGGAGAGTCTCCTCTCCTCCACCCCGGGTACCATCTGCACATGATCCGCTTACTTCCCGCATCGTGGGCACAGCCCCATGCGGGAAGTTAGCGGATCAATGCATTCCTATGGGTGCAGAATCGCAGCGATTCTGCACAAAGAAGTGACATGCTGCGGAATGTAAACCGCTGCGTTTCTGCGCGTTTTTTTCCGCAGCATGTGCACAGCGGATTGCGGTTTCCATAGGGTTTACATGTAAATGTAAACGCAATGGAAACTGCTGCAGACCCGCAGCTGCAGAAACGCTGCGGATCCGCGGTAAAACCCACAAAGTGTGAACATGGCCTCAGTGATGGAATGAATGTGTCGCATGGATTTATGTCTTTTTACATCAACTAAGGAACTTGCCCCTCAGACTATGAGGGGTCATCACAACAGAGACCCCAATCAGAGGACAATAAAACATTCCTTATCTAAGAACTGGCCCAACATTTATGGACATAACTGTTAATCACTCATGGTTATTCTGCTTCATGCCACCTGTCTTAGCCATTGTTTTTTTTTGTTTGTTTGTTTTTTCTGTGCTATGTTGTGCATAAATATGTGATTCTTCAGAATTTGTATTAATCTATGCCTGATGAAGAGACCTGTGGAGTCTCGAAAGTTTGCAATTTGTTACCATCTTTTCAGTTAGCCATTAAAAGGTATCAACCACTGAGGACTCTCAATTCTAAACATTTTTCTATCTACTGGCTAACACGGTACCCAGATATATATCTTTCTTGTAGATTGAGAATGTCATTTTTCGAAAATAACGAAGGTAACCTTAGTTATGGTATGCAGCCTGTGAAGGATAACCAATAAGGTTAGAAATAATACAAAAAAAGGAGTAATAGACTAGAAAGAAAAGGGAGGGGGGAGCCTCTACCAGGTCGCCGCACCCGTCCAAACCAGCGGTTCAGCCTGCCTCTCCTCCAAATGGTAGAAAAAGAGAAAAAGAACCGAACTATAAGGTCAAATATAGAACAATGAACACAAATACACATGTATAGTACAAAAAATGTTGTTTATTATTAAAGACAAAAAAAGGAAGAAAGGGATGGTAACATGGTACTGGTAGCACACAGTGTAAATCTGCCCATAAAACACACAAGACCAAAGGAAAAACCATATGAAAAGCAAATCTCAGATAAATAAACTGTAGACTGTCCATACTTGCGCAAAGCAGCCTAGGTGCTAAGTAAGTAAGAATCGTACTACTGATACAGCCGTTGGACAAGAAAGCCACAAAATAATGCTGAATAGAGCTAAGTAGTGACATGAGAGGTGGCTACCTGAGTGGTCATGTGGGTACAAGCAGACACGCGCCTCGACGCGCGTTTCGGATCAAGTTCTTCGTCAGGGGGAAGGGACGAATTAATATTGTCAGTTTCATATGGTTTTTCCTTTGGTCTTATGTGTTTTATGGGCAGATTTACACTGTGTGCTACCAGTACCATGTTACCATCCCTTTCTTCCTTTTTTTGTCTTTAATAATAAACAACATTTTTTGTACTACACATATGTATTTGTGTTCATTGTTCTACATTTGACCTTATAGTTCGGTTCTTTTTCTACTATCTGAATCTTGCCGAATGGTCTGCCATTCAATCCATAGCAAGCACCTGATCACTTTTGTTGGACACTCGCCACTTTTTGTTTTTCTGTTGCTTGCAAAGTGTGTAATCCTGTCTCCTCCAAATGGTAAAACACCTGACCTCAAACACATCAAGGACAATCCTCCGGTAATTGAAGTTGGCCTAGATTGTTTTTCAGTTTTTCGATAAGATACCATCTAGTGGAGGAAAAAGGATCTATCATCCTCCGCCTTTCATCATTACTACAAAATTTTCCAATGACCTGACTCCATTTCTTGAGAAATGTACCTGCTTGTGCCTCCTTATTTATAAGTGCGTCCCCCTGTTCAACTGCCATCTAATGATGTAATTGGGCTTTCAAATCTGACAACTCTGGGGTAGATGAATCGAGCCAATGCCTGAGAATTAACTTTTTAGCTAAAATCAGAATAGTATGTATTAGTATTGGGATTGGGGGGCCTCCATCTCTGCGATCCACACCTTTCAGATTTCCCCCATCGTGTAAGATCGCCAATGGTAGAGAAAGCAATGTCATATTGCTCCATAAGTTACCGAGCGATCCAGAAACTAAGTCCCAAAATGGGACTATACTGGCACCATTTTTCATTCTATTTTATTTCTTTTTTTAAGACAAACTGCCGTCGAAACCATAAAACCCTTTCAAAGCGGATAAAACCTAAGCATACAAATCGTGGTCACCATCTTTAGTTGTCTTCTTACCCTTTGAGCCGTACTCACCAGGAACAAAAACTTTAATAACTTCGTTAGCGGACCTACCCAGTAAGACACCGCAGATGATCTTTCGGTGAAGTGGACACTAAGGCCTCGAGTCATCAAGTCCGGCATTTTGGAGAACCAAAGACATAAAAATTAAAGTGCGCCTCGTAGTGAATTTGCTTCATCTTTTAGCGGCCGTGTGCCATCGCAATAAATGCACTACTAGCAGGGAGAAGCCGTAATTGAAGCCACTTTTTCTGCCACGGGTAAGCGCCGGTCACTTTCCGAATAGTGGTCGGAGCTGGCGGGACTGTGAGCTACAAAACTGCGAGCTGCACAATAAATGCACGACATGTCATGCAGCTTTACGCCAGAATCCTGCTGAAAACTCCAATGAATCGGAGCCTAAATATCAATTTTGGAGGAAGGAAACATTTTTCAATACCTATTTTTTTGTGTGTATGTTTTCTTTTAAAACGGTCCCTTATCTTCCCTACTGATTAAATCCTATGTTCTTTTTTTTTAAAGGTGAAAAACTTCCAAAATGTGGACCCCTCTTACGGCTCTCGTATACAAACTCTTCTGGACAAGCACAACAAGACTTGTGGAAAGAAGGTAACAGCCCAGGAAACATGATATTCATTTATTTCAGGGCCAACAATGGAAAGTGAGACCATATCTAAATAAAAAAAGATAAGTTTCCTCCTCAACTCCCAAAATCATATCAGAGGGGAGATCTATAGCAGAAACATCTGACCCCTGACACCTTCATACAATTCACTAATTCCAATGAGACACGTGTAATGCCTTATTTGCCCTGCGGGGGCAGTGTTGGGAAATTGAACACTTTTTGGGAGACTGCTGCTAATTGCTCGGCCGCCTGTGATCAAGAACCTTTCTAATAAATAGGTGTAAATAACCCTTTTAATAAAAGTGAAAAATAAAAACCCGTTAAACTAATTTTCTATTTTTTTTTCTAGGAGCCGCTGCACTGTTACAATCAGTGTCATCATCAAAAGACATACTGTGAAAAATAATCCTACAAAGAAAAAGAGAATATCCGACCGCGATAGATTCTTTTTAGTTAATGTGATGTAATAATTTTATGCTTTTTTTATTCAGATGTTTGCTTTTTTGAGCTTTGAACACTTATTCCCATCTCGGATATTTATGGGACGTCCACAGAATAAGCCACAAATGTCTGATGGGTGCCATCACACACACACCTTTCAAAACTCCAATAGAAGTCAATGGAGAGAGTTGTGCATGTGCCACCTCTCCGTTCACAGCACAACGACTTTGTCCGCCCTTCAATACTGCTGGGTCCACTCCAAGACGCAGAACCGCAGTGCCGCGTTCTTCCTCCATTCCTCCAATAGATGCAACAGTGACATCTACAGGTCATAAGTAGGAATTACAGCCACTTAATACTATATGGGCTATGCACACTTATGCACAGATTTTATTTTTTCATGTTCATTAAGCAATTTTCTATCAAGTTTTCATAAAAAAAAAATGATTACCGTTTGTCTGAGTATCTTTAACTCCTTTTATCTAGGTCAGTTCATTGGCGGAACTGATACTAATCAATCAGAGCTGCTGGTTCTTACAGTTCTCTCTGCCGTCCTCTCCCTTTTCTTGGTGCTAGAGATAGCAGCAGTGAGACGCAAAGGTTGTACATAGATCTGCAGTAGAGAGGAAGGGGGAAATATCTACAATCGTATGGAGAGCTGAGAAAATAACTTGCAAATGAGGAGGAAAGCGCATAGAGGTGATAAGTGCAAGATCGAAGCTGTGCCTGCATTACTGGAAGACACACACAGACCTCACATCCAGCCTATATTACATAGAGACACGCAGAACTCACATCCAGCCTATATTACTGAGAGAGACACACAGACCTCACATCCAGCCTATATTACTGGGAGAGACACACAGAGCTCACATCCAGCCTATATTACCGGGAGAGACACACAGAGCTCACATCCAGCCTATATTACTGGGAGAGACACACAGACCTCACATCCAGCCTATATTACTGGGAGAGACACACAGAGCTCACATCCAGCCTATATTACTGGGAGAGACACACAGACCTCACATCCAGCCTATATTACTGGGAGAGACACACAGAGCTCACATCCAGCCTGTATTACATAGAGACACACAGACCTCATATCCAGCCCATATTACTGGGAGAGACACACTGACCTCACATCCATCCTATATTACTGGGAGAGACACACAGATCTCACATTCAACCTATATTACTAGGAGAGACACACACACACCTCACATCCAGCCTATATTACTGGGAGAGACACACAGAGCTCACATCCAGCCTATATTACTGGGAGAGACACACAGAGCTCACATCCAGCCTATATTACTGGGAGAGACACACAGAGCTCACATCCAGCCTATATTACTGGGAGAGACACACAGAGCTCACATCCAGCCTATATTACTGGGAGAGACACACAGAGCTCACATCCAGCCTATATTACTGGGAGAGACACACAGAGCTCACATCCAGCCTATATTACTGGGAGAGACACACAGAGCTCACATCCAGCCTATATTACTGGGAGAGACACACAGAGCTCACATCCAGCCTGTATTACATAGAGACACACAGACCTCATATCCAGCCCATATTACTGGGAGAGACACACTGACCTCACATCCATCCTATATTACTGGGAGAGACACACTGACCTCACATCCATCCTATATTACTGGGAGAGACACACAGATCTCACATTCAACCTATATTACTAGGAGAGACACACACACCTCACATCCAGCCTATATTACTGGGAGAGACACACAGAGCTCACATCCAGCCTATATTACTGGGAGAGACACTCAGAGCTCACATCCAGCCTATATTACTGGGAGAGACACACAGACCTCACATCCAGCCTATATTACTGGGAGAGACACACAGATCTCACATTCAACCTATATTACTAGGAGAGACACACACACCTCACATCCAGCCTATATTACTGGGAGAGACACACAGAGCTCACATCCAGCCTATATTACTGGGAGAGACACTCAGAGCTCACATCCAGCCTATATTACTGGGAGAGACACACAGACCTCACATCCAGCCTATATTACTGGGAGAGACACACAGATCTCACATTCAACCTATATTACTAGGAGAGACACACAAACCTGCTGGGTCCACTCCAAGACGCAGAACCGCAGCGCCACTTTCTTCCTCCATTCCTCCAATAGATGCAACAGTGACATCTACAGGTCATAAGTAGGAATTACAGCCACTTAATACTATACGGGCTATGCACACTTATGCACAGATTTTATTTTTTCATGTTCATTAAGCAATTTTCTATCAAGTTTTCATTTAAAAAAATGTTTACCGTTTGTCTGAGTATCTTTAACTCCTTTATCTAGGTCAGTTCATTGGCGGAACTGATACTAATCAATCAGAGCTGCTGGTTCTTACAGTTCTCTCTGCCGTCCTCTCCCTTTTCTTGGTGCTAGAGATAGCAGCAGTGAGACGCAAAGGTTGTACATAGATCTGCAGTAGAGAGGAAGGGGGAAATATCTACAATCGTATGGAGAGCTGAGAAAATAACTTGCAAATGAGGAGGAAAGCGCATAGAGGTGATAAGTGCAAGATCGAAGCTGTGCCTGCATTACTGGAAGACACACACAGAGCTCACATCCAGCCTATATTACTGGGAGAGACACACAGAGCTCACATCCAGCCTATATTACATAGAGACACGCAGAACTCACATCCAGCCTATATTACTGGGAGAGACACACAGACCTCACATCCAGCCTATATTACTGGGAGAGACACACAGACCTCACATCCAGCCTGTATTACATAAAGACACACAGACCTCATATCCAGCCCATATTACTGGGAGAGACACACAGACCTCACATCCAGCCTATATTACTGGGAGAGACACACAGACCTCACATCCAGCCCATATTACTGGGAGAGACACACAGACCTCACATCCAGCCTATATTACTGGGAGAGACACACAGACCTCACATCCAGCCTATATTACTGGGAGAGACACAGACTTCACATCCAGCCTATATTACTGGGAGAGACACGCAGACCTCACATCCAGCCTATATTACTGGGAGAGACACACAGAGCTCGCATCAGCCCATATTACTGAGAGAGACACACAAACCTCACATCCAGCCTGTATTACATAGAGACACACAGACCTCACATCCAGCCCATATTACTGGGAGAGACACACAGACCTCACATCCAGCCTATATTACTGGGAGAGACACGCAGACCTCACATCCAGCCTATATTACTGGGAGAGACACACATAGCTCATATCCAGCCTATATTACTGGGAGAGACACACAGACCTCACATCATGCCTATATTACATAGAGACACGCAGAACTCACATCCAGCCTATATTACTGGGAGAGACACACAGACCTCACATCCAGCCTATATTACTGGGAGAGATACACAGACCTCACATCCAGCCTGTATTACATAGAGACACACAGACCTCATATCCAGCCCATATTACTGGGAGAGACACACAGACCTCACATCCAGCCTATATTACTGGGAGAGACACACAGAGCTCACATCCAGCCTATATTACTGGGAGGGACACAAACTTCACATCCAGCCTATATTACTGAGAGAGACACAGACCCCACATCCAGCCTATATTACTGGGAGAGACACACAGACCTCACATCCAGCCCATATTACTGGGAGAGACACACAGACCTCACATCCAGCCTATATTACTGGGAGAGACACACAGACCTCACATCCAGCCTATATTACTGGGAGAGACACAGACTTCACATCCAGCCTATATTACTGGGAGAGACACGCAGACCTCACATCCAGCCTATATTACTGGGAGAGACACACAGAGCTCGCATCAGCCCATATTACTGAGAGAGACACACAAACCTCACATCCAGCCTGTATTACATAGAGACACACAGACCTCACATCCAGCCCATATTACTGGGAGAGACACACAGACCTCACATCCAGCCTATATTACTGGGAGAGACACGCAGACCTCACATCCAGCCTATATTACTGGGAGAGACACACATAGCTCATATCCAGCCTATATTACTGGGAGAGACACACAGACCTCACATCATGCCTATATTACTGGGAGAGACACAGACTTCACATCCAGCCTGTATTACATAGAGACACGCAGACCTCACATCCAGCCTATATTACTGGGAGAGACAAAAAGACCTCACATCCAGCCCATATTACTGGGAGAGAGATACAGACCTTAAATCCTGCCTATATTACTGGTGGAGTTACACAGACCTCACATCCAGCCTATATTACTGGGAGAGACACGCAGACCTCACATCCAGCCTATATTACTGGGAGAGACACACAGACCCCACATCCAGCCCATATTACTGGGAGAGACACACAGACCTCACATCCAGCCTATATTACTGGGAGAGACACACAGACCTCACCTCCAGCCTATATTACTGGGAGAGACACAGACTTCACATCCAGCCTGTATTACATAGAGACACGCAGACCTCACATCCAGCCTATATTAGTGGGAGAGAGATACAGACCTTAAATCCTGCCTATATTTCTGGTGGAGTTACACAGACCTCACATCTAGCCTATATTACTGGGAGAGACACAAAGACCTCACATCCAGCCCATATTACTGGGAGAGACACAAAGACCTCACATCCAGCCCATATTACTGGGAGAGACACACAGAGCTCACATCCAGCCTATATTACTGGGAGAGACACACAGACCTCACATCCAGCCTATATTACTGGGAGAGACACACAGACCTCACATCCAGCCTATATTACTGGGAGAGACACACAGACCTTAAAGGGAACCTGTCACCTGAATTTGGCGGGACCTTTTTTCGGTCCGATGGGCGGTGTTTTCGGGTGTTTTATTCACCCCTTCCTTTCCCGCTGGAGGCACGCTGGCCGCAATATTGGCTTGAAGTTGATTCGCTTTCCTCCGTAGAACAGACCTGCGTAAGGCTATCTTGCCTTGCGCACGCGCAGTATGCTTTGCCCAACTGCGGGCAAAGCCGAAAAGCATTAGTGCGCATGCGCCGACGCACTATGTCCCGGAAGTATTTCAACTTCAAGCCAATATTGTGGCCAGCGTGCCTCCATCGGGAAAGGAAGGGCTGAATAAAACACCCGAAAACACCGCCCATCGGACCGAAAAAAGGTCCCGCCAAATTCAGGTGACAGGTTCCCTTTAAATCCTGCCTATATTAGGCTATGTCTCCACGTTCCGTACGGCCGACGGTATCGCCGCAGCGGCGAAGCCGCTCGGCGCTAAGCCCCGCCCCCTTTCTGGGACGCGATCATGCCGGATGTGTTAACTCTTCACATCCGGGATGATCGCTCTGTCCCATAGGGCCCTGTGATATGCCTTGCGGGGACGCTGCGTCCCCGCAAGGTGTACGGACATGCTGCGATCTGAAAAGACGCGCAGCATGTCCGGAGTCGCAGGGCCGCCGCGTGCGGGTTTCCACGCATAGTGGAGACGGGATTTCATAAAATCCCCTCCACTATGCTGGAACATCTGGACGCTGCTTTTTTGACGCTGCAGCTCTGCGCAGCTTCAAAAAAGCAGCGTTTCCTGACCGTGGAAACATACCCTTACTGGTGGAGTTACACAGACCTCACATCCAGCCTATATTACTGGGAGAGACACACAGCTCACATCCAGCCTATATTACTGGGAGAAACACAGACCTCACATCCAGCCTATATTACTGGGAGAGACACACAGACCTCACATCCAGCCTATATTACCGGGAGAGACACACAGATCTCACATTCAACCTATATTACTAGGAGAGACACACACACCTCACATCCAGCCTATATTACTGGGAGAGACACAGAGAGCTCACATTCAGCTTATATTACTGGGAGAGACACGCACAGATCTCACATCCAGCCTATGTTACTTGGAGAGACACACAGACCTCACATCCATCCTATATTACTAGGAGAGACACACAAACCTCACATCCAGCCTATATTACTAGGAGAGACACACAAACCTGCTGGGTCCACTCCAAGACGCAGAACCGCAGCGCCGCTTTCTTCCTCCATTCCTCCAATAGATGCAACAGTGACATCTACAGGTCATAAGTAGGAATTACAGCCACTTAATACTATACGGGCTATGCACACTTATGCACAGATTTTATTTTTTCATGTTCATTAAGCATTTTTCTATCAAGTTTTCATAAAAAAAAATGTTTACCGTTTGTCTGAGTATCTTTAACTCCTTTATCTAGGTCAGTTCATTGGCGGAACTGATACTAATCAATCAGAGCTGCTGGTTCTTACAGTTCTCTCTGCCTTCCTCTCCCTTTTCTTGGTGCTAGAGATAGCAGCAGTGAGACGCAAAGGTTGTACATAGATCTGCAGTAGAGAGGAAGGGGGAAATATCTACAATCATATGGAGAGCTGAGAAAATAACTTGCAAATGAGGAGGAAAGCGCATAGAGGTGATAAGTGCAAGATCGAAGCTGTGCCTGCATTACTGGAAGACACACACAGACCTCACATCCAGCCTATATTACATAGAGACACGCAGAACTCACATCCAGCCTATATTACTGGGAGAGACACACAGAGCTCACATCCAGCCTATATTACATAGAGACACGCAGACCTCACATCCAGCCCATATTACTGGGAGAGACACACAGACCTCACATCCAGCCTATATTACTGGGAGAGACACGCAGACCTCACATCCAGCCTATATTACTGGGAGAGACACACAGACCTCACATCCAGCCTATATTACTGGGAGAGACACACAGACCTCACATCCAGCCTATATTACTGGGAGAGACACACAGACCTCACCTCCAGCCTATATTACTGGGAGAGACACAAAGACCTCACATCCAGCCCATATTACTGGGAGAGACACACAGAGCTCACATCCAGCCTATATTACTGGGAGAGACACACACACCTTAAATCCCGCCTATATTACTGGTGGAGTTACACAGACCTCACATCCAGCCTATGTTACTGGGAGAGACACACAGACCTCACATCCAGCCTATATTACTGGGAGAGACACACAGACCTTAAAGGGAACCTGTCACCTGAATTTGGCGGGACCTTTTTTCGGTCCGATGGGCAGTGTTTTCGGGTGTTTTATTCACCCCTTCCTTTCCCGCTGGAAGCACGCTGGCCGCAATATTGGCTTGAAGTTGATTCGCTTTCCTCCGTAGAACACGCCTGCGCAAGGCTATCTTGCCTTGCGCACGCGAAGTATGCTTTGCCCAACTGCGGGCAAAGCTGAAAAGAATTAGTGCGCATGCGCCGACGCACTATGTCCCGGAAGTATTTCAACTTCAAGCCAATATTGCGGCCAGCGTTCCTCCATCGGGAAAGGAAGGGCTGAATAAAACACCCGAAAACACCGCCCATCGGACCGAAAAAAGGTCCCGCCAAATTCAGGTGACAGGTTCCCTTTAAATCCTGCCTATATTACTGGTGGAGTTACACGGACCTCACATCCAGCCTATATTACTGGGAGAGACACACAGCTCACATCCAGCCTATATTACTGGGAGAAACACAGACCTCACATCCAGCCTATATTACCGGGAGAGACACGCAGACCTCACATCCAGCCTATATTACTGGGAGACACATACAGACCTCACATCCAGCCTATATTACCGGGAGAGACACACAGATCTCACATTCAACCTATATTACTAGGAGAGACACACACACCTCACATCCAGCCTATATTACTGGGAGAGACACAGACCTCACATCCAGCCTATATTACCGGGAGAGACACACTGACCTCACATCCGTCCTATATTACTGGGAGACACATACAGACCTCACATCCAGCCTATATTACCGGGAGAGACACACAGATCTCACATTCAACCTATATTACTAGGAGAGACACACACACCTCACATCCAGCCTATATTACTGGGAGAGACACAGACCTCACATCCAGCCTATATTACCGGGAGAGACACACTGACCTCACATCCATCCTATATTACTGGGAGAGACACGCAGACCTCACATCCAGCCTATATTACCGGGAGACACATACAGACCTCACATCCAGCCTATATTACCGGGAGAGACACACAGATCTCACATTCAACCTATATTACTAGGAGAGACACACACACCTCACATCCAGCCTATATTACTCGGAGAGACACACAGAGCTCACATTCAGCTTATATTACTGGGAGAGACACGCACAGATCTCACATCCAGCCTATATTACTGGGAGAGACACACAGAGCTCACATCCAGCCTATGTTACTTGGAGAGACACACAGACCTCACATCCATCCTATATTACTAGGAGAGACACACAAACCTCACATCCAGCCTATATTACTAGGAGAGACACACAAACCTCACATCCAGCCTATATTACTGGGACAGACACACAGACCTCACATTCAGCCTATATTACTGGGAGATACACACAGAGCTCACATCCAGCCTATGTTACTTGGAGAGACACACAGACCTCACATCCATCCTATATTACTAGGAGAGACACACAAACCTCACATCCAGCCTATATTACTAGGAGAGACACACAAACCTCACATCCAGCCTATATTACTGGGACAGACACACAGACCTCACATTCAGCCTATATTACTGGGAGAGACAAACAGAGCTCACATCCAGCCTATATTACTGGGAGAGACACACAGACCTCACATCCAGCCTATATTACTGGGAGAGACATAGAGCTCACATCCAGCCTATATTACTGGGAGAGACACACAGACCTCACATCCAGCCTATATTACTGGGAGAGACACACAAATCTCACATCCAGCCTATATTACTGGGAGAGACACACAGACCTCACATCCAGCCTATATTACTGGGACAGACACACAGACCACACATCCAGCCTATATTACTGAGCGATACAAAAAAGGTTGCACTGTATCGTACTTAAGCATGTCATTGTGAAATATGTGTAATATGAATAGCTATACGGCTTCTGAATGCTAGGAAAAAAATGAGATGCTTTGCACTCCGCCTTTCAACATGTGGTGATTTTTTATTACAGCAGGTTCCTATTTACCCATAAATGCAGGTTTTGCTGAGTGAGGTGTCCACATTAACCCAGGAATTCAGACATCAGCCTAAGGGCTTGTTTCCATTTGCGAGAAACACGTCCGTGTCTCGCATGTGGAAACCAAGCTCTGGCGCCGGCACTTGGGAGCGGAGTGTGCGGCTGCATGTGTTCCTATGCGGCCGCACGCTCCGCTCTGGAGTGCCAGCACCAGAGCTTGGTTTCCACATGCGAGACACGGAGGTGTTTCTCGCAAATGGAAACAAGCCCTAAGAGAGGTATTCATATGGTCAGGGACCCATCAGTCTTTGAGACCACCTTGACGTTGGTTGGTGGGCAGACATAACTTGGCCAAACTGTGAGCAAAGCGTCTCATTTTTTTCCTAGTATTCAGAAGCCATATTGCTATTCATACACTGTGTTCCAAATTATTATGCACATAGAGTTTAGGAGTGATAAGGTTAGAATTTTTTTGTTTGTCATTTAAACTCATTGATGGTGATGTGTGTCAGGGCTCTTTATATCACTGAAAGCAATTGCAGATACCTGTGCAAATTAGTTTGGCAGGTGTGTCCAAATAAAGGCAAGACTACTTAAGAAGGCTGTTCCACATTATTAAGTGCAGCGCCCCAGAGTCCTGGTCGTTGCAGTATCATGGCTCAGCCACTAAGGGGGGCCATGGTGCGTTCGATGGCACTGAAGGAGTTCTCTGAGCAGGTATCACAGTCACCAATACATTTCACAGCTGGGCCTCCGGGGGGAGCTAAGGGTGCTATTCATTAGGCCACTCCCCACCATAGTGGGTAAACTGGGGGTCAGGCAGGAAGTTAGAGAGAACGCTGACGGGATTGAACGGAGCAACACCCTGTGGCAGGGGGTGTTGTGAAGGGAGAGACTGTAGGGTCTCTGCCAGGGGTGGGATCCTGGCAGAGGCTTGGCATTGAGAGAACGTAACGGGTCCGCGCAGGCTCCTGGAAGCGGCGGGACTCAAGAAAGGACTAGAAGCGAGATAGATTGTGCTGAGTGAGAAACGAAATCAAGCGAAAGGAGATACCAGTGAGGGTTGTGCTGAAAGAGGCAGCACCTTACTGAGGCGCACTACCGGTGGCCGGAACGCCGAGGAGGTAAAGAGTTTCAAGCCATACCTCAGACCTACGGCAGGGCAGTTAGCTTTAGGCGGACTGTCTCACGCATCACCCAGGAAGGCAAAGGGGGGTACCAACAGGAGAGGGGCGCAGATAGAGTCCCGGAAGATCTCCGAGCCTCCCCGTCATACGGGTGCGTTCCTACCATAGTAGCTGGAGGGACGAGGAAGATCATTGCGAATTAAGTTGTTGTGAGGGAACACGAGAAACAGACACAACAGTTGTGGGGTACTTTCCGTAAGCACAGCAGGGAAGGACTGCAACACATAGCGCTAGAAGGAAGGCACCGATTTCCACCTGCAAGGAGAGCTCTGGAAGTGCCATTGGACCGGCCGGACTTGCGCAGCCTGGTGAGCCGTATTCTGGACTGAGGACCCAGAGAGCTTCAGTAAAGAGGTAAAGAGACTGCAACCTGGTGTCCTCGTTATTTACCGCGACCTGCACCCCACAACTGCACCGCTACACCGTTACTACACCACTTATTGCACCGGACGTCCCCCACTGACAGGCAGGGCCACGGACCGGGTCTAGCCACCGTGACAACCCCAGGACTGAGACCTAGAGGCCCGGCTCCGGGTACCCCTCGGCCCTGCGGCGGTGTGGGGGCGCTCCAACTTGGCGTCACGAACAGGATCTACTTAAGCCTGAAGAATCAGGTCATGTGTGCCTAGAGACTGTGATTTACTGTGCTTGGACTGTACTTTATTGCAAGACTGTGTGCTGTGCCATTTGCCGCCAAAATCCGCCGCCATTGCAGCGCTGAGGAGAGCGCAGGAAGAGAAGAGGGGCGTGGAGTGGGCGTAGCCGAGCTGGAGAGCGCGAACAGTAATGGCCGCCCAGTCTAAATATTTCTGTGCAGTGAGGACGTGTCCGTCAGCAGCAGAGATCCGCCTCCTAATCCTTAATGGGGGGCGGAGGCAGAGAAAACGAAACTGCTCACGCAGGAGAGAGCGGGAAAAAGACCAGGAAGCGACCCACGTGGAGGACGCTATGGCTAGCAGCTCCGAACCTGACAGCGGGGTTGAAGTGGAAGTCTCCCCTGACTACCCGGCTGAGCCCAGCAGCTTGTCCTCCGTGGATAACACCAAATTCCTGAGAGCCGAGATGGAGGATTTATATAACCAGCTCCTCCAACTGCATGTGAGAGTCCAGGCCCCGCGTAGGCAGGGTATCGTCACTGTCTTTAAACTCCAAGGAGGCTGGGGCTTCATTAAAGAACCGGGGCTATACGCGGAGGTCTTTGTTAACCGACGGGATGTTGAGTCACACCTTAGAGAGGGACATCCAGATCGAGACCTCTATCCGGGAGACAGTGTTACTTACACCCGGCATTTTGGGGAAAAGGGGTGGTTCGCCCTGAACGTCTACAAGAAAGAGAAACCAGCCCCTGTAGCCAAAGTGCCGCCGTGTGACCGACCTGTAACCACCCTGGTCGCCTCCACCTGCCCAACCACAGAACTAGCGATCTGCCGCCCGATCGCCACAACCACCGTAGTGGCTAAAGAAGTTCCTCTGCGGGCGATCAATGTCCCTGATGTGCCAGCACAGAGAGAAATGGGAACACAGACCTTGATCGCCGCGCACGATCTGGTCGTGCAACAGACCCGAACCCATGGGGTGTATCTGGCAGCGGGAGTGGACCTGAAACCTGGATTGCAGGGGTCCGCCCGCCAGGAGGCGCCTCATGGAAACTTCTGAAAGAAGAGTCACTTTATGAAAATGTAAATAGTTAACTGTTCATTCCTTTAACTGTTCCTGTTTGCTACTAAACCCGTCTAGGGTTAAAGGTGACCCCTTGTTGACCCGGGGCCACTATTGTTGTTCTCAAAGTTTTGCACAAGTTTAAAAGAACTGCAGAAATCATGGACTGTGCATGATTCGAACTTCCCTTGTAAATAGTTTGCACCTTCTTAAAGGTGCTCCCTACTGGTTTTAGCCAAAGACACTTTGCGAAGATATTTGCCCTATTTGTTTGAGCCAAAAGACACTTTGCGAAGATTCCTTCTCTACTGGGTTTAGTTAAAGACACTTTGCGAAGAAACCTTTCCTACTAGTCCTAGTTAAAGACACTTTGTGAAGATCCCGGGCTGGAACTTTGCATAAGACTGGTAGGCTGAGAAGACGAGCTACCTCAGAAAGACTTGGTCCCCTCTTAAAGGGGATGTGACGAAGTAAATTTGAAAGAGATACTGTTACCGAACAGTAATGTGATAATGATGCCTTGAAAAAGAAAATGTAACTGTTTTACATGCCGAGTTATATGTGTTGAAGTTGTTGAAATGTGAAATCTGAATAATGTTTTGTAGAAAGGAAAGATGCAGAGAGCCCGTAGGGGTAGATGTAGAAGCCTGCATAGTTGAAAGTAAAAGAAGTAATAATGAAGGTGAGGATAGAAGGTAAACCCCGCGTCCCCATTGAAAAGTTACTTTGTTACTAAGGACAGAGAGTGAACCCGTAGGGGTTAGAGAGTGAGTCCTTAAAGGAGCCGAGTAGAGCGGGCTCAGAGTTCTTTAAATGAAAGGAATGTTATGTCTATACTGTGTATAGTAGCGAAAGGCAGTAGGCCCTGGCTGAACAGGGCGGTCCTGTAAAAGAAAGGAGAGGCAGTAGGCCTGGTGCCGTAGGGACAGGCGGTCCTGCAGGTTCACAAGAAGGAGAATGTAAAGTTGAAATGCCTTATAATGTGATTATAGGAAGGCCTTTGATAGACTAAGAGTGTGAGTTTCTTAAAGGCAATGTTAAGTTATTGTTCCAAAAATTGCACTAAGTAGAATACCCGGTTGGGTAACAGAAGTTATTTATGCTCTGTAATTTATAATGTTGATTATGTTTGTAACGTTAAAAGTGTCCTCACCTCCCATAAAGGGAAGCCTACTTAAGTATACTTACTGTTATTTGCACTCAACAAAATTGTATGTCTTTTTGCTAACCTGTATTGTTGTTTTTCTTCCCAGTCCCGGAGTACTGTGTTTAACCAGGGGGGAGTGCAGCGCCCCAGAGTCCTGGTCGTTGCAGTATCATGGCTCAGCCACTAAGGGGGGCCATGGTGCGTTCGATGGCACTGAAGGAGTTCTCTGAGCAGGTATCACAGTCACCAATACATTTCACAGCTGGGCCTCCGGGGGGAGCTAAGGGTGCTATTCATTAGGCCACTCCCCACCATAGTGGGTAAACTGGGGGTCAGGCAGGAAGTTAGAGAGAACGCTGACGGGATTGAACGGAGCAACACCCTGTGGCAGGGGGTGTTGTGAAGGGAGAGACTGTAGGGTCTCTGCCAGGGGTGGGATCCTGGCAGAGGCTTGGCATTGAGAGAACGTAACGGGTCCGCGCAGGCTCCTGGAAGCGGCGGGACTCAAGAAAGGACTAGAAGCGAGATAGATTGTGCTGAGTGAGAAACGAAATCAAGCGAAAGGAGATACCAGTGAGGGTTGTGCTGAAAGAGGCAGCACCTTACTGAGGCGCACTACCGGTGGCCGGAACGCCGAGGAGGTAAAGAGTTTCAAGCCATACCTCAGACCTACGGCAGGGCAGTTAGCTTTAGGCGGACTGTCTCACGCATCACCCAGGAAGGCAAAGGGGGGTACCAACAGGAGAGGGGCGCAGATAGAGTCCCGGAAGATCTCCGAGCCTCCCCGTCATACGGGTGCGTTCCTACCATAGTAGCTGGAGGGACGAGGAAGATCATTGCGAATTAAGTTGTTGTGAGGGAACACGAGAAACAGACACAACAGTTGTGGGGTACTTTCCGTAAGCACAGCAGGGAAGGACTGCAACACATAGCGCTAGAAGGAAGGCACCGATTTCCACCTGCAAGGAGAGCTCTGGAAGTGCCATTGGACCGTCCGGACTTGCGCAGCCTGGTGAGCCGTATTCTGGACTGAGGACCCAGAGAGCTTCAGTAAAGAGGTAAAGAGACTGCAACCTGGTGTCCTCGTTATTTACCGCGACCTGCACCCCACAACTGCACCGCTACACCGTTACTACACCACTTATTGCACCGGACGTCCCCCACTGACAGGCAGGGCCACGGACCGGGTCTAGCCACCGTGACAACCCCAGGACTGAGACCTAGAGGCCCGGCTCCGGGTACCCCTCGGCCCTGCGGCGGTGTGGGGGCGCTCCATTAAGCAGCCTACATTTTTGGCCAAAATGGGAAAGAAAAAGGATGTGTCGGCTGCTGAGAAGCAACAAATTGTGGAGTATTTAGGTCAAGGCATGACTACAATCAACATTGCCAAGACACTTCATCGTGATCATCGCACAATCAAGAAGTATGTAGCTGATCCCAGCACACACGTGTGCGTGCTGATAAGGAAAAATTGAGGACTCTTTCCAACAGGCAATTGCGTAAGGTTAAAAGAGCAGCTGCAAAAATGCCTTGTCATAGCAGCAGACAAGTTTTTAAAGCTGCTGGTGCCTCCAACGTCCCCAGAACAACAAGATGCAGGGTCCTTCAGAGGTTTGCAGATGTGCGTAAGCCATCCTGTCGACCACCTCTATCCACTGCAACAAGCAGAAATGGCTCCAGAGGGCCAAACGATACATGAAGACTGACATCCAAACTGTTTTGTTCACCGATGAGTGCCGTGCAACACTCGATGGTCCAGATGGATGGAGTGGAGGATGGCTGGTTGATGGACACCCCATCAAAACACGACTAAGGCGCCAACAAGGAGGAGGTGGAGTAATGTTTTGGGCTGGAATCATGGGGAGAGAGATTGTCGGCCCCTTTATGATCCCTGAAGGGGTAAAGATGAACTCCATAATCTATGTGGAGTTTCTAAAACAACACTTCCTGCCATGGTTCAAGAGGAAGAACCGTGCTTTCTGCAGCAAGATCATTTTCATGCATGATAATGCACCGTCTCATGCTGCAAAAAACACATCTGCATCTCTGGCTGCTATGGGCATAAAAGAGGACAAACTTATGGTGTGGCCACCATCTTCCCCTGACCTCAACCCCATTGAGAACCTCTGGAGCATCATCAAAAGGAGTGCCTATGATGGCGGGAGGCAGTTCACATCTAAGCAACAGCTCTGGGAGGGTATTCTGTCCACATGCAAAACAACTGAAGCAGAAACCATCCAAAAACTGACAAATTCAATGGACGAGAGAGTTCAGAAGCTTCTTTTGAACAAGGGGTCCTATGTGCAAATGTAACATCACCTGGAATAAAGTTTTTACTTGAAAACTGTTTGATTTCATTTTGTGATAAGCTGATAATGCTTATAACTTCACAATTGGCCATTTTTTTGTTCAAAATAAAAAAAAAGGTTGAAAACTCTGCTGTGCATAATCATTTGGAACATGCGTTTTGAGTGTTTATTTTTTTTAAAAAGATACTGTTTTCATAGGCAGTTTGTTCCAAAACATTGCAATTATACTAGAATAGTAGATGACTGGAAAATAACAATGACTGCAATTCAGATAGGTAATTTAGAGAAAATATGAGGAAATATTATTTGCATAATAATTTGGAACACAGTGTATATTTTACAATGACATACTTTAGCACGATAGAACATACGGTAACTCTTTTTGTGATTTTTTTTGTGATCCTGTGATTTTCATCATTCCACCACTTTTCCTTGTTGCTGCTGTAATTTTATTATTGTGAAGCTGCGGAACTCATTGAGAGCTGGTAAAGTCCCAGTGCATTCAGCGCCCCCTAGAGGTGACTAGAGGGATATACAATGACAGTGAAGCAGTTCAGCTTGGGGTCTCCCATCCCCTAAGGCAGGGGTCGGGAACCTATGGCTCGCGAGCCAGATATGGCTCTTTTGATGGCCGTATCTGGCTCGCAGACAGCCTGTGGCGTAGGAAGGGGGGGGCGGGCCGCCCCGGGCGGCACAATGCGGGGGGCGGGTCGCCGGCGGCGCAGAATTTACCTGTTCGCATCTCGGCTTCAGAAAAATGGCCGCCGCGATCTCCATCTGCGCATGCGCGGCATCCCGCGGCCATTTTCCTGAAGCCCCAGGCAGCAGAGCGCTCCACCTGCGCACGCGCGGCCTCAGGAAGATGGCCGCCCCCACCGATAACCAGACAGAGCAGGATCGCGGTCAGGTAAAACTTGTTTTTTTTTTTTTTTTTATTGAGAGCGGCGATCGGGGGGGGGGGGGGGGGGGGGCCCAGGGCAGAAAGCTGGACACAGGGGGGCAGAAAGCTGGACACAGGGGGGCACAAAGCTGGACACAGGGGGGCACAAAGCTGGACACTGGGGGGCAGAAAGCTGGACACAGGGGGGCAGAAAGCTGGACACTGGGGCAGAACGCTGGACACTGGGGCAGAACGCTGGACACTGAGGCAGAAAGCTGGACACTGGGGCAGAACGCTGGACACTGGGGCAGAACGCTGGACACGGGGGCAGAACGCTGGACACGGGGGCAGAACGCTGGACACGGGGGCAGAACGCTGGACACGGGGGCAGAACGCTGGACACTGGGGCAGAACGCTGGACACTGAGGCAGAAAGCTGGACACTGGGGCAGAACGCTGGACACTGGGGCAGAACGCTGGACATTGGGGCAGAACGCTGGACACGGGGGCAGAACGCTGGACACGGGGGCAGAACGCTGGACACGGGGGCAGAACGCTGGACACGGGGGCAGAACGCTGGACACTGGGGCAGAAAGCTGGACACAGGAGCAGAAAACTGGACACAGGGGCAGAAAGCTGGACACAGGGGCAGAAAGCTGGACACGGGCAGAAAGCTGGACACGGGCAGAAAGCTGGACACGGGGGCAGAACGCTGGACACGGGCAGAATGGAGAAACGGGGCATGATTGGAGACACGGGGCAGGATGACAGACATGGCGTCATGACTGGAGACACTGGAGGCAGGATTGGAGACAGATGGGGCAGGATCATGGGGCAGGATGGATACGATGGAGACAGATGGGGCAGGATGGGAAGATCATATGGGGCAGGATGGATACTCATGAGGGCAGGATGGGAGAACATATGGCTGGAGCCAGGAATGAGACACACGGGGGCCAGGATGGCGAATATTATTACCACAGGGGCTAATTAAGGGATATTATTACTGCAGGGATGTATTTATTTTATTTTTTGAGTATACTGTTTTAAATGGCTGGGCGGTCCTATTACTGTGTAGATTGACACTATGTCGCCTTCTTCATGTGGTGTAATGTAGAAGTTGGGAAAATTAAGTAATGTGTTCTGCAAGTGGAACTCGTGATAACTGTGTTATTTCCTGCAGAGACGAGTCCTGGCTGGATGAAGTGATGGCGGTCTGTGCGGGATGAAAGATGAAGGACTTCACTTAGAGACGTCACTGGTGAGTCAGTGTGTTACCTATACACTGTATACTATATACTGAGGTCCTGTGTATGTCACCGGTGATCACTGTATTACCTATACACAGACGCTGCATACTAAGTACAGATCTCCTGTGTATAATGGCACTTAGGGCTTGTTTCCACATGCGAGAAACACGTCCGTGTCTCGCATGTGGGAACCAAGTTCTGGCGTCGGCACTCCAGAGCGGAGTGTGCGGCCGCATAGGAACACATGGAGCTGCACAGCTCCGCTCCAATGTGCCGACGCCAGAACTTACGCTGGGTGTGCCTGCTTGTATGTACCACTTTAAGTAGTAAATGCTTTAGTTCCCTATGGGTCTGAGCCTCTCTTTTTTGTTCATTTTCTGTAAGACCAACACTTTTAAAAGGGCCACTGACAGATACAATTGCTCCAGCGGTCACTTAGTACACAAAGGAGTGTTCCTCTCTGCTGCACTAAGGCTAGGTTCACATTGCGTCAAGTACATGGCGTTAAACGGATCCGTTAAACGCATGTACAGAAAAGGATCAAATTTGTAGAAAAATCGGCTTCACGTTAACGCTTGCGTTAACGCTTTTGACAGCGTTTTTCTCATTTTGATGTCCGTTCGCGATGTATCCGTTTGTCTGCGTTTGTCACTGTCAATAAAGTTTTTTGTTTTTTTTCTCCTTTTGTCCTCGTCGGGGTGTAGGTGCAGACTCATTCTCCATTTTGAAAGCATTGAGTGAACTTCTGCTAGCAAGATGTTTGTGTCTGAGCTGGTTCGATTTCGCTTGATGCGGTTGCGACTTCGCCAGAGAAAGCGTAGTTCGCAAAGGAGATATTGGATCCACGAAGTGAATTTCTTGCGGAGTACTTATGGTGCCTTTCACACCCTGTATCTTCAGCTTCGGGATCACCCTTCAAAATTCCAACGCTATCTACGGATGTCCATTGAGACCTTTGATGTTCTGCTTTCACATATGAAGGATGAGATACATCATCAGCGCAGCACTTTCCGTGAAAGCATCTGTGCGGAGGAACGATTAGTAGTGACTGTGAGGTAATTATAAAATTTTTTCTCATTCTATTGACAAAGACTAGATCTAGGTATCGTGGGGCATAATGGTCATTTAGCAATTGTATATTCTATTTATGTAGCCTTTTAGTTGTCCTTAAAAATCCTAAACATTTTTTTTTTTTTTCTTTTTCAATGCCGACAGATATCTGGCTACCGGAGAATCTTTTGCGTCACTGCATTACCAATTTAGACTGGGGAAGTCAACAATTTGCCAACTGGTTCGGGAAACTTGTGATGCCATTTGGAACAACTTGCAACCACTTGTGCTACCAACCCCAACATCAGAAATGTGGCTAGCGATTTCCCAACAGTTCGAGGATGTGGCTAATTTCCCCAATTGTATTGGTGCCGTGGACGGCAAGCACATACGGATTCAGAAACCAGCGCATAGTGGGTCCCTGTACTATAATTATAAAAAATACTTCTCGATAATCTTGATGGCTATTGCGGATGCAAGATACCGGTTTGTAGCTGTGGATATTGGTGCGTATGGCCGTACTAACGATTCAAGAGTCTTCAGAGACTCCAACATGGGGAGATGTTTGTGTAGCAACAATTTTAACTTGCCCTCATCACGACCTCTACCGGGGACCGAAGACCCAAGTTTGCCCTTTGTTTTAGTTGGTGATGAGGCATTCCAACTTGGGCAAAATCTCCTCAAACCGTACTCAAGCCGCAGTCTGAACTCCACCAAGCGCATTTTTAATTATCGCTTGAGCCGGGCAAGACGTTATGTGGAGTGCGCCTTTGGGATTTTGACATTAAAATGGCGAATTCTACTAACGTGCATGCAACTGCAACCAGAAAATGTGGACCGTGTTGTGAAGGCATGCATCTGTCTGCATAATTTTGTGGCCAGACATGAACCCCAGGTGGTTGACCCCGATGAATGTGAGTCGAACCTCATGAGCATTGAATCTACTGCTGTTCGGTCTGCAGCACAAATAATGAGGATCCGTGACCAATTTGCACAGTACTTCATACATGAGGGGCATGTTCCATGGCAAGACAGACACGTGTAAAATTTATTTCAAGTCTGAAGCTGTGTCCTGATGTGTTTTTTGTTTTTTGGGTTTTTTTTATTTCCCATATGTCTTGTAAAATATGTCTTGTAAAATGTTACATTACTGTTATGTTGTGTTCACAGTCATACAAGAATCAGATTTTAAACAGTTTACTTAAGTTTCTGAATTTTTATGAAAGAACAGTTGTGAACTTGTTACATATGATATCCCATAGGGATGTAAAAAAACACACACGAAATTGGGTGGTAAAAAAACAATAAACCAAAGAACGTGAAACACAGTTTGCACCTGGCTGGGGACACTGAGCTGTACTACAGACTCTGGTATTGCGCGGGCGTATTGTCTGCCCAGGTGTATGATGGACTGCTACTTTGTCTCTGATGTTCCATGCTCGTTTCACACCGGGCTCTATATTGAGGGTTGTAGGCCGGCATGTCTATGCTTCTGGTTCTCGATGGAGCTGGCTCCTGGGGTCCCACAAATTCCTCAAGAAGGTCATTCAGTCTTTGCCGAAACAAAAGGTTTCTGTGTGCCGGGATATTTTGTGCTACGGGAACATAGGACAAAAAAAGTAGCTTCCACTCATTTGCAGAATATACAGACTCGCGAGATTGTAAGTCGGTAATTTCCCGCCTCAGGTCTTTCAGTTCACTCCGACACATGTCCTCAACCCGCTGAAGTCCATCGACAATAATGGCATCAGCTTCATCTTTTTGTGAAGCTCGCTTGCGTCCACACACTGATTGCAACCGGGCACTCACACCTGAAGCCACAGTGCTTCTCTCCCCAGATCATGGCTCGCTGATGACAGAGACGTCTTCAGTGCCCGTCTGCTGACTTGGTTCCAGTGGAGATGGCTCCAGTTCTTCTGCCTGTCTAGGCGCGGCGGTACTGCATATCGTGCTGGAACCAAAAAAATATATATATTTAGCTTTAATTTTTAAACAATTTTGTCTCGCACGCAGACTAATTTGTACTTACGAGCGCTGAGACACTGTTTTTTGAAGAAAGAGCAATTGCTCGTAATGCACATACGGGGTCACCCGTTTGGCACCTGATCCACTTGGTACATTTTGACTATTCCGGTAGTCACGGACAAAGCGGTCCCTTATTGATTTCCAACGGGTATGGACCGCATCCGCTGTAATTTTTAAAAAAAGGTAAAAAAAATATATATATATATTAGTAGACAGTTCTTATTTTGATAGTTTAAAAATTGTGTATAGTTAGTTAAGATAGTTGATATATAGCTAGTAGATAGATAGTTGATAGATAGTAATTATAGATGATAGAGAAATAGTTTAGTGTATAGGTAGTTGATAGTTCAGAGATAGATAGTAGACAATTTAACATCACCAATATTTACCAATTTTTTTCTTTGAGGTTGACGACTTCTCCATGTATCGGGGATCGAAGTGAGAGATAATTTGATCCCACAACTTCCGGTTCTTTACTATGTCATGGTGGGAGCTGTCGCTTTGGTCCCATATTGAGGGGTTGGCTTCCACAAGGTTGATCAGTGTCTCATTGTGAATGGTCAACGGCTCTTCATCAACCACAATCCTTTTTTTTTTTTGGCTCGCTGACTTGGACTATGTAAACACAAAGCGTAATGTTGAAAGGTTCAATTATAGATAGATACAGAGATAGATAGATACAGAGATAGATAGATACAGAGATAGATAGATACATAGATAGATACATAGATAGATAGATACATAGATAGATACAGCGAAAGATAGAGAGAGAGAGAGAGATAGTGGATAGATAGTTTATAGATATAGCAGATAGAAAGTGAATAGATAGATTGTAGATACATTTCTAGTTTTATATTTACCACTGGCAGTTGTGGAGACGACAGACGGCGAGGAACCTTCTTCCTCTTGTGTCCTCCGTGTGCCACAACCTATTGTGTATGTAAATGGAAAAAAAAATTACATTTCTTTGATCAATAAATTTATGTTTGCAAAAACTTAAAAATGTCTGCTATGTACCTTTGTTGGTTTTATAATGTAAGTCACACAGTACACATAGAATAAATTTCAAAATTAACTCACATTCCTATTCATATATCTGTGAAGAAAGAAATTTCATATACATCACCCCAGTGCACTGTGTAGCAATTCGCTGTGGAAACCACAGCAGTAACCAAACTAAAACCAAACCAATTCAGTAGGGATCAAAAAGGACCAAATGAGATATCAAGACGTGGATATATTGAAATAAACTTTTATTATAAATGTGTGTGACTATGATTACAAAGTATATTAGAATTACATAGATACATAAATATAAAATCATGTATAAACGTTAAAAACACAACATGCGCTGCACCAGGAAGATCAGGATGAAAGAGTGAAATATCACTCTTCACCACAGCCCCACTGTAATATCAGGATATCTTAAATTATGCTGGCACCGTATAATTAAAATTATCTCTGCCAAATCCAACACCAAAAGAACAATAAAAATTATATATTTGAAAAAGTGCCCCAATACCGAATCAACTTTAAAACAGCATTGCTAAATTTAGCTCAATAACACAATTGAAAAGTGCATCAGTGCCAAATCAGATAAAAATAACCACTCATGATTATAATGGATACAAGTCACTGCATAAAGTGACAGTGCAAAAATGTGAATACCACAAGAGTTACACCCACAAAAGTGTCTAGTGTGGTGTTGGGAATAGCAATTTATGAGACAGTGGTGTCAGCAGTTGTATATTAATTTATACCTGCGGGGGCTGGATCCTGGACCTGCGCTTCTCCCGACGCGCGTTTCGGATTAAATATATATCCTTCTTCAGGGGGAGGATATATATTTAATCCGAAACGCGCGTCGGGAGAAGCGCAGGTCCAGGATCCAGCCCCCGCAGGTATAAATTAATATACAACTGCTGACACCACTGTCTCATAAATTGCTATTCCCAACACCACACTAGACACTTTTGTGGGTGTAACTCTTGTGGTATTCACATTTTTGCACTGTCACTTTATGCAGTGACTTGTATCCATTATAATCATGAGTGGTTATTTTTATCTGATTTGGCACTGATGCACTTTTCAATTGTGTTATTGAGCTAAATTTAGCAATGCTGTTTTAAAGTTGATTCGGTATTGGGGCACTTTTTCAAATATATAATTTTTATTGTTCTTTTGGTGTTGGATTTGGCAGAGATAATTTTAATTATACGGTGCCAGCATAATTTAAGATATCCTGATATTACAGTGGGGCTGTGGTGAAGAGTGATATTTCACTCTTTCATCCTGATCTTCCTGGTGCAGCGCATGTTGTGTTTTTAACGTTTATACATGATTTTATATTTATGTATCTATGTAATTCTAATATACTTTGTAATCATAGTCACACACATTTATAATAAAAGTTTATTTCAATATATCCACGTCTTGATATCTCATTTGGTCCTTTTTGATCCCTACTGAATTGGTTTGGTTTTACTTTGTTGGTTTTGCCTGTTTTTTTGGGGGGGGCCTAGCAGCCTCGGGCTCCGAAGACTCCTATTTGCAATAGAAACATGATTATACATATATATATAGCTTAATACACTGAATTTTCACACAAATTTTAGTGGTTTTTTAAAGTGCAAGCCTACCGACTGAGAAGAAAAAACCGCAGACACGCTGCTGCTGCTTCCCTCACTATCCGACATCTGCAACAAAGCAATACATTTTTAGTACACACACATCCGTCGTACAATACAGACTCCCATGATGTATACAGAGATATCTACTATATAATTGTCTAGGGAACTTCCGTCTTTCTGTCCTTCTGTCACGGTATTAATTCGCTGATTGGCCTCGGCAGCTGCCTGTCATGGCTGCCGCGGCCAATCAGCGACGCGCACAGTCAGAAAAAAAGGGCCGCCCCGCACTCACTGCCCGGCGCCCGCATACACCCCTCTGCTCACCGCTCACACAGGGTACTGTGACAAACGTCGCTGTGCAATATACTACGTGACTGGGTTCTGTATACTACTTCGCTGGGTGCTGTATACTACTTCACTGTGCAATACACTACGTGGCTCTGTGATGTATACTACGTCACTGGGCAATATACTACGTAGCTGGGCAATATACTACATGCTACATGGCTGGGCAATATACTACGTGGACATGCATATTCTAGAATACCCAATGCATTATCGGGCCACCATCTAGTATATATATATATATACAAATGTACTTACATTTCCTGTGATCTTTTGCAAGACACTTTTTCTCTGGTGTGCAGCAGGCCTCAGGATGGCCGAAATCCTGTTTCCTGTCACATGACCACATGGACATCCCTCAAACGCTATTAAAACGTATGGTTCTTTTTTGAAATTTATCAAGATTTGCGTCTGGCTGCGTTTGCAATAGACATCAATGGCAGAATTAACGCTTCCGTTAGTATTGCGTTAGCTTGGCCGGACCCAAAAACGCTGCAAGCCGCGTTCCAAGGTCCGTCAGAAAGAAACGTTATGTGACTAACGCATGCCAAATTTGGCATGCGTCACGAGGCGTCAGACAATGCAAGTCTATGGGCGCGTTAGTATGTGCGTTATATTGCGTTTTCACTACTTAAAAACGTGTCCGTTAGACGGACTCACCTAGCGCAATGTGAACCTAGCCTAAGCCACCGCTGGACCTAAACAATAATTCGCTGTAAAATAATAAAATAGATAATTGACATAACTGACAATGCGTTGTGTGACATGTCCAACATTCCAGCTTCTTTCTTCTGCGAATGCCTCAAAGCTGGCATTCTCTCAACATCAGGTGGGAAGAATGCCAGCTTCCAGTCATGCGCAGGAAAAAGAAGAAGCCAGACTGCTGGACTGATGTCATGCATCGCAAGCTCACAATGTAAGTTATTTATTTATTTTTTTTACTGCTAATTACCATTGTTTCAGTCCAGTTGTGGCTTTATACAGTAGGGAGGAGCATTCCTTGCTGTACTAAGTGAACATTGGAGCGATTGATCTGTCAATGGCCCTTTAAACATATTGTACGGCTCTCGCGGAATTATATTTCAAAATATGTGGCGTTTACGGCTCTCTTAGCCAAAAAGGTTCCTGACCCCTGCCCTAAGGCTATGTTCACACTTTGCGGTTTTTGCTGCGGATCCGCAGCAGTTTTCCATGCAGGGTACAGTACAATGTTACCCTATGGAAAACAAAAACCACTGTGCCCACATTGCGGAAAATCCCGGAAAAAAACGTGCGGAATTGCTGCGGAAAAAAAGAAGGAGCATGTCACTTCTTTCTGCGGATTCCGCAGCGGTTTTCAACATGCACCAATAGGAAAGTGCTGTTGAAAACCCGCAGAGGAATCCGCAGAAGAAACCGCAGGAAAATCCGCAGTGAAAACCGCAGCGGTTTTGCACTGCGGTTTTTCCAAATCCGCAGCAAAATCTGCAAAGTGTGAACAAGCCCTTAGTATTCCAATATTAGCAGATGGTCCCATCAACTTAAACTTCTCGTCGACCGGTTCCATTAGGGTATGTTTCCACGGTCAGGAAACGCTGCTTGTTTGACGCTGCGCAGAGCTGCAGCGTCAAACAAGCAGCGTCCAGATGTTCCAGCATAGTGGAGGGGATTTTATGAAATCCCGTCTCCACTATGCGTGGAAACCCGCACGCGGCGGCCCTGCGACTACGGACATGCTGCGCGTCTTTTCAGATCGCAGCATGTCCGTACACCTTGCGGGGACGCAGCGTCCCCGCAAGGCATATCACAGGGCGCTATGGGAGCGAGCGATCATCCCGGATGTGAAGAGTTAACACATCCGGCATGATCGCGTCTCAGAAAGGGGGCGGGGCTTTGCCGCTGCGGCGATACCGCCGGCCATCCTGACAGTGGAAACATACCCTAAGGGGTCTGATAATTGCCAATTTAATCTCGCGCTTTTGTTTTGCTCCTTTGCTTAACGATTGCAATAACCCCCCCCCCCCCCAAAAAAAAGTACAACTTTCTAAAAATCTTTATGATTCATCTTAGAGTTTTTAAGATCTGTGATTTTCTATCAAAGGATATGGGCATCATTAAACATGTTGCAAATTGTGCTGACCTGCTCCTGTTCACAGTTGAGGGTTTGTTACAATTGTGTCCAGTCTATGCTGTGAGCTAAAAAGTCCAGATCGATACATTTACTCCCACTGACACATTGTAGCAAACCCTCAGCTGTGAAACTTAGCTCTGCAAAGTGCAACCCTGAGGCCGGGGACACACTTAACGTATAAAAAAACGGTCCAATTTTCACGGACGAGAATCGCACAAATGTTTCAAAAACAGTGATCCGTGTGCAGTGCGAGGATGCGATTTCCTCGCATCAAATGATCCGTGTGACCTCCGTATGTAATCCGTATGGCATCCGTACTGCGAGATTTTCGCGCAGGCTTGCAAAACCGACATCTAATGGATTTATGTGCTCAAATGTTCGGGAAAACATATATACAGTATATATATACCGTGTTTCCCCGAATATAAGCCAGTGTCTTATATTCTTTTTACCCCCAAAAGTCCCACTATGGCTTATTTTCGGGGTATGGCTTATATTAGCCAAAAAAAAGGCGACTTTTTTTTTTTTAACCAAAAAGTAGCTGTGCCATATAGTGCTCTGCACCGTTCATTATTGCCCCATAGCTGTGCCATACAGTGCTCTGCACCATTATTGCCCCATAGCTGTGCCATACAGTGCTCTGCACCATTATTGCCCCATAGCTGTGCCATACAGTGCTCTGCACCATTATTGCCCCATAGCTGTGCCATATAGTGCTCTGCACCATTATTGCCCCATAGCTGTGCCATACAGTGCTCTGCACCATTATTGCCCCATAGCTGTGCCATACAGTGCTCTGCACCATTATTGCCCCATAGCTGTGCCATATAGTGCTCTGCACCGTCCATTATTGCCCCATAGCTGTGCCATATAGTGCTCTGCACCATTCATTATTGCCCCACAGCTGTGCCATATAGTGCTCTGCACCGTCCATTATTGCCCCATAGCTGTGCCATATAGTGCTCTGCACCATTCATTATTGCCCCACAGCTGTGCCATATAGTGCTCTGCACCGTCCATTATTGCCCCATAGCTGTGCCATATAGTGCTCTGCACCGTTCATTATTGCCCCATAGATGTACCATAGAAAGCTGTGCCATTGCTGCTGCTGCTGCAATAAAAAAAAAAAAAGACATACTCACCTCTCTTGCTGCCCGCAGCTCCTCAGCATCCCGTCCCGGCGTCTCTCCGCATTGACTGTTCAGGCAGAGGGCGGCGCGCACACTATATGCGTCATCGCGCCCTCTGACCTGCACAGTCAGTGCGGAGAGACGCCGGGAAGATGGCGCGACGCCCGGCGTGTGGAACGAGGACAGGTGAATATGTCATACTTACCTGCTCCCGGCGTCCCGCTCCTTCCCCCGGACAGCTGGTCTTCGGTGCCGCAGCCTCTTCCTCTGTCAGCGGTCACCGGCACCGCTGATTAGAGAAATGAATTATGCGGCTCCGCCCCTATGGGAGGTGGAGCAGCCTATTCATTTCTCTAATGAGCGGTCCCACGTGACCGCTGAACAGGGGAAGAGCTGCTGAGCCAATCAGCGCTCGAGATGCTGGGGAGCCGCTGGACCAATCAGAGCTCCGGCCGGGGCACACAGAAAGTTAACCCTGCACTCGGGGCCACTAGAGAGAGGACAGAGGGGACCGAGGCAGTCAAAAGGTACCATGGCTTATATTTTCCACGTGTTTCCCACTACGGCTTATTTTCGGGGTATGGCTTATATTAGCCGCCCCTTCTCTACCCCCCACTACGGCTTATTATCGGGGGTGGCTTATTTTCGGGGAAACACGGTATATATATGTCATTGAGACACATATATATATATTCTGTATTTAGATTTCATTCAGCGCGATATCTGTGAAAAGCCGGTAATTCAATTGCCGGCTTTGCATTTCTCCTGCACAAACCCGACAGGATATGAGACATGATTACATACAGTAAACCATCTCATATCCCCATTTTTTTTGCATATTCCACACTACTAATGTTAGTAGTGTGTATGTGCAAAATTTGGCCGCTGTAGCTGCTCAAATAAAGGGTTAAATGGCGGAAAAAATTGGCGTGGGCTCCCGCGCAATTTTCTCCGCCAGAGTGGTAAAGCCAGTGACTGACGGCAGATATTAATAGCCTAGAGAGGGTCCATGGTTATTGGCCCCCCCGTGGCTAAAAACATCTGCCCCCAGCCACCCCAGAAAAGGCACATCTGGAAGATGCGCCTATTCTGGCACTTGGCCACTCTCTTCCCACTCCCGTGTAGTGGTGGGATATGGGGTAATGAAGGGTTAATGCCACCTTGCTATTGGAAGGTGACATTAAGCCAGATTAATAATGGAGAGGCATCAATTATGTCACCTATCCATTATTAATCCAATTGTTTGAAAGTGTTAAAAAACACACACATTATTAAAAAGTATTTTAATGAAATAAACACAGCGGTTGTTTTAATATTTTATTGCTCTCTCAATCCATTTTCAGACCCTCGCTTGGCAAAACAATAAACACACAATATACATACCTTCTGATGTCCTATCACGTCCCACGAGGTAATCCATCTGAAGGGGTTAACTAATATTACAGGCAGGAGCTGCGATAAACCACTCGCTCGTGCCTGTAATCCCCGGGTGCTGAAAGGAAAGCAGAGTGATCTATACTTACATTCAGTCGTGGTGATGCGCCCCTGCTGGATGTTCTCATGAACTGCAGCCTGGGAACTTTTTCCCACGCTCCAGGTCATATGAGGACATCCACCAGGGGGCGCATCACCGCGACTGAAGGAAATGTAGGTCAATGACCTACATTTCCTTCATTCGCCGGGGAATTACAAGCACGAGCACAGCTGCTTTTGCAGGGCTCCTGCTTGTAAATTATTTTAACCCCTTCAGATGGATTACCTCGTGGGACGTGACGGGTCAGCAGAAGGTATGTATATTGTGGGTTTATTGTTTTGCCAAGCGAGGGTCTGAAAATGGATTGAGAGAGCAATAAAATATTAAAACAACCGCTGTGTTTATTTCATTAAAATACTTTTAAATCATGTGTGTGTGTTTTTTAACACTTTCAAACAATTGGATTAATAATGGATAGGTGACATAATTGACGCCTCTCCATTATTAATCTGGCTTAATGTCACCTTCCAATAGCAAGGTGGCATTAACCCTTCATTACCCCATAGCCCACCACTACAGGGAGTGGGAAGAGAGTGGCCAAGTGCCAGAATAGGTGCATCTTCCAGATGTGCCTTTTCTGGGGTGGCTGGGGGCAGATGTTTTTAGCCAGGGGGGGGCCAATAACCATGGACCCTCTCCTGGCTATTAATATCTGCCCTCAGTCACTGGCTTTACCACTCTGGCGGAGAAAATTGCGCGGGAGCCCACGCCAATTTTTTCCGCCATTTAACCCTTTATTTGAGCAGCTACAGCGGCCAAATTTTGCACATACACACTACTAACATTAGTAGTGTGGAATATGCAAAAAAAAGGGGGATATGAGATGGTTTACTGTATGTAAACCATGTCTCATATCCTGTCGGGTTTGTGAAGGAGAAATGCAAAGCCGGCAATTGAATTACCGGCTTTTCTATAGAACACCGCTGCGTATTTCTCGCAATGCACACGCATGGTCCGTGTGTAATCCGATTTTTTCTCGCACCCATAGACTTGCATTGGCGAGTCTCGGCCGAGATACGCTGACAGGGCTCATTTCCACATGCGAGTCACACGTCCGTATCTCGCATGTGGAAACCAAGCCCTGGTGCCGCCACTCAGGAGCGGAGCTGTGCAGCTCCATGTGTTCCTATGCGGCCGCACGCTCCGCTCCTGAGTGCCGGCTCCACAGCTTGGTTTCCACATGCGAGATACGGACGTATGACTCGCATGTGGAAATGAGCCCACAATCGCAGCCTGATGCGAGTTCCCTCGGATCCGAAATACGGTGGAGAAAATATCGGATGATGGGAGCTGCACCATAGATTAACATTGGGCCGAGTGCTATGCGATTTTTTATCGCATAGCACTCGTCCGTATTACGGTCTAGTGTGACCCCGGCCTAAGAATTAGACTCCTGGGTGTTAAATATAATATTTATTTGGTTTTACATAAAAATATTATCGACAACTTTCTATTCACATTTATACAATCATTTACACTGTGACTATGGGGAAGCCGGACCCCCGTAGCGGGGGGTTTATGGGGATGTACATAGGATTTGGCATTGCTGGGCGAATGAGAGGGACCTTACATTGATTTGAGATTTATATGGTCGGAGGTACAACTACTGATATAAGCGAACTGTGGAGGCGCTGTTATAAAGGGGGAGCACCTGGTGAAGCTTAAAGGGCAACACCGGAAAAAAGGAGGTCACTACTACCATTATAGTAGGGGGTCAGTTATGGCTTCATAGTGCTGCAGGAAAAAAAAGCAGCACAGCCGGCAATACCAGACACAACCTGCGGAGAGAGGTGGCGCTGCTTTAATAATTCACAAGAAAGCAGCCATGTTTTTCTAATTCTGTACAATCCCTTTAAGGTGTGATTTAAATGATCAGTGAAGTCCAAGGCACCAGAACAGATTTACATAAAGACTCCGGAGATCTAAATCTGGTTCTGGGATCTGGTCAAAGTGAGGAATGATATAAATGTAGAGTGCGGGGGGATATGGGTGATGGATACCTTCGGTTCTCTTTACAGGGGGGATATGGATGGTGGATATCTATCTCTTAAAGGGGTTCTCTTTACAGGGGGGATATGGGTGGTGGATATCACCTCTTAAAGGGGTTCTCTTTACAGGGGTGATATGTCTGGTGGATATCTTCATTTCTTAAAGGGGTTCTCTTTACAGGGGGATATGGATAGTGGATATCTTCATCTCTTAAAGGGGTTCTCTTTACAGGGGGGATATGGATGGTGGATATCTTCATTTCCTAAAGGGGTTCTCTTTCAGGGGGATATGGATAGCGGATATCTTCATCTCTTAAAGGGGTTCTCTTTACAGGGGTGATATGTCTGGTGGATATCTTCATTTCTTAAAGGGGTTCTCTTTACAGGGGGATATGGATAGTGAGTATCTTAATCTCTTAAAGGGGTTCTCTTTACAGGGGGATATGGGTGGTGGATATCATCTCTTAAAGGGGTTCTCTTTACAGGGGTGATATGTCTGGTGGATATCTTCATTTCTTAAAGGGGTTCTCTTTACAGCGGGATATGGATAGCGGATATCTTCATCTCTTAAAGGGGTTCTCTTTACAGGGGGGATATGGATGGTGGATATCTTCATTTCCTAAAGGGGTTCTCTTTACAGGGGGATATGGATAGTGGATATCTTCATCTCTTAAAGGGGTTCTCTTTACAGGGGTGATATGTCTGGTGGATATCTTCATTTCTTAAAGGGGTTCTCTTTACAGGGGGATATGGATAGTGAGTATCTTAATCTCTTAAAGGGGTTCTCTTTACAGGGGGATATGGGTGGTGGATATCATCTCTTAAAGGGGTTCTCTTTACAGGGGTGATATGTCTGGTGGATATCTTCATTTCTTAAAGGGGTTCTCTTTACAGGGGTGATATGTCTGGTGGATATCTTCATTTCTTAAAGGGCTTCTCTTTACAGGGGAAAAATGGATTGTGGATATCTTCATCTCTTAAAGGTTTTCTCCTATTAAAGGGGTTCTCCCATAAATGATGCAACCAGTTCTGCTCCCTTGTTTCCAGTGGATCGGCAGCCATACGTGTGCGGTCAGTCTCCGATACAGCGAATGAGAGATTCTAGGATAGAAGAGCGAGCGCCCCGATGTTCACCACCTGCTGCGCTGGCGACTGACCGCTCGCCTGTGGCCGCTTCTCCTCCGGAGATAGGATTCTACATTCTAGGGATTGGTGGGGTCTCTGCCCATGGCTGGCCAGATACTCATTGGTCTGTCCAATCGGTATAATATAAAGTGGGTCTATAATAGGAAGAGAGAGATGGGAAAAATCGATTCGTGAAAAATGAAATTCGGATTTCACAGAATCCACATTTTCCTTCACTCGATTTGCTCAAATCCAGAAAACTTATGGCCGAGAAGGGGTAAGATATAATAAAAGCTTGTGATCCAATATAAATGGCGTCCAGGACAATAGTGTGAGCCCCGTGGTCACGCCCGGGGGTGCAGCGATGGAGCAGATTTGGGGCCATCATTCTTGTGCTCTGATGATTTGAGTAATCGGGTTAATACTGACGACTCCTCTTCTGTGATGAGTTCAAGTTCTGCCGGAAGAGAAGAGACGATTCCTCCTCTGCCGGTAAAGTAGAGAGTTGATTCATGGAATCTACACGATTTGCCCCTCGGCGACCAATGGACGGATCGGTCAGTACGCTGCGGCGCGGTGCCACCCATAGGCGTTCTTGCCAAACTTGTAGACCAGTCGCCTATCTACTCGCTCTAGGATCCCGGTCTTGTAGTAATGCCTGCGAAGAGAGGACACATTAAGGACTTCTGCTGTGTACCGCCATACAGTGCACTAACACCAAGCAGGGACTACTCTTAATACGGTTCTCAAAAAACAGCGTCATATATCGTAGGACCAAATAATACTTCCATATAGATGCATAAATAACCCCGCTATACAGAGCAGAAAAAACTAATATGCTGCACAGTGAGTAACTAGTGAGCCGCACACACCTTAAAGGGATTGTCCAGAACATACAACAGAATATATTCTAAAATAATAAAACTTATCTGTCCGATCCCCGCATTGTTACAAAGACACCTCTTGTGTGATCCCCGCTGATCCTGCAGAGATGACGCCACATCCATCAGTCACGAGACCGCTGCACAAAGTGCCACCGCCGAAGCTAGTGATTGGCTGCCATAGTCACGTGACTGATGGACGTGACATCATCAGCAATGTTTTTTGTAATGGGTTGGGGTCAGTTCCTCAGGGATGACATCATATCCATCAGTCACATACACACTGCAGGCAATCACCCATCATCATCATCAGTGAGACTTGCATGTGGTCGCCTGTCACAGTCACATGACTGATGGACCTGATGTCATCGGTACACGAAAATCGGGTGACGTTTGGAAAATCCCTTAAATACCACCACATTGTGCTCAAGTAACGCTATAGATAGTAATCTACAATGTATAAACAATGCTGCTATACAAGCAATAATAAAAGTAAGCATTGGCTGCTGATGGGTCCTGGGCACAGGTCGCCCTCGCCTAAGGCGGCTGAGTGTCGCAGCGTCAATGCAAAAATATGATTGAATCTTTGGGGCAATGGCGGCCTTCTATGGAAAAGCATATAGTAGGTGACTACCTCAAGGCACGAGAAGGGGATGACGGGGGTCCATAAAACACCAGCACCCACCTCAACGCCCTGCTAAGCTTCTCGTAGTTCATCCTGTCGTTGCGCTTCCTCTGACCCCACATACGAGCGAGAGCCTCAGACTTCACCACACGGAAAATTCCCTGCTCCCGGTCCTCCCAGTCCAAGATGCCATTGTTTTCCTCGGGTGACAGGAGTAGATCGCGGAGGAATTCCCACAAGTGAGAACTGTGCATGCCTGGAACGTAGAAGGAACATGCAACCTCCATCATGGTGATGGCCACTAAACACGGTGTCAGGACTCTGAACATTTTGTATTACCTTTTTGTGCATTACTGCCCTTTTCCAAGATGGCGTCTTTGGTCTCATGTGCACTGTGTCTTCCTGCTATAAAACTCCACCCCAGCCTTCAGTCTGTGCTAGAGTATTCTGCCTTGCATCCAGCTCCTGACCTCTGGTGACTCCCTGGCTATATACCTGCTCCTGTGAACATGTGTGGTTATCCTGCTACTCTGCTCTGAGTTCCTGCTGCATACACCAGTTCCAGTAATCCTCCTTCATCTGCTGCTCGTGTTTACTTCCATCTGCATTTGCTGGACATGTAAGCTGTTTCTGCTTTGCAAGAACCTGAGACTATTACCCTGACCTCCCTGGTTGAGCTAAGATATTATTTGAACTGCCTTATAAGCATATCTATCTGTGTTTTGGACTAAGACAAGGATTTATTCGTGTCAAGTATCCTCAAGAATAATTGTGCTTCATAAACTTTCTGCGTGATTGCATTTTCCTCTGAAGTTTCCTATAGACTGCTGAGCTGCGTTTAATATTTACACCAAGTATTGTGGACTTGAGTTTCTCTCTGCACCTGTTTGAATCACCGTGTGATAATATAGACTTTACCACTTATAAAACTGTGTCCTGTAGTTGTCTTGTTCCACGCAAAGAGTCTCCTGAGTTATCCCCTATAATTATTACACACGGTGCCACCTTCAAGGGGCCATGGTGCGACGGTGAGCGACAGGTGCTGAGCTAGAGCCGCAATACCAGACACAGCCACAGTGCGGCGCTCTGCTGGTAAACGATGAAGTGAGCACTCGCCAAAGCCCCAAAGAGCACATGATTGGCGCGGTGCCATCAGCCATCACGTCACGATCGGTAATAACTCCTTCGCCTGAGACTAATTTTTACTTTTGTTCCCCCCATGTTCCAAGAGCCTTAATATTTGTATTTTTCCATTGTCATAACCTTTTTTGCGAGACGACTTGTAGTTATGAATGGCGACACTTATTTTTTTTTAATATAATGTCTTGAAAAACTGAAAATAACATTAAAAAAAATGGAATAGTGGAAAAAAAACTATTTCATCGTCTTTTTTTGCGTTTTGCTTTTACAGCAGTCATTATGTGAAACGAAACGGCGATAAACTTCGATAGGTTTTTTTAATTTTACCAATTAAAAAATGTGGAACTTTTTCTGAGACTCTTAACTTTTTTTCCCATCGATGGATCTGTGTGACGGCTCGCTCGGTCTTTGTGGGCCCGGCTGTTATTTATACTGGGGTCATTTTAGGGCATGTACAAAGTTTTCATCACTTTTTCTTGCATTTAAAGGTAATTTTGGTATTTAAATTTTTTTTATGATGTTTAAATAATTTTTTTTAGAACTGTAATTTTTATAAAATTTTACAAATTTTTAACAATAAAACCCCCCCCACAAAATATTCAGATTTTAATAAGAAAAATAGACTAAGAAAAGAATCAATGAGGATTTAAGTGATGGAAAAAATTTCCCCCTAGTGGCATCAAAACATATTACAGTTTTTTTTAAAATTTTGATACATTGGAGATATGCAGAAGTGATGATACCGAATTTGTTTCTTTTTTATTTGGTAAGGGGGTTGATTTAATTTTTGCTATTATGCTTTTTTTTTTAAATTTAAATATTTTTTTTTAACTATTTCAGTCCTGCGACTTGTACTATATGATACTTTAGTTCTGCAGCATTCTTGGCTGCTAAAAATCAGCATCAGTCGGAGTGTAAACAAGGAGGAGATGGGGTCCTTCAATAGGAAATGGAGGGTAATGGATGCCCAAATCGGCGAATCACAGGGATTACACCACCGAAATGCCGCTGTCACAAATTGACAGTGGTGTTTAAGTGGTTAATCAGCAGCGATTAGAGCTGACTCCGATCACTGCTGTCAGAGGCAGGTGCTGGTTGTATGACAGCTCAGCTCATCTTGCTCCATACACCTGCAAACCACGCGCGCTTTACACCTACGGCGGATATTAGGAAAGGGTTAACCACGTATCCTCAGGACAGGACATGGATACCTGCCTCATGTAAGACCCTTTCATGTTTTTTAGGCTGAGCAGATGTGAGCGGAGATCGGCGCTCAGTCTTACCGGGACGGTGCTGGGTGGGAGCTCGGAGTCTTTTCACCTGTTCTGATTTTCCGTAAACTTTATCTTCACCTGTTTGGAAAAGTTACATCCAGTTACCGATTTATTCATACATTCCCCTGAGGAATAACAGAGGAGCCTCCCGATGCAGAGCTCCAGAGAGATGACTTACGGGCAGCGCTCTGCGACGGCGGCGTCTCCTCTGTATTAGCGGGAGGTGAGATTCCTGGGGCAGAGAACATAAGGAGATATGTCACACAGGCTTATACCTTTATTTTATATGCTTGTCTGTTATAAACTAGCACCAAAACCCGCACCAAAATCCGCACCAAAATCCACACGGTTTGGCTCCGATTTTCAGCTGTGAATTTCCATGCAGAATCCGGCACATTATCCTGACCTGCGTGTCATGGGGTTGTGGTATAAGCGCCGGACCCCCTAACCCATCTTACCATGTGTTCGGACTTCTTGCAGAAGGCTGTAGAGAAAGTGTCCGCAGGCTCCCGCAGCCTCTGTGAAGTCTTCTTTGCTCATGTTGCAGAGCTCCAGGCCGGACACATTGAACTGGGAGAAGGGGATGCAGGTGGCATCCAGCTTGTGCTTGTCACAGCAGTACTGGAGCCATTCACACACATGGTGCTTGCCCCAATGCTCTGGGGGTATGGACGACCAATGGGAAAGGACATCTGACAAAAAAGAAAGGTAAGTCATGATCATGGTGACTGGACTTTCCAAAATAGGAGGAGTGCTTCCCTTGGCAGAGTTCTCTTCTGTGGTACTGATTGATCAACTTACGGGTATAAAATGATTAGAGTTTGTGGACATTTCCTTAGAGAAGACTTTGCCATAAATATATATATATATTTTTCCCTGGTGTAAATGCCGCTGTTCTCCTGAATCCGGCGATGTTTTATTTTTCTTCCTGCTCCTCTCCACTCCCGAGATATGGCCTCCTCTTCTCTATATATAATTCTAGCCTTGTTAGCCAAGTGGGTGTGTTCTGTCACGTTTCTTGTAAACCACACCCACTTGCTAACAAGACTAGATTTATATATAGGAAAGAGGAGGCCATATCTCAGGAGCAGGAAGAAAAGTAAAACATCAGATTCAATACAGTCCCAACAAAGTAATGGCCACCCAAGATAAGAAAAAAAGGCTGGATGTATGTAAACCCTGCCCAAAAGTGTTGGTCCCTAAGGGACATTCCCAGGCAAGATTCAACATCCCTTCTACCCAACTCTAAAGTCAGTAATATATGGACGTTTGGGGTACGCCACAGTTGTACTTACAGTTGTGGCTCATAGAGGGGGTTTCGGTGTGAAGGACCCCATTCTATGACCTCTATGTGATGTAACGGGGTAACAGAATAGAAAACAACCCCTTTAATTCTGATCTTCTGTGAGCAATCACTTTATGTTAAAAGTTAAGCTGATCACTGTGATCGCAGTGATCAGCTGTAATACGTTGAGGAATCTGCAGTGACACCACAGGTGGAATGTAGTATTACACCAACCCTAAAAAATGCAATAGGCTGCCTGTGGAATGTGAGGACATGCCGGGTCCTCCAGAGTGAGGGAGGCTCTATGGGGGGAGCATTAGGTACTGTTTTTGTGGCCCTATCGTAGAGGCTTCTCTGGAGTTGGCACATGAACAGATATTTCCACCGCTCTGCGTGTATCTCAGCCTCACACCGTCTTGCTTGGACCTGCCTTACTCATTTGCATTCGGTATAAGGGAAATCTCCGAGCGCAGATATAACTTTGCAAGTACAGGCAACAAAGTGATTAACGCAGCAAAGCTTTGATGCCGATGACGGAGCAGCAATTAGAGATGTGTGATAATAATGGGAAAGAAATATTTATTTCCATTGTGTTCCTGGTAACAGAACATCGGCAAACGATGGCTCATCCATTATTACCATAAAGTATGATGCTGCCAGAAAGTCGAGCGCTGCCGAAACTTTCTCAAAGGGATTCGATAAGTTGGACTTACAATTTTTTTTCTTGGGATAAGCGATGTCAGATAGATCTGACTCTTATAAAAAATGACCAATGGGAATGATATCGGGGTGAATGGTGTCAGCCGACAATTGTCTAAGGTCTACGGCAAATTTTTTCTATCCAAAAGGATAATATAAGTTTATAATTGCTCCAGTGAAAAAAAAAAAAGTGCAAGACTATAACTGCAGGTCGGCAACGTTATCCTTAAGAGAAGTTGTCATGGTGGACTGGGTGGGATGGAGAACAAAAGAAGAGCAACTACCGTCTCCGAGTCAGTAGATGGAATAGTCATATCTTCTGCTTCTGATTACATCTGATCAGATGAGAATACGTTGCAGATTTCCTAGAAGGACCTGGAATCTGATCACAATTTGCAAAATCTGCAAATCTGTACCTGTAGGTCCGACCCTTTACCAAGCCTCGCTAATGTTGTAAAGCTTGGTAAATGGTTAGACATTAACTTACATGGTAACTAGTACTAATGAGCAGGGGTGTCCTTCAACTACTGGGATCTCTTAACCCTTAAATGTGAGCGATCACTTACTGGCTGCACAGGGGCTGGTACATGGTGGTGGCACTTTGTGTTGACGCTGGTACTGTGTGGGGGGCCACGAGTTGCCCTGTAACACCCCTCTGGATTGCATAAAACACATACTTGCCAAGTATGCCAGAATGTATGAACAGCTCCCACCCAAAAAAGGGTAGCACTCCGGGACTCCCAGAAGAGTTGTTGGCAACTCCGAGACTCCCAGAACAGTTGCCGGCAACTCCAGGACTCCCAGAAGAGTTGTCAGCAACTCCTGGACTCCCAGAAGAGTTGTCGGCAACTCCAGGACTCCCAGAAGAGTTGTTGGCAACTCCAGGACTCCCAGAAGAGTTGTTGGCAACTCCAGGACTCCCAGAAGAGCTGTCGGCAACTCAAGGACTCCCAGAAGAGTTGGCTGCAACTCCAGGACTCCCAGAAGAGTTGGAGGCAACTCCTCGACTCCCAGAAGAGTTGGCAACTCCTCGACTCCCACAAGAGTTGGCAGCAACTTCGGGACTCCCAGAAGAGTTGGCAGCAACTTCAAGACTCCCAGAAGAGTTGGCGGCAACTTCGGGACTCCCAGAAGAGTTGGTGGCAACTCCGGGACTCCCAGAAGAGTTGGCGGCAACTCTGAGACTCCCAGAAGAGTTGGCGGCAACTGTGGGACTCCCAGAAGAGTTGGCGGCAACTGTGGGACTCCCAGAAGAGTTGGCAGCAACTAATCGAACTCCCAAAAGAGTTGGAGGCAACTCCTCGACTCCCAGAAGAGTTGGCGACAACTCTTCAACTCCCAGAAGAGTTGGCATCAACTTTGGGACTTCCAGAAGATTTGGCGGCAACTCTGGCACTCCCAGAAGAGTTGGTGGCAACTCTGGGACTCCCAGAAGAGATGGTGGCAAGTCCGGGACTCCCAGAAGAGATGGTGGCAAGTCCGGGACTCCCAGAAGAGCTGGCGGAAACTCCGGGACTCACAGAAGAGTTGGCGGCAACTCTCCCATTCCCAGAAGAGTTGGCAGCAACTCCTCCATTTCCAGAAGAGTTGGCAGCAACTCCTTGACTCCCAGAAGTGTTGGCGTCAACTCCTCGACTCCCAGAAGAGATGGTGGCAACTACGGGACTCCCAGAAGCCCAGAAGAGATGGTGACAACTTCGGGACTCCCAGGAGAGTTGACAGCAACTCCGGGACTCCCAGAAAAGCTGGCGGCAACTTCGGGAATCACAGAAGAGTTGGCGGCAACTTCTCCATTCCCAGAAGAGTTGGCAGCAACTCCTCGACTCCCAGAAGAGTTGGCGGCAACTCCTTGACTCCCAGAAGAGATGGTGGCAACTTCAGGACTCCCAGAAGAGATGGTGGCAACTTTGGGACTCCCAGAAGAGTTGGTGGCAATTCCGGGACTCCCAGAAGAGTTGGCCGCTAATCTCCCGAGTGCTGAAAAAGTCTTTTGAAACCTCCTTCAAGAGACGGAAAATGGGAGAGTGGAAACGCATGGCCTGTAAAAAGCAGTATGACTATGCAGACCCACTTCCAAAAGCAGCTAACTGTATAGTGGCGGCACTTTGTGTTTGGCACTATTATGTGTTGCTGACACGGTATAGAGGGAATGGTTGTACTGTATGATTTCTCTGGATCCACACAGCTGGATAACAGATTGAATTACTCAGACTTTTGTTAACCTTTGGCTTTATGTATCTGCATGCTCAGGAGGCTGCGGTATGTGACCAGAGACGATATGGCAGCGCAATGAGTTTATACAACTCCACAACATGGAGCTGCGTCACTGCTGCTGTATGGTGTTTCTGCACAGCACCGTATCACGTCATCTGTCGGAGCATATTTTCCTGTACCGCGGAGTAAATAACACTGCTGTACAGTGATACCGTGCAGTGACAAGAGAGCAGCACAACAATGTCTAATGCCGCCATACTGTGACCAAGTATTAGCTCCGCACATAAATTAGTGTAAAACCGTGCTGCAAAATATCTAAGTAATACCGCTATACAATGAATATCTGGATTCGTGGTGGTCACGAGCCTCATGCACCAGGCAATCTGCGGTGCCCCCTTCAGCAGGGGCAGGTATACAGGACATTTTTCTGGAAGTATTTTCCCAATGAGAGTTTGTTTTCCATTAACCTCCGGTGTTTCTCTAATTAAGTAATTATATTGTAATTATATGTTAATAGGTGAAAAATGAATGCGCCACACTTATTTGCCATCCACTTTTACGAGCTTACATCGATTCTTATCAGATGCACGTCGTGCTCGACGTACGCGACTGTTAGGGATTGATCTAATGACAACACGAACACTAATTACCAGGGCTCCTAATAACGATCCTGATCGCCATGATCCGGTGACCTCACTATTAGCCATGACCTGGGCTACCGTCCAAGATCCCGAGCCTGTGTGATGATGCCAGCTGTGAAAACTCCACGCGGAGCTCCAGCAATGTGCCAATATCCAGAAAACATATAATTAAACCCTGATGATAACAGGTCTGTAAATAGCCTTAGAATAACAATGATGGTTCTGTGGATGAACGCCCTTATAGAGCGGAGTATCTGGACGAGGGACGACTTCAACCTAGACATGGCCCGTAAGTAAAAAAAAAAGAAACATGGACGGGTCAAGGTTTGTGAAAGCCAATAGGTGCAGATACGGCAGTTTCTCCTGGACGTACATCTTCAGGGGTCTCAAATTAGCTCCATGATGGATGTGTAATAGATGAGGGGTTTAGGGCAGATTTTACATCTATGAAGGTAACGTGCCAGGTTTTCCATTCAGCCCTATCGCCCTCGGTGTATAACCTGCAGACCTCCGCCATGCTGTCTGCTTTCCTACCATGTGACAGAGCGGCAGGTGGTGCAGAGCTCACTGATACCAGCGCGGTCCTGTAATAGGAGCCACGGGGGGAACAAGTCCATCCAAGAAATTTTTTTCTTGGATCTTCCCCATCACCTGTGAGTGATATTATTGAGAAGTGGAAGGAACCGCAACAACTCAGCCATGAAGTGGAGACCCCATAACGTTACAGAGCGGGGGGCCGAGTGCTGAGGAGCAGAGGGCAGAAAAGTCACCACTGCTCTGCTGACCCCATAACTGTAGAGTCCAGACCTCCTCTGGTATCAGCACAAACACTGCGTCCCCACCAGGAGCTTCATGGCCGAGCAGCTGCATGCAGCCGTACATCACCAAGCACAATGCCGAGCGTCGGATGGAGTGGGGTAAAGCTGCCATCACTGGACTCTGGAGGAGACGTGTTCTGTGCAGTGACGGATCGCACTTCACTATCTGCGTCTGATGGAGGAGTCTGGGTTTGGTGACCCCAGGAGGACGTTCCCCCCCGACTGCATTGTGCCCCCTGTACAGATGGTGGAGGGGGATAATGCTATGGGATGTTATCAGGGGGCGGCCTCGGACCCTCAGCTCCAGTAATAGGAAATCTTAATCTTCAGCACAAGACATTGTGGACAACTGTAGCTTCAGCTTTGTGGGAACAATTTGGGAAGACCCTTATCTGCCCCCCATGACTGTGCCCGGTGTATGAAGTCCATACAGACATGGAAGGGGAGAACATGACAGACCCCGGCAGACCCTGGAAACACCTATAAAGCATATTGTGAGCCCATGTATTTGGGCCACGCTCTCATTAACAGACCCCTACAATGAAGGCGCCTTACCTGGTGACGGATCTCTGTATGGGGGGTACAGGTCACTGCAGAATAAGTCCGTCCATGAGAAATGAGCTTCGGCATAGGTGGGCATAGCAGGGCTGAGTGTGGAAGAGTCTATCATCCCCTATTAAGTGCAGACATGAAGGTAATTAGTTAATTAGTAACAATCACATAAGATTAGTCCCAAAACATAATAATGAGTCATTAGTAAAACATAAATGTAGCAACATATTAACTCTTTAGTCATCTAAGCCACAAGCGGGGGTGAAACACTGACCATGATGCACGGAGATCCGCGGCCGCGGATCTCATATATGGCTGTCAGGCTGGAGGCTCCGTCTTATAGTTTATCTTTGAGATGTATGGGCATGTTGCAAAAAAAAAAATCAGGAGCAAAAAACTTTGTTGCTTTACGGTGCTGTTTTTGGCGTCAACTTTTTAACTAGAATTTTGCAATATTTGCAAAAAAAATAAATAAAAAGTCACATGAATAAATCCGCCCTTATCTCTACGCGACAAGTTATCGTCTGCAGGCGAAGAAGAGTCAACACTGATGTTCCCCCGTCATGAGCAAACATGGAGGCGTATTATCTCACAGGACATCTCCCAAAGTCGTGCGAAGATGACACAGAGGTGACAGCGCGACTTCTGAGAAGTTGTATAAAAAGGACTGGCCAGATACAGAACAACAAAAATGCCCGGCCGAAACAGCGCCACACTTTACCATAGGCCGTTTCTGGTATTGCAGTGTATCGATTCGATTGATGCTGCAAAACAATTTTCACACAAAACCTTGTAAAAGTTCTGACCCGCAGAATCACGCTACCATGCTGAAAGTTTACAAAAAAAGAAACAGAATTTTAGGGATTTTTTTTCAGTTTTTTTTTTACTACATTATATGGTGTTATTAAAAAACGACAATTGTTCTGCAAAAAAACCTGGAGTTGCAAAAATAAATATATATTTTTTTATGTTTTTTGGAAGAAAGGGAAGGAAAAAAAATTAAAGTGCAAAAATGAAAAATCGTGCGGTCACCGAGAGGGTTAAGGTTATTCCTTCTTATTTCCAGACGTCTTCTGAGTCGGTAAACAAGGGAGTATTTGGGGTAAGGTGACTCCTCAATTACAGGATGATCCTCCCCAACACGCAGAACACAAACATTGTATTGTCCCCACATCAACACGGCTTGTGTCATCATCCCCCGCCCGGTGTCACCGCACCGCGCACCCAAGATGTTTTTCTATCAGGATTATAAACCGTATCACAATGTCCCAGTATTATCCGTAGAGCGCAGGGGGACGCTGCCCAACATACAAATATAGGACTATTTATCCATAAAAAGGCTGCAAAACACAGAAATCTGACATTATAGACACTAGAAGCTAAAAACGAGCCAGAGATCAAAGACGCGGTCAATTCTCTGCGTTTTAATAGATATTTAAGATCATCCTTGTGATCAAAGCGATCGACTGTAAGGTACTCTATTTCCCTGCAGCACTCCCAGGGGAGAAAGGAGGCATTACACATTTCATTACTATCCACTGTGAAATCAACATGTCAGCGCATCAAGTCCTCCAAGAAGATAGATCTTATTAGTGCAGCGCCCCAGAGATCTGGTCATTGCAGTAATGTTGCTCTGCCACTAAGGGGAGTGATGTTACGTCTGATGGCACTAAAGGAGTTCACCTGACCAGGTATCACAGTCACACACTACAGTTCACACTTCAGCCACCAGGGGGAGCAAAGGGTTCTATGTATTAGGCCACTCCTCACAATCTGGTAAAACTGGGGGCTGGATAGGAAGCGAGACAGAAGCTGACTGGGTTGGATCCAGGCAACATCCTGTGGCAGAGGGTGTTGCCGGAGAAGATTCAGGTCGGTCTCTGTCAGGGGTGGGACCCTGGCAGTGACCTAGCGAACAGAACAGAACGTTACGGAGCCGCGCCTGCACTCGAATGCGGCGGCATCTTAAGAAAGGATACGAAGCGAGATATATTGTGGAGAAGTTAGAAACGAGATCGCAGCAAAAAGGAGATAAAGCTAGTAGGAGTCGTGCCCCGAGATCGGCAACATCCTACTGAGGCGCGTAACTGGTGGCCGGAACGCCGAGGAAGTATTGGGCTCCAAGCAGTACTTCAAACAGCGGCAGGACAGTTGATTATAGGTTGGCTGTCTCACCTAAAACACCTAAGCAGACATAGGGGGCAATTGTGGGAGAGGGGCGACGCTAGGGTCCCGGAAGAACTCCAGGCCTACCCGTCATACGGGTGCGTCCTAGCCATATCATCTGGGGGACGGAGAAAGAACATCAGAACAGATACGAGTTGTGAGAAAGAACATCAGAAACAGACACAACAGTTGTGAGGACTATCCCGTGGTGCTCAGCAGGGAAGTACTACAACACACAGGCGCTAGAAGGTAGGCACTGATTTCCACCTGCAAAGGAAACTCTGGATGTGCCTTCGGACCGGCCGGTCTCAGCCAGCCCTGTTAGCAGTGCTCTGGATTGCGGATCCCGAAGCCTTCAGTAAAGAGGTAAAGAGACTGCAACCCTGTGTCCTCGTTATTCATCGCGCCTCGCACCACACACCATCACCTTTCATTGGACGCCCCTTAGCAGGGTCACGGACCGGGTCTAGCCACCGTGACAACCCCAGGACCGAGACTGAGAGGCCCGGTACCGAGTACCCCGCGGCCCTGCGTCTGGGGGCGCTCCAACTTGGCGTCACGAACAGGATCTACTTAAGCCTGAAGAATCAGGTCATGTGTGCCTTGGGACTGTGTCTGAATTGTGCTTGAACTGTTATTTATTGCAAAGACTGTGTATTGCCACTTACCGCCAAAACCGCCGCCATTACAGCGCCAAGGGGAGCACAGGAGGAGAAGAAGAAGGGTGTGGAAGTGGGCGTAGACAAGCTGAAGAGCGCGAAAAACAATGGCCGCCCAGTCTAAATATTTCTGTACCTTGAGGACGTGTCCGTCAGCAGCCGAGATCCGCCTCCTAATCCTCAACGGAGGGCGGAGACAAAGAAAAAGAAACCGCCCACGAAGGAGAGAGCAGGAAAAAGGCCAGGAAGTGACCCACGTGGAGGACGCGATGGCTGACCGCTCAGACCCAGAGTGTGGGGTTGAAGTGGAGAACTCCCCCAGCTACCCGGAGGAGCATAGCGGCTCCGCCTCCACAGCCGATACGGGTCTCCTGCAGCTCGAGATAGAGGACTTAATTGAACAACTCGTCCAACTGCGGGTGGAGATCAAAGCCTCGTACCAGGAGGCGCCGGCGGAGGAACCCCCGACATCGGTTCCTGTGCTGCTGCCGGAGCTCCCGCCGATGTCCCCATCGATACCGCCGCCAGTGGAGCCAGCCGCGATGGAGGAGGTCGCCTCTGCCGGTGAGTCCGCCGACCCTGCCCCACTAGCAGAGGACCTGTTGATAGGCCCCGTTGCAGCTCCCCCTCCCCCTGGGACCTATACACTTCAGCGCCTTGCACCCTGGGATCAGGCCACGGGTATGGAGCACTTCCTGAAAGCCCCAATCTCGCCAATCACCATGCCGGGCGAGGTCTACGCGGAGCGCACCGTGTACCGCTGGGTGAACCCAGGATCTGATTTCATGGGGTTCCCCGGGGTGAAGACGCAGGAAGGGGAGATGGTGGAGGCCCTCAGCTGGGAAGAGTACCAGGTCCAGCTAAACCAACAGTGGGAGAAGAAGGAGAAGGAGTACCAGGCCGGGCGGGAGGCCCATCACCAGCGGGACCTAGCGGTGAAGGACCGGGCCTGCAAGGACCGCACCACCCACTAGGCCCCGCGTCGGCAGGGTATCATCATCGCCTTTAAACTCCGCGGGGGCTGGGGCTTTATTAAGGAGCCGGGCCTGTACGCCGAAGTGTTTGTGAATCGGAGGGATGTAGAGTCCCACCTAAGAGAGGGCCACCCGGATCGGGATGTCTACCCGGAGGATGAAGTCACCTACACCCGGCACTTTGGGGAAAAGGGGTGGTTCGCCCTGAACGTCCGCAAGAGGCGAGACTCCGTGACGCCCCCGATTAAGGTGCCGGTGAAGCTGTCCCCTGTGGCGTAGGCGCCCTCTTGTGACCGGTCTACCATTACCACAAAGACCACGATGGTTACCTCAACCTGCACCGTTGTTAAGACCACCACCTGCACTGTTGCTACCACTGTGGTTAAAGTAAAGTTTTGGCGTGCACTCAGTCAATAGAAGAGTGAGGTGCCGGTGTAAAGGGACAGTCAGTCCCAGACAGTAAATAATAATCGCCGATTACAAGCAAGGCGCAGGAGCGCCGCTTACCCCAGCTACACCAGCAGAGTGACCTCACCTGGCCACTACCAGCAGCATACAGACGGATATATTACAACTAGTGTCACTGGAATTTTTTCCTCTCACTCCTCCACATGCTTTCCACTTATTGAGATAAGCGATTACGTGATAAAGGCTCCGGTGGAGCCGAAACGTTGTATATGATCGCATGAGCTGCTTTATTCTGTTATGCTCTCAGGTTTAGAATAAATTCACATGTTATTTGCACGTTACGCATAATTCATTTCGAGTGTGCGGTGAATTAGATATTTATTTGCTACCATTGTGGTAGTCAGAAGCTTGGCCGCAGTGATGACCAGTACCCAGGTCGTTTCAGGATCTAAGACTGTGGGTACCCAGACCCCTGTCTGGAGCGAGGGAGCTTCTGGTACAACACTTGGTAGCCGCAGGTACCCAGGCGGATGGCCCCGCCCACTGCTGCCTGCAGAGCTATGGCCACCAGAACCAGAGTAGCTCTTAATGCTCTGAAACTGTACATAGCTAACTGTTTGTTTCCCTGCTTTTTGCTGCTAATACCCGACCAGGGTTCTTCGTTTACCCGGGATCCTTATTATTTTCGTTTTTACTTTTGTTTTTATTTTTGCTTTTGTTCATCAATGTTACAAACACTGCCGAATCATGGACGGTGAATGGTTCACAAACTGTATTGTAAATAGTTTGCACCTTCTTAAAGGTGCCTTTTACTGGTTTTACAAAGCGGAGAGCTTTTTGAAGAGACTGTTCCTGAGTACAGCATGGAAGCTCTTGCATTAAACGGACTTGCAGAAAGAAAGAGTCTGCATTACCTCAAAGAGACTTGGTTCCCTCTTAAAGGGAACGTTCACTTGTTGCACTTAAAGTATAATGTTGCCTTAAAGAAAGTAAATAGTAATAATGTTTTACATAGGAGTAATATGTAGTTAGCTAGATAGTTATAGGGAATGTTTAATGATGTTACTAGAGATTGAGGACAGGAAAGAGTTGAAAGCCGAATTTCAATAAAGTAAACCCGTAGGGGTTAGTTAGTGAGTCCTCCTGAGAGCCATAGAGAGATGGCTCAGTGATCCTGTACTAAGAAAAGAGGCAGTAGGCCTGGGCAGATAGACAGGCAGTCCTGCATATGAAAAATCAGAGAGTAAAAAGAAAAATGTTGCAATTAGAAAAGAGAAATAAAGAAAAAGTTAATTTATATTTCAGAGTTTTATAGTAAGCCTTTAGTAGGTTCAGCCTATACGCCCTTAAAGGAAAAGTTAAATTATTGTTCAGAATTTGCACTTAGTAGAATACCCGGCTGGGTAATAGAAGTTATTTATAGTCAGAAAATTAGTATGTTATTTAAAATATTTAAACATGTTTCTGTTTGTAACGTTCAAGAGTCCTCACCTCCCATAAAGGGAAGCACTGTTATATTTACTTGTTCACTGCATTTCAAAATTTTGCATGTCTTTTGCTAACATGTATTGTTGTTCTTCTTCCCAGTCCAGGAGTACTGGATTTAGCCGGGGGGGGGGGGGGGGGGGGGGAGTGCAGCGCCCTAGAGATCTGGTCGTTGCAGTAATGTTGCTCTGCCACTAAGGGGAGTGATGTTACGTCTGATGGCACTAAAGGAGTTCACCTGACCAGGTATCACAGTCACACATTACATTTCACACTTCAGCCACCAGGGGGAGCAAAGGGTTCTATGTATTAGGCCACTCCTCACAATCTGGTAAAACTGGGGGCTGGATAGGAAGTGAGACAGAAGCTGACTGGGTTGGATCCAGGCAACATCCTGTGGCAGAGGGTGTTGCAGGGGAAGATTCAGGGGGGTCTCTGTCAGGGGTGGGACCCTGGCAGTGACCTAGCGAACAGGACAGAACGTTACGGAGCCGCGCCTGCACTCGAATGCGGCGGCATCTTAAGAAAGGACACGAAGAGAGATATATTGTGGAGAAGTGAGAAACGAGATCGCAGCAAAAAGGAGATAACACCAGTAGGAGTCGTGCCCCGAGATCGGCAACATCCTACTGAGGCGCGTGGCCGGAACGCCGAGGAAGTATTGGGCTCCAAGCATTACTTCAAACAGCGGCAGGACAGTTGACTTTAGGTTGGCTGTCTCACCTAAATCACCTAAGCAGACATAGGAGGCAATTGTGGGAGAGGGGCGACGCTAGGGTCCCGGAAGAACTCCAGGCCTACCCCGTCATATGGGTGCGTCCTAGCCATATCATCTGGGGGACAGAGAAGAACATCAGAACAGAAACGAGAGTTGTGAGAAAGAACATCAGAAACAGACACAACAGTTGTGAGGACTATCCCGTGGTGCTCAGCAGGGAGGTACTACAACACACAGGCGCTAGAAGGTAGGCACTGATTTCCACCTGCAAAGGGAACTCTGGATGTGCCTTTGGACCGGCCGGTCTCAGCCAGCCCTGTTAGCAGTGCTCTGGATTGCGGATCCCGAAGCCTTCAGTAAAGAGGTAAAGAGACTGCAACCCTGTGTCCTCGTTATTCATCGCACCTTGCACCACACACCATCACCTTTCATTGGACGCCCCTTAGCAGGGTCACGGACTGGGTCTAGCCACCATGACGACCCCAGGACCGAGACTGAGAGGCCCGGTACCGAGTACCCCGTGGCCCTGCGTCTGGGGGCGCTCCATTAGCTGTTCTCCAGACCGGCTAAAATATGAAGGCGCAGAATTAGTGACCTCAAACAGATCACTTTAATTAAAGGGTTTCTCTAATAAGGTACTTGGATTTTCCAAACCAGATGACCTCTTTGAATCAGATCTACACTTAGATTTGTAAGTTGCCATTCGGGGAGGTTGGGAGTTGTAGTATCTTTTCTACAGGTTGCACAGTGATGGGGATGAATGCAATCAGAGGCCCCAGGCACAGAGGTTATAGCGGAGCCTCTGAACGCCCTTTATGGCCCATGATGAGCAGATCCCGGCCACTGCGCTCACTACCCCTCTGCCTAATATGATCCATATCTGCGCTCCTCATATGATTAGTAAACGTTGTTGCAGTATTGAGCTCACAGACTGGTAAATACATTCCTGTGCTTGTTACTTGTGGTGAAGCTGGAGAATGTATCCAGCTGTGTTTATAGGATATTTAATATCAAACAAATCTGCTGCTGTGGGAAATGTCAGGGGGGAACGTCATTCAATCAGCGCAGAACGATAGTGTGCAAGTTACATTACTTATTCTGGATCCAACCGAGATCTGTCCCATAATATACCCAAGAGCTGCTGGTGCAGTCACTATGTACATACATTACATTACTGATCCTGAGTTACATCCTGTATTATACCCCAGAGCTGCACTCACTATTCTGCTGGTGCAGTCACTGTGTACATACATTACTGATCCTGAGTTACCTCCTGTATTATACTCCAGAGCTGCACTCACTATTCTGCTGGTGCAGTCACTGTGTACATACATTACTGATCCTGAGTTACATCCTGTATTATACCCCAGAGCTGCACTCACTATTCTGCTGGTGCAGTCACTGTGTACATACATTACTGATCCTGAGTTACCTCCTGTATTATACTCCAGAGCTGCACTCACTATTCTGCTGGTGCAGTCACTGTGTACATACATTACTGATCCTGAGTTACCTCCTGTATTATACTCCAGAGCTGCACTCACTATTCTGCTGGTGCAGTCACTGTGTACATACATTACATTACTGATCCTGAGTTACATCCTGTATTATACCCCAGAGCTGCACTCACTATTCTGCTGGTGCAGTCACTGTGTACATACATTACTGATCCTGAGTTACCTCCTGTATTATACTCCAGAGCTGCACTCACTATTCTGCTGGTGCAGTCACTGTGTACATACATTACATTACTGATCCGGAGTTACATCCTGTATTATACCCCAGAGCTGCACTCACTATTCTGCTGGTGCAGTCACTGTGTACATACATTACTGATCCTGAGTTACCTCCTGTATTATACTCCAGAGCTGCACTCACTATTCTGCTGGTGCAGTCACTGTGTACATACATTACTGATCCTGAGTTACCTCCTGTATTATACTCCAGAGCTGCACTCACTATTCTGCTGGTGCAGTCTCTGTGTACATACATTACATTACTGATCCTGAGTTACATCCTGTATTATACTCCAGAGCTGCACTCACTATTCTGCTGGTGCAGTCACTGTGTACATACATTACTGATCCTGATTTACCTCCTGTATTATACTCCAGAGCTGCACTCACTATTCTGCTGGTGCAGTCTCTGTGTACATACATTACATTACTGATCCTGAGTTACATCCTGTATTATACTCCAGAGCTGCACTCACTATTCTGCTGGTGCAGTCACTGTGTACATACATTACATTACTGATCCGGAGTTACATCCTGTATTATACCCCAGAGCTGCACTCACTATTCTGCTGGTGCAGTCACTGTGTACATACATTACTGATCCTGAGTTACCTCCTGTATTATACTCCAGAGCTGCACTCACTATTCTGCTGGTGCAGTCACTGTGTACATACATTACTGATCCTGAGTTACCTCCTGTATTATACTCCAGAGCTGCACTCACTATTCTGCTGGTGCAGTCTCTGTGTACATACATTACATTACTGATCCTGAGTTACATCCTGTATTATACTCCAGAGCTGCACTCACTATTCTGCTGGTGCAGTCACTGTGTACATACATTACATTACTGATCCTGAGTTACCTCCTGTATTATACTCCAGAGCTGCACTCACTATTCTGCTGGTGCAGTCACTGTGTACATACATTACTGATCCTGAGTTACCTCCTGTATTATACTCCAGAGCTGCACTCACTATTCTGCTGGTGCAGTCACTGTGTACATACATTACTGATCCTGAGTTACCTCCTGTATTATACTCCAGAGCTGCACTCACTATTCTGCTGGTGCAGTCTCTGTGTACATACATTACATTACTGATCCTGAGTTACATCCTGTATTATGCTCCAGAGCTGCACTCACTATTCTGCTGGTGCAGTCACTGTGTACATACATTACATTACTGATCCTGAGTTACATCCTGTATTATACCCCAGAGCTGCACTCACTATTCTGCTGGTGCAGTCACTGTGTACATACATTACTGATCCTGAGTTACCTCCTGTATTATACTCCAGAGCTGCACTCACTATTCTGCTGGTGCAGTCACTGTGTACATACATTACTGATCCTGAGTTACCTCCTGTATTATACTCCAGAGCTGCACTCACTATTCTGCTGGTGCAGTCTCTGTGTACATACATTACATTACTGATCCTGAGTTACATCCTGTATTATGCTCCAGAGCTGCACTCACTATTCTGCTGGTGCAGTCACTGTGTACATACATTACATTACTGATCCTGAGTTACATCCTGTATTATACCCCAGAGCTGCACTCACTATTCTGCTGGTGCAGTCACTGTGTACATACATTACATTACTGATCCTGAGTTACATCCTGTATTATACTCCAGAGCTGCACTCACTATTCTGCTGGTGCAGTCACTGTGTACATACGTGTCCTTTTCCTTTTCCACATTCTGTGGCGATGTAACACCTAGTGGTCACATACTGGTACTGCACTGTATTAGAATTCATACCAAAAAGTGGAGAACAGAGTTACAACCACATTTTTCTCTCCTGATTACACAATATGTGATTTATTTCCATTTTTCTCTGCACGATGCCTAATTGTAGCTTCATGTTGTCAGAAGTTTACAGCGACTGATATTTTGTAGCGTTTTCAAAGGCAGTATTGTTTTTCACGCCTTCTAAAAGGTCATTTACCATTGTGCGGTTTTAATCCGGTTTAATGAGGTTGGAGACGCTCGATAACTGGATTTTATCGGCACATTAATAAAATCTAATGACTATTATGGGCTAAATACAAAACCTGCCGAGTACGTCCCACATCTTCTCTTAAGGGGTCGTTCGAGGTCATAAAAACATGGCGGCTTTCATATAGAAACAGTGCAGCTAGGTAATGTGTTCTCCTGGTCACACACAACACCTCTATTTAGGTGCTAATGAGTGAGTAATGATGTACATCACAGTGGCGGCTCCTAATTATGCAGTGTCCCTTTAATTGATGGCTGCATTAAAGGGAGTGTGTCACCTCGAAATGACTTATTGTTTAAATCAGGTTTTTATTCAAAATGCATTTTAAATATAGCTTTTTTTTTAAATGAAACAAAATCTTGCAATTTTCACTCTGGAAACTATTATTAATACAACACTTACACATCCTGTTCTGTACAGATGATTTTTCAGCAGTCTTGGTATCTTTACAGACAGGGTTACAAAAAAGGTAACATCTCTATATACAGCTGATTACACAAGATCCACAATTCAGGATAGGTGATGTCACAGCTCACCTCCTCCTCCTGCACAATGACTGATAATAACACCTCTGTATACAGTAGATAACACAGGATCCACCATTCACAATAGGTGATATCACAGCTCACCTCCTCCTCCTGTACAATGACTGATAACTCCTTTATATACAGTAGGTAACACAGGATCCACCATTCACAATAGGTGATGTCACAGCTCACCTCCTCCTCCTGTACAATGACTGATGACACCTCTATATACAGTAGATAACACAGGAGCCACCATTCACAATAGGTGATGTCACAGCTCACCTCCTCCTTCTGTACAATGACTGATAACACCTCTATATACAGTAGATAACACAGGATCCACTATTTACAATAGGTGATATCACAGCTCACCTCCTCCTCCTGTACAATGACTGATAACTCCTTTATATACAATAGGTAACACAGGATCCACCATTCACAATAGGTGATGTCACAGCTCACCTCCTCCTCCTGTACAATGACTGATAACACTTCTATATACAGTATATAACACAGGATCCACCATTCCCAATAGGTGATGTCACAGCTCACCTCCTCCTCCTGTACAATGATGGTTATCACCTCTATATACAGTAGATAACACAGGAGCCACTATTCACAATAGGTGATGTCACAGCTCACCTCCTCCTCCTCCTGTACAATGACTGATAACCCCTCTATATACAGTAGATAACACAGGATCCACCATTCACAATAGGTGATGTCACAGCTCACCTCCTCCTCCTGTACAATGACTGATGACACCTCTATATACAGTAGATAACACAGGAGCCACCATTTCCAATAGGTGATGTCACAGCTCACCTCCTCCTCCTGTACAATGACTGATGACACCTCTATATACAGTAGATAACACAGGATCCATCATTCACAATAGGTGATGTCACAGCTCACCTCCTCCTCCTGTACAATGACTGATAACACCTCTATATACAGTAGATAACACAGGATCCATCATTCACAATAGGTGATGTCACAGCTCACCTCCTCCTCCTGTACAATGACTGATAACACCTCTATATACAGTAGATTACACAGGATCCATCATTCACAATAGGTGATGTCACAGCTCACCTCCTCCTCCTGTACAATGACTGATAACACCTCTAGATACAGTAGATAACACAGGATCCACTATGCACAATAGATGATATCACAGCTCACCTCCTCCCCCTACCTTTACCATTAACATTCTTGACTCCGAGTCAGTATATTGCTGCTAATTTCCAGGAGAAGAGCAATTTTGGATCTTTGTGTAATATATATATATATATATATATATATATATATATATATATATATATATATACTAATATAAAATAATACAAAATACATAAACTGCAAAAAACCCTTTAACTTAAAAACCTGGTTTCAATGACAGTCCAGATGATTTTTCAGCAGTCTTGGTATCTTTACAGACAGGGTTACAAAAAAGGTAACATCTCTATATACAGCTGATTACACAAGATCCACAATTCAGGATAGGTGATGTCACAGCTCACCTCCTCCTCCTGCACAATGACTGATAATAACACTATTGTAAATAGTGGATCCTGTGTTATCTTGAATCCTGCGCTGTTACTGTAGACAAGAGTTGAGTTGATCGAGGGTCTGTGCACACGCTAAGTACTTGCTGCAGACATTTCTGCATCAGAAACATGTTTCTTTGCAGGAAAAGCACTGTGTTAAAAATGTGCATTTTTTAGCTTATGTTTTTGATATTTTTTTTATGCGTTATGGTTAAAAAATGTTCCAAAAATGCTGAAAGAATTGATGATCTGCAGATAAGTGATAAAAAGCAACATGTGCATGAGACTTGAGAACTCTCATTTACTTTCCTTGGGCAGCAAAATGCTGCCTTTTTTTGCAGCATAAAAAAACTAGGCAAAAACGCGACGTGTGAACGTACCCCAATTCTTCACAGGATTGATAGTGTACGGAACAATAGCAAAGCAAAAAAAGACAAAACGGAACGTTCCTGAATTCTTGTTTAATTCTCCAAACAGTGAAGTCTAGCAACGTTTCGGCTCACGCACCCTTCATCAGGCTGGGAATAGATCTGTATGAGATCTGCGTCTTGGAGGGAAAAGGAAGTATCCTGTTTATGAAGGGGGCCGACTGGGGGTGTAGATGGAAATTAGGATTCCCCGCGGGAGAGCAGACGCAGTGGTGCAAGGAGCAGCTGATGCAGAGGTGGACATCCAACAACAGACACTTTTGGGTTTGGTTTAGCGCCCAGTTTTCAGGCATAGATGGTGGTGGGCCGAGGTTGCCCTCCTGCCCCCGGATCTCATCCATCCTCCATGGATAAGACAGACGTGGATGCCGGGAGCTTACGGAAAGATATGGGAAGAACCGGTCCAGATAGCACAGATCACTTGTGGGACAATCCCCTCGAGGCTTCTGCTTGGCAGTTTTTTCCTCCCGCACTTCCTGATATGTCCCATAATATTCCGGACATAAACTCTTCACACGCAGTAATTATTTGGCTTTATAAAGTGACAAGATAATTTTCAGCTTTGTGCAGCACCCTGACTAAGGCCGGTTTCACACGTCAGTGGCTCCGGTACGTGAGGTGACAGTTTCCTCACGTACCGGAGACACTGACACACGTAGACCCATAAAAATCAATGCATCTGTTCAGATGTCATTGATTTTTTGCGGACCGTGTCTCCGTGTGCCAAACACGGAGACATGTCAGTGTTCGTGGGAGCGCATGTTTTACACGGACCCAATAGAGTCAATGGGTCCGCGTAAAACACGGACCTCACACGGACATTCTCCGTCTGGGGTCCGTGTGCGTGCAGGAGACAGCGCTACAGTAAGCGCTGTCCCCCCCACATGGTGCTGAAGCCGGTATTCATATCTTCCCTGTAGCAGCGTTTGCTATAGAGAAAATATGAAGAATAGTGTTAAAAATAAAGATCCATGTGTCCGCCGCCCCCCCACCCCCTGTGCGCCCCCCCTGCTGGTCAGAAAATACTTACCCGCACCCTCGCTCCTTCCTGGTCTGGCCGCGGCTTACTGTATGCGGTCACGTGGGGCCGATCATTTACAATCATGATAGTCGGCTCCGCCCCTATGGGAGGTGGAGCCACATATTCATGACTGTAAATGATCGGGCCCACGTGACCGCATGCAGGAGAAGCCGCGGCCAGACCAGGAAGGAGCGAGGGAGCGGGTAAGTATTTTCTGACCAGCGGGGGGGCGCACAGGGGGTGGGAGGGCGGCGGACACATGGATCTTTATTTTAAACACTATTCTTCATATTTTCTCTGCAGCAAACGCTACTGCAGAGAGGATATGAATCGCAGCTTCAGCACCATGCAGAGTGGGTACCACACGCTCCGTGTGGTACCCACTCGCCATACGGGCGGCACACGTGTGCCGCACGTATGGCCTCCGTGAGTTCCCAGGCACACGGACACGGATAACTCCGGTACCGATTTATTCCGGTACCGGAATTATCTGGACGTGTGGGACAGCCCTAATGCAGATGGCGCTGACGACCGGGGACACGCTGCTACTAGTCGCCTGTACAGGATGACCCGTAAGAAGCTGCACGCCGCGGGTCACATCTCGCACCCACGGGGGAAAACAAGTCATTGATTTCACAATATTTTAATCATTGATAAAAAAAAAAAAACAATGATCCTGTGGTTTTCAATTCATTTTTCTGGGTCACAAAATGCACCAATTTTATAACCTCCATGAGCACAAACCCATTTTCAGATTTTTCGGACTTTTTAGTTTTTTGATCTCGACTTTACAGAACCCGAATTTTTCCTTTTGATCCTTTTCTTTGTCAAAGTCACACAAGATTTCTTTCCTTTTTCTATAGGACGACTCATTAAGCAAAATATTGGGTAACATGGAAAAAAAAAAGAGCCAGATGGAAGTCTAATAAAGGATTTTGTATTCCAGGTTCTTTAGTTGATGCCTTTCAAAGTCATTCCAGACCAAATTTATATTTTTTCTCGTTTTACTTTTTTGATATTTTTCTATCTTTCACTATATTGTTTTCATTTTTTGCCCATCGGAAACACTCGAAAAATAGTTTTTGCGCCGCTACATTCTGAAAGCTGGGATATTACTTTTTTTATATTTTCAGCTACAGAACTGGAAAGCTATAACTTTATGTTCTCATTAACGGAGCCTTTTTCGAAGCTTTTTTTTGTGTGGAATGAGTTTCCGTTTTCGATTGTATCACTTCGGGAAAAAATAAAAAAAAATACTTTTTGTTAAAATTGTATTTATTTTCTTTGGAGGGAAGAGACTAAAATAAAACTCTTTGCCGATATTCCTCCTATTAAGGCATTCACTGTCCAGGATAAATAAAACATTTTTTTTTTTAGTTTTACAGTATAATATCATTTTTGTTTATTTATTTGTTGCTTCATTTATTTGTTGAAAGGTGAAAAAAGTTTGTGTTTTTCTTTGGATTTTTCTTTATATATTTTGAATATTTTATTTAACCTTGATTTTGCTTTAAGTCTCACAAGGGGAATTGACTATGCAAATATAATAATTAATATATTCTTTGCTTGTCCATATAATAGGTTACATAACTTTTTTTGCAGTGTGTTATGTCTGTAAGGCCATGTTCCCATGATGAGTTTTTGGTGAATTTTTAGTGTTGAGTATTTTTGAAAAAAACGAGTGCGGAAAATTTGTAAAATCAAAAACTCATCATGGGAATGTAGCCTAAGGCTGTGTGCACATGCTGCGGATTTTGCTGCGGATCCGCAGCGGATTTGACGCTACGGATCCGCAGCAGTTTTCCCAAAGTTTACAGTACCGTGTAAACCTATGGGAAAAAAAAAACGCTGTGCACTTGCTGGGGAAAAATCCGCGCGGAAACGCAGCGGATTATTTTCCGCAGCATGTCAATTCTTTGTGCGGATTCCGCAGCGGTTTTCAACAAGCACCAATAGGAAAGTGCAGTTGAAAACCCACAGAGGAATCCGCAGAAGAAACCGCGTGAAAATCCGCATTGAAAACCGCAGTGGTTTTGCACTGCGGATTTTCCAAATCCGCTGCGGAAAAAGCCGCAGCAGAATCCGCAACGTGTGCACATACCCTAAGTGTAAAGATGAACAGGCGGTCAATTAGGGCCTAGATGGTGGACCTGGCGACCGTGTTTAGACCTGGACGGGATGGTTCAGAGGGATGTTGATTAGCGATGAGCAAACGTGCTCGGATAAGGCTTTATTATGCTCGGTGCTAACTGAGTGCCTTTGGTGTGCTCAAAAAATAACTCAGAGGACAGAATTAAAAAAGTAAAGAAATAGAAAGTGATAAAAAAAAACAACAAGTTGCAATTCACCCTGAAGAAGAGTGAGAAAAGTTCTGGAGGTCGGATAGAACTTTTTATTTTAATATTTTTATATTAACTGAATGTATTTTTTTATTTAATTATATAATATTAAATCATTTATTTAAGTTAAAAGACTTTTACCACTTGTCGTTTGTGCTTCCGCGGCTACGACCGTCCAATCGCTCCTCCAGCTGACACAACACAGATGCCCCCCCAAAAACCTCCCCCCCCCCCCACAGCGTCTACGTACAGGAATTGAAGGAAAGACCCTGGTGTGACGTTAGGGAAAGCGATACATAATAACCAATCTTCCTGCAAGAATGGCGGAGACCCCTTCACCTATTAAATCGTAACTTTTATTGTATCACTGAAAAATAATAAATTCCAAACTTTTGACTGTGAATGAATTAAAATAATTAATTATTAACTTCTGAATCAGATGGTTCTAGGGTCCGAGAATATCAAAGTGTATCATTTTAAGAAATAAATATATATGTATATATAATGAATGAAGTCATACATTCCTTATATACAGATAATTCTTCGTTATTTCAATCATTTCACTGTCAAAAAAGTTTGCGATTTATTCTATTCCCGTAATATTATAACAGTTACTTTCATTTAAAGTTACGATTTAATAGACATTATTTTAGTTGATCAGTAAAAAGATCCATCAGTGGAAAGGACTATAAGAACATTTATTATTAACTATTAAAATATCACAAGGGATAAAAAAATAAAAAGACACTAGGCCAACTCGTTTCGAGCACTAAGGCCATTATTTTAGTTGCCAGTGGGAAAAATGCTCATTATGTATTTTTTGTAGACCTATCTCCACTTTCTCAACCTCGTTGCTCACAGACTTTCTCCATCGCATTTCCAGTAAGTAGATGTTGTGGGTCTGTTTTTTTACACCAGCACGGTGGCTCAGTGGTCAGCACAGTGGCTCAGTGGTCAGCACGGTGGCTCAGTGGTCAGCACGGTGGCTCAGTGGTCAGCACGGTGGCTCAGTGGTCAGCACGGTTGCTCAGTGGTCAGCACAGTGGCTCAGTGGTCAGCACAGTGGCTCAGTGGTCACCATGGTGGCTCAGTGGTCAGCACGGTGGCTCAGTGGTCGGCATGGTTGCTCAGTGGTCAGCACGGTGGCTCAGTGGTCAGTACGGTGGCTCAGTGGTCAGCACAGTGGGTCAGTGGTCAGCACAGTGGCTCAGTGGTCAGCACGGTGGCTCAGTGGTCGGCACCGTGGTCTTGCAGCTCTGGGGTCCTGGGTTTGGATCCAACCAAGGAGACAGTGGAGAGTCTACAAAACAACATAATGCATCTGTGCAACCTGTCGTTGGCCTGAGCGTGGAGCTGGACCAAACGTCACTGCCGAGGAGGCCGGTGGGCTGTAAAAAGGAGTGGAAGACAAGACCGCTGGTTTGACTGACTGCCATTAAAGAGGTTGCCCCAATATGGCAAGATAACCCACCCTACTGATCGCTACAATGGGGCCAGCCGGAAATGCCGGTAGACAATGCACAGAACAGCAGTGCGCATGCGTGGCCACCTCTCCAGTAATTCTAATGGGTCATTCAGGAGGATCGTTGGGGGTCCCAATGGTTGGACCACTCATGGTCTCCTATGCTGTAGATAGGTGACAACTTTCCTCTTTAGGGTTAAAAAACATAAAACTACACATGGATAAATATTACAACAAAGAATATAATAAGAAAAATAGTAAAATGAAGAATGTCAAACAGCAACAATGATTGGTCGAGCAAGCTACAATAAGATACATTCCTTAAAGGGACAGAAATCCTAAAGCCGGCACCATGTAATATCTGAGCCCCAGTAAAAAGAGATAAGAGATACAGATGATAAACATATGTAAATAATAAAAGCCGGAGATTATATTGGAGACTCGGAGGCCAGAACATCCCACCTTTATGACCATTAGGGGGCGTCTTTCTACGGCTTTTGCTGGGGTGGTATAATAGGGTCGCGGCTGCTCACCTTACAGAGGCTCGTGAAGTATCCAGAAAGGCTGAAGAGAACACGACCGTGTGCGCCTCGAATCCTCTGATGCCAAAGTGATGAACACTCAGCCGATTGTGAGCGTGGGAACAGGTTAGGTCGGTTCTGCGGGTTGCAGATCACACCCATTCTGTGACGAAGATGATGACTACTCCTGATACTGCTCAGTGTAAACCGCAGGACCACAATGGACCACAGCCACCGATTCCTCTGCAGAGGTGGTCTCCAACTTTTGACGCTAACGTTTTAACTACAACTCCCATCTGTGAGCGCATAATGGGAATTGTAGTTGCACAACAGCTGGGAAGCCACAGGTGGGAGACCACTGATCTAAAGCAATATAACGTGGCGTGAAAAAAGGGATTGCACAGGATTAGAAGAACGCGGCGCACCATGGCTGTGTCCCCATTGAAGTCAAGGAAGGAAACAGTCATTTTTTTTAACCCTGGAAAATCCAACTCAAAGTTTATAGGACCTTAATTTTTCCAAAGAGGGGAGGTCGGAGATCATGGGGGTCCCAGCACTTTGACCCTCACTGATGTAGTAGTTAGTTCCTATACACAGGGTAGGGGACAATTTGTTAAAACTGAAATACCCCTTCAGGGCCAATGTGCTTGCAGATGTTTGTAACCTGGGTGGAAACTTCTTTTTGAATGGTAAAATAAATAAATAAATAAATAAATAATTACCGATTTAATTTGCTTCCTATATGGAGGACAATGACGAATGTCAAGTCAAATGGAAAAGAAACTTCCAAAATGTTGCGGTTCTTAACCACATTCTGTACTGGGAATTTTATTTTTTGTTCTCGCTGATCTGTCTTTTACTCCATAGGATTTTAAGAATCATAATAATGAAGATGACCTGGAGTAATCGTGGAGAAGGTGAAGTTAACCCTTCCATCAGCAGTGAGCGCACCGTGCAGGCCTCTGAATGCACAGGATTACGGGAAGCCGAGAGGTGGAGTCGCGGCGGATTCTGACATCTGGAATGTTTCCTCGCCCACAGGTGAGAGATTTGCATAAGTTACCAGGGAATTCTTCCCGCAGGATTGTGCAAGTATCGGAGACGTCGCTAATAATCCGCTGGGATCAGACGTGAGAAAAAGAATAAAGTTTAATATGGTGAAAATAATAATATGGCCGAAAGAGAAACTGATCAGAAGTATGGGCTCCACCGGGGACAACTATGGAAGAGACACGTTCATACATATGGATAGAACGATAGATAGATAGATAGATAGATAGATAGATAGATAGATAGATAGATAGATAGATAGATAGATAGATAGATAGATAGATAATAGATAGATGATAGACAGATAGATAGATAATAGATGATAGATAGATAGATAGATGATAGATAGATAGATAAATAGATAATAGATAGATGATAGACAGATAAATAGATAATAGATGATAGATAGATAGATAGATAATAGATAGATAGATAGATAGATAGATAGATAGATAGATAGATAGATAGATGATAGATAGATAGATAGATAAATAGATAATAGATAGATGATAGACAGATAGATAGATAATAGATGATAGATAGATAGATAGATAGATAGATAGATAGATAGATAGATAATAGATAGATAGTTAGATAGATAGATAATAGATAGATAGATGATAGATAGATAAATAGATAATAGATAGATGATAGACAGATAGATAGATGATAGATAGATAGGTAGATAGATAGATAGATAGATAGATAAATAATAGATAGATAGATTGATAATAGATAGATAGATAATAGATAGATGATCGATAATAGATAGATGATAGATGATAGATAGATCGATAATAGATAGATAGATAATAGATAAATATATGATAGATGATAGATAGATGATAGAAGATAATGTATAGATAGATAATAGATAGATAATAAATAGATAGATAGATAATAGATAGATAGATAGATAGATTATATATTGATCGATAATAGATAGATGATAGATAGATTGATAATAGATAATAGATAGATAGATAATAGATAGATAGATGATAGATAGATAATAGATAATAGATAGATGATAGATAATAGACAGCTAATAGATAGATAATAGATAATAGATAGATAATAGGTAGATAGATGATAGATAGATAGATAGATAGATAGATAGATAGATAGATAGATAGATGATAAATAGATGGATGATAGAGAGATAGACAGATAGATAGATAGATAATAGATGGATAGATAATAGATAGATGATAGATAGATAATAGATGGATGATAGATCGATAATAGATAGATATATGATAGATAGATGATAGATAGATAGTTAGATAGATAGATAGATAGATAGCTGATAGAAGATAATGTATAGATAGATAATAGATAGATAATAGATAATAAATAGATAATAGAGAGATGATAGATAGATTTTTGGACAAAGAACGTTATACAAAACAGAAAAAACCTCTTCAATAATGGATTCAGGTGGATTCAGGAAAATAAAATGTGGTTTCAACAAGAAAACTTGTGGGTATTGATTGCAGTAAAAGCAACCTCCGTGTGAGTATACTTTAGACTATGTGCACACCACGACTTTTTCGTTGGCTTCCACACAGAATTTGCCTGAAAGAGCTGCAGAAGTGGCCATAACGTGCACACAGTGCACAGCGACAGACTGCTTCGTCTCATTTCTTTGCACCGCTGTAGGGTAAGTTCACACAGGGCATTTTTGCTGCATTTTTTTATGCTTATTTTCAGCTGCTTTTTACAACAAAGCCTATGAGATTTCAGAAATCTCATGCACACACATTGTTTTTTTTGTCATCAGTATTGTTTGCTTTGCATGTTTTTTTGGACATAGAGCATGTCATTTCTTTCAGTGGTTTTCACATACTGACTTGAATGGGTGGTGAAAAAAAAGAACCAAAAACGCAGGTATCAGGTTTTTCTGCGTTTTTTGTGCAAAAACCTGATTCTATGGAATAGGACTTTTTTTTTTCAACACCAAACTCTATCAGCATGCACAGGAGACAAATTTAGCAATTGAAAACCGCAGCAAAACACGCCGCAAAAACCAATGAAAAACAAGGTAAAGTTTTGCTGCAGAAAAAAATGTTGAAAAAAAAAAACTCCTAGTGCAAACTTGCTCTTATGATTCAGAAATCCTGGGGCAGTTAAAAAAAAGGGACATGCTCATTCTTCAGTCGGGTTTTCCAGGGGTGCAATTGCGGATTTTTCCAAGAGGTAGCGGCTTCTGCTTTTTTCCTGAATGGTCTTTTTTGGATCATTCCTTGAGTGTTTTTTTTTTTTTAAATCATTTTTGGTCATCGACATTGCTTTTTTGCCTTTAGAGCGGAAGTGACCTGAAGAACGATCCGGTCACTTCTTTTAGCCGCTTTAGAAACGTGGAGCGATTAGAAGACGCTGAAAAGACTGAAAAAATGAACAGAAAGTTTATTATTAAAGGAAATGCAGATTATATATATTTTTTTAGAGTTTTTTTACGTTTCGGAGAGAAGACGACGTGCACAGATTCGCTGAGCGCAGCTCTGCAGCCGGACGGGTGTTCAGTATTCTGCCAGGGACCGGCGACTAAGCACAGACATAATTATCAGCATTATTATCATTGGCAGCGGATTGGTTCAGGTAACGATTCCTAGAAATTCTTAATTGCTTCTGTACATAGGCAGCCTCACGTGTGCACAGTGCCCGCCGTCCATGCCAAGGTGCCTGCACATGTTACACAACCTCTCCTACGACTTTTTATCATGCCCCGCTCCATATTAGGACCCCAAACACATTAGGTTATGTGGCAGAGGGGCTCGAAAAATTTGTAACTGCTGTTTGAAAAACTTAATAAAAAGTTATTTATAAAAAAAAAAGATGCATGCAAACTGAATCCCGACAAGTTTGGCAAATCTGAAATTTTGGGGGAAATTCATAAAGAATTGAATTTGTTACGAATTGATTGGCTGCCACCATAATGTGGTGATCCAAATCCCCTGCATAAATCTAAAAAATAATATGCTGCCTGCTGCCACCACTAGAGGGAGCTCAGGAGCTTACTGCAGACTGTGGTATTATAGGGTGTATAGAGAGTGCATCAGATCCCCCTAGTGGACACTTATATCACTTCATTATGGATTTCTATAGGTACAAGTGATGAGCATTATCCAAGCAAGGCTCGTGTATTAATCTAGTATTTCAGCATGCTAGAAAAATATGCTTAAGTCAACACATGCTAGGATTGCTTGTTTTGCCTTATCCGAGCACGCTCGCTCATCACTAATAGATACATATGGACTGACAAGGATGACTCCGTGACTTCCAAGTACTAATAAAGTCTATGTAGATGTATTCCAAAAGATAAGGAGAACAGGACACAGATAATGGATTTCATTAACATGCCTAAGGGCCATTTTTAGCTAACTAACGAGAAATGCAAATTTCTTATTAATTGTGCAACCATAAAAAAGCTGACATAGAGGTGCAGAGGTGTGGGCCGGGCAGGTTCTACTTGTTGTAACCAGGAAACTGTGGAATAAATATTCAATTAACCCAAAATTTGCAAATATGGAAGTGGAGCAGGTATATGGGTCACATTGCAATAGGTCTCCCTATGTTCGATCCACAGCGCCTCCATAATAGTGCTACATGCACTGTCGTATAGGAGTGCAAGGCAGAACCTGCCACAGGGCCTACAAGACGACATGGCTAATAGATATATTAGTATTATTTATTTATATAGCACGATTGATTCCATGGTGCTGTACATGAGATATACATATATACACTTAAACGGCCACAGTATTTTCATATTTCTTGATCTCTTTGGTTAGATAATGTGATCCGTAAACAATCCGCAAATCACTTTATTTAGCCTTGAAAAAATAACTTTGCACTACCGTCCACAAGGTGTCGACCTTCTGTATAATTTGCTGTCCACTGCCTATTGTCAAGTGCAATCCATTACTAGCAGCAGAATCACTGAGATGCAATACAGTAAGTGGGGGCTGGTCTTTGTGTCTCTACAGTAAGTGGGGGCAGGTATTTGTCTCTCTACAGTAAGTAGGGGCAGGTATTTGTCTCTACAGTAAGTGGGGCAGGTCTTTGTCTCTACAGTAAGTGCGGGCAGGTCTTTGTCTCTCTACAGTAAGTGGGGGTGGGTATTTGTCTCTACAGTAAGTGGGGGAAGGTCTTTGTCTCTACAGTAAGTAGGGGCAGGTCTTTGTCTCTACAGTAAGTGGGGGCAGGTCTTTGTCTTTACAGTAAGTGGAGGCAGGTCTTTGTCTCTCTACAGTAAGTGGGGGCAGGTCTTTGTCTCTACAGTAAGTGGGGTGGGTATTTGTCTCTACAGTAAGTGGGGGCGGGTCTGTGGCTCTGTACAGTAAGTAGGGTGAATCATTGTCTCTACAGTAAGTGGGTCAGGTCTTTGTCTCTACAGTAAGTGGGGGTGAGTCTTTGTCTCTCTACAGTAAGTGGGGGCGGGTCTTTGTCTCTCTACTGTAAGTGGGGGTGGGTCTTTGTCTCTCTACAGTAAGTGGGGGCAGGTCTTTGTCTCTACAGTATGTGGGGGCAGGTCTTTGTCTTTCTACAGTAAGTGGGGGCAGGTTTTTGTCTCTACAGTAAGTGGGGGCAGGTCTTTGTCTCTACAGCAAGTGAGGGTAAGTAATTGTCTCTACACTAACTGAGGGCAGGTCTTTGTCTCTCTACAGTAAGTGGGGGCAGATCTTTGTCTCTACAGCAAGTGAGGGCAAGTCATTGTCTCTACAGCAAGTGAGGGTAAGTCATTGTCTCTACAGTAAGTGAGGGCAGGTCTTTGTCTCTACAGCAAGTGAGGGTAAGTCATTGTCTCTACAGTAAGTGAGGGCAGGTCTTTGTCTCTTTACAGTAAGTGAGGGCAGGTCTTTGTCTCTACAGTTAGTGGGGGCAGGTCTTTGTCTCTACAGCAAGTGAGGGTAAGTCATTGTCTCTACAGTAAGTGAGGGCAGGTCTTTGTCTCTTTACAGTAAGTGAGGGCAGGTCTTTGTCTCTACAGTTAGTGGGGGAAGGTCTTTGTCTCTACAGCAAGTGAGGGTAAGTAATTGTCTCTACAGTAAGTGAGGGCAGGTCTTTGTCTCTCTACAGTAAGTGGTGGCAGGTCTTTGTCTCTACAGTATGTGGGGGCAGGTCTTTGTCTCTCTACAGTAAGTGGGGGCAGGTCTTTGTCTCTACAGTAAGTGGGGGCAGGTCTTTGTCTCTACAGCAAGTGAGGGTAAGTCATTGTCTCTACAGTAAGTGGGGGTGGGTCTTTGTCTCTCTACAGTAAGTGAGGACGGGTCTTTATCTCTACAGTAAGTGGGGTCGCATCTTTGTCTCTACAGTAAGTGAGGACAGGTCTTTGTCTCTACAGTAAGTGGGGTAGGTCTTTGTCTCTACAGCAAGTGGGGTGGGTTTTTGTCTCTTTACAATACATGGGTGGTGTGACGGGGTCTACCGTGCTGGAGTACCTCTTTCAGTACCACCCCGTGTTTCAGGAGGTCCACTCTGCTTTGGCTGGAGTCTGAATGAAGGACGCTGGCTGGAATTGCTTGGTTACATGGGCGCATACAAAAGATCACTGCTTCTCCACGTATTTCCAGTGTGACAACGCTTTACTCACAGGACACAGAATATATCACACAGATACAGAGGGCAGGCCAATTGAAAAGCGGCAGGCCAGACATACATTACAATAGCCGCAGATGGCTGGAGCCTGCCGATATTTACTGTGGGAATTACAAAGGTGGGGGAGGTCAGAAGGGGGATATCTTGTCCCCTCTGCCCAGGGGCGCAGCCTGTGGGCTGATGCATTAGGGACATGCATCTCACATGGAACCTATTATACATACATATAACTGCACAACATATTCCATGGTGCTGTACATGAGATATACATATATACACTTAAACGGCCACAGTATTTTCATATTTCTTGATCTCTTTGGTTAGATAATGTGATCCGTAAACAATCCGCAAATCACTTTATTTAGCCTTGAAAAAATAACTTTGCACTACCGTCCACAAGGTGTCGACCTTCTGTATAATTTGCTGTCCACTGCCTATTGTCAAGTGCAATCCATTACTAGCAGCAGAATCACTGAGATGCAATACAGTAAGTGGGGGCTGGTCTTTGTGTCTCTACAGTAAGTGGGGGCAGGTATTTGTCTCTCTACAGTAAGTAGGGGCAGGTATTTGTCTCTACAGTAAGTGGGGCAGGTCTTTGTCTCTACAGTAAGTGCGGGCAGGTCTTTGTCTCTCTACAGTAAGTAGGGGCAGGTCTTTGTCTCTACAGTAAGTGGGGGCAGGTCTTTGTCTTTACAGTAAGTGGAGGCAGGTCTTTGTCTCTCTACAGTAAGTGGGGGCAGGTCTTTGTCTCTACAGTAAGTGGGGTGGGTATTTGTCTCTACAGTAAGTGGGGGCGGGTCTGTGGCTCTGTACAGTAAGTAGGGTGAATCATTGTCTCTACAGTAAGTGGGTCAGGTCTTTGTCTCTACAGTAAGTGGGGGTGAGTCTTTGTCTCTCTATAGTAAGTGGGGGCGGGTCTTTGTCTCTCTACTGTAAGTGGGGGTGGGTCTTTGTCTCTCTACAGTAAGTGGGGGCAGGTCTTTGTCTCTACAGTATGTGGGGGCAGGTCTTTGTCTTTCTACAGTAAGTGGGGGCAGGTTTTTGTCTCTACAGTAAGTGGGGGCAGGTCTTTGTCTCTACAGCAAGTGAGGGTAAGTAATTGTCTCTACACTAACTGAGGGCAGGTCTTTGTCTCTCTACAGTAAGTGGGGGCAGATCTTTGTCTCTACAGCAAGTGAGGGCAAGTCATTGTCTCTACAGCAAGTGAGGGTAAGTCATTGTCTCTACAGTAAGTGAGGGCAGGTCTTTGTCTCTACAGCAAGTGAGGGTAAGTCATTGTCTCTACAGTAAGTGAGGGCAGGTCTTTGTCTCTTTACAGTAAGTGAGGGCAGGTCTTTGTCTCTACAGTTAGTGGGGGCAGGTCTTTGTCTCTACAGCAAGTGAGGGTAAGTCATTGTCTCTACAGTAAGTGAGGGCAGGTCTTTGTCTCTTTACAGTAAGTGAGGGCAGGTCTTTGTCTCTACAGTTAGTGGGGGAAGGTCTTTGTCTCTACAGCAAGTGAGGGTAAGTAATTGTCTCTACAGTAAGTGAGGGCAGGTCTTTGTCTCTCTACAGTAAGTGGTGGCAGGTCTTTGTCTCTACAGTATGTGGGGGCAGGTCTTTGTCTCTCTACAGTAAGTGGGGGCAGGTCTTTGTCTCTACAGTAAGTGGGGGCAGGTCTTTGTCTCTACAGCAAGTGAGGGTAAGTCATTGTCTCTACAGTAAGTGGGGGCGGGTCTTTGTCTCTCTACAGTAAGTGAGGACGGGTCTTTATCTCTACAGTAAGTGGGGTCGCATCTTTGTCTCTACAGTAAGTGAGGACAGGTCTTTGTCTCTACAGTAAGTGGGGTAGGTCTTTGTCTCTACAGCAAGTGGGGTGGGTTTTTGTCTCTTTACAATACATGGGTGGTGTGACGGGGTCTACCGTGCTGGAGTACCTCTTTCAGTACCACCCCGTGTTTCAGGAGGTCCACTCTGCTTTGGCTGGAGTCTGAATGAAGGACGCTGGCTGGAATTGCTTGGTTACATGGGCGCATACAAAAGATCACTGCTTCTCCACGTATTTCCAGTGTGACAACGCTTTACTCACAGGACACAGAATATATCACACAGATACAGAGGGCAGGCCAATTGAAAAGCGGCAGGCCAGACATACATTACAATAGCCGCAGATGGCTGGAGCCTGCCGATATTTACTGTGGGAATTACAAAGGTGGGGGAGGTCAGAAGGGGGATATCTTGTCCCCTCTGCCCAGGGGCGCAGCCTGTGGGCTGATGCATTAGGGACATGCATCTCACATGGAACCTATTATACATACATATAACTGCACAACATATTCCATGGTGCTGTACATGAGATATACATATATACACTTAAACGGCCACAGTATTTTCATATTTCTTGATCTCTTTGGTTAGATAATGTGATCCGTAAACAATCCGCAAATCACTTTATTTAGCCTTGAAAAAATAACTTTGCACTACCGTCCACAAGGTGTCGACCTTCTGTATAATTTGCTGTCCACTGCCTATTGTCAAGTGCAATCCATTACTAGCAGCAGAATCACTGAGATGCAATACAGTAAGTGGGGGCTGGTCTTTGTGTCTCTACAGTAAGTGGGGGCAGGTATTTGTCTCTCTACAGTAAGTAGGGGCAGGTATTTGTCTCTACAGTAAGTGGGGCAGGTCTTTGTCTCTACAGTAAGTGCGGGCAGGTCTTTGTCTCTCTACAGTAAGTGGGGGTGGGTATTTGTCTCTACAGTAAGTGGGGGAAGGTCTTTGTCTCTACAGTAAGTAGGGGCAGGTCTTTGTCTCTACAGTAAGTGGGGGCAGGTCTTTGTCTTTACAGTAAGTGGAGGCAGGTCTTTGTCTCTCTACAGTAAGTGGGGGCAGGTCTTTGTCTCTACAGTAAGTGGGGTGGGTATTTGTCTCTACAGTAAGTGGGGGCGGGTCTGTGGCTCTGTACAGTAAGTAGGGTGAATCATTGTCTCTACAGTAAGTGGGTCAGGTCTTTGTCTCTACAGTAAGTGGGGGTGAGTCTTTGTCTCTCTATAGTAAGTGGGGGCGGGTCTTTGTCTCTCTACTGTAAGTGGGGGTGGGTCTTTGTCTCTCTACAGTAAGTGGGGGCAGGTCTTTGTCTCTACAGTATGTGGGGGCAGGTCTTTGTCTTTCTACAGTAAGTGGGGGCAGGTTTTTGTCTCTACAGTAAGTGGGGGCAGGTCTTTGTCTCTACAGCAAGTGAGGGTAAGTAATTGTCTCTACACTAACTGAGGGCAGGTCTTTGTCTCTCTACAGTAAGTGGGGGCAGATCTTTGTCTCTACAGCAAGTGAGGGCAAGTCATTGTCTCTACAGCAAGTGAGGGTAAGTCATTGTCTCTACAGTAAGTGAGGGCAGGTCTTTGTCTCTACAGCAAGTGAGGGTAAGTCATTGTCTCTACAGTAAGTGAGGGCAGGTCTTTGTCTCTTTACAGTAAGTGAGGGCAGGTCTTTGTCTCTACAGTTAGTGGGGGCAGGTCTTTGTCTCTACAGCAAGTGAGGGTAAGTCATTGTCTCTACAGTAAGTGAGGGCAGGTCTTTGTCTCTTTACAGTAAGTGAGGGCAGGTCTTTGTCTCTACAGTTAGTGGGGGAAGGTCTTTGTCTCTACAGCAAGTGAGGGTAAGTAATTGTCTCTACAGTAAGTGAGGGCAGGTCTTTGTCTCTCTACAGTAAGTGGTGGCAGGTCTTTGTCTCTACAGTATGTGGGGGCAGGTCTTTGTCTCTCTACAGTAAGTGGGGGCAGGTCTTTGTCTCTACAGTAAGTGGGGGCAGGTCTTTGTCTCTACAGCAAGTGAGGGTAAGTCATTGTCTCTACAGTAAGTGGGGGCGGGTCTTTGTCTCTCTACAGTAAGTGAGGACGGGTCTTTATCTCTACAGTAAGTGGGGTCGCATCTTTGTCTCTACAGTAAGTGAGGACAGGTCTTTGTCTCTACAGTAAGTGGGGTAGGTCTTTGTCTCTACAGCAAGTGGGGTGGGTTTTTGTCTCTTTACAATACATGGGTGGTGTGACGGGGTCTACCGTGCTGGAGTACCTCTTTCAGTACCACCCCGTGTTTCAGGAGGTCCACTGTTGTGAATTTGGATTCTGGGCTCCCCCGGTGGCCGCTTGTGGAATTGGACTTGTCATCCTCTTTCCTGTTTCACCTGGTTCCATCAGTAGTGGGTGTCGCTATTTAAGCTCATTTCTCTGGTGGTTTCTTGCCGGTCAACAATGTTATCTGATGCCTCTCAGTGCTTGTTCCTGCTTCTAGACAACTTCTAGATAAGTTGGACTTTTGTCCATGTTTTGTTTTGCCTATTTGTTCCAGTTCACAGCTGAAGTTTTGTTACTGTGTCTGGAAAGCTCTCGTTGATCAGGGATTGCTACTCTGGCGTTATGAGTTAATGCCAGAGTTTAAGGTAATCTCTGGATGGTGTTTTGTTAGTGTTTTTCTGCTGACCATGAAAGTATACTATCTGTCTTCTGCTATCTAGTAAGCGGACCTCAAATTTGCTAAGACTATTTTCCTGCTGCGTTTGTTGTTTCATCTGAACTCACCGTCATTATATGTGGGGGGCTACTGTCTTCTTTGGAATATTTCTCTAGAGGTGAGCCAGGTCTTATATTTCCCTCTGCTAGCTATTTAGGTCTTAGGCCAGAGCTGGGCATCTAGCGATAAATAGGAAATGCTACCTGGCTATTTCTAGTTGCGCGGCAGGCTTAGTTCATGGTCAGTATAGTTCCATCTTCCGAGAGCTTGTCCCTCTATAGGCTTGCTATGATCTCTGCCTGCAGAGATCATGACAGTTTGACCGGCCATAAAGTGTTAAAGACCCAGGTTGAGAAAGGAGAGTTATAAGAAGTCTGCTGGAATTTTTTTTTTTTTTTTTTTCCTCCAGTCTGCCTTGCTGCAGTCTTTTTTCTCTCTCTCCTCCTAATCTCTGCATGCTCTGTGTGCACCTGACTATAATGGATCTCCAGAGTGTAACTGCGGGTTTGAATAATCTCATCACGAAAGTACAAAATTTACAAGATTTTGTGGTACATGCTCCGGTATCTGAGCCGAGAATTCCTTTGCCGGAGTTCTTCACAGGGAATAGAGCTAGCTTCCAGAATTTCCGAAATAATTGTAAGCTTTATTTGTCCCTGAAGTCTCGTTCAGCTGGAGACCCTGCTCAGCAGGTTAGGATTGTGATTTCCTTGCTCAGGGGTGACCCTCAAGATTGGGCCTTCTCATTGCCAGCAGGGGATCCTGCGTTACGCGATGTGGATGCGTTTTTTCTGGCCTTGGGCTTGCTTTATGAGGAACCTCATTTGGAACTTCAGGCAGAAAAAACTTTGATGGCACTATCTCAGGGGCAAGACGAAGCTGAAGTTTTCTGCCAAAAATTCTGTAAATGGTCTGTGCTTACTCAGTGGAATGAGTGCGCCTTGGCGGCAACTTTCAGAGAAGGTCTCTCTGATGCCGTTAAGGATGTTATGGTGGGGTTCCCTTTGCCTGCAGGTCTGAATGAGTCCATGACAATGGCTATTCAGATTGATAGGCGTCTGCGGGAGCGCAAACCGGTGCACCATCTGGCGGTGTCTATGGAAAAGACGCCAGAAAGTATGCAGTGTGATAGAATTCTGTCCAGGAGCGAGCGACAGAATTTTAGACGGAAGAATGGATTGTGTTTCTTTTGTGGAGAAAATTTTGGACTCTCGTGTTTCCAGACGGAAACTCCAGTATCTGGTCAAATGGAAGGGTTACGGCCAGGAGGATAATTCTTGGGTCAATGCATCTGATGTTCATGCTTCTGATCTTGTTCGTGCCTTCCATAGGGCTCATCCTGGTCGCCCTGGTGGATCTGGTGAGGGTTCGGTGCCCCCTCCTTGAGGGGGGGGTACTGTTGTGAATTTGGATTCTGGGCTCCCCCGGTGGCCGCTTGTGGAATTGGACTTGTCATCCTCTTTCCTGTTTCACCTGGTTCCATCAGTAGTGGGTGTCGCTATTTAAGCTCATTTCTCTGGTGGTTTCTTGCCGGTCAACAATGTTATCTGATGCCTCTCAGTGCTTGTTCCTGCTTCTAGACAACTTCTAGATAAGTTGGACTTTTGTCCATGTTTTGTTTTGCCTATTTGTTCCAGTTCACAGCTGAAGTTTTGTTACTGTGTCTGGAAAGCTCTCGTTGATCAGGGATTGCTACTCTGGCGTTATGAGTTAATGCCAGAGTTTAAGGTAATCTCTGGATGGTGTTTTGTTAGTGTTTTTCTGCTGACCATGAAAGTATACTATCTGTCTTCTGCTATCTAGTAAGCGGACCTCAAATTTGCTAAGACTATTTTCCTGCTGCGTTTGTTGTTTCATCTGAACTCACCGTCATTATATGTGGGGGGCTACTGTCTTCTTTGGAATATTTCTCTAGAGGTGAGCCAGGTCTTATATTTCCCTCTGCTAGCTATTTAGGTCTTAGGCCAGAGCTGGGCATCTAGCGATAAATAGGAAATGCTACCTGGCTATTTCTAGTTGCGCGGCAGGCTTAGTTCATGGTCAGTATAGTTCCATCTTCCGAGAGCTTGTCCCTCTATAGGCTTGCTATGATCTCTGCCTGCAGAGATCATGACAGTCCACTCTGCTTTGGCTGGAGTCTGAATGAAGGACGCTGGCTGGAATTGCTTGGTTACATGGGCGCATACAAAAGATCACTGCTTCTCCACGTATTTCCAGTGTGACAACGCTTTACTCACAGGACACAGAATATATCACACAGATACAGAGGGCAGGCCAATTGAAAAGCGGCAGGCCAGACATACATTACAATAGCCGCAGATGGCTGGAGCCTGCCGATATTTACTGTGGGAATTACAAAGGTGGGGGAGGTCAGAAGGGGGATATCTTGTCCCCTCTGCCCAGGGGCGCAGCCTGTGGGCTGATGCATTAGGGACATGCATCTCACATGGAACCTATTATACATACATATAACTGCACAACATATTCCATGGTGCTGTACATGAGATATACATATATACACTTAAACGGCCACAGTATTTTCATATTTCTTGATCTCTTTGGTTAGATAATGTGATCCGTAAACAATCCGCAAATCACTTTATTTAGCCTTGAAAAAATAACTTTGCACTACCGTCCACAAGGTGTCGACCTTCTGTATAATTTGCTGTCCACTGCCTATTGTCAAGTGCAATCCATTACTAGCAGCAGAATCACTGAGATGCAATACAGTAAGTGGGGGCTGGTCTTTGTGTCTCTACAGTAAGTGGGGGCAGGTATTTGTCTCTCTACAGTAAGTAGGGGCAGGTATTTGTCTCTACAGTAAGTGGGGCAGGTCTTTGTCTCTACAGTAAGTGCGGGCAGGTCTTTGTCTCTCTACAGTAAGTGGGGGTGGGTATTTGTCTCTACAGTAAGTGGGGGAAGGTCTTTGTCTCTACAGTAAGTAGGGGCAGGTCTTTGTCTCTACAGTAAGTGGGGGCAGGTCTTTGTCTTTACAGTAAGTGGAGGCAGGTCTTTGTCTCTCTACAGTAAGTGGGGGCAGGTCTTTGTCTCTACAGTAAGTGGGGTGGGTATTTGTCTCTACAGTAAGTGGGGGCGGGTCTGTGGCTCTGTACAGTAAGTAGGGTGAATCATTGTCTCTACAGTAAGTGGGTCAGGTCTTTGTCTCTACAGTAAGTGGGGGTGAGTCTTTGTCTCTCTACAGTAAGTGGGGGCGGGTCTTTGTCTCTCTACTGTAAGTGGGGGTGGGTCTTTGTCTCTCTACAGTAAGTGGGGGCAGGTCTTTGTCTCTACAGTATGTGGGGGCAGGTCTTTGTCTTTCTACAGTAAGTGGGGGCAGGTTTTTGTCTCTACAGTAAGTGGGGGCAGGTCTTTGTCTCTACAGCAAGTGAGGGTAAGTAATTGTCTCTACACTAACTGAGGGCAGGTCTTTGTCTCTCTACAGTAAGTGGGGGCAGATCTTTGTCTCTACAGCAAGTGAGGGCAAGTCATTGTCTCTACAGCAAGTGAGGGTAAGTCATTGTCTCTACAGTAAGTGAGGGCAGGTCTTTGTCTCTACAGCAAGTGAGGGTAAGTCATTGTCTCTACAGTAAGTGAGGGCAGGTCTTTGTCTCTTTACAGTAAGTGAGGGCAGGTCTTTGTCTCTACAGTTAGTGGGGGCAGGTCTTTGTCTCTACAGCAAGTGAGGGTAAGTCATTGTCTCTACAGTAAGTGAGGGCAGGTCTTTGTCTCTTTACAGTAAGTGAGGGCAGGTCTTTGTCTCTACAGTTAGTGGGGGAAGGTCTTTGTCTCTACAGCAAGTGAGGGTAAGTAATTGTCTCTACAGTAAGTGAGGGCAGGTCTTTGTCTCTCTACAGTAAGTGGTGGCAGGTCTTTGTCTCTACAGTATGTGGGGGCAGGTCTTTGTCTCTCTACAGTAAGTGGGGGCAGGTCTTTGTCTCTACAGTAAGTGGGGGCAGGTCTTTGTCTCTACAGCAAGTGAGGGTAAGTCATTGTCTCTACAGTAAGTGGGGGCGGGTCTTTGTCTCTCTACAGTAAGTGAGGACGGGTCTTTATCTCTACAGTAAGTGGGGTCGCATCTTTGTCTCTACAGTAAGTGAGGACAGGTCTTTGTCTCTACAGTAAGTGGGGTAGGTCTTTGTCTCTACAGCAAGTGGGGTGGGTTTTTGTCTCTTTACAATACATGGGTGGTGTGACGGGGTCTACCGTGCTGGAGTACCTCTTTCAGTACCACCCCGTGTTTCAGGAGGTCCACTCTGCTTTGGCTGGAGTCTGAATGAAGGACGCTGGCTGGAATTGCTTGGTTACATGGGCGCATACAAAAGATCACTGCTTCTCCACGTATTTCCAGTGTGACAACGCTTTACTCACAGGACACAGAATATATCACACAGATACAGAGGGCAGGTCAATTGAAAAGCGGCAGGCCAGACATACATTACAATAGCCGCAGATGGCTGGAGCCTGCCGATATTTACTGTGGGAATTACAAAGGTGGGGGAGGTCAGAAGGGGGATATCTTGTCCCCTCTGCCCAGGGGCGCAGCCTGTGGGCTGATGCATTAGGGACATGCATCTCACATGGAACCTATTATACATACATATAACTGCACAACATATTCTGGGTGCTGGGGGGTTCCGTAACAGGTGGGTTTTTGTCTCTCTATAGGAAGTAAGGATGGGTCATTTTCCCTCTACAGGAAGTATGGACAGGTCTTTCTATCACTATAGTAATTGTCCCTTTGCTTTTGTTCTCCTGTCATTTGAATGTTATACACGCTTAACAAAGAGGAAGGCTTTCAGTTCAGAGCAGACAAGCCATTGGACAGTGGTAGGAGAAATGCATGCTGGGAAGAAATTTCAAGCACATATAGTGCTGGCAGAATGCTGATGAAGGGAAACCAGCTGCTGAAAAAGTGGATGACAACCTAGAAAGCATGAGATAATAGACTGATAAGTGCATGAAAAGCAGGTTTACTACAGGTTCTCTAAAGAAAGGTCATGGACGTCTTACATGAGCAGCGAGCAGCCAATCAGCAGCCGGTCACTCGTCATTTCCTTTTCCTGTGCCCGTTTAACAGTGCCAGCTCTGAGTCCCACTTAATTGCAGACATCATATAAGAAACTTTCTATGCGTTCCTGGGTGATCATGGATGGGTCTAAAAATAAAAAAGGGTGAGTATTAAGGGTTGAAATGTTAGTTGTTACAGGTAATCCTCCCCTATGGCCCATACCGGCCCCAGAGGCGCCGCAGGTGCTGCCGCTATAGCAGGAATCTCCAAGCAAGACATAAGTATGAAATAAAGCCCTAAAGCAAGATCTATCGATGCAACACCTACAACCCAGACACACAGGGTTACACCCTAAAACAAGATAAAGCAAAAAGCCACACGTCACCTTCAATGTGTACATGAAGAATAAACGGGACCGAAGAGTTCAGCACCCAATGCAATGTCCGCTCTTGGACGGTTCCCCAGTTGTTCCTCCTGGAAATGTATTACTAAATTGACGCTTTAGTGTTACATTTCCAGGGGAAATAACAGAGGAACCACGCAATGGTATCATCACGCTGCTAATCACGTTCTTTCTAATTGCAGTCATTCGTTTTCTGTTTTGTTCTCCTTCCGGCCCAGATTACCCTGAAGACTTCTATTACTATGGCCGGTCTCTGCACAGACATCAATGGCTGTCCAGTATCATGGTACATGTTTACCGCCTCCATTTAATGCTGCTGGTGTCATCAAAATGCAGCAATATTGGATCTCCTGTGACACACACAATGCCCCCTATATATGTGCCACATACACAAAAGCCCCCAACAATGGCACCATAATTAATATACTGTACATGTAGATAATCACTTTTCAGCTGCTGGCTGTGACCTGTCTCTGCATGGGCAAGTATCCAGCACGGTTCCAGGAACATGTCTATGCTACACATTGCATAATGCTATTAAGAGCGAGTTCACACGCTGCGGCCAAACCATGCGGTTTTCAAACTGATTGACAATGACCAAAACTGCTGTTCACCTGCAAACCTGTTATGCAGTGAACACACACACATCAGTGCAGTTAATGGAACATGATATGAATGCTAATGCCTGCCTGACATCAGAGGTGTCTGTCCCACATCAGAGGTGTCTGTCCAAAATCAGAGGCATTTGTTCAAAATCAGAATTTTCTCTCCAACCCCAGAGGCGCCGGCCCAACATCAGAGGTGTCTGTCCAAAATCAGAGGTGCCTGCCCAACATCAGAGGTATCCACCCAACATCTGAATTGCCTGTACAACATCAGAGGTGCCTGCCCAACACTTGTAGTGTCTGCCCAACATCAGAGATGAAAAAAGCCCAAGCACCCGACTATGGATTACCAGAGAGTATCTGAACAAAAGAACTTTATTTAGAACATATTTCATATACAGGATTAGCAACATATAATAAGATAAAATACATCATTTAAAATTGCATCATATTAAAACCAGATACAGGACAATAAATTATTGCATATAATATGCCGGCCTAGGTATAGAAAAAATATATATATGGTCCCTTATCCTCACTATTCTAATCCAAAAAATTACGTGCAAAAAGAGAGAGTTTTTTTATATAAAGTGCAACCAGTGCTATACTTATATATATATATATATATATATATATATATATATATATCTCACAGAGAATAATGAATAATACCGTGCTGTGTACCATAACCGCACAACAAATAAATAGGTAGCCAAAAGTGCAATAGTGCTCTTCAAAATATATAGTGCCACGAACAGTATAAAAAGTGCAATGTGCCACTGTTCACAACTCAGACAATTTAGTGCTAAAGCACACACTTGTGCAAAGAACAGAAGGGACAAAGAATAGTTTGCAGATATATTACCTATGAATGGCCGTGTCCTGTAATGGCGCACCCCAACGCGCGTTTCGGACACTTTTCCTTCGTCAGGGGGTCCTATAGGACCCCCTGACGAAGGAAAAGTGTCCGAAACGCGCGTTGGGGTGCGCCATTACAGGACACGGCCATTCATAGGTAATATATCTGCAAACTATTCTTTGTCCCTTCTGTTCTTTGCACAAGTGTGTGCTTTAGCACTAAATTGTCTGAGTTGTGAACAGTGGCACATTGCACTTTTTATACTGTTCGTGGCACTATATATTTTGAAGAGCACTATTGCACTTTTGGCTACCTATTTATTTGTTGTGCGGTTATGGTACACAGCACGGTATTATTCATTATTCTCTGTGAGAGATATATATATATATAAGTATAGCACTGGTTGCACTTTATATAAAAAAAACTCTCTCTTTTTGCACGTAATTTTTTGGATTAGAATAGTGAGGATAAGGGACCATATATATATTTTTCCTATACCTAGGCCGGCATATTATATGCAATAATTTATTGTCCTGTATCTGGTTTTAATATGATGCAATTTTAAATGATGTATTTTATCTTATTATATGTTGCTAATCCTGTATATGAAATATGTTCTAAATAAAGTTCTTTTGTTCAGATACTCTCTGGTAATCCATAGTCGGGTGCTTGGGCTTTTTTCTTCCACTAGGTGGCGGTGGTCACCAATTTACACAGTATACCTATAATTACTCATTTCTATACTAGGAATAACATATAAAAGGTGTAATCTTTAAATTTGTGGTATTTGCTGTGTTCTAATCCTCCAACATCAGAGATGCCTGTCCAACATCAGAGGTATCTGCCCAACATCAGGAGTGCTTGTCCATCATCAGAGATGTCTGTTTAACATTAGAGGTGTCTGTCCAACATCAGAAGTATCTGTCCAACATCAGAGATTCCTGTCCAACATGAGAGGTGTCTTCCCAACATCAGAAGTGTCTGCCCAACATCAAAGGTGTCTGCCCAACATCAGGAGTGCTTGTCCAACATCAGAGATTCCTGTCCAACATCACAGGTGCCTGCCCAACATCAGAAATGTCTGTTCAACATCAGAGGTATAGGCCCCACGTTAGTAGTCCCTGCCCAATGACAGAGGTGTCTGTCCAACTTCAGAGGTGCCTAAACGACATCAAAGGTGCCTGCCCAACATAAGAGGTGTTTGCCCAACATCAGAGGTGTCTGCCCAACATCAGAGGTGTCTGTCCAACATCAGAGGTGCCCGTGCAACTTCAGAGGAGCCTAAACAACATCAAAGGTGCCTGCCAAACATAAAAGGTGTCTGTCGGCCCAACATCAGAGGTGTCTGCCCAGCGTAAGAGGTGTGTGCCCAACATCAGAGGAGTCAGCCCAATATCAGAGGTGCTTGTCCAACATCGGAGGTATCCTTTCATTTCAGGTTTTGATATTTGACTGGGGCCATATCTGCAAGGATTTTGCACATTCTCCGTGTGTACATGTTGGCTTTCACCAGTTCTCTAGCATCACCTGTAACGCTCCCTTTATCTGTACTATAGCACCTTAGATGATCTGCAGACGCAGTAACGACCACTACATTGTCACTGTATAGGTCTATATATAGGTCTTGGTGGGGTGGTTTTCATTCAGTAATAGTATAGTAGTTTTCAGTCTCGGATATCAATTAGATTCTGCTCCTTACTTAACAATGGTACGATGGGTGCCTTTCCTCCTTGAAACACCAAACTCAGCCTTGCTGGTTTTCACGTTGGCCGATGTGCTGTCAGTCCCACCAAATTCTCAAATGAACAGAGGGTTGCCATGTCCTTCCCATAGGCCTTTCATTTCCTCTGCCACCCTGGGGCACTTCATTGTAACTTCTACCCTTCTCTCCGTCACCACCAGTACATAATGCCCCCTGCTCTGTCGTCCTACAGGCTCTTTCTCTCTCACATATTCTTGTATCCAATGGTGCATAAACCAAAGGGAGACAAGGAAAGCTCTGCAACGGGACCTGTAGGGGTTCAGTAAGGCGATTATTACTCACTAGATGGCGGCCCTATTCTAATGCATCGGGTATTCTAGAATATGCATGTACACGTAGTATATTGCACAGCCCACGTAGTATATTGCCCAGCTACGTAGTATATTGCCCAGCCACGTAGTATATTGCCCAGCCACGTAGTATATTGCCCAGTTACATAGTATATTGCCCAGTTACATAGTATATTGCCCAGTGACAGTATATTGCCCAGCCACGTAGTATATTGCCCAATTACGTAGTATATTGCCCAGCCACGTAGTATATTGCCCAGAAACGTAGTATATTGCCCAGCGACGTAGTATATTGCCCAGTGACGTAGTGTACAGCACAGAGCCACGTAGTATATTGCACAGCGACGTAGTATACAGCACAGAGCCACGTAGTATATTGCCCAGCCACGTAGTATATTGCCCAATTACGTAGTATATTGCCCAGTGACGTAGTATATTACCCAGCCATGTAGTATATTGTCCAGTTACGTAGTATATTGCCCAGTGACGTAGTATATTGCTCAGCTACGTAGTATATTGCCCAGCCACGTAGTATATTGCCCAGTGACGTAGTATATTGCTCAGCTACGTAGTATATTGCCCAGCCACGTAGTATATTGCCCAGTGACGTAGTATATTGCCCAGTTACGTATATTGCCCAGCCACGTAGTATATTGCCCAGCCACGTAGTATATTGCCCAGTTACATAGTATATTGCCCAGTGACAGTATATTGCCCAGCCACGTAGTATATTGCCCAGTGACGTAGTATATTGCCAAGCCATGTAGTATATTGCCCAGTTACATAGTATATTGCCCAGCCACGTAGTATATTGCCCAGTAACATAGTATATTGCCCAGTGACGTAGTATACAGCACTGTTGTGAATTCTGCTCTTGGGTTCTCTCCGGTGGTTGTTGGTAGTAATGCAGTTGTCCCTGGGTTGCAATCCTGGGCAGGTGTCCCTGCTGATTGCAGCTCTGACTGGGATATTTAGGTTTGCAGGATTCATTAGCCCTTGCCAGTTGTCCATTGTTCTTGGAGGTTTTGCATCTTTGTCTGGTTCCTCCTGCCCTGCTGCCAAATCAGCAAAGATAAGTGTCTGGTTTTTGTTTCTACAGCACACATGCTGTGTGCTTTACAATTCAGTACTATTCAATGTTTTTTCTTGTCCAGCTTAGACTGTGTTTGGATATTTCAGTCAAGTTGGATTCTCAGGAGATGTAGATATACATTCTATGTCTTTAGTTAGATGGTGGAATTTTTGTATTATCTGCTGTGGATATTTTTAGGGTTTTAATACTGACCGCTTAGTATTCTGTCCTATCCTTTCCTATTTAGCTAGTGTGGCCTCTTTTGCTAAATCCTGATTTCTGCCTGCGTGTGTCTTTCCTCTAATACTCACAGTCAATATTTGTGGGTGGCTGCCTATCCTTTGGGGTTCTGCTCTGAGGCAAGATAGAATTCCCATTTCCATCTATAGGGGTATTTAGTCTTCCGGCTGTGTCGAGGTGTCTAGGATGTGTTAGGTACACCCCACGGCTACTTCTAGTTGTGGTGACAGTTTAGGGTTTGCGGTCAGTATAGGTTCCACCTACTCCTGAGAAAGTCTCATGCGGCTCCAAGGTCACCGGATCAGAACACAGCACAGAGCCACATAGTATATTGCACAGCGACGTAGTATACAGCACAGAGCCACGTAGTATATTGCCCAGCCACGTAGTCTATTGCCCAGTTACGTAGTATATTGCCCAGTGACGTAGTATATTACCCAGCCACGTAGTATATTGTCCAGTTACGCAGTATATTGCCCAGTGATGTAGTATATTGCTCAGCCACGTAGTATATTGTCCAGTGACGTAGCATATTGCCCAGCCACGTAGTATATTGCCCAGTTACATAGTATATTGCCCAGCCACGTAATATATTGCCCAGTTACGTAGTGTAATGCCCAGCCACGTAGTATATTGTCCAGTAATGTAGTATATTGCCCAGTGACGTAGTATACAGCACAGAGCCACATAGTATATTGCCCAGCCACGTAGTATATTGCCCAGTTACGTAGTATATTGCCCAGTGACGTAGTATATTACCCAGCCACGTAGTATATTGCCCAGTTACGTAGTATATTGCCCAGTGACGTAGTATACAGCACAGAGCCACGTAGTATATTGCCCAGCCACGTAGTATATTGCCCAGTCACGTAGTATATTGCCCAGCCACGTAGTCTATTGCCCAGTTACGTAGTATATTACCCAGTGACGTAGTATATTACCCAGCCACGTAGTATATTGCCCAGTTACGTAGTATATTGCCCAGTGACGTAGTATATTGCCCAATGACGTAGTATACAGCACAGAGCCACGTAGCATATTGCCCAGCCACGTAGTATATTGCCCAGTTACGTAGTATATTGCCCAGCCACGTAATATATTGCCCAGTTACGTAGTATATTGCCCAGCCACGTAGTATATTGCCCAGTAACGTAGTATATTGCCCAGTGACGTAGTATACAGCACAGAGCCACGTAGTATATTGCCCAGCCACGTAGTATATTGCCCAGTTACGTAGTATATTGCCCAGTGACGTAGTATATTACCCCGCCATGTAGTATATTGCCCAGTTACGTAGTATATTGCCCAGTGACGTAGTATACAGCACAGAGCCACGTAGTATATTGCCCAGCTACGTAGTATATTGCCCAGTCACGTATGTCACAGGTTAAAAAATAAAAAATAAACATATACTCACCTTCCGAGGGTACCCTTGTAGTTCTGTCGCCTGTGTGCGGTGCAGGCGGCAGCTTCCGGTCCCAGGGTGTGACCCTCATGGCAGATCCTTCTCACGCAGGCGAGCAGGACCTGTGATGACGTCGTGGTCACATGACCGTGACGTCATGGCAGGTCCTTCTTGCAGACCATCCTTAGCACCGGAACCTGCCGCCTGCATGGACCGGTCACCGGAGCGTCGCGAGGAGCGGGAAAGGCGGCGGAAGGTGAGTATATAATGATTTTTAATTTTTTAAATTATTTTTAACATTAGATGTTTTTACTATTGAGGCTGCATAGCCAGCATCAATAGTAAAAACGTGGTCACACAGGGTTAATAGCGGCGGTAAAGGAGTGAGTTACCCGCGGCATAAGGCGGTCCGTTACCGCTGGCATTAACCCTGTGTGAGCCGTGACTGCGGGGAGTATGGAGCGGGCGCCGGGCACTGACTGCAGGGGAGTAGGGAGGGACTAATCGGACTGTGGCCGTCGCTGATTGGTCGCGGCAGCCATGACATGCAGCTGGCGAGACCAATCAGCGACTTTGATTCCATGACAGACAGAGGCCGCGACCAATGAATATCCGTGACAGACAGAAGGACAGACAGACAGACGCAAGTGACCCTTAGACAATTATATAGTAGATTTTACTATTTGACATTTTGAGAATTGTTTATATGGCCGTACAACCCCTGTAGCCTCATTTTCAAAGTCATAATTTGGTAAAAAGTGCAACCCAATACTTTGCTGTCGTATTTAGCCGTAGTGTCCGTGTTTTGCGGTTGTTGTAGTTTTTCTTCTTCTCCACATGGTGGCGCTGTTTCACTTTGCAGTTAAGTATCTAATGGAAAAACAATGTTGCAAAGTATTAGAAGTAATAAGAATAAGACAGCAGGGGCTCCAGGGTGGGGAGGCTACAGCACACATACAGGAGGGCAGTGACCACTTTAGATGCCCCATCCACATAGTCTTTATGATAGAGAATAATACTGGACTTATAATGGCAAGCTGAGATATTTGTGATAACTTGAAAAAAGTACCGTAACCCCTGTAACCAGTCACATATGTGTGCATGTTCTCCCTGTGTTTTCACCTTTCCCGCGCTATCTTACGGAGACAGTGTCCAGTACAAGCAATGCTCGTAGGTACATAATAATGACTGTAATAAATCAGACAACAGCACAAGCTGCAACATTTTATTTTCTTACATTAATACAGAGGATACTATAGGTGCACAGACTTCTGCACATGCTGTATTACTGCTCTATACAACCGATACAGCGCCACGATACGAGTCCTTAATTCTGAAATTCAGATATAGCAATTTTAAAGCCAACCTATCACCGAAAGTTAAGTTTCACAAAAATATAGACCGGTCAAAAGCCCGAGCAAGACAATCACTGACCCTCCCAACTTGTAAGGCTGAATTCACACATCCGTAATTCAGCCAGTTTCTGTACCTACAACAAAGTCTGGACTACCTGAGGGTGGACTGCCTGCAAACTAACATCCCCATACTTACTGTATGTGTATGAGACTTTTAGTTCGGGTCAGGAGACCCACAGTCTGGCAATTGTGGTCTTTGCACTAAAAAGAAGAGAGTGGATGGGAGGAATCGGCCTTTAGAAGAGAAACGTTGCTGCCCAGAACACGTCTACTCCAGTGGTGGCGGCTTTACACCACTCCATCCGACGCTGGGCATTGTGCTTGGTGATGTACGGCTGCATGCAGCTGCTTGGCCACGAAGCTCTTGGCGGGGGGCAGTGTTGCTGGAGTACGGAGATTGCACACGTGAAGTTTGTGTACGGAGGTTATACACTGGGGTGAGGGGCTGGAGCAGTGTTGGACTGGGGTGACAAGGGTCCACCAGTAACATTGACTTTAGGGGGCCCACTTTTCACCTGCATACAAATATTACACTACCCTCATTCACAAATTTACCTCTATATAATAATAAACTGGGTAGCTGGTTAATGAATGATGAGATGCTGCTTTTTTTCTGTACAGAGTGAATTATGCCAAGTACTGCCCATACAGTGGAGTTGGGGGCCCAGATCTGCACAGGGGCCCACAAGCGGAGACCCCTGTTACCCTATGGGCCCATGCGAGCCTGGGCTGGAGGTTATACACCAGGGGCGAAGGGGGCCGGATGTTGTACACCTAAGGTGGGGGTGGGCAGATGTTATACACTGGGGGCGAGGGGACGGATGTTATACACCAGAGGTGGGGGTGGGCAGATGTTACACACTAGGTGCAGGGGGGCTGGATGTTATACACCAGGGGCAAGGGGCTGGATGTTATACACCAGGGGCAAGGGGCCGGATGTTATACACCAGAGGAGGGGGTGGGCAGATGTTATACACCAGGGGCAGGGGGGCCAGATGTTATACACCAGAGGTGGGGGTGGGCAGATGTTATACACCAGGGGCAGGGGGGCCAGATGTTATACACCAGGGGCAGGGGGGCCGGATGTTATACACCAGGGGCAGGGGGGCCGGATGTTATACACCAGGGGCAGGGGGGCCGGATGTTATACACCAGGGGCAGGGGGGCCGGATGTTATACACTAGGGGCGAGGGGCCGGATGTTATACACTAGGGGCGAGGGGCCGGATGTTATACACCAGAGGTGGGGGTGGGTTGATGTTATACACTGGGGATGAGGGGACGGATTCCTGCTGCGGTGGATCGGGGAGCAGGGATCTGATGGCCGGTTCCCTTTAAATCATTAGTTTCCATAATCTGCTAACACTTCTGCACTTTGCTCCTAATTTTCTGCTCAGCGTCGTTGTCGTTAGTGCGAAAGGTTCGTGCTGTTTGTTTGCAAGGAGTAAATAAGAAAAGGAAGTAAATAATAGAAGAGGATGTTTTTTTAATAAAATCTCTCCTGCACAATTTTCAATAAAATATTCCAACTAAAACTGTGCAATAGTTTGCAACATTCACTATTGTAAACAAACAGAACTTCATCACTTTGTTTTACTTACCGTATTTTACACAACTTTTGGCCCAAATTTTCCTAAAATTCTGTATTACACCAGTTTAATTAATGGAGGTTCTCAGATGATTTGCACCTCGGTTATTAAATGGTGCATTATGGATAATCTGTTTTCGATCACTTAGGGTATGTTTCCACGTTCAGGTTTGCTTCAGAGGCTTTGGTCAGGATTTCATGCAGGTAAAATCCTGACCAAAAATGCACCTGAGGTCACTGGCAGGTCACCTGCGGTGTTCCTGCGTGTTTTGCTCATTGTAGCAACATGCTGCGTTCTGAAAAAACGGAACGCATGTGCGTTTTTGCGGGAATTCCGCATACGTTTTTTAATGCACACTGGAGACGGGATTTCATTAAATCCCCTCCACTATGCTGTAACATCTGGACGCTGCATTTTTGATGCTGCGGCTCAACGCTGCGTCAAAAACGCAGCGGTTCCTGAACGTGGACACATACCCTTAGCGACATGTGTTGGATCATGACATCGCCACTAATGATTTCCTATCGTGTTGCATTGTCACCTGCGACCTACTGTAATTGCAACATGTTTCCAAATGTGCCCGACATTCTGACGCTGTTCACACACGGATCATTTGCCATAGACTTGAATAGAAATCTTATTAAGCTGCGACTTTTTTTTGCAAAATGCCTTTATTTTCCAGCAGAATCATCATTCTAAAATGGTCGTACGACAGCATGTTGCAAAAATATTTCCTTGCGGTGTAGTCTCATCATAAATGTTAACGCTCGGACCTCCACTGATCTGTTTTCCTGATCCCTGCACGTAGCTGGGTACAAAAATTGCAGAGCAAGTGACCTCGTCCTGAAGATTCATACCATATCTGTCAGAAATGGTAGAACTCCGTTAACTAAAAATAATTTTGTTTCACATAAATCATCTGAGCGGAGCTCAGAAAAAGACAGATAAAGTTAGAAACGCTCCCATTGGACTGTCAGAATGAGCTCACTGATGGATTCTCAGTTAACTCATTCTGCGGGCAGCAATAGACAGTGCCACACAGTTTCTATAGAGGGCAAACAGTGCAAAACTTTTAACAAAACACAATTATAAAAATTATTCTTAGCCAAAAATGTATGCATTTAAGCAAAAAAAAAAAAAAAAAAATGTCTATAAAAGTGGGCCATGTTGGGACATCTAAAGCCATAAGGAAAAGGTAAGGAGGACACATCCAGGTATCACGCTGATAATTTACATGTACTCCCGACCTTTGCGTGAGTCACACTCTTATGTTTGTCCTCATTGACCTAGATTGATATTATTGTCTTTTGTTATCCTTCCTTAGGCTGTAACATTTACATTTAAAAACAAATAATGTCTATCAATCAAGGTAATATTATTAATTTACCCATTTATTTTAACATAATCCCTTTAAGTTAGATGGTCCTTTTAACATGGCTAGGACTTTCTATAGTTATATAATCAGCTGTAAATCTGATTACAGTGCCCCCGCAGGGAAAGGTAGTGTCACGACTCTGTTGTCCGGTGTCCCAGGACCAGGGGCTCCTTCCCTGTCCCCAACGCTAGGGGCGCTCTAGCTTGCCCTGTTCCCCAGATTACTTCTGATGGTCAAGATGCCAGGGCCACGTACCTTGCCTTAGCTCCTGAATCCTCCCTTAGTCTGTACCCCTCCACCATCCAGGGAAGAGGGGAGTAGTAGTAGTGCACGGTAATAAACCAACCAGACTAACAAGGTAATACAAACAGGGGTAACGAAAAATACCAAACATACAAATATACACACACATACAACAGAAGAAAGCATCAGGGAGTCGAGGATGGGGTTAAACCAAAGTAGGAGAAGAAAGGGAATTATCACACACTCAAAACCAAACAAAAGTCACAGATAAATCCACGAAACACCTTCTCCAATAACCAACAGCAACTTCCAGCCATGCAGCATAAGCTAGCTCTGACAATGAGCGCTAGCCAGGGCCTAGTTTATATAGGAAATTAAGGCTAATAGTGCTCAGCTGAGCCCTAATGCTGAAAAGCTTCCAGGAGCTATCAGCTGAGCAGATTAACCCTTGCATTGCTAAAAGAAACCTGTACCGTTTAATTTGAAGTGCTTCTAATCAGTGCAAGAGTAGGAGACATCAGACGCTGCTGTCTTCTGGCCCCTCTCTGCCACGGTAAACCCGTGACAGTACTTCCCCTTTTACGAGGGACCGCTGGTACCAACCTCTTCTCTTCAGGACCGTATCCCTTCCAGTGTACCAGATACTGAAGCGACCAAAGAAATAAGCAAGAATCAACGCTCTTAGCTATCTGGAAGTCAAAATTTCCATCCACCATGACTGGAGATGGCTATAGCGGTGATGGTACAGAGGACGCAATGTATTTTTTGAGTAAAGATCAATGAAACACATTATGGATCCTAAAAGTGAGCGGCAAAGCAAGGAGAATGCTACAGGATTGATGACGGCCACAATCTTATAAGGACAGATGAACCAGGGACCCAGTTTCCAAGAGGGAACCTTCAACTTAATGTTGCTTGAGGACAACCACACCAAGTCACCAACGCACAGGTCCAGACCCACCAAACGTCTCCGATCAGCCACGCTCTTATATTTGGACCCCATCTTCCTCAAATTACCAGACATAATAGATTATGAAAATCGTTCTTCAGGTAATTCAGAAAATCGATTCCTATTAAAACCTTCCTCTAGTGTTAGCTTTCTGTTACTCTTTCTTATGTTAACGGGTCGGTTTTGACCCGTGTATTAAATCACCCCTAGGATACCCTAAAAACAGTTATTTATGATCCAATTTGTTTCTTACCTCTTAGTTACCTTGTTAGGGTTTCTCATCCATGGAAGGATTGATTTTAATATTTTTGTTATGGCCCCCTGGGCCTTTCATTTGAGAGCATACCCTTCATTTTCAATATAAAAATATTGTCAAATGAACCTCAAGAGAATAATATAAACTTTAAAAAGTTTGTTATATTACCTGACTATTGCTGAAGGGTTTTAGAACACATTTCTTAAATGTAAAAAAAATATACATATATATTTTATATTATTAACTTTAGTAACATCTATGGTGTTATGGGTCAATTTTGACCCATATCTAACTACTTTATGAAAAAGGCAAAAAACTGTTTTTTTTTTTTATAGAATTTTAATACAAATAAAAGATGAAAATTATGTTAACATTAATAGCAATAATAATAAAAAGTAGCTTTTCTAGGTCAAACAAACAAACAACAATCAAGCAAATCAAATCAACAGAAATCGAATACTAGTTTTTAGATGCATTAGTATTTAGATGCATGTGTGGCAAAAAGTGACACTTTTTGTGTGTTCTTTGCAGAGGTATTTTTTGCAGGCGAAGCACGATGTGTTTGTCTTTCTGTCCTTATTGCTAGGGCAGACCTGACACCTCTTTCTTTTAGAATCAGGTGGTCTCACTGGGGTTGTGGCTGTTGTGGTTGATGTTGAGGCAGGGCTGGTTGAGGAGGATGCTGGTGATGATGCTCTTTGTTTTGCTGTGGGTGTGGACGAAGCACTTGTTGAGCTCTGGAGTTGTCGGACCAAGGCTGCAGCGGCTGGGTCTCGGGGCGCTCGTTCCCTTTGGTCAATGTGCGCCTTGACAAGGGATCTTCCTAGTTCCTCAAGAAACATCCTCCGCTTGTTTTTTTTCTTTGAATTCCATCCTTGGTGAATGTGGGTCCACAACACAAATGAATTGCATGCAGACACATCAAGGATGTTGTAAAATACAACCTTTGGCCATCTCCTAGTCATTCGCTGGCAAGTGTAGGTGGCAGTCAGCTTGTCCAGGTTGTCCACTCCTCCTTTGTTTTTGTTATAGTCCAGGATGATTCTGGGCTTTTTGTCACTTCCTGATGACACAGCTGCATCTTTGTGAAGTGTGGACATCAGTACCACATTCCGTCGTTTTTTGGGGCAGTATGAAATAGCAGTGGTGGTGTCTGTAAAAACAAACTTTGAGGAAAGTGGAGCCCTGTCCTTCATCTGCAACAATTCAGCGGGCAGCTCAGGTTTGTTTTTTTTCACTGTGCCCACCATGGTGATTTTCCTCCTGAGAAGTTCTTGTCCAAGGTCATAGCTGGTAAAAAAATTGTCACAAGTAATGTTGTGACCCTGCAGTCCAGTAGTCATATCGAGGACTACACGTTTTCCTTGGTTTTTTTTCAGGGATGCCGCTTGCAGACTTGCCTGTGTAAATCTGCAGATTCCATGCAGATGTGATGTATTGCCGGAAGGGGCATTTTCCACGGAAAGGGAGAAAACGTTCGTCTACTGTCACCTCTGGCCCTGGGTTGAACATCAGTGGAAGGAGCTGCACCCATTTCTCCCAAACATCCCTGATGGGAGCAAGTTTGTCATATTTTGTTCTGGTGTCTCTGTTGTCAAATCTGAGGACTCTTGATATATTTTGAAACTTTTGAAGTGACATTGTTGCCCGGAAAATATTCCTGCTTGTCGATGCGTCCCAGAGACTATCAGTGGCCTCATTGCGGATTTGTACACTCCAGCAAGGAGAAAAACACCAATGTAGGCATCCAGGACATCATCATGAAGGTCATTCCACATGTTGCCGTGGACTTTTTTTCCTTCAAGGTTTGTCATAGCAATAATGACTTTTTTTTATTGACAATGGCATAAACAGATCAAAACATGTCTTGATGTCACTTACTCTTGTCACAGCAAACCTTGTGATCCCAGGGGTCATTTTTATGACATTTGCAGCATCTGCCCTGCCATGTACATCTGGAGGTACTGAGCTCCAACTGATCTTGCCACTTTTGGATTTGAATCTTTCAGCGGGAGCAGCTTCAGCACCAGTGACCTCCTCATCAGACTGATGAGAATTGTCTGTGTCTTCCGGTTGATACTCGACGTCATCTTCCTCCTCAGAAACCTGTTCATCTGTATCAGTTTGCTGCTGTGTGTCCTCTGATTCATTATCATCTAAGATATAATCCAGAATTTGGCTTACATCAAATCTTCTCCTCATTGTTGCATGTGTAAACTGGAGATGTATACTCTGCTAAGTACCAACTCTAAGGCTGGTTTCACATTTGCGTTTGTGGCCGCAGCGTTTGTACCGCATATAAACGCATGCGTCGTGTATTCCTACATTTAACATTAAAAACGCATGCGGTTTTTTTTGTTCGCGTTTTGCCGCGTTTGATGACACATGTGTCGTCTCGTCGTTTGCGGCTTGGCACGGAAATGCAACATGTAGTAATTTTTAGAGGCGTCTATTTGCCGCCAGGAAACGCATGCGTTCGATTGCGCAAGGATGGCGACAAAAAAACGCATTGCTGTCAATGTAAAAGCATGCGTTTTTAAGCACATGCGTTTTGTTGCATTTTTTAACGCATGCGTTTCAATTGAGAAAAACATGTCTAGACACTGATAAGCCACCCCCTTCCATCAAGGTGATAAAGGGAGGGTGTGGACAGTTGCAGGTCACGTCTCACCAGACTCTGAAGCAGACGAGACACAGACAGGCTACATCTTGGAGGAAAACAAGACCCTGAACAATGTGAGTATATCCTAGCCAATGCCTTCATTTTCTATTTTCTGTCTCTACATGTCCTAATTTCTGCCATTTCTTTCTTTCTACATGCATCAGAATGTCTTCTTCGGATTCTTCATCTGGTGAGGAGTTTCGGCCAGGACAGTCGGAAGTGGAGCATGTCAGTGAGGTGGGTATTTGCCTCGTCAGATTGGTAAGTATTCACTGTCACATCGACACATGTGACAATTTGATTTTTTTCTTTTTTTTAGAGCTCTTCTACTGTGGCAGAGACAGGGCAGGAGCAGCGGAGTCAAGGTCCGGTGGAAAGACGGCAGCGGGTACGTATACAAGGCTGACTGTCCTCAGTGTAATATTCTTGAATCTTCCTTTCTTTCCACTCGTATTTCTTTACTTTTTTCTTCTGGAATCCTTTTGTATGTTGACTTTCCTATTCATGCCATTTCTCAGCATCTTTTTTCTTTCTTTTCCTTATGTTAATTGAGCAAACTTTAATGACTTTCTTTAATTTTTAGGTTTCACAACGGGAGGATGATCTGATAGAGACCTTGGCCGTGCTCACTCGACTGTGTGTGATGAAAGAAACTCTCTGGAGTTTCTCTCGTCACACACAGTTGTGTCAGCATGGCCAAAAGTACTTTTTCTGACGACAATTTTTTTTTAACAGTATCCAAAGTCAAAACACGTTGGCGTTCGATGAAGGACCGCTTCAACAAGGACCTGCGTCAAGAGAGCCGTGTTCCCAGTGGTTCAGGAGCAAGGATCAGACGCTACAAATACCATCGCGTTCTGTCATTTTTAAGACCGGTCCTTGCCCAGAGAACGTAAGTATTTATCACGTGCATTAGGTTGTATTGTATTGTCATAATCTGTATTTTTACATTCCACAGAATTTTGCGTCTGGTAAATTTTTGATAGTAATTTTCTTTTTCCTTTTTTCACAGCACATTCAGCACTACTGTTGGCCCAGGTTCTGGAGCGGTCCTTCATCAGACAGCCACGGAGCCGTCCCAGCCATCCAGCAGCGCAGCAGCAAGTGGGCCTTCCGCACTAACTGGAGACCAGGGAGCTGGTCCATCAGGTCTTCCCTTTTCGCAGTCCTCTTCCACTGCCCCCTTTTTTGGGGGGCTCATCCCGGCAGTGGCAGAGGGCTTCGGACAGGTCACTCATGCCCGAGTTTTTGCACTTGAGCTCGGTTTTACACGACGCAATCAAGGCTTTGGGTGACCGAATGGATGTTTCACATAACCTCTTAAATGCACATATCCAGGAGGTCAGCAAAAGCCTTGATCAAGTGAAAGCCGACCTCCAGAGGCCAGCACATCATTTTTTTAATCAAATTGAGCAGGGCATGTCGGAACACCTTACTCCTGATCTCCAGCTGAGTGTCATGCAGACCTGCAATGCTGCTTACATGCAGGCTATGCAGCAGAGTCAGTATTTCCAGCAGACAGTGGGGGCATATCCACCTGTGCCTTCACTGTCACGATTGACCTCAATGTCGACCTTTGCTGCATCCCACTGCACGGCCACCTCAATTCCTTCCACAGCCGGACACCACTACAGCACCACCACCATGCCGAGTGCAGTTGGACATCCCACCGCCACCATCATGACATCCGCTGCTCCTGCTTGGACCTCCTCCACTGACACCACGATGCAGCAGGACCCTGACATGGCCTTCCATACCGCCACCACCACGATGCAGCAGGACCCTGGCATGGCCTTCTAAACCGCCACCACCACGATGCAGCAGGACCCTGGCATGGCCTTCTGTACTGCCAACTCCACGATGCAGCAGGACCCTGGCATGGCCTTCTGTACCGCCACCACCACGATGCAGCAGGACCCTGGAATGGCCTTCTGTACCGCCACCACCACGATGCAGCAGGACCCTGGCATGGCCTTCCGTACCGCCACCACGATGCAGCAGGACCCTGGCATGGCCTTCCGTACCACCACCACCACGATGCAGCAGGACCCTGGCATGGCCTTCCGTACCGCCACCTCCATGATGCAGCAGGACCCTGGCATGGTCTTCCGCTCTACAAGCGCTATGGACTCTGGCATGGCTGCACGCTCTACGAGCACTATGGACTCTGGCATGGCTGCACGCTCTACGAGCGCTATGGACTCTGGCATGGCTGCATGCTCTACGAGCACTATGGACAATGGCATGGCTGCACGCTCTACGAGCACTATGGACTCTGGCACAGTGCAGCCGGACCCTGACAGGTCACCCGCCACCATGCCACGCCATATGAGCCCACCAAGACCTCCCACAACCAGGCAAACCAAAAAGAAATTACAAAAAAACAAACAAACAGAGGACTCTTAGCATTCCTCCCCCTTCACCTCTCAATGTGTCTGTAATGTCAGGTTTGTCTCACCCTTCCAGTGCGTCTCAAGCCTCTCATGTGTCAAGCCCCATCCCTGAACTTCCGGACCCTTCTAGTTTCATTGCCCCTTCTCCTGCCACCTCTGCGTCATCCACGGTTAGCCAGGCCTCAGTGCTTCACCCCCCCCGTTTACATCACTCTACCCCAAGCCAGCGTAGTAAATACATTTTTGGGTTGTTACAAAATAAAAAAAAGTTTGATTTGCCACAGGTATGTTTGGTTTATTGTGTCTTCCGCCGCCGGCAACACACACTGTGCGCCAAGAAACTTCGCTACACACTTACAGTACAGACCAAAAGTTTGGACACACCTTCTCATTTAAAGATTTTTCAGTATTTTCATCACTATGAAAATTGTACATTCACACTGAAGGCATCAAAACTATGAATTAACACATGTGGAATTATATACTTAACAAAAAAATGTGAAACAACTGAAAATATGTCTTATATTCTAGGTTCTTCAAAGTAGCCACCTTTTGCTTTGATGACTGCTTTGCACACTCTGGGCATTCTCTTGATAAGCTTCAAGAGGTAGTCACTGGAAATGGTTTTCACTTCACAGGTGTGCCCTGTCAGGATTAATAAGTGAGATTTCTTGCCTTATAAATGGGGTTGGGACCTTGAGTTGTGTTGAGCAGAAGTCTGGTGGATACACAGCTGATAGTCCTACTGAATTGACTGTTAGAGTTTGTATTATGGCAAGAAAAAAGCAGCTAAGTAAAGAAAAACGAGTGGCTATCATTACTTTAAGAAATGAAGGTCAGTCAGTTCGAAAATTTGGGAAAACTTTGAAAGTGTCCCCAAGTGCATTGGCAAAAAACATCAAGCGCTACAAAGAAACTGGCTCACATCAGGACCGCCCCAGGTAAGGAAGACCAAGAGTCACCTCTGCTTCTGAGGATAAGTATATCCGAGTCACCAGCCTCAGAAATCGCAGGTTAACATAAGCTCAGATTAGAGACCAGGTGAATGCCACACAGAGATCTAGCAGCAGACATATCTCTACAACAACTGTTAAGAGGAGACTTTGTGCAGCAGGCCTTCATGGTAAAATAGCTGCTAGGAAATCACTGCTAAGGACAGACAACAAGTAGAAGAGACTTGTTTGGGCTAAAGAACACAAGAAATGGACATTAGTGCAGTGGAAATCTGTGCTTTGGTCTGATGAGTCCAAATTTGAGATCTTTGGTTCCAATCACCGTATCTTTGTGCGATGCAGAAAAGGTCAACGGATGGACTCTACATGGCAGGTTCCCACCATGAAGCATGGAGGAGGAGGTGTGATGGTGTGGGGGTGCTTTGCTGGTGACACTGTTGGGGATTTATTCAAAATTGAAGGCATACTGAACTAGCATGGCTACCACAGCATCTTGCAGCGGCATGCTATTCCATCCGGTTTGCGTTTAGTTGGAGCATCATTTATTTTTCAACAGGACAATGACCCAAACACACCTCCAGGCTGTGTAAGGGTTATTTGACCAAGAAGGAGAGTGATGGGGTGCTACGCCAGATGACCTGGCCTACAGAGTCACCAGACCTGAACCCAATCGAAATGGTTTGGGGTGAGCTGGACCGCAGAGTGAAGGCAAAAGGGCCAACAAGTGCTAAGCATCTCTGGGAACTCCTTCAAGATTGTTGGAAGACCATTCCCGGTGACTACCTCTTGAAGCTCATCAAGAGAATGCCAAGAGTGTGCAAAGCAGTCATCAAAGCAAAAGGTAGCTACTTTGAAGAACATAGAATATAAGACATAATTTCAGTTGTTTCACACTTTTTTTGTTAAATATATAATTCCACATGTGTTAATTCATAGTTTTGATGCCTTCAGTGTGAATGTACAATTTTCATAGTCATGAAAATACAGAAAAGTCTTTAATTGAGAAGGTGTGTCCAAACTTTTGGTCTGTACTGTACTTTTTGGGCACATCATATCTCCAGTAGTTAAAAATAAAAAGACTGCAGCTTTGTGTGTCTTTAGTATACATATATGAGGTGGGCCAAAAAATATTACATGTTACATAGTTACATAGTTATTAAGGTTGAAGGAAGACTGTAAGTCCATCTAGTTCAACCCATAGCCTAACCTAACATGCCCTAACATGTTGATCCAGAGGAAGGCAAAAAAAACCCATGTGGCAAAGAGTAACTCCACCATGGGGAAAAAAATTCCTTCCCGACTCCACATACGGCAATCAGACTAGTTCCCTGGATCAACGCCTTATCAAGGAATCTAGTGTATATACCCTGTAACATTATACTTTTCCAGAAAGGCATCCAGTCCCCTCTTAAATTTAATTAATGAATCACTCATTACAACATCATACGGCAGAGAGTTCCATAGTCTCACTGCTCTTACAGTAAAGAATCCGCGTATGTTATTATACTTAAACCTTCTTTCCTCCAGACGTAGAGGATGCCCCCTTGTCCCTGTCTCATGTCTATGATTAAAAAGATCATCAGAAAGGTCTTTGTACTGTCCCCTCATATATTTATACATTAAAATAAGATCACCCCTTAGTCTTCGTTTTTCCAAACTAAATAGCCCCAAGTGTAATAACCTATCTTGGTATTGCAGACCCCCCAGTCCTCTAATAACCTTGGTCGCTCTTCTCTGCACCCGCTCCAGTTCAGCTATGTCTTTCTTATACACCGGAGACCAGAACTGTGCACAGTATTCTAAGTGTGGTCGAACTAGTGACTTGTATAGAGGTAAAATTATGTTCTGCTCATGAGCATCTATGCCTCTTTTAATACATCCCATTATTTTATTTGCCTTTGTAGCAGCTGCCTGACACTGGCCACTGAATATGAGTTTGTCATCCACCCATACACCCAGGTCTTTTTCATTGACGGTTTTGCCCAGAGTTTTAGAATTAAGCACATAGTTATACATCTTATTCCTTCTACCCAAGTGCATGACCTTACATTTATCCCCATTAAAGCTCATTTGCCATTTATCAGCCCAAGCTTCTAGTTTACATAAATCATCCTGTAATATAAAATTGTCCTCCCCTGTATTGATTACCCTGCAGAGTTTAGTGTCATCTGCAAATATTGAAATTCTACTCTGAATGCCCCCTACAAGGTCATTAATAAATATGTTAAAAAGAAGAGGGCCCAATACTGACCCCTGTGGTACCCCACTGCTAACTGCGACCCAGTCCGAGTGTGCTCCATTAATAACCACCCTTTGTTTCCTATCCCTGAGCCAGCTCTCAACCCACTTACACATATTTTCCCCTATCCCCATTACTCTCATTTTATGTAACAACCTTTTGTGTGGCACCGTATCAAAAGCTTTGGAAAAGTCCATATACACTACATCCACTGGGTTCCCTTGGTCCAGTCCGGCACTTACCTCTTCATAGAAGCTGATCAAATTAGTCTGACATGAACGGTCCCTAGTAAACCCGTGCTGATACTGGGTCATAAGGTTATTCCTCTTCAGATACTCCAGTATAGCATCCCTTAGAATGCCCTCCAGGATTTTACCCACAGTAGAGGTTAAACTTACTGGCCTATAATTACCGAGTTCAGTTTTTGCCCCTTTTTTGAATATTGGCACCACATTTGCTATACGCCAGTCCTGTGGTACAGACCCTGTTATTATGGAGTCTTTAAAGATTAAAAATAATGGTCTATCAATGACTGTACTTAATTCCTGCAGTACTCGGGGGTGTATCCCATCCGGGCCCGGAGATTTGTCAATTTTAGTGATTTTTAGACGCCGCTGTACTTCCTGCTGGGTTAAGCAGGTGACATTTAATGGGGAATTTTTATCACTAGTCATTTTGTCTGCCATGGGATTTTCTTTTGTAAATACTGATGAAAAAAAGTCATTTAGCATATTGGCTTTTTCCCCATCCTCATCCACCATTTCACCCAGACTATTTTTAAGGGGGCCAACACTATCATTTTTTAGTTTCTTACTATTTATATATATTATGTATCTCCATAATCTCTTTTGGTCTGTGCTTAGTGTGGCAGTCTGAAGAGAAAATGGTGGAAATACAGTGCAGACCTCTACTGAACAGGTCAGGTGTCAAAAAACTCATTAGTTATGACACCTGACCTGTTGAGTAGAGAACTGCCTTGTATAACCACCATTTTCTCTTCTTCATACATACCGTATATACTCGAGTATAAGCCGACCCGAGTATAAGCCGACCCCCCTAATTTTGCCACAAAAAACTGGGAAAACTTATTGACTCGAGTATAAGCCTAGGGTGGAAAATGCAACAGCTACCGGTGAATTTCAAAAATAAAAATAGATGCTCCATACTGTTCATTATGGCCCCATAGCTGTGCCATATAGTGCTCTGCACCATTATTGCCCCATAGCTGTGCCATATAGTGCTCTGCACCATTATTGCCCCATAGCTGTGCCATACAGTGCTCTGCACCATTACTGCCCCATAGCTGTGCCATATAGTGCTCTACACCATTATTGCCCCATAGCTGTGCCATACAGTGCTCTGCACCATTACTGCCCCATAGCTGTGCCATATAGTGCTCTGCACCATTATTGCCCCATAGCTGTGCCATACAGTGCTCTGCACCATTACTGCCCCATAGCTGTGCCATATAGTGCTCTGCACCATTATTGCCCCATAGCTGTGCCATACAGTGCTCTGCACCATTACTGCCCCATAGCTGTGCCATATAGTGCTCTGCACCATTACTGCCCCATAGCTGTGCCATATAGTGCTCTGCACCATTATTGCCCCATAGCTGTGCCATACAGTGCTCTGCACCATTACTGCCCCATAGCTGTGCCATATAGTGCTCTGCACCATTACTGCCCCATAGCTGTGCCATATAGTGCTCTGCACCATTACTGCCCCATAGCTGTGCCATACAGTGCTCTGCACCATTACTGCCCCATAGCTGTGCCATATAGTGCTCTGCACCATTACTGCCCCATAGCTGTGCCATACAGTGCTCTGCACCATTACTGCCCCATAGCTGTGCCATATAGTGCTCTGCACCATTACTGCCCCATAGCTGTGCCATACAGTGCTCTGCACCATTGCCCCATAGCTCTGCCATATAGTGCTCTGCACCGTCCATTATTGCCCCATAGCTGTGCTGCTGCTGCTGCAATAAAAATAATAAAACACATACTCACCTGTCTTGCTTGCAGCTTCTCGGCGCCATCTTCCCGGCGTCTCCCTGCCCTGACTGATCAGGCAGAGGGCGGCGCGCACACTATATGCGTCATCGCGCCCTCTGCCTGCAGTCAGTGAGGAGAGAGAGACGCCGGGAAGATGGAGACAGCGCCCGGCGTGTGGAACGAGGACAGGTGAATATGCGATACTTACCTGCTCCCGGCGTCCCGCTCCTTCCCCCTGCCTGTGTTCGGTGCCGCAGCCTCTTCCTCTGTCAGCGGTCACCGGCACCGCTTCATTAGAGAAATGAATAGGCGGCTCCGCCCCTATGGGAGGTGGAGCAGCCTATTCATTTCTCTAATGAGCGGTCCCACGTGACCGCTCAGGGGAAGAGGCTGCTGCACCCGGAGACCGTGGGACGGGCAGGGGGAGTGACAGGATCGCCGGGACTAGGTAAGTATGCCTCAGCGCCCTCTCCCCCTCACCCGCCGACCCTGCCACAGACCGTGACTCGAGTATAAGCCGAGGGGGCACTTTCAGTCCAAAAATTTGGGCTGAAAATCTCGGCTTATACTCGAGTATATACGGTAATCTATTACACACAACTTGAGGGACAATGGTGGTCACACACTACATGTCTATGCTCACCTGCACAGGTGTCAGAAATAGTGAATTCATGAGCCTGTATATGTTTTTCATGAATTCATTATTTCTGACACCTGACTTGATGATGATGAGTATAGATAGTGTGACAGTGATTGTCTCTTCAGTTTGTGTCCAATGGATACAGGAGAAGAGAATCATGACGCAATGACATCAACAAGTTTACCTATAAAGCAACATGGCTGTCATTACTAGCAGTATGTGGCCAGTGTTTTATATCAGTATTTGTAAGCCAAAACAAGGAGTGGAACAATTTGAGGTAAATTATGATATTAACCCCTTCACCCCCAAGGGTGGTTTGCACGTTAATGACCGGGCCAATTTTTACAATTCTGACCACTGTCCCTTTATGAGGCTATAACTCTGGAACGCTTTGACGGATCTTGGCGATTCTGACATTGTTTTCTCGTGACATATTGTACTTCATGTTAGTGGTAAAATTTATTCGATATAACTTGCGTTTATTTGTGAAAAAAATGGAAATTTGGTGAAAATTTTGAAAATTTTGCAATTTTCCAACTTTGAATTTTTATGCCCTTAAATCACAGACATATGTCACGCAAAATACTTAATAAGTAACATTTCCCACATGTCTACTTTACATCAGTACAATTTTGGAACCAAAATTTTTTTTTGTGACGGAGTTATAAGGGTTAAAAGTTGACCAGCAATTTCTCATTTTTACAACACCATTTTTTTTTAGGGACCACATCTCATTTGAAGTCATTTTGAGGGGTCTATATGATAGAAAATACCCAAGTGTGACACCATTCTAAAAACTGCACCCCTCAAGGTGCTCAAAACCACATTCAAGAAGTTTATTAACCCTTCAGGTGTTTCACAGGAATTTTTGGAATGTTTAAATAAAAATGAACATTTAACTTTTTTTCACACAAAATTTATTTCAGCTCCAATTTGTTTTATTTTACCAAGGGTAACAGGAGAAAATGGACCCCCAAAGTTGTTGTACAATTTGTCCTGAGTACGCTGATACCCCATATGTGGGGGTAGACCACTGTTTGGGCGTATGGCAGAGCTCGGAAGGAAAGGAGCGCCATTTGACTTTTCAATGCAAAATTGACTGGAATTGAGATGGGACGCCATGTTGCGTTTGGAGAGCCACTAATGTGCCTAAACACTGAAACCCCCTACAAGTGACACCATTTTGGAAAGTAGACCCCCTAAGGAACTTATCTTGATGTGTGGTGAGCACTTTGACCCACCAAGTGCTTCCCAGAAGTTTATAATGCAGAGCCGTAAAAATAAAAAATCATATTTTTTCACAAAAATGATCTTTTCGCCCCCAATTTTTTATTTTCCCAAGGGTAAGAGAAGAAATTGGACCCCAAAAAATGTTGTGCAATTTGTCCTGAGTACGATGATACCCCATATGTGGGTGTAAACCATTGTTTGGGCGCATGGCAGAGCTTGGAAGGGAAGGAGCGCCATTTGACTTTTCAATGCAAAATTGACTGGAATTGAGATGGGACGCCATGTTGCGTTTGGAGAGCCCCTGATGTGCCTAAACACTGAAACCCCCTACAAGTGACACCATTTTGGAAAGTAGACCCCCTAAGGAACTTATCTTGATGTGTGGTGAGCACTTTGACCCACCAAGTGCTTCACAGAAGTTTATAATGCAGAGCCGTAAAAATAAAAAATCATATTTTTTCACAAAAATGATCTTTTCGCCCCCAATTTTTTATTTTCCCAAGGGTAAGAGAAGAAATTGGACCCCAAAAAATGTTGTGCAATTTGTCCTGAGTACGATGATACCCCATATGTGGGTGTAAACCATTGTTTGGGCGCATGGCAGAGCTTGGAAGGGAAGGAGCGCCATTTGACTTTTCAATGCAAAATTGACTGGAATTGAGATGGGACGCCATGTTGCGTTTGGAGAGCCCCTGATGTGCCTAAACACTGAAACCCCCTACAAGTGACACCATTTTGGAAAGTAGACCCCCTAAGGAACTTATCTTGATGTGTGGTGAGCACTTTGACCCACCAAGTGCTTCACAGAAGTTTATAATGCAGAGCCGTAAAAATAAAAAATCATATTTTTTCACAAAAATGATCTTTTCGCCCCCAATTTTTTATTTTCCCAAGGGTAAGAGAAGAAATTGGACCCCAAAAAATGTTGTGCAATTTGTCCTGAGTACGATGATACCCCATATGTGGGTGTAAACCATTGTTTGGGCGCATGGCAGAGCTTGGAAGGGAAGGAGCGCCATTTGACTTTTCAATGCAAAATTGACTGGAATTGAGATGGGACGCCATGTTGCGTTTGGAGAGCCCCTGATGTGCCTAAACACTGAAACCCCCTACAAGTGACACCATTTTGGAAAGTAGACCCCCTAAGGAACTTATCTAGATGTGTGGTGAGCACTTTGACCCACCAAGTGCTTCACAGAAGTTTATAATGCAGAGCCGTAAAAATAAAAAATCATATTTTTTCACAAAAATGATCTTTTCGCCCCCAATTTTTTATTTTCCCAAGGGTAAGAGAAGAAATTGGACCCCAAAAAATGTTGGCCAATTTGTCCTGAGTACGATGATACCCCATATGTGGGTGTAAACCATTGTTTGGGCGCATGGCAGAGCTTGGAAGGGAAGGAGCGCCATTTGACTTTTCAATGCAAAATTGACTGGAATTGAGATGGGACGCCATGTTGCGTTTGGAGAGCCCCTGATGTGCCTAAACATTGAAACTCCCTACAAGTGACACCATTTTGGAAAGTAGACCCCCTAAGGATCTTATCTAGATGTGTTTTGAGAGCTTTGAACCCCCAAGTGTTTCACTACAGATTATAACGCAGAGCCGTGAAAATAATTTTTATTTTTTTTCTCAAAAATGATTTTTTAGCACCCAGCTTTGTATTTTTACAAGGGTAACAGAATAAATTGGACCCCAAAATTTGTTTTCCAATTTGTCCTGAGTACGCTGATACCCCATATGTGGGGGGGAACCACTGTTTGGGCGCATGACAGAGCTCGGAAGGGAAGGAGCGCCATTTGGAATGCAGACTTAAATGGATTGGTCAGCAGCCGTCACGTTGCATTTGCAGAGCCCCTGATGTACCCAAACAGTACAAACCCCCTACAAGTGACCCCATATTGGAAACTAGACCTCCCAAGGAACTTATCTAGATGTGTTTTGAGAACTTTGAACCCCCAAGTGTTTCACTAAAGTTTATAGCGCAAAGCCGTGAAAATAAAAATTCTTTTTTTTTTTTTCACAAAAATGATTTTTTAGCCCCCAGTTTTGTATTTTTACAAGGGTAACAGGATAAATTAGACCCCAAAAGTTGTTGTCCAATTTGTCCTGAGTACGCTGATACCCCATATGTGGGGGGGAACCACTGTTTGGGTGCTTGACAGAGCTCGGAAGGGAAGGAGCGCCATTTGGAATGCAGCCTTAAATGGATTGGTCTGCAGGCGTCACGTTGCATTTGCAGAGCCCCTGATGTACCCAAACAGTACAATCCCCCCACAAGTGACCCCATATTGGAAACTAGACCTCCCAAGGAACTTATCTAGATGTGTTGTGAGAACTTTGAACCCCCAAGTGTTTCACTACAGTTTATAACGCAGAGCCGTGAAAATAAAACATCTTTTTTTTCCCACAAAAATGATTTTTAGCCCCCCAAATTTTTATTTTCCTAAGGATAACAAGAGAACTTGGACCCCAGAAGTTGTTGTTCAATTTGTCCCGAGTACGCTGATAACACATATGTTGGGGTAAACCCCTTTTTGGGCGCACGGGAGAGCTCGGAAGGGAAGGAGCACTGTTTTACTTTTTCAACGCAGAATTGGCTGGAATTGAGATTGGACGCCATGTCGCGCTTGGAGAGCCCCTGATGTGCCTGGACAGTGGAAACTCCCCAATTCTACCTGAAACCCTAACCCAAACACACCCCTAACCCTAATCCCAACGGTAACCCTAACCACACCCCTAGCCCTGACACACCCATAATTCTAATCCCAACCCTAATCCAAACGTAAATGTAATCCAAACCCTAACCCTAACTTTACCTCCAACCCTAGCCCTAACCCTAACCCTACCCCTAACCCTAAACGTGACTGAAATACGTCACTAAAATACGTGGCACTGAAATACGTGGCACTGAAATACGTGGCACTGAAATACGTGGCACTGAAATACGTGGCACTGAAATACGTGGCACTGAAATACGTGGCACTGAAATACGTGGCACTGAAATACGTGATACGTGGCACTTAAATACGTGGCACTGAAACACGTGGCACTGAAATACGTGATACGTGGCACTGAAATACGTGGCACTGAAATACATGGCACTGAAATACGTGATACGTGGCACTTAAATACGTGGCACTGAAACACGTGGCACTGAAATACGTGATACGTGGCACTGAAATACGTGGCACTGAAACAAGTGGCACTAAAATACGTGGCACTGAAATACGTGGCACTGAAATACGTGGCACTGAAATATGTGATACGTGGCACTGAAATACGTGGCACTGAAATACGTGGCACTGAAATACGTGGCACTGAAATACGTGGCACTGAAATACGTGGCACTTAAATACGTGGCACTGAAATATGTGATACGTGGCACTTAAATACGTGGCACTGAAACACGTGGCACTGAAATACGTGGCACTGAAATACGTGGCACTGAAATACGTGGCACTGAAATACGTGGCACTGAAATACGTGGCACTGAAATATGTGATACGTGGCACTTAAATACGTGGCACTGAAACACGTGGCACTGAAATACGTGGCACTGAAATACGTGGCACTGAAATACGTGGCACTGAAATACGTGGCACTGAAATACGTGGCACTAAAATATGTGGCACTGAAATACGTGATACGTGGCACTGAAATACGTGGCACTGAAACACGTGGCACTGAAATACGTGATACGTGGCACTGAAATACGTGGCACTGAAATACGTGGCACTGAAATACGTGGCACTGAAATACGTGGCACTGAAATACGTGGCACTGAAATACGTGGCACTGAAATACGTGGCACTATGACTGTCAGAAAATGTTCATTAAACGGTTAGGGATGAGTTTAGGGGTAGGGTTAGGGTTTGGATCCCTTTATCACCTTGATGGTGGTGGGTGGCTTTTCAGTGTGTTTTCTGTTTTTTTTCGATAAAAATGCATGCGTTTTTAACGCAAACAAACGCATGTGCTTAAAAACGCAAGAAAATACTGCAGGTTGTATTTCTGAAAATGAACGCATGCAGAAAAAAACCGCATGCGTTTGAAAACGCGACCAAACGCGTACAAAAAAAACGCATGCGTTTTTCATGTCAAATATAGGGAAAAAACGCATGCGTTTTTTTGTGCAAAAAACGCTGCAGACAAAAACGCAAGTGTGAAACCAGCAACGCTTTTTATAGCAAAAAAGTTTTTGCGTCTCCACATTTTGAGACCTATAATTTTTCCACATTTTGCTCCACAGAGTCATGTGAGGTCTTGTTTTTTGCGGGACGAGTTGACGTTTTTATTGGTAACATTTTCGGACACGTGACCATTTTTGATCGCTTTTTATTCCGATTTTTGTGAGGCAGAATGACCAAAAACCTGCTATTCATGAATTTCTTTTGGGAGAGGCGTTTATACCGTTCCGCGTTTGGTAAAATTGATAAAGCAGTTTTATTCGTCGGGTCAGTACGATTACAGCGATATCTCATTTATATCATTTTTTTATGTTTTGGCGCTTTTATACGATAAAAACTAAAATATAGAAAAAATAATTATTTTGGTATCGCTTTATTCTCAGGACTATAACTTTTTTATTTTTTTGCTGATGATGCTGTATGGCGGCTTGTTTTTTGCGGGACAAGATGACGTTTTCAGCGGTACCATGGATATTTATATCAGTCTTTTTGATCGTGTGTTATTCCACTTTTTGTTCGGCGGTATGGTAATAAAGCGTTGTTTTTTGCCTCGTTTTTTTTTTTTTTTTCTTACGGTGTTTACTGAAGGGGTTAACTAGTGGGGCAGTTTTATAGGTTGGGTCGTTACGGACGCGGCGATACTAAATATGTGTACTTTTATTGTTTTGTTTTTTTTATTTAGATAAAGAAATGTATTTATGGGAATAATATATTTTTTATTATTATTATTTATTTAGGAATTTTTTTTTTTTTTTTTTTACACATGTGGAAAAATTTTTTTTTTACTTTTTTACTTTGTCCCAGGGGGGGACATCACAGATCATTGATCTGGCAGTGTGCACAGCACTCTGCCAGATCGACGATCTGCTGTGCAGGGCTGCAGGCTTTCCAAGTGTCTGCTCTGAGCAGACACTCGGTAAGCCACCTCCCTCCCTGCAGGACCCGGATGCCGCGGCCATCTTGGATCCGGGACCTGCGGCGAGGAGGGAGGTAGGAGACCCTCAGAGCAACGCGATCACATCGCGTTGCTCCGGGGGTCTCAGGGAAGCCCGCAGGGAGCCCCCTCCCTGCGCGATGCTTCCCTATACCGCCGGTACACTGCGATCATGTTTGATCGCGGTGTGCCGGGGGTTAATGTGCCGGGGGCGGTCCGTGACCGCTCCTGGCACATAGTGCCGGATGTCAGCTGCGATATGCAGCTGACACCCGGCCGCGATCGGCCGCGCTCCCCCCGTGAGCGCCGCTGATCGATGATGACGTACTATCCCGTCGGCGGTCATACGGGCCCACCCCACCTCGACGGGATAGTACGTCGGATGTCAGGAAGGGGTTAACATAATAACTAGCACCTCTGCCTTTATCACCAACTCCTGATTTTGGATTACAAAAACTGATATTAAATACAGATCAAATACTGCCAGTTTTAGGACAGCCTTGGTTTGGAGAGGAAAAAGATAGGAGACACGGTCAACACAACCAAAACTAAAGTTTATTAATGAGAAATATTATTATCATTGTAGAAAATTACTGGTACAGATCGAATTACAACAGGACCTTTACACAACATTGTCCTGCCATGACACACGTCCAACATCTGAATCAAAAAAGGCCGCAAATTGGTCCCGCATGTGACCAACGGCTGCAGTTGACCGCAGCAGGTGATGCTGGAAATCGGGCAGTGGGTGTGCAACTGGTTCATCCAGTTCAATGATGGGTTGCTCCTTAACCATTATATAATTGTGCAGAACCACACAGGCTTTGACCACCTCATCGACTGTTTCCACTTTTAGATTTATGGCTGATGCAAGAATGCGCCATTTAGCGACCAGAATGCCAAAGGTACACGCTACAGTTCTTCGGGCCCTGGTCAGTCTGTAGTTAAAGATCCTTCTAGTGTGGTTCAAGTCCCGACTGGAATAGGGCTTCAGTAGGTTTTCACCTTGAGTGTTGGGGAGAGGTTGTGGCGGGGGAAAATTGAAATTGTTGCCATACACACGGCGGCCCATATCAGAGTTCTTGAAAGTCTGGGAATCGTTGCCACGGCCAAAAGCTCCAATGTCCATGGCGATGAAGCGACAGTTCGCATCGGCTATTGCCATGAGCACAATAGAAAAAATTTTTTTGTAATTGAAGTACTCCGATCCTGTTCTGGCAGGTTTGATAATGCGAATCCATCCACCGCTCCTAAACAGTTGGGGAAATCACACACACTCCAGAATTTCTCCGCAATTTCAAGCCACATGTCGACGGTGGGTAGGGGTAAAAACTTATCCCGGAGTACATTCCACAAAGCCCGGCAGGTGTCCACAACTATTCCGTACAGGGTGGATATTCCAAGCCGGTATTGGAAGTGGAGGGATGATAAACTCTCTCCGGTGGCCAGAAATCTGTTAGAAAAGCAAACACAAAAAAACATTACAATCTATTCTTTTTATGGTGTGGTTACGCTAAAGAAAGAAAGGAAAATACCCCCAAAAAACATGTCAGAAAACACTAAATTTGGACTGTCATTGGTTTAGATTTTGAACGTACCTTAATGTAACCAGCAGACGTTCCTCCGGTGGAATCGCTCTACGGAGCTGGGTGTCCTGTCGCCGTATGGCTCCTTGGACACGAGAAAGCAAATCCCGGAACGAGTCTTGCGACATCCTAGTGTATTCCTGGAATTTCTCCGGGTTGGCATTAAGCTCGGCATAGAGCGTGTGATAGGATCCATGGCTCTCACGTAGTTTTGATAATGGGGTGCCTCCAAAAACGCCTACGCTGTCTCCTTCTCCATCTTTCACGATTTCTGTCTTGCTCCCAAGCAAAAGCACAGGCAAGAAACAGCTTGAAGCTTAAATCCAGGTTGAAATAAAAGCTCTCCATGCGAAGATCCATCATGACACAGGATACAGTAGCAAACTGTTAAAATTTCAGTAGCCCTAGGGTCTACATATAGAGATCCCATAATACACGCCCTCTGTAGTCCCATTGGCGGTGTCTGGTTATCTTGATTTTTCTCTTGTGAAATTTCTCATCATGCGTACCAAAAACGCAAACGCAGGAAAAAACGCATATAAACGCGTACAAACGCAGCGTTTTTTTACCCGCATGCGACAACGCATGTGTCTAAAAAACGCCGCGTTTGTACGCGTTTATATGCGTTTTTTCCACCACTTGCGGAAGCGTTTTAAACGCTGCGGATTTAAACGCTAATGTGAAACTAGCCTAAGCTGATTTGGCCATACATGCCTGGACATGTCCCTAACTCAAGTTGTTGGAGGTAGAGCTGGCTGTGGGCTGTTGGTTTATATTGTGTTTATGAGTTCAGTTTTGGGACTTATTGTTTTTTTACTCTTATATTAGACCTGGGTCGAAATTGACCCCAACAACACAAATGTTATAATTTTAATAAGAGCATTTTACAATTTAGTAATATAGTTTTATTTTATTGTACTTTGTTTTAAAATAAGTTCCTGAAAAAGTCAAAAAGTCTTGATGCAATAAACAAATGTATGTAGAATTTGTATGCATTTAAAACCTAAAACGGGTCGGTCACGACCCTAACACTAGAGGAAGGTTGGGCTGAACTGAGGAAGAAATACGTACGCCCCGAAGAATGGAGACTTACCAGTAGACTTATGACAACGATTATTTACCGCAAATTCAGCTAGAGGTAAGGTGGTAACCCAATCCTCCTGATTCTCAGACACAAAACACCTAAGATATGTCTCAAGATTCTGGTTAAACCGTTCAGTTTGCCCATTAGACTGCGGGGGAAATGCTGAAGAGAACAACAGATGGATCCTCAAATGAGTGCAAAACACCCTCCAAAACTTGGAGCACCCCACGGTCAGAAATAATCCCATGTAATTTTACAGTCTCACTGATGAAAATTTGCGCCAAGGTCTTTGCGTTAGGTAGAGCGGGTAGCGCAACAAAATGTGACATCTTACTGAATCTGTCCACCACTACCCAATATTCCAGGTATTGAATGCTTCCCTGGCCGGACTGGACCATTTGGAAAAGTCTGGCCCTTTCCTGATCATATTCGTCACAAGTTTGGCCACTACCGAAAAGTTTTTGATGAAGTTACAGTTGTAGTTGGCGAAACCCAAAAGTTTTGTGACGACTTCATATCCTCAGGAACATTCCTATCCAGTACCTCCTGGACGTTCGCCGGATCCATGAAAAAAACGGTGGATGATAAAACATGTCCTAGAAAAGAGAACTCCTCAACTGAGATCATACATTTTTCTGGTTTGACTAATAATAATTTATTGTCTCTTGAGTATTTGTAAGACCTGCCTGACATGTACCTGATGTGACTCAAGGTCAGGTGAATAAATTAATATGTCATCAGGATAGATTACCACAAATCTACCTACCAGATGACTAAAGATGTCATTTACAAAGTGCTGAAAGATGGCGGGAGCATTAGTTAACCCAAATGGCATCACAAGGTTCTCAGTGTGCCTCAGGTGTATTGAAAGCTGTTTTCCACTCATCCCCCTCTTTAATATTAATGAGATTATACGCCCCCCTGAGATCCAGTTTAGAAAAACATTTTGCTCCTACAATCTTATTAAAGAGATCCGGGATGAGAGGGAGCGGATATGGATCCCGGACCGTGATCTGATTGAGTTTGCGAAAATAGGCAAAGAAAAACCCAGCAGCTATGGGGGATGAGGATGGTCTGATATGACCCTTTGCCAAACTTTTTGCGATATAGCCCTTCATGGCCTGCCTCTTTGGACCAGAGGTATTATATAGTCTGCTCTTTGGCTGCTTGGCCCCAGGGACAAGATTAATAGGGCAGTCATAAGGATGATGGGGAGAAAGTTCTTGGCACCCCACCTCCGAAAACCCATCACCAAAGTCAGACAAGTAATTAGGCACAGACTGGGTATCCAAGCAGTTTCCTTGACAATACCGTTCTGGCACAGTTGCCGGATTTTGTATTGAGGCCCAGGAGCTTTCAGTTACCCCTTTAATGCCCAGTATAGTCATAAGCCTAGTAAGACAATGTTGAGAGTCAATGGCCACGCTCAAGTGGAAGAACTGGAAGAAGTTCTTCTATTGTCTGGACAACCTCATCAGCACCTACCAACGTGCTGTTTTTCCCTGTGACATGTACATTGATGCCTCCAGAGATGTGATATCGGTTCATTTTTGCTTCCAGTAAATGTAGGATATTCTTATCCTGGTAAATGATGTGTTTGCACCAGGGCCGGGCTCCTCGGTACACATCTGCAGTGCCAGGTTATGACATGGAGTGACATGGGATCCTGGCAGCGGCAGCATTGCTCACAGGTGATATGGGGGTGCAGCTCCTATCTCCGATCTAGCTTCGATACTGCACGTCTCAGTGGACACCAGATATTGTGTACATATTTGTCTCAGGTTTTCTCAGAACACTCCTCATTGTCGGGGCACATCCCTCTGGATGACCTAAATGTTCACTGCTGACAAAACAGTGTGGTTGTTTCACGAGACGTCAACGTAACATGCGGCACCGGAAAACTTAAAGGGGAAGGATTATTTTTGATGCATTATTGCAATAGAAAACAGATCCAGACCCACCGAAGAGAGAAGCCGCGGGAGCACTGTAGACCTTCCTACCGGCAACCTGGCCAGATTTTACACAAGGAAACAGATGGCACCTGTCAGATAAGGGTATACTGACATGGGGCAGTCTTGGCTGAGAGTTGGATGACTTACCTCCATGGGAGTCTCTTCCTACACCATCTGGTCAAGCATCTCTTATTCCTTAAAGTAGTACCACTTGTCCAGAATTGGCTTTATCTGTGTTTTTGGGACCAGTCTCCATGATTTGCTCGAAAGGCTCTTGGTACCCAACATCCATGGAGGTCGAGCAGTATCCAGACTGCAAAGAAGACAATCATAGAATGTTAGAGTTGGAAGGGACCTCTGGGGTCATAGTGTCATCTGCTCAATGCAGGATTTGCTAAACCATCTAAGACGGATGCCTGTCCAGCCTCTGTTTGAAGACTTCCATTGAAGGAGGACTCATCACAATGGTCGTAGGACCAATAGAGCTTTATCATTTCCAACCCAAGTCCTAAAACAACATTGTACCTTCTCTTTACTGACCGCACAGAGCTAATCCAAGCCCAATGCCGGTGTGCCACCAACAGCACTACGCGCCCCTATTACTTTCTCCTCCTATGCTTTCAGGCCCACAGCATTGCCCCTGTGACCCCACTGGGCTCTCTGGACTTTCACAGACATGAGAATGTGCCTCCTGGCAGCCAGCCAGCGATGGCCTTGTCGGTGTCAGGGTGTTCGGTGTTGGCCTTGCTTGCAGCATCTTTCTCTGTTATGCGCACACGCTATAAGACATGTGCCATGGTTGGTTCTATCCCCATTGGCACCAGGTAGCAGAAACCTATTCGGGAGCTTCATCTGAAGATGGCCCAATTGTCAAGGAAGGAGCATAATAGTCATGGAGGGGAAGGGAGAGGAAACAAGCATAGATCACTGTGTACTCGCCACATCATGGGTGGCCTATGTAAATCTCTGCTTCACTGATACTGTATCTCAAGTGCCTCATTGTCTGTTCTGACAGGTTCTTGGTGGAATATGTCAGTTTTTTTAAGTTACACCATGGAGAAACCAGAAAATTCATGGTGTGCTATGATCCAAAACGTCATGCACATGATTTCACCAACCTGTCACCCTTTGCCACAATCATGCTTTGGCTTGCTCATCCTGTCCGGGGCCAGTCCTGCGCTCCTTCTGTGGTTGCCCTGTGTTTTTGCTACTGGTGCATGTTGTTCATCTTGCAGGAAGCGAGAGCTGAGAGCATGCTGGCTGCCAACTAGTGGCTCCTGGGGATACTACACCTCAGCTGAGAGCGTGCTGGCTGCCCGCTAGTGGCTCCTGGGGGTACTACACCTTACCTGAGAGCATGCTGGCTGCCCTCTAGTGGCTCCTGGGGGTACTACACCTCAGCTGAGAGCCTGCTGGCTGCCCTCTAGTGGCTTCTGGGGGTACTACACCTCAGCTGAGAGCATGCTGGCTGCCCTCTAGTGGCTCCTGGGGGTACTACGCCTTAGCTGAGAGCATGCTCGCTGCCCTCTAGTGGCTCCTGGAGGTACTACACCTCAGCTGAGAGCGTGCTGGCTGCCCTCTAGTGGCTCCTGGAGGTACTACACCTCAGCTGAGAGCGTGCTGGCTGCCCTCTAGTGGCTCCTGGGGGTACTACACCTCAACTGAGTGTGTTGGCTGCCCTCTAGTGGATCCTGGGGGTACTACACCTCAGCTGAGAGTGTGGTGTTCCAGTTGCAGCCACAAGGGTCCACATCTGAGCCACGTGCTGCATCACACTGCCCTTTCGAAAAATTCAGTATTAATTTATATTAATTTTTTAATTATTAATAATTGTTTATTAATTGGAATAATTAATAATTAATCTTCGCCATTCAATTATTACACAGTTCAGTGCTAATTTTATAACATCAGTAAGGGGTGCTGAGTTCTGATCTGACAAATGATAAAATTCTGCCTGCTTGCGGCCACCACTAGGGGGAGCTAACAGCTTATGTAATTATATATGAGAGCTATGGGTTTTTCCAAAATGATACATTTGTGACCTCCGGCAGCCACCATTAGAGGGAGCTGAACTTTACTGTACTCTATACAGTGCACGGCAAGCAGAGGAAGTGGTTCAGTTGCCCACGGACTTTCTGCCTCTTGTCTTTTTTCTTTTTTTACTGTCAAAGTGCAGCTTTAAAATATGCGTGCGACATCAACTGAAGTTTTTCATCTCGTATATGAAAGGATCTTTCATAAGAAAGTTAGTCAAAAGTTTAGCAGAAAGTCTGCCCCCCTCTACCCACACCGCCTCCCCCCATTTGTTGCACAGTTACTTTACCCTCAGACACCAGTTAAACCTGTTTGTGTCACTTTCAGGTGCCAAATGCATTTGGTTGTGATAGTATTTTATTCTGCTGTGACCATGCGATATATAAAAGGAAGTGACACTGGGAAAAACCCTGATTGGCTGATAAATCCTCGCTGCCGTGTCTGGCACAAATATTTAACAATGCGAACTGTGTCTGTGTGTTAGTGTACGGTTGTGCGTGTGTGCTGCTATTCCACTGCCGCTTACCTGCTGCCTGTGACAGGTGTGCCAGAGCCTGGGCTCTCTGCGGATGACACTCATTCCACACCTGCGGGCAGGTAAGTGCTCCCCGCCAAGGGGAACCCCAATACTACAGAGATGTAGCAGAGCTGTCCGTGCCGTCGTGTCGGCAGGGTCGTGATAGTGCCGTAAGTTTACCTGCAACCTCAGACAGCGTATCGCGATATCATGGTGAAAACCTGCGCGGCTACATATGTATACAGACAAGCACAGAAGCAGCAGAGCTGAGTTTGTGAATCCACAGATTATAATCATTCGCGCCAAAGGAGAAACTCAGTACGACTACATTGGAAACTTAAATGTAATCATTTGGGTTTTTTATTATCACTTTCTGAGTTAATAGAATATATAGTGTTTATTTACAGTCCTATGTAAAGCCAAAGAGAATGCACCGAGGTATTATAAAGAATTGTGACAAATTGCAAACTCAGTACTGTTCTATTATCTATATATCTATCATCTATTATCTATTATTTATCATCTATTTTATATCTATCATCTATTTTGTATCTATCTATCTATCTATCTATCTATCTATCTATCTATCTATCTATCTATCTATCTATCTATTATTATTATTTATATATATAGCCCCATTGATTCCATGGTGCTGTACATGAGAAGGGGTTACATACAAATTACAGATATCACTTACAGTAAACTAACAATGACATACTGATACAGAGGGGCGAGGACCCTGCCCTTGCGGGCTTACATTCTGCAGGATTATGGGGAAGGAGACAGTAGGTTGGGGGTTGCAGGAGCTCCGGTGTTGGTGAGGCGGTATCTCTGGTAGTGATGAGGAGGCAGCGGGGTCAGTGCAGGCTGTAGGCTTTCCTGAAGAGGTGGGATTTCAAGTTCCATCTGAAGGATCCAAATCTATCATCTATATATCAATTATCTCTATTGTCTATCATCTATCTATCAGCTATCTATTATCTATCTATTATCTATCTATCTATCTATCTATTATCTATCTATTTTCTATCTATAGGAAACAACAAATAATTGAGCTGGCTACAATTTTTATTTTTTTGGACATTATCTATGTGTCATCTATCATCTATTAACTATCATCTATCTATTATCTATCTATTATCTGTCTATCAATCTATCTATTATCTATCATCTATCTATCTATTATCTATCTATGTATTATCTATCTATTATCTGTCTATCTATCAATCTATCTATTATCTATTATCTGTCTATTATCTATTATCTATCTATCTATTATCTATCTATTATCTATCTATCATCTATCTATCTATCTATCTATGATCGATCTATCTATCATCTATCTATTATCTATCTATCTATTATCTATCTATCTATCATCTATCTATCTATCTATCTATCTATCTATCTATCTATCTATCTATCTATCTATCTATCTATCATCTATCTATTATCTATCTATCTATTATCTATCTATCTATTATCTATCTATCTATCTTTCTGTCTATCCATCTTTTCAGCTCTAATTCAGTTCTGCTACATGAATCCTATGTAAGAATTTCTATAATATTAGAGATATAGTTTTATAGGAAACCTGGAATAAAATGCTGAGACTTGTGGTTCCACATAAGATCCAGAGCCTACTAGTCATGTGTCTAAATGCCCCGGCCCTAGCAGTGTGGCTTGTTGGGGCTCTTCCTCCTCATCTGACACAACCTAACTTAAACTTAATCAGGAATTGACATTGTAACAAAATGTAGAATTGTGTCTAATTAGGGGGCACCATTGCAGGCGCCCTGTGCAGAGGACCACTGGCTCTCAGCAAACGAACATGAAAGGTAGAAAATTCCCTAAACTCGCTGCCTCACATTTCCAACCATCCACAACCTGGCCCAAAAAGTGTCATCTTGTTTCAAGCACTTTATACATTTGATGCACAGTTCCTGCAAATCCCAACACCTAACCCCCACCAGAAACTGGAAAATGCCAGACAATAAGAAAAGCTTACAATAATTGGCAATGAGATGAGATAGTGATACAGGGCAAAAAGCCTGAAAACATTTAAATGAGACATTTTTTTTTTTCAATTTTCACTTGAGATAAAACAACAAAAAAAGAAACAAAAATTGAAATGCAATATTACGATTTTCAATTTCCTTCATAATTGGAGATAATAGGAGTATAGAATAATAATAGGAGTATATAATAGTTAATAGTATATAATAGTATATTATAGTTATTATTACTATTAATATTTGCATTTAATATTATTAGTATTAGTGTTCTAGTATAATATTTATTATAATATTTATTATTTTGATGTTAAAATATATTATATTAAGCATTATTTTTATTGTATTACTTTATCCTTTTTAATTCTTATTTTGATAGAAGGTACAAAATGTAAACGAAAAACAACAACAACATAAATTGTAGAACTTCTACTTTTTCAATTGTAAAAAAAATGGGAAGCAATTGTGCACATCTATTTAGATAGATCCATGAGCGCAGTAATTGGCATTAACGTTACAAATCTTTTGTTTGTTTGTTTTTAAAGGGAAATTCAATATTTTTTTGCCTTTTCCAAACATATATGATAAGCTTAGACCCATGTTCTAATTACTGTGATTTAAAGACTAAATCAATTAAAATAAAAGCTGCGCAATTTAACCCTTTAAAGACGTAGCTGTTTGGAATAGTATTTTAGTATTATTGCAATGATTGAAGGCCCGTTAATGGCTTGAAAGTTGTCAGGTGATGTGTCTCTCTGATGTGTCCACATCAAGTATGAGGTTCAGAGTTTTTCGGATACTGGACGCTTTTTACTCTCGCTCTACACCTGGTGACTGCTCACCTAAATGCTTTTTCTAAATGATCTTTTGGTACAGAGACGTCAGTGTATTTGCTGTTAGAATAGTTATTTATTATGCACTAACTTGCACTAGTGAGGTTTGTTTTTTTATTTTTATTTTTTTTTGTTTTTTCATTCTTTTAAATTTCATGGCATTTTACTTTTTGTCCTTTTCTTTTTTTTTTTTCTTTTTTCTTGATTTTTCCCCTTGAGAAGGCGGGATTAATGGTTTATTGTGGGATTTATAAATTGCTCTTAATGATTTGTAATTGAGAGAAATTTATAAATTGAAAAAGAAATTAGTGTATAATATTATTTATTTTTATTACAGGAAAATGCTAAATGTTACGTTTCCACTTGTTGGGGACTTTTACATCAATTTCGAGACTTATTTAGGTTGTAATAATATTGACTTTTTTTTTTCATTTATTGCTTTTTTTTTTTTTTTTTTAAATAGAGCATTGTTTTTATGGCCCCTAAAGAAAGTCATATATATTATTATTATCTTTTAATATAATGAATTGGAATAGCTATACTGTATGTTTCAATAAATTATGGTCTGTGTATGTAAAATGTGAAAAAAAGGGCAAATCTTACAGTAGGTATTTGCTATAAGAATCCAGACAGGACAATCTGGGGGCTTTAAGGTCATTTTCTTAATACTGTCAGAGCCGGGGATTGTGTTATGGGAAAAAGAAAGTCCTCCCTCCAGTGATACCTCTATCATCCGGGGGCTATATGCTCGGTGCACTTTACTTCCCCATTGAAGTGAATGGTGCACTTTTTTTGGAAGAAGAGAGCAGCCAGGTTTTTCAAATCCGGGAGAACCTCCTTAATGTTTAGTTATCATACAGAGACAGGAATAAAATGGATCCTCCAATGTTGTGCCATAAACCGTGACTCATGTCCTTGGCTTGTGTAAGGTAAATGCAACCGAGCTGCAATGCCACTTTTTTCTCTACTTATGAGCCACGCTTTCCTCTCCCCTTTGCCTCCTGAGCTCATTTACTATGACAAATTGCTTGCTCAATGTGAGATCAGAATACATCTGCCTAGTAAAGTCTATGGAAAGGGGAGGAGGAAGAGGAGTGAGGACTGAGGAGCACTCAGCACAGTGAGAGAACAGCTATTAAATGAATTTCACCACAGAGTTGGATTCACAGCTACATTGTTAAGTACTGGTGTTACACTGTCCCCCATGCTGCTGCTTTCTATTCTATATTCACAGCTACATTGCTAAGTACTGGTCTTATAATGTCCCCCCAAGCTGCTGCTTTCTACTCTGTATTCACAGCTACATTGCTAAGCACTGGTCTTATAATGTCTCTCAAGTTACTGTTTTCTACTTGTATTCACAGCTACATTGCTAAGTACTGGTCTTATAATGTCCCCTACGCTACTACTTTCTACTAAGTGCTTTATCTAACCCCATACATCGGATTCACGGCTACACAGCTATGTACTATTGCATGATGTCTTCCATACTGCTACTTTGTAGTGTTTTATCTCACCCCACAAATGGATTCACAGCTACATTGCTAAGTACTGGTCTTATAATGTCCCCCATGCTGCTGCTTTCTATTTTATATTCACAGCTACATTGCTAAGTACTGGTCTTATAATGTCGCCCATGCTGTTGCTTTCTATTCTATATTCACAGCTACATTGCTAAGCACTTGTCTTATAATGTCACCCATGATGCTAATTTCTACTCTGTATTCATAGCTACATTGATAATTACTGGTCTTATGTCACACATGTTGCTGCTTTCTATTCTATATTCACAGCTACCTTGCTAAGTACTGGTCCTATAATGTCCCCCATGCTGATTTCTAATCTGTATTCATAGCTACATTGCTAAGTACTGGTCTTATAATGTCCCCCATGATTCTGCTTTCTACTCTGTATTCACAGTTACATTGTTAAGTTTTAGAATGTCCTCCATGCTACTACTTTCTACTAAGTGCTTTATCTCACCCCATAGATTGGACTCACGTCTACACAGTTCAGTACTATTGCATAATGTCTTCCATACTGCTACTTGGTAGTGTTTGATCTCACCCCACAACTGGATTCACAGCTACATTGCTCATACTGCTATTTAATGTCCTTCATTCATGCTGCTGCTGCTTTTTACCATGTGCTATAAAGAGACAGGAGAGCAGGAATCCCTCATGTCTGTGTGTGCTGTGTATGGGAGACATTATAGTTGCTAGTCTCCATCTACTAGCTCAGAGACAACTGAAAATTAGAGCTAGTTCCTGCAGAGGGAAAAACTGGTGAAAAAATGGTCGTAAATAGATTTATTCCCCATGTACACACAGGAAAGCTTATTCTGAAGAGTCGCCTGAAAGGACAGGTACGCTTTAACTGACTCCAATAAATGATAAGTTGGACTCAGACAACCAAAAGCAAATATGTTCAGATTAGCAACTGAGTATAACAGCTATGTAAACAATGATATTTGATTAAATAAAGTTACGGCCAGACTTAAAGGTGTGCTCATATCAGACAGGTGTGCCATCACTTCTTAGTATTTATATCAACAAGTATGAAGAGTGAGGCAGCACATCCAGGGAAAAGCTGGAGAAGAGATCAATGGAGGTGGAATGTGGCATGGGATAATACAAGGTCCATTCACTGGATGCGCTCTCCATGATTGTTGACAGTTGGATCAAGTCCTTAGAGCCGTGCTCTCCTTTTTTCTACCTTTCCTTTACTCTGTAGTATTTATATTGGGGTTCCACTGAAACTTCACTGTGGACTAGTCATGGAGTAAAGGGGCTACACAAAAAGGAGAAAAGTATGGCTCTTTACTTCTCGAAACAGTGCCACATCTACCCATAGGTTGTGTCTGGTATTGCAGCTGAACTCCCCTGAATGAAAGGAGCTGAGCTCCAGTACTAAGGGAGGAGGTGAGCTGTGATACCAAAAATTGTGAATGGCGGATACTATGTTATCTGCTGTATATAGAGGTGTTATCAGTCATTGTACAGGAGGAGGAAGTGAGCTGTGACATCACCTATTGTGAATGGTGGATCCTGTGTTATCTACTGTATATAGAGGTGTTATCAGTCATTGTACAGGAGAAGGTGAACTGTGATATCACCTATTGTGAATGGTGGATCCTGTGTTATATACTGTATATATAGGTGTTATCAGTCATTGTACAGGAGGAGAAGGTGAGCTGTGACATCACCTATTGTGAATGGTGGATCCTGTGTTATCTACTGAATATAGAGGTGTTATCAGTCATTGTACAGGAGAAGGTGAACTGTGATATCACCTATTGTGAATGGTGGATCCTGTGTTATATACTGTATATAGAGGTGTTATCAGTCACTGTACAGGAGGAGAAGGTGAGCTGTGACATCATCTATTGTGAATGTTGGATCCTGTGTTATCTACTGAATATAGAGGTGTTATCAGTCATTGTACAGGAGAAGGTGAACTGTTATGACCCCAGTGGACAGGGTCTCAGAGGAACGTGTAAGTCTGCAAGATACAAAAATCCAGCTCATAGGGCTGTGGTAACTGGGTTGACCAAATAGCTACTCCTAACGCCAACACTAGAAGTAGCCGGGGATCGTGCCTACGGTGATCGCTAGATGACACGCGCCAGCCGGAGAATCTAACTACCCCTAGGAGAAGAAAACAAAGACCTCTCTTGCCTCCAGAGAAAGGGACCCCAAAGCAAGATACAAGCCCCCCACAAATAATAACGGTGAGGTAAGAGGAAATGACAAACACAGAAATGAACTAGGTTCAGCAAAGAGAGGCCAGCTTACTAATAGCAGAATATAGCAAGATAACTTATCTGGTCAACAAAAACCCTATAAAAATCCACGCTGGAGATTCAAGAACCCCCGAACCGTCTAACGGTCCGGGGGGAGAACACCAGCCCCCTAGAGCTTCCAGCAAAGGTCAGGATACAGATAGGAACAAGCTGGACAAAAATACCAAACAAAACAAAAGCAAAAAGCAAAGAAGCAGACTTAGCTTGGAAAACAGGAACCAGGATCAGAGGACAAGAGCACAACAGATTAGCTCTGATTTCAACGATGCCAGGCATTGAACTGAAGGTCCAGGGAGCTTATATAGCAACGCCCCTGAACTAACGGCCCAGGTGAGGATATAGAAAAAGACAGACGCTCCAGAGTCAAATCACTAATGACCACTAGAGGGAGCAAAAAGCAAAATCACAACAGTGAACTGTGATATCACCTATTGTGAATGGTGGATCCTGTGTTATATACTGTATATATAGGTGTTATCAGTCATTGTACAGGAGGAGAAGGTGAGCTGTGACATCACCTATTGTGAATGGTGGATCCTGTGTTATCTACTGAATATAGAGGTGTTATCAGTCATTGTACAGGAGAAGGTGAACTGTGATATCACCTATTGTGAATGGTGGATCCTGTGTTATATACTGTATATAGAGGTGTTATCAGTCATTGTACTGGAGGAGGTGCCATCACCTATTGTAAATGGTGGATCCTGTGTTATTTACTGTATATAGAGGTATTATCAGTGATTGTACAGGAGGAGGAGGTGAGCTGTGACATCACCTATTGTGAATGGTGGATCCTATGTTATCTACTGTATATAGAGGTGTTATCAGTCATTGTACTGGAGGAGAAGGTGAGCTGTGACATCATCTATTGTGAATGGTGGAATCTGTGTTATCTACTGTATATAGAGGTGTTATTGTACATAGCTGTGTAGCCGTGAATCCGATGTATGGGGTTAGATAAAGCACTTAGTAGAAAGTAGTAGCGTAGGGGACATTATAAGACCAGTACTTAGCAATGTAGCTGTGAATACAAGTAGAAAACAGTAGCTTGAGGGACATTATAAGACCAGTGCTTAGCAATGTAGCTGTGAATACATTGCACAGGAGTAGGTGAGCTGTGACATCACCTATTGTGAATGGTAGATCCTGTGTTATCTACTGTATATAGAGGTGTTATCAATCATTGTACAGGAGAAGGTGAGCTGTGACATCACCTATTGTGAATGGTGGATCCTGTGTTATATACTGTATAAAGAGGTGTTATCAGTCATTCTACTGGAGGAGGTGCCATCACCTATTGTAAATGGTGGATCCTGTGTTATTTACTGTATATAGAGGTGTTATCAGTGATTGTAGAGGAGGAGGTGAGCTGTGACATCACCTATTGTGAATGGTGGATCCTGTGTTATCTACTGTATATAGAGGTGTTATCAGTACAGGAGGAGGTGAGCTGTGACATCACCTATTGTGAATGGTGGATCCTGTGTTATATACTGTATATAGAGGTGTTAGCAGTCATTGTACAGGAGGAGGAGGTGAGCTGTGACATCACCTATTGTGAATGGTGGCTCCTGTGATATCTACTGTATATAGAGGTGTTATCAGTCATTGTATAGGAGGAGGTGAGCTGTGACATCACCTATTGTGAATGGTGGATCCTGTGTCATATACTGTATATAGAGGTGTTAGCAGTCATTGTACAGGAGGAAGAGGTGAGCTGTTACATCACCTATTGTGAACGGTACATCCAGTGCTATCTACTGGATACAGAGGTATTATCAGTCATTGTACAGGAGGAAGAGGTGAGCTGTAACTTCATATATTGTGAATTGTGGATCTTGTGTTATCTACTGTATATAGAGATGTTATCAGTCATTGTACAGAAGGAGGAGGTGAAATGTGACATCACCTATTGTGAATGGTGGATCCTGTGTTATCTACTGTATATAGAGGTGTTATCAGTCTTTGTACATGAGGAGGAGGAGGTGAGCTGTGACATCATATATTGTGAATGGTGGATCTTGTGTTATCTACTGTATATAGAGATGTTATCAGTCATTGTACAGAAGGAGGAGGTGAAATGTGACATCACCTATTGTGAATGGTGGATCCTGTGTTATCTACTGTATATAGAGGTGTTATCAGACATTGTACAGGAGGAGGAGGTGAGCTGTAACATCGCTTATTGTGAATGGTGGACTCTGTGCTATCTACTGTATATAGAGGTGTTATCAGACATTGTACAGGAGGAGGAGGTGAGCTGTAACATCGCTTATTGTGAATGGTGGATCCTGTGTTATCTACTGTATATAGAGGTGTTATCAGTCATTGTACAGGAGGAGAAGGTGAGCTATGACATCACCTATTGTGAATGGTGGATCCTGTGTTATATACTGTATATAGAGGTGTTAGCAGTCATTGTACAGGAGGAGGAGGTGAGCTGTGACATCACCTATTGTGAATGGTGGATCCTGTGATATCTACTGTATATAGAGGTGTTATCAGTCACTGTACAGGAGGAGGAGGTGAGCTGTGACATCACCTATTGTGAATGGTGGATCCTGTGTTATCTACTGTACATAGAGGTGTTATCAGTCATTGTACAGGAGGAGGAGGTGAGCTGTTACATTACCTATTGTGAATGGTGGATCCAATGCTATCTACTGTATACAAAGGTATTATCAGTCATTGTACAGGAGGAGGTGAGCTGTAACTTCACCTATTGTGAATGGTGGATCCTGTGCTATCTACTGGATATAGAGGTGTTATCAGTCTTTGTACATGAGGAGGAGGAGGTGAGCTGTGACATCATATATTGTGAATGGTGGATCTTGTGTTATCTACTGTATATAGAGGTGTTATCAGACATTGTACAGGAGGAGGAGGTGAGCTGTAACATCGCTTATTGTGAATGGTGGATTCTGTGCTATCTACTGTGCATAGAGGTGTTATCAGTCTTTGTACATGAGGAGGAGGAGGTGAGCTGTGACATAATCTATTGTGAAAGGTGGATCCTGTTTTATCTACTGTATATAGAGGTGTTATCAGTCATTGTACAGGAGGAGGTGAGCTGTGACATTACCTATTGAGAATGGTAGATCCTGTGTTATCTACTGTATATAGAGGTGTTATCAGTCATTGTACAGGAGGAGAAGGTGAGCTATGACATCACCTATTGTGAATGGTGGATCCTGTGTTATGTACTGTATATAGAGGTGTTATCAGTGATTGTACAGGAGGAGGCGGTGAGCTGTGACATCACCTATTGTGAATGGTGGATCCTGTGTTATCTACTGTATACAGAGGTGTTATCAGTCACTGTACAGGAGGAGGTGAGATGTGAAATCACCTATTGTAAATGGTGGATCCTGTGTTATCTACTGTATATAGAGGTGTTAGCAGTCATTGTACAGGAGGAGGTGAGCTGTGACATCACCTATTGTGAATGGTGGATCCTGTGTTATATACTGTATATAGAGGTGTTAGCAGTCATTGTACAGAAGTAGGAGGTGAGCTGTGACATCACCTATTGTGAATGGTGGATCCTGTGATATCTACTGTACATAGAGGTGTTATCAGTCATTGTACAGTAGGAAGAGGTGAGCTGTTACATCACCTATTGTGAATGGTGGACTCTGTGCTATCTACTGTATATAGAGGTGTTATCAGACATTGTACAGGAGGAGGAGGTGAGCTGTAACATCGCTTATTGTGAATGGTGGATCCTGTGTTATCTACTGTATATAGAGGTGTTATCAGTCATTGTACAGGAGGAGGTGAGCTGTGACATCACCTATTGTGAATGGTGGATCCTGTGTTATATACTGTATATAGAGGAGTTATCAGTCATTGTACAGGAGGAGGTGAGATGTGACATCACCTATTGTGAATGGTGGATCCTGTGTTATATACTGTATATAGAGGTGTTAGCAGTCATTGTACAGGAGGAGGAGGTGAGCTGTGACATCACCTATTGTGAATGGTGGATCCTGTGATATCTACTGTATATAGAGGTGTTATCAGTCACTGTACAGGAGGAGGAGGCGAGCTGTGACATCACCTATTGTGAATGGTGGATCCTGTGATATCTACTGTACATAGAGGTGTTATCAGTCATTGTACAGGAGGAAGAGGTGAGCTGTTACATCACCTATTGTGAATGGTGGATCCAGTGTTATCTTCTGTATACAGAGGTATTATCAGTCATTGTACAGGAGGAGGAGGTGAGCTGTAACTTCGACTATTGTGAATGGTGGATCCTGTGCAATCTACTGTATATAGAGGTGTTATCAGTCTTTGTACATGAGGAGGAGGAGGTGAGCTGTGACATCATATATTGTGAATGTTGGATCCTGTGTTATCTACTGTATATAGAGGTGTTATCAGTCATTGCACAGAAGGAGGAGGTGAGCTGTGACATCACCTATTGTGAATGGTGGATCCTGTGTTATCTACTGTATATAGAGGTGTTATCAGACATTGTACAGGAGGAGGAGGTGAGCTGTAATATTGCTTATTGTGAATGGTGGATCCTGTGTTATCTACTGTATATAAAGGTGTTATCAGTTATTGTATAGGAGGAGGTGAGCTGTGACATCATCTATTGTGAACGTTGGATCCTGTGTTATCTACTGTATACAGAGGTGTTATCAGTCATTGTACAGGAGGAGGAGGTGAGCTGTGACATCATCTATTGTGAATGGTGGATCCTGTGTTATCTACTGTATATAGAGGTGTTATCAGTTATTGTACAGGAGGAGGAGGAGGAAGTGAGCTGTGACATCACTTATTGTGATTGGTGGATCCTGTGTTAACTACTGTATACAGAGGTGTTATCAGTCACTGTACAGGAGGAGGTGAGATGTGAAATCACCTATTGTGAATGGTGGATCCTGTGTTATCTACTGTATATAGAGGTGTTATCAGTCATTGTACAGGAGGAGGTGAGCTGTGACATCACCTATTGTGAATGGTGGATCATGTGTTATATACTGTATATAGAGGTGCTGTCAGTCACTGTACAGGAGGAAGAGGAGGTGAGGTGTGACATCACCTATTGTGAATGGTGGATCCTGTGTTATCTACAGTATATAAAGGCGTTATCAGTTATTGTACAGGAGGAGGAGGTGAGCTGTGTGACATCATCTATTGTGAATGTTGGATTCTGTGTTATCTACAGTATATAGAGGTGTTATCAGTCATTGTACAGGAGGAGGAGGTGAGCTGTGACATCATCTATTGTGAATGTTGGATTCTGTGTTATCTACTGTATATAATGGAGTTATGAGTTATTGTACAGGAGGAGGAGGTGAGCTGTGATATCACCTATTGTGAATGTTGGATTCTGTGTTATCTACTGTATATAGAGGTGTTATCAGTCATTGTACAGGAGGGGGAGGTGAGCTGTGACATCACGTATTGTGATTGGTGGATTCTGTGTTATCTACTGTATATAAAGGTGTAATTAGTCATTATACAGGAGGAGGAGGTGAGCTGTGACATCACCTATTGTGAATGTTGGATCCTGTGTTATCTACTGTACACAGAGGTGTTATCAGTCATTGTACAGGAGGAGGAGGTGAGCTGTGACATCAACTATTGTGAATGGTCGATCCTGTGTTATCTACTGTATATAGAGATGTTATCAGTCAATGTACAGGAGGAGGAGGTGAGCTGTGACATAATCTATTGTGAATGGTGGATCCTGTGTTATCTACTATATAGAGAGTTATCAGTCATTGTACAGGAGGAGGAGGAGAGCTGTGACATCACTTATTGTGAATGGTGGTTCCTGTGTTATCTACTGTGCATAGAGGTGTTATCAGTCATTGCACAGGAGGAAGAGGTGAGCTGTTACATGACCTATTGTGAATGGTGAATCCAGTGCTATCCACTGTATACAGAGGTATTGTCAGTCATTGTACAGGAGGAGGAGGTGAGCTGTAACTTCGCCTATTGTGAATGGTGGATCCTGTGTTATCTACTGTAAATAGAGGTGTTATCAGTCATTGTACAGGAGGAGGAGGTGAGCTGTGACATCATCTATTGTGAATGGTGGATCCTGTGTTATCTATTGTACATAGAGGTGTTATCAGTCATTGTACAGGAGGAGGAGGTGAGCTGTGACATCACCTATTGTTATTGGTGGCTCCTGTATTACATACTGTATATAGAGGTGTTATCAGTTATTGTACAGGAGGAGGAGGTGAGCTGTGACATCATCTATTGTGAATGTTGGATTCTGTGTTATCTACTGTATATAGAGGTGTTATCAGTCATTGTACAGGAGGAGGAGGTGAGCTGTGACATCATCTATTGTGAATGGTGGATCCTGTGTTATCTACTGTATATAGAGGTGTTATCAGTCATTGTACAGGAGGAGGAGGAGGAGATGAGCTGTGACATCACCTTTTGTGATTGATGGATCCTGTGTTATCTACTGTATATAAACGTGTTATCAGTTATTGTACAGGAGGAGGAGGTGAGCTGTGACATCATCTATTGTGAATGTTAGATCCTGTGTTATCTACTGTATATAGAGTTATCAGTCATTGTACAGTAGGAGGAGGGGAGCTGTGACATCACCTATTGTGAATGTTGGATCCTGTGTTATCTACTGTATGTAGAGTTGTTATCAGTCATTGTACAGAAGGAGGAGATGAGCTGTGACATCATCTATTGTGAATGGTGGATCCTGTGTTATCTACTGTATATAGAGTTATCAGTCATTGTACAGGAGGAGGAGGTGAGCTGTGACATCATCTATTGTGAATGTTGGATCCTGTGTCATCTACTGTATATAGAGGTGTTATCAGTCATTGTACAGGAGGAGGAGGTGAGCTGTGACATCACGTATTCTGATTGGTGGATCCTGTGTTACCTACTGTATATAGACGTGTTATCAGTCACTGTACAGGAGGAGGAGGTGAGCTTTGACATCACTTATTGTGAATGGTGGATCCTGTGTTATCTACTGTACACAGAGGTGTTTTCAGTCATTTTACAGGAGGAAGAGGTGAGCTGTTACATCACCTATTGTGAATGGTGGATCCAGTGCTATCTACTGTATACAGAGGTATTATGAGTCATTGTACAGGAGGAGGAGGTGAGCTGTGACATCATCTATTGTGAATGTTAGATCCTGTGTTATCTACTGTATATAGAGGTGTTATCAGTCATTGTACAGGAGGAGGAGGTGAGCTGTGACATCACCTATTGTGAATGGTGGATCCTGTGTTATCTACTGTACATAGAGTTGTTATCAGTCATTGTACAGGAGGAGGAGGTGAGCTGTGACATCACCTATTGTGAATGATGGATCCTGTGTTATCTGCTGTATATAGAGGTGTTATCAGTCATTGTACAGGAGGAGGAGGTGAGCTGTGACATCACTTATTGTGAATGGTGGTTCCTGTGTTATCTACTGTACATAGAGGTGTTATCAGTCATTGTACAGGAGGAAGAGGTGAGCTGTTACATGGCCTATTGTGAATGGTGGATCCTGTGCTATCTACTGTATACAGAGGTATTATCAGTCATTGTACAGGAGGAGGAGGTGAGCTGTAACTTCGCCTATTGTGAATGGTGGATCCTGTGTTATCTACTGTACATAGAGGTGTTATCAGTCATTGTACAGGAGGAGGAGTTGAGCTGTGACATCATCTATTGTGAATGGTGGATCCTGTGTTATCTACTGTACATAGAGGTGTTATCAGTCATTGTACAGGAGGAGGAGGCGAGCTGTGAAATCACCTATTGTTATTGGTGGCTCCTGTGTTATCTACTGTATATAAAGGTGTTATCAGTTATTGTACAGGAGGAGGAGGTGAGCTGTGACATCATCTATTGTGAATGTTGGATCCTGTGTTATCTACTGTATATAGAGGTGTTATCAGTCATTGTACAGGAGGAGGAGGTGAGCTGTGACATCATCTTTTGTGAATGGTGGATCCTGTGTTATCTACTGTATATAGAGGTGTTATCAGTCATTGTACAGGAGGAGGAGGAGGAGATGAGCTGTGACATCACCTTTTGTGATTGATGGATCCTGTGTTATCTACTGTATATAAACGTGTTATCAGTTATTGTACAGGAGGAGGAGGTGAGCTGTGACATTATCTATTGCGAATGTTAGATCCTGTGTTATCTACTGTATACAGAGGTGCTGCCAGTCACTGTACAGGAGGAGGAGGAGGTGAGCTGTGACATCACCTATTGTGATTGGTGGATCCTGTGTTATCTACTGTATATAAAGGTGTTATCAGTTATTGTACAGGAGGAGGAGGTGAGCTGTGACATCACCTATTGTGAATGTTGGATTCTGTGTTATCTACTGTATATAGAGGTGTTATCAGTCATTGTACAGAAGGAGGAGGTGAGCTGTTACATGACCTATTGTGAATGGTGGATCCAGTGCTATCTACTGTATACAGAGGTATTATCAGTCATTGTACAGGAGGAGGAGGTGAGCTGTAACTTCGCCTATTTTGAATGGTGGATCCTGTGTTATCTACTGTACATAGAGGTGTTATCAGTCATTGTACAGGAGGAGGAGTTGAGCTGTGACATCATCTATTGTGAATGGTGGATCCTGTGTTATCTACTGTACATAGAGGTGTTATCAGTCATTGTACAGGAGAAGGAGGTGAGCTGTGACATCACCTATTGTTATTGGTGGCTCCTGTATTATCTACTGTATATAAAGGTGTTATCAGTTATTGTACAGGAGGAGGAGGTGAGCTGTGACATCATCTATTGTGAATGTTAGATCCTGTGTTATCTACTGTATACAGAGGTGCTGTCAGTCACTGTACAGGAGGAGGAGGAGGTGAGCTGTGACATCACCTATTGTGATTGGTGGATCCTGTGTTATCTACTGTATATAAAGGTGTTATCAGTTATTGTACAGGAGGAGGAGGTGAGCTGTGACATCACCTATTGTGAATGTTGGATTCTGTGTTATCTACTGTATATAAAGGTGTAATCAGTCATTATACAGTAGGAGGAGGGGAGCTGTGACATCACCTATTGTGAATGTTGGATCCTGTGTTATCTACTGTATGTAGAGTTGTTATCAGTCATTGTACAGAAGGAGGAGATGAGCTGTGACATCATCTATTGTGAATGGTGGATCCTGTGTTATCTACTGTATATAGTTATCAGTCATTGTACAGGAGGAGGAGGTGAGCTATGACATCATCTATTGTGAATGTTGGATCCTGTGTTATCTACTGTATATAGAGGTGTTATCAGTCATTGTACAGGAGGAGGAGGTGAGCTGTGACATCACGTATTCTGATTGGTGGATCCTGTGTTACCTACTGTATATAGACGTGTTATCAGTCAATGTACAGGAGGAGGAGGTGAGCTTTGACATCACTTATTGTGAATGGTGGATCCTGTGTTATCTACTGTACACAGAGGTGTTTTCAGTCATTTTACAGGAGGAAGAGGTGAGCTGTTACATCACCTATTGTGAATGGTGGATCCAGTGCTATCTACTGTATACAGAGGTATTATGAGTCATTGTACAGGAGGAGGAGGTGAGCTGTGACATCATCTTTTGTGAATGGTGGATCCTGTGTTATCTACTGTATATAGAGGTGTTATCAGTCATTGTACAGGAGGAGGAGGAGGAGATGAGCTGTGACATCACCTTTTGTGATTGATGGATCCTGTGTTATCTACTGTATATAAACGTGTTATCAGTTATTGTACAGGAGGAGGAGGTGAGCTGTGACATCATCTATTGCGAATGTTAGATCCTGTGTTATCTACTGTATACAGAGGTGCTGCCAGTCACTGTACAGGAGGAGGAGGAGGTGAGCTGTGACATCACCTATTGTGATTGGTGGATCCTGTGTTATCTACTGTATATAAAGGTGTTATCAGTTATTGTACAGGAGGAGGAGGTGAGCTGTGACATCACCTATTGTGAATGTTGGATTCTGTGTTATCTACTGTATATAGAGGTGTTATCAGTCATTGTACAGAAGGAGGAGGTGAGCTGTTACATGACCTATTGTGAATGGTGGATCCAGTGCTATCTACTGTATACAGAGGTATTATCAGTCATTGTACAGGAGCAGGAGGTGAGCTGTAACTTCGCCTATTTTGAATGGTGGATCCTGTGTTATCTACTGTACATAGAGGTGTTATCAGTCATTGTACAGGAGGAGGAGTTGAGCTGTGACATCATCTATTGTGAATGGTGGATCCTGTGTTATCTACTGTACATAGAGGTGTTATCAGTCATTGTACAGGAGGAGGAGGTGAGCTGTGACATCACCTATTGTTATTGGTGGCTCCTGTATTATCTACTGTATATAAAGGTGTTATCAGTTATTGTACAGGAGGAGGAGGTGAGCTGTGACATCATCTATTGTGAATGTTAGATCCTGTGTTATCTACTGTATACAGAGGTGCTGTCAGTCACTGTACAGGAGGAGGAGGAGGTGAGCTGTGACATCACCTATTGTGATTGGTGGATCCTGTGTTATCTACTGTATATAAAGGTGTTATCAGTTATTGTACAGGAGGAGGAGGTGAGCTGTGACATCACCTATTGTGAATGTTGGATTCTGTGTTATCTACTGTATATAAAGGTGTAATCAGTCATTATACAGTAGGAGGAGGGGAGCTGTGACATCACCTATTGTGAATGTTGGATCCTGTGTTATCTACTGTATGTAGAGTTGTTATCAGTCATTGTACAGAAGGAGGAGATGAGCTGTGACATCATCTATTGTGAATGGTGGATCCTGTGTTATCTACTGTATATAGAGTTATCAGTCATTGTACAGGAGGAGGAGGTGAGCTGTGACATCATCTATTGTGAATGTTGGATCCTGTGTTATCTACTGTATATAGAGGTGTTATCAGTCATTGTACAGGAGGAGGAGGTGAGCTGTGACATCACGTATTCTGATTGGTGGATCCTGTGTTACCTACTGTATATAGACGTGTTATCAGTCACTGTACAGGAGGAGGAGGTGAGCTTTGACATCACTTATTGTGAATGGTGGATCCTGTGTTATCTACTGTACACAGAGGTGTTTTCAGTCATTTTACAGGAGGAAGAGGTGAGCTGTTACATCACCTATTGTGAATGGTGGATCCAGTGCTATCTACTGTATACAGAGGTATTATGAGTCATTGTACAGGAGGAGGAGGTGAGCTGTGACATCATCTATTGTGAATGTTAGATCCTGTGTTATCTACTGTATATAGAGGTGTTATCAGTCATTCTACAGGAGGAGGAGGTGAGCTGTGACATCACCTATTGTGAATGGTGGATCCTGTGTTATCTACTGTATACAGAGGTATTATGAGTCATTGTACAGGAGGAGGAGGTGAGCTGTGACATCATCTTTTGTGAATGGTGGATCCTGTGTTATCTACTGTATATAGAGGTGTTATCAGTCATTGTACAGGAGGAGGAGGAGGAGATGAGCTGTGACATCACCTTTTGTGATTGATGGATCCTGTGTTATCTACTGTATATAAACGTGTTATCAGTTATTGTACAGGAGGAGGAGGTGAGCTGTGACATCATCTATTGTGAATGTTAGATCCTGTGTTATCTACTGTATACAGAGGTGCTGTCAGTCACTGTACATGAGGGGGAGGAGGTGAGCTGTGACATCACCTATTGTGATTGGTGGATCCTGTGTTATCTACTGTATATAAAGGTGTTATCAGTTATTGTACAGGAGGAGGAGGTGAGCTGTGACATCACCTATTGTGAATGTTGGATTCTGTGTTATCTACTGTATATAAAGGTGTAATCAGTCATTATACAGTAGGAGGAGGGGAGCTGTGACATCACCTATTGTGAATGTTGGATCCTGTGTTATCTACTGTATGTAGAGTTGTTATCAGTCATTGTACAGAAGGAGGAGATGAGCTGTGACATCATCTATTGTGAATGGTGGATCCTGTGTTATCTACTGTATATAGAGTTATCAGTCATTGTACAGGAGGAGGAGGTGAGCTGTGACATCATCTATTGTGAATGTTAGATCCTGTGTCATCTACTGTATATAGAGGTGTTATCAGTCATTGTACAGGAGGAGGAGGTGAGCTGTGACATCACGTATTCTGATTGGTGGATCCTGTGTTACCTACTGTATATAGACGTGTTATCAGTCACTGTACAGGAGGAGGAGGTGAGCTTTGACATCACTTATTGTGAATGGTGGATCCTGTGTTATCTACTGTACACAGAGGTGTTTTCAGTCATTTTACAGGAGGAAGAGGTGAGCTGTTACATCACCTATTGTGAATGGTGGATCCAGTGCTATCTACTGTATACAGAGGTATTATGAGTCATTGTACAGGAGGAGGAGGTGAGCTGTGACATCATCTATTGTGAATGTTAGATCCTGTGTTATCTACTGTATATAGAGGTGTTATCAGTCATTGTACAGGAGGAGGAGGTGAGCTGTGACATCACCTATTGTGAATGATGGATCCTGTGTTATCTGCTGTATATAGAGGTGTTATCAGTCATTGTACAGGAGGAGGAGGTGAGCTGTGACATCACTTATTGTGAATGGTGGTTCCTGTGTTATCTACTGTACATAGAGGTGTTATCAGTCATTGTACAGGAGGAAGAGGTGAGCTGTTACATGGCCTATTGTGAATGGTGGATCCTGTGCTATCTACTGTATACAGAGGTATTATCAGTCATTGTACAGGAGGAGGAGGTGAGCTGTAACTTCGCCTATTGTGAATGGTGGATCCTGTGTTATCTACTGTACATAGAGGTGTTATCAGTCATTGTACAGGAGGAGGAGTTGAGCTGTGACATCATCTATTGTGAATGGTGGATCCTGTGTTATCTACTGTACATAGAGGTGTTATCAGTCATTGTACAGGAGGAGGAGGCGAGCTGTGAAATCACCTATTGTTATTGGTGGCTCCTGTGTTATCTACTGTATATAAAGGTGTTATCAGTTATTGTACAGGAGGAGGAGGTGAGCTGTGACATCATCTATTGTGAATGTTGGATCCTGTGTTATCTACTGTATATAGAGGTGTTATCAGTCATTGTACAGGAGGAGGAGGTGAGCTGTGACATCATCTTTTGTGAATGGTGGATCCTGTGTTATCTACTGTATATAGAGGTGTTATCAGTCATTGTACAGGAGGAGGAGGAGGAGATGAGCTGTGACATCACCTTTTGTGATTGATGGATCCTGTGTTATCTACTGTATATAAACGTGTTATCAGTTATTGTACAGGAGGAGGAGGTGAGCTGTGACATCATCTATTGCGAATGTTAGATCCTGTGTTATCTACTGTATACAGAGGTGCTGCCAGTCACTGTACAGGAGGAGGAGGAGGTGAGCTGTGACATCACCTATTGTGATTGGTGGATCCTGTGTTATCTACTGTATATAAAGGTGTTATCAGTTATTGTACAGGAGGAGGAGGTGAGCTGTGACATCACCTATTGTGAATGTTGGATTCTGTGTTATCTACTGTATATAGAGGTGTTATCAGTCATTGTACAGAAGGAGGAGGTGAGCTGTTACATGACCTATTGTGAATGGTGGATCCAGTGCTATCTACTGTATACAGAGGTATTATCAGTCATTGTACAGGAGGAGGAGGTGAGCTGTAACTTCGCCTATTTTGAATGGTGGATCCTGTGTTATCTACTGTACATAGAGGTGTTATCAGTCATTGTACAGGAGGAGGAGTTGAGCTGTGACATCATCTATTGTGAATGGTGGATCCTGTGTTATCTACTGTACATAGAGGTGTTATCAGTCATTGTACAGGAGAAGGAGGTGAGCTGTGACATCACCTATTGTTATTGGTGGCTCCTGTATTATCTACTGTATATAAAGGTGTTATCAGTTATTGTACAGGAGGAGGAGGTGAGCTGTGACATCATCTATTGTGAATGTTAGATCCTGTGTTATCTACTGTATACAGAGGTGCTGTCAGTCACTGTACAGGAGGAGGAGGAGGTGAGCTGTGACATCACCTATTGTGATTGGTGGATCCTGTGTTATCTACTGTATATAAAGGTGTTATCAGTTATTGTACAGGAGGAGGAGGTGAGCTGTGACATCACCTATTGTGAATGTTGGATTCTGTGTTATCTACTGTATATAAAGGTGTAATCAGTCATTATACAGTAGGAGGAGGGGAGCTGTGACATCACCTATTGTGAATGTTGGATCCTGTGTTATCTACTGTATGTAGAGTTGTTATCAGTCATTGTACAGAAGGAGGAGATGAGCTGTGACATCATCTATTGTGAATGGTGGATCCTGTGTTATCTACTGTATATAGTTATCAGTCATTGTACAGGAGGAGGAGGTGAGCTATGACATCATCTATTGTGAATGTTGGATCCTGTGTTATCTACTGTATATAGAGGTGTTATCAGTCATTGTACAGGAGGAGGAGGTGAGCTGTGACATCACGTATTCTGATTGGTGGATCCTGTGTTACCTACTGTATATAGACGTGTTATCAGTCAATGTACAGGAGGAGGAGGTGAGCTTTGACATCACTTATTGTGAATGGTGGATCCTGTGTTATCTACTGTACACAGAGGTGTTTTCAGTCATTTTACAGGAGGAAGAGGTGAGCTGTTACATCACCTATTGTGAATGGTGGATCCAGTGCTATCTACTGTATACAGAGGTATTATGAGTCATTGTACAGGAGGAGGAGGTGAGCTGTGACATCATCTTTTGTGAATGGTGGATCCTGTGTTATCTACTGTATATAGAGGTGTTATCAGTCATTGTACAGGAGGAGGAGGAGGAGATGAGCTGTGACATCACCTTTTGTGATTGATGGATCCTGTGTTATCTACTGTATATAAACGTGTTATCAGTTATTGTACAGGAGGAGGAGGTGAGCTGTGACATCATCTATTGCGAATGTTAGATCCTGTGTTATCTACTGTATACAGAGGTGCTGCCAGTCACTGTACAGGAGGAGGAGGAGGTGAGCTGTGACATCACCTATTGTGATTGGTGGATCCTGTGTTATCTACTGTATATAAAGGTGTTATCAGTTATTGTACAGGAGGAGGAGGTGAGCTGTGACATCACCTATTGTGAATGTTGGATTCTGTGTTATCTACTGTATATAGAGGTGTTATCAGTCATTGTACAGAAGGAGGAGGTGAGCTGTTACATGACCTATTGTGAATGGTGGATCCAGTGCTATCTACTGTATACAGAGGTATTATCAGTCATTGTACAGGAGGAGGAGGTGAGCTGTAACTTCGCCTATTTTGAATGGTGGATCCTGTGTTATCTACTGTACATAGAGGTGTTATCAGTCATTGTACAGGAGGAGGAGTTGAGCTGTGACATCATCTATTGTGAATGGTGGATCCTGTGTTATCTACTGTACATAGAGGTGTTATCAGTCATTGTACAGGAGGAGGAGGTGAGCTGTGACATCACCTATTGTTATTGGTGGCTCCTGTATTATCTACTGTATATAAAGGTGTTATCAGTTATTGTACAGGAGGAGGAGGTGAGCTGTGACATCATCTATTGTGAATGTTAGATCCTGTGTTATCTACTGTATACAGAGGTGCTGTCAGTCACTGTACAGGAGGAGGAGGAGGTGAGCTGTGACATCACCTATTGTGATTGGTGGATCCTGTGTTATCTACTGTATATAAAGGTGTTATCAGTTATTGTACAGGAGGAGGAGGTGAGCTGTGACATCACCTATTGTGAATGTTGGATTCTGTGTTATCTACTGTATATAAAGGTGTAATCAGTCATTATACAGTAGGAGGAGGGGAGCTGTGACATCACCTATTGTGAATGTTGGATCCTGTGTTATCTACTGTATGTAGAGTTGTTATCAGTCATTGTACAGAAGGAGGAGATGAGCTGTGACATCATCTATTGTGAATGGTGGATCCTGTGTTATCTACTGTATATAGAGTTATCAGTCATTGTACAGGAGGAGGAGGTGAGCTGTGACATCATCTATTGTGAATGTTGGATCCTGTGTTATCTACTGTATATAGAGGTGTTATCAGTCATTGTACAGGAGGAGGAGGTGAGCTGTGACATCACGTATTCTGATTGGTGGATCCTGTGTTACCTACTGTATATAGACGTGTTATCAGTCACTGTACAGGAGGAGGAGGTGAGCTTTGACATCACTTATTGTGAATGGTGGATCCTGTGTTATCTACTGTACACAGAGGTGTTTTCAGTCATTTTACAGGAGGAAGAGGTGAGCTGTTACATCACCTATTGTGAATGGTGGATCCAGTGCTATCTACTGTATACAGAGGTATTATGAGTCATTGTACAGGAGGAGGAGGTGAGCTGTGACATCATCTATTGTGAATGTTAGATCCTGTGTTATCTACTGTATATAGAGGTGTTATCAGTCATTCTACAGGAGGAGGAGGTGAGCTGTGACATCACCTATTGTGAATGGTGGATCCTGTGTTATCTACTGTACATAGAGTTGTTATCAGTCATTGTACAGGAGAAGGAGGTGAGCTGTGACATCACCTATCGTGAATGGTGGATCCTGTGTTATCTACTGTATATAGAGGTGTTATCAGTCATTGTACAGGAGGAGGAGGTGAGCTGTGACATCACCTATTGTGAATGGTGGATCCTGTGTTATCTACTGTACATAGAGTTGTTATCAGTCATTGTACAGGAGGAGGAGGTGAGCTGTGACATCACCTATTGTGAATGATGGATCCTGTGTTATCTGCTGTATATAGAGGTGTTATCAGTCATTGTACAGGAGGAGGAGGTGAGCTGTGACATCACTTATTGTGAATGGTGGTTCCTGTGTTATCTACTGTACATAGAGGTGTTATCAGTCATTGTACAGGAGGAAGAGGTGAGCTGTTACATGACCTATTGTGAATGGTGGATCCTGTGCTATCTACTGTATACAGAGGTATTATGAGTCATTGTACAGGAGGAGGAGGTGAGCTGTAACTTCGCCTATTGTGAATGGTGGATCCTGTGTTATCTACTGTACATAGAGGTGTTATCAGTCATTGTACAGGAGGAGGAGTTGAGCTGTGACATCATCTATTGTGAATGGTGGATCCTGTGTTATCTACTGTACATAGAGGTGTTATCAGTCATTGTACAGGAGGAGGAGGTGAGCTGTGACATCACCTATTGTTATTGGCTCCTGTATTATCTACTGTATATAAAGGTGTTATCAGTTATTGTACAGGAGGAGGAGGTGAGCTGTGACATCATCTATTGTGACTGTTGGATCCTGTGTTATCTACTGTATATAGAGGTGTTATCAGTCATTGTACAGGAGGAGGAGGTGAGCTGTGACATCATCTATTGTGAATGGTGGATCCTGTCTTATCTACTGTATATAGAGGTGTTATCAGTCATTGTACAGGAGGAGGAGGAGATGAGCTGTGACATCACCTTTTGTGATTGATGGATCCTGTGTTATCTACTGTATATAAACGTGTTATCAGTTATTGTACAGGAGGAGGAGGTGAGCTGTGACATCATCTAGTGTGAATGTTGGATCCTGTGTTATCTACTGTATACAGAGGTGCTGTCAGTCACTGTACAGGAGGAGGAGGAGGTGAGCTGTGACATCACCCATTGTGATTGGTGGATCCTGTGTTATCTACAGTATATAAAGGTGTTATCAGTTATTGTACAGGAGGAGGAGGTGAGCTGCGACATCACCTATTGTGAATGTTGGATTCTGTGTTATCTACTGTATATAGAGGTGTTATCACTCATTGTACAGGAGGAGGAGGAGGTGAGCTGTGACATCATCTATTGTGAATGGTGGATCCTGTGTTATCTACTGTATATAGAGGTGTTATCAGTCATTGTACAGGAGGAGGAGGTGAGCTGTGACATTATCTATTGTGAATGTTGGATCCTGTATTATCTACTGTACACAGAGGTGTTATCAGTTATTGTACAGGAGGAGGAGGTGAGCTGTGACATCACCTATTGTGAATGTTGGATCCTGTGTTATCTACTGTATATAGAGTTGTTATCAGTCATTTTACAGGAGGAGGAGATGAGCTTTGACATAATCTATTGTGAATGGTGGATCCTGTGTTATCTACTGTATATAGAGTTATCAGTCATTGTACAGGAGGAGGAGGTGAGCTGTGACATCATCTATTGTGAATGTTGGATCCTGTGTTATCTACTGTATATAGAGGTGTTATCAGTCATTGTACAGGAGGTGGAGGTGAGCTGTGACATCACGTATTCTGATTGGTGGATCCTGTGTTACCTACTGTATATAGAGGTGTTATCAGTCACTGTACAGGAGGAGGAGGTGAGCTGTGACATCACCTATTGTGAATGGTGGATCCTGTGTTATCTACTGTACACAGAGGTGTTATCAGTCATTTTACAGGAGGAAGAGGTGAGGTGTTACATCACCTGTTGTGAATGGTGGATCCAGTGCTATCTACTGTACACAGAGGTATTATGAGTCATTGTACAGGAGGAGGAGGTGAGCTGTAACTTCGCCTATTGTGAATGATGGATCCTGTGCTATCTACTGTATATAGAGGTGTTATCAGTCTTTGTACACGAGGAGGAGGAGATGAGCTGTGACATCATCTATTGTGAATGGTGGATTCTGTGCTATCTACTGTATATAGAGGTGTTATCAGTCTTTGTACATGAGGAGGAGGAGGTGAGCTGTGACATCATCTATTGTGAATGGTGGATCCTGTGTTATCTACTCTATATAGAGGTGTTATCAGTCATTGTACAGGAGGAGGAGGAGGTGAGCTGTGACATCACTTATTGTTATTGGTGGATCCTGTGTTATCTACTGTATATAAAGGTGTAATCAGTTATTGTACAGGAGGAAAAGGTGAGCTGTGTCATCATCTATTGTGAATGTTGGATCCTGTGTTATCTACTGTATATAGAGGTGTTATCAGTCATTGTACAGGAGGAGGAGGTGAGCTGTGACATCATCTATTGTGAATGGTGGATCCTGTGTTATCTACTGTATATAGAGGTGTTATCAGTCATTGTACAGGAGGAGGAGGTGAGCTGTGACATCACGTATTCTGATTGGTGGATCCTGTGTTACCTACTGTATATAGAGGTGTTATCAGTCACTGTACAGGAGGAGGAGGTGAGCTGTGACATCACCTATTGTGAATGGTGGATCCTGTGTTATCTACTGTACACAGAGGTGTTATCAGTCATTTTACAGGAGGAAGAGGTGAGGTGTTACATCACCTGTTGTGAATGGTGGATCCAGTGCTATCTACTGTATACAGAGGTATTATGAGTCATTGTACAGGAGGAGGAGGTGAGCTGTAACTTCGCCTATTGTGAATGGTGGATCCTGTGCTATCTACTGTATATAGAGGTGTTATCAGTCTTTGTATATGAGGAGGAGGAGATGAGCTGTGACATCATATATTGTGAATGTTGGATCCTATGTTATCTATTGTATATAGAGGTGTTATTAGTCATTGTACAGGAGGAGGAGGTGAGCTGTGACATCATCTATTGTGAATGGTGGATTCTGTGCTATCTACTGTATATAGAGGTGTTATCAGTCTTTGTACATGAGGAGGAGGAGGTGAGCTGTGACATCATCTATTGTGAATGGTGGATCCTGTGTTATCTACTCTATATAGAGGTGTTATCAGTCATTGTACAGGAGGAGGAGGAGGTGAGCTGTGACATCACTTATTGCTATTGGTGGATCCTGTGTTATCTACTGTATATAGAGGTGTTATCACTCATTGTACAGGAGGAGGAGGAGGTGAGCTGTGACATCATCTATTGTGAATGGTGGATCCTGTGTTATCTACTGTATATAGAGGTGTTATCAGTCATTGTACAGGAGGAGGAGGTGAGCTGTGACATTATCTATTGTGAATGTTGGATCCTGTATTATCTACTGTACACAGAGGTGTTATCAGTTATTGTACAGGAGGAGGAGGTGAGCTGTGACATCACCTATTGTGAATGTTGGATCCTGTGTTATCTACTGTATATAGAGTTGTTATCAGTCATTTTACAGGAGGAGGAGATGAGCTTTGACATAATCTATTGTGAATGGTGGATCCTGTGTTATCTACTGTATATAGAGTTATCAGTCATTGTACAGGAGGAGGAGGTGAGCTGTGACATCATCTATTGTGAATGTTGGATCCTGTGTTATCTACTGTATATAGAGGTGTTATCAGTCATTGTACAGGAGGTGGAGGTGAGCTGTGACATCACGTATTCTGATTGGTGGATCCTGTGTTACCTACTGTATATAGAGGTGTTATCAGTCACTGTACAGGAGGAGGAGGTGAGCTGTGACATCACCTATTGTGAATGGTGGATCCTGTGTTATCTACTGTACACAGAGGTGTTATCAGTCATTTTACAGGAGGAAGAGGTGAGGTGTTACATCACCTGTTGTGAATGGTGGATCCAGTGCTATCTACTGTACACAGAGGTATTATGAGTCATTGTACAGGAGGAGGAGGTGAGCTGTAACTTCGCCTATTGTGAATGATGGATCCTGTGCTATCTACTGTATATAGAGGTGTTATCAGTCTTTGTACACGAGGAGGAGGAGATGAGCTGTGACATCATCTATTGTGAATGGTGGATTCTGTGCTATCTACTGTATATAGAGGTGTTATCAGTCTTTGTACATGAGGAGGAGGAGGTGAGCTGTGACATCATCTATTGTGAATGGTGGATCCTGTGTTATCTACTCTATATAGAGGTGTTATCAGTCATTGTACAGGAGGAGGAGGAGGTGAGCTGTGACATCACTTATTGTTATTGGTGGATCCTGTGTTATCTACTGTATATAAAGGCGTAATCAGTTATTGTACAGGAGGAAAAGGTGAGCTGTGTCATCATCTATTGTGAATGTTGGATCCTGTGTTATCTACTGTATATAGAGGTGTTATCAGTCATTGTACAGGAGGAGGAGGTGAGCTGTGACATCATCTATTGTGAATGGTGGATCCTGTGTTATCTACTGTATATAGAGGTGTTATCAGTCATTGTACAGGAGGAGGAGGTGAGCTGTGACATCACGTATTCTGATTGGTGGATCCTGTGTTACCTACTGTATATAGAGGTGTTATCAGTCACTGTACAGGAGGAGGAGGTGAGCTGTGACATCACCTATTGTGAATGGTGGATCCTGTGTTATCTACTGTACACAGAGGTGTTATCAGTCATTTTACAGGAGGAAGAGGTGAGGTGTTACATCACCTGTTGTGAATGGTGGATCCAGTGCTATCTACTGTATACAGAGGTATTATGAGTCATTGTACAGGAGGAGGAGGTGAGCTGTAACTTCGCCTATTGTGAATGGTGGATCCTGTGCTATCTACTGTATATAGAGGTGTTATCAGTCTTTGTATATGAGGAGGAGGAGATGAGCTGTGACATCATATATTGTGAATGTTGGATCCTGTGTTATCTATTGTATATAGAGGTGTTATTAGTCATTGTACAGGAGGAGGAGGTGAGCTGTGACATCATCTATTGTGAATGGTGGATTCTGTGCTATCTACTGTATATAGAGGTGTTATCAGTCTTTGTACATGAGGAGGAGGAGGTGAGCTGTGACATCATCTATTGTGAATGGTGGATCCTGTGTTATCTACTCTATATAGAGGTGTTATCAGTCATTGTACAGGAGGAGGAGGAGGTGAGCTGTGACATCACTTATTGCTATTGGTGGATCCTGTGTTATCTACTGTATATAAAGGCGTAATCAGTTATTGTACAGGAGGAAAAGGTGAGCTGTGTCATCATCTATTGTGAATGTTGGATCCTGTGTTATCTACTGTATATAGAGGTGTTATCAGTCATTGTACAGGAGGAGGAGGTGAGCTGTGACATCATCTATTGTGAATGGTGGATCCTGTGTTATCTACTGTATATAGAGGTGTTATCAGTTATTGTACAGGAGGAGGAGGAGGTGAGCTGTGACATCACTTATTGTGATTGGTGGATCCTCTGTTATCTACTGTATATAAAGGTGTTATCAGTTATTGTACAGGAGGAGGAGGTGAGCTGTGACATCACCTATTGTGAATGGTGGATTCTGTTCTATCTACTGTATATAGTGTTGTTATCAGTCATTGTACAGGAGGAGGAGGTGAGCTGTGACATCACCTATTGTGAATGGTGGATCCTGTGTTATCTGCTGTATATAGAGGTGTTATCAGTCATTGTACAGGTGGAGGAGGTGAGCTGTGACATCACCTTTTGTGAATGGTGGATCCTGTGTTATCTACTGTATATAGAGGTGTTATCAGTCATTGTACATGAGGAGGAGTTGAGCTGTGACATCACCTATTGTGAATGGTGGATCCTGTGTAATCTACTGTATATAGAGGTGTTATCAGTCATTGTACAGGAGGAGGAGGTGAGCTGTGACATTACGTAGTGTGTATGGTGTATTCTGGGTTATCTACAGTATATGGAGGCAGTGTTAATTGCAGGCATTAAAGGGCCCCTGTGCATGATCAGTTTATGGGCCCTTTTGCATTACAATAGTTGTGTCTCTGACAGAGGCTGCTGGCTGCTTTGCAGGTAGTATTGGGCCCCTTTACCTCTGGGGCAGCACCAATGATATGTCCGCCCCTGTATGTGATCAGTCTTTATAATACTGTCTCTGGTGATAATGGTGATCACTGCAGAACAGAACGTATCAGCCTGATATCAGGCTCAGAGTGAAAACTGTAAGGTTTCAGATCACCGACAATTCTTTATATATATATATATATATATATATATATATATATATATATATATATATATATATATGTTATATATAAAAATTGCTATAAACAATAAGTTCTCTTTCTGATTTTTAGATCTGGGGAACCTTAGATGATATGTGGGAGTTCAGGATGCTCCGTATTTCGTTGTGGTCTCTGGACATTACAGGAGCCGGTCTGCACACACTGGACTTTTTGTGCTGGCAGCTGTCTTGGTTCTTTATTCTTTCTTTTGAGCCTAGTCCTTATCCTTTGGCAGGATCCTCGACCTCAAACCTCTAATACCCTTGGACCAGAGATCACTCACACATTTCTAGGGAAATAGGAGACATAAGATCAAACACGTCACATTTACTCCTCATGTCAACATTTGTATTATTGAGTCTAGACTGCAGTCCGCTCCCTCCAGTGATGAACACCGATGTGCGGAGTCCATGAGAGCAGATCGCAGCTCGGCTTCTGGTTGTATGGACCTGAGTGGCCCTAGATGGACACCATTGTCTTATCATTGGAGTCTGTACAGTTTATGCCCAAGATTCTGCTGTGTATTATGTACATTAAAATGATAACAATAAACCTGATGGAAAAGAGAAACTAGGAACCTGCATTATAGGAGATCACACAAGCTAGTGACTGTTTTCTATAGAAACCAGCAGAATAGTGAGTGCAGCTCTGGAGTATAATATAGGATGTAACTCAGGATCAGTAATATAATGTATGTACACAGTGACTGCACCAGCAGAATAGTGAGTGCAGCTCTGGGGTATAATGCAGGATGTAACTCAGGATCAGTAATGTAATGTATGTACACAGTGACTGCATCAGCAGAATAGTGAGTGCAGCTCTGGGGTATAATGCAGGATGTAACTCAGGATCAGTAATGTAAAATGTATGTACACAGTGACTGCACCAGCAGAATAGTGAGTGCAGCTCTGGAGTATAATACAAGATGTAACTCAGGATCAGTAATGTATGTACACAGTGATTGCACCAGCAGAATAGTGAGTGCAGCTCTAGAGTATAATACAGGATGTAATTCAGGATCAGTAATGTATGTACACAGTGACTGTACCAGCAGAATAGTGAGTGCAGCTCTGGAGTATAATACAGGACGTGACTCAGGATCAGTAATGTATGTACACAGTGACTGCACCAGCAGAATAGTGAGTGCAGCTCTGGGGTATAATACAGGAGGTAACTCAGGATCAGTAATGTAATGTATGTACACAGTGACTGCATCAGCAGAATAGTGAGTGCAGCTCTGGGGTATAATGCAGGATGTAACTCAGGATCAGTAATGTAAAATGTATGTACACAGTGACTGCACCAGCAGAATAGTGAGTGCAGCTCTGGAGTATAATACAAGATGTAACTCAGGATCAGTAATGTATGTACACAGTGATTGCACCAGCAGAATAGTGAGTGCAGCTCTAGAGTATAATACAGGATGTAATTCAGGATCAGTAATGTATGTACACAGTGACTGTACCAGCAGAATAGTGAGTGCAGCTCTGGAGTATAATACAGGACGTGACTCAGGATCAGTAATGTATGTACACAGTGACTGCACCAGCAGAATAGTGAGTGCAGCTCTGGGGTATAATACAGGATGTAACTCGGGATCAGTAATGTAATGTATGTACACAGTGACTGCACCAGCAGAATAGTGAGTGCAGCTCTGGAGTATAATACAGGATGTAACTCGGGATCAGTAATGTAATGTATGTACACAGTGACTCCACCAGCAGAATAGTGAGTGCAGCTCTGGAGTATAATACAAGATGTAACTCAGGATCAGTAATGTAATGTATGTACACAGTGATTTCACCAGCAGAATAGTGAGTGCAGCTCTGGAGTATAATACAGGATGTAATTCAGGATCAGTAATGTAATGTATGTACACAGTGACTTCACCAGCAGAATAGTGGGTGCAGCTCTGGAATATAATACAGGATGTAACTCAGGATCAGTAATGTAATGTATGTACACAGTGACTGCACCAGCAAAATAGTAAGTGCAGCTCTGGAGTATAATACAGGATGTAACTCAGGATCAGTAATGTAATGTATGTACCCAGTGACAACACCAGCAGAATAGTGACTGCAGCTCTGTGGTATAATACAGGATGTAACTCAGGACCAGTATTGGATCAGTAATGTAATGTATGTACACAGTGACTGCACCAGCAGAATAGTGGGTGCAGCTCTGGAGTATAATACAGGATGTAACTCAGGATCAGTAATGTAATTTATGTACACAGTGATTGCACCAGCAGAATAGTGGGTGCAGCTCTGGAGTATAATACAGGATGTAACTCAGGATCAGTAATGTAATTTATGTACACAGTGATTGCACCAGCAGAATAGTGAGTGCAGCTCTGGAGTATAATACAGGATGTAACTCAGGATCAGTAATGTAATGTATGTACACAGTGACTGCACCAGCAGAATAGTGAGTATAGCTCTGGAGTATAGCTCTGGAGTATAATACAGGAGGTAACTCAGGATCAGTACAGGATCAGTAATGTAACTTTATATATACATTTTTTTCTGCTGTGTCTTTGTGGGATGTACTGACCACTCCTCTTGAGAAAACAATAGTGCGAAACGTGCGTTGAGGCGGTTGTGGCCAGCAACTGGCCAGTTTTAATTAAATCTATCTAGCTAACATATTTATTGGGAATCTGGCCAGTATTATCTCTTTGGCATTGCTTAACCATTATTAGTATACCCGTGACCAGACCTGACCCAACGCCTCCTTTATCTACATTTGATTTATCTTTTCTGAATCCTGACGCATGGATTATTTATTGTATTGTTCATGTTTTTAAATATATTTTTATGTCTAATAAAACAGCTTTACATTTTATATTTTGTGAGTGATTTTCATGAATACTTTGTATTCATATATAGGTTGTATTACGACTATTATAACCCTATATAAACCCATTATCACCTCATATAACCCAATTATCACCCTATGTAACCCCCTTATCACACTATGTAACCCCATTATCACCCTATATAACCCCATTATAACCATATATAACCCCATTATCACCCTAGCCCCATTTTCACCCTATAGAACCCCATTATCACCCTGTTTAACCCCATTATCACCCTATATAACCTCATCACCCTATATAATCTCATTATCACACTATGTAACCCCATTATCACCCTATATAACCATATATAACCCCGTTATCACCGTATATGACCTCATTATCACCCTGTATAACCCAATTATCACCCTATATGACCCCATTATCACCCTATATAACCCCAATATCACTCTATATTACCCCATTATCACCCTATGTAACCCCGTTATCACCCTATATTACCCCATTATCACCCTATATAACCTCATTATCACCCTATATAACCTCATCACCCTCTATAACCCCATTATCTCCATATATAACCTGATTATCACCCTATATGACCCCATTATCACCCTGCATAACCCCATTATCACCATATATAACCCCATTATCACCCTATATGACCCCATTATCACTATGTAACCCCACTATCACCCTATATAACCCCATTATCACATTATATAAACCTACATACTTACATTGATAAACAATTATTCATACAAGGATCAGCTGAATCATTGTCATATGTTTCTTATGGGATTACCCAGGCAGCAGCCGTTATGTGGGTTTTCCATTGGTGTAATTTTATGATATGTTTTATAGGTCATTAGAGTTTATAGAGTTTCGCCTCCATTGTGTACAGTAGCAGGACACGCAGACTATTCCCAAATCTCTGACCTCATCTTTAGGTGTGAATGTTCTTTTTAAAGAGTTGAGTATTTGCTCTGCGTTACTGATTAATCCTCGGATTATGAAATTCACTATTAAGTAGTATGGCGAGAGTTGGATTAGGGTAGGAGGAGGCATGAGTGAACCCTATAACAATGGCCTGGATAAACAATGGCTGTGCAGCTGCCGCAATACTTCAGAATCCAGCATGCGATGCAATGTATCCCAAAGTATGTGAATCGATCCTATGCACAAAGTTGAAGGATTCGGCCCCTATGAGGTCAGTGTCAGTTTAGGGGGGTCTGGTCTGGTGTTTATATTTATTTAGGGAGTTGTAAAGCAATGCTCCTTTGCCTCACGGTTGCCTGATTGCAGATGGGGTGAGTAGCGGTGCACTCCTGATGATTAACAGTGCGGGTTGGCGATATGCCTGTGGTGCCTGTGGTACCGGTCTGAACTATATGTCCTCCAATACTGCAAGCATGGGAATATTTGCCTCTGCAGCATCGGAGGGTAGTAGATGGATTAACTGAGCAGCGTTTGTAACTGCGCTCCCGGCACTGACTGACAGCAGCTAGGCATTAGGGCCGGCTGTCAGTCAGTGCTGGAAGTGCAGTTGCAGCCACCGCTCACTATATCTAGAGCAGTAACTGAACGCGCGCCGATGTCACTCCTATGACTGCAACCCAAATGCTACCAAGAGGAATATAGTTAATTTGCTCTTTGCAGTGGGGGTCTTAGTTCCGGCGCCGTTCAGGTTCACAATGCTATTAACCTGTAGATTAACCCCATATCTGCAGGCAAATACTGTTTTTTCACGTGACAGATTCCCTTTAAGAGCTCTACATTTGGGCAACGCATAGCTTTTCAGAATTTCCCTAAAATTCGTTTTCAGAATGTGTTAAGTAACCGTATTCATCATCGGAAAAAGTAAAAAAATGGTTATAATTTTAAAAAATTCCATACTTACCCCTTAGACTTTTCTTTCTTTTACTGCTCTACCTGTATGAGTCTTTACTTTAGGTTTTGCAGCTTTTCATGAACCGAGGAGACCAGGATGATCACATGTGCCCCTCTGCAGATTAGAGCGTGCAGGAACACGTTGGTCATTGACCCCTATGATGCTTTTTCGGGAGGGTGATTACTAGATAGTCAGACGCATTTATTGCACCATGCGGAAGGGGGATTCCTAGAGGAAGCAATGGGCTATGTGGAAATATCTGTTGGGATCTGAGTGACAAGACCTTTGAGGGAAGACAGGGAATCTGAGACGGAGAATGACGAAATTCTCTTGTTTCAGCCGCAGCCAGACAGGAAGTTGGGTAGCGGACGTCACTCTTTCTAACACATTGGAAACCTAAGATACCTTCAAAAACTAACCCAACTTTTTGTCTGGTATTCCCATGGAGAAGCGGGACCACAGTAGGGTTTATCTATTGAGATTGGCTGCCTACTGTAATGTTTAAGACATTGAGTCTGATTTTCATCCCATTTATTTCACTGGTCAACATCTAATACCTCATTTCCCCTGTGGAGGTGCTGTAGGTAAACTAAACAGTTATTCCTAGCAGAGGCACATTATGCGATAAACCTAATTCTTTCGGACCCTTCTAAAGCTGGTAGGGGAGAGCAATGAAATTAGCTGGACCCTGACCCAACGGCAATATTTCCAAGAGGAATAACAGAGGTAACAGGCATTTATTGAATCTCACAAAACTGAAAGGTCCTCTGTAAATCTACGGAGCGGCTAATTCCTGAAACAATTCTTCAACCAAAGAAGGTTGAACACGGGTTGAACACCTATAAAATTCTTTACCTACTAAAATTAAGAGTAAAAGCAAAAAGCTAAAAAAAAAAAAAAGAAGCAATATTACGTTGTAGTAAAATGTCTAAATATAGTATGCAAATGTGCTCCGCGGCGTTTTTATGGCGCGGTCCATTATATGACGCGGTAATATACAGTACGGTTGGCTCCTTCAATACATTTGGAGCAGAGTATAACAATAAAAGTTACGGTATATTACCTCTGTTAACATATTTCTGGGGTTTTGTTTGAACTCTATGGTGTTTTTATACTGACTAAACCTAAATTATCTGAGAATTTCCTATAAAAAAAAACAAAACATGAATTGTCACCTTCAATTATGATGCCTGACTTTTGTGAACCATTGCAAGGGGCTGAAGCTTGAATAATGCATGCGACATGCGTGCTGCTGCACAGTCTGCAGCTTCTCCTCTGCATCATTGCAACAATTCATAGAGATCGATAAAATGATAAATGTGTGATCTTCCCCCATCATGGGGCATGTAGTAACCAATGTTAGTGACTGCAGACAGCGACTCTATCATCACAATGGTGGTTATTATGCTATTATGTAAAATGTATAATGTGGGCTAGGTCGGGGGATTTCAGAGAATGTGTCTGCTAGAGGGTTCCTCTTCTGTGGGTTTAAGTTTTATCCAAACTCTGTTCAGCTTTTTACTTTTTTGACGGGTGTCAATTAGTATTGCTCCTATAAGTGTTGTCAGGAGGCCATGCAAGCATCCAAAACAGCAGATATACCTACCGGGTGCTGTTCCAGATTTTATATTTGGGCCCAAACTCTTCAAACTGGAACTTCGACAAGTATTTTGTTGATCCCTACACACATACTACCTGTGACTCTAGTCACTTCTCACGGCCAAGCCGTGAGGTAGAGGGGTCAAGGAGTTCAAGGTCAGAGGCCAGGAGTGTACGTCATAAACAGAAGGATGAGACAAAAGCGTAGTCAGGTAACGTTCCGAAGTCAGAATACCGGGAGGATAACGGGTCAGAGCTGAAGCGGTTAAACAGGTGGATGGTCAGAATGAAGTCCAAGGTCAGGCAACAGATTAAGCATACAGAACTCAAGGCACAGGAGAAGAAACCTCACAGGCTGAATGTACGTCTGTCAGAGTTCTGGGAGACACAGCTTAATTAAGTAGCATGGCAATTACCTGGAATAATGAACAGTTGGAGACAGCTGACGCCTCACAGTCTCAGACTGGATAGTCGAGCTGTCAATCAGCACACTGACAGCTCTGCACACCCCTGTACCAGATTGGATGGCCAAGCTGTCAGTACCGGGGCCACCAAGACACACTGAGGAGTGGAACCGTGACACTACCCATGCACATTAAATTAAAGCTATGCTTACCGATGCCCAGGCATGCTCAATACAGCTGAGTGTGCATGTGTTGTCCATAGGAAGGAGGAATTAAGCTGCTGCCAATTATCTCTCCCGAGAAAAAAAAAGGATTGGACATGTTGAAATATCATTTCCTAAACCTTTTCTCACAAATATATATCATCAGAGAAGAGTCAGGAGACAAGTCCAGACAAAATTGGTGAATTTTGCTCACATTAATTTAAAATGTATGGCCTGTTTAAAGGGGTTGTTCACTATTGAGAGGTGAAAAAAAAATCAAATTAAAAATTAATAAAAATTAAAAAAAAAACAATGCTTACCTCCCATGTTCGGTATTGCTACTCCGTACTCAGTGCTGTGTCTGCACCAATCTGCTGGCTTCAACATCCACTGGGGGCTGCATGTGAGCACTGCAGACAATCAGAGCTTAATTCCCCCTGCTCAGCTTGGATGAGATGCTGCCGTGCTCACGTGATGTCTCCACTGAATCTTGATGCCAAGAGACTGATAGGGGATGTAGTACTGAGCATGGAATAGTGGTGCTGGTCCGGAAGATGAATATTGATTTTTTTTCTAGTTATTTCACCTCTATGGGCCTAGTAATAAGCGATTGTCCAGTAGTGGCCAACACTTTTAGAAGTGACTTTCGTTCTTCAGACCATCAAAAATTGACCCGAGAGGCAAGCGATTGACTTGACAATCTTCAGTTCGACCTTTGTGGCCCTGTTCTAGCACCAGGACCTCCCATGGAAAGCTCCACTTCTTTGCCAGGACATTCTGACCCTAAACACATACTTAATAACAAAGTCCTGAACCCAGTACCACTTAAGAATGCCCCAACCAAGCGGGACCTCACTTGAACCAGCCCTTAATTTTCTGGAGATTGGCTTTGAAAATGTGGGATTGTTGACAACTATATAAGCATAGTAGACCGTGCCACTTCTGTATCTTCTGCAATATCCACCGATTCCAGAAAATCAAGACGTTTCACACTGAATGTAGCTGCCCTCATGGACTGAAGCGAAACAGTCTTCTTGAATTTCTTGCAACCTGTAGAGATATTTCCAAGGAAGCATATTCATTCTCTGTTGACCTTTTTTCTGCAAAAAGATCTTATCTTCCTCAGAAATCCTACCTGAGAAAGAGATGTGCACTTGATACGGCAATTTACCTGCCATTGCCGCTATTGAGCCGTATGTTTGTCTTGGGTTTAGCTGTTTGCATTGTGCTTTACTGGGGTGTCCTCCCATTGTACACACTTTTTTTTTTTTTAAGATTTTTTGGGCAGAGGCCAAATACTTCTTCAGTCTCCTATTGTCTCATAGATGGAGCTCAAAGATGTTAATCTGGAGTTTCTAACTAATACGGATCTCATACCATATACGAATGTACAATGGTGGACTTGCCGTGAAGGTGGTATGGATGGCTTGGACCCCATATAGTCCCTTCTCCATCGTGATGATCCATAGTTTGGATCTTGGCTTTCTCCTCTTGCAAGAGGCATAGCTTGAAGCTCCAAACGTCGTAATGCCAAGGAGAAGCAAGGCTTTCGGCCACCGTAGGAACTTCTGCTCCCCTATGCCTCTAACAAAAGCAGAATTGTTAGCCTTGTACACTAAGGCCACCATGGAGATGACGGTTCCAGAAGGTGTGAAATCAAGAAAGGCAGCTTTTAGGAGAGCTTGTCCTAGACTGACACGTCTTTCACTTATAATGACCTAATACTCATTGTTTATGAACACGCGGAGCTATAGAATGAGGTTCATAAAGGATAAGTGACTCCAGGGTAGGAGAGATGTGTATCTATGGGTCATATCAGGATACAATCAATGCGCCCTTACAATGCACGGCTGCTAAGACGTCTTCCATCACCTTGGAACTGGGCCAAGTCTCAACTAGAGTTTCTTAACATTTTTTATCGTCTACTCAACTTTGATAAAGGAAAAACTAGTTCCGCATAGTGTACAGCAAAAAAAGAAAAGTATAAATTGTATAGAAGTATTTGTGCTAATAAAATTCTAGTGCTGGGTGGCTGTGGACATCTGTTCCACCGTGAGATCATCAGCACCCACCACCAGGAGGCGTGCAAAACGGGGCAATGGGCCGTTACATAGATTTGGTGTGGGGAGAATGACCCAAAATAGGGCTTTAAGAAGATCTGCTGCCAAGTCAAAAGAGGTAATTTTTGCTCTTTTTTATTCTATTGATATTGTTTATTGTTATTTTTTTATTTATTTATTGGATGATGATAAATAAAACCATTAAAAAACAGAAAAAAATGCTGTTTTTTGTACAAGAAAAAGCAAACAAAAACTTGCATGAACCTCAAAATGGTACCAATAAAAACGGTTTGATTTTAGGTTATTTCTTTGCTTATAAACAACTCTTTGTTGTTTTTCTTTTTTTTGCGTCCTAGCCGCATCTTTTAGGGTAAAATGTAACCAAATACCGGTTGACGTGAGGGACTATAGACTTGAACAAGAGATAAGCTTACATGGAGGTGCCCCTGCTTATTACATCTGATATGATGGGCGGTATGTTATGTCTGCGGTAGGTTTACTTTGTATGACTTTTTATTAGTTTTGCATTACCCATAATCTCATTAATATTTCCAGGAATGTCTCCCGACTGTTTAGTATTGGCTTATGGTCAATGACCACAAGTCCTCTGCTCTCAGCAGAAAGGTTATTGCTGGGTGCCAAGCAGCTGGAATACAATGTAAACGGAAAATAAGAAATGGCCGTCACATCATGTAAGCGCAGAGGTTACAGAAAGACTTCATTACAACAGGGGTCCAGTTATGGCTCCTACCTACCTTCTACACCTTGCGCGGATACAACAGTATTCGTGCCCTTTGCATCCAATGGCTCATCATAATGCATAATGCCACCTGCTTTGGAGGTGGTAGTGGCCCCCTGACCTCTTGGGCACCAGGTTGCACCAATGGTATATCCGCCCCTACATCTGTGCAGACCTCCTAGATTTCCGGAAAAGTTGGCACATTTTTGGCAAATCGCAAAAGTTTCACCAAGCTTCAAAAATAATGGTTGTGGAAGAAGGATGTCCTGTATTAGGGGGCACTGGTATGCAAAAAGGTTAGTACTCCGCACTAAAGAAACTTCAGTACTACCAAGCCCAAAAGTTGGCAATTATGCTTTATGGAGCGCCCCCAGACGCAGGGCCGCGGGGTACTCGGTACCGGGCCTCTCTGTCTCGGTCCTGGGGTTGTCACGGTGGCTAGACCCGGTCCATGACCCTGCTAAGGGGCGTCCAATGAAAGATGTGATGGTGGTGCGTGGTGCAAGTCGCGATGAATAACGAGGACACAGGGTTGCAGTCTCTTTACCTCTTTACTGAAGGCTTCGGGATCCACAATCCGGAGCACTGCTAACAGAGCTGGCTGAGACTGGCCGGTCCGAAGTCACATCCAGAGTTTCCTTTGCAGGTGGAAATCAGTGCCTACCTTCTAGCGCCTGTGTGTTGTAGTACCTCCCTGCTGAGCACCACGGGATAGTCCTCACAACTGTTGTGTCTGTATCTGATGTTCTCTCTCACAACTATTGTATCTGTTCTGATGTTCTTCTCCGTCCCCCAGATGATATGGCTAGGACGCACCCTTATGACGGGTAGGCCTGGAGTTCTTCCGGGACCCTAGCGTCGCCCCTCTCCCACAATTGCCTCCTATGTCTGCTTAGGTGTTTTAGGTGAGACAGCCAACCTATAATCAACTGTCCTGCCGCTGTTTGAAGTACTGCTTGGAGCCCAATACTTCCTCGGCGTTCCGGCCACGCGCCTCAGTAGGATGTTGCCACTATATTAAGGCACGACTCCTACTGGTTTATGTCCTTTTTGCTGCGATCTCGTTTCTCACTTCTCCACAATAAACTTTGCTTCGTTTCCTTTCTTAAGATGCCGCCGCATTCAAGTGCAGGCGCGGCTCTGTAACAATCTGTCCTGTTCGCTAGGTCACTGTCAGGATCCCACCCCTGACAGAGACCCCCCGAATCTTCCCCCGCAACACCCTCTGCCACAGGATGTTGCCTGGATCCAACCCAGTCAGCTTCTGACTACCTTCCTATCCAGCCCCCAGTTTTACCCAAGTGTGAGGAGTGGCCTAATGCATAGAACCCTTTTCTCCCCCTGGTGGCTGAAGTGTGAAATGTAGTGTGTGACTGTGATACCTGGTCAGGTGAACTCCTTTTGTGCAATCAGACGTAACATCTCTCCCCTGAGTGGCAGAGTGACATTACTGCAACGACCAGATCTCTGGGGCGCTGCACTCCCCCCCGGTTAAATCCAGTACTCCCGGACTGGGAAGAAGAACAACAATACATGTCAGCAAAAGACATACAAAATTTTGAAATGCAATAAACAAGTAAATATAACAGTGCTTCCCTTTATGGGAGGAGAGGACTCTTGAACGTTACAAACAGAAACATGTTTAAATATTTTAAATAACATACTATAAATAACTTCTATTACCCAGCCGGGTATTCTATCTATCAAGTGCAAAATTCTGAACAATAATTTAACTTTTCCTTTAAGGGCGTATAGGCTGAACCCACTAAAGGCTTACTATAAAACTCTAAAATATAAATTAACTTTTTCTTTATTTCTCTTTTCTAAGTGCAACATTTTTCTTTTTACTCTCTGATTTCTCATATGCAGGACCGCCTGTTTGCCCAGGCCTACTGCCTCTTTTCTTAGTACAGGATCAATTAACCATCTCTCTATGGCTCTCAGGAGGACTCACTAACCAACCCCCACGGGTTCACTTTATTGAAATTCGGCTTTCAACTCTTTCCCATCCTCAATCTCTAGTAACATCATTAAACATTCTCTATAACTATCTAGCTAACTACATATTACTTCTATGTAAAACATTATTACCATTCAACGTTCTTAAGGCAACATTATACTCAAGTGCAACAAGTTAACATTCCCTTTAAGAGGGAACCAAGTCTCTTCGAGGTAGTGCAGACTCTCTATCTGCAAGTCTGTTTAAGGCAAGGGCTTCTGTGCTGTATTCAGGAACAGTCTCTTCAAAAAGCTCTCCTTTTTGTAAAACCAGTAAAGGGCACCTTTAAGAAGGTGTGAACTATTTACAATACAGTTTGTGAACCATTCACCATCCATGATTCGGCAGTCTTTGTAAACAATGATGAACAAAAGCAAAAATAAAACTAAAGTAAAAACAAAAATAATAGGATCCCGGGTAAACGAAGGGATCCCTTTAAGAAATAACCCTAGTCGGGTTGTTGCAGCAAAACAGGACAAACAAACGAACAGTTCCAGAAAACTATTTACATACTCGTGGTTCCGAGGTTTATCCTTACAGGAGGTCACACTGCATCAGCTGGTGGCAAACACTCCCTGACCGGTAAGGCTGCGGTCCTCTGTTCTCGGCTGATGCGGGATCGGTATCATTGGTTGGTCTCCCAGGAGCGGTCAGGTCACCCGGTGTCTGGATTCAAATGTCAGCTGTGGTTGCAAGTTCAGTAGCGGCGATAATACACACCGTGGCGACAGTAGTAGCGTTTGTCAAATCAGGGTTAGCCTTGGTCAGGCAGTAGGTGGCGCCACCGCCGGTTCGCATCGTTGGATATCCCGAGCACACCACCCTTGCGCACTCCGATAGCGAGTGTAGGTCACCTGGTCCCCTTTACATAGTTGATTGTCACATCTGTTGCGGAACGGGGTCTTCACATTGTAGCTGGTAAAGAAGACTTCAGTCGGCAGTCCCGATTCCTCTATAGAGCCCCAACCCCACTTCGGGTGAAAGGCTAGTACAGTCCCCTGCCTTACCGAGTTACTCTTATTGTGTTCAGTCTTTGTACTTTTGGTGGGTCATTTGGTTCTGTCTCTTTTTGGTTTTGCCATTGTAGAATTAAGCATTCCTTATATTGTTCCCAGGTGAGCGCAGCAATGCTGAGGCCCTCCAGCCTGGCCCCGTCCGGCCCAATCCGTGGAGTGTCCCATTGGAAGATCACCCCCTCTGGGCTCACATCTAGCGGTTTCCCCATAGTTGTTGGTAACGGAGGCACCAGCTTCTCCATAGTGCCTGGGGTTATCACTACCAGCTCAGCGGTGAGGACTCGGTCATTGTCGGGCTGGGGAGTGGTCACGGGAGCAGGATCGGTCGGGGGAGCAGGGGCGCTTTCCATACCTGCGTCTGATGTGGTTCCACCGATGCCGATCTGTTCTGTTGTCGAGGACACTGGAATCGGCTGCAGCCCGGACTGCGGTTCCTCCAATGCGACCCTCTCGCCCGGCTCCGACTTCTGTGGCTTCACAGCGGCTGGCTCCGCGTTCGGGATAGGCTGGCTCGGCTCCGCCACCTGTAGCTCCGAGAGGTCCGGATCCTCCAGCTGCGGCGGGTTCGGGTCCATCTCCGGTTGGCGAGGACAGGCCGGGATCACTTCGACGTCGCTCTGGGACTCGCTGGTCGCCATCCCTGCCCCGGGATCTTCGGCGGCACATGCATGTTGCTCCTCCATTTTCTGAGGCCGTAGCTTCTTCTTCCTCTCGTTCCCGCTGTTGCAAATCAGGGGGCGGTTCTCCTCTGCTTCTGGGCAGGTCGTCGTCTCACAGCAGTAATCGGAGGGGGCGGTCGCTGCTTCTGGCGCCATTTTGATAGTCCCCTCCCATGGCACACCCTTCTTCTTCTGCGCTTCCCGTGGCGCTGCAATGGCGGCAGTTTTGGCGTGAACTTTTGGCGGCCAGTGGCAATCCACAGTCTTTGCAATAAATCACAGTTCAAGCACAATCCAACAGTTCCAAGGCACACATGACCTGATCCTTCAGGCTTAAGTAGATCCTGTTCGTGACGCCAAGATGGAGCGCCCCCAGACGCAGGGCCGCGGGGTACTCGGTACCGGGACTCTCAGTCTCAGTCCTGGGGTTGTCACGGTGGCTAGACCCGGTCCGTGACCCTGCTAAGGGGTGTCCAATGAAAGGTGTGATGGTGGTGCGTGGTGCAAGTCGCGATGAATAACGAGGACACAGGGTTGCAGTCTCTTTACCTCTTTACTGAAGGCTTCGGGATCCGCAATCCAGAGTACTTCTAACAGGGCTGGCTGAGACCGGCCGGTCCGAAGGCACATCCAGAGTTCCCTTTGCAGGTGGAAATCAGTGCCTACCTTCTAGCGCCTGTGTGTTGTAGTACCTCCCTGCTGAGCACCACGGGATAGTCCTCACAACTGTTGTGTCTGTTTCTGATGTTCTCTCTCACAACTCGTATCTGTTCTGATGTTCTTTCTCCGTCCCCCAGATGATATGGCTAGGACGCACCCGTATGACGGGTAGGCCTGGAGTTCTTCCGGGACCCTAGCGTCGCCCCTCTCCCACAATTGCCTCCTATGTCTGCTTAGGTGCTTTAGGTGAGACAGCCAACCTATAATCAACTGTCCTGCCGCTGTTTGAAGTACTGCTTGGAGCCCAATACTTCCTCGGCGTTCCGGCCACGCGCCTCAGTAGGATGTTGCCACTATATTAAGGCACGACTCCTACTGGTTTATGTCCTTTTTGCTGCGATCTCGTTTCTCACTTCTCCACAATAAACTTCGCTTCGTTTCCTTTCTTAAGATGCCGCCGCATTCAAGTGCAGGCGCGGCTCTGTAACAATCTGTCCTGTTCGCTAGGTCACTGTCAGGATCCCACCCCTGACAGAGACCCCCCGAATCTTCCCCCGCAACAACCTCTGCCACAGGATGTTGCCTGGATCCAACCCAGTCAGCTTCTGACTACCTTCCTATCCAGCCCCCAGTTTTACCCAAGTGTGAGGAGTGGCCTAATGCATAGAACCCTTTTCTCCCCCTGGTGGCTGAAGTGTGAAATGTAGTGTGTGACTGTGATACCTGGTCAGGTGAACTCCTTTTGTGCAATCAGACGTAACATCTCTCCCCTGAGTGGCAGAGTGACATTACTGCAACGACCAGATCTCTGGGGCGCTGCACTCCCCCCCGGTTAAATCCAGTACTCCCGGACTGGGAAGAAGAACAACAATACATGTCAGCAAAAGACATACAAAATTTTGAAATGCAATAAACAAGTAAATATAACAGTGCTTCCCTTTATGGGAGGTGAGGACTCTTGAACGTTACAAACAGAAACATGTTTAAATATTTTAAATAACATACTATAAATAACTTCTATTACCCAGCCGGGTATTCTATCTATCAAGTGCAAAATTCTGAACAATAATTTAACTTTTCCTTTAAGGGCGTATAGGCTGAACCCACTAAAGGCTTACTATAAAACTCTAAAATATAAATTAACTTTTTCTTTATTTCTCTTTTCTAAGTGCAACATTTTTCTTTTTACTCTCTGATTTCTCATATGCAGGACCGCCTGTTTGCCCAGGCCTACTGCCTCTTTTCTTAGTACAGGATCAATTAACCATCTCTCTATGGCTCTCAGGAGGACTCACTAACCAACCCCCACGGGTTCACTTTATTGAAATTCGGCTTTCAACTCTTTCCCATCCTCAATCTCTAGTAACATCATTAAACATTCTCTATAACTATCTAGCTAACTACATATTACTTCTATGTAAAACATTATTACCATTCAACGTTCTTAAGGCAACATTATACTCAAGTGCAACAAATTAACATTCCCTTTAAGAGGGAACCAAGTCTCTTCGAGGTAGTGCAGACTCTCTATCTGCAAGTCTGTTTAAGGCAAGGGCTTCTGTGCTGTATTCAGGAACAGTCTCTTCAAAAAGCTCTCCTTTTTGTAAAACCAGTAAAGGGCACCTTTAAGAAGGTGTGAACTATTTACAATACAGTTTGTGAACCATTCACCATCCATGATTCGGCAGTCTTTGTAAACAATGATGAACAAAAGCAAAAATAAAACAAAAGTAAAAACAAAAATAATAGGATCCCGGGTAAACGAAGGGATCCCTTTAAGAAATAACCCTAGTCGGGTTGTTGCAGCAAAACAGGACAAACAAACAAACAGTTCCAGAAAACTATTTACATACTCGTGGTTCCGAGGTTTATCCTTACAGGAGGTCACACTGCATCAGCTGGTGGCAAACACTCCCTGACCGGTAAGGCTGCGGTCCTCTGTTCTCGGCTGATGCGGGATCGGTATCATTGGTTGGTCTCCCAGGCGCGGTCAGGTCACCCGGTGTCTGGATTCAAATGTCAGCTGTGGTTGCAAGTTCAGTAGCGGCGATAATACACACCGTGGCGACAGTAGTAGCGTTTGTCAAATCAGGGTTAGCCTTGGTCAGGCAGTAGGTGGCGCCACCGCCGGTTCGCATCGTTGGATATCCCGAGCACACCACCCTTGCGCACTCCGATAGCGAGTGTAGGTCACCTGGTCCCCTTTACATAGTTGATTGTCACATCTGTTGCGGAACGGGGTCTTCACATTGTAGCTGGTAAAGAAGACTTCAGTCGGCAGTCCCGATTCCTCTATAGAGCCCCAACCCCACTTCGGGTGAAAGGCTAGTACAGTCCCCTGCCTTACCGAGTTACTCTTATTGTGTTCAGTCTTTGGTCTTTGTACTTTTGGTGGGTCATTTGGTTCTGTCTCTTTTTGGTTTTGCCATTGTAGAATTAAGCATTCCTTATATTGTTCCCAGGTGAGCGCAGCAATGCTGAGGCCCTCCTGCCTGGCCCCGTCTGGCCCAATCCGTGGAGTGTCCCATTGGAAGATCACCCCCTCTGGGCTCACATCTAGCGGTTTCCCCATAGTTGTTGGTAACGGAGGCACCTGCTTCTCCATAGTGCCTGGGGTTATCACTACCAGCTCAGCGGTGAGGACTCGGTCATTGTCGGGCTGGGGAGTCGGGGGAGCAGGGGCGCTTTCCATACCTGCGTCTGATGTGGTTCCACCGATGCCGATCTGTTCTGTTGTCGAGGACACTGGAATCGGCTGCAGCCCGGACTGCGGTTCCTCCAATGCGACCCTCTCGCCCGGCTCCGACTTCTGTGGCTTCACAGCGGCTGGCTCCGCGTTCGGGTTAGGCTGGCTCGGCTCCGCCACCTGTAGCTCCGAGAGGTCCGGATCCTCCAGCTGCTGCGGGTTTGGGTCCATCTCCGGTTGGCGAGGACAGGCCGGGATCACTTCGACGTCGCTCTGGGACTCGCTGGTCGCCATCCCTGCCCCGGGATCTTCGGCGGCACATGCATGTTGCTCCTCCATTTTCTGAGGCCGTAGCTTCTTCTTCCTCTCGTTCCCGCTGTTGCAAATCAGGGGGCGGTTCTCCTCTGCTTCTGGGCAGGTCGTCGTCTCACAGCAGTAATCGGAGGGGGCGGTCGCTGCTTCTGGCGCCATTTTGATAGTCCCCTCCCATGGCACGCCCTTCTTCTTCTGCGCTTCCCGTGGCGCTGCAATGGCGGCGGTTTTGGCGTGAACTTTTGGCGGCCAGTGGCAATCCACAGTCTTTGCAATAAATCACAGTTCAAGCACAATCCAACAGTTCCAAGGCACACATGACCTGATCCTTCAGGCTTAAGTAGATCCTGTTCGTGACGCCAAGATGGAGCGCCCCCAGACGCAGGGCCGCAGGGTACTCGGTACCGGGACTCTCAGTCTCAGTCCTGGGGTTGTCACGGTGGCTAGACCCGGTCCGTGACCCTGCTAAGGGGTGTCCAATGAAAGGTGTGATGGTGGTGCGTGGTGCAAGTCGCGATGAATAACGAGGACACAGGGTTGCAGTCTCTTTACCTCTTTACTGAAGGCTTCGGGATCCGCAATCCAGAGTACTTCTAACAGGGCTGGCTGAGACCGGCCGGTCCGAAGGCACATCCAGAGTTCCCTTTGCAGGTGGAAATCAGTGCCTACCTTCTAGCGCCTGTGTGTTGTAGTACCTCCCTGCTGAGCACCACGGGATAGTCCTCACAACTGTTGTGTCTGTTTCTGATGTTCTTTCTCACAACTCGTATCTGTTCTGATGTTCTTTCTCCGTCCCCCAGATGATATGGCTAGGACGCACCCGTATGACGGGTAGGCCTGGAGTTCTTCCGGGACCCTAGCGTCGCCCCTCTCCCACAATTGCCTCCTATGTCTGCTTAGGTGTTTTAGGTGAGACAGCCAACCTATAATCAACTGTCCTGCCGCTGTTTGAAGTACTGCTTGGAGCACAATACTTCCTCGGCGTTCTGGCCGCCGGCTACGCGCCTCAGTAGGATGTTGCCACGATCTTAAGGCACGACTCCTACTGGTTTATCTCCTTTTTGCTGCGATCTCGTTTCTCACTTCTCCACAATAAACTTCGCTTCGTTTCCTTTCTTAAGATGCTGCCGCATTCAAGTGCAGGCGCGGCTCCGTAACAATCTGTCCTGTTCGCTAGGTCACTGTCAGGATCCCACCCCTGAGGCCCCCTGAGGAAGCGACGAAATTTGCACGCGAAACGCGCGTTGGGGTTTGCGACCCAGGACCTATACAGGACTCCCGCACACACATGGGTAATCTAATTAATTACGTTTGTTTCTTACATTATTATTGACTGCTTCATGACGTGTGGTGATTTTTTGAATAACGCTCTTAGAAGCATACTATTTGGTTTAGTCACCGCTTGCCATTGACAGCAGGTCCCATGTGTGTGATGGCATTTACCGATGCGTACATGACTGGGAAGTAGTGTTCATTGTATTTACCTGTGTCCTGTTTTTTCCTGGATCGCTGTTTTGATGTACTTAGGATACAGTTGCTAGTTGTCTTAATTAACTATTTATTACTTCATGGTACATTTTTATGTATGTGATTTTTTGAAATAAATATAACTTTTTGTGAACCCATATTGGCCAGCTTTGACTCTCGGTTCTCCTTAATATTATTATCTGTATTAAGAGTCGCCATAGTTATGTGATATTTACAACTGACGCTTCATTGTGCCTCAGTAGGATGTTGCCGATCTTGGGGCACGACTCCTACTGGTTTATCTCCTTTTTGCTGTGATCTCGTTTCTCACTTCTCCACAATAAACCTCGCTTCGTGTCCTTTCTTAGGATGCCACCGCAACGGGTGCAGGCGCGGCTCCGTAACGTTCTGTCCTTTTCGCTAGGCCACTGTCAGGATCCCACCCCTGACAGAGACCCCCCTGGATCTTCCCCCGCAACACCCTCTGCCACAGGATGTTGCCTGGATCAAACCCAGTCAGCTTCTGTCTAACTTCCTATCCAACCCCCAGTTTTACCAGATTGTGAGGAGTGGCCTAATACATAGAACCCTTTGCTCCCCCTGGTGGCCAGAGTGTGAAGTGTAATGTGTGACTGTGATACCTGGTCAGGTGAACTCCTTTAGTGCCATCAGACGTAACATCACCCTCCTTAGTCGCGGAGCGTCAGTACTGCAACGACCAGGACTCTGGGGCGCTGCACTTTATTCATGTATTATAATGGCAGCCAACAGGTAGGGTAAAGTGGTCTAACAAAAACAAGTCCTTATGATATAAATACTACTACCCCTATTATTCTAGGAGAGGAATAGGCTGAAAAATTCTGCATCATTCAAAGCCAAATTAAATGGGTGGTCTGATCGAGCACCAGAAGGGGGACCCAATTTTGTTAATTTTTATGGTGCTTCCTCTAGCGTGTGGGCTCTAATGCAAAATCTCCTATGGGGCCCCCAACTAACAGGTTTTTAATAGTGATAGTTTTTTCCTATGGGGAAAGGCACCAGGGTCCGGGTGTGATTGCAACCCCTGCACTTATTATAGTTACGACCCTGCTATTTAACCCATTCAGCCTCCCCTTTTTCTATCACGTCCAATGCATAGATAGAGAAGGAGGCTGTGTCAGGTTTTGAAAATGAGTAGTCAGCAGAGCTCCATTCACACATAGCTCCCTGGAGGTGTCAAACCTTGGATAGCTGAAGATCAGTGCACCTGCGATAATAGAAGCATGTTAATAAATTATACGTTTTATTATTTTATGCTATTTTCAGTATATATTTTTTTAGAATTGGACAACCCCTTTTAAAATGTTTGTTTCGTCATGACAGGCGGAGATGTCGTCCATGTTGCAGCAAGGCTATTAAAAGTTCAGAGGACTCGAAGGGGTTAATAATGGTAGACGTTACTGGGAAATGATCTGCGGTGCGTGGTGCTGTTTAGGCAGATGCCATTCTTTGTACTGTGTGTTTATTCTGCTGCAAATCAAAGCTCCTATAAGATAGTATCAGAGCTACAGAACAGGTGCCTGGGCCCGAGCGGGCTGCCAACGTAAACTGTACGGCTGGATAATGCTGCATGAGAGCCATTCACAAGATAACAGTCACGTTGCCAATAGCAAATTAACGCCTGCCTCACGGTGGGGTTCATCATGTCAACGCCCGGCCACCCGCTGGCAAACTTCACAATAAGTGCGTGCAACCGAAATACCTAGATACACCTGCAGGTCACCCATAGCGTGCATCCAGCATTGCTTCATCATTACATATGAGCAACCAAGTAATCCCTACTTAATGTGCAGATGTAGCAGAGCTGAGCACATAAGGTTGCATTGAGCTGTGCCAAATACAAAACTTAGTCATATGTGCTAAATAGTTCACACATACTGCCATACTGTGCCCATGTGCATAAACCGGAGAGAACTCTGAGAATACCATGCATTAAAGACAGCACTTTGCTGACATAGACCCAAACAATGTCCACGTTATGGCAAGTTTCTCCAGTTTTTGCTCTTATTTTATTCTTGCTGTTCCCATGAATATTCCACTTTTTTTTTTAATCCGTCCTTTTTATTTAGTACTATTTTTATGGTTTTTACCAAGGGGTAAGGGATTCACAGGATCCTCTGGGGCGTGTCTTTAGCATTAGGGTCGTGTAAGTAACGCCCCTGGCTAAACACCATGGAAAGTAGCACCAATTAAAAATTATAATATCTCCAGAACATACAGTACAGACCAAAAGTTTGGACACACCATCTCATTTAAAGATTTTTCTGTATTTTCATGACTATGAGAATTGTACATTCACACTGAAAGCACCAAAACTATGAATTAACACGTGGAATTATATACTTAACAAAAAAGTGTGAAACAACTGAAATTATGTCTTATATTCTAGGTTCTTCAAAGTAGCCACCTTTTGCTTTGATGACTGCTTTGCACACTCTTGGCATTCTCTTGATGAGCTTCAAGAGGTAGTCACCGGAAATGGTTTTAACTTCACAGGTGTGCCCTGTCAGGTTTAATAAGTGGGATTTCTTGCCTTATAAATGGGGTTGGGACCATCAGTTGTGTTGTGCAGAAGTCTGGCGGATACACAGCTGATAGTCCTATTGAATAGACAGTTAGAATTTGTATTATGGCAAGAAAAAAGCAGCTTAGTAAAGAAAAATGAGTGGCCATCATTACTTTAAAAAATGAAGGTCAGTCAGTCTGAAAAATTGGGAAAACTTTGAATGTGTCCCCAAGTGCAGTGGTAAAAACCATCAAGCGCTACAAAGAAACTGGCCCACATGAGGACCTCCCCAGGAAAGGAGGACCTCCCCAGGAAAGGAAGACCAAGAGTCACCTCTGCTTCTGAGGATAAGTTTATCCGAGTCACCAGCCTCAGAAATCGCAGGTTAACAGCAGCTCAGATTAGAGGCCAGGTCAATGCCACACAGAGTTCTAGCAGCAGACACATCTCTACAACAACTGTTAAGAGGAGACATTGTGCAGCAGGCCTTCATGGTAAAATAGCTGCTAGGAAACCACTGCTAAAGACAGGCAACAAGCAGAAGAGACTTGTTTGGGCTAAAGAACACGGAATGGACATTAGACCAGTGGAAATCTGTGCTTTCGTCTGTTGAGTCCAAATTTGAGATCTTTGGTTCCAACCACCGTGTCTTTGTGCGACGCAGAAAAGGTGAACGGATGGACTCTACATGCCTAGTTCCCACCGTGAAGCATGGAGGAGGAGGTGTGATGGTGTGGGGGTGCTTTGCTGGTGACACTGTTGGGGATTTATTCAAAATTGAAGGCATACTGAACCAGCATGGCTACCATAGCATCTTACAGCGGCATGCTATTCCATCCGGTTTGCATTTAGTTGGACCATCATTTATTTTTCAACAGGACAATGACCCCAAACACTCCTCCAGGCTGTGTAAGGGCTATTTGACCAAGAAGGAGAGTGATGGGGGGCTACGCCAGATGACCTGACCTCCACAGTCACCAGACCTGAACCCAATCGAGATGGTTTGGGGTGAGCTGGACGGCAGAGTGAAGGCAAAAGGGCCAAGAAGTGCTAAGCATCTCTGGGAACTCCTTCAAGATTGTTGGAAGATCATTCTCAGTGACTACCTCTTGAAGCTCATCAAGAGAATGCCAAGAGTGTGCAAAGCAGTCATCAAAGCAAAAGGTGGCTACTTTGAAGAACCTAGAATATAAGACATAATTTCAGTTGTTTCACACTTTTTGGTTAAGTATATAATTCCACATGTGTTAATTCATAGTTTTGATGCCTTCAGTGTGAATGTACAATTCTCATAGTCATGAAAATACAGAAAAATCTCTAAATGAGAAGGTGTGTCCAAACTTTTGGTCTGTACTGTATGTCAGATTAAAAAAAAAATGAAAGAAACTGAATACTCAGGAGAGCAGTGAGAATAAAATAAGAGAAAAAAATGGACACTGTAAACCTGGTAATATGTCCTGTTTAAATAAATGGCTTTAATAATCCTATTTCTTTGCCTGGCATGAAGCTGAAAAGGACATTAAATATGTAGTGATCAGATTCAGTCACAATTACATCCTGCGGATGACTGTAGATGTTCTCTTTCCATTTGTTCTCCATCGGGCCCAGACCATCATGACTGAATCTTCCATTTATGACTCTATGCAGTATTTGCTGTCCAGATAATCACTTTTCCATCATCCTGCCAACTTCTCAATGCAAACTTCATCCCAGCACCCTAAAAATGTCGTCCTCCTGCTGCCCCTAATGTGCCTGCTGTGCTGCCAATTGCCCCTGAAAGTCATTATTGGCAGGCAAATAATTATGCTAAGCACCTACATATTGTGGTCATTAATAAAAAGAAGGCAAAACAAAGACCCAATGGCTGGATACTATCAAGATAACGGTGGAGAAGACCCTGGTGGACCTACCCCACAATCCCATATTGACTTCCACAAGCAATAGTGCCTCCAAAATCGTACCAAAGTGAAGTGTACCCAACCCACATAGTGCAAGTGACGCTCATCGTCGCTAATAATGCCCCTAATTGGTATATGTTTTGGATACACCACCCTATCGGGACCCCCACCGATCCTGAGAATCACGAGTGGCACAATGTGGGTATTATAAAGAGCACACGGTTGGCATGGGCCTGGTTATAGATTTTGCATTAGGGCCCAGAAGTTTTACTTTTACATATATCTGTTTTTTATATTATTTTCAGCTTGTTATTATTGTGTCTTTTGTGTATTTCAATCCTTCTCTTAAGCTCATAAACTCCGGGTATTCAATATCCATCATCCTCATCATCATAAACAGGTTCCCTATGACAACAAACCCGCCATTGTTTGGGTTCAGGTGGATAAACGATCTTTATTATTGTCTTGGATTGGTTGTTAGCAGAGAAACAAGAGGCTTATTGATGTGACAGACTGGAGTGTGTTGTGTTATGGGGTCATTACTAGGCCCCATGTCAAACATTGTGTGACTGGGGGCTGGCATCTATTGTATGAAGCTCATGAAACGCGTTGCTTGGCAGCTTGGACTGAAATATGTGACTCTTTAGCGTCGTGCACTGAGGTAGACTCAGGATAGGATTGTATGAATGCTCATGGGGTCAGTTTACAAGCATTAATGTGCAATAAGGAAGTTTCCAGGGCAACAGGACTATGAAGACTATTGGGGCCTAACTTAAAAACTGCCTAAAGCAAAACCTGTCTGTTGCCTATAGCAACCAATCACAGTGCATCCTTCATTTCATATTCTGCTCTTAAAAAATGAAAGTCACCCTGTGATTGGTTGCTACAGGACAAAAAGGACAAGTTTTCTTTCAGCCATTTTAAAGGAATCTGCCCCAATATTGCTGCCATTCCTAGGAATGAATGGAGAGAACTGGCGCACCCCTTCATTCCTGACAGGGGCCCAGTCTCAAGATAATGTGGGGCCTAGAGAATATTTCTGGCTGTCGTGTCGATATACTATATATGTCCCGGGGTGCGACAGCCGCCATAACACCTTCATTTTCATGTTTTCATTTTTTTCCCTCACCTTCATCCAAGAGCCATAACTTTTTTTTTACTTTTACCCCAATATAGCCATATGAGTTGTAGTTTTGAATGACACCCGTCATGTCACCATATAATGTACTGAAAAATGGGAATAAAATTTCTTTGGTAAAAAAACAAAACAAAAACAAAAGAAACCCATAAAAACAAATCCTCTATGTCTTGTATTTATTGCATTCTTTATGCAATACAAATAACCTGGCAGCATGATTCTCCAGGTCAGTGCGATTACGGTGATACTGAATATGTAAAGTTTTTTTTTCATTATTAATTTAGCAGCTTAAAAGAGTTTGAAACTTTGCAAAACAAATGTGTTTGTGTCACCATTTTCCCGAACCATAAAATGGTTTTATTTTTTGATTGCTGGAGCTGCATGAGGGCGTTTTTTTGCATGCAAAACTGTGACACCTGGAACGTTTTATACCTTTTTGCTGCGTTTTTTGTGGGGTAGAGGCAAGGTTACAAAAAAAAATTATCATGTTGGATTCAGATTTTTGAGATTGAGATTTTAGCTTATAACTTTTGCACTAAAAATTGTGACTTTTTGAAATTTTGCTTTTCTTAAAGACAAGTGGGATTTAGTGGGGGCAACCATGATCTGACTGATTTATTATAATTTATGCCTGTAACTGATGGCAGACACCTCTGATAGATCACAGCTGTCATAGTTTTTAGTTTTTGGCACATAAACAACCCCAAGATGGGCCAAACTTCTTAAGGCCGGGGTCACACATGCGTGTTTTACGGACGTAAGAGCGCAGAAACTACGTCCGTAAAACTCGCATTACATACGGCACAATTATTCTCAATGGGGCTGCTCCTATTAGCCGTATATTACGGTTCAGTATTATACGGCTTTCTACGGCCGTACAAAATCGCAGCATGCTGCGTTTGTCAGCGTATTGCGCAAAAAATCGCCAATGAAAGTCTATGGGGGCGAGAAAAATACGTATTCCACACGGACCAGCAGTGTGACTTGCGAGAAATACGCACCGGTGTTAGTGAAAAGTCGGTAATTCAATTGCCGGCTTTTCATTTCTCCTTCACAAACCCGACAGGATATGAGACATGGTTTACATACAGTAAACCATCTCATATCCCCTTTTTTTTGCATATTCCACACTACTAATGTTTATGTGCAAAATTTCAGCGCTGTAGCTGCTAAAATAAAGGGTTAAATGGCGGAAAAAATTGTCGTGGGCTCCCGCGCAATTTTCTCCGCCAGAATGGTAAAGCCAGTGACTGAGGGCAGATATTAATAGCCAGGACAGGGTCCATGGTTATTGGCCCCCCCGTGGCTAAAAACATCTGCCCCCAGCCACCCCAGAAAAGGCACATCTGGAAGATGCACCTATTCTGGCACTTGGCCACTCTCTTCCCACTCCCTGTAGCGGTGGGATATGGGGTAATGAAGGGTTAATGCCACCTTGCTATTGTAAGGTGACATTAAGCCAGATTAATAATGGAGAGGCGTCAATTATGACACCTATCCATTATTAATCCAATTGTTTGAAAGGGTTAAAAAACACACACACACATGATTTAAAAGTATTTTAATGAAATAAACACAGCGGTTGTTGTAATAATTTATTGTTCTCTCAATCCATTTCCAGGCCCTCGCTTGGCAAAATAATAAACGCACAAGATACATACCTTCTGGTGAACCGTCTCGTCCCACGAAGTAATCCATCTGAAGGGGTTAACTAATATTACAGGCAGGAGCCCTGCTGATGCAGCGGTGTGCTCCTGCTTGTAATTCCCCGGCGAATGAATGAAATGTAGGTCATTGACCTACATTTCCTTCAGTCGCGGTGATGCGCCCCCTGGTGGATGTCCTCATATGACCTGGAGCGTGGGAAAAAGTTCCCAGGCTGCAGTTCATGAGAACATCCACCAGAGGGCGCATCACCGCGACTCAATGTAAGTACAGATCCAGCTTTCCTTTCAGCACCCGGGGGATTACAGGCACGAGCGAGTGGTTTATCGCAGCTCGTGCCTGTAATATTAGTTAACCCCTTCAGATGGATTACATCGTGGGACGTGACGTTTCAGCTGAGGGTATGTATCTTGTGCGTTTATTATTTTGCCAGGCGAGGGCCTGGAAATGGATTGAGAGAACAATAAATTATTAAAACAACCGCTGTGTTTATTTCATTAAAATACTTTTAAATCATGTGTGTGTGTTTTTTAACCCTTACAAACAATTGGATTAATAATGGATAGGTGACATAATTGACGCCTCTCCATTATTAATCTGGCTTAATGTCACCTTACAATAGCAAGGTGGCATTAACCCTTCATTACCCCATAGCCCACCGCTACAGGGAGTGGGAAGAGAGTGGCCAAGTGCCAGAATAGGCGCATCTTCCAGATGTGCCTTTTCTGGGGTGGCTGGGGGCAGATGTTTTTAGCCACGGGGGGGGCCAATAACTATGGACCCTCTCCTGGCTATTAATATCTGCCCTCGGTCACTGTCTTTACCATTCTGGCGGAGAAAATTGCGCGGGAGCCCACGCCAATTTTTTCCGCCATTTAACCCTTTATTTCAGCAGCTACAGCGCTGAAGTTTTGCACATACACACTGCTAACATTAGTAGTGTGGAATATGCAAAAAAAAGGGGATATGAGATGGTTTACTGTATGAAAACCATGTCTCATATCCTGTCGGGTTTGTGCAGGAGAAATGAAAAGCCGGCAATTGAATTACCGGCTTTTCACAGATATCGCGCTGAATGAAATCTAAATACAGAATATATATATATATATATGTATCTCAATGACATATATATATATATATATATATATACTGTATATATGTTTTCCCGAACATTTGAGCACATAAATCCATTAGATGTCGGTTTTGCAAGCCTGCGCGAAAATCTCGCAGTACGGATGCCATACGGATTACATACAGAGGATGCCATGCGCAAAATACGCTGAAACACCCTGACTACGGATCAATATTTTGGGAACATTTCTCCGTATTACGGCCGTAGTACGGACGTATAATACGTGGCGTATTGTCTTACGCCAAGTGTGACCCCAGCCTAAGAAGCCTATGATACAGAATTTCACCACCAATGTGAATTCCCAATGAAAATATCAGGCAGCTGCACAAACATGCCCACTATTTGACCATGGTGGGCTCTAAACTGTGGCAACACTACAACTCCCAGCATGCCCTGCAGCAGGCGTCTGCCAGTAATGAGCGCTACGTGTCACATTTTTCTATTGATTCCCCAGGCTAGCAGTTACCATACAGGAATGTTATTGGTTATTTTCTACCCCATAAGTCAGAATTGTCGCTTATCTACAAGCTGTAAACTGATCCCGGGGCACGTGACTTACTGTAATTGTGGTTTCTGTTCGTGAACCATGAACTCTGCTAGTGAAAGTGAAAGGGTTTTACCCATTTATTATAGTCTATAATTAGAAAGTATGAGATAAAAAATATCTATACATGTATTTTTCTTTTTCTGAAACAGCGCCACTCTTGGTACATAGGTTGTGTCTGGTATTGCAGTGGTGACTCAAGCATAAAAAAGTATTCAAGGATGTACATTTAGGTGATTTTTAGAATGCATTTCCATAATTATCTAATATTTCTTCTACTTTATTTGTAGATCATGATTTTACAAGGAAGCAATATCATGAATATTAATCCAAGTGCCAACTCACACTCCCTTCAGCCATCCTGGACTGCTCCCTACCCCACATGTGATGGTAAGAAAGGAACTAAGACTCCCCCAGTCTTAGCTTGTGGCTTTTTTTTTTTGTCTTGTTTGTTTTTTTTTATAGTTTTTTTTTATTGCTGTTTTTGATTTGTACCAAATTCTTGTCATTTGTGTCTTTTTTCTAATTATGTTTTCTGTGATCACCTATTTCTTCTTATGTTCGCCATTGTGGGCATTATTTCTGGTTTTAGGCTGATTCATCAATTGCATCTTTTTAATAATACTCCAAATTTTGGTGCGAATCTGCTTCTTTTTCTTCCTGAATTGACCATTTATTCTCAAAATTCTTAACTCACAGTTAAAATCTGTCCTCAAAGTATTTTTCCACTACTGAAATAAGAAATGGCAGTTTGTGCTCATGAAGTTCTATAGAGAACGGTAACTTTTCTTTCAGGAGAACTTGAAGAGAAATGTCTGTTTCGGCCTCTAAGGCTACTTTCACACTAGCGTTAACTGCAATACGTCGCAAATGCGTCGTTTTGCCGAAAAAACGCATCCTGCAAAAGTGCTTGCAGGATACGTTTTTTCTGCATTGACTAACATTAGCGACGCATTTGCGACGCATTGACACACGTCGCAACCGTCGTACGACGGTTGCGCCGTGCTGTGGTGGACCGTCGGGAGCAAAAAACGTTACATGTAACGTTTTTTGCTCCCGACGGTCCGCTTTTTCCGACCGCGCATGCGCGGCTGGAACTCCGCCCCCACCTCCCCGCACTTCCCCGCACCTCACAATGGGGCAGCGGATGCGCTGAAAAAATGCATCCGCTGCCCCCGTTGTGCGGCGGAGACAACGCTAGCGTCGGGAACGTCGGCCCGACGCACTGCGACGGACCGAGCCCGACGCTAGTGTGAAAGTAGCCTAACTCCTCCCACCATAGAATTTTCAAAGCACCAACTGTCGTCTCCATACTCAGTAATGGGGAAATGAATTCAGAATTAATAATCAGTCTAGGAGGAGAAATAAGCAGATTTCTATGTAAGATATATTACAAAGTTGCTTATTTTTGCAGTCAGGCGGCCATATAAATCGGAAGAAGATCGGAAAGCAGTGCAGGGACTGGCCGGCGGCTCTCCTGACTAAGAGAAACAGCTGCATAGAAATACATGAAGTTGTCAGGAGAGCCGCCGGCAAGTCCATGCACTGAGTTCCGATCTCATTCCGATTCATATGGCCGCCTGACTGCGCCCTTTTAAAGATCTATCGATCAAACCCAAAACTTGATGTCGTAAGATACAATCGAGCCATTAAATAAATCCTACTTTCCTGGAGAAATGAGGAATCAATTAAAATTAATGCTAGAGAAAAGTAATATATGGTCACGCTCGCTCAGTCCTCCAGAGCAGCAGGTAATATAGAGGGTCCCCAGTGGGGGACCTATGAAGTCTATATGACCTAATAGGGACATGCCCTTTAAGTGTTAACAATTCACACTTATTACCAGGTAATTCTATTCTAATTAGCAGTGGAGAAAATTCTGATGAGGAAAAACAGACAATGTCTATCCGGCAGGAAGCAATTAATAAACTTTTACACCTTTCACAAACAAAGTGAAATGTTTCTCATTTTTACAGTGCCAGCTGCTTCTATAAAATTTCCAACCTTTGCCAAGAGTGCGTGTACTTGTGCGGTGCATTGACATGTCCTGTGTCTGGTCTTTCTGCAGGATTCTTCTCGGGTCAGTGGCACGACATGCACCCTCAGTACTGGACTAAATTTCAGGTCTGGGAGTGGCTGCAACAGTTCGTGGAGACCAACCAGTTGGACGCCAGTTGCATCCCTTTCCAGGAGTTTGACATCACCGGGGAACGTCTGTGCAGTATGACGCTGCAGGACTTCACACAAGCTACAGGTGCTGTCGGACACATCTTGTACAGCAATGTGCAAAATCTCAAGTGGCACGGTGAGACCCTATACCAGTGATGGGCAACCTTTTGAGCTCGGTGTGTCAAAATTCGCCAAAAAACCGAGCATAACTTGGGTGGTGTGTCACCTTGATAAAAAACCATAATTTTGCGACATGTATAGTTTAAATAACAAATATGTATAATTAGAATTAACTTACCTGCTTAGTGACTTCTTTGTTCATCTGTCAGTTGGTTTCTTTTGTTGGTCTTGCTATTATTTAACTTGTGTGGGGTGCCGTGAACTAAGATAAGTGAGGGGGAGGGGGAATTCTTCCAGTGATGGCGAACCTGTGGCACTCCAGCTGTTGCAAAACTACAATTCCCATCATGTCTTCACAGCCAAAGCCTTTGCTTTGAATGGCCAGCCATGATGGGAATTGTAGTTTTGCAACAGCTGGACTGCCACAGGTTCGCCATCACTGCGCTCCCTCTCACTTATCTCAGTAATGGCCAATGACACCCCACAGTTCACTGGATGATGGTTGCTGTAGTAGTCACAGGGCCTCCAGACAGCAATCACAGGGCCTCCAGACAGCAATCACAGGGCCTCCAGACAGCAATCACAGGGCCTCCAGACAGCGATCACAGGGCCTGCAGACAGCGATCACAGGGCCTCCAGACAGCGATCACAGGGCCTCCAGACAGCGATCACAGGGCCTCCAGACAGCAATCACAGGGCCTGCAGACAGCAATCACAGGGCCTCCAGACAGCGATCACAGGGCCTCCAGACAGCAATCACAGGGCCTCCAGACAGCAATCACAGGGCCTCCAGACAGCGATCACAGGGCCTCCAGACAGCAATCACAGGGCCTGAGTCCAGACAGCAATCACAGGGCCTCCAGACAGCGATCACAGGGCCTGCAGACAGCAATCACAGGGCCTCCAGACAGCAATCACAGGGCCTCCAGACAGCAATCACAGGGCCTCCAGACAGCAATCACAGGGCCTCCAGACAGCAATCACAGGGCCTCCAGACAGCAATCACAGGGCCTGCAGACAGCAATCACAGGGCCTGCAGACAGCAATCACAGGGCCTCCAGACAGCAATCACAGGGCCTCCAGACAGCAATCACAGGGCCTCCAGACAGCAATCACAGGGCCTCCAGACAGCGATCACAGGGCCTCCAGACAGCGATCACAGGGCCTCCAGACAGCGATCACAGGGCCTCCAGACAGCGATCACAGGGCCTCCAGACAGCAATCACAGGGCCTCCAGACAGCGATCACAGGGCCTCCAGACAGCGATCACAGGGCCTCCAGACAGCGATCACAGGGCCTCCAGACAGCAATCACAGGGCCTGCAGACAGCAATCACAGGGCCTCCAGACAGCGATCACAGGGCCTCCAGACAGCGATCTCCTCAGGCCTCAGAAGTGCAGCCTGGGACTTCTGGCCGGCGCAGCAGGGAGCAGGGAGCAGCGCAATGCCGCCCAAACAACACAGATCCGACGCAGAGGCCTGGGACTTCCGGGAGCTGCGCCTGGCCTACCGGAAGTCCCAGGCTTAGACGCTCTGCACCGGAGCTCTGTTGTTTGGACCCACAGACCTCCTGCATGGCATCCGATCCGATAAAAAATCGGATCGGATGCCATTGTTTAGCATTCCGATACCGCAAGTATCGGGTATCGGCCGATATTTGCTGTATCGGAATTCCGATACCGAGATCCGATACTTTTGTGGTATCGGGTATCGGTATCGAAACATTAATGTGTAAAATAAAGAATTAAAATAAAAAATATTGCTATACTCACCTCTCCGACGCAGCCTGGACCTCACCGAGGGAACCGGCAGCGTTGTTTGCTTAAAAATCGCGCTTTTCCTTCCTTACGTGAAGTCCCGGCTTGTGATTGGTCGCGTGCCGCCCATGTGACCGCGACGCGACCAATCACAGCAAGCCGTGACGTAATTTTAGGTCCTTCAGGATTTTAAAATCACGTTCTGGCTTGTGATTGGTCGCGTCGCGGTCACATGGGCGACGCGACCAATCACAAGCCGGGACGTCACGGGAGGCAGGACAAGCGCGCATTTTAAAATGCCCTGGGGTACAGCGGTACAGTACCTCAATCCAAAGGCGGACACAGATAGAAAAGGGCCCCTGTGCAAGTACAATATATAGGCCCTTTGCAGCCCAAGAGCTCCTAAAATGCAAAATTGCACCTGCTTTAGAGGTTGAAATGGGCTCCCTTACCCCTTGGGCCCCTGTGCGGCTGCACAGGTTGCACCAATGATATGTCCGCCCCTGCCTCAGTCCCTATTGTAGAGACCTAAACATAAATAAATTGTATTAATTACAATTAATTATATACCCAAAAATTATAAGAAAAAAAGAATAAAAAATACCCCATAAAATCTGAAAAAAAGGAAAGGCAGCATTGTCAATGGTATTCAATATTGAAAATAAAAATCACACTGTGGCTAAAAGTATAATTAATGACAAATATAATAATCAGAAAGGAAGGGGGGTTACAGTGCTTGCACATAAATATAATCAGGGGAGGGGACCTAAAACATAGTTCAATAGATAGACCATGATCAACAGTAGAAGAAACTTAATTCATACAATGACTCCTCAAGGAGGCTCTGAACAAAATAGGATAATAAATAAAAACACAATAAATAATCCCAACGAGAACCCTCTAATAAAGTACAGTAAAGCAATAGCACCAGTACACACAACACATGCCATCATCAATGCAACAATTAATGAACCAGACTGCCAAGTACCCCGACGCACGTTTCGCTCAGAGCTTCGTCAGGGGGTACTGGGGCAGTGTCCACAGCCATCATATATAGTAGCTGCTCGCCTGGGTGTAATAGGCGCATGTGAGCTGTCCATCGCTGCAACGATCGTGCCGCAGGCATCACAGTCACACTAAAATTTAAAAAAAAAAGCATTCTTTCCTCTACCTTCAAATTTCGGCTCACCAACTAATAAGCAAGCTATACCTTCCAACCTTAGAGAAAACTCTGATCCTTGACAATTAATCCCTTACATGCTGCGGGTAAGAGTTACTTTGCCATCTAGGAGGTTAAACAGATGGGCTTTCTTGCCAGCTATGGGCCTAGCAATGCCCTAATTAAAAACAAAAATTAGAATATCATTTAGGTTTCATGGCCGGAGATATTGGGACACGGGCTTGATTCTCCTATGGAGTTTCCATGTGAAGGACAGGAACATGGTCATATAACTCGGATGAGGATCACAATGCAGTGCTCGGACTGGCCATCAGCTCTCTCGACCCGATCATGACAGCTGCATAGAAATCCATCAAACTGTCAATCTCGGGTCGAGAGAGCCGCCGGCCAGTCCGAGCATGGCATTGCGCTCTCCAGAGTTATACGACTGTGTGACTGTTCCCTAATCCTCATACATTCCTCATCTATTTAATATGACATAGTTAGACACCAAAGCTTCCAGTTCTCATAATTTGTGCAATTTTCTTTTGATATTGTAATATTTAGTAACCTGTCATAAGCATTTGATATTTTTATTTGTTCTAATGTCACTTTAAAACTATTAAAAAAAAATAAAAATGAACATTTTTTATACTTTATTTATTATTTACCATATTTATTTATTTTTTAGACAAAAAAGTTACTCTATTTGCCGATACAAACATACACTGTATCATCACCGTAATCGTAGAAAAAGTTAACATTTTATTTAAACCCCATGGTGAACAGCATAACATTTTTTACGGAATTGATTTGTTTGTTTTTTTCACTCCACGCTCCCAAAAAAAAGTGTTAAAAGTTAATCAATAATTTAGATGTACCAAAGAATAGTTCTATTAAAAAAAATTAAATAAATAACTTGACTCCCAAAAATCAGACCCACATACAGCTACGTTACTGGAAATAGAAAAAAAGTTGTTCTTGGAATGTGGTGACATAAAAACTATAGTTCAACATGAACTGTGCCAATATTATGTATTATATGATATCGCCATAATTGGAACGACTCATAGAATAAAGGTAATGGATACAAATATAAAATGCAAAAAGAAACAGTAGGATTGCTTTTTAAACAAAAAAAAACAAAAAAAAAAAAGTTACTTTAAGTAATTAAAAAAAAAAATCATATCTCAAAATGGAAAAAAAAGGAAAAAAAAACAAACAAACCATGAAAGTTACAATTAAAAAAATTATATATATATATATATATATATATATATATATATATATATATATATATATATACACACAGTACAGACCAAAAGTTTGGACACACCTTCTCATTTAAAGATTTTTCTGTATTTTCGTGACTATGAAAATTGTACATTCACACTGAAGGCATCAAAACTATGAATTAACACATGTGGGATTAAATACTTAACAAAAAAGTGTGAAACAACTGAAATTATTTCTTACTAGCTGTTTCCAGCCAGCTAACGCTCGGCACGCTCATTGCTATCTAATTAACGCTGCTGGTGATTAAACTAAAGTAAGTAAATACAACATTCAATAGTGCTTACGCAGGTGGTAAATTAACTTAAAATGAAGTTAATAACAATAATTGTGGTAATGTGGTGAGGGGGCGGGATTATGTGTGGTGATGTGGTGGGGGGTGGGATTATGTGTGTTGATGTGGTGGGGGCGGGATTGTGTGTGGTAATGTGGTGGAGGGGCGGGATTGTTTGTGGTAATGTGGTGGGGGCGGGATTATCTGTGGTAATGTGGTGGGGGGTGGGATTATGTGTGGTGATGTGGTGGGGGGCGGGATTGTGTGTGGTAATGTGGTGGGGGGCGGGATTATGTGTGTTGATGTGGTGGGGGGCGGGATTGTGTGTGGTAATGTGGTGGGGGTGGGATTGTGTGTGGTAATGTGGTGGGGGGCGGGATTGTGTGTGGTAATGTGGTGGGGGGCGGGATTATGTGTGGTAATGTGGTGGGGGCAGGATTGTGTGTGGTAATGTGGTGGAGGGGCGGGATTGTGTGTGGTAATGTGGTGGGGGGCCGGATTATCTGTGGTAATGTGGTGGGGGGTGGGATTATGTGTGGTGATGTGGTGGGGGGGCAGGATTATGTGTTGTAATGTGGTGGGGGGCGGGATTATGTGTGGAAATGTGGTGGGGGGTGGAATTATGTGTGGTGATGTGGTGGGGGGTGGGATTATGTGTGTTGATGTGGTGGGGGCGGGATTGTGTGTGGTAATGTGGTGGAGGGGCGGGATTGTGTGTGGTAATGTGGTGGGGGCGGGATTATGTGTGGTGATGTGGTGGGGGGGCGGGATTATGTGTGGTAATGTGGTGGGGGCGGGATTATGTGTGTTGATGTGGGGGGTGGGATTATGTGTGGTAATATGGTGGGGCGGGATTATGTGTGTTGATGTGGTGGGGGCGGGATTATCTGTGGTAATGTGGTGGGGGCAGGATTATGTGTGGTGATGTGGTGGGGGGGCGGGATTACATGTGGTGATATTGTGGGGCGGCGGGATTACATGTGGTGATGTGGTGGGGGCGGGATTATGTGTGGTGATGTGGTGCTGGGGCGGGATTATGTGTGGTGATGTGGTGGTGGGGCGGGATTATGTGTGGTAATGTGGTGGGGGGCGGGATTATGTGTGGTAATGTGGTGGGGGGCGGAATTGTGTGTGGTAATGTGGTGGGGGGCGGGATTGTGTGTGGTAATGTGGTGGGGGGCGGGATTGTGTGTGGTGATGTGGTGGGGGGGCGGGATTATGTGTGGTAATGTGGTGGGGGCGGGATTGTGTGTGGTAATGTGGTGGTAGGGCGGGATTATGTGTGGTAATGTGGTGGGGGGTTGGATTATGTGTGGTAATGTGGTAATGTGGTGGGGGGTTGGATTATGTGTGATAATGTGGTGGGGGGTTGGATTATGTGTGGTAATGTGGTAATGTGGTGGGGGTTGGATTATGTGTGGCAATGTGGTGGGGGTTGGATTATGTGTGGTAATGTGGTGGGGGGCGGGATTATGTGTGGTGATGTGGTGGGGGGGCGGGATTGTGTGTGGTGATGTGGTGGGGGTGGAGCTACTGTGCAGAGGGCGGGATTAGCGAGTAATCACGATGCCTCTTATATATATAGCTATTCTAAGTTCTTCTAAGTAGCCACCTTTTGCTTTGATGACTGCTTTGCACACTCTTGGCATTCTCTTGATGAGCTTCAAGAGGTAGTCACCGGAAATGGTCTTCACTTCACAGGTGTGCCCTGTCAGGTTTATTAAGTGGGATTTCTTGCCTTATAAATGGGGTTGGGACCATCAGTTGTGTTGAGCAGAAGTCTGGTGGATACACAGCTGATGGTCCTACTGAGTAGACTATTAGAATTTGTATTATGGCAAGAAAAAAGCAGCTAAGTAAAGAAAAACGAGTGGCCATCATTACTTTAAGAAATGAAGGTCAGTCAGTCCAAAAAATTGGGCAAACTTTGAAAGTGTCCTTATGTACAGTGGCAAAAACCATCAAGCGCTACAAAGAAACTGGCTCACATGAGGACCGCCCCAGGAAAGGAAGACCAAGAGTCACCTCTGCTTCTGAGGATAAGTTTATCCGAGTCACCAGCCTCAGAAATCGCAGGTTAACAGCAGCTCAGATTAGAGACCAGGTCAATGCCACACAGAGTTGTAGCAGCAGACACATCTCTACAACATCTGTTAAGAGGAGACTTTGTGCAGCAGGCCTTCATGGTAAAATAGCTGCTAGGAAACCACTGCTAAGGACAGGCAACAAGCAGAAGAGACTTGTATGGGCTAAAGAGCACAAGGAATGGACATTAGACCAGTGGAAATCTGTGCTTTGGTCTGATGAATCCAAATTTGAGATCTTTGGTTCCAACCACCGTGTCTTTGTGTGACGCAGAAAAGGTGAACGGATGGACTCTACATGCCTGGTTCCCACCGTGAAGCATGGAGGAGGAGGTGTGATGGTGTGGGGGTGCTTTGCTTGTGACACTGTTGGGGATTTATTCAAAATTGAAGGCATACTGAACCAGCATGGCTACCACAGCATCTTGCAGCGGCATGCTATTCCATCCGGTTTGCGTTTAGTTGGACCATCATTTATTTTTCAACAGGACAATGACCCCAAACACACCTCCAGGCTGTGTAAGGGCTATTTGACCAAGAAGGAGAGTGATGGGATGCTACGCCAGATGACCTGGCCTCCACAGTCACCAGACCTGAACCCAATCGAGATGGTTTGGGGTGAGCTGGACCGCAGAGTGAAGGCAAAAGGGCCAACAAGTGCTAAGCATCTCTGGGAACCCCTTCAAGATTGTTGGAAGACCATTCCCGGTGACTACCTCTTGAAGCTCATCAAGAGAATGCCAAGAGTGTGCAAAGCAGTCATCAAAGCAAAAGGTGGCTACTTTGAAGAACCTAAAATATAAGACATAATTTCAGTTGTTTCACACTTTTTTGTTAAGTATATTTTATTACATGTGTTGATTCATAGTTTTGATGCCTTCATTGTGAATGTACAATTTTCATAGTCAAAAAAATACAGAAAAATCTTCAAATGAGAAGGATTGTCCAAACTTTTGGTCTGTACTGTATGTATAAAAAAGTTATGTCTGTCTGCTCTGAATGCAGCAACGAAAAACTGAAAAATTAACGCGGTCCTCAGCGCCTTAATAGGCTTGGTCCGTGGAGGGTTAATGTCTGGATATTTTGCATTTCCTTATTCTTCCACATTGCTCGCTCTCATATCTTGGCATTACTCCTATTCCGGTTTGTCAAACTTCCTCTTTGCGAAATGTGACATAACAAATACTCGTGTGCAAAATGACAGAAGAAGCAGAACACGTCCCAGAGTTCCCCCATGACAGGTGATTGATCTCAGTATATGGCTTTTAGGCCATCCACATATCAGGGGGATTGAGAAGGGGTTATCCAGCCCTTTGTAGAGAAAACCAGGGAATTTCTGGGTTTGAAAACCCACTTTAATTTCACTTTTCTGAGTTATTAGAGGGGATTCCCCCATGTAGGACCCTCAGATATCAGAAATGGCAGACCCAGCACATACTGGACAGGCATTATACAGGACGTATATTCAATTCCTTATGAAGCATGTAATGCTTCATTTCACCAGTGGTGGCACTGCAGGAGAATTGAGCACTCACTACCATGATCCTCTACAGATCACAGATGATCACTGGTATTGCGGCAACATGTGATCCACTTATTATAGTAATAAGACATGTAAATTAGTTTTAATATATTATTCACTAACAGCAAGCAGAGATCTTGACATAAAAATACAGGAATAATGCACAAATCATACTAAATTAAATCCAATTAATACATGGCTCTGTCACTGATGTAAATGTGACGGTGACCTCTTTCCTTTCCTATAGGTCAATATGGAAGCCAAGTTCTCCAGTCGCTCAATGTCGTTATTAAAACAGAGCAAACAGGTATAATTAATATTTCTCATATTAACATAAATTTGCATTTCATTCTGAAGAAGTGAAGGCGGAAATATAAGTAATGATAATTGTTAAAATTGTCCTAGAAAAGTCGATCATTAAAGGAGTGTCTCATCGAGACCAATCAATTGGCTGCTCACAGTGGATCCGGCCTTTGAAATCCCATGTGATCGTCTGTTGGGATCAGGGAAAGCTGCCACTAGGTGTGCATGTCGCCTGCAGTGGCCACTAAGGGACAAATGTGGTATTGCATGCCAGATGTACATCCTTGCTATATTTAGAATTACAATGTAACCTGATCCTTCAGTTGATACATGACCAATAGCGATTAATGGGTTTTTTTTGTACGCCAGATGTAAAAAAATATATATATATTTCCTTTTTAGAATAAATGCTACAGTGATTGAATGACTGTCAATAAAGTAAATGCTTTCTATCCTAGATCCTGGTCCGATCACACCCTGGAAAGAAGACACATTTTTATATGAAAGCAGCTATGATGGTAAGTTTGCGTGGCTGCATTTTCAGCCTTAAAGTACACATTTGAGATTGAGGATAGGCCATCAATATCAGATCGGTGGGATTAAGACTCAGAATCCCCATTGATCAGCTGATTGAAGGGGTTGCAGTACCAGGCACAGCCACTACCATGTGTACCATGTGTGAAAGGTACCGTAACATGACTCTGCAGATCTCAACAATCCTTTTGATCAGTTTATCAGTGGTTGTACCGGGAATTGGATCCCCACCAATATGTTAATAATGGCCTCTACTAATGGGCCCCCCGAACGATTGGCTGACAGCTATGTCTCCTGACTTTTCCATACACAGGAGTACTCACTCAGCCGAGCTCCTGTGTTCTCTACAAGAGCGCCACTGCCAGACTCTGGTTGGCAGCTTTTCTAACTGAGAACAAAATGATTGACAGTCCGAAATCAAACACGCCAGATCCTCATCTCCCCCAAATATGATAAATCTGCTATTGTTTTCCAACTATTATGAAACCCTATCAGTGTCCATGGCAACAGACTACAAACAAACACTGTGTAGTCTGATTCCGCAGTCAGAATCCCTTCTATCTGTAGCCTTCAGAGTATTCTCATACCTTTTGTACATTGTCAAGATGAAGAGCAAAGGTGGATGGGAACTTTACTGCAGGAACTTTACTGCAGCTATTGTTTGTAGTCTGTAACCATGGAAACGCATTAATCTCCATAGAAGCTGTTGACACAAAACGATTAGATTTTTTTTTTAACTTTTGCACCATTAGTTCAATTTTCATCTGAACTAATTAATAAAAAGTGTTGCACAGATTTACCTTCCCATAAAATAATTTGCATGGTTATCTATTATCTGTGCCATTGTGAAGCCGTGATTGTTCTTGATTATGTCTTTCAGACTTATATGATGTTAAAGCCTTCAGCCGGAGTCAGCTGTCCACCTCTGCAGCCAATCACTACAATGCAGGTACCTGTCAGTCACATCATTACATCTACAATTAAGAGTCAGCAAAACTCGAAACGCGTCAGATATATTTTTTTATGCTCATGCTACTACTTGAATGTAGCCACAATAAAGTTTTTTTTTGCTTTTAATTTGCTTTGCTGGATTAAAAAAAAAACTTTTCACAACTTTATTGGTACAGGGTCCAGCTCAGAGTGATCGCAACTTTTTTTCATTGGAGCCAACTATTCTGCACTGAATTTTTACTAAGTGCCCAGCTGGCCAAGAGGTAGTGTGCCCCATTTGCCAATGATGGTTTTTTGAGCATAGGCAATGCCTTAATGTACTTAAAGGGGTGATCACACAAGACTAGAATGGGAAATATCTGATAGCCCTTAAAGGGGTTGTCTGTTACTAAAAAACATGGGCCCAAACCAGTGCTAAAATAAAATAAAAAAGGAATAAGAAAACATAGTTGCCTACCGGCTACTGCTCCGTACAGCTTCTGGTGCCCCCAGGCTCTTTATTCCAGCTCAGACAGAGTGTAACCACTGCAGCTAGTCAGTAGCTGCTGATTGGCTACAGTGACCACCTGACGCTTCCCGCCAGAAGAGTAAGCCAGGAGACCAGCAGAGAGCACCGGCAGTCATACAGATGATTGGTGGGGTCCGGTATGCTAGTGTGTGTATTTTTTTAATTTTAGAACTGTAATGAGATAATTTCTAAACTGTTTTGTAAGTAGCAGACATTCCCTTTAATAATAATAATAATAATAATAATAATATTTATTTATATAGCGCCAACATATTCTGCAGGGCTTTACAGTTAAAGGGGCATCCAATATTTCCCATCATAGTCTTATTATTTAAAAGTACGTAGTAGTTGACACCCAAAATAATACCGCCCCTCCGCGGTGCATGAGAACAGCACAGGTTTGGTGCACTGTGTTGCCACACGCATGAAATGACCCTTTGTCTTGTATATGAAAGTTTCGACAATCGGTATTACACCATTTCTGGCAAGGACAGACCCCATAGAACAACAATACTGTTTTTTGTTTGCGCAGCCTATGCAGAATCTGACGTGAAGAAATCTCAGGACCATCCTCAGAGAGCCAGCGTGAAGAAACACAGTAAGTATTGTTAATCTGCCAATCGGGAGGATATCAGGAGCCACGGGGGGCAGGAAAAACCACCTCCTGCTGCACCGAACCTTGCACCCAGCTCAAGAGATTGCACGAAAAAAAAAATTCTCACATTTTTTTTCCATTTCTTCTGTAAACAGGTGACTTCTAACGAATTTTAACAGGTTGGACCACATTAGCGGTCACATAGCACACATTGTATAACGCCACAGCTCTTCTTAGGAAAGAAGCCCTCATGATTTCCCAGGAATTTCTTCGTTGAGCTGTGACTCATTGAGTGTTTTTATTTTATACAATTTTTTTTATTAATTAGGTTATGAGAATTGGAAGAGGATAGGAAAAAAATAGAACAGCACCCCTCCTGTCCATGTCTGGTATTGCGCCTCACTCGAGCTTTAAGCGCATCCAGTGGACAGGGGTGGTGCTAACCCATGATCTACTATTATAAAACTGATTCCCAGGTGTGGGTGTATTGAGCTGGATTCATATATGTTATACAGCTGACACCTGACTAGCAGCAGCAGCGACCAGAGCCAGCTCCGATCGCTGCTGTTTAGGCCCTTAAACACTGCTGTCAACAGTTGCAGAATTTAGGGTTCACCATGCTGGTGGTGATGGGTTCATACTCTCCGCGACTTGATCACGGGGTGCTGATGGAATACCTCCTGAACGTGCCCGTCGCTGCCATCTAGGCCAGAGGTGTCAAACTGCATTCCTCGAGGGCTGCCAACAGGTCATGTTTTCAGGATTTCCTTAGCATTCCACAAGGTGCTGGAATCATTCTGTGCAGGTGATTAAATTATCACCTGTGCAATACAAGGAAATCCAGTCCGGGATTTGTTTCTGATTACTCTCTTCCCGGGATGGTCATGCGGGGGTTAATCTTTTCTACCTCGTTTTGGTATCTGGCTATTTCAGTCCGCTGCTACCTGCAAGCAGTGTCAGTTATAGTTCCAGTTTCTGGCTTTAGCAGCTGACCCCGTTATACCCTGCTTTGTCCTCTGCCGGCTTACCTAGGTCCCGTTCCTATTTTCCCCTGTGACTTCGCTCGTTGTAGTACTCGCTCTCTGTGTTGTGACCTCCCGGTATTTGACTCGGCTTGTCCCCTGACCTGTTTGATTGTCTTCCGTCTCTGGCTTTCCTGCTCCCAACCGGCTCTGACTTCTTTGGCTTGTTTCTGACCACGTGTATTGTTGTGAACTCTGGTACTTTGTTCCCTCTCCATTGATGACCCAGCTTTTCTGACTACTCTTCTGCCACATAGTGGCTCCTGCCTGCTGGTCGGTGGTTTCTCTGTGAGTCTACCTATTTTCCTTAACCCGCACCCCCTGGTGGAGGTTTTGTGATACTGCGCTGAAATTGTAATGCAAAAAAAGTGTCGCTAGGTCATTGCTACTGCACAATGAGTAACCGCAAAAACCGTACCCAAAAAATAATGGCACCGCTTCACCCAACTTTTTTTTTGTCCAGTAAGGTAATATGGTAAAATGAATGGTGCAATTCAAAACTATGACTTGTCCCGCAAACAACAAGCCCCTCATACGGCTAGGTGGGCAGAAAAATAAAAATATTACTGCTCTTGAAATAGGGGAACAATGAACGTGTGAACACGCAAAGACGGGAAATCGCCCGGCCATCAGGTGGTTGAATCGTGGCTGCTGGTTGGAAGTGGGATCAGTAGCCATCACCTTCACGGACACATTTTTAAAGGGGTTGTCTTCAAAGACTGACTCGGAATGGTGCTTGCAAAATAAGTTATTTGGCTAAGGAACATGGCTTTATTAATAGAAGGGGCCCACGGTGCCAGGAATTTTGTTCCTTTTGTCTCTGGAACTGGTTAGGTTGGGATTGCGGAGCATCAGCAATATGTCCCAGAATATTATTTGGCAGCGGTGATGCCGGTAGCGAAATGTCTTGTAGAGAACTCCTGGATATGGATATTTCCTCTTCACTCCATGTTCCATGATCTAGTTAATTTAATCTGACCGGCTCCGTCTATGAACAACTTTATGGCACAATGCTCTGGTGGTGCCGATCCTCTGGTAGACGCTCCAATTTTGGGTCTCTTCTGTGCTCAATACCAGATGGTATTTCTTGGATCAGCACCTGACCAAAGCTGTGTATGAAGGGGGCTGGCTGACTTTTCAATGGCTAAGCCAGCCCCCTTCTCTGCAACCTAAATATAGAAGGGGGCTGGCTTAGAATATAAAATATAATGGAATGACTCCAGCAAAAGTAGATACCCGGGCAGCATCAGGAGCATAGTTTGTCGTAAGTGACCATGATTTCTTCTCTTCAGACCCACGCGGGACGCATCTTTGGGAGTTTATTCGAGATATCCTGCTCACACCTGAGAAGAACCCAGGCTTAATAAGATGGGAAGATCGCTCCGAGGGGGTGTTCCGATTCCTCAAGTCCGAGGCAGTGGCACAGCTATGGGGAAAGAAGAAGAACAACAGCAGCATGACCTACGAGAAGCTGAGCCGCGCTATGAGGTAACAGAAGGGCCTTTATTTCTTTACCAGGTGCAAACTTTCTAACAGGCCTCACTTACCATTTATAGTACTGCGTCTTATGTGGTAAAGAGACCTTAGGGCCTCCTCTGACACCAGGGGCCACATGCAGCTGCTACCTTGGCACCACCTAAATCTAAACTTCTACCCTTATGGCTTACTGTTGAGTGCTAAAAGAATACAGGGCCAAATAACACTGCCTTTATAACACTGGCCAATCAGTAAACTAGCCGCTCCTCTAGGGCCGGCCCTAGACTAATATATGCAAAAAAAGGCAAGTTGAAAAGAATGAAAATCTCTTATCGTATGGTCTGTATGCATCCCCCTTACCTGCCAGAAACTGTCGGTACACTAAATTGTAACCGCATGGCATCATTATTTATTTATACGTCATTCTCTACCCCTTTCCAATTGGCAGTTATGTGCAGTCAAATGATAATCGAGTGCTCAGTCCCACCCATGCTGGAAAAGAAACATAAAAAAATCATTTTTGTAAACCCTATAAATCTTGGAGGTTCCAAAAAATTTTGGGATTAGTGATGTCACACAGAGCCTAGTGAAGCCCCAAAAGTAAGTTGTTCACCAAATAGACAGCTTCCAGTAGACTTCTGCCTTAAAGGGATTTTCCAGTTAAAAAAATGTATCACCTATCCAGGGATTCGGGCCCCCACAGATGTTTAAGTTGTCACCAGCCAACCCCTTTAAGACCACATTATGTACATGCATAAATGCCATCTGTCCTAAATTTGCTGGAACTCCTGGGACAAAAGGGGTGTGGTTTATGTAAAGTAGGCATTCCTGGTGGATTGGAAGCACTACCAGGATTGGTTGGCTGTTCCCTGTTGGGCGTGGTTTGGAGGTGGGGCTTAAACCACCCCAGAAATGTTGGCAACGATGTACATGTTGCCAAAGTAATGGGGATTCACATTGCTACTGTGCCTTTAAGGCACAGATCATATGACCACCTAGTCTATCAAAAAGAAAAAAAATTAGGCAGGTATTTAAAGAGACAGAAACACATGATTTAGTTGGAAAAAAAATATTTTCCCAATGACAACACTTCTGTTATTTAGCCTTGATTAGTTTTGTCATAGGGACATTACATGGATTGAGTTCATACTAATACCATTGACATCAATTCTACCTCTGGCTTGAATAGTTGTAGTTATGATTGTGAATATTAATGTGAATGGTGATTTGGAGACAGGAAGTGTTGTCATGAGAAGCAGGTGGATATTTTTCGTATTCTGAGTCACGGGCGACTATTACATAAGAAGGATGAATGATCCTTCCAATGATCTCCTCTTGGCATCGAAGTAGGTGACTATATCTGATCCAATTACACACGCAGATGCAGTAGCCTTTGTTGCAACATTTATTTCATTTTATTCTTCCTTCAACCTTTACAATGTCGTTCACCAGCATAGTTTTAACATTGCATCAGGAAGAATTTGCTGTGCAGTAATGACGTCTACTCCAATAATATAAAATAATGCCACCACAAAGTAACCAATAATGCCACCATAAAGTAACCAATAATGCCACCATAAAATGCCTAAATAATAGCAACATACAGTGACCAAACAATATCACCATATAGCGCTCAAACAAAATACACTGACCAAATAATACCAGCATATGGTGCTGTAATCATATCAACATTCAAAGAACCAACAATATCCCAATATAGTGCTCAAATAATAACTATATGCAGTGCTCAAATAACAAAGCCATGAAGTGACCAATTATACAATCATAGACAGCTTAAATAAATGCATACATTGACAATGCACCACACCTGAAGCGAAACGCGCGTCGGGGGTCTCTTTTGTTCCTACGGTTCCAGTCCGGTGTTCGGGTGCCCCTCATTTGATTGGTAAGCGCTGCTGCCCTATTATACATGCACTATTTGGCATTTTAGGTATACATTATCAGCAGCTCACTACCCTTATACATGTTGACATATTGGGCTCTGCGCACCGGGGGATGCCTGCTCTTTTAAACCATTCTGAAGCACTATATCTATGAATTCTTTGTATCTTTTGTATCTATTCATGTATTTATTTATGTACTACTAATGGACTTTTTGTAAATCTAATAAAGTATTACTATTATTTTTTAACCTATATACTCCTCTTTCTCCTTGCATAGTACAGTGCATAAATAATACCGCTATATAACTAATATAAAAATTCTAGGAGGTGAGAAGCCGCAAATGCTTGTCTATCCACAGAGGTCATAGTGAGCACACAGGTCGCGCACCCGCTGTAACAAAGGGTAGAATCCCCCTTTAAGGGTAGAATCCCCCTTTAAGACACGACGAGGGTTTATGGTGTGCGATATTCGGGATGAACTAATACATTTTGGTGTTTTCCCACCAGATACTACTACAAGCGAGAGATCTTGGAGCGCGTGGACGGGAGGCGTCTGGTTTATAAGTTTGGGAAGAATGCTCGGGGATGGAAGGAGAACGACAGCTGAAGCCCACCGAAGCCCATCACAGACTGCAAACACTGACTAATTTATTTATATGGGGGCAGCAGAAGGAGGCGAGGAGGACGGACCCCGGTGCCCCTGATGCCTCTTCTCGACACTCGGGAAGACGGTCTTGTACACAGTTCTCTGTGACTTGCAGCTTTTCTGGGATTCGGCTGCATTGTGTTCTGAGCTCTCGGGGGGGGGGGGGGCGGAATTTATAGGGTTAATTGGATATAATAATGTGAGATCATGGACGCCAGCTTACGCTCTTATAATGGTCTTGGTTTTGTATAAACTTTGTGTAAAGTTCCTTTTTTTTTTTTTTTTTTTTAAGTGGGGGCAGACTTTGCAATGTAATTAAAGGCAGCTTTATCTTAAAGGGGTATAAAAAAACAACAACCAAAAAACGTAATGCTTGTATACTGATCTAGGGCAGTTTTCGTTTCTGCAGCCGGCATCATGGCGATTACTAAGTCCCCCCCCTACATGTCATGACGTCGACGTCTTAGGGCGTAGTAAATGCAAGAGTCGCCCAGGACGCCAGCCGCAGAAGTGAAGCCTGGACACCGCATCAGAGCAGCTCAAATCTTTAGGCTTTTTGTCACTTTATCTCTTACTTTCTTTCCCCCAAAATATATGAATGTAACATGGACCAAAAATGTCGCTGCGTCCTTCCACTTCTGCGTCAGTCCATCTGATTATCTGACTGTGAATCGTCTTATTTGTTACCGGCCGGAGGTGGAAGCTGCTACTTTTGGGCATTACAAGCTTTAGGTCTAATATCGGTGGGGAGAATTTTGAGGTTTTTCTTCCTCTAATATCGGTGGTCGATAGAAATGGGTGATTATAATAGAGTTTATTTCCAAATCATCTACCCTCCCTGCATGCAGTCATAATAATCAAAGCATATCCCTATCGTATGGGTTATGGCCGAGGGGTATATTCAGACTTGGCTGTTGGGGCGCAGATTGGGCTACATAGGTCACTAATGGGAGCATAATCTAAAATCTACAGTGCTCGATCCCCTTTCTCTGGAGCATTTGTGGTGGTGGGACTTAATGCATTGATGATGGCAGTACCCCTTTAAATGAAGAGTTGTTAAAGGGGTAGACCGAAAATTGGAAAACATGGCTGCTTTATCCTAAAAACAGCTCCACACCTGACTACAGATGAACTGCAATACCAGATGGGGCTCATGGATAGAGGTGGCGCTTCGTCTGGAAGAAAGCAGACGTGTTGCTATTCTTCTACAGTTCCTTAAATTGGGTTTCCATCGAAATGAAGTTTTGTAAAAATCTGATTAATTGGGCATTAAAATATAGATTGAGCATTGCCCCTGTGCAACCCTGTGAAGTGAAAGTTTGGTCCGACTCCTAAGCTAAGGACAAAGTAATGAAAATGATGGCACCAATCCGGCCACAGGTGGAGAAGCTCTTCCAAAGCTGACCTCACAAAGATCTGACTAAGGCTATGTTCACACTGAGGATTTTTGAAGTGCAGGCACGACTGAAATAATGCTTTTTCTTTACAAAAAATATCTATAAATTATTTCTGAATAAGCCATAAATAGGAAGAGTGTGCACATATCTGATGCTTGGCTGACGTATCGCTATTACCTGTGCTTCAGAAGAGTTGGGTATGGAAGAGTCTTCACAGAGGACTATAGAGTCCGTGACACTAAACAAGGTTCTTGTGGACAGGGATGTTCATAGAAAACAGTGGGCACTAGAAATGAGTGAATCTTTTGCAGAATTTGCTCAGGAACTTTTGCTGGGAAACAAAAGTACTCCAAAGCTTTCAAATGTTCTGGAAATCTTCTATACTGTTGTGCTGTCACATACTATCTGTACAGTTTCTTCAGTGTTTTATGGTTCTATCCCTATCTCCATGGCAGAACTGTGACTTCCTCTCACTATCCAGATTCATCACAATACGGCTGCTGCATTCCCTACCTCGGCTTTTATACAGGCTGTGATAGTCACTCCTGGTGGGCTGGGCTATACAATGTCATGTGATAGCTGCAAGGCATTATGAGGTAACCTGCCCCACGTCACGTCACCCTTCTCTTCTTGATTTGCACAAAGCAATTCACTAACTGATCGACATAGCCAGATTCAACAAATACCTAAAAATTCAACACAAATTTTAATTTGCATCAAATCGATTTGCTCATCTATAGCGGGCCCCATAGCAAAGATAAAAATGAGGCAGCTTTCAGCTTCTTCCTGACACCATCACAGCTGTATATCTATCTTGGGTAGAAGGTCCTGATGTCCCCATCATATTTTTAGAAATCTGGTACATTTTCCAGTTCTCGTTTGCAAACATTGAGGGCGTCCTTTACCCATTTCACTGGGGATGAGACCGACCGGGAAGCACCTCCTCTCTCTAAGAACTTCTATAAGTCCAGTCTTTCGGTAGTAGAAGTAGACTATTATGGGATGACTCCATCAAACCCTTAACAGGACAGGAGGAGCACTCCGAACTCCGAAAAGTTGAATTTCTATTTTTTTTCTGATGTAGCTCATGATTATGGAGAAATGTCTAGTTTGTACTGTATTGTTTATTAATAAAATGAACTTTTAGATTAATCTGTGTATTATGTCTCTATATGGAGTTTTATAAGGTAATAATAGGTGTACAACATTTACATTGTGTTTAGCATCCCAGAATCTGTCAATCATATAGAAGTCTTAAAGGGGTGGTCTGGACTCCAAAGTAATTTTAATCCTCAATCGCAATCTATTTAGTGCCATAATCTAAACAATTTTCTAATATAGATGAATTAAAAATTCCCTACCCATCTCTCACTACACTATCTACATTTTTTTTTTTTTTTTTACTACTGCCTTTTTTGAGGACGCTTCGTTTGAGAATCCACATTGCATGCTGCGATACTCAAAGTGTCATGAGGGAGCAGCAGCTGCGGTTACTTCCACAGCCCCTGCCCCCTCTCTGAAACGAAGAGTCATCAGTAAAGGTCATTTCAGGGGCTGGGCTAGTCCCTGTGCAATGTGCACAGTGACAGTGCACTCTCTCACCGAATGAGATCAGCGGTAACGAGTGCACTGTCAGAATACCCAGTGTCGCCCTCACAAGTGATGCCACTGGTCTCAGCATGTTGGGTATTCTGACAATGGGCTTTGTTGCCAGCTTGTTACTGCTGATCTAAACTGGCAACAGAGAGCGCACTGTCACTGTCACATTGCACAGGGACTAGCCCAGCCTCTAAAATGAGTGCCACTGATGACTCTGATGGTGACACTGATGGTGATTATGAAAACAGTTTAGATTATGGCCCTAATTAGATTGGGATTTAGGATGAAAATTACCTTGCACTTTGGATCATCCCTTTAAAGGGTTTTCTCACTAGGCAAATTGTCTGATCTTCCATTTTGGGAGAAGTTTCCCTAACTCCCAAATGATAGAGTTGCGTCTCTGCCTCCCCTTGCCCCCCCCCCCAACTATCTTGTCCTTCCAATAGTCTGGCCATTTTTTATGAACTCTCCTGATCACTTTGCCCAGTGTATCAGTCACAACAGCAGCAGTTTGATCTCCAGAGCTGATCTTCCAATAATAACTGGGGACCATTGTGCAGTTACATAGTCTTTTGGTCATTCAGTCATTCTTCTTTATATAATTATATCCCATCACTTTATCTTGTCCTGCTTTTTCCATATCTGAGGGTCGACGAGTATGTAAAACTACTATATATTACTCGTAGGGCCAGAAAGAGGGATGGACAGAGAAGGAAAAAAAACTGGGGCACGATGGCACCAAAAAATGCTCTGCTAAAAATCCCTTTGTAGAGCCAACTAGACATTAAGTTCAACAATCTGCTAATTCTGTAGGTTTTGGGATCCAGAGAACCAAAAGAAAAAAAGCACTTATTGATGAGAGAATGTCACCTGTCTGCGTGGGAGAGGGTCCCCATAAGAAAAAGTCCATCCAACAACATGTTCAAGGACCAAAGGTGGGGAATGCCCATAAAATTCCTATGTTTGGGCACCGAGAAAGCTTCTGTCCTTCATTACTCCCATATTCAACGCCTTGTTCCTTTATTGGGGTCCATGAGGATTGGAAGAAGAGAAGTGACAACTGCCTAGAACAAGTTCCTTGCTTAGGAAACTGGTGGTCGCCACCTTCTAGTAAGACCCTTTTGCCGTCTTGAAGGACCGTGTCTATATCCATATATGCTGGAGTAATAAGAAGGAAGGACGTTAGAGAGCTACTCGTACGTTTTGTGTTGTCATCTCATGAAGGTTCGGTGACAATTCTGGATTTGCCACTTTTTGACTCTCCGTCACCCACCAGTCATCATGATAACTATGCAATTCATTGAGGTGTAATTTTGAAAACAGAAATAAAAAAAATCTCAGGCACATCATAAGGAAGTAGTTTCCATATTGCCTCATCTGGGTAGAACTGCAAATCAGTCACTTGACAAGTATTGTGACACACGTGAGCCATAAAAACAGCGGTGAGGACACGTGAAGTGTAGTAACACCGCACATACGCCTGGAATATATTACTCATCCATGGCAAACATTGCTTACATTCATCCGCATCTCATGGGGGGATATTAAAGCCCCCATAGCCCATCACTTGCTAATCAATGTAAGGACACAAGATAAAGTCAGGATCTGGAGAAGAAATCAGGGATTACATTGTTATCTTGAGACTGAGTCATGGTGTTTTGTGGTCCGATGCATGGAGCGGCCCGCGGGGCTCCTGACCCAAGCTGTCAACTTCGGGCCAAGAAAATCACAGCCGGATTGTGCATCATGGTCCCATAAACCACAGAAGCATGAACAATTGGCCGAGTTATTACTTTATGGGGGAGACAGGATAAATAGATTTCGGCCAAACTAGCGTTTGCCCCATATAGGGTGGGATTTCAGTGACTTTAAAAGACATGTCCATCATTGCAACCCATGTTTTGCTCTAAAGTATAAAATGTAACCCAATTTTAAACATTGGCGTGATCAAAAACGTCCTACTGTTTTTGCCTTACAGAAATAAATATATAGTATTATATATATATACAGTAGTATGTGTGTGTGTGTGTTCTTATGTATATATATATATATATATATATATACATACAGTATATATATATATATACACACGAGTACATACATATATACACACATACATATATATACACACACACACACACACATATATATATATATACAAACACACATACATATATATATATATACAAACACACATACATACATATATATATATTTATACACACACATACATACTTACATACATACATATATATATATATACATGTATATATATATATATATATATATATATATATATATATATATACATACACACACACATATATACATACCGGTACATATACATACAACACACACACACATAAATTATCTTTGTACATTTGTACTTTCGGCTCCTTGTTTCTCCTTTCCATATAATGTTGCTGGAGCAATGAATTAAGCGCCCGGGTGATTATTCATTATCACACTTGTGTTGTTTTGTTTCCCGGGTCAGGCTCATTATGGTTCTTGTCTTTTTTATATTATACACACACACTTGTATATAGATGTAATACCTTTTCTATGATAACATATACTACAAATATTTATATATTTCACTTTCAATTCATGGGTAAAAACTATAAAATCTGTATTCCGAGTAGACAGATGTTCCCACTGCTGAGATCGATGACACTTAGTGCTCATAATGTTCTATGGAGAACACTACCTGTCCTTTCAGGAGAACCTCTGTGTCTGCGTCTAGCTTCTCCCTCTGCATACAATCTAATGAGCACTAAATGGCCTCTCCTATCTCAGTAATGGGAAAATCTGTATTCACTGGAGACAAGATTTTACCCGAATTGAGAATTTTGAGAATGAGAGATCAATCCAGGAGGACAAAGAAGGATTTCGTTCACTTGATCAGTATTTTACATCAGTATTTGTAGCCAAAATCAGAAGACGAGCAATCCAAGGGAAAGTATAATAGAAACACGCCACCACTTCTGCATTGATCACCCACTCCTGGTTTTGGCTACAAATACTGATGAAAAAAAACGACCCAATACTGAACGTGTGAACGTGGCCTAATAAGGTATATTACACAGTTTCTTTTTTACATGTGCACTACTTATGGGAAATAATGCCGTTAACTCATTAAATGCCCTGACATTTTCTCCTACCTATTTTTACATCACTACTACCTCCCTGTAATTGTGTAACGATAATTCCATTCCTGAATGTATCAGTTTAGGGTTTATGTTACTTTCTTGTTAAATTAAGACACAAAGTATCAACCAATTCCAGGGCAATATGGCCGTGGTGGATGAAAATCTTCAGATATATTCATAGAGAAGTGTAAGTGAGGACTTCTCATCTGAAAAATGTCATCATTATATTCTCTTTCCCCACTTTGCACATAACGAATCTCGCTGCTTTCCTATGGCCGGAGCGTTGTACGACCGAGGTCCTGAAGCCGCCATCAGACCCAGCCCTTGTGCTTGTATCAGTGGTCTTCCTGTGTGTTTTTTTCTCGGAGTACAGGATCCCCTCATATGGTGTTTTTTAGCACAGTATATACTCATATCCCATGGTGCCTGATTATAAACACCATACAGTATGGTACCTACATAACAGTGCCACACGCTGGACAAATAATACTGCCATACAGTTCCCTGAATATCAGTTCCGTGCAACGCTGCCACCACCACTGACTAAAAATAATATACCATATATTGCCTTATTAAGGCACCACTCAATGTGTGATAATAAAAATGAATTAATAAGAAAAAAAAAAATACCGCCATACAGTGTCCAAATAATATCACTAACATACAGTGAACAAATAACATTACATGAAATAACCTAAAAAAAGCTATTAAAACGAACCTGTCACTTTTCATAAATATTTTCTTTGCCCGGTGTAAATGCCGCTGTTCTCCTGAATCCGGAGATGTTCTTCTTTTGTTTCTGTGCCTCTCCATTCCAGATTTTTCTGTATGAAAATCTAGTCTTGTTGGCCAAGTGGGTGTGGTTCTCAACTCTCTTGTGCGGGCATATTTTTAAAGACCGTGCCTACTTGGCTAACAAGACTAGCTTTATATACAGGGAAGAACGTGCTACATCTCAGGAGTGGAAAGGCGCAGGAACAAAAGAAAAACATCACTGGATTCATGAGACTAGCGACATTTATACCCTGGATACTGATTGTAAAAATGTCCACTGAGAAAAAAAAAATTTAAAGGGCTGTCCACTCATGGGGACTATTTTTTTGTTACTTAAATGCTTATGTTTTTGAATAAAAATTATTTTTACAATTGGATATCATTTAAAATTTGGCACGATTTGCCTTCTATAGCCTCAGTTTTGCGCTGGTTGCAGAATTAGTTATCTGAGAAACTGTCAGTGAACTTATTCTGAAGAGCCAATGGGTGAGTTTTTCCAACACCTTAAAGGGCAATTTGGGTGCAGCAGCGCCCTCTAAGTTCCATCTGCAAAGACTTTCCCTTTAAGGCTTCTCACAATTGCATGTAAGCTCAGAGAGTATAACGGGTAAAGTCCAGTCAATGATTTTCATACAATTTACTCCGTTTATTACTCTGATCAAATAATTATCTGATACAAAGATCCGGGCCGACTCTGATCTCAGGCTCCGTATCGCAGAGAAGAAACCGCCGGGAGATGGAAATCTCACAAAGAGATAATGTTTCTATCAGGTTTTAAGGCTATGACGGATGAGGTTACACAGAGATGCACAAATCCCATCATAAACAGCCCTGATAAATGGATATTCCTTACCCTATAAGACAGCACTGTCCCTTTTCTGTCTCGACTTGCTGGTGGCACCCCCCCCCCCCCCCCCAAAACCCTAAGATACATTGCCGACCCTGTGAAGGATGAAAATGATATGACTCGGAAACTGTACTGTAGGGTTAGGGTAAATGCTTCTTTATTTGTATTGGTTCCCATGATACATCATTTCGAGCCGCCACCCAAAAAAACGTGGGGGTGGTTATTCTCAGAATATATTGTAAAGAAAATTAGTGTTATTTTATGTTTTTCTGTATCAGCTTTTACACTGGTTGCTAAAATTATGCAGTTACAATAGGCTGAAGTTTTTGATTTCCAGCAGCTGAATTGTCAGCTTTACTGTATAGACCAAGACATGAAGAGCGGAGTCATCTCATCAGCATTAGGCCTGTTTCACACGTCAGTGGCTCCGGTACGTGTGGTGACAGTTTCCTTACGTACCGGAGCCACTGACACACGTAGACTCATTAAAATCAATGTGTCTCTGCAGATGTCAGTGATTTTTCGCGGACGGTGTGTCCGTGTGCAAAACACGGAGACATGTCCATGTTTCTCTGACAGCACGGTCCGCAAAGCGTCCTGCACACGTGCACACGGAGAACAGTGTGCACGTACTGCCGCAGGAGAAACAGCGCTACAGTGAAGCGCTGTCCCCAGCGTGTGGTGCTGAAGCCGGCATTCATTTCTTCTCCCCAGCAGCGTTCGCTGGAGAGAAGGAATGAAAAATCAAGTTTTTTTTACTTTTTTTTGTTAAAAATAAAGTTTGGGGTTACAAGCCGCCTCCCACCCCCCGTGCGCCCGCCTGCTTGCAGAGAAACACTCACCCAGCTCCCGCAATGCCTCCTCTCAGCGCCGGCAGCCTGTCCTGTGTGAGCTGTCATGTGGTACCGCTCATTACGTGATGAATATGCGGCTCCACCTCCCATAGGGGTGGAGCCGCGTATTCATCACTGTAATGAGCGGTACCACATGACAGCTCACACAGGACAAGCTGCGGCGCTGAGAGGAAGCATTGCGGGAGCTGGGTGAGTATTTCAATGCAAGCGGGCGGGCGCACAGTGGGTGGGAGGTGACCCCAAACTTTATTTTAAACAAAAAAACCTTGACTTTTCATTCCTTTTCTCCAGCGAACGCTGCTGGGGAGAAGGAATGAATGCCGGCTTCAGCACCAAAAGCAGGGGACAGAACTTAACTGTAGCGCTGTCTCCTGCACGGTCCGTGTGGTCCTCAGTCGGCACACGGCTGCCGCACGTGTGCCACACTGATGTGCCACGTGAGCACACGGACACAGATAACTCCGGTACCGATTTCTCCAGTACCGGAATTATCTGGATGTGTGAGACTGGCCTTAAAGTGAGGGAGAAAGTGACAGCTCTGCTGGTGGTCTAGAGAAGTCAGGATAGTAATACAACACACATAAGGCTCTGTATACAGCTCCCCTGTCACTCCCTGGTATACTAAAATAACACAGGTCTGCAACTAAAAAGCTGTTTGATTATTTTCATCTAATTTCCATGTATTTTGGTGTGCTGAAAACAAAAAAAATATTGAAAAAAATCCTGGACGTCAGGATTTGCCACAAAATGCTAAATTCTCTTCAAATTTAGTATATTTTTCTAAATTTTTGGTATTTTTTTTATCTTAGGGTTTTGAAAGTCAAAATTACTATTAATTAATTCACATCAATGCATTGAAGATATACAAGACCCTGACTACAAAAAAAATTGTCAGACGAATGCTGAAAGCATTTCAAGCTTTAGGTTGCCTGATGAGTGTGAAAGTGCATTTCCTCCATTCCCACCTTGACAACTTTCCTGAAAATGTGGGAGCTGTGAGTGAAGAGCAAGGTGAATGATTCCACCAGGACATTAAAGAAATGGAAAGAAGATACCAGGGAAGATGGAGCATTAGGGTATGTGCACACGGTGCGGATTTTGCTGCGGAACTGCAGCGGGTCCGCAACGGTTTCCCATGCGTTTACAGTACAATGTAAACCTATGTGAAACGAAATCCGCAATGCACATGCTGCGGAAAAAAACGTGCGGAAACGCAGCGGTTTATATTCCGCAGCATGTCAATTCTTTGCGCGGATTCCGCTGCGGGTTTACACCTGCTCCAATAGAAATCTGCAGGTGAAAACCCGCAGAGGAAACCGCAATAGAAACCGCGATAAATCCGCAGGAAAAAACGCAGCGGTTTTGCACTGCGGATTTATGAAATCCGCTGCGGAAAATTCCGCAATGGAATCCGCAGCGTGTGCACAAGCCCTTACAATGATGGCAGACTACTGTTGGACGCTTCAGAGAGACATTCCAGATGCTACTCACAAGCGTAAATGGACCAAGAGAAGCCTCACAGGGAAGAAGAATCGATTTGAGTGTGTGTTAGTGAGCTGATTGCAGTTAAAAAATGATTTTAATGAAACATTTGTAATAAAAAATTAATTTTATGAGTCTATTTTCATTTATTTTCAGGTATTGTCTTATTTAACCCCTTCATGACCGTGGGATTTTTCGTTTTTCCGTGTTCGTTTTTCACTCCCCTCCTTCCCAGAGCCATAACTTTTTTATCTTTCCGTCAATTTGGCCATGTGAGGGCTTATTTTTTGCAGGACGAGTTGTACTTTTGAACGTCATCATTGGTTTTACCATGTCGTGTACTAGAAAACGGGAAAAAAATTCCAAGTGCGGTGAAATTGCAAAAAAAGTACAATCCCACAATTGTTTTTTGCTTGACTTTTTTGCTAGGTTCACTAAATGCTAAAACTGACCTGCCATTATGATTCTCCAGGTCATTACGAGTTCATAGACACCTAACATGACTAGGTTATTTTTTACCTAAGTGGTGAAAAAAAATTCCAAACTTTGCTAAAAAAAAAAATAAAAAAAATAAAAAAATTGCGCCATTTTCCGATACTCGTAGCGTCTCCATTTTTCATGATCTGGGGTCAGGTGAGGGCTTATTTTTTGCGTGCCGAGCTGGCGTTTTTAATGATTCCAATTCTGTGCAGATATGTTCTTTTGATCGCCAGTTATTGCATTTTAATGCAATGTCACGGCGACCAAAAAAACGTAATTCTGGCATTTCGATTTTTTTTCTCGTTACGCCGTTTAGCGATCAGGTTAATGCTTTTTTTTATTGATCGATCGGGTGATACTGAATGTGGCGATACCAAATATGTGTAGATTTGATTTTTTTTTATTGATTTATTTTGATTGGGGCGAAAGGGGGGTGATTTAAACTTTTATATTTTTTTTATTTTTTTCCCATTTTTTTAACTTTTTTTTTTAACTTTTGCCATGCTTCAATAGCCTCCATGGGAGGCTAGAAGCAGGCACAACCAGATTGCCTCTGCTACATAGCAGCGATCTGCTGTTCGCTGCTATGTAGCAGAAAATCAGGTGTGCTGTGAGTGCCGACCACAGGGTGGCGCTCACAGCTACCGGCGATCAGTAACCATAGAGGTCTCAAGGACCTCTTTGGTTACTGTCCTGACACATCGCTGACCCCCGATCATGTGACGGGGGTCGGCGATGACGTCATTTCCGGCCGCCCGGCCAGATGCGGCAGTTAAATGCCGCTGTCTGCGTTTGACAGCGGCATTTAACTAGTTAATAGCGGCGGGTGAATAGCGATTTCACCCGCCGCTATTGCGGGCACATGTCAGCTGTTCAAAACAGCTGACATGTCCCGGCTTTGATGCGGGCTCACCGCGGAGCCCTGCATCAAAGCAGGGGAGCCGACATCGGACGGGATAGTACGTCCGATGTCGGTAAGGGGTTAACATAGTTACTTAATTTGTCAGAAAATGTGATGTCCTATGACAAAACGGAGGTCATTTTCGGATTCAGCGCACTTAAAAACATAAAGATTACGTGGAATAACCAAAACAGCTCTTGAAAAATTTTTTTTTGCAGACCTGTGATCTATATTTTTTCTATCAATTGACTCCTTTCCATTGCAGCTGCTGTAAAGTGCACAATCCCCACTGAGACCCTTTTTGTCTAATAATCACGTGTAGTCTAAAGACACGCCCACGAGGATCCTGTGAGCACCGCCCCCTGGAAAAGATCATCAATTAGCCATAAATAAAAAGGTCCGTATCTCGGGAACCGTTTGAAAGATTAAAGCAAACAAAAAGGGGGAAAACTCAGGTGAACAGCCGGAATAAAATAAGAGCAAAATCTTGGAACTTTTAGTCTTGTGACCAGTCTTCTTTAAGCATCTGCAGAGGCCAAATTACATTGGAGATGTGGAGATACAGACGTTTGCTGATTTGGCCGGATTCACACCTCTGGATTTTAGCGGTCTGGTGCACGGAGCGGCCGGTGGGGCCCCTGACCAAACCTATCAGGAAAATCACGTCTGAAAAACATGGCTGTGCGCCTCCATCCCAACAGCCAGTGACTGTTACTATGTAGAAACCATACTGTAATGTCCTTGTTGTGTGGAGTTCCCCTTTAAGGGCTGACTAGTAAATAATTTTATTCTTATTTTGTCAAACTTTTTAAACTGAATAATCCAGATTGTGTTTCTTTTATGCAGAAGAGCCCCAGGATATAGCCGTGCCGTCTGCTTCAATCTCTTTCAAAATCTGTTGACTTTGTGAAACGCCAACCGGAGACTCGAAACTGACAAACACAGAGGGAATGGAGCAAATATTTAATAAGAAATTCATGTTGTCATCTCTTTCCAAAAAGAAGAAGGTGTCTGAGGACGCAGGCGGCGTCTGCAGTTGGGCTTGCTCACACTACCGTTTTATCGAATAGAATTCTGCCCAGCGTTATACTTTGGGGCAGATCAGCGATTATTTTCTCATGCCGATTCAGCAGCGTGCTGCCAGTTCATCTGAGAATCAGCTCGCACGCTCTCATACAAATCTATGGGTGTGTGCGAAACATCAGACTGCACTCGGATGTCATCCGAGTGCAGACCAATAACCGTGGGCGTCGGCAATGGGGGAGACTCAGAAATTTCTTTCTCCATCTCCTCCGCACCTGTGCTGCAATTCATTCATGCGAGCCATGGAAGGAGTACAGAGAATTCAGCTCTGGAGAAAATGCGTCCGTTCCATGCTGAAATAAAGCACTGTAGTGCATGGTTGGCAATGGATGGCATAAGGGAGGAGTAAGCGATAGTGGATAATATGGATTGGAACCAAAGTATGGAAACATAAGACTAGACGAGAAACTGAGAATAAAGGATGGAAAAATGATGAAAAAAGGAGGAGATAAGAGGTAGGAGAGGAAGTCAGAAGAGAACATGAAGGAAAAAAATTATCTTGTTTTGGTGGAATTTACGTAAACCCCCCAAACTTGTTTGACTTCTTGAAAATCTCATTATGGTTTCCAACAATTATGGACAGTCATGGCAAAAATCAGGACTCTGGCCATCTATGTTGATGGGCGCAAAGAACCCACAAGGCGACCGTTGACTATCCCATACTCTTCTCATGTAGATCGTTGAGTAAATGAACCTTCTACCTGAAAGACCCAACACAGAAGACTTCATTCAAAAGAATGGTCATTTATGCTCAGAAGGATCGTGGTGAAGGCGAAGAGGAGGACCACTACTGGCAAGATGGATGGATAGAAAAATAAAGATCATGGACACCTCATATGGAAGCTTGGAGACCCCTTCTGGAGAAGGATGTTCTGGAGAAACCCTTAATCACATGGTTATCAGTGGACCTTATGGAACGTATACTTGTAACTTTACGACAAGCCACCGAGTATCACAACAGTCAAAAATTCCATAGTTTGGTGAGATATTTTGGAAAGGTACAAGGTTCATCCAGAGGACTGGAGCTGATGGATAATGGTATTGAAGCTCTCGAGACTTGGAGAACGTTCTCATTCACATATTTGTGATCAGATGACTATTCAGCTACTTTTTTGACACATTTATGGGATGGTTAATCTTTTCACACTTACCCATTGTATTCTCTAAGCCTAAAACCTGGATGAGCATATTGTAATCCTGAGAGTTATGCATGACTTACCAAACCGGCTGAGTGGGTAAGAGTGCCCATCATGTTGGCACATCTTTATGAGATCACCACGGTGGTTTCTAGTATAAAGCTTTGTCTGTGAATGGTGTTATTATGGAAAGAGGTTGCAGCGATGACATGGACTACTCATTATTTTTCATAGCAATCACCCTTGAGAAGATTATTTTGGACTCATCGGTGGTGACGTTCCCTCAAGACATTCAAATATTTTTGGAAAAAAGACTACAATTATCCAAGAAAGGTTCACGTTACTGTCGTCAGAACTTTTTGAGTCGAGAATGCAACATTCTTCACAAATCAGATAATTTGCATACAATGAAGGCTCCATTTAATGGCTCCAAGCAGAGGAGTCGATACATGAAGTTTATTGGAAAACTTATTTTTTCACTACGGAACAATCATCTTTGCCTTTAAAGTGGTCCTGTAAGACTAGTTGTCTTTTTTTTCCCAAAAAACAGCGCCACCTTTGTCCACTGGATATTTGTGGTACTGCAATTCAGCCCAATTTTCATTAATGTTCACTAATGGAGATGAGTTGTAATTCCAGACATATGCCATGGTCAGAGTAGTGCTCTTTCTGGAAGAAAGCAAACATGTTTTCCAAAGCCTGAGCAGACACTTTGTGGACTGCTTATTTTCTCATTTCCATCTGAAACGACTGGCACCGACTCATTTTAAGGGTATCCTCCAGGGAATAACTGATGTGATACAATTTACGATAAATAAGACCATGGGTTGAGTTTGATATCGCAGCTTTGCCCCTTTCTAAAATTAGGCTGCAAGACGAGTCACAGCCATTGTACAAAAGAGGCGCTGTTTCTGCAAAAAAATACTGAATACTGTGGTTGCTGACAAACATCCCCAAAAGCTGAAACCATGCGCTCGATGACTTGGTGAAATTTTACTGAGTGATAATCATGACTGTGCAAAAAGCCACCATTGGCCAAAGTAAAATTAGTTTCAAGAAATAAAATTCAGTAAGTGCTACTCAAGGTCACTGACTATGATAAATCTGACTAATAACATATAGAAATGGCGCCCCCCCCAGAGGATACAGATAAAAAGATTCCAGTGCCCCAAGATGGCAAAACTTTAAAATAAGTAAATAAAATAAGACGTAAATGTTATGCTGTTGATGGTTAGGAAAAACATTTCAGATTACACTACACTGAACTAACATGTAAAGCTTCTTAAAGGGAATCTGTCACCCCCTGGAAGATTTTGATCTATTGCTATGGGCATACAGGTGAAAGAATGGTTAGATCAGTGTTACCTGTATGCGTCATAGCTGCGGTGTAGATCTTGAGAAATTAATTTATGTTATATGCTAATGATTTCTTCCAGGCTCCGGGGCATGCGATGCCTGGAAGAAATCGCTGCCTCTTGTCTTCATTATAATGGTATCCCTCTGCCATCAGCGTCACACTGACTTCTTTGGTGCTGCAATCTCGCGCATGCGCTATGCACGCGTGCGGTTATGTGAACCTTGTCCGCCCTCCTATGGTCAGTGTCTGCATTGATCTTCTGCGCAGGTGCTGTGAGTTACTGCACAGTAGCAGAGCAGAGACTCGCTGGCGCCTGCGCTGAAGCTCAATGACCAGGAACAGGTAGCAGAGGTCCTGGAAGCTGCAGGTGGATGGGAGATGTCATGGAAGCCGCAGGCAGACAGGAGACTGAGATTAGGTAGCAGAGGTGGTGAAAGACAGGGAAGAGGTAGCAGAGATCCTGGAAGCCGCAGGCGGACAGAAGACGTCTGAGAAGCCGCAGGTGGACAGGAGACTGGAAACAGGTAGCAGAGGTGCTGGAAGACAGGGAACATATAGCAGAAGTCCTAGAAGATTGGAAACAGGTAAGAGGTCCTGAAAGACTGCGAACAGGTAGAAAAGGTTCTAGAAGACCGGGAACGGGTAGCAAAGGTCCTGGAATACAAGGAACAGGTAAGCAAAGGTCCTGGAAGACCTGGAACAGGAAGCAAAGGTCCTGGAAGACCTAGAACAGGTAGCAAAGGTCCTGGAAGACCTGGAACAAGTAGAAAAGTTCTTGGAAGACTGGAGACAGGTAGCAAAGGTCCTGGAAGACCTGGAACAGGTAGCAAAGGTCCTGGAAGACCTGGAACAAGTAGCAAAGGTCCTGGAAAACGGGAGACAGGTAGCAAAGGTCCTGGAAGACTGGAGACAGGTAGCAAAGGTCTTGGAAGACTGGAGACCGGTAGCAAAGGTCCTGGAAGACTGGAGACAGGTCGTGGAGCCCAGACAAACTATGAATCTTAATACCAAGGCACAGGTGTGTGGGTCTTGCTGAGCCTTTTATACGCCTAGGTAGAGGATCACAAGGGAGCACGCCAGGCTACTTGAAAAGCTCAATGAGGACCACAAGGGAGTTTAGAAGACCAGGGTGAAGGGAAAAGAGCCGGAACCCAGGACACGTGTGTAACATCTCATCTCTGACACAATTGATGGTTATGATCACCGGTCTCCTCATAGCTGAAGAATGGTTGAAGCCCCTGAGAAAGAAAGGTCAAGTTGGTTATTTACAGGGTCATTGTCAGATTTTTGCTGTAGTATCATCCCAATTCTTGTAACCAAATATGGTCAGTGTTGAGTTTTTGGTAGTATCTTGATTCTTGTCATCAGATACGGCTATTTTCAAGTGTTTGGCACCATTATTCCGATTCAATTATGTTAAAACTGCCAAAAACCTGGTCCAAAAATCTGAAAAATTCTACCAACCATTTTTGTCTAAAAAAAAATCAAGACAGTTCTAAACACGTCACGTGATCTTTTTTTGTAGTCAAAATGAAAGGGCAACTCTACAAATATAGCTTAAATATAACTAATTGTGGGCCAGACTGACAGCCTTGTTAGATCACTTATGTTTCAGTGGTAGCACAAAGGTAACATCGTGTATAAGGTCTCCATTGAAGGCGATCTGGACCGGGGCCAATCCAACTGACTGCAACCAGAGGAAAATTCATAAAAAAACGATTTAGCTGACAGGTCGTAACAATTAAAAAAGCATAGTTAGATATTAAAATAATAAGCGAAGGCTCGGGTACGATAAAGTCTGGTGTTGTATCGATCCACTAAATAAATGTATTCCTTGAATTGTCACAGAGCCCGTCACCTTTTAAGACAAAGGGCTGTTATTGAGCTCTCATATCGAAACGCTAAGTCCATATCAAACAGTGACAGATGGCACTAATATAATTAGATCCATGCGGCAATGCGAGGCCGATAGAACCCATTCGAGGAACATCTCTGAATTTCTAAATTAAATGCCTAATTAAATGTTGCTATGGTCTATAAGTAGATGTGGCTTGTGCTGCCTAACCCACGTGGAGGGTGTATGGGGCAAAGGGCGAGAGACGGGGCACTACTACAGGGAGCCTTGTATGTGATTTTCTAGGAGCCTCTAAATCTAGAAAAAAAATCTAAATTATAACATAAAGGAAGTCATGTTAGTAAAAATGTTAGGGCAAGTATGCCGGCCGCGGATATGTATTAGAGCCGAGCAAATCTCCTGAAATTTGATCAGAGAAATTCACTCAATTCAGTTGGTATACGTAATTTACATTAATAAATTTCATGTGAATGCAATCTGTCGTTTCCTCTATCTCCTGTCTTTGTTCTTCCATCTTGTGTCTGAATCTTCTGTCTTCCATCATCTGTCTAATATATTCTATTTTCATTCTTCTATCTTTAGACGTCTATCTTCGTTCTTCTATTTTCCGACTTCTATCTTCTTTCATCTATTTTTTTTTCTTCTATCTTTTCTGGTGTCTTTGTTCTTCTATTTTCTTCCTTCTGTCTTCTATCTTCTTTTTTTTACATTTCTCTTCTATCTTTGCTCTTCTATTGTTTGTCTTATATCTTGTGTTCCATCTTCGTTCTTCTATTTTGTCTTTCTATCTTATTTCTTCTATCTTTGTTCTTCTGTCTTCTATCTTCTATTTCCTGTCTTCTATCTTCTTTCTTGTGTCTTCGTTCTTCTACTTTCTGTCTTTTTTCTCCTATCTTTTGTTTTCTAATTCTTTTCATCTATCTTCGTTCTTCTATTTCCTGTCTTCTATCTTCTTTCTTCTATTTCCTGTCTCCTATCTTCGGGCTTCTATCTTCTTTCTTATGTCTTCGTTCTACTTTCTGTCTTCTTTCTCCTATCTTTTTGTTTTCTAATTCTTTTCCTCTATCTTCATTCTTCTATTTCCTGTCTTCTATTTTCGGGCTTCTATCTTCTTTCTTATGTCTTGGTTCTACTTTCTGTCTTCTTTCTCCAATCTTTTTGTTTTCTAATTCTTTTCATCTATCTTCGTTCTTCTATTTCCTGTCTTCTACCTTCTTTCTTCTATTTCCTGTCTTCTACCTTCTTTCTTCTATTTCCTGTCTTCTATCTTCGGTCTTCTATCTTCTTTCTTGTGTCTTCGTTCTCCTTTCTATCTTCTTTCTCCTATCTTTTGTTTTTCTAATTCTTTTCCTCTATCTTTGTTCTTCTCTCTTGTCTTATATCTTCTGTTTTCTAATTTTTTTCTTCTATCTTCGATCTTCTATATTCTGTCATCATTCTTCTATCATCATTCTTCTCTTTTGTGTCTTCTATATTTGTTCTTCAATTTCATTCTTCTATATTCTGTCTTCATTCTTCTATCCTCATCTGACTTCCCTCTTCAATCCTGGTTCTTCAATCTTTTGCCTTTGTTCTTCTATCTTTTGTCTTCTACCTTCGTTCTGATTGGCCCGGACTTCCATTGACTAGACCCTAGGATGTCACATAGGGTGCGATACAAGTCACTGACCATGTGAAGTCATGGGGCTTAGTCAACAGAATATACAGCCGAAAATGGGAATGGGCAGAGGCCTGAAACGGCTATAAGAAGAGCCAAGTAGAGGACCACTGGTGGGACAGGTGTGGGGATGCCAAAGAGAGGTGACTAACTTTTTTAAATCCCTTCGTAACTCTCCATAATGTATCAAAATTATCTGGATTTGGTCACTGTGAATAATAAAAAAAATAAAAAATGTAGATTCGGCCAAATGTATTTTTTGGGAAAAATTTCAAGGCAAATTTCAGGCACCTCAAAGCGATTCGATCATCTCTAGTGTGTTTACTTTTGCAAACAATTGGCTCCAGTGCATTTGAAATAAATACAGAACTCAGTAAAATGCCTGGATTACGTCTCCCACTGTTTGATGCATACAGCTCTTACACAGACCTATGTGATTTTATGTCTCCTTAACAGCAAATCTACCTAGCTGTGCAACAATTTGGACGCAGAAGATGCCTTTGATATCTTTGGAGTCCTGAATAGCGGAGGGACATTACCCCCGAGAGCCAAAGTATAAGAACACCTATAAGAAGCCAACCTAAATCAGACGCATCCCGTGACTCCTCCTGTTTACTTACCCATGGCTGTTTACAGTACACGATGTTCCTTGGCTATATGCAGTGAGCTTTCCATGGCTCCGATCCAAACCACAGGTTGCACAACCTCACAACTGAAAATGACAATAAGGCCATGACAGCTCTGTGCGTATGCCAAAAAAGCCTCAGCCACAGAAGAAGCCACCACCTGGGACCATAAAGCAGATTGATCGTCCCAGCTCCCACCCCACTATGGGATCAATCAATTATCCAGTTAATAATGGCTGATCGCTCCTTGACCATTGTTTGGATCTTCCAATAGATACTGTAATCAGAGCCATCAATATCTGTCAGTCAATTATCCCTTTATTGAGGCATGCTTATAAGCAACTTATGTTACTTATCATGAAAATGGATTTATTTAAAACCAATGTAAATGCCGCTGTTCTCCTGAATCCGGCGTTGCTTTTCTTTTGTTTCTGCGCCTCTCTGTTCCCGAGATATGTCCCTTTCATTCCCGTACATAAGTCTAGTCTTCATAGCTAAAGGGGCGTGGTGTTCTGGAAGATGCCCACAGAGAAGTGGTAAGTGCCACGCCCCATTGGCTAAATAGACTAGATTTATACACAGTGAAGAAGAGGCCATATCTCAGGAATGGAGAGGAGCAGGAACAAAATAAAAACATCACAGGAGAACAGTGGCATTTACACCAGGTAAAAAAAAAAAAGAAGACATATTTATGACAAATGACAAGTCCTTTAAGGCCGGTACTAAATGATAATTTCGCTTGTCTGATCACTGGCAATGAAAATCCAGAGGTCATATTTATTGAATTCCGCCCACTATGGCAAATCGAGTGGGACTGAGTGATTTTCTTGCTGCCCATATTTGCAGCAATGTATAAAGGCTCCGATTTACTCTGGTGTATGCTGAAATTAGGAGGTCCCTGCTTTGTATCAGAGCTCGTTGTGTCCCCCTTAAACAAATGGGAAACAGAGGCAATGTCTCACACATTAGTACCTGCTTGTTAGAGGGAAATTCTCTCTTGGAGAAAGCCTTGCAATATTGCGTTGATCACTTATAAATCCTATATGTGAAATCCCATTTCTTAGGGGACTCCCACTACAGTAGACAGTTCTGTCCCAGTTTGGGTACAGTCACACATGTCAGATATCGCATGGATTTTGGTGCCTATGTATGTCAATAGAGGAGACGGTCATCACCTTCATTGACCAAAACAGAAGTAAACTGCAATTTGTACTTTGTCCTGCAGGGGGAGTTGTACGTTTTTGCTGCGCCATTGTGAGTAGCTAGTGCTCAGTTAATAAGTGCAAGGACCAAAGTGACTGATTGTGAATTTCTTCCTATCTCCTATGTCAAAACAAAACAGAAATGGAGCTCTTGGGACCAGAGCTGATATCTCAAAAACTGGGCACCTTTCTTATATGTTCATTATTGTTTCAAAGAGTACAAGAAGCTACAAAACTTTTTACTGTATCTTATCAGAGAAACATGCTTCTTTCTCCACTTAAGAGCCTCTTTATAGCTGGATTCACATCTACACTGGTCAGTACTGCTGTATAATGTCCTCCATACTGCTGCTGTTATTCTAGTAATGGTATTATCTCATTATCTCACCCCAGTGCTGGATTCACAACTACTCTCTTTAGTACTGATATGTAATGTCCTGAATACTGCTGTAGTGATTTTTTTTCTTGCGTTTCATCTTATCCTAGTGCTGGATTCACAACTACATTTATCAGCACTGGTAAATAATGTCATCCATGTTGCTGCTGCTTTTCAAGTAAATATTATTTTATCTTACACCACAGTTGGATTCACAGTCATTCTGCTCATTGTTGTTGTATCAAGTCCTCCAAAATGCTGCTGTTGTTTAGTAAAAAAGTTTTACCTCTCCCCAGTGCTGGATTCACAGCTTCAGTGCTCAATATTGCAGTGGAATGTTCTCCATACTACTGCTGTTTTTCTAGTAAGAATTGTATCTCACCTCACAACTGGATTCATAACTAGACTCATCAGTGCTGTTTTATAATGTCATCCATGAAAATGCTGTGGTTTTTCAAAGTATTTTTATCTCACCCAAAGCTGGATTAACAGCTACCCTGATCAGTACTGCTGTACAATATCCTCCATGCTGCTGCTGATCTTCCAGTAAGTATTTCTCTCTCCAATGATGGATTCACAACTACATTGCCCATTTTCAATGTATAATGTCCTTCATAACACTGCTGATTTTCTAGTGTTTCATCTCACTCCATAATTGGATTCATAGCTACACTCCTCAATGATGTTGTATAATGTCATCAATGCTACTGCTGCTGATTTTCTAGTAAGATTTTTTTTAGTCTCACCCCACAGTTGGATTCACAGATACACTGCTCAATACTGCTGTATAATATCCTCCATGTTGCTGCTACTCTTCTAGTAAGTATTTTTATCTTACCCCAGTGCTGAACTCGCAGCTAGTCTGCTTAGAACTCTTGTATAATATTCTCCATGCTGATGTTTTTAGTAAGTGTTTATCAGTCCCCCAAAATTGGATTCACAGCTACTCTGCTCACTATTTGTATAAAATGCCCTCGATGCTGCTGCTACTTTGGATCATGTGCAAAATAGAGACAGGAGAGCAGGAATCTCTCTTGTCTAGGTGTGCTGTGTATGGAAGACATCATAGCAGCTCCTCTCCACCCACTAGCTCAGAGACAACTGAAAATTAAAATTAGAACCTGCAGAGGGGAAAACTGGAGATAAATGTATGATACAAGTCATATAATGGCCAGAAATTGTGTTATTCTTCATGTACACACATATGCTTATGCTGGAAAGTCACCTGAAATGACAGATACACTTTAGATTCATGCTGATGCAGGGATTTTGGATCTTGGTATTGGGGAAAACACAAGTGGACTTTACATTAATTGGGACAGTCATCTACTAAAACAACCAGCTACGAGACACCTCTTCCCATGAGGCTGCAAGTTCCTCAATTTTCTCTATGACTAATTGTTTATTTCGCCGTTAATGCAGGTAATTCACATGTAATGTCTCTATGTGTTTGCTGAAGTCCTCAGGGTTCTACAAAATTGCCATCACCGCTTCCATTTTCTTTCTCTTTTGCTTTGTTTGAACGTCTGAGGATTAGCTAAATTCTCTACTAATTAATAATGTAATGATAATATTCTTTAAACGCACAGCGAACGTCAAGGTGAGACGTCTCACACGAAGGTCCACAACAAGGATATTGTGAAACATCACACTGATCCTGCGGGCGTGACTCCGCGTGCGTGTGTATGCCTTTATATTTGTCATCATCCCAGCATCTAAAATCATTATCAATTGACAGACACTTTTTTTTCTGCACCTGCAAATGTATTGGGATATGACTTGTATCCCAAGGACAAGAACAAAATTTGGCTGCGCTCTACCCCTGTCGCATTAAGAAGAATTGGACTGTTAATTAGTAACCACGGGGTGTGTACTTTATTAATTCTGGCAGTCGATGCCTCCAATGTCACAGTGCATACCTATAGTACTAAACAGTGAGTAGGGATCAGTGCAGGTATACAGAGACAAGATCAAAGACAGACGGAGTGGCTGCCAGCTATCGATATTGGCGATGATCTGGGGTCGAGACTCCGGGTGGCGCTGGTTTAAATGAACGCATTGCCATCTGGCGTGTTTGGCTAATACCTTGAGCCACAGATAAAACAGCACAGCCTTGTAGACGTTCTTGGTATTGTAGCTAAGATCATATTCACATTAACAAGAGCTTAGCTGCAGTACTGAGAACGGCCACTACTACTATGCACAGCTCTATGCACAGCACTAAGCACTTTATATTCTGTGTTTTATAATCTTAACTAGATGTTTCCAGCCAGCTAACGCTCGGCACACTCATTGCTATCTAATTAACGCTGCTGGTGATTAAACAAAAGTAAATAATGACAACATTCAATAGCGCTTACCCAGGTGGTAAATTAACTTAAAATGAAGTTAATAACAATAGTGTGGTGATGTGTTGGGGGCAGGATTACGTGTGGTGATGGGGTGGGGGGGGCGGGATTACGTGTGGTGATGGGGTGGGGGGGGCGGGATTACGTGTGGTGATGGGGTGGGGGGGGCGGGATTACGTGTGGTGATGGGGTGGGGGGGGCGGGATTACGTGTGGTGATGGGGTGGGGGGGCGGGATTACGTGTGGTGATGGGGTGGGGGGGCGGGATTACGTGTGGTGATGGGGTGGGGGGCGGGATTACGTGTGGTGATGGGGTGGGGGGCGGGATTACGTGTGGTGATGGGGTGGGGGGGTGGGATTACGTATGGTGATGGGGTGGGGGGGTGGGATTACGTGTGGTGATGGGGTGGGGTGGGGGGGCGGGATTACGTGTGGTGATGGGGTGGGGGGGCGGTATTACGTGTGGCGATGTGATGGGGGCCGGGATTATGTGAGGCGATGTGGTGGGGGGCGGGATTACGTGTGGTGATGTGGTGGGAGGGCGGGATTACGTGTGGTGATGGGGTGGGGGGACAGGATTGTGCGTGGTGATGGATTGGGGGGGCGGGATTATGTGTGGTAATGTGGTGGGGGCGGGATGGCGGGATTATGTGGGGTAATGTGGTGGGGGGTGGGATTATGTGGGGTAATGTGGTGGGGGGGTGGGATTATGTGTGGTGATGGGGTGGGGGGGGCGGGATTATGTGTGGTGATGGGGTGGGGGGGGCGGGATTATGTGTGGTGATGGGGTGGGGGGGCGGGATTATGTGTGGTGATGTGATGGGGGCCTGGATTATGTGAGGTGATGTGGTGGGGGGCGGGATTATGTGTGGTGATGTGGTGGGGGGCGGGATTATGTGTGGTGATGGGGTGGGGGGGCAGGATTGTGTGTGGTGATGGGGTGGGGGGCAGGATTGTGTGTGGTAATGTGGGGGCGGGATTATGTGTGGTAATGTGGTGGGGGGCGGGATTATGTGTGGTGATGGGGTGGGGGGGCGGGATTGTGTGTGGTAATGGGGTGGGGGGCAGGATTGTGTGTGGTAATGTGGTGGGGGCGGGATTATGTGTGGTAATGTGGTGGGGGCGGGATTGTGTGTGATAATGGGGTGGGGGGCAGGATTATGTGTGGTGATGTGTTGAAAAGGCGGGATTATGTGTGTTGATGTGGGGGGGGGGGCGGAGCTACTGTGCAGGTGGCGGGATTAGCGAGTAATCACGATGCCTCTTATATATATAGATGATGTGACCGCATTCACTCGTAACAAGCACACTTACTTTTTCACTTAGATTCCTCTGCCTTGGACTTGTGCGCATGCCCGTGACGCTTGCGGTCCGGAGCTTCGCTGCTGGCGCCAGACGTGTGACGCTTGGGGGTCATGGTTGCCATGGGAATGGCTCCCTGACCCCTCGCATCACGTGGGAATCCTAGCGGTGATGCAATTTCCGGCGCTCGAGTCGCGTGCGCATTCTTCGCTTCATCTGTCCCGTAATATATCACTCGTGACACACTTTGACACGGCCCCCCCGAAGAAGCCTACACGAAACGCGCGTAGGGGCTGGCAGTCCATTTCCACACTACGACCACAATGGGTGAGGATCAATCTTGTACTTACTTATGTGAATAGGTGTCATTTGGGACATATACACTGTGTGCAGAATTATTAGGCAAGTTGTATTTTAGAGGATTATTTTTATTATTGATCAACAACTACGTTCTCAATCAACCCAAAAGACTCATAAATATCAAAGCTTAATATTTTTGGAAGTTGGAGTGTTTTTTTTTTTAGATTTGGCTAACTTAGGAGGATATCTGTTTGTGCAGGTAACTATTACTGTGCAGAATTATTAGACAACTTAACCCCTTCATGACCTTGGGATTTTTCCTTTATCCGTGTTCGTTTTTCACTCCCCTCCTTCCCAGAGCCATAACTTTTTTATTTTTCTGTCAATTTGGCCATGTGAGGGCTTATTTTTTGCGGGACGAGTTGTACTTTTGAACAACATCATGGGTTTTACCATGTCATGTACTAGAAAATGGGAAAAAAATTCCAAGTGCGGTGAAATTGCAAAAAAAGTGCAATCCCACACTTGTTGTTTGCTTGGCTTTTTTGCTAGGTTCACTAAATGCTAAAACTGACCTGCCACTATGATTCTCCAGGTCACTACGAGTTCATAGACCCCTAACAGGACTAGGTTATTTTTTACCTAAGTGGTGAAAAAAAAATTGCAAACTTTGCTAAAAAAAAAAAGAAAAAAAAAAATGCGCCATTTTCCGATACTCATAGCGTCTCCATTTTTCATGATCTCGGGTCGGTTGAGGGCTTATTTTTTGCGAGCTGAGCTGGCGTTTTTAATGATAGCATTTTGGTGCAGATACGTTTTTTTGATCGCCCGTTACTGCATTTTAATGCAATGTCGCGGAAACCAAAAAAACTTAATTCTGGCGTTTCAAATTTTTTTCTCGCTACACTGTTTAGCGATCAGGTTAATGCTTTTTTTTTATTGATAGATCGGGCGATTCTGAACGCGGCGATACCAAATATGTGTAGATTTGATTTTTCTTTTGGGGCGAAAGGGGGGTGATTTAAACTTTTTTTTTTTTTTTTTTTACTTTTTTTACATTTTTTTAACTTTTTTTTACTCTTGCCATGCTTCAATAGCCTCCATGGGAGGCTAGAAGCAGGCACAGCACGATCGGCTCTGCTACATAGCAGCGATCTGCTGTTCGCTGCTATGTAGCAGAAAATCAGGTGTGCTGTGAGCGCCGACCACAGGGTGGTGCTCACAGCTACCGGCGATCAGTAACCATAGAGGTCTCAAGGACCTCTATGGTTACCATTCAGAAGCATCGCCGACCTCCGATCATGTGACGGGGGTCGGCGATGCCGTCATTTCCGGCCGCCCAGCCGGATGCGGTAGTTAAATGCCGCTGTCTGCGTTTGACAGCGGCATTTAACTAGTTAATAGTCGCGGGCAGATCGCGATTCTGCCCGCGCCTATTTCGGGCACATGTCAGCTGTTCAAAACAGCTGACATGTCCCGGCTTTGATGCGGGCTCACCGCCGGAGCCCGCATCAAAGAGGGGCTTCTGACCTCAGACGTACTATGCCGTCCGAGGTCAGAAAGGGGTTAAAGGGGTTGTCCACTACTTTCAGATAACCCCCCCCAATGTATCCCCCCAGGGCCCCTGATGAATTGTGTAAATACCTTCCGTTGCCGTTTTCGCCTGTGAGCGGCGCTATGCTGGCGGCTGAGTCCGGGTCACGTGACCCCCAGGCTGCAGCCACCGCTTATATCCATCGACGTCACGTCAATTTCCAGACGTGATGTCATGAGCAGGCGTGACCCAGCCTCCACAGACAGCGGTCACTCATCAAGTGTGACTGGGCTGTGGGCGGGGCTGCCTGCGGGGCTGTGCTGGGGGGCGGGCGGAGCTGTGCTGGGGGCGGGCGGGGCTAGGCAGGGATGTGCGGGCGGGGCTAGGCAGGGATGATTGTGCTGGCCGGCGCCGGTATGTGCGGGCCGGCACCTGTATGTGCGGGCCGGCGCCGGTATGTGCGGGCCGTGCTGGGGTCTGCTGGCTGTGCTGGTGTCTGCTGTGGGGCTGTGCGGTGGTGGCGGCGGCGGGGGTGTCTGTGTGCAGGCTTCGTCCGATGGGACTACAAGTCCCATTGGGCTCTGCCTGCTACAGTGACAGTAAGTGACACATTAGCCAACGATGGGACAGTAGTATTCCCATCATCCGGCTAATGTGTTGAATGAAAAAAAAACAAAAAAACACATACACACATATACACTACATACATACAACACACCATGTGACATGTAAAATGTGACAACATGCAACGACATGTGACAACATGCGATGACATGCACCATGCGATATGCACCATGCGATGACATGCGGCGACATGAGACATGCACCATGCGACGACATGCACCATGCAGAGACATGCGACGACATGCACCATGCGACATGCACCATGCGGCGACATGCAACATATGACATGCAACATGCGACGACATGCAACATGTGACATGCACCATGCGACATGCACCATGCGACGACATGCAACATGCACCATGCGACAACATGCGGCGACATGCACGATGCGATGACATGCACCATGCGACGACATGCAACATATGACATGCAACATGCAATGACATGTGACATGCAGCATGCAATGACATGCAACATGTGACATGTGACATGCGACTACATGCAACGACATGCAACATGCACCATGCAATGACATGCAACATGACATGCAACATGCAATGACATGCGACATGCAGCATGCAATGACATGCAACTTGTGACATGCGACTACATGCAACATGCGACATGCAATGACATGCGACGACATGCAACATGCACCATGCAACGACATGCAGCAGGTGACATGCAACATGCCACATACAGTACGTACATACATACAACATACATACAGACATACAGTACATATAACATAGAGTACATACTCACCATCACTTGTCACTTTGTTCCCCGAAGCCAGTGTCATCTGTAAAAAATATTAAAATAATAAGCAAACACTATACTCCCTGATCCACAGAAATCCAATTAAAACGAGTGTCCCTCGACGATCTCCCGTGGAGAGCAGGAGCATCAACTGATGTGACTGCTCTCCAGGGGCTCCAGGACTACAATGATGGAAGGTATCCTTCCACAATGTATTCCTCACAATGTATTCCTACGCCCCTGTGAGAAAATATTCCCTAGTCTCACTTATGGCATTGCTGTTTGAGAAATTTTCCCAGGCAGCAAGTGCCATAAAGTGAGACTTTGTCCTAAGGTAACCTCTCAGTGATGCACTGCAGGAGCCATTGTCTATTGTCAGTGTATCACGGGGGGTCCTATAGAGCAGTGACATCACCCGATGTCACTGTTCTATAAGGGACATCGTCGTGGGACACTCGTTATTAATTGGACTACGGCGGACAGGTAGTATACGGTTTATTATTTTACATTTTTTGCAGGCGCTGAAGTATGTTAAGTATGGTTAAATGAAGAATATTAAAATACTTTTTCCTAATGTGTGTGTGTTTTATTAACCCTTTCTTACTAATGGATTAATAATGGATAGGCGTCTTATTGACGCCTCTCCGCTATTAACCAGGCTTAATGTCACCTTACAATAGCAAGGTGACATTAACCCCTTATTACCCCATATCCCACCGCTACACGGGAGTGGGAAGAGAGGGGCTAAGCGCTGGATTTGGCGCATCTTACAGATGCGCCATTTCTGGGGCGTCTGCGGACTGGTATTTGTAGCCGGGGGGCCAATATCCATGGCCCCTCCCTAGGCTATGAATATCAGCCCGCAGCTGTCTACGTAGCCTTTCTGGCTATAAAATATACGGGGATTGGACAATTGACTCCAAGGCTATTTCAAGGACAGGTGTGGGCAATCCCTTTGTTATGTCATTCTCAATTAAGCAGATAAAAGGCCTGGAGTTGATTTGAGGTGTGGTACTTGCATTTGGAAAGGTTTGCTGTGAAGGAAACATGCGGTCAAAGGAGCTCTCCATGCAGGTGAAACAAGCCATCCTTAAGCTGCGAAAACAGAAAAAACCCATCCGAGAAATTGCTACAATATTAGGAGTGGCAAAATCTACAGTTTGGTACATCCTGAGAAAGAAAGAAAGCACTGGTGAACTCATCAATGCAAAAAGACCTGGGCGCCCACGGAAGACAACAGTGGTGGGTGATCGCAGAATAATCTCCATGGTGAGGAGAAATCCATTCACAACAGCCAACCAAGTGAACAACACCCTCCAGGAGGTCGGCGTATCAATATCCAAATCTATCATAAAGAGAAGACTGCATGAAAGTAAATACAGAGGGTTCACTGCACGGTGCAAGCCACTCATAAGCATCAAGAATAAAAAGGCTAGACTGGACTATGCTAAAAAAAAACATCTAAAAAAGCCAGCGCAGTTCTGGAAGAACATTCTTTGGACAGATGAAACCAAGATCAACCTCTACCAGAATGATGGAAAGAGAAAAGTATGGTGAAGGCGTGGTACAGCTCATGATCCAAAGCATACCACATCATCTGTAAAACACGGCGGAGGCAGTGTGATGGCTTGGGCATGCATGGCTGCCAGTGGCACTGGGTCACTAGTGTTTAGTGATGATGTGACACAGGACAGAAGCAGCCGAATGAATTCTGAGGTATTCAGAGCCATACTGTGTGCTCAGATCCAGCCAAATGCAGCCAAACTGATTGGTCGTCGTTTCATACTACAGATGGACAATGACTAGTGTTGAGCGATACTTTCCGATATCGGAAAGTATCGGTATCGGAAAGTATCGGCCGATACCGTCAAAATATCGGATCTAATCCGATACCCGATCCCAATGCAAGTCAATGGGACGAAAATATCGGAATTAAAATAAACCCTTTATAAACTTGTAGGTTCATTCTACATGAAGGAAAACAACTAAGAATAATGTAGGATGTATTGGGGGACGTGGCGGAGACATTAAAGGCACAGAGGTAGCCCAATCTAATAGAATAGCAGGATTTTTTTTTTTTTTTTATGACGTTCGGCGTTAGAAAGATTTTGACTATGTTCATTTTTTTTTTATTTTGTCAGATATTGATGTTTCACTACTTCCACGCCCTTCACCTTCTTTTTTACTTCTCCCACACTTTCTTCTTCATTATCCTCATCATCAGCTTCTTTGACATCAACTTCTTCACCTTATTCATCTTCTTCTTCATCTTCTACCTATTATTTTTTTGGTTACATTGTTCATATTCTTTTTATTTTACTATTATCTTCTTCATATTCTACTTCTTCATCATATTCTTATTTGTGACAGGCATTGCCGTAGTTGTTATCTATAAAAGTTTGAAGATCACACCTTCCGTTCTGCCTGTCACAAAACAGTTACATTTGTCCGCGTTCAGTTTGGCCTGCAGCATCAGGCTTTATCCAGGGGCACCACGAGGAGGAACGGACTCACCCCCATACACTGCTTAGTCTTCTTCTGCTTATAATTTAGATAATATTTTTTGCTCTGATATTTTGTGTTATGCTTAATGTTCTTCTGCTCTTTGTTCTGCAGCCTCTTGTTCTTCTGCTTCTCGGTCTTCCAGGTCGTCGTCGTCTCCAGGGTCGTCGTCTCCGGGGTCGTCGTCATTGGGGTGGTCTTCAGGGTCGTCGTCTCCGGGGTCGTCGTCATCGGGGTGGTCTTCGGGGTCATCGTCTCCAGGGTCGTCGTCATCACGGTGGTTGTCGTCTCTGGTGTCGTCGTCATCTTAGGGGTGGTCTTCCGGGTCATCGTGTTTAGTCTCTTGAACTTGGAAATGTAGCAGAAGGTACAAGAAGGCTGAGAAAATGCCGAGAACCAGCTGATGGAACTGGAACTCGGATGGCTACCCGAAGGTCCAAGAGCCAATGGAACGACCGAGGACCAGCTGACATTACTGGAACCCGGTTACTAAGCAGGAGGTACCCGTGCCTGAAAGCACTACCAAGGACCACCTGACGTTGGTGGAACTCGGATACCCAGAGGGAGGCACCTAAGCCAAAGGCTCTGCCCGGAACCAGCTGACGGTACTGGAACCAGGATGGGGAGCAGAAGGTACAAGAGCAAAAGACACTGCCGAGAACCAGCTGACGGTGCTGGAACCCGGATGGGTAGCCGAAGGTCCAAGAGCCAATGGAACTACCGAGGACCAGCTGACGTTACTGGAACCCGGTTACTAAGCAGGAGGTACCCGTGCCTGAAAGCACTACCAAGGACCACCTGATGTTGGTGGAACTCGGATACCCAGAGGGAGGCACCTAAGCCAAAGGCTCTGCCCGGAACCAGCTGACGGTACTGGAACCAGGATGGGGAGCAGAAGGTACAAGAGCAAGTGTCTGCGTGGCTGTTGCAGGACACGTTGCCGGCTGCACAGCAGGGGAACAGCTGGCGGTGCTGAACCCCACTGACACATTGGCTGGTGTTTTTCTCTGTGCAGCTAGCAGTACCGGGCCCCAACTGGCGGTGTTAGAGCCCGGGGTCAGCAGGAGGAGGAGATGGAGCCGAGTGTAGGCCGAAGCCTGCACTGGCGGCAGCTTTGGGTCTGTTGTGCCTGCGTGGCTGTTGCAGGACACGTTGCCGGCTGCACAGCAGGGGAACAGCTGGCGGTGCTGAACCCCACTGACACATTGGCTGGTGTTTTTCTTTGTGCAGCTAGCAGTACCGGGCCCCAACTGGCGGTGTTAGAGCCCGGGGTCAGCAGGAGGAGGAGATGGAGCCGAGTGTAGGCCGAAGCCTGCACTGGCGGCAGCTTTGGGTCTGTTGTGCCTGCGTGGCTGTTGCAGGACACGTTGCCGGCTGCACAGCAGGGGAACAGCTGGCGGTGCTGAACCCCACTGACACATTGGCTGGTGTTTTTCTCTGTGCAGCTAGCAGTACCGGGCCCCAACTGGCGGTGTTGGAGCCCGGGCTCTGCAGGGGGAGCAGAGTGTAGGCCGAAGCCTAATCGAACCGATTTCAAAGGTAACCTTTAACCCCCCCTCAGGGGTTACAAAGTAGAAGAGCCACAGCTTATGCAGCAGTAGTGCTGCACAAGTCAAAGGTTGCTCTTTTAATTTGGCTCCTTGCACACGCTGAATGGAACACGTATAACATTTAGCCCTTTATACAGTCAAACTGTGTTGGAGGCGCGAGTTCCCTTTGTAATGAGACGCAGCACAGATGTCAAGAATCCCACCTTGGTGCTGGGTGCAGCCTCCTGAGCGTTGTTATTTGCTGTACAGGAGTCTGCGCTGTCGTGTTATCCCCTGGCCTAGCGCTGTTAGCGCTGCCCATCTTCTGACCTCATTTAATGTCGGCCGGTGCGGTTCGCGATGACCATGAATCCCAGCCCCGCGGTGTCTTAACATTGTTAAAACACTGCGGGGCTGTGATTCATGGCCTGGCGCAGCACATATGTTCGCCTCTCACACTCGGGTCCTTACACCCGCTGCAGACTGTGCGGCGTCAGCTGATCCCTTATCGCATGCCACGGCCATGAAGCCGCACAGTCTGAAGAAGGCGGAAGGAGATGAGGGACAGGCGAACTGATGCACTGCTCATGCCCATCAAACACACCCTCGCAGTCCCAAGAAATAAGACACCGAGGGGCGTTGTGTGGGTCAGGGCGGCCGCAGAGGCGCAGGCAGCCAAACAATGATGCCAGAAGACGGGCAGCGCTACCAAGGGGATTGCAGCGTGTCATTACAAAGGAAAGTCACACCCCCGGGACGGTTAAATGGTCACACAGAGGACACATTTCAGACGTGTTTTCAGTTCCACATGTGCGAGGAGAATACGTTTATGAGCCACCTTGCACACATGCAGCATTACCGCTGTACAAGGTGGCCTTAAAAACGTACAAACGCCTGGGGGAGGGGGGACAGGTTCCCTTCAATTTCAGTTCTTGTGTCTGCGTGGCTTTTGCAGGACACGATGCCGGCTGCACAGCAGGGGAACAGCTGGCGGTGCTGAACCCCACTGACACATTGGCTGGTGTTTTTCTCTGTGCAGCTAGCAGTACCGGGCCCCAACTGGCGGTGTTAGAGCCCGGGGTCAGCAGGAGGAGGAGATGGAGCCGAGTGTAGGCCGAAGCCTGCACTGGCGGCAGCTTTGGGTCTGTTGTGCCTGCGTGGCTGTTGCAGGACACGTTGCCGGCTGCACAGCAGGGGAACAGCTGGCGGTGCTGAACCCCACTGACACATTGGCTGGTGTTTGGCTCTGTGCAGCTAGCAGTACCGGGCCCCAACTGGCGGTGTTGGAGCCCGGGCTCTGCAGGGGGAGCAGAGTGTAGGCCGAAGCCTACTTGAACCGATTTCAAAGGTAACCTTTAACCCCCCCTCAGGGGTTACAAAGTAGAAGAGCCACAGCTTATGCAGCAGTAGTGCTGCACAAGTCAAAGGTTGCTCTTTTAATTTGGCTCCTTGCACACGCTGAATGGAACACGTATAACATTTAGCCCTTTATACAGTCAAACTGTGTTGGAGGCGCGAGTTCCCTTTGTAATGAGACGCAGCACAGATGTCAAGAATCCCACCTTGGTGCTGGGTGCAGCCTCCTGAGCGTTGTTATTTGCTGTACAGGAGTCTGCGCTGTCGTGTTATCCCCTGGCCTAGCGCTGTTAGCGCTGCCCATCTTCTGACCTCATTTAATGTCGGCCGGTGCGGTTCGCGATGACCATGAATCCCAGCCCCGCGGTGTCTTAACATTGTTAAAACACTGCGGGGCTGTGATTCATGGCCTGGCGCAGCACATATGTTCGCCTCTCGCACTCGGGTCCTTACACCCGCTGCAGACTGTGCGGCGTCAGCTGATCCCTTATCGCATGCCACGGCCATGAAGCCGCACAGTCTGAAGAAGGCGGAAGGAGATGAGGGACAGGCGAACTGATGCACTGCTCATGCCCATCAAACACACCCTCGCAGTCCCAAGAAATAAGACACCGAGGGGCGTTGTGTGGGTCAGGGCGGCCGCAGAGGCGCAGGCAGCCAAACAATGATGCCAGAAGACGGGCAGCGCTACCAAGGGGGTTGCAGCGTGTCATTACAAAGGAAAGTCACACCCCCGGGACGGTTAAATGGTCACACAGAGGACACATTTCAGACGTGTTTTCAGTTCCACATGTGCGAGGAGAATACGTTTATGAGCCACCTTGCACACATGCAGCATTACCGCTGTACAAGGTGGCCTTAAAAACGTACAAACGCCTGGGGGAGGGGGGACAGGTTCCCTTCAATTTCAGTTCCTGTGTCTGCGTGGCTTTTGCAGGACACGATGCCGGCTGCACAGCAGGGGAACAGCTGGCGGTGCTGAACCCCACTGACACATTGGCTGGTGTTTTTCTCTGTGCAGCTAGCAGTACCGGGCCCCAACTGGCGGTGTTAGAGCCCGGGGTCAGCAGGAGGAGGAGATGGAGCCGAGTGTAGGCCGAAGCCTGCACTGGCGGCAGCTTTGGGTCTGTTGTGCCTGCGTGGCTGTTGCAGGACACGTTGCCGGCTGCACAGCAGGGGAACAGCTGGCGGTGCTGAACCCCACTGACACATTGGCTGGTGTTTGGCTCTGTGCAGCTAGCAGTACCGGGCCCCAACTGGCGGTGTTGGAGCCCGGGCTCTGCAGGGGGAGCAGAGTGTAGGCCGAAGCCTACTTGAACCGATTTCAAAGGTAACCTTTAACCCCCCCTCAGGGGTTACAAAACAGAAGAGCCACAGCTTATGCAGCAGTAGTGCTGCACAAGTCAAAGGTTGCTCTTTTAATTTGGCTCCTTGCACACGCTGAATGGAACACGTATAACATTTAGCCCTTTATACAGTCAAACTGTGTTGGAGGCGCGAGTTCCCTTTGTAATGAGACGCAGCACAGATGTCAAGAATCCCACCTTGGTGCTGGGTGCAGCCTCCTGAGCGTTGTTATTTGCTGTACAGGAGTCTGCGCTGTCGTGTTATCCCCTGGCCTAGCGCTGTTAGCGCTGCCCATCTTCTGACCTCATTTAATGTCGGCCGGTGCGGTTCGCGATGACCATGAATCCCAGCCCCGCGGTGTCTTAACATTGTTAAAACACTGCGGGGCTGTGATTCATGGCCTGGCGCAGCACATATGTTCGCCTCTCGCACTCGGGTCCTTACACCCGCTGCAGACTGTGCGGCGTCAGCTGATCCCTTATCGCATGCCACGGCCATGAAGCCGCACAGTCTGAAGAAGGCGGAAGGAGATGAGGGACAGGCGAACTGATGCACTGCTCATGCCCATCAAACACACCCTCGCAGTCCCAAGAAATAAGACACCGAGGGGCGTTGTGTGGGTCAGGGCGGCCGCAGAGGCGCAGGCAGCCAAACAATGATGCCAGAAGACGGGCAGCGCTACCAAGGGGGTTGCAGCGTGTCATTACAAAGGAAAGTCACACCCCCGGGACGGTTAAATGGTCACACAGAGGACACATTTCAGACGTGTTTTCAGTTCCACATGTGCGAGGAGAATACGTTTATGAGCCACCTTGCACACATGCAGCATTACCGCTGTACAAGGTGGCCTTAAAAACGTACAAACGCCTGGGGGAGGGGGGACAGGTTCCCTTCAATTTCAGTTCTTGTGTCTGCGTGGCTTTTGCAGGACACGATGCCGGCTGCACAGCAGGGGAACAGCTGGCGGTGCTGAACCCCACTGACACATTGGCTGGTGTTTTTCTCTGTGCAGCTAGCAGTACCGGGCCCCAACTGGCGGTGTTAGAGCCCGGGGTCAGCAGGAGGAGGAGATGGAGCCGAGTGTAGGCCGAAGCCTGCACTGGCGGCAGCTTTGGGTCTGTTGTGCCTGCGTGGCTGTTGCAGGACACGTTGCCGGCTGCACAGCAGGGGAACAGCTGGCGGTGCTGAACCCCACTGACACATTGGCTGGTGTTTTTCTCTGTGCAGCTAGCAGTACCGGACCCCAACTGGCGGTGTTAGAGCCCGGGGTCAGCAGGAGGAGCAGGGGGAGCGGAGTGTAGGCCGAAGCCTGCACTCGATCAAGTTGAAAGGAAACCTTTAACCCCCCCCCCCCAGGCGTTTGTAGCTGAAAGAGCCATGTGTACAGCACTAATGCTGGAAAAGGTAAACTTAGCTCTTTTAATTATGGTCCTTGCACATGTTCAACCTAACACTTATGAAATGTGTCCCCTCACAGCGTTAAACCGTCCGGTAGGTGGAACTTTCCTTTGTCGTGTGACGCAGCACAGCCATCAGTTTTACCCCCTTTGCGCCGTGCGCCGCCTCCTCAGCGTTGTTTGAATCTGTCCCGGAGCCTGCGCTGTTAGGTTAGCCCTTGGCCATGCACACATTTTGCGCTGCCCGTCTTCTGACATCATTTGGTGTCAGGCTGGCTGCGCCTGTGCGGGTGCGCTGGCCGAGATCCCGCCTCGCAGTGTCGTCTAATGTAATCCCACCGCGGGCCTGGGATCCGTGGCCATGCGCAGTGCATATCCTCGCCTCTCACTCCCCTCCCTACGGCTTCTTCAGACTGTGCGGTGTCACGGCCGTGGCATGCTATTAGGGACCAGCTGACACCGAACAGTCTGAAGAAGCCATAGGGAGATGAGTGAGAGGTGGAGGTTCAGATATGCACTGCGCATGTCCATGGATCCCAGGCCCGCGGTGGGATTACATTAGACGACACTGCGAGGCGGGATCTCGGCCAGCGCACCCGCACAGGCGCAGCCAGCCTGACACCAAATGATGTCAGAAGACGGGCAGCGCAAAATGTGTGCATGGCCAAGGGCTAACCTAACAGCGCAGGCTCTGGGACAGATTCAAACAACGCTGAGGAGGCGGCGCACGGCGCCAAGGGGGTAAAAATGATGGCTGTGCTGCGTCACACGACAAAGGAAAGTTCCACCTACCGGGCGGTTTAACGCTGTGAGGGGACACATTTCATAAGTGTTAGGTTGAGCATGTGCAAGGAGCACCACGAAAAGAGGCACTTTTTCCCTTTGCATCATTCATTACTGCTGCACAAGGTGGCTCCTTCAGTAACAAACGCCTGGGGGGGGGGGGGACAGGTTCCCTTAAATGTAACTTGTTGTGCCTGCGTGGCGGTCGCAGTACACGTTGCCGTATACACAGCAGGGGAACAGCTGGCGGTGCTGAACCCCAATAACACATTGGCGAGGTGTTTGGCTCTGTGCGTACAGCACTTCTGGACGGCAACTGGCGGTGTTGGAGCCCAGGGACAGGTGGAGGAGGAGGAGGTGGAGGAGGTAGGAGGGATTGCCACACACACAGCAGGGGAACAGCTGACGTTACTGAACCCCAATAACAGTGGAGGGACTGTTGACTGTGCGTACAGCACTTCTGGACGGCAACTGGCGGTGTTGGAGCCCAGGGACAGGAGGGGGAGGTGGAGGAGGTAGGAGGGATTGCCACACACACAGCAGGGGAACAGCTGACGTTACTGAACCCCAATAACAGAGGAGCGACTGTTGACTGTGCGTACAGCACTTCTGGACGGCAACTGGCGGTGTTGGAGCCCAGGGACAGGAGGGGGAGGTGGAGGAGGTAGGAGGGATTGCCACACACACAGCAGGGGAACAGCTGACGTTACTGAACCCCAATAACAGTGGAGGGACTGTTGACTGTGCGTACAGCACTTCTGGACGGCAACTGGCGGTGTTGGAGCCCAGGGACAGGTGGAGGAGGAGGAGGTGGAGGAGGTAGGAGGGATTGCCACACACACAGCAGGGGAACAGCTGACGTTACTGAACCCCAATAACAGTGGAGGGACTGTTGACTGTGCGTACAGCACTTCTGGACGGCAACTGGCGGTGTTGGAGCCCAGGGACAGGAGGGGGAGGTGGAGGAGGTAGGAGGGATTGCCACACACACAGCAGGGGAACAGCTGACGTTACTGAACCCCAATAACAGAGGAGCGACTGTTGACTGTGCGTACAGCACTTCTGGACGGCAACTGGCGGTGTTGGAGCCCAGGGACAGGTGGAGGAGGAGGAGGTGGAGGAGGTAGGAGGGATTGCCACACACACAGCAGGGGAACAGCTGACGTTACTGAACCCCAATAACAGTGGAGGGACTGTTGACTGTGCGTACAGCACTTCTGGACGGCAACTGGCGGTGTTGGAGCCCAGGGACAGGAGGGGGAGGTGGAGGAGGTAGGAGGGATTGCCACACACACAGCAGGGGAACAGCTGACGTTACTGAACCCCAATAACAGTGGAGGGACTGTTGACTGTGCGTACAGCACTTCTGGACGGCAACTGGCGGTGTTGGAGCCCAGGGACAGGAGGGGGAGGTGGAGGAGGTAGGAGGGATTGCCACACACACAGCAGGGGAACAGCTGACGTTACTGAACCCCAATAACAGAGGAGCGACTGTTGACTGTGCGTACAGCACTTCTGGACGGCAACTGGCGGTGTTGGAGCCCAGGGACAGGTGGAGGAGGAGGAGGTGGAGGAGGTAGGAGGGATTGCCACACACACAGCAGGGGAACAGCTGACGTTACTGAACCCCAATAACAGTGGAGGGACTGTTGACTGTGCGTACAGCACTTCTGGACGGCAACTGGCGGTGTTGGAGCCCAGGGACAGGTGGAGGAGGAGGAGGTGGAGGAGGTAGGAGGGATTGCCACACACACAGCAGGGGAACAGCTGACGTTACTGAACCCCAATAACAGTGGAGGGACTGTTGACTGTGCGTACAGCACTTCTGGACGGCAACTGGCGGTTTTGGAGCCCAGGGACAGGAGGGGGAGGTGGAGGAGGTAGGAGGGATTGCCACACACACAGCAGGGGAACAGCTGACGTTACTGAACCCCAATAACAGAGGAGCGACTGCTGACTGTGCGTATAGCACTTCTGTACGGCAACTGGCGGTGTTGGAGCCCAGGGACAGGTGGAGGAGGAGGAGGTGGAGGAGGTAGGAGGGATTGCCACACACACAGCAGGGGAACAGCTGACGTTACTGAACCCCAATAACAGTGGAGGGACTGTTGACTGTGCGTACAGCACTTCTGGACGGCAACTGGCGGTGTTGGAGCCCAGGGACAGGAGGGGGAGGTGGAGGAGGTAGGAGGGATTGCCACACACACAGCAGGGGAACAGCTGACGTTACTGAACCCCAATAACAGTGGAGGGACTGTTGACTGTGCGTACAGCACTTCTGGACGGCAACTGGGGGTGTTGGAGCCCAGGGACAGGAGGGGGAGGTGGAGGAGGTAGGAGGGATTGCCACACACACAGCAGGGGAACAGCTGACGTTACTGAACCCCAATAACAGAGGAGCGACTGCTGACTGTGCGTACAGCACTTCTGGACGGCAACTGGCGGTGTTGGAGCCCAGGGACAGGTGGAGGAGGAGGAGGTGGAGGAGGTAGGAGGGATTGCCACACACACAGCAGGGGAACAGCTGACGTTACTGAACCCCAATAACAGTGGAGGGACTGTTGACTGTGCGTACAGCACTTCTGGACGGCAACTGGCGGTGTTGGAGCCCAGGGACAGGAGGGGGAGGTGGAGGAGGTAGGAGGGATTGCCACACACACAGCAGGGGAACAGCTGACGTTACTGAACCCCAATAACAGAGGAGCGACTGTTGACTGTGCGTACAGCACTTCTGGACGGCAACTGGCGGTGTTGGAGCCCAGGGACAGGAGGGGGAGGTGGAGGAGGTAGGAGGGATTGCCACACACACAGCAGGGGAACAGCTGACGTTACTGAACCCCAATAACAGAGGAGCGACTGTTGACTGTGCGTACAGCACTTCTGGACGGCAACTGGCGGTGTTGGAGCCCAGGGACAGGTGGAGGAGGAGGAGGTGGAGGAGGTAGGAGGGATTGCCACACACACAGCAGGGGAACAGCTGACGTTACTGAACCCCAATAACAGAGGAGCGACTGTTGACTGTGCATACAGCACTTCTGGACGGCAACTGGCGGTGTTGGAGCCCAGGGACAGGTGGAAAAGCAGAGGAACACAATGTAGGCCGAAGCCTGAGAAAGTCGAAAGGGAACCTTTAACCCCCCCCCACGGCGTTTGTAGCTGAAAGAGCCAGCTTGTGCAGCACAAAAGATGCAAAAGGAAAAGGTGGCTCTTTTCATCAGGCTCCTTGCAAACACAGAACTAAACACTTATAAAATGTGTCCCCTGAAACCGTGAAACCGTCCCGGAGGTGGGACTTTCCTTCGTAATATGACGCAGCACAGCCGTCATTCCTACCCCCCCGGCGCCGTGCCCCGGCTCCTCAGCGTTGTTTGATTCCGTCCCGGAGCCTGCGCTGTTATGTTATCCCGTGGCCAGGCACACTTAGCGCTGCCCGTCTTCTGGCATCATTTGGTGTCAGGATGGCTGCGCCTGTGCGGCCGCGCTGGCCGAGAGCCCGCATCGCAGTGTCTTCTGATTTAATCCCACTGGGGGCCTGGGATCCATGGACATGCGCAGTGCATATCCTCGCCTCTCACTCCCCTCCCTACGGCTTCTTAAGACTGTGCGGTGTCACGGCCGTGGCATGCTATTAGGGACCAGCTGACACCGAACAGTCTGAAGAAGCCATAGGGAGATGAGTGAGAGGTGGAGGTTCAGATATGCACTGCGCATGTCCATGGATCCCAGGCCCCCAGTGGGATTAAATCAGAAGACACTGCGAGGCGGGCTCTCGGCCAGCGCGGCCGCACAGGCGCAGCCATCCTGACACCAAATGATGCCAGAAGACGGGCAGCGCTAAGTGTGCCTGGCCACGGGATAACATAACAGCGCAGGCTCCGGGACGGAATCAAACAACGCTGAGGAGCCGGGGCGCGGCGCCGGGGGGGTAGGAATGACGGCTGTGCTGCGTCATATTACGAAGGAAAGTCCCACCTCCGGGACGGTTTTACGGTATCAGTGGACACATTTTATAAGTGTTAAGTTCTGCGTGTGCAAGGAGCTAAACCAAAATAGCTACCTTTTCCTTGTGCACAAGGTGGCTCTTTCAGTAACAAACGCCTTGGGGGGGGGGGACAGATTCCCTTACATTTCAGTTGTTGTGTCAGCGTGGCGGTCGCATGACACATTGCCGGCTACACAGCTGGGGATCAGCTGACGTTACTGAAACCCAATAACACTGGGTCGTATGTTTTGACTGTGCAGACGGCACTTCTGAGCCTCAACTGGCGGTGTTGGAGCCCAGGAATTTAAGTTCAGGTGGTAGAAAGATTAACACAACAGGAGACCTGGATAACGTATACAGTGACCTAATTATTTAATCAGGAGGAGGAGTGGCAAATTCCTGCGAGATCCAGGCCTTGTTCATTTTCAGGAAAGTAAGCCGGTCAACGTTATCGGAGGATAGTCGCATGCGACGGTCAGTTAGTACACCACCTGCAGCACTAAAGACACGTTCCGATAATACACTGGCCGCAGGGCAAGACAGCACCTCCAATGCATACTGGCTTAGCTCTGGCCATGTATCCAGCTTTGAGACCCAAAACTTGAAAGGGGAAGAGCCGTCTGGGAGTACAGCAAGAGGGCAAGACATGTAGTCTGTCACCATCTGACGGAACCGTTGCCTCCTGCTGACTGGAGCCGTCTGTGATGGTGTAGACTTTTGTGGGGGGCACAGAAAACTGTGCCACAGTTGGGCCATACTGGTCTTGCCTTGGGCAGAGGCACTGCTTCTGCTCCCTCTTTGTGCAGAGCCTCCACCACTGCCTGGACGCACTGAGCTGCTTTGGAATGCACTAGCAGCACTTCTCTCAGTTGGAATGGAGAAGATGATGGAATTGACCAGTGTGTCTTGGTACTCCCGCATTTTTTGCTCCCGGTTCAACGGTGTGATGAGGCTTTCTACGTTGTCCCGGTAGCGAGGATCGAGGAGGGTGAACACCCAATAATCAGACATGTTGAGAATGTGGGCGATGCGGCGGTCGTTTCTCAGGCACTGCAGCATGTAATCCACCATGTGCTGCAGACTGCCAACTGCCCAAGAAACGCTGTCCCCTGCTGGAGGCGTGGTCTCTGCCCGCTCGTCATCACCCCACCCTCGCTGTACACACTGAGTACTGGACAATTCGGTAACTCCCTCCTCTGGACGGATGTCTTCCTCCTCCATTGACTCCTCCTCATCCTCCTCACAAACTGTCCCCTGCCTACGCGTTTGTGAGGAACCACGTGGCGCTGACTGTCCAGAAGATGATGGAAATGGTGAATCCTCATCCTCCACCTCTTCCACAACATCATCCCTTAGCGCTTGCAGTGATTTTTCAAGCAGGCAGATAAGGGGGACAGTCATGCTGACTAGTGCATCATCTGCACTCGCCATCCGCGTGGAATAATCAAAGGGACGCAAAACCTGGCAGACGTCATTCATAGTGGCCCACTCTGTGGTTGTGAAGTCTGTACGGCGCTGACTGCGACTTCTTTGCGCCTGAAGCAGCTGGTACTCCATTACAGCTTGCTGCTGCTCACACAACCGCTCCAACATATGTAACGTGGAATTCCACCTGGTAGGTAGGTCACATATGATGCGATGTTCCGGCAGGCGGTGTCGGCGCTGCAGAGCCGCAATGCGCGCTTTTGCCGTGCTGGAACGCCGCAAGTGAGCACACTCTAGGCGGACCTTGTGCAGCAGTGCATCAAGATCCGGATAGTCCCTCAAAAAGCTCTGCACGACCAAATTGAGCACATGTGCCAGACATGGGATGTGAGTGAGGTTGCCGAGGCCCAGAGCTGCCACCAGATTTCGGCCATTATCACACACTACCATGCCTGGCTGGAGATTCGCTGGCACAAACCACACATCGCTCTCCTGCTTGATGGCATTCCAGAGCTCCTGCGCTGTGTGGCTACGATTCCCCAAAAAAATTAATTTCAAGACGGCCTGTTGACGTTTGGCCACGGCTGTGCTCATGTCGGTCGTAACAGGTACACGTTCATCACGGGTCCATGTGGAGGTGGACTGTGACGGCTCCTGCAGCGATGATTCTGAGGAACTGGTGTAAGAGGAGGAGTCAATGCGTACAGAATGGATTCCTGCAATCCTTGGAGTGGGCAGGACACGTCCTGCGCCACTCGCACGGTCTGTACCCGGCTCAACGACATTAACCCAATGGGCAGTGAGGGAAAGGTATCGCCCCTGTCCATGTTGACTGGTCCACGCATCGGTGGTGAGGTGGACCTTGCTACTGACGGCGTTCAGTAGCGCGTGTTTTATGTGTCCCTCCACATGCTTGTGCAGGGCAGGGACGGCTTGCCTGCTGAAGTAAAAGCGGCTGGGCACATTGTACTGTGGGACTGCCAATGACATCAAGTCATGGAAGCTGTCAGTCTCCACCAGCCTGAATGACAGCATTTCCAGTGAAAGAAGTTTGGCAATGCCTGCAGTCAGAGCCTGTGCTCGTGGGTGGTTTGACGAGAAAGGCCGCCTTTTCTCCCATGCCTGTACTACCGATGGCTGTAGACTGGGCTGGGAGTGTGTGGATGACTGGGAAAGTGGTGCTGCGGTGGGAATTACAGCGGGTCTCTGGACAACAGGGCCAGAGGTTCTTCCACGGCGATCCTGGGAGGAAGCCGAACCAGCTGCGTGTGAGCTAGAGGAAGAGGCAACACGAGCTGAAGAGGTGGTAGCTGCCGCTGTTGGTTGGCCTAGCTCTTCAGTGTGTTTTTCTAACTCCGCCGGGTGCCTGTTGCGCACATGTTTCCACATGTTGGAGGTATTGAGGTTGCTGACATTTCGACCTCTTTTGACTTTTTGATGACACACCTTGCATCTGACATAGCAAATGTCATCTGCAACTGTGTCAAAAAAGGACCAGGCACTGCAAGTCTTGGGAGCGCCCTTTTTGGCTTTTGGAAGAGACGTGCTCCTAACGGGTGCCAAAGCGGAGGCTGCAGGATCCGCAGTCTTCCCCCTCCCTCTCCCTCTTTGGGCCGTACGGGGAATCTCGTCCTCAGAGCTGCTCCCACCACCTTCCTGTCCCTCACGCCAAGATGGGTCAAGGACCTCGTCATCTACACTACCCTCTGCCCCCAACTGCTCCTCCTGGGTAGTCTCAGCAGCATAGCACGCACCAGTAAGTGGCACCTGAGTGTCATCATCAGCTGATGCGGCCTGCGATGTGGTGACCGGAGCCACTGGCCCACCCGCCTCTTCAGAGGAAGAGAGAAAAAGCTGTTGGGCATCACTGCACCCTGCCTCTTCTTCCATTTCTCCAATGCTGCTTGGCTGGCCCCCTGTTTCCAAGCCAAGAGATTCAGAGAACAGAAGTAGAGACGGCTCCTGTCCTGGGCTCTCTGTCTGCCTGGGCAATTTGGCAGGTGGTGAAGAGACAGATGGCTGCTCTCCAGTGCTCTGTGTCTGAGAGGATGTGGCACTAATTGAAGTTGATGCATTAGCTGCCATCCATCCGACAATGGCTTCAATTTGTTCTTCACGCAGCAGCGGTGTACGGCGCTCTGACACAAAGCTGCGCATGAACGACTGTTGCCTGGTGAATGTGGGTGCTGATGAGTCACCGGTGCCCGCAGCAGGCACAGAATCCCCACGTCCCCTCCCTGCTCCGCGCCCACGCCCACGCCCACGTGCCTTACTCACTGCCTTCTTCATCTTGGTTGACTGATAAAGATAAGCAGAAAAGTAAGAACGGCTTTGTGTGCTTATTCCTGAACAACTCCTCCTAACAGGTATAAGAAACACTAATTTTCTAAAGTGTGGACTAGACTTTAATATGAGCTAATGTGGCCTACACAAATGTAAAGTGGTGTCACTGGTGTGTTTGGTGAACTTTATTATTTATTTATTTTTTGGGGGCTGAACTGACAACAGATAGAGCTGCAGTCACACGGAGACCGTGCAGACAGACGTAAACGGCGCTGCAAGGCCCAAAAACCCTCCTCTACGTTATCCTATGTAGTGTTTTTCCACAAATTAGCTGGAGACGGGTGGAAAGACACTAATAGGAATTTTTTGAAAAAATGTGCAGCAGCCTGCACTACTTAAAACAAAATGAAAATTGATTTGGCAGTATGACGCAGTGAACAACCCTGAGCTGGAGACAACCAGGCTACGGCTGCTCACAGACTACAGGGCGAGCTGCAGTCACACGGAGACCGTGCAGACAGCCGTAAACGGCGCTGCAAGGCCCAAAAACCCTCCTCTACGTTATCCTATGTAGTGTTTTTCCACAAATTAGCTGGAGACGGGTGGAAAGACACTAATAGGATTTTTTTGAATAAATTAGCAGCAGACTACACTACTTGAAAAAAAATGAAAATTGATTTGGCGGTATGACGCAGTGAACAACCCTGAGCTGGAGACAACCAGGCTATGGCTGCTCACAGACTACAGGGCGAGCTGCAGTCACACGGAGACCGTGCAGACAGCCGTAAACGGCGCTGCAAGGCCCAAAAACCCTCCTCTACGTTATCCTATGTAGTGTTTTTCCACAAATTAGCTGGAGACGGGTGGAAAGACACTAATAGGATTTTTTTGAATAAATTAGCAGCAGACTACACTACTTGAAAAAAAATGAAAATTGATTTGGCGGTATGACGCAGTGAACAACCCTGAGCTGGAGACAACCAGGCTATGGCTGCTCACAGACTACAGGGCGAGCTGCAGTCACACGGAGACCGTGCAGACAGCCGTAAACGGCGCTGCAAGGCCCAAAAACCCTCCTCTACGTTATCCTATGTAGTGTTTTTCCACAAATTAGCTGGAGACGGGTGGAAAGACACTAATAGGATTTTTTTGAATAAATTAGCAGCAGACTACACTACTTGAAAAAAAAAAAAAAAAAAAGAACAGTATGAGCCAATGAACCACCCTCCCTGAACTGAATACAACCAGCTATGGATGGCCTATGTGGCTGCACTCAGACTAGAGAGTGGGCTGCACTCACACACACACACACACAGACCTTGCAGATCGCTGTGAAAACAGCGCTACAAGGCAAAAGCAAGGTGAATAGTAGGTGAACACAGCGGTTGCTAAATTAGCCTTTGGAAAGCACAAAGAAGCAAATCGCTATCTCTAAACTGTCCCTCAGTCAGCAAACAGCGTCCTGTCACTAACTGAATTCACAGCAGAGTGATCTCAAAATGGCGCCAGCGACTTTTAAACTGCATCATGACATCATTTCAGCAGCCAATCACAGCCTTGCCAGTAGTTTCATGCCCTCCATGCTAAACAGGATGTGCCCACACTTGGAATCATTCTCATTGGCTGAATTTCTGCATTTTGAATCTTGGAACTTCCGATTCCGGTATCCGATACGCGGCAAGTATCGGAATCCCGGTATCGGAATTCCGATACCGCAAGTATCGGCCGATACCCGATACTTGCGGTATCGGAATGCTCAACACTAACAATGACCCAAAACATAAAGCCAAAGCAACCCAGGAGTTTATTAAAGCAAAGAAGTGGAATATTCTTGAATGGCCAAGTCAGTCACCTGATCTCAACCCAATTGAGCATGCATTTCACTTGTTAAAGAGTAAACTTCAGACAGAAAGGCCCACAAACAAACAGCAACTGAAAACCACCACAGTGAAGGCCTGGCAGAGCATCAAAAAGGAGGAAACTCAGCGTCTGGTGATGTCCATGAGTTCAAGACTTCAGGCAGTCATTGCCAACAAAGGGTTTTCAACCAAGTACTAAAACTGAAAATTTTATTTAAAATTATTGAATCTGTCCAATTACTTTTGGACTCTTTAAAATCAGGGTGGCACATGTTAAGGAACTGAAACTCCTAAACCCTTCATCCAATTTTAATGTGGATACTCTCAAATGAAAGCTGAAAGTCTGAACTTCAGCTGCATCTGAATTGTTTTGTTTAAAATTCATTTTGGTAATCTCTATAACCAAAATTAGAAAAATGTTGTCTCTGTCCAAATATATATGGACCTAACTGTATCTATAGATACATAGATGTATCTATCCATATATCTGGCTGCTTTCACACATCAGGTTTTTGCCGTCAGGCACAATCCGGTGAGTTTTGTAAAAAACGGATCCATTTTTTTCCGCCGGATCCGTTTTTTTCTCATAGAGTTGTATTAGCGCCAGATTGCGCCTGATGGCCACAAGTTTCATCCGTTTTTTGCCAGATCCGTCAAAAAAGCTGTTTCCGCCGGATGGAAAACACATACAGAGGAACGTTTTTTCTGTCCGGCAAAAAAACGCACAGCGACGGATCCAGCAAAAAACGTATGAAACAGATGTGAAATGATGAATCCGGCTTCCGAATCCGTTTTTTCATGCATGTTTCCATTCAAATCATGCACATTTTCCGTTTATTTCCAAAAACAGCATCAAAACCAAGCAAAAACCGCACCAAAAACAGCATCAAAACCACCAAAAAATTCATCAAAACTGCACCAAAAACTGCATCAAAACCTAGTGCAGTTTTGGTGCGGTTTTGATGCAGTTTTTGGTGCAGTTTTGATGCGTTTTTGATGCAGTTTTTGGTGTGGTTTTTGCGCGGTTTTGATGCAGTTTTTGGTGCAGTTTTGATGCTGTTTTTGGTGCGGTTTTGGTGCAGTTTTTGGTGCAGTTTTGATGCGTTTTTGATGCAGTTTTTGGTGTGGTTTTTGCGCGGTTTTGATGCAGTTTTTGGTGCGGTTTTGGTGCAGTGTTGATGCAATTTTGGTGCGGTTTTGATGCAGTTTTTGGTGCAGTTTTGATGCTGTTTTATGCAGTTTTTTGCGCGGTTTTGATACATTTTTAAATTCGCTTTTGGTGCGGTTTTTATGCGTTTTGGTGCGGTTTTGAAAGCTAAATAAAGATGTATTATTGAACAAAAAAAAAGATTTGTGATGTCATTATTGTCCAACCTCCTCTTTTATATTTGTCCAACCCACACTCCATTACACACACAGATAGACAGATAGATGATAGATGAAATGGATAGACAGATCTACATATAGATAGATCTATAGATGCATACATCTATCTATTCCTATATCTATCTATAGATATATCTGGATAGATATATCTATTGATAGATGTATGGATAGCATAGGGTGTGTGTCCACTGTCCAGATTACATCCGAATGAGCTGCAGATTGGATGCTGCGTACTTGTAGTTCCATCGGATGATGCCTGCACACACACCCCAAAAGACCCCCCGCACAGCTCCACACACACCCGAACAGTCCCGCACACACCCGAACAGCCAGGCACCCACCCGAAAAGCCCCGTACACACCGAAACAGTCCCGCACACACACGAACAGTCCCACACACACACGAACAGTCCCGCACACACACGAACAGTCCCGCACACACCCGAACAGTCCCGAACACATCCGAACAGCCCGCAGACGCAGCACACATACACGCACAGTCACCGCCCACTTTCCGCCCACACACTTCCCTCCTCCTGAACTGCAGCGTTTCTCGGACCCACATCCGCAGCAAAACTGCAGATCTTTTTTACATCTGCGGTTTTGCTGCGGATGTGCCCGACTCAATGCAAGTCTAAGGGTGCAGAAACGCTGCAGTTCCGCACAAAATAAGTGACATGCTGTGAGAAAAAAAAGCTGCGTTTTGGTGCGGCCTTTTCCGCAGAATGTGCACAACAAGTCTGCGGCTCCCATAGACTTACATTGGTTGTGCACTACACTGCGGATTTAATGCAATTCTGTGCAGCAAAAAACCCTGCAGATCTGCAATCAGATCCGCAACGTGTGCACACAGCCTTAGCATTTAGTGAACCTAGCAAAAAAGCCAAGCAAAAAACAAGTGTGGGATTGCACTTTATTTGCAATTTCATTGCACTTTGAATTTTTTTCACATTTTCTGTTACACGACATGGTAAAACCAATGGTGTCGTTCAAAAGTAGAACTTGTCCCGCAAAAAATAAGCCCTCACATGGCCATATTGACGGAAACATTATGGCTCTGGAAAGAAGGGGAGCGATAAACGAAAAAAGCTCCAGGGGTGAAGGGGTTTAGAAACATGGATATGGACATATATATAGAAATAGACATAGATATATAGATATATCTGTATGTATTCATCTATCTATCTATTTGTTATCTATCTATCTATCTATCTATCTATCTATCTATCTATCTATCTATCTATCTATCTATCCATCCATCTATCTGTGTGTAATGGAGTGCGGGTTGGACAAATGTAAAAGAGGAGGTTGGACAGAAATGACATCACAAATCTTTTTGAAGATAGAGGGAGAGGTTGGGGTGTGTTTTGGAGTGGGTGTGCCAGGTGCAGAGTTACAGGCGAGTGCAATGCATCATGGAACTTGTAGTATTAGAGCACAATAACTCAGGAGAAAGGAAGTTGTCGATTAACCCCATGAGAGCTGGATCCAGCACTAAAGATGTGCTGCTACTGCATGATAAAAGGTAATATTGCTAAAAGAAACACAGTAGATGTTTTCAGTGGCACATAATAGCAAGATTTATGAAAAAAAAAAAAAGTGATAGTAGTGGACAACTTCTTTAATAAAAACCAAATATATTCCCATCTCACTTGTTTACTTTCACCAGGTAAACCAATATCACTGCACAAAATTAAGAAATAAACATTTCTGACATGCAAAAACAAAACCCCCAAAAATGAGTGACCAACATAGCCACATTTCTTTATGATGACACTCAGCAGCCTTCCATCCATAGATTTTGTCAGTTGCTTGATCTGTTTACGATGAACATTGCGTGCAGCAGCCACCACAGTCTCCCAGACACTGTTCCGAGAGGTGGACTGTTTTCCCTCCCTGTAGATCTCACATTTTATGAGGGGCCACAGGTTCTCTATGGGGTTCAGATCAGGTGAACAAGGGGGCCATGTCATTATTTTTTCTTCTTTGAGACCTTTACTGGCCAGCCACGCTGTGGAGTAGTTGGAGGCCTGTGATGGAGCATTGTCCTGCATGAAAACCATGTTTTTCTTGAACGACTTCTTCCTGTACCACTGCTTGAAGAAGTTGTCTTCCAGAAACTGGCAGTAGGTCTGGGAGTTGAGCTTCACTCCATCCTCAACCCGATAAGGTCCCACAAGTTCATCTTTGATGATACCAGCCCATACCAGTACCCCACCTCCACCTTGCTGGCGTCTGAGTCGGAATGGAGCTCTCTGCCCTTTACTGATCTAGCCTCTGGCCCATCAAGAGTCACTCTCATTTCATCAGTCCAGAAAACCTTTGAAAAGTCAGTCTTAAGATATATTTCTTGGCCCAGTCTTGACGTTTTATCTTATGTTTCTTGTACAAAGGTGGTCGTTTTTCAGCCTTCCTTACCTTGGCCATGTCCCTGAGTATCGCACACCTATATAATAATAATAATAATAATAAATTTTTATTTATATGGCGCCAACATATTCCGCAGCGCTTTACAACTTATAGAGGGGACTTGTACAGACAATAGACATTACAGCATAACAGAATTCACAGTTCAAAACAGATACCAGGAGGAATGAGGGCCCTGCTCGCAAGCTTACAAACTATGAGGAAAAGGGGAGACACGAGAGGTGGATGGTAACAATTGCTTTAGTTATTTGGACCAGCCATAGTGTAAGGCTCGGGTGTTCATGTAAAGCTGCATGAACCAGTTAACTGCCTAAGTATGTAGCAGTACAGACACAGAGTGCTATTAACTGCATAAAGTGTATGAGAACACGATGCAAGGAACCTGATTATGTGTTTTTGTTTTTTTTTCTATTTTTAATAGGCAACACAGGGATAGTTAGGCTAATGCATTGAGGCGGTATGCGCCAGTCTGAACAAATGCGTTTTTAGGGCACGCTTAAAACTGTGGGGATTGGGGATTAATCGTATTAACCTAGGTAGTGCATTCCAAAGAATCGGCGCAGCACGTGTAAAGTCTTGGAGACGGGAGTGGGAGGTTCTGATTATTGAGGATGCTAACCGGAGGTCATTAGTGGAGCGGAGGGCACGGGTAGGGTGGTAGACTGAGACCAGAGAGGAGATGTAGGGTGGTGCTGAGCCATGGAGTGCTTTGTGGATGAGGGTAGTAGTTTTGTACTGGATTCTGGAGTGGATGGGTAGCCAGTGTAATGACTGGCACAAGGTAGAGGCATCGGTGTAACGGTTGGTGAGGAATATGATCCTGGCAGCAGCATTCAGGACAGATTGGAGCGGGGAGAGTTTGGTAAGAGGGAGGCCGATTAGTAGAGAGTTACAATAGTCCAAATAGCACACCTTGTGCTTTTTGTTACTCCAGTAACGTTGCAGCTCTGAAATATGGCAAAACTGGTGGCAAATGGCATCTTGGCAGCTTCACACTTGATTTTCCTCAATTCACGGGCAGTTATTTTGAGCCTTTTTTTGCCCAACCCGCTTCTTCTGACCCTGTTGGCTATTTGCCATGAAACGCTTGATTGTTCGGTGATCACACTTCAAAAGTTTGGCAATTTCAAGACTGCTGCCTCCCTCTGCAAGACATCTCACAATTTTGGACTTTTCGGAGCCTGTCAAATCTCTCTTCTGTCCCATTTTGCCAAAGGAAAGGAAGTTGCCTAATAATTAAGCACACCTTATATAGGGTTTTGATGTCATTAGATAACACCCCTCCTCATTACAGAGATGCACATCACCTGATTTACTTAATTGGTAGTTGGCTCTCAAGCCTGAACAGCTTGGAGTAGGACAACATGTATAAAAAGTATCATGTGATCCAAAAAACAACTTGCCTAATAATTCTGCACACAGTGTACTGATTATGACAATACAGTTTATATACCTTAAGAACTTGATGCCTCGGGTCGGATTTCCTTTATAAGTGTGGATTTTTGGATTTGCTACCTGTGTCCTTCATTTGTGTAGTTACTCTGAGATGATTGTACGTTCTTACTGTACTGTTGTAAATGGTGATCATAATATGTGATTTTGTTATTTAATAAATACTATCTTTTTATTCTAAAGACAGTAGTTTTGACTCCAATTGTCCGAATTTTGCATGTATTTGGGAGTTTCTGTCATGGTTTGCAGACTTTTCTAAATGATTATGTTGCTCTGATCTATATAATTGGTGATTCGTGCTGTAGTGTTCCGACTCCATACACTTCCATCGGCAGCGACTCCACGTATCAGGGTTCACATTGAAGCACAATGATTTGATGATCATCAACATCTAAGGCTACTTTCACACTAGCGTTAACTGCAATACGTCGCAAATGCGTCGTTTTGCCAAAAATACGCATCCAGCAAAAGTTCTTGCTGGATACGTTTTTTCATCATAGACTAACATTAGTGACGCATTTGCGACGCATTGCCAAATGTCGCGTCCGTTTTGCGACGCTTGGGCGTGTGGTAGCGGACCGTCGGGAGAAAAAAACGTTACATGTAACGTTTTTTGCTCCCGACGGTCCGCTTTTTCCGACCGCGCATGCGCGGCCGGAACTCCGCCCCCACCTCCCCGCACTTCCCCGCACCTCACAATGGGGCAGCGGATGCGTGGGAAAAATGCATCCGCTGCCCCCGTTGTGCGGCGGAGACCACGCTAGCGTCGGGAACGTCGGCCCGACGCACAGCGACGGGTTGTTCCCGACGCTAGTGTGAAAGTAGCCTTAGTCCTAAGAAATCCCTAGCACTAACATATTCCGCAACGGTTTACAGACATTATCATCGCTGTCCCCGATGCGGCTCACAATCTAGAATCCCTATCAGTATGTCTTTGGAATGTGGGAGGAAACTGGAGAACCCGGAGGAAACCCACACAAACAGGGGGAGAACATACAAACTCCTTGCAGATGTTGTCCTTGGTGGGATTTGAACCGAGGACTCCAGCGCTGCAAGGCTGCAGTGTTAACCACTGAGCCACCGTGCTACCCTGCCCTAAAGAAGCTATAGGATTTCTACAGAATGAAAAGGGTGAAGTGCTAAAAAATTATGCTGAGAAGGTCGAACTTTTAAACTCCTATTTTGCATCTGTGTTCTCTAAGAAAGTAAATGTAACATCGACTGATCTTCACGGGGACCATCGAAGGAATAAAAGAATCCACACTATCCATAAACAGAGAGATGGTGAGGGAACACTTAGCTAAGTTATATCTCCCGGTCCAGATGAATTACATCCTAGGGTAATGAAAGCGGTAGCAGAGGAAACTGCAGAACCACTAGCCAGAATCTTTGAAAAATTCTGGAAAACAGGAGAAGTCCCAGAAGATTGGAGAAGGGCAAATGTTGTCCCTATCGTTAAAAAAAGGAAAGAAGACAGAGCCAGGAAATTACAGGCCAGTGTGCCTTACTTCTATACCATGAAAGATATTTGAACAAATTATTTAACAGCATGTTTGTAAGTACTTGGATAAGAATACAGTATTTAACCAGAGCTAGCATGGGTTTGTAGCAAACAAGTCATGCCAGACTAATCTAATTTTCTTCTATGATGGAATCACTGACTGGGTGTATCAGGGAAATGCGGTATATATAGTATATCTCGACTTCAGCAAAGCATTTGATAAAGTACCTGATACTATCCTTATTGAAAAAATTACCAAGTATGGGATTGACAAGCCTACGGTTAGGTGGATTCATAACTGGCTCAGTGATCGTACTGAAAAAGTGGTAATAAATTGTTAGACATCTAATTGGAAGAACGTTTCCAGTGGGGAACCACAAGACTCTGTCCTGGCCCCAGTGTTGTACAACCTTTTTATAAATGATCTAGATGAAGGAACTGAAGGTACTAATCAAATTTGCAGATGATGTAAAGTTAGAAGGGCCATCGAACACTAGAGAAGACAGAGAAAGGATTTAGAAGGATCTAGATAAGCTTGAACAATGGGCAGTGACTAATAGACTGGTATAAACAATGAGAAATGCAAGATTCTACATCTGGGCAAGAAAAACGAAAATTACGTCTAGATAATGGGAAGAAAAGCAACAGCACTTGTGAAAAAGACTTTTATATACTAGTAGATCACAGACTGCGCATGAGTCAACAGTGTGATGCAGCAGAAGAAAAGGCAAACACAGTTCTAAGATGTATTAAGAGAAACATAGAGTCTAGATTACATAAAGTAATTATCCCCTCAAACTCCTCCTTGGTCAGGCCTCATCTGGATACTGTGTCCAGTTCTGTTCACCACATTTTAAAAAAGACATTGAAAAACTGGAGCAAGTTCAGAGAAGAGCGACCAGGATGGTGAGCGGACTGCAAACTATGTCCTACGGTTAAGGGATCTGGGAATGTTTAGCTTGCAAAAAAAGGCTAAGAGGAGACTTAATAGCTGTCTACAAATATCTGCAGGGCTGTCACAGTGTAGAGGGATCATAATTATTCTCATTTGCACATGGAAACACAAGAAGCAATGGAATAAATCTGAAAGGGAGAAGATACAGATTAGATATTAGAGAAAACTTTTTGACAGTGAAGGTGATCAATGAGTGGAACAGGCGGCCACGAGAGGTGGTGAGTTCTCCTTCAATTGAAGTCTTCAAACAGAGGCTGGACAGACATCTGTCTGAGACAGTTAATAAATCCTGCATTGAGCAGGGGGTTGGACACAATGACCCTGGAGGTCCCGATGACCCTGGAGGTCCCATCCAACTCTTACATTCTAGAATTCTAAGATACCTTGTGTAAATGCCGCTGTTCTCCTGAAACTGGAGATATTTTTCTTGTGTTCCTGTACCTGTCCATTCCTGAGAAATGGCATCTTCTTCTATGTTCTATGTTTATAAATCTGGTCTTGTTATCAAGTGGGCGTGGTCACTGTGACCATGCCCACTTGGTAAACAATACTAGATTTATATACAGGGCCATATCTCAGGAACGGAGAGGCGCAGGAACAAAAGAAAAACATTGCCGGATTCAGGAGAACAGCGGCATTTACAACAGGTAAAATAATTACATATTTATAAAGAGTCCGTTCCTCTTTAAGACACCTCAGTGTGAAATGAATGCGGTAAAGCCTTACATCTTGCCACTTGCATTGCAAAAAGGTAAAATCTGCGGTTACATCTGCGACATACCCGGAAATGCTGTTGATTTTGAATCCACTGTGTTGGTCAATTCACACAGCGATAATTGCTTTAGCGAATACTTTATATTTCTGAATGCTGGTACTATACAATGCGCAGGATGGAAAATCTGATGTCCCCGGAAAGTCAGGGCCACCCTTTTGGATTAAAGATGTGATACAGCGGTGATATTTCTCATAATCCAATCAATTATTGCTATCAGGAGACATCTGTGACAAGAAGAATGCAGATCAGCTTCCTCCACACAGGCATTATGACTGTCCCATTGAGTTGCTTCCTGGGGCAGCTATTCCTTTTGGTAACGTATACCCTTTGGCAGCACCTGAGCTTCAAGCCTTAAAGGAGTATATTGATGAAAATCTGTCCAAAGGCTTCATACGTCCTTCTTCCTCACCAGCAGGGGCACCTATCTTTTTTGTAAAGAAGAAGGATGGGACCCTGAGACCATGTGTTGACTATCGGGAACTCAATAAGGTAACCATACGAAACCGTTACCCTTTGCCTCTGATTCCCGAATTACTGGAAAGAGTCCGCCATGCTAAGGTGTTCTCTAAACTGGATCTTCGTGGGGCTTAGAATTTGGTGCGTATTCGTCCAGGGGATGAGTAGAAGACAGCATTCAGATGCCGGTATGGACACTTTGAATCTCTTGTGATGCCCTTCGGGCTTTGTAACTCCTCTGCAACGTTTCAACACCTTGCTAATGACATTTTCAGAGATTTGTTGGACCAGTTTGTAGTGATCTATTTGGACGATATACTAATCTTTTCTGACTCTACAGGAACATGAAGAACATGTCAAAACTGTTTTAAGACGTCTGAAAGATAACCATCTGTATATTAAGCCGGAGAAATGCGAGTTCCATCGTTCTGAGATACAGTTCTTAGGTTATATCATCTCTCCCCAGGGGCTGAACATGGAATCTGGTAAGATTCAGGCTATCCTTGACTGGCCGGTACCCAAGAACGTTAAGGAGTTCCAACGTTTTATTGGTTTTGCAAATTTCTACTAGACGCTTCATTCGAAATTTTTCTGATATTGTCGGTCCCATTACTTCCTTGACAAAGAAGGAAAAGCCCTTTAAGTGGTCATCACAGGCTCAAGAAGCTTTTGATCGGCTTAAGGTCTGTTTCACATCAGCACCGCTGTTGATACACCCAGATCCAACACTTTCTTTCATTGCGGAGGTGGACGCTTCTGATAATGCTTTGGGGGCTATTGTTGTGAATTCTGCTCTTGGGTTCCCTCCGGTGGTTGTTGGCGGTAATACAGTTGTCCCTGGGTTGCAATCCTGAGCAGGTGTCCCTGCTGATTGCAGCTCTCTCTGGGTATTTAGGTTTGCAGGATCCATTAGCCTTTGCCAGTTGTCCATTGTTTTTGGAGGTCTTACATCTCTGTCTGGTTCCTCCTGCCCTGCTGCCAAATCAGCCAAGATAAGTGTCTGGGTTTTGTTTCTGCAGCACACATGCTGTGTGCTTTACTATTCAGTACTATTCATTGTTTTTTCTTGTCCAGCTTAGACTGTGTTTGGATTTTTTCAGTCATGTTGGATTCTCAGGAGATGCAGATATACATTCCATGTCTTTAGTTAGATGTGGAATTTTTGTATTATCTGCTGTGGATATTTTTAGGGTTTTAATACTGACCGCTTAGTATTCTATCCTACCCTTTTCTATTTAGCTAGAGTGGCCTCTTTTGCTAAATCCTGTTTTCTGCCTGCGTGTGTCTTTCCTCTAATACTCACAGTCAATATTTGTGGGGGGCTACCTATCCTTAGGGGTTCTGCTCTGAGGCAAGATAGAATTCCCATTTCCATCTATAGGGGTATTTAGTTCTCCGGCTGTGTCGAGGTGTCTAGGATGTGTTAGGTACACCCCACGGCTACTTCTAGTTGCGGTGTCAGTTTAGGGTTTGCGGTCAGTACAGGTTCCACCTACTCCAGAGAAAGTCTCATGCGGCTCCAATGTCACCGTTTCATAACAGGCTATTCTCTCCCAAAGAACTGGAGAGAAGGGTCTGCCACATCCTTGTGCTTTCTTTTCCCGTAGACTAACCTCAGCAGAGAAGAATTATGACGTGGGAGACAAGGAATTGCTGGCTATTATTGCGGCTTTCAAAGAATGGAGGCATCATCTGCAAGGAGCTGCACAACAGATCATAGTGCTAACTGACCATCGCAATTTAGAGTTCTTTAGATCCGCTAGATGTCTTTCTCCTTGTTAGGCTCGCTGGAACTTATTTTTAAATCAATTTAACTTTGTTATCTCGTACAGTCCAGGTTCTCGTAATGGGAAGGCTGATGCTTTATCCCGAATCCATGCTGCGGATTCCGTACCTGGAGCCCCGTCCAAGACCATTCTATCTGATGCCAATTTCATCGGAGTTATCCATGATCAGGACTTGTGGAAGGAGTGCAGGGAGGCCTATGATGGTGATGTATTTCTGGCCAACCCACCTGTGGATATTAATATTGTCTTTAAGGGTGGCATGTGGTTCAGAGATCGATGTATCTACGTCCCTGAGGTCGTCTGTCTGCAGATCCTCAGGTTGGTACATGACTCCAAGTTGGCTGGTCACAGGGGGGTACAGAAGACACAAGAGTTCCTGAGCCAATTCTTCTGGTGGCCAACTTGCCTGAAGGATACCAAGGACAATGTTCTCTCTTGCGAGGTATGTGCTCGTTAAAAGACTCCTCATGTGGCACCTAGAGGTCTTCTACAACCATTACCTGTTCCGTCCCGCCCTTGGGGGTCTATATCAATGGACTTTATTGTGGAGCTGCCTACATCGGGGGGCATGAATACAATCATGGTGGTAGTTGATCGCCTGACTAAAGCTGCTCATTTTGTTCCGTGCACCGGCCTCCCCTCAGCTAAAGATACAGTGAACTTGGTTATACAGAATGTCTTTCGGTTGCATGGGGTTCCGGATGAGATCATCTCTGACCGTGGAGTGCAGTTCACTTCAAGATTCTGGAAGGGGTTTTGCTCTGCACTCAATATTAATATACACAGATGACAACGAAGCATGGTAGAATACATATATATCAAAAATTAGTAACCATGCAAACGACAGGACATGAATAGCCTATCATCAACTACTACATAGAAAAACCCCACACAAAGATGATTAAAAGGCAGTATGTAATGTAATCAAATTTAATTTTATTGAAGTATAACAAAATTTTAAAAACCATATTGACAGCTTTGGGGAATAGGACAATATCCCTCTCCCATTACCAATGTTGACGTGCAGCAACAGGTGAAAAGCAGGGTACATCCCATATCGGATGTTACAATAGGAAACATTCACGTCATTAATAATTTAATAATAATTTAATCCATAATAACCACATATAGTTCATCTATGACCGATATGCATCCATATATTTGTACACCCTATCTCACCCCACTCAGTAAAAAGTCTACACCGCTACCATAAAAAAGACACTAACTGTGTAAGATGTTACCATATACGTAATAGGCAGTCAGAGGACCGGTATAATTACCTATTCAGAGGTAGAGACTGGGATGTGGACTCCCCGCTGTCACCTGGACCCGCACGTCTGCCCCGACGCGCGTTTCGGACTCCTTTTTCAAGGGGCCTATGGTACACACATGTCCAACGCTATTTATAGTTCCGGTAAGCGGCATGTACGCCGCGAAACCGGAAGTGATGTACACTGTCCCGGAAATGACGCGCACTGTTGCCAGGTAACCAGGCACGCCGGCCGGCGTCGGCGTCATAGCGCGGGCGGAGCCGGGGCGGGCCCCACACACACCAGGAGACGCCGAAGGCCGGTGGGCGTGACAGCAAGCCAGCAACATGCGCGTGCAGGGACAGGAGTATAAGGACAATTGGATGTACCTGATATATCTACAAAACAAAGATTCGCCTCCGCAAAGATGAAGATCACTATTGGTAATAGTCTGTCCTAATATGTATGTCTAGAAACCGCATAAATACAGTATAGCATACTCATCAAAATGCATACAAAATGAGCTGAATATCACTGGGCCACCTATAGATAACATATATACACATATATGGGTGATCATATATGGCGTTCAGATTCTTCTTGTGTTGCTTCACCATGTGGCGCCATATGTATCCATCCGTGTCCTGCCAAAACTGGTTCACACCGGACTCACACGAACCATAGAAGACCAACAAACAGACTATGAGAATAAACTAAAAGAAAAAATAAAACATAAATTAAAAACACTGAAATGGGAAAAGGATACCTTGTTGCAAAATTATCTAGACGCAGGCGATGAGGAGGCGCTATAGGAATGGGGCATAACTCATATATTCATTAAGTCCAGATGGATGGACAGTGCCCAGAGTCCATATCCACCTGGACTCCAATTGGGATAATCTCCTGGTCATATCCCCACCACGGATGTTGATGTCTAACATATCAATTCCCCGTATCCTAAAAAGCGTCTCATCACACTTATGATACGTTCTAAAATGGCGAGGAATCGTTTTTAGGGTTGTAATATCCTTTGTGGTCGCCGCGGCTGATATCCCCAATATGTGCTCCCTAACGCGTACTTTGAGCTGCCTGGTCGTCATGCCTATATATATCTTCCAGCATGGACATATACCGTAATAGATCACATATCTGCTATTGCATGATATCTTTTTCCTGATCTTAAAGGTACGGGAACCATCCTGGCTCTCGAAGTGATCTATGCGATCGATATTTGTACACGCCACGCAGCGACCACACGAAAAACAACCACATTGTGGATTTACCGAATTTAAGAACGTATTATGGGGCTCCCCAATATAATGGCTCCGGACCAAATGGTCCCGTAAGTTTTTAGATCTCCTAGCTGCTATAGCAACCCTTGCGGGAATAAACCTAGAAATCACCGGGTCCGCTTTTAGTATATGCCACGATTTGTCCATAATTTGCCTCATACGGGCAAACTGTGAATTGAAATCAGTTACAAATCTGGTGGTATTCTGATCACTTTTAAATTCTTTGGGTCCGTATAATAACGTATTTCTGGATGAATATTTAGCCCTATTGAAGGCTTTTTTTATCATACGGTTACTATAACCGCGTTCCCTCAACCTTATTTTTAGATCTTCCGATTGGACCATAAAATCATCATTAGTTGAACACAACCTTCGAAGACGTAAAAACTGTCCGGTTGGGACCGACTGAATCATGTGCCCCGGATGGGAGGAGGCTGCATGCAGCAGCACAGCATATTTGTAGAGGTCGGTTTGCGGTAAATGCTCGTCTGCATCTCACCTTTTTCATCTTTTTGTAATAGTACATCCAAAAATTCAATGGTCACAGGATCGTACTTGTATGTGATGTATATATTTAGTTCATTGTTGTTCAATGATGTCATGAACAACTCAAGATCATCACGTGACCCCTGCCAGATCAGTAATATGTCGTCGATGTACCGCGTCCACGAAAGGACACGGCACACCGGCGACGACTGATCCGGCAGGGAGAGGTCTCTCTCCCACAGCCCCAGGAACAACTCAATATTAATAGAGGAGAAAATCCAGCTTCCAAAAGTATCAAAATTTATTGAAGATAAAATCCAAGATCCAAAAACATGGTTCACAGGAGAAGAAATGGCAGCATGCTGCCATTTCTTCTCCTGTGAACCATGTTTTTGGATCTTGGATTTTATCTTCAATAAATTTTGATACTTTTGGAAGCTGGATTTTCTCCTCTATTTGTTCCATTGCCTCACGTGAAGACTGCACGTTATCCGGGCTTCCCCACAACAAATGCCTAGTAGGTGAGCTGGTTTTGTCACATTTTTTTTACTCAATATTAATGTCTGTCTCTCTTCCGCTTACCATCCCCAGACAAATGGTCAGACTGAGCGTACCAACCAGACGCTGGAACAATATCTAAGATGCTGTCAGCCATCTCCAGGATGATTGGTTGGAGTTGCTGCCGTTAGCCGAATTTTCATATAACAATTCTCAGAGCGCCTCCACTAAATTTACACCTTTCTTTGCCAATCTGGGTTATCATCCGTGTATGTTACCTAGGTCTCCAATTAATTCTCAAGTTCCGACAGTGAAGGAAAGGCTGACCACAGCTCAAGAACGTTATAAGAGATCGGCTGATAGATTCCGTAAACCTGCACCCATGTTCAAGGTAGGAGATTCCGTGTGGTTAGCAACTAAGAATCTAAAGTTAAACGTTCCTTCACAAAAACTTGGACAGAAATTCATTGGCCCTTTCAAGATCAACGGTATTGTGAGCTCTGTGGCCTGCCGGCTAAAGCTGCCTAGGACTATGAAGGTTCACCCAATTTTTCATGCATCTTTACTAAAGCCTGTATCTCCTAATACCTTCCAGGGACGTGTTGTGCCACCTCCACAGCCTGTGGTGATTGATGGGCAAGAACAATTTGTGGTGGAGGAAATTGTTGATTCCAGGATTCGCAGGAATCGGCTCCAATATCTGATAAGATGGCAGGGATATCCCCCTGAGGAAGACTCTTGTCTTGTGGAAAACATCAATGCCCAACAGAAGATTTCTCGTTTTCATCAGAGATCCCTGAGAAACCAGGTCCAGGATCGTCCTGAGGCCGCTTCTAAGGAGGGAGTAATGTCAGGACTCTGAACATTTTTTATTACCTTTTGTGCATTACTGCCCTTTTCCAAATGGCGTCTTTGGTCTCATGTGCACTGTGTCTTCCTGCTATAAAACTCCACCCCAGCCTTCAGTCTGTGCTAGAGTATTCTGCCTTGCATCCAGCTCCTGACCTCTGGTGACTCCCTGGCTATATACCTGCTCCTGTGAACCTGTGGGGTTATCCTGCTACTCTGCTTTGAGTTCCTGCTGCATACACCAGTTCCAGTAATCCTCCTTCATCCTTCATCTGCTGCTCGTGTTTACTTCCATCTGCATTTGCTGGACATGTAAGCTGTTGCTGCTTTGCAAGAACCTGAGACTATTACCCAGGCCTCCCTGGTTGAGCTAAGATATTATTTGAACTGCCTTATAAGCATATCTATCTGTGTTTTGGACTAAGCAAGGACTGTTCGTGTATACTCAAGAATAATTGTGCTTCATAGACTTTCTGCGTGATTGCATTTTCCTCTGAAGTTTCCTATAGACTGCTAAGCTGCATTTAACATTTACTCTAAGTGTTGTGGACTTGAGTTTCTCTCTGTACCTGTTTGAATCACCGTGTGATAATATAGACTTTACCACTTATAAAACTGTGTCCTGTAGTTGTCTTGTTCCACGCAAAGAATCTCCTGAGTTATCCCCTATAATTATTACAATTACATTCTATGGGGGCTGTGCTGCATTACATTCTATGGGGGCTGGCTGCATTACATTCTATGGGGCCTGGCTCCATTACATTCTACCGGGGCAGTGCTGTATTACATTCTATGGGGGCTGTGCTGTATTACATTCTATGGGGGCTGTGCTGTATTACATTCTATGGGGCTGTGCTGCATTACATTCTATGGGGGCTGTGCTGTATTACATTCTATGGGGCTGTGCTGCATTACATTCTATGGGGGCTGTGCTGCATTACATTCTATGGGGGCTGTGCTGCATTACATTCTATGGGGGCTGGGCTGTATTACATTCTATGGGGGCTGTGCTGCATTACATTCTAAGGGGGGCTGTATTACATTCTATGGGGGCTGTGCTGCATTACATTCTATGGGGGCTGTGCTGCATTACATTCTATGGGGGCTGTGCTGCATTACATTCTATGGGGGCTGGGCTGTATTACATTCTATGGGGGCTGTGCTGCATTACATTCTAAGGGGGGGCTGCATTACATTCTATGGGGGCTGTGCTGCATTACATTCTATGGGGGCTGTGCTGCATTACATTCTATGGGGCTGTGCTGCATTACATTCTATGGGGGCTGTGCTGCATTACATTCTATGGGGGCTGGGCTGTATTACATTCTATGGGGGCTGTGCTGCATTACATTCTATGGGGCTGTGCTGCATTACATTCTATGGGGGCTGTGCTGCATTACATTCTATGGGGGCTGGCTGCATTACATTCTATGGGGGCTGGCTGCATTACATTCTATGGGGGCTGTGCTGTATTACATTTTATGGAGCTGTGCTGCATTACATTCTATGGGGGTTGTGCTGCATTACATTCTATGGAGGCTGTGCTGTATTACATTCTATGGGGGCTGTGCTGCATTACATTCTATGGGGGCTGTGCTGTATTACATTCTATGGGGGCTATGCTGTATTACATTCTATGGGGGCTGGGCTGTATTACATTCTATGGGGCTGTGCTGCTTTACATTCTATGGGGGCTGTGCTGCATTACATTCTATGGGGACTGGCTGCATTACATTCTATGGGGGCTGTGCTGTATTACATTCTATGGGGGCTGGCTCCATTACATTCTACGGGGGCTGTGCTGCATTACATTCTATGGGGGCTGGCTGCATTACATTCTATGGGGGCTGGCTCCATTACATTCTATGGGGGCTGTGCTGTATTACATTCTATGGGGGCTGTGCTGTATTACATTCTATGGGGGCTGTGCCGTATTACATTCTATGGGGGCTATGCCGCATTACATTCTATGGGGGCTGTGCTGCATTACATTCTATAGGGGCTGGCTGCATTACATTCTATGGGGGCTGGTTGCATTACATTCTATGGGGCTGGCTGCATTACATTCTATGGGGGCTGGCTGCATTACATTCTATGGGGGCTGGCTGCATTACATTCTATGGGGGCTGGCTGCATTACATTCTATGGGGCTGGCTGCATTACATTCTATGGGGGCTGTGCTGCATTACATTCTATGGGGGCTGTGCTGCATTACATTCTATGGGTGCTGGCTGCATTACATTCTATGGGGCTGGCTGCATTACATTCTATGGGGCTGGCTGTATTACATTCTATGGGGGTTGTGCTGCATTACGTTCTATGGGGGCTGTGCTGCATTACATTCTATGGGGGCTGTGCTGTATTACATTCTATGGGGCCTGTGCTGTATTACATTCTATGGGGGCTGGGCTGTATTACATTCTATGGGGGCTGAGCAGCTTTACATTCTATGGGGGCTGTGCTGCATTACATTCTATGGGGGCTGGCTGCATTACATTCTATGGAGGCTGGCTGCATTACATTCTATGGGGGCTGGCTGCATTACATTCTATGGGGGCTGGCTGCATTACATTCTATGGGGGCTGGCTGCATTACATTCTATGGGGGCTGTGCTGCATTACATTCTATGGGGGCTGTGCTGCATTACATTCTATGGGGGCTGTGCTGCATTACATTCTATGGGGGCTGTGCTGTATTACATTCTATGGGGGCTGTGCTGGATTATATTTTATGGGGGCTGTGCTGCATTACATTCTATGGGGGCTGTGCTGCATTACATTCTATGGGGGCTGGCTGCATTACATTCTATGGGGGCTGGTTGCATTACATTCTATGGGGGCTGGCTGCATTACATTCTATGGGGGCTGGCTGCATTACATTCTATGGGGGCTGGCTGCATTACATTCTATGGGGGCTGGCTGCATTACATTCTATGGGGCTGGCTGCATTACATTCTATGGGGGCTGAGCAGCTTTACATTCTATGGGGGCTGTGCTGCATTACATTCTATGGGGGCTGGCTGCATTACATTCTATGGAGGCTGGCTGCATTACATTCTATGGGGGCTGGCTGCATTACATTCTATGGGGGCTGGCTGCATTACATTCTATGGGGGCTGGCTGCATTACATTCTATGGGGGCTGTGCTGCATTACATTCTATGGGGGCTGTGCTGCATTACATTCTATGGGGGCTGTGCTGCATTACATTCTATGGGGGCTGTGCTGTATTACATTCTATGGGGGCTGTGCTGGATTATATTTTATGGGGGCTGTGCTGCATTACATTCTATGGGGGCTGTGCTGCATTACATTCTATGGGGGCTGGCTGCATTACATTCTATGGGGGCTGGTTGCATTACATTCTATGGGGGCTGGCTGCATTACATTCTATGGGGGCTGGCTGCATTACATTCTATGGGGGCTGGCTGCATTACATTCTATGGGGGCTGGCTGCATTACATTCTATGGGGCTGGCTGCATTACATTCTATGGGGGCTGTGCTGCATTACATTCTATGGGGCTGGCTGCATTACATTCTATGGGGCTGGCTGCATTACATTCTATGGGGGCTGGTTGCATTACATTCTATGGGGCTGGCTGCATTACATTCTATGGGGGCTGGCTGCATTACATTCTATGGGGGCTGGCTGCATTACATTCTATGGGGGCTGGTTGCATTACATTCTATGGGGCTGGCTGCATTACATTCTATGGGGGCTGTGCTGCATTACATTCTATGGGGCTGGCTGCATTACATTCTATGGGGCTGGCTGCATTACATTCTATGGGGGCTGGCTGCATTATATTCTATGGGGAAGGGCTGCATTACATTCTATGGGAAAGGGCTGCATTACATTCTATGGGGAAGGGCTGTATTACATTCTATGGGAAAGGGCTGCATTACATTCTATGGGGAAGGGCTGTATTACATTCTATGGGGGCTGGCTGCATTGCAATCTATGGGGGCTGGCTGTATTACATTCTATGGGGGCTGTGCTGTATTACATTCTATGGGGGCTGTGTTACATTACATTCTATGAGGGCTGTGCTGCATTACATTCTATGGGGGCTGTGCTGCATTACATTCTATGGGGGCTGTGCTGTATTACATTCTATGGGGCTGTGCTGTATTACATTCTATGGGGCTGGCTGCAATACATTCTATGGGGGCTGTGCTGTATTACATACTATTGGGGGAGCTTTATTACATTCTATGGGGGCTGTGCTGTATTGCATTCTATGGGGGCTGTGCTGTATTACATTCCATGGGGGGGCTGTATTAGATTCTATGGGGCTACTTTATATTCCATGGAGGGTTGTATTATATTCTGTAGGGAGGTGTATTATACTATTAGGAGGACTGTGGCATTATATTATACTATATGGAGGACTGAGGAGTGTATTATACTATATGGAGAACTGAGGAGTGTATTATACTATATGGAGGACTGAGGAGTGTATTATACTATATGGAGGACTGAGGAGTGTATTATACTATATGGAGGACTGAGAAGTGTATTATACTATATGGAGGATTGAGGAGTGTATTATACTATATGGAGGACTGAGGTGTACATTATAATATATGGAGGACTATGGGGTGTTTATACTAAACAAGCAAAATGCTGCCTATTCATCGAGTGATTGGATTGTTTATGTGGGAACAGAAATCCTTGTTCTCAGCAGCACATCGCCGGTGTAAACTGTAGATGTGCTGCTGATAACATGATATTGTATGGGGACAGATTGATCTAAATGTGATTGTTCTGTTCCCTTCATTCTTTCTCAGTTGGTGTAAAGAGGCTGGGAAACAAGCGAACAACTTCACTATTGTCGATCACACTCGGTTAGTGGCCTGAGATCAGTGCATGTAAATACAGCAGACAGTTGTAGTTAGCACCCGGCGCCTGGGATTAGCGCTAACTCTACTGCTTTGCCCAGCCACCAGAGCATTTAATTCTGGTATGTGAAATAATTTTTAGGGTTGATGTCAGCTGCGTAATGTCAGCTGCTATCAATCCCTGGTGTAAGTAATGGAGAGGTGTCTTTCAGACACCCCCACTACTAGCCCAGACCTGGCGAGACCCAGCGACTCTGAAGAGCGGTGACGGTAGTAACAATACCGCTCTTCACAGTCGCCGAGCTAAGCGCAATATCTGAAGAACGGTGACGTTACTGATGTCACCGCTCTTCAGAGTCACCGGGTCTCGTGCTGTGCAGCGGAACCAAAAGTGGCTGTAGGCAAAGTATATGGAGCATCAGAATGAGGTTCCATAGCCTTTGGTCGTCTCAATTCCTTCATTATCTACGAGATCCAGTTATGTAGGTAAAGTAGCGGCTTTTCTTGGTACTGAAACTAAAAGCCATAAATAGGACTGAGCTGTAATGCTGGATTCAGCTGTGATTATATGTTATATAGTCGTATTACACTCCCCTCACTTCTTATAACCTACAAGTGTACAAAGATATTATACAGTCACCATGTGACAAGTGGGCCTGTGTACCTTCAAATGCCAGGGCTGAATTTTAGTCCCAGTCCGGCCCTGCATCTGCCCTAGGACGCCTCCGTTTGTTGGGACTTTTGCCTAAAAATTGGGGAAAATTGGGGAGAGTTGGCAAGTATGCCGTAGCCATGCTGTACCCTATTGTGTCTTTCCACATTACTTTATCATGGACCCCGAGGGACGCCAATTCCTGCCGTATAGGAATAACATGCAGGAAAAAAGAAGAAGAAGAAACACCAATTGTGGAAGAAGATATTTTGCAGACCTAAAAATTCTTCCGAGACTCCTCCAAAAATAAAATGTGTATCTGGACAATGGGTAGCGGATGGCGTGCATGAACCAGTAACGCCCATATTTATTTTGGTGCTAATGTATCAATTCACACGGGATGAAAACGCAACAACCGCAAAGATATTGGACTAATTAATTGTGCAAACGGAAATAAGGAGGAGATGGCACAGAGGGCAAGGAGCCGCCCGGGAGGAGCAGGAGACTGGGTTCTGCCAGTCACAAGGGATGATCTATAGGAATAAGGCATCATGGATCATTGCCAGATACAGATTACTTTCTAGCGCTAGACAAAAGTTGCAATTGTCAAGTTGATGGTGATTCGGGCTTACTGCACTTTATTGCACGCACGGGTCGCCGCCATATTTTGGGATGAGACATGTCCAATAAACTAAATGGGTGCCGTACAATGCCGTCCGTGTGACATCCATTTGTAATAAACACTGTATTAGGTCTTTTAATTACTTTTTCGGAATGGTTATTTATATAAAACAGATAAACAGATGACATACGAAAAACAATTCAACAAAACCCAGCACTCAACTTTGCGGTGAGAAACTATAGAATTTATTGATCCCAATGCGTGATTAAGACGTTTCGGTCCCTACACGGGGCCTTCATCAGTAACGTACAAAGGGATGTGTAGTAAGGAGGACGGCTATGGAAGCCTAGTAGCATGGATGTAACTATGGAACGAGGGTTACCACTTAGGGTAGGGACAAAGCCTGTGTCCTGTGGTGTCGCGGTATCCACAGGACACAGGCTTTGTCCCTACCCTAAGTGGTAACCCTCGTTCCACATCCCTTTGTACGTTACTGATGAAGGCCCCGTGTAGGGACCGAAACGTCTTAATCACGCATTGGGATCAATAAATTCTATAGTTTCTCACCGCAAAGTTGAGTGCTGGGTTTTGTTGAATTGATTACTACGGTTTGGGAACCTACCCATGCACCTTTAGTTGCTGTGCACACGCTTTTCTGTTAGACATATGAAAAACAGACACACGACACATCAGACGGATGAGAAAGTGTAATTTTTTTTTTGATGAAAAATGGATGATTTTTATTACTTTCATCCTATTTTTCTGGTTTGCATCAGCCACCTGATGACTTCTGCCCTCCATTTCTATCACCTGGGGAGCGAGCTCATATAATGAGGATGCAAGGACAAGGCGTGAGATTTGCCAGAACGTTCCTAGTTCTACGACCCCGCTACCTTTCAGTCTAACCGCTAGATGTTCATGTCTGATCCCCCCAGACACACGTCTCTTTTCCCTCTTTCCCCAGCTTTTTGCTGAAATTCATTCGGCAGGTTGGCCAGACGTAGAGGACAGAAGGAGCCGAGTATAACTGCAGGATCAGACTACACAGGGTCCATTTTGTAGTCTGTTACTATGGAGACGCATAACTTTTTATAAGTGCTGTGGATGTAAAATGATAGGAAATTTTCAGTAAAGATCTATTACAAAGTTGTTCAATTTTTCATTTACAATGAATTGGGGGGGGGGGGGGGGAATAATGAAAAACGAGTCAATAAAAAAAAGTTGCGAAGGTGGATATAACCCACCAGCTGTTCTTCCTGCAAGTAATTCCTAGAATTTGTCCTATCCCTCTTAGAAGAAACAATTGCACAGAAGCACAAGTATTGTTCCATAAGAAAGTCTCCTTCATGCAAAGCAGTAACGGAAATAATTTACATACAATAGAGCAGAAGAGAGCACATATGGGCCTCCTGCCAAAAGAATTAGACAGGCCACATGAATGTAAAGTTCAAAACAATTTTTATTAGTATCAAAGATAAAAAATCTCAAACTATTATACACAAACCAATCATATTGTGAAAAAGTACCTCCGATCTAAACAGAACAGGTCACATGTGAGTATATCCTGCCACCTAAAACGTCTATTTTGGGCTAGCCACTAAATGGTTATTTGCCCTAAATCACAACGTTATGGTAGTGGTAAGAATGTATGAAAGAATCAAAAGTGAAGAAAGCCACTATGCAAAGTGCTATGTGCATGCTGACAAAGTAGCCGCGCCTTTAAGGTTCATGGACTGGAAAAGGCTAAACCTAATGATACCTAAGGAAAACTCCTAAACAATGGTACCATGTGCCCAACTGTATATACCACAAACATCACCTAAAGATAGCGGATGCTGTGCAGCTATAGAAGAAACTACAAAACATAATTACCACAGATAAGAGAGCACAGGACCTGCTGAATCCCCTACGCGCGTTTCGACTGAATTCTTCTTCCGGGGGCGTGTAGTCAAGTTAGGCTGATTACTACATATCACAATAAATGGTGTCAATTCAGGGATATTGTAGACAGACATTGGCAAGTACTGTTTACTGATCCAATAATGAAAAAAAATTTGCCCACCAAACCTTTAATTACGGCTAGGAGATCTAAAAATGTATCTGACACCTTGGTACACAGTTTTTATAATCCTAACAAATCTAACAACAAAAAATTTGAGGTCGGTGCCAATGCCGGCTTCTTTCCATGTGGCCTGTGTAAGGCCTGTGCCAATACCATTAAGGCTAAAACCTTTTCTAATTTTGATGGTTCCAAAAAATTTTATATCAGGAAATATATCATCTGCTCTACCAGAGGTGTCATTTATCATGCCACCTGCCCCTGCGGTAAGATTTATATCGGCCTCACTACCCGAGAACTCAAAGTCCGAATTAGAGAACATTGCAGAGACATTGAGAAGGCTAAAATGAGTGAGGATGAAATTAGTTTAAAATCTCTACCCCGCCACTTCAAGATGTTTCATAATTGTAGTACTGCGGGTTTGGTGGTAAGGGGAATTGATTCGGTTTCGATGGGGGTACGAGGTGGCGATCTTAGCAGACTCCTAGCACAGATCGAAAGTCGCTGGATATAAAGGTTGGGTACTATTGCTCCCCAGGGACTAAATGAAAATTTGGGCTTTGGTGCCTTTTTGTAGATAGTGTGATATTTTCTTATCTGATACAGTTTTAAGGGGTTGGGTGTTTTTAAAAAAAAACTTTTTTTTTTAATGTTTTTTGTTGCTAATTATCCTTTATTTTGTTTTATTTCATTCTACTAGTGCATCTCAGCCTCACAGTGCACTTCAGCCTCAACAATTTGCCTACAACTGCTTGCTTCCTGCATGATGAAAAATATATGCTTACACTATATAAAGGACTTTGTTATGGATATTTACCTCTAATACTGAATGAACTCCATCTTTCACCTGGAAGTATTGACTATTGGGCTACATCCTCTATATGGACTATATATATATGTCTCTTAGTCCTATCATCATTAAGTATTGTTGAATTTTTATCAGTTACCATATGTCACTGTGTTTATGTTTTTGTTATTTATTATGTGCTAGTGTTATGCTGGGTTCAACCACCTACGTGGTGAACCTGTTCATGTGCCTTTCACTATGGTAGTTTTTACGCACTTATCACCAGGTGGTGCGCATGCGCTTTGGTGTTCCAGCCGGACTCTCCATCTGGCGGCAAGGATCTGTCTTGCGACCTCACTCAGCTTAGCCGGGTCAGTGCGCGGACTTGGTCGCCGCCGCCGGGTCGGTGGATCCCATTGGCCTGGGTCACCGATAACGCATGTGCCGTTTACACCTGTTGCCACGCAACACTAACTCACTTGTCACTTCTGGCAGCGCAGTACGGGCCTTATACTGTTGTATAGACACATACACTTTAGGCATTCAGTAGTCTGTCACTTCCGCCCATAAGGTATTGGGCTTTTCTTAGATTTAATCTTGGCATCATTATCAATGTTCAAATATATGCCTATACACGGCTTGCCATTAGAGTTTCACGCTCATTGGTGCTTTTAGATCTCCTAGCTGTAATTAAAGGTTTGGTGGGCAAAATTGTTTTCATTATTGGATCAGTAAACAGTACTTGCCAATGTCTGTCTACAATATCCCTGAATTGACACCATTTATTGTGATATGTAGTAATCAGCCTAACTTGACTACACGCCCCCGGAAGAATTCAATCGAAACGCGCGTAGGGGATTCAGCAGGTCCTGTGCTCTCTTATCTGTGGTAATTATGTTTTGTAGTTTCTTCTATAGCTGCACAGCATCCGCTATCTTTAGGTGATGTTTGTGGTATATACAGTTGGGCACATGGTACCATTGTTTAGGAATTTTCCTTAGGTATCATTAGGTTTAGCCTTTTCCAGTCCATGAACCTTAAAGGCGCGGCTACTTTGTCAGCATGCACATAGCACTTTGCATAGTGGCTTTCTTCACTTTTGATTCTTTCATACATTGTTACCACTAAAATAACGTTGTGATTTAGGGCAAATAACCATTTAGTGGCTAGCCCAAAATAGACGTTTTAGGTGGCAGGATATACTCACATGTGACCTGTTCTGTTTAGATCGGAGGTACTTTTTCACAATAAGATTGGTTTGTGTATAATAGTTTGAGATTTTTTATCTTTGATACTAATAAAAATTGTTTTGAACTTTACATTCATGTGGCCTGTCTAATTCTTTTGGCGGGAGGCCCATATGTGCTCATGATATTTTGAATGTGTTCCCTTTATTGATTTATGGACTAACATGTATACAATAGAGCAGCTCATCGAGGTATAGGAAACTTTTAAGTACACACAGCGTTATGGAAACTTATCTTCTTAAAGGGGATCGGTCGCCAGGTTTATCTTTCCAAATCTGTAAAAAGGGATGGAAACCCTGATTCCAGCGATGTGTCACTTACTGGGCTGCAGTTTTAATAAAATCACTGTTTTGACTGCTGCATCCCTGCTAGTCTTGAGCTGTGTCTAGCCCCATCCCTTTAAGTGACTGACAGCTTTCTTCCCTTACAATATATGGACTGAAAGATGCCTATCAATATTGGGGATTAGGTTTTGTAGATCATGAACATCAAGGTCAACAGATCAGGAACGCATTATTGAGAGGACTAGAAGAGATGAAGCAGGTAAAACAGCATTCATCAAAACTACAGCAGGAAGCCCAATCAGTGACCAGGCGCTGGAATCAGGGTCTTTACAAATGGTTGTCAACTACCTGTGAACTTTTTACAATGGATCCAGGGTGGGACAGACATGATAAAAACAAACAAACCGTAAAAAATAAGACTCACCCACTGGACGAGCACCGTGGGACCATCCCGAAATAGTTTAAAATGAGTGAACAATTCCTTTAATATCCGCATCCCTGGTGGCTTGGAGCAGTCAACTGGTTTGCTTCAGCTTTCCTAGTGGTCTAAGGGTACCGTCACACAGTGCAATTTTGATCGCTACGACGGCACGATTCGTGACGTTCCAGCGATGCATTTACGATATCGCTGTGTCTGACACGCTACTGCGATCCGGATCCCCGCTGAGAATCGTACGTCGTAGCAGATCGTTTGAAACTTTCTTTCGTCGTCTAGTGTCCCGCTGTGGCGGCATGATTGCATTGTGTGACACAGGTTGTATACGATGTGCGCACAGTAACCAACGGCTTCTACATCGCAAATACGTCATGAAATTATCGCTCCAGCGCCGTGTATTGCAACGTGTGACCGCAGTCTACGACGCTGGAGCGATACTTATACGACGCTGCAACGTCACGAATCGTGCCGTCGTAGCGATGAAAATGGCACTGTGTGACGGTACCCTAAGGTAGGGCAAGGATAAATGTCAGTATTCCTAGTGGTTTAGGATAGTGAGACGATTATTGTCAGAGTCCCTAGTGGTCTAGGGCAGTGAAGGGGTAAATCCTAGTATCACTAGTGGTTTGGGGCAGTGATGTAGTTAACATGAGGGCGATCCCTGGTGGGGTAGGACAGTAAAGAGGTTCAGTTCAGCACAAGTAGTGGTCTGGAGCAGTAAAGTTGTTAATGTCAGTATCCCTGGTGGTCTAGAGAAGTGCAGAGTGCTTAGGCTAGTATCCCTGGTGGTCTTGCGCAGTGAAGTAATTAATATAAGGAGCCCAGGTGGTCTAGGGTTGTAAAGGGATTCTAGTCAGTATTCATGGTAGGTTACGGCAGTAAGGAGGGTAATTCCACTATCACTTGTGGCTTAGGGCAGTGTATCCCTGGTGGTCTGTGGTGGTGAAGGGGGTATATTCTAATATCACTGGTGGTTTGGGGCAGTGACGTAGTTAATATAAGGAGGATCCCTGGTGAGGTAGGGCAGTAAAGAGGTTCAGTATATGTAGTGGTCTACAGCAGTGACATTGTTTAATGTCAGTATCCCTGGTGGTCTAGGCCAGTGCAGGGTGTTAAGGATAGTATCTCTGGTGGTCTTGGGCAGTGAAGTAATTGATTTAAGGAGCCCTGGTGCTCTAGGGTTGTAAATGCGCTCAAAGTCAGTATTCATGGTGGTCTAGGGCAATAAGGAAGATACTTCCAGTATCGCTTGTGGCTTTGGATCCCTGGTGGGCTAGGACAGTGAAGGGTGTTAAAGATAGTATCTCTGGTGGTCTTGGGCAGTGACATAATTAATTTAAGGAGCCCTGGTGGTCTAGGGGTTCAAGTAAGTAGTCAAGGTGGTCTAATTCAGTAAGGATGATGATTCCAATATCGCTTGTGGCTTAGGGCAGTGTATCACTGGTGGTCTAGGGCAGTGAAGGGGTTCAAGTAATTAACCATGGTGGTCTAAGTCAGCAAGGATGATGATTCCAATATCGCTCGTGGCTTAGGGCAGTGTATCCCTGGTGGTCTAGGGAAGTGAAAGGGTTGAAGTAATTAACCATGGTGATCTAAGTCAGTAAGGAGGATAATTCCAATGTTGCTTGTGGCTTAGGGCAGTGTATCCCTGGTGGTCTAGGGCAGAGAAGGGGTTCAAGTCAGTAGCCATGGTGATCTAAGTCAGTAAGGAGGATGATTCCAATGTCGCTTGTGGCGGTGTATCCCTGGTGGTCTAGTGCAGTCGAAGTGAATTATCCCGCCCCCAATGCATTTCCAGCCTAATTTGCATGTGGTTTGAAAGCTTCATTTCTCAGCAGCGGCCCATGGGATTACTACAATTTCATTCTTAGGGCTCATTTCCACATGTGAGGCACACGTCCGTATCTCGCATGTGGAAACCAAGCTGTGGCGCCGGCACTCTAGAGCGGAGTGTGCGGCCGCATAGGAACACATGGAGCTGCACAGCTCCGCTCCAAAGTGCCAGCGCCACAGCTTGGTTTCCACATGCGAGACATGGACGTGTTTCTCGCATGTGGAAATGAGCCCTTACTGTCACAGTCGGACCTATACAGCCGCACCACGAACTAAAGTGTTAAAATTATCCAGACAGGTTCCCTTTACCCCTTAATGACAACAATTTTTCATTATTACCTCTTCTTTTCAGAGCCATAACTTTTGTATTTTTTCACCCACACAGCCATATGAAGGCTTATTTTTTGCGGCACGAGGTGCCGTTTTGAATGACACCATTCATTTTACCATATATAACGTCCTGAAAAATAGGGACAAAAAAAATCCAAGTTATGTGAAATAGTGAAAAAAATATTTTTTCACAAGTGTTCTTGGAGTTTAGTTTTTAGGGTGTTCATTATATGGTAAAACATAAATTGGAAACCTGAATCTTGGTGCGATTATGGAAGTGAAAACTTGCATAGATTTTTTTCACTTTAGTGGCTTAAGAAAAACTTAGTAAAAAAAGTCTATTGACCTCTAGAGGACCCAGCGCACCCACTCATTACTGAGTTGTTTAATGCTTTTTTTCTCCAGTGGTGGTGCTGTAGGGAAATAGAACCTTTGCCAGCAGATTACAGATTGCTGAGGATACCAGATCTGGAGAATCCTCGAGGGACCCCGTGCAAAGCAGAGGATCCCCCTTTATCACCCCGGCTTTTCTAACCCTTTAACTATAATAAGCGATTTAGGAGATATTGCGCAGAAGCTCTGTAAATTTAATTTCCCGTATTTTACAACAGTCCAATTTATGCAAATCCCAAAGTACATATTTGCTAGATGAAGTCTGAAAATTATATATATATATATATATATCGTGCATCATTATAAATAAGAAAGATACGATCTGCACGGAGCACAAAGCTGCTGTGTGTAAATGCTAAATCCGTTCTCGCAACGTTCCTCATCCTCCCGGAAAGGGGCTGACGGAATAAATCCTGGAGAAAAAAAAATTTGGAGTCCACAGCTGTGCTCTTCTGCCCCCTGCTGGTGCACATTTGCAGGTTCGTTATTTTTCAATGAGTGTCATAAGCTTTTAATTACATTCGTATTAGTAATTATTAATAGGACAGATGCTAAAATGTGCAAAAACAAAAGGACCTTCCAAGTGAGCCAAGGGGCCCCAAAGGAAGGCGAGCAAGGCTGATGCTGGCCCCATAGCTCATCGGGCAGAGGTGTAATTTGGAACTCATGGGCCCCAAATGCAAAACATACAATAGGGCCCTCACCTACCATGTGCCATTTATACTACAGGAGCCTTCATGTGAAGCAGAAGAACCTTTTGGCTCCTCCAATCTCCAGTCCTGGAGATCCCTTTGCTTAATAAGACATATGGTCCGACATCTATCACTCCTGGGTTCATCATACATGAGGGTTCAGCTCAGCCAAGAACGTGTTTTTTTTATGGTGAGAGCGATGTAATTCTTCCATGAAGACCACTTCTGTCCAGACGTCTCTGAACATTGGACGGATTTAGCTGCTCCCACTGTTTGCTGCCAATTCTGAGCTGATGGCACTGTTGGACATTTTCCAATTTTGAAGAGAAGAAAGCACAAGTGTCTAATCTGCTTCACTAAGTTTCCTTGGCCGTTCACTGCATCTACGGTCCTCAACTTTACTCATTTCTTAGGGCTTCACCAAAAAGAGCTTGAACAGCAACATATTGAAACTCCTGTCTGCTGTGAAATCTTTTCCTGGGAGACACCTTGCAGATGCAGTATAACTACCTTGAGCCTTGTTATTGTGCTCACTCTTGTCATCGTGCTCACTCTTGTCATCGTGTATGACCTGTGACATAACAGTCTTCCACAACCTCACCTTTGTAGAACAGTTTGGTTCTTCCTCACCAGGTTGTAAGCCTCCAACACAACAGTTTCTTTTTTTTAGAGAATGATTGTATTTCAACCTACGACTGTACCCAAACTTATTCAAGATTTTTAACGCTATCACAACCACAGTAATGTCAAAACACGTACAATTTGCAAAATCTTCTCGTGTCGCAAATTTTACTAGTTATTTGCCCCCTTGTTCTGCAAAAGTTGAAACTGTGAAAACCTACAAAAATGTATGGCAAGGTTTAATTTTCAGACGGTCGTGCTGTGAATGGAAACAAAGTAGGTGGCAGAGCGGGCGCTACGATGGGAGCGCAGTCTGACCTCGGCTCCTCTGTGTGCACCAGGTTTCCTAATTTGGCATAAATCACATCTCATTACCATTCAGTTGGGTTTTACTCTTCTCCGATATTTGGCAGCGGTGCCCAGACGAGGCCATTTGCATTTTGCCCTCTGCAGCAGGATATGTTCGATGCCTGGAAGGGACGTGAGGATCGGGAAGTATTTGTCACTATGGCAAACACATCTCTACGCAGGTTAATTGTTGGAGTTGCTTATTTCCTCTATATCCGAGGCCAGATGCCATTAGTTAATGCAAATATTAAGCTGTTGTGCAAATTGTGGAGAAGCCCGCTGCTAGCTGTGCCCCTTATGTCAGAAGCGCTGCGGAATTTGCAGTCAGATTGGGCTGGCAGGCCTGAATATCTGCAATATTTGCTGTAATAATTCATATTATTGTTGGCTCTGGTTGGAGGAATGAGCCAGGAGATACAATGTTGCAATGACAGTCGTGTCATATGTTGTGTAACATTACATAGTAGTCATGTTTGTATCAATAGTTTAATTTAAAAAGTTACTTTCTAAAATATGGTCTCCTATCCCTAGGATAGAGGGCAGCGTACTGGGGTCTGACCGAGGGGACTTGGATGATCCGTCCATTCTAGAGGCTTTACTAAACCCAGTTCTCGAATTCCAGTGCTCCATTCTCAGGATCGTGGTTCACGTGATCGGACATCGATGGGGTAACTGGTTCCACATGGACGGAACTTACAGCTGCAATCAGATGTTTAAGTAAAAATGTACAAACTTTCTGCTGTTTGCAATAAACCAAATGAGGACAATTAAAATGGCTCAACACAACTAATACAAAGAGCGCTTCCTCCAAATTCATTACTATTACTTTTTGGACCGCGCTTTAGTGAGCCGTAGGTCATTGCCCATGGGGAATGAGTAAAGATACATCAGGAATGCTGCCAGAAGCCGATATCTGGCTATACATCACATCTGCAGCACGTTATAACAGCCCGAGGGGCAGCAGGTCATAACAGCTTGAAGCGTAGCTGGTCATAACAGGCAGTGGGGCAGCAAGTCATAACAGCCAGTGGGGAAGCAGATCATAAAAGCTAGAAGGGGAGCAGGTCATCGCACCTAGAAGGGCAGCAGGTCCTAACAGCCAATGGGTCAACAGGTCATAAAAGCTAGAAAGGAAAAAGGTCATAAGAGCCAGTGGTGTAGCAGGTCATAAAAGAAAGAAGGGGAGCAGCTAGAAGGGCAGCAGGTCATAAAAGCTGGAAGGAGAGCAGGTCCTAACAGCTAGAAGGGCAGCAGGTCCTAAAAGCTAAAAGGCATCAGGTCATAAAAGCTGGAAGGAGAGCAGGTCCTAACAGCTAGAAGGGCAGGAGGTCCTAACAGCTAGAAGGGCAGGAGGTCCTAACAGCTAAAGGGCAGCAGGTCATAAAATCTGGAAGGGGAGCAGGTCATAGCACCTAAAAGAGCAGCATGTCCTAACAGCTAGAAGGGCAACAGGACCTAACAGCTAGAAGGGGAGCAGGTCATAAAAGCTAGAAGGGGAGCAGGTCATAAAAGCTGGAAGGGCAGCAGTTCCTAACAGCTAGAAGGGCAGCAGTTCCTAACAGCCAGTGTGGCTGCAGGCTGTAACAGTCAGTGGGGTAGCAGGTCATAACAGCTAGAATGGCGCTACCAAGTACTAAAGATGCTTGTCATGGAGGGGAGAATAATTTGGAATTGGAAACAGCTGGAGTCAGTAAAAGTACAACCACCTCTTATATTAGTTGTATTGAGCTACTTCCAATTTTCTCATTTCATTGGTTTATTGCAAACAGCATTAAGTTTGCAAATGTTAATGAACTGAATTTGTACCTTCATAATAGATAGCTGCAGTTGCATCCAGAATCAGGTTCCTGACAACTCAAAGTCTCCTCTGCCACCAGTATTATAAATACAAGGTAGTCAGGGCTCAGGAACGTTAAGGTAGACCTTCACCCTGAACAGTTGGCCTTGGTGGATACACAAGAACAGATCTCTTTAAATGCCCTTAGTCTGTTTAACATACATTGTGCCAGCTATCCTCTTACCCGCCTGTCAGTGTTCCCGGCGTTGTTGACCTTGTGTGATGGATGACAGCCGCGGCTGAGCTCCAGTTTGTATTGTTGGGTGGAGGCGACAGGTTGGAAATAATTTATACATGAGCAGAGTTGTTGCCAAAACTTGTAAAACTTTGGGCAACCATAAACTTGAGTGAAGGCCAAGCAGCCTCTGAAAGAAAGAAAACATGTCCTATGGGATTTTTCCAGAACACTGTCAAATTTAAGGTTTTGAAAAATGAATCCTGGAGCTTTTGACTTCAAGATTGATCTCATCTAGGGGTTATGGCACAGTTCACACTTCACTTGTAGCCTGGAGGCTGGAATGAGTCTCAAAAGAGAAAAAAACACATCTCCATGTTCAGCGTTTCTGCTTCTTGCTTTACACAGGACTTTTATTTGCCATAAATACAGAATTTTATTAAGTGGTGCAAATGCCGCCGTTCTCCTGAATCTGGCACTGTCTTTCTTTTCTTCCTGCTCCTCTCCGCTCCAGAGACACGGCCTCCTCATCCCTGTATATAACTAGTCTTTTTAGCCAAGTAGGCGTTGTCCTCATCTCTTTTCAGTGGGTGTTTTCTTGAGGACCATGCCCAGTTGGATAAGACTAAATACACATACAGGATAGAGGAGGCCATATAGCAGGAACGGAGAGGAGCAGGAGGAAAAGTAAAACATTGCCGGATTCAGGAGAACAGCGGCATTTACACCAGGTATAAAGTTACATAGTCATGATCAGTGATGGGTCCTCCTTAAAGGGGTTGTAAAATATTAGAAAAACTTACTGGTCTCCAAAAAAAGAAAAAAAAAAAAAAAAAGCCACACCAGTTCAATAAGGCTTAGCTAGCAAGTTCCCATTGTCCCACCATCTCCAAGCCTCCACCCAGTGACCGGATCATACTTTATCATCCTGACTTTTACCTCCGTACTCTCCTCAAAAAGTGGAGATCCTGAACTTCTGGAAAAAACCCAAAATGTTCACAACAAACCAAGAATTCCTTTTGCAAAATGAGGTCCTATTGGGGGGGTCTTATGTTTTGGAACCTGAAAGCTTCTGATCATTATAAACCAAAGCCTTCGGGGGTGCATTCCTAAAGGGGTGTTCCCAGATTTATTAATTTATTTATAGGACATTGAATTTGGGCTACAAAAATCCATCACCGTCATCCGCTTCCTTCTTGTGCCGACTGCTGGACGATGGCACAAAAAATCACGAACACTGGAAGGTACAAATGATATAAAATAGAATTGTATATGCTGTAACTTGGTAAAAGATTTATATAAAACCTAAAATATAAACCTAAAACTGAAGCCCAAGGACAAAGGTCCCAGGTAAGAACCAGGCTAGATACAGAAATTATCTGAAAAAGCAGCAAAAGTAAGGGGATAGCCAACAGGGCTGTGGAGTCTGTAAGCCAAACCTCCGACTCCTCAATTTTCCAGCATGGCTGCTGTTCTACTGATTTAAAAAAAACTGACCGTCACATCCAAACAGATTAAGTGTGAAAAGGTGCTGAACCTAGAATCACAAACTCGTAAACTTTCCCTGTCCCACTATAGGGCAAGGAAGGACGACCTCCATGGTGCTGTCCGGAGGGACGTAATGGAAATACATGGGACAAACGCCGCAAGTCACCAGCAAAGCCTAGAGGTGACTCGGAGTGACCAATGGTTTATAGTTCTTTTTATGTGACCCACAAGCAACCAGAAATTTCAAGGTATTGCCCTAGACCACCGGGGAACTTTACTACAAAACCTTTCACTACCCGAGACCTCCGGGGAACTTTACTACAAAACCTTTCACTACCCGAGACCACCGGGGAACTTTACCATTTATTTTTATATTGCAGTATTTTTCGGATTATATGACGCACCCCAAATTTTGAGGAGAAAAAACAGGAAAAAAAAACGTTTTTTTTTTAAAATAAAATGGTGGTGCTTCCTATAATCCACGCGTCTCGTTGATTACCGGGGGTGGTGGCTGCAGTGAAGTGGGGTCCCTGCTGGAAGATGAAAGAGTGGAGCATTGCTGCAAGCTGGAATAAGGGGGTGTTCCAATGTGCGGTGCGCCACTGCGGGTGTCTCTGGTGCTGCGCAGGCTGTGATGACATTTTGTGAAAGGCCAGAGCCTCTGCAGTTCCATGGTTTCCTATGCGGTGGACTCCTGGAAAATGGCTGCCGGGGGCAGAGCATGCGCAAATGGAGATCTCGAGAGATGAAATCTCAGCACTGAGCAACCTGGGTTTCCATAACCCCTCAGCAGTGCCACAGGCTGATCACCTCCATGCCACGCCACATCAATGCAGTAATTGATGCAAAAGGAGCCCCAACCAAGTATTGACTGCATTTACTGAACATACATTTCAGTAGGCCAACATTTCAGATTTTAAAATCATTTTTGAAGCTGGTGTTATGAAGTATTCTAATTTACTGAGATAATGACTTTTGGGTTTTCATTGGCTGTAAGCCATAATCATCAACATTAACAGAAATAATCACATGAAATAGTTCACTGTGTAATGACTCTATATGAGTTTCACTTTTTGTATTGAAGAACTGAAATAAATTAACTATTTGATGATATTCTAATTTTGTGAGAAGCACCTGTATATTATCATCACTGTCCCCATTGGGGCTCACAGTCTAAATTTTCTATCACTATGTCCGTGGAGTATGGGAGGAAACCGGAGTACCCGGAGGAAACCCACACAAACACAAGGCGAACATGCAAACTTCGCAGGTGTCGTCCTTGGTGGGATTTGTACCCAGGACCCCAGTGCTGCAAAACAATGCTAACCACTGAGCCACCATACAATGCTAACCACTGAGCCACTGTGCTGCCCCTATGAAGCCTTTAACTTCCCTAGACCACCAGGGAGCCTTACTATGAAACATTTCACTATCTGAGTCCACCAGGGAACTTTATAGACAATGTAGAAATTTACAATAAACTTTTTTCCCCTCCATATTGTCATGTGAAGACTTTTTTGCAGATCATTTGTACATTTGAATGACACCATTCACTTTATCGTACATTTGCGGTGTTTAGCTGTACGGGGTTAATTCATTTTATATTTTGATAGATCTGACTAATATGGACTTGGCGATACCAATTATGTTACATTTTCTTAATTTATTTTATGAGGGGGGGAAAAAAAAGGGGGCAATTTCAAATATATATATACCAAGATAGCAGGGTTGGTAGCCCACCGGCGACAGCTCCATTTAAATCCCCATCATCATCTAAATGGTTAACAGCAGCGATAGGAGCTCAGCAGATCCTCCACACATATGGACCCCACTGTGGACGTATATTTACATCCTTTGGCGTTAAATGGGTTAATTTAATCAGTGGTTCGATACCTGAACATTTACACTCCCCGGTGGTTCAGGACGATCCTGCCCGGCCGTCCACAGATGTCACTTGGACCTTACACCACTACGGACTGCGAAAACATTGGGGGCATTTCCTTTGTGCACAGCCAGCACCAGCAGACATAACTTTTTCAAAGTTTATTAAAAATGTCCCCTGCCTGGATCTCCAGACACAACAGGAGGCGAAACTGACGGTTCTTGCTGAGAAATGGATTAAGACAAGCAAAAGGTCAAGTCCTGGACAATAAGGGACTACAAATAAAATCACAGCGGGAAATGAGCGGTGGACGGAACGTCAGGGGGATGCGGTTGTGAAAAGTTCTCTGGTTTCTTGTGCTGAGACTGAAGCGTCCCTCTTCTTGGAGGGGTGGAGGGGTTGGAGGTTACACAATCCCATTTTCTTCTGCAGGAAGAGCAGCGGGGTCCAGGCCGAGCTGCTTCATCTGCACCGCAATGTCAAACAGGTAATCGTAGCACTCGCACCTGAGACATAAGACAGAAAGCGAAGGTGAAAGTCGCATCGACCACATGGAAAAGCATTCTGCATGGTGATCAAAAAGGACAATTACGTGTCCGTGCAGAGGGGGAGCGTGCTTAGCGCATTCTGGCCCATGTAAACATGCCACCGATGAGCAAAACGCTCATATATTGACTGAATGAATCGTTCATGCGGATCATTAAATCATCATGATTGGCAGCAGACTGAGCTGTATTAACCATCGCTCTGTCCCCGGACAGCTCGTAATTTTAATTTACAGGTCCCATATCTGCCGGATGTTATTTGGGACCATGAGAACACGCGATTCTCCATCTACACAGGTCGTGACAACTACTCAACTGCGTCCTACTCTCTGCTGCCATCGCACCCACAGGACATGATGATCATATCTCATCATCAGAAGTTACAGGGCACAATCTTTTTATTTCCCCAGGAGCCGATGCTAGAGGTGGAAGCTGTGCCGGTTGAAAACATATGCACGCTCCTATGGGCACTTAAAAGGGATTTGAGGATTTTTTTTTTTTACTTAAAATACATGCATTTGTGACCATAAATTATTTTTGCAATTGGGTTTCATTACACATTTAGCACCGTTTGGCTTTTCCAAGCTCTTAAATTTATTGTCTTTGGTCATATATTAGCAAGAGCAGCTAAAAAAAAGACAGATAAAAGAGGTACTCTCTGGTCAGAACGAGCTCACTTAAGGATTCTCAGTTAACTCACTCTGCAGCCAGCAATAGTCTGCGCAACACAAAGGCTACAGAAGGCAAACGATACACTTGAAGCCCCCGAATGCAGGCATTTTGGTTTAAAAGTGTGCCCCCATTAACAGATGGTCATTCTGATAAATGGCCATCCTCAAAATGCCCTAATAAAGCTTCTTAGGGACAGTCGTATTATAGACCTACATAGTTTTGGCTTTCTCCCAAGTGTCTCCCCAGACGTAGACCCCGTGACGACGAACCAGCACCGCGCAGGAATCGGGATACTCCTCCATGGCTCTCGCCATTCGATCTTTCAGGTCTCTTTCTTCGGGGGTGTTCTCCACGATGGGGACCACCAGCACATCATCGTATCTGGGAAGTGACAAAACGGCTATAAATACAGGGCATTCCTATGGACAGCAAGCAGAAGCATCTGCCATTACCGGTAATATTCCCCACTGCTGCACTTCCTGATTCCTTTAATCATTTCTTGGTGCGTGATCCGAAATTCCTTCCCCGGAAACAGCAGCGTGGAGAGGACGGCGGCTTTAGAGTGAGTGTGGATCACGGCTCCAGCACCTGAAAGGACGAGCGGTCACAATTATCTGCTGCGGTGCCTGAGCGCACAAGCTCCGATAATGTTCTCTGCACACGCACATTATGTATACGTACACGCACATGAAATGCTGTAATAGTCTATAACAGTAGTCCCCGTTCCCCAAATTAAAGGGGTGACACCAAGACTGGAGGTGACAAGTACTCAATTGCTGGCGGTACAACTGCTGGGATCCTTCTCGTTCCTGAGAATGGGTGTCCGAGAAGCCCCATCTGAATGGCACCAATGGGGTGTTCCTGGTACATGGTCAGTGTTGGGCATTCTGACAGTCTGGTGGGGTGCTGCTGACACATGGCAGCTCTTTCTCACACCGCCTCGTTATGTGAAGTATCGGCTGATCAATGCTGCTTACCTCTCATAGTGTAAGCGTTCATAAACAGGGGGGTGCACTGACTTTTCTTCAGGTTCTTGTACGGTGGGGGGCAGCTGATGTCTCGCTCATCGATATCGCAGATAAACAGGTCATCCGGCTGCGGGAAGGGGAACACAGCGTTACTACTGGTCACCAGGGGAGGATCCAATGGATTAAAGGGGTACGTTTATCGTAAAGTAAGATATTCCATCACTTTCTATTTAGTAGGGGGTGATGACACAACATCCCTTTAAGAGACTGCAAACCATCGCTATTATATATGTGATACTGGACGTCATTAAAATCCGCTGGGGGCCAAACTAAGCTTATGGGGGACAAGTAATGGTCATCCTACGGCTGCAGACGCCATGGTGGTCGTCTTCTGGGTGACACCGCACTAAAAGTCTCATCATCCCCACCCACAGTGGTAGTGCCAGAGCAGCCAGCGTTCCGTTAATTGCTTATTAAATGGGAGAATTAGGTTCTATAGTTTTCTTTTTAGAAATGTGGATTTAGAGACACCGGGTAATAAATGGCGTAAGTGACGTGTGGCGGTGATTGGCCGTCCCCGGCGGCTGCCGTGAAAGCAGAAAACAACAGCTGAAAATGGAAAATACTCAAAAAGCGATTAGGCGGCCGTGTGTTGTTCTGTACGGGAGAAGTACGGTGTCGGGACGTCCCCCGCAGCGAGGGGGCCTCATCATCCGCTCTGTACACACTGAGATGACGCCATTCTGACGCTGATCGCATTAATAAGAGTCTGTGTAAATTTCATGGCTGGAGGCCGCGCCGTCGTCCCGGCTGACGCCGTCACTACGGATTAGCGCTGTCACCGTCTATAGCTGTCACCGTCCTCGGCTGGATGCGCTGCCGGCATCGTATGCTAATGAGGACAGTCACAAACAGCCGCCGATGTAAGGGTTAAAAAGTAAAAACACCACAATAATATCACCATAAAGTTAACGTTTTTTGCATTCTGATTTCCTCCTTTTTCCAGGACCAGTAAAAAAATAGTAAAAATTCCAAGTGGTGTTTAAAAGGAGAAAAACCTGCAATTACGCCATTTTTTTAAATTGTTGTTACGGTATTTATTGTGTGCTAGAAATGGCGCTTCATTGCGATGCTCCAGCTCAGTGCGGTGCGATAAACCCGTATAGTTTTCTTTATTTTGCAAATTTTCTGAAATTTTTTTTTTTCTTCTAGATTTCTCTTTTGTATAGTTTATATTTTTCTATGGATAGAGCCACGCGAAGGATTTTTTGTGAACATGCAACGTTTTCCAAGCTTTTTATTGCATTTTTGGGGTGAAGTGCGGTGAATGAAAAACGTCAATTCTGACCTTTGATTTTTTTTTTTTTTTTTTTTCCAATGTGTACCTTGTGGGTTAATTCACTTTATATTTTGATAGATTGGACTTTCACAGATTTTTTATTTTAATTGGTAAAACATTTACGACCATAATATCTCAGTTACGAATGATCTTTTAGGTTAGTCTTAGCCTTAAAGAGTTGTTCCATCTTCATGGAAAATTGTTCGTATAGACAAGCGCTATGCTAAACTACCAATTTATGAAGATGGGAATACAAAATGTGATGGCCAGAAGCCGCCACTAGAGGGAGCCTACTGAAGACAGTTATTATTGTGTTCAATTGCAGCTGTATAAGTCCGTGTACACACAGCTCCCCCTGGTGGTAGCAGAAAGCAACCAACGTGTAATCATTTAAGGTTGCAATGAGACAACCCCATCTCTACAAGCAGTCAGTGGTTTTAACGTTCCCTAGATTGTGAATGGCAGACCATGTACGGTGCGGTGGAGGCCGGGGTCCCGATATGACGACCATATGTCTTAGGAGACGGCCCAAGTGGGAAATGTCTTTATGGATGACCTAGAGGACAGCGGCCCTCCTCTGCTAGCAAGGAGACCACTGACTCGCTCTCTGGAGGACAGTCTCACCTCCTGGACAGACTGTGAACCGACTTTACTGTGTCCGCAATTATCATACCTGAATTCTTTCTTTTTGGACTCCTGAAGGTGCAATGTATATTTCATCCCTAGTTCAAAAAAAAAAAAAAGATAAAAAGAAATTAAAACATAGTTCTGCATAGGAGCGGTGTACACGGAACGGTAAGAAATTAGGCAGTCAGTAATGTACGGTCGCGAGTGACTTGCTGGTAATACGGGGAGGAGACGTTCACAACTTACTCGTATTTTATGCTGATGCCGCCTCCGGTCCCTGTCACCCAGCCCAGGTTGTAGAACTGTCTGCACAGCTCCGGGATCAGGTTTCTCGGGTGTCCTTTCTCCTGCAAGAAAACAAAGACATAAAGCTGTAAAATGCAAAGCATCTTGGGAAAAGTACATGCAAATTAGACTTCCTCCAGCAGGAAGAAAGCAGCTGATCCCCTTGTTCTGCATGCAGCACACACACTGTATACGCCGTAGGCACCACACACACTGTACACGCCGCCGTACGCACCACACACGCACTGTACACGCAGCATTGTATATGCTGTACGCAGCGCACACACACTGTATACGCACCACACACTGTATACGCCGTAGGCACCGCACACGCCGAAGTACGCACCACACACGCACACTGTACACGCAGCATTGTATATGCTGTACGCAGCGCACACACACTGTATACGCAGCACTGTATACACCGTACGCACCACGCACACACTGTATATGCAGCACTGTATACACCGTACGCACCACACACACTGTATACGCTGTACGCACCACGCACACTGTATACGCCATAGGCACCACACACACACTGTATACGCCGTACGCACCACACACACACTGTATATGCAGCACTGTATACACCGTACGCACCACACACACTGTACACGCACACTGTATATGCCGTACGCACCACACACACTGTACACGCACACTGTATACACCGTACGCACCACACACACTGTATATGCACACTGTATACACCGTACGCACCACACACACTGTATACGCTGCACGCAGCCTCTTGTGCGGTACCACCAGCGGAACACCGTCGCGAACACGCCGCCGCCGGGATCAGCCGAATAATTCACTGACTGCCGCCATCTTTGTACAGGAGGAGCACATGCGCAGTTTTAATGTGACCGCCGCTATCTGTCTGCACAAAAATGGCGGCGAATCTGAATTCCGCGCAGGCGCAGTGAATCATTAGGCTGATCCCGGCGGCAGATGCGAGACGTGTCTACAGGCAGAGGAAGCCGGTCACATTAAAGGGAACCTGTCACCTCCAAAATCGGGGGTGAGGTAAGCCCACCAGCATCAGGGGCTTATCTACAGAATTCTGTAAGGCTGTAGATAAGCCCCCGATGTATCCTGAAAGATGAGAAAAAGAGCTTAGATTATACTCACCTGGGGGCGGTCCGGGTGCTGGTCCGGTCCGGGGCCTCCCATCTTCATAGGATGACGTCCTCTTCTTATCTTCACACTGCGGCTCCGGCGCAGGCGTACTTTGTCCTGTTGAGGGCAGAGCAAAGTACTGTAGTGTGCAGGTGCTGGGCCTCTCTAACCTTTCCCGGCGCCTGCGCACTGCAGTACTTTGCTCTGCCCGTAACAGGACAGATCAGTACGCCTGCGCCGGAGCTGCAACGTGAAGATAAGAAGAGGACGTCATCTGATGAAGATAGGAGGCGCCATGACGGACCGCAGCGGGACCGCCCCTGGGTGAGTATAACCTCTTTTTCTCCTCTTTCAGGATACATCGGGGGTTTATCTACAGCATTACAGAATGCATTACAGAATGCTGTAGATAAGCCCCTGATGCCGGTGGGCTTACCTCACCCGCAATTTTGGGGGTGACAGGTTCCCTTTAAAGGGGTTTTCCCAATAACAAAAGTTCATTTTAAAAATTGTCTGTGTCTGACCGTGTACGCAGCATACCACATCTCCTGGGCAGGGGAGGAAGCAAAAGACAATACTGACATTAAAGCAGTGGGTCACAGTGGATTCATTTTGTGAGGTAAAATATTTCACTGACTGTTTTTAAACAATATTTTACCTCACAAAAAGTATCCTCTGCGATGTCCTGCTGTAATGTCAGTATTGTCTTTGAGGGGAGAACACAGGAAGGAGAGAGACAGGGGGGATAGAACATGGGGCAGACAGGTCAAAGAAGAGAGCACAGATGGGAGAAGTCAGCACACGGGGAAAGAGAGCGTGGATAGGTGGGTGAGCACATGGGGGGACAGATTCTAAACGCTGCAAAGCGTTAATAATAATTATTGTGATTATGAACAAATTCTCCTATAGGTCTCGCTCGCACTTATGATGTAATCAGCAGAGTGCAATTGGATAATAAAAATGGGATTGCGCTCGGCCGAAAGTTAACCTATAGGGCCGCTCACGGCTGTGATTAGTTTCTCGTGCTGAATCGGAACGCGAAAACAGTGGCAGCATGCTGGGATTGCACATGCCCATAGACTTATATGTGAAACATCGCACTGCACTCGGATGTCACCAGAGTGCAGTGCGATTCCTACTGACACCGGCAGCAGAGGAGATTGAGAAATGAATTTCTCCGTCTCCTCTACAGCCGTGTTGCGTTCCTCCCTCCAAAGTGAGAGGATTGGAGAACAGAGCGCTGACCCTCGGCTCCCGCTCGTAGCAGCCGAGTGTGAGGTCTGTCTGAGGCCTGCGATTGGCTTCATGAGGTCACATACAAGTACAGGGAGGTTGAAGATGAGCGAGGCACCCCGAAGTGACCGCAAGACATCCATCACAGGCCTCAGATAGACAAGGAAAGAAGGGGGGAAGTCCGGAGGGGGAACAAAGGGAGAGCGAGGACGGAGGGGGGGGTGCCCAAAAGGGAGCGCGAGGCCGGAGGGGGGTGCCCAAAAGGGAGCGCGAGGCCGGAGGGGGGTGCCCAAAAGGGAGCGCGAGGCCGGAGGGGGGTGCCCAAAAGGGAGCGCGAGGCCGGAGGGGGGTGCCCAAAAGGGAGCGCGAGGCCGGAGGGGGGTGCCCAAAAAAGAACGCGAGGCCGGAGGGGGGTGCCCAAAAAAGAACGCGACGCCGGAGGGGGGTGCCCAAAAAAGAACGCGACGCCGGAGGGGGGTGCCCAAAAAAAGAACGCGACGCCGGAGGGGGGGGACTCGCGACGCCGGAGGGGGGGGACTCGCGACGCCGGAGGGGGGGGACTCGCGACGCCGGAGGGGGGGGACTCGCGACGCCGGAGGGGGGGGACTCGCGACGCCGGAGGGGGGGGACTCGCGACGCCGGAGGGGGGGGACTCGCGACGCCGGAGGGGGGGGACTCGCGACGCCGGAGGGGGGGGACTCGCGACGCCGGAGGGGGGGGACTCGCGACGCCGGAGGGGGGGGACTCGCGACGCCGGAGGGGGGGGACTCGCGACGCCGGAGGGGGGGGACTCGCGACGCCGGAGGGGGGGGACTCGCGACGCCGGAGGGGGGGGACTCGCGACGCCGGAGGGGGGGGACTCGCGACGCCGGAGGGGGGGGACTCGCGACGCCGGAGGGGGGGGACTCGCGACGCCGGAGGGGGGGGACTCGCGACGCCGGAGGGGGGGGACTCGCGACGCCGGAGGGGGGGGACTCGCGACGCCGGAGGGGGGGGACTCGCGACGCCGGAGGGGGGGGACTCGCGACGCCGGAGGGGGGGGACTCGCGACGCCGGAGGGGGGGGACTCGCGACGCCGGAGGGGGGGGACTCGCGACGCCGGAGGGGGGGGACTCGCGACGCCGGAGGGGGGGGACTCGCGACGCCGGAGGGGGGGGACTCGCGACGCCGGAGGGGGGGGACTCGCGACGCCGGAGGGGGGGGACTCGCGACGCCGGAGGGGGGGGACTCGCGACGCCGGAGGGGGGGGACTCGCGACGCCGGAGGGGGGGGACTCGCGACGCCGGAGGGGGGGGGACTCGCGACGCCGGAGGGGGGGGACTCGCGACGCCGGAGGGGGGGGACTCGCGACGCCGGAGGGGGGGGACTCGCGACGCCGGAGGGGGGGGACTCGCGACGCCGGAGGGGGGGGACTCGCGACGCCGGAGGGGGGGGACTCGCGACGCCGGAGGGGGGGGACTCGCGACGCCGGAGGGGGGGGACTCGCGACGCCGGAGGGGGGGGACTCGCGACGCCGGAGGGGGGGGACTCGCGACGCCGGAGGGGGGGGACTCGCGACGCCGGAGGGGGGGGACTCGCGACGCCGGAGGGGGGGGACTCGCGACGCCGGAGGGGGGGGACTCGCGACGCCGGAGGGGGGGGACTCGCGACGCCGGAGGGGGGGGACTCGCGACGCCGGAGGGGGGGGACTCGCGACGCCGGAGGGGGGGGACTCGCGACGCCGGAGGGGGGGGACTCGCGACGCCGGAGGGGGGGGACTCGCGACGCCGGAGGGGGGGACTCGCGACGCCGGAGGGGGGGACTCGCGACGCCGGAGGGGGGGACTCGCGACGCCGGAGGGGGGACTCGCGACGCCGGAGGGGCAAAAAGAAAAAATATGAAGAAGGGAAGAGAAAATGGGAGGAAGGAAAGATCCCAGGCCGCAGCCCCGGGAGCTGTGTGGACAGTGGAGCAGACAGAGGTTTCTTCTCCCCTTTCCTGACTGGATACATAGCGGTTTTGCACCATTCATCCGTCACATTTTATTTTCCTAAGAATAGAATTTCAAAAATTTGGGGGGAAATTCGTAGTGAAATGGAAACATTTGCTCGTCACTTCCCAAGACACAACAGGACACACCGGGATTCTCCGAGCCCGGCCCCGTATAGCCGGTGGGGCAGCATAGGGAGCGGGGCAGGAACATTCCCCGTGTGACAGAGCCGGCCACCGCCGCCATACTGCACCTTGGCGTTGTCGGTCTGGTTGCACACGTCCCCGTTGCAGTAGTACATGGCTCCGGGATTGCGCGGCTCCCGTTCTCGGTGTCACATCCCCGGGGCTGTGTGCTGTCACTCGCTGCTGACCGTTGAGGACCTGGCCTCACACTGGAGGCTCCGCTGTCCTCCTCCAGATTTGTCCCCGTAGCCTCCGGCGCCGAATCTATTGTGTACGTATCGTACTTGGTCTACAACAAAATGGCGTCCGGTCGTAGACTTCCATTGCGTCATCCGGAGACATATTTTATGCAGAGTTGTGTAAAAAAAAATTTCTCCTCTAGTGTTTTAACTTTGGATTTGTGTTTTTAAAACTGTCTCAAATTTTAACCGAACTCTTCGGAGGTTTTTTATTCCGGGGATAAGAGCCGCGGTTTCAGCCGCCGCTGGGTGATCTTCCATCGGGCGCGCGGCGGGCAGCCCCTGTCAGGGACCTGCGGAAGATGGCGGCCTCCTTGAGACTCGGCTGCCGAGGAATCGTCAGGTCATTTGTCGCGGGTCTCCGGAGCGCGGGTCAGGGCGGTGCTGCCGGTGGTTTCAGGCTCCTTCACACGACTGAGAGACAATGGGGTAAGATGGCGCTGTTCATGAAATGTTGTGAGCTGTCAGGGGTGAGGGGCCGTGCTGGGACTTCTAGTTCCACAGCTGGAGGAAGGAACTCATTCTATGTCATGGCTGCTCGTCTGCACATAATCATAGCCAATGGCATCGCTGCTTATTTTCTCCCAGGGGCTTCTGTAAAGTATAAGCTTGATTCTGATTGGTTGGGCTGACTTTATACCTCCTTGTACTCTGCAGCCGGAGCTGCTGCTGCACCTCCTTTAGTGACTGGAGCAGTCGCCGTTCCTTGGTCTCAGGTTACATTACTCAGTGTTTATCGAAAGCAAGGTCTTGAATATCATGTACCGTCACCGTGAAGAACGTTTGTCCGGCCGGTGAACTCCCCAAAGAGGGCGTGAAGACGAGATGTGATGGCGTTCCGACCTGTCTGATGAGCGTTTTCACATAGGGGATCAAGTAGATCCCGGAAGGTTTGCTGTTCATTGCCGGCATATCGCTCAAGAGTGTGGGTTGTGGATTAAGGACTTTAAACGTTAAATTCCTGAATCTAGGTGTACATTTTTTATGAAAGTGAATGTTTCCGAGGTCTGCAGGAGAGAAGCTCGGCCCTTTCTCCAGAGCCGACCTCTCCTGTGATGACCGTGCATAATCCGAGAGGTGGATAATACGTGGGTCATCTGGGGGGCCGGAGTGTCCCGTAACATGTTCGCTTGTTCTTGCCCCTGTACCGGTCGTAGGACAGAGAATAGCTTCTGTTTCTGAGAGTTTTTGTTTCCTCCATTTGTGGCCCCACGTCTGCTATGGTTTCTTGGTCGCTCGTATCAGTCAATAAAAAAATGCTAGAGGTGGCAACTTCTCCTTAGGATCTTTGTAGGACTTTGTCTTGGGAAGACCTGTCCTCCTACTGCCCGAGTGGCTCCAATGGTCTGCTCTGTGGGATCCTATGCCCCATGTGCGTGCTGGAGGTCTGTGCCCCGTCTGTTCTCTGGGGTCCTGCACACTGCCTGCGCTGTGGGGTGATGCGCCCCGCGAACGCCGTGGGGTCCTGTGCCCCATCTGTTCTCTGGGGTCCTGTGCCCCGCATGCGCTGTGGGGTCCTGTGCCCCATCTGTTCTCTGGGGTCCTGTGCCCCGCGTGCACTGTGGGGTCCTGCGCCCCGTCTGTTCTCTGGTGTCCTGTGCCCCGCTTGCGCTGTGGGGTCCTGCGCCCCATTTGTTCTCTGGGGTCCTGTGCCCCATCTGTTCTCTGGGGTCCTGTGCCCCGCGTGTGCCGTGGGGTCCTGCGCACCCTCAGACCACTCCTTGAACCAAAGTGTTATTAGTTACCTCTGTTTCAGGGGCTGTGCTAATCTCTACTGAGCATGCATCAGTTGTCACTTCCGATTTTTGCTCCGTAGATTGCTGTTAGTGTGCACTGTTCTTCTCAGTGCATAGTGACAGTGCGCTCTCTCATCGACTCCAATCAGTAGTAACTAATCAGCAAACAGCGCACTGTCAGTGTGCATTGTAAGAATACCCAGCATGCAGAAACCAGTGCAGCTCCCCACAATTGCACTCTCTTGCCGGCTCATTACTGCTGATTTGAGTCAACGAGAGAGCGCACTGTCACTGTGCACATCTTCCAGGGACTAACCCAGCCCCTGAAATGAGCTTTGTTTCAGGGAGGGGGCAGGGACTATGGCAGTGACCGCAGCCTCTGCCCACTGATGACGCTTCGTTTGAGTAAGTATCCCAGCATGCACTGGGATTCTCAAACGTGGCTTCATGAAAAAGGAAGTAGGGAAAATATAAAAACTATTGAGGGAAGAAAAGGGAATTTTTATTTCAAGTATATTAGAGAATAGTTTAGATGATGGTACTGAATAGATAGGGATTTTGTGGGGGGCGTGGCCTGGACCTGGAGATGAGCAGACGTGCTTCGGACGAGCTCCTCGGTCCCTTCCAGATTTGAGCACCGAAACCTGCTTTAGCGTCCTGTAGACCCCGGACTATGGAGCCCACAGCACTCCACACATCAGGATCGGTGTGCCGACGGGAGCTGGAACGCTACCACTGTGAGCCGCCATCGCCGCTAGTAGGGTGAAGTCCGGAGGAGGAGGTGCGCTGCCCCGGTGACAGAGGAGCGGCGGTGAGATCGCCGGCGTGAGGGAGTGCGCCCGGGACCGCGGCGCACTTCAAAGAAGACTCGGTGAGTGTGGGAGTCAGAGGAGTGGGAGGGAAGCAGCCCAAGGAGGACGCGGCGGCCATCTTAGCCCTGGAGCGCTGCAGGGCAGGCGACCCGCGGCTCCGTCCGCCTGTGGTGAAGCTCATCTCCCCCTGCAGCCCCTCACTGATTATCCGCCCGCAACAGCAAACAGCCTCACTTACCCGAGGAGGGGCGACCGGATACGGCACCAGCAGGGCTTCAGAGGCCCCCTGCATGTCCTCCTTCTCCCTGGTCCCTCTTTTGGTGCCAAATACCGCCATCTTGCCGAGAGGCAAAGCCTGAGGCCCAACTCACCCCCTAACAAACTTGACTTACACAAAAAATAAAAATAATAATAATTAAAAAGACAATTTGCGAGGGCGTGGCCTGGACTCTGAGCAGAGTAGACGTGTCTGGCTCTAGCTCCCGTGTGGTGCCTGCTCAGGACTAGGATGGCCTTCCTCGGGCTTTCCTCCCACCCCCCGGATTTCCTCGCCTAACGCAGGGCCTTCATAAGGGAGCAGACTCCTAACTGTAGACAAGGCTGCTTATACCGACTTGCTCACAGTCCATAAAACTCCAAACCATTTTCCCCACTGAATCCAAAACTCATATAGGAGAGAGGCACCCACTGTTGGGGAACCCGTCTGCCTGATGTAGGCACACATGCCTTGCAGATCCCCCCCCCCCCCCCCCCCGCAACCACTTATTTTCTATTAACCCCTTCACCCCCGGAGCTTTTTCCGTTTTCGTTTTTCGCTCCCCTCCTTCCCAGAGCCATAACTTTTTTATTTTTCCGTCAATTTGGCCATGTGAGGGCTTATTTTTTTGCGGGACGAGTTGTACTTTTGAACGACATCATTGGTTTTACCATGTCGTGTACTAGAAAACGGGAAAAAAATTCCAAGTGCAGTGAAATTGCAAAAAAGTGCAATCCCACACTTTTTTTGCTTGCCTATTTTGCTAGGTTCACTAAATGCTAAAACTGACCTGCCATTATGATTCTCCAGGTCAGTACGAGTTCATAGACACCTAACATGACTAGGTTATTTTTCACCTAAGTGGTGAAAAAAAATTCCAAACTTTGCAAAAAACAAAACAAAACAAAATTGCGCCATTTTCCGATACTCGTAGCGTCTCCATTTTTCGTGATCTGGGGTCAGGTGAGGACTTATTTTTTGCGTGCCGAGCTGGCATTTTTAATGATAGCATTTTGGTGCAGATACGTTCTTTTGATCGCCCGTTATTGCATTTTAATGCAATGTCATGGCGACCAAAAAAACGTAAATCTGTCGTTTCGATTTTTTTTCTCATTACGCCGTTTAGCGATCAGGTTAATGCTTTTTTTTTATTGATAGATCGGGCGATTCTGAACGCGGCGATACCAAATATGTGTAGGTTGGGGTTTTTTTTTATTGATTTATTTTGATTGGGGCGAAAGGGGGGTGATTTAAACTTTTATATTTTTTTTATTTTTTTCACATTTTTTTTTACTTTTTTTTTTTTTACTTTTGCCATGCTTCTATAGCCTCCATGGGAGGCTAGAAGCAGGCACAACGCGATCGGCTCTGCTATGCAGCAGCGATCATAAGATCGCTGCTACACAGCAGAAATGCCGGTGTGCTGTGAGCGCCGACCACAGGGTGGCGCTCTCAGCCACCGGCGATCAGTAACCATAGAGGTCTCCAGGACCTCTATGGTTACAATGTACAAGCATCGCCGACCCCCGATCATGTGACGGGGGTCGGCGATGCGCTCATATCCGGCCGCATGGCCGGATGCGGTAGTTAAATGCCGCTGTCTGCGTTTGACAGCGGCATTTAACTAGTTAATAGCGGCGGGTGATCGCGATTTCACCCGCCGCTATTGCGCGCACATGTCAGCTGTAAAAAACAGCTGACATGTCGTGACTTTGATGTGCGCTCACCGCCGGAGCGCACATCCAAGCAGGGGACCCGACATCTGACGTACTATAACGTCAGATGTCGGGAAGGGGTTAAAGACCCACAGGTGTATATGGGCAAAACCAAAAAAGGCACTGGACTGCCTCCAGATTCTGATTCACTCTCTGGCGACATGGATCGTTTTCTAAATTCAAATAGCCAACATAGGAACACAAGATCCAAATCCTCCACCAAGACCCCAGGTGATAGCTCTAACACACATGATCCACCAGCCCACCAGGGCTCCCCTGATAGAACGACCGATGATGCGGATGACAACGAACTTCCAGAGGATGTGTCTGTAAATGAGCTTAGCAAATTCATTAGATCTCTCCCTACCAAAACAGACCTGGAGGCCTTTGCCTGCCTTATTGAAAACTCCTACAAAAAAGAGCTTCACGCACAAATCAGAATTCACAACTCGGGTGGAAGAGGTAGAGAAGTCCCAAGAAATTATTTTACAAGAATTACAAACCCACAGAGGTTATAGCTAGCCGTGCTCAGAGATTAGAAGAGTTTGCGACAGGGATGGAGGACTTAGAAAATCGCAATAGACGTAACAACATCAGAATCCGTGGCCTTCCTGAATCCATAATTCCCTCTGACCTGGACTCTACTGTGCGGAAAATATTCCTAGACCTCCTAAACGGTGAGGAAGGCGGCGCAATTGAGTTTGACCGTATTCACAGATCCCTGGGTCCCAAACCGTCATCAGAATCGAGACCTAGGGACGTCATCTGCAGAGTACATTACTATAAAACTAAGGAGGCCATCATGCTGGCTGCCAGGCAGAGGGGCACTATTAACTATTGTGGAACACAGATTTTATTACTGTCTGACCTATCCAGACGTACGTTACAGCTCAGGAGAGCAATTGCGTCCCTTATTATCTCTCCTCAAGGAAAGAGACATTACGTATAGATGGGGATTCCCATTCCAGTTGATTGCCTTCAAAGGCGGGAAAACAGCCATTTTTCGCAATCGCTGATTTACGATCACAAAGCTCATGTGATCATAAAAAGCGATGTATGTACGCCAAAATGGCACCAAGAAAAGTGACAGCTGGCAGGCAAAAGGATCAGTTTTTGTGGATCAGACCAGGTCACACAAGTCTTTGCTAAAAGTAAAAGTCTGTATCGCTATCTAGTGGACTATTCACATAGAAAAAGCATAGTGTGAATGAAATTGTGCTGGTTCTTCTCTCCCGGTGACAGTTGCAGCAGGTCCTTCTCCCCCCGGTGACGGGTGCGGCAGGTCCTTCTCCCCCCGGTGACAGGTGCTGCAGGTCCCTCTCCCCCGGTGACGGGTACGGCAGGCTCTTCTCCCCCGGTGACGGGTACGGCAGGCTCTTCTCCCCCGGTAACTGGTGCGGCAGGTTCTTCTCCCCCGTTGACAGGTTCTTCTCCCCCGGTGACGGGTACAGCAGGTTCTTCTCCTCCGGTGACGGGTGCGGCAGGTTCTTCTCCCCCGGTGATAGGTACAGCAGGTTCTTCTCCTCCAGGACGGGTGCGGCAGGTTCTTCTCCCCTGGTGACAGGTACAGCAGGTTCTTCTCCTCTGCTGACGGGTGCGGCAGGTTCTTCTCCCCTGGTAAAGGGTGCGGCAGGTTCTTCTCCCCCGGTGACAGGTTCTTCTCCCCCGGTGACGGGTACAGCAGGTTCTTCTCCTCCGGTGACGGGTGCGGCAGGTTCTTCTCCCCCGGTGACGGGTGCGGCAGGTTCTTCTCCCCCGGTGATAGGTACGGCAGGTTCTTCTCCTCCGGGACGGGTGCGGCAGGTTCTTCTCCCCTGGTGACAGGTACAGCAGGTTCTTCTCCTCTGCTGACGGGTGCGGCAGGTTCTTCTCCCCCGGTAAAGGGTGCGGCAGGTTCTTCTCCCCCGGTGACGGGTACGGCAGGTTCTTCTCCCCCGGTGACGGGTACAGCAGGTTCTTCTCCTCCGGGACGGGTGCGGCAGGTTCTTCTCCCCTGGTGACAGGTACAGCAGGTTCTTCTCCTCTGCTGACGGGTGCGGCAGGTTCTTCTCCCCCGGTAAAGGGTGCGGCAGGCTCTTCTCCCCCGGTGACGGGTGCGGCAGGTTCTTCTCCCCCGGTGACAGGTTCTTCTCCCCCGGTGACGGGTACAGCAGGTTCTTCTCCTCCGGTGACGGGTGCGGCAGGTTCTTCTCCCCCGGTGATAGGTACAGAAGGTTCTTCTCCTCCGGTGACGGGTGCGGCAGGTTCTTCTCCCCCGGTGATAGGTACAGAAGGTTCTTCTCCTCCGGGACGGGTGCGGCAGGTTCTTCTCCCCCGGTGACGGGTACAGCAGGTTCTTCTCCTCCGGGACGGGTGCGGCAGGTTCTTCTCCCCTGGTGACAGGTACAGCAGGTTCTTCTCCTCTGCTGACGGGTGCGGCAGGTTCTTCTCCCCCGGTAAAGGGTGCAGCAGGTTCTTCTCCCCCGGTGACGGGTACAGCAGGTTCTTCTCCTCCGGGACGGGTGCGGCAGGTTCTTCTCACCTGGTGACAGGTACAGCAGGTTCTTCTCCTCTGCTGACGGGTGCGGCAGGTTCTTCTCCCCCGTTAAAGGGTGCGGCAGGTTCTTCTCCCCCGGTGACGGGTACAGCAGGTTCTTCTCCTCCGGGACGGGTGCGGCAGGTTCTTCTCACCTGGTGACAGGTACAGCAGGTTCTTCTCCTCTGCTGACGGGTGCAGCAGGTTCTTCTCCCCCGGTAAAGGGTGCGGCAGGTTCTTCTCCTCCGGTGACAGGTACAGCAGGTTCTTCTCCTCTGCTGATGGGTGCGGCAGGTTCTTCTCCCCCGGTAACGGGTGCGGCAGGTTCTTCTTCCCCGGTGACGGGTGCAGCTGGTTCTTCTCCCCTGGTGACGGGTGCGGCAGGTACTTCTCCCCCCGGTGACAGGTACAGCAGGTTCTTCTCCCCCGGTAACGGTTGCGGCAGGTTCTTCTTCCCCGGTGACGGGTTCAGCGGTTCTTCTCCCCTGGTGACGGGTGCGTCAGGTACTTCTTCCCCAGGATGTATTTTTTCTTGCTCTCGGTCCCGTCTTTCCAGCCGCACTTCAGTCCTCGATGACATTTCCTCAGCCTCCGTCCATCACAGAATGAGTAGAACGTCGTTAGTAAATGTCGCGTCATCTTGTTACTTTAGGAAAATAATAATTTGCACATCGCACATTTCTGATCTCCTCAGTGTTGTGTTTCCCGATGGAAAATTTCCCAGAAGAATTTGCCTTTGAGCGAAGAGAAAATTCTGTGTAAATGTCATATAGTGGGGAAATAAGTATTTGATACACGGCCGATTTTGCAAGCTTTTCCACCTACAAGAAATGGAGAGGTCTGTAATTGTTATTATAGGTATTTCACCTGTGAGAGACAGAATCTAACAATGAAAACAGAAAATCACATTGTAGGATTGTTACATAATTATATTACACTAGATTGTGGCCCGATTCTAACGCATCGGGTATTCTAGAATATGCATGTCCACGTAGTATATGGACAATGATGATTCCAGAATTCGCGGCAGACTGTGCCCGTCGCTGATTGGTCAAGCCAACCTTTATGACCTCATCGTCGCCATGGCAACCATTATGACATCTACGTCGATACTGTGCCTGTCGCTGATTGGTCAAGGCCGCCAGGCCTCGACCAATCAGAGACGCGGGATTTCTACGTCGATACTGTGCCCGTTGCTGAGTGGTCGAGGCCCAGGCGGCCTCGACCAATCAGAGACGAGGGATTTCCAGGACAGACAGAAAAACCCTTAGACAATTATATATATATTCTAGACTGTGGCCCGATTCTAACGCATCGGGTATTCTAGAATATGCATGTCCCCGTAGTATATGGACAATGATGATTCCAGAATTCGCGGCAGACTGTGCCCGTCGCTGATTGGTTGAGGCAACCTTTATGACATCATCGTCGCCATGGCAACCATTATGACATCTACGTCGATACTGTGCCCGTCGCTGATTGGTCGAGGCAAATTCGCGGCAGACTGTGCCCGTCGCTGATTTGTCGAGGCAACCTTTATGACATCATCGTCGCCATGGCAACCATTATGACATCTACGTCGATGCTGTGCCCGGCGCTGATTGGTCGAGGCCTGGCGACCTCGACCAATCAGAGACGCGGGATTTCCAGGACAGACAGACAGAAAGACAGACAGACAGACAGACGGAAAAACCCTTAGACAATTATATATATATATATATATATATATATATATATATATATATATATATATTTTATTGCAGGAAATAAGTATTTGATCGCTGACCAACCAGCAAGAATTCTGCCTCTCACAGACTTGTTAGTTTTTCTTTAAGAAGACTCCTACTCTGTCTAAGGACACCAGGGACAGAATTGTAGACCTGCACAAGGCTGGGATGGGTTACAGGACAATAGGCAAGCAGCTTGGTGAGAAAGCAATAACTGTTAGCTCCATTATTAGAAAAGGAAGAAACACAAGATGACTGTCAATCTTCCTCGGTCTGGGGCTCCATGCAAGATCTCACTTTGTGGGGTAAGGATAATTGTCAGAAAGCTCAAGTATCGGCCCAGAACTACACGGGACGACCTGGTCAATGAGCTGAAGAGAGCTGGGACCACAATCTCAAACATTACTGTTAGTAACACACTACGCCGTAATGGATTGATATCCTGCAGGGCACACAATGTCCCCTGACTCACGCCAGAACATGTCCAGGCCGACTTCAAGTTCACCAGTGACCATCTGGATGATCCAGAGGAGGCATGGGAGAAGGTCATGTGGTCAGAGGAGGCCAAAATAGAACTTTTTGGTATCAATTCTACTCGCCGTGTTTGGAAGAAGGATGAGAACAACCCCAAGAACACCGTCCCAACCATGAAGCATGGTGGGGGAAACATCATACTTTGTGGGGTCCTTTTTTTGCAAATGGGACAGGACGACTGCGCCGTATTGACGGGGGTCATGTATCGCGAGACTTTGGCCAACAACCTCCTTCCCTCAGTAAGCTTATTAAAGATGTCTTATCGTAGGGGTTGCCCGGGTAAATTCAACAAAATCTGGGATAGATGGAACACCTCCCATCTCACTCTGTGACCTGACTAATTGATGAAGACATGGTTTATCTGATCTTTTGTTCAGCAAGTATTGCGTAATGGAAAAACATTCGGCTATTGTTAAATGGCGGCTTAGTAGTTCTAGAGGCTTAGTTTAGTTGTAGTTTAAGAACTTTATGTCCTGACAGTTCCATAATTTCACATATATGTTTTTTTTTTATGTGTAATGATTGGCATATGTATGCTCTGTCTTTTCATTCCCTGTAAATGTAACCATGCAGACCAATGACAAGGACAAATATGTATGCTGTATTTTATTTGTGATTAATAAATAAACGAATAAAAAAAAAAAGATGTCTCATCGATGGATCTTCCAGCATGACAATGACCCAAAACAAACAGCCAGGACAACTAAGGAGCTGCTCCATAAGAAGCATTTCATGGACCTGGAGTGGCCTAGTCAGTCTCCAGACCTGAACCCAATAGAAAATCTTTGTAGGAGCTGAAACTCAATGTTTGCCGGCAACAGTCCCGAAACCTGAAAGATCTGGAGATCTGTATGGAGGAGTGGCCCAAAATCCCTGCTGCAGTGTGTGCAAACCTGGTCAGGAGCTACAGGAAACGTCTGACCTCTGTAAGTGCACACAAAGGTCTCTGGACCAAATATTAAGTATTTGATAAAAATAGAAAAATAGAACTTATGTCATACAATAAAATGCAACTGAATTACCGTATGTAAAAGTCATACAATGTGATTTTCTCTGTCGCCCATGACGGCACCACGGAGAGAGGGGATCCGCCCACCAAGGACAGGAAACCTACAGATAAAAAGGCGGTACCACTCTCCCGCATCAGTTGGTTTCTTGTCCTTGATGGGAGACCTACAGACTTACCAGAAGAAGATCGTCGTGGGATTCCGGGGCCAATCAGTCCGACTCAGGCAGCGGGGGTCCCCCTGCCTCGGCTGGTCTGGTGACCCGAGGCGCCACCGCTGGGGCTAGTGGGCCTCTAGGGTGTGCGGGGGAGGTGGTATGGAGTTTGCGGTCACCTCCCCAGGTAAGATGCAGCAGCGGCAACATCCAGGGGGGTCCCTCTGTGGTTGCAGGAGGAGCGGCGCAGCTCTCTTTGAAAGCGTCAGCCTGCACACTGCATAGCCGCCCGGCGTGCAGGGAACCGCGCTTTAAGATGGCTGCAGGCTGCAAGAGACCGGGAGCTCCGGTGGGCAGCGTCTCATGCGCGCCATGCGCGGCGCCATCTTGGGCCAACTGCGAGTGCGCGGGATTTGGGAGACGATAACGACCCTCTGCGCAGGCGCCAGCGGACAGCGCTTCTGCGCGGGCATCGGTAGAGGTGCTTCTGCGCAGGCGCAGATTCGAATCAAGCGGCCGGAATCACCGCCGCATAAAAAGCAAGCTGCTCCAGCCATCCGTGAGCAAAAAGAGCCGCAGCACGAGCCTCAGTGCGAGCCGCAGCACCAGCAAACAGCCGCAGTAATAGCCGCAGCACAAGCCGCAGCGCCAGCCGCAGCACAAGCCGCAGCACCAGCCGCAGCACTAGCCGGCCGCAGTACCAGCCACAGACTAACAGCAGCCTATGTAAGGCACAGCCTACAGTCAATTATGAGCAACCTGGCATCACCCTTACCAGAATCACCACCAGCATCGCCGCAGCAGCAGCTAAAACGTCAACAACAAAAAGGACACCAGGATACCACGGGTAAAGAACGCCAAAGGTCCCAGCATAGCAAGGAGTCCAGTACGGCGTCGGGGAAAAAGACAGATGCAGAGCATCCCCAACCGGTATTTATGGGTCCTTGAGGTGGTAAGTGATCTTCGTGAAAGTTTGAGACAGTAAGGGTATTATTTTGTCTCTTTTTACTCTAGGGGAAGAAAAGCTTAGGGAAAACTAAGCATAGGATTTGTGCCCTTTGTAGAGAAGACCTTCCAATTACCTGGGAGAAGAGACTTTGTAGTATATGTATACAGCAAACAGTTTCCGAGGGGCTTCCCGGGTTTGCAGCCGACCTTAAAACTCTGATTAAAAATCCGGTAGAAGACACCTTTAGATCTCTTAAGAGTGGAAAAAAACGGAGGAAGACTAGACACAGGTCCCCGTCTCCGGTGTCTAATACAGACAGTGATGATGCAGACTCAGATTCGTCTATTTCCTCCTCTTCTTCTTCATCATCTTCTTCCTCTGGGGGTCACAGCTGTTTTCCCTTGGAAGACACCGATGGCCTCAAAAGCAGTCAGGAGCACTATGGGGTTAATAGACTCTCAACCCAAAAGGTCGGTCCAAGACATTATGTTCGGGGGTCTTGAGCAAAAGAAGAAAAGGGCTTTTCCGCTTAATGAGACAATTTCCGCACTAATCAAAAAAGAGTGGAAAAAACCCGTAAGGAAGGCGTTATTAACACCAAAGAGAAAGTACCCTTTTGAGGATGAATCCTGATCCTTTTGGGGAAAAAGTCCCCAAACTAGATGTAGCTATATCTAAGGCATCTAAGAAATTCGCCCTCCCTTTTGAGGACATGGGGGTCTTGAAGGACCCTATAGACAAAAAGGCGGATGCCTTTCTCAAAAGTTCCTGGGAAGCAGCTGGGGAGGTCTAAAACCGGCAGTCGCCGCCGCATGCACGTCCCGTTCGCTAATGATTTGGTTAGACCAACTGGAGAGCCAGCTAAAGGGGAAAACATCCCGTGACTCCATACTGAGCACCTTGCTTGTATTGAGGGGCGGCCGCATTTTTAGCAGATGCTTCTGCTGATTCTATTAGATTAGCTGCTAGATCAGCAGTCTTCTCTAACGCGGCTAGGCGCGCCCTCTGGCTTAAGTGCTGGCCGGGGGACTTACAGACAAAATCTAAGTTATGTACCATTCCTTGTGAAGGGGAGTTTTTGTTTGGTCCCACCCTGGATGACATCCTGGAGAAGGCAGGAGATAAAAAGAAATCTTTTTTCCTCCCTGGGCTTCCCCGCTTATAGACGGCCCTTTCGGAGCAAGAGGTTTTTCCGTAAAAAGCAAGGGCAAAACCAGGGAAAATGGGAGGATAAGAAAAGCAGAAATAAAGGATACTTGTTTAACAAAAACCCCAGCGACAACAAGAAACCTTCCCAATGAAGGTTGGCCCCAGGTGGGGGGAAGATTGTCACTCTTTCTCCCGGCCTGGGAAAAGATTACCTGCAGCCAATTGATCCTGGGCATAATAAAATCAGGGCTGAAACTAACATTTCTAAAAACCCCTCGCCCCTCCTTTTCGATAACATCTCCAAGGTCTTCAGGGGAAGAGAAATTGGCATTGGAAAACGAGGTCATGGGACTAGTGGACAAGGGAGTTCTTCTGGAAGTTTCCCCACAAGAAAGAGGGCAAGGTTGCTACTCCCCTCTATTTCTGAGAAAAAAAACCGGATGGGTCGTACAGGACTATGATAAACTTGAAAAGCCTAAACAAATACCTAGAGGTTCAACCGTTCAAAATGGAGACAATAAAGTCATCTATAAAAATGCTGTTTCCTCGGTGTTTCATGGTAGCCCTGGACCTGAAGGATGCCTACTATCACGTCCCTATCCACATAGATCACCAGAGGTTTCTCAGGATAGCAGTTCATATCAGGGGGAGATTGTCACTTTCAATTTTCAGCCCTACCTTTCGGACTAGCAATAGCCCCGAGAATATTCACAAAACTAATTGCGGAGGTGATGGCTCATCTCAGAGAGCAAGACACCTTGATTGTACCATATCGGGACGACTTTTTGGTGTTGGGCTCCTCTCCCCAACACTGCAGCAATCAGCTGGAAACCGTAACGAGGTCTCTAGAGGAACTGGGCTGGCTAATAAACTTAAAGTCCAGATTGGTGCCTTCCCAGGTCCAGGAATACCTAGGTCTCACTCTAGACTCTATAAAGGAAGAATGCCGGCTTTCTGGGGAAAAAATACACAGAATAATAAGGCTAGTGTCCAAAATACAAGCTCTCCCCTCTATAACTCTGTCAGGCTATGTCCCTCTTGGGATCCATGACTTCATGCATACCTGCGGTCCAATGGGCTCAGCTCCATTCGAGACACCTTCAATGGCAGATTTTGTCAGAGGAGATCTCTCTGGGAGGGCGTTTAGAAAGTCGGTTGAGATTATCTCCAAACACAACTCGGTCACTAATCTGGTGGGCATCGCAAAAGAATCTTTCCCAGTGAGTCCCGTGGGTAATTCCAATCTCAAAAATACTGATAACAGATGTAAGCCCCAGCGGGTGGGGGGCTCATTTGGGCGACCTAGTAGCTTAAGGCACCTGGTCGACGTCTCTGGAAAAAGAATCTTCCAATATGAAAGAACTTCTAGCGGTCAAGTTCTCCCTGCTGGAATTCTTGGGGGCCCTTCACTCTCACCACGTCAGAGTCATGTCAGACAACAGGGTTGTAGTGGCATACCTGAATCGCCAAGGGGGTACTCGCTCCCAAAATCTGATGGAAGTAACCGAGGCAATCTTTCAAATAACCGAGGGCAACCTTCTATCCCTGACAAGTCTGCATATAAGGGGAGTGGACAATTACAAAGCGGACTTTCTGAGCCGCTCCAATCTAATACAAGGAAAATGGGAGCTAAATCAGGCAGTATTCACCCGGATCACGGAAAAATGGGGGTTCCCGACATAGACCTCTTTGCCAACAACACAAACAAAAAAGTAACCTCTTTCTGCTCCATAACTCCTCGGGGGAATCCAGCAGCTCTGGATGCGTTCTTGATTCCATGGCTACATCAGCTGGCTTACGCATTTCCCCCATTTGCTCTGATTCCAGCAGTGCTGAGGAAGATTCGGGAGGACGGGGCTCATGTGATCTTAATAGCCCCGTTCTGGCCGAAGAGACATTGGCTCTCTTGGATGAGGAGAATGGCAATATCCGACCCATTGGTACTCCCAGACCTTCCAGACTTACTCTCCCAAGGCCCGGTCCACCATCCACAAGTTAAGAGCTTACACTTGAAAGCCTGGCATTTGAGAGGAAGCTACTAGAAGACAGAGGTTTTTCGCCAGGGCTGGTATCCACTCTTTTACAAAGTAGGAAACCGGTTACAACAAAACAATATGGGAAAATATGGAAAAAATTCCTGTCATCATCAGGCACTAAAATAGGGGAAGAGGTCCCCCTTAAAACAATATTAGAATTTTTACAAAACGGGTTGGAGATCGGTTTAGCCACAAGTACCCTAAAAGTCCATGTGGCAGCATTGGGAGCCCTGTTTAATTACGACTTGGCAGGTAATCGATGGGTTTCTAGGTTCATCAGGGCAGCAGGTAGATCGAGGCCACTTCAAATAAAAACTGCCCCTCAATGGTATTTAAATTTGGTCCTTAAAGCCCTGACTAAGGCTACGTTCACATTTGCGTTGTGCGGCGCAGCGTCGGCGACGCAACGCACAACGTATGCACAACGCAGTGTTTTATGACGCATGCGTTCATTTTTTGCATGATTTTTGGCGCAGAAAAAACTGCATCATGCAGCGTCCTCTGCGCCCTGACAGTTGCACCAAAATGACGCATGCGTCACAAAATGCAAGACAACGCATGTCCATGCGCCCCCCCCCCATGTTAAATTAGGGGCGCATGACGCATGCGTCGCCACGGCTGCGCCCGATGCTGCGCCGCACAACGCTAATGTGAACGTAGCCTTAACCACCCTTCGAACCCTTAGAGGATATCCCATTAAAACTCCTATCCCTCAAAACATCCCTGCTTGTCGCCCTCACATCTGCTCGAAGAGTTAGCGACATACAGGTGCTATCTGCTAACCCTCCTTAAACACAGTTTTTAGAGGATAGAGTTATTCTCAAAATAGACCCAGCATACCTCCCGAAGGTGGCATCCCGGTTCCACAGAACTCAAGAGATATCCCTTCCCTCCTTTTGTCCTAACCCTAAAAATAAAGGAGGAAGAATCATTACATACACTAGATGTCAGGAGATGCCTCCTGCAGTACATAGAAGCCTCTAGAGAGAGTAGGGAGGATGCCTCTCTTTTTGTGTGCTTTCAGGGTCCCCGGAAGGGGAAAAAAGCCTCCTAAGCCACTCTGGCAAGATGGATCACAGATACTATTAGCCTATCATACTCATCAAGTGGAATGTCTGTTCCAGGGGAGGTCAAGGCTCACTCAAGGAGGGCAGTGGCAGCTTCTTGGGCGGAGAAGGCCGGAGCTTCAATTGACCAGATATGTCGAGCTGCTACTTGGTCATCACCTTCCACATTCTATAGGCACTATAGATTGGACCTTATCTCCTCTTCGGACCTTACTTTCGGTAAAAGGGTTCTGGAAGCGGTGGTCCCTCCCTGAATGTACAATCTATGAAATCTCTCCGTGGTGCCGTCGTGGGCGTCAGAGAAAAATATCGTTCTTACCGATAACGGTATTTCTCTGAGCCCATGACGGCACCCGTACATTCCCTCCCTTCACTTATGGGTGTGCATGCTAATATAATGCCATAGGTTATTTTATGATAGGTCACGCGGTATCTCAATTAAGTTAAATAATATTGAAACTAATAAGCTGTTCCATAGTCTCCCATCGTTCTCTAGTAAACAACTGATGCGGGAGAGAGGTACCGCCTTTTTATCTGTAGGTTTCCTGTCCTTGGTGGGCGGATCTCTTCTCTCCGTGGTGCCGTCATGGGCTCAGAGGAATACCGTTATCGGTAAGAACTATATTTTTCTGGATTTTATGTATGATTCTGTCTCTCACAGGTGAAGTGTACCTACGATAAAAAATTACAGACCTCTCCATTTTTTGTAGGGGGGAAAACTTGCAAAATCTGCAGAGTATCAAATACTTATTTCCCCCACTATATATTTATACACATAATTTGGGTACCGACAACTTTAGTTCTTACTGACCAAGTAATTTGGCCTGTGTGCAAAACTACACTTCTCCACTAGTGGCCGCTGCAGGGTCAGTGTTTGGTGATAAACATGATATCTTCACGAGACAACACCCTTAAAGACAAGCTTCCAAAGGCCAGATTTTGCTTTTATTTTATTCGTAGCTCTCCCTTGATGTTTTTTCTTATGCTTTCAGAGGTATGGACCTTTTTTATTTAGTGTTAATTGGTTTGGTATATATATCTATATACAGTAGATAACCACAGGATCCACCATTCACAATAGATGTCACAGCTCACCTCCTCCTCCTCCTGCACAATGACTGATAACACCTCTATATACAGTAGATAACACAGGATCCACCATTCACAATAAGTGATGTCACAGCTCACCTCCTCCTCCTGTACAATGACTGATAACACCTCTATATACAGTAGATAACACAGGACCACCATTCACAATAGGTGATGTCATAGCTCACCTCCTCCTCCTGTACAATGATAACACCTCTATATACAGTAGATAACACAGGATCCACCATTCACAATAGGTGATGTCACAGCTCACCTCCTCCTCCTCCTCCTCCTGTACAATGACTGATAACGCCTCTATGTACAGTAGATAACACAGGATCCACCATTAACAATAGGTGATGTCACAGCTCACCTCCTCCTCCTCCTGTACAATGACTGATAACGCCTCTATGTACAGTAGATAACACAGGATCCACCATTCACAATAGGAGATGTCACAGCTCGCCACCTCCTCCTGTATTTTTATTTACCCCAAAAAAGTATTTTTTGCAATCCTCTGGTTACTCTAACTGGTAGGTCTCCTTTTTTTAATGTTTTTTCCCCCTGCTATTGCCAGCAAATTAGTGAGGCGTTGTAGCCCCCCGACCAGTGGACCGGCCAGGATCTGTTTCTGTAATCCTGGATTAATCCAACGAACCTATCCATTACAGTAGATGGCTGCCCACTCTCCCCATTCCCACAAGCTCGCTGCCTCGGGGTTATCCTTGACGCTGATCTCTCCTTCAAACCACATATCCAAGCCCTTTCCACTTCCTGCCGACTTCAACTCAAAAATATTTCATGAATCCGTTCATTCCTCACCCAAGAATCTGCAAAACCCCTAGACAATGCCCTCATCATCTCCCGCCTTGACTACTGCAACCTCCTGCTCTGTGGCCTCCCCTCTAACACTCTCGCACCCCTCCAATCTATTCTAAACTCTGCTGCCCGACTAATCCACCTGTCCCCCCGCTATTCCCCGGCCTCTCCCCTCTGTCAATCCTTTCACTGGCTCCCCATTGCCCAGAGACTCCACTACAAAATCCTAACCATGACATACAAAGCCATCCACAACCTGTCTCCTCCATACATCTGTGACCTCGTCTTCCGGTACTTACCTACACGCAACCTCCGATCCTCACAAGATCTCCTTCTCTACTCCCCTCTTATCTCCTCTTCCCACAATCGTATACAAGATTTCTCCCGTGCTTCCCCCCTACTCTGGAACCCTCTACCACAACACATCAGACTCTCGCCTACCATCGAAACCTTCAAAAAGAGCCTGAAGACCCACCTCTTCCAACAAGCCTACAACCTGCAGTAACCACCGATCGACCAAACCGCTGCATGACCAGCTCTATCCTCACCTACTGTATTCTCACCCATCCCTTGTAGATTGTGAGCCTTCGCGGGGAGGGTCCTCTCTCCTCCTGTACCAGTTATGACTTGTATTGTTTAAGATTATTGTACTTGTTTTTATTATGTACACCCCTCCTCACATGTAAAGCGCCATGGAATAAATGGCGCTATAACAATAAATAATAATAATAATAATAATTAATCTGAATTGCCTGTAATGCCAGTGTCTCCCCACTAGATGGCACAGTCTGACCGCGTTTTGTCTGTGGGGCTCCTGTGTCATTTTCCCTTCTCCCTGTGGGAATGTGATGTAATGAGGTCAGTCCTCGGTGGGTCGCCAGAACAGGGGAGTGTTGTGGGGGGTGAGGTTGGGAAAGAAAAGTGAAGGGATGATAACGGCGCACTGCCGTACAAAGAGGCATGCATTTCCCAGCCTGCACCAGAATGTCACCGGTACCCTGCAAAAATCAGATTTGTTATTTTTTAATTTTTATTTTGGAAGTCTGTGCAATCGTGCCGTCATTCATAGACAGTGGAACTTGTAGTGACAGTAACACTGTGAGCGGCACCATCACCGGATCCTCCTGCATCCTCCTGACGGGTGCAGCCATTCATTCACCTGCCAGGAGCAAATGAAACTTTTCCTGCTCATTAGTGTCCGCTGCTTCTCGTCTTAAAGGCACAGCATCGGGTGTGACGACTATTCTAAAAAATTTGGTAAAAGGGGATAATGATGAGTACTAGATACCAGACCAAAAGAATTTTGCACATTTCTCTGAAACCGGATGGCAGAATTTTAAAGCCCAGAAATGAGCTAATCAAAGGGGCAAAGGGACCCCTGCCAATCGAGGAGTTGTCACTTGTCTTGAATTCCATAATACCCCTTTAAGTTAACTATGCTATTACAAGGATAGGCAGGGGTGAGTCCCAGAGGTGAGGCCAGCATCTGTCTGATGATTGCGGCCCCCTCCTTGCAACTTTGGGGCCGACGGGCGTCTGTGGAAAGTTTTGAAACTTCTTTTGTAGTAAATGCCCTGCATCTCCATTCCGGCCAGCTGTGATATCACCTGTTGTGAATGGTGGATCCTGTGTTATCTACTGTATATAGAGGTGTTATCAGTCATTGTACAGGAGGAGGGGGGCTGTGACATCACCTATTGTGAATGGTGGATCCTGTGTTATCTACTGTATATAGAGGTGTTATCAGTCATTGTACAGGAGGAGGAGGTGAGCTGTGACATCACCTATTGTGAATGGTGGATCCTGTTATCTACTGTATATAGAGGTTTTATCAGTTATAGTGCAGGAGGAGGAGGTGAGCTGTGACATCTCATATTGTGAATGGTGGATCCTGTGTTATCTACTGTATATAGAGGTGTTGGTGGATCCTGTGTTATCTACTGTATATAGAGGTGTTATCAGTCATTGTACAGGAGGAGGAGGTGAGCTGTGACATTACCTATTGTGAATGGTGGATCCTGTGTTATCTACTGTATATAGAGGTGTTATCAGTCATTGTACAGGAGGAGGTGGTGAGCTGTGACATCGCCTATTGTGAATGGTGGCTCCTGTGTTATCTACTGTATATAGAGGTGTTAGCAGTCATTGTACAGGAGGAGGAGGTGAGCTGTGACATCGCCTATTGTGAATGGTGGATCCTGTTTTATCTACTGTATATAGAGTTTTTATCCGTTATAGTGCAGGAGGAGGAGGTGAGCTGTGACATCTCATATTGTGAATGGTGGATCCTGTGTTATCTACTGTATATAGAGGTGATATCAGTCATTGTACAGGAGGAGGGGGGCTGTGACATCACCTATTGTGAATGGTGGATCCTGTGTTATCTACTGTATATAGAGGTGTTATCAGTCATTGTACAGGAGGAGGAGGTGAGCTGTGACATCACCTATTGTGAATGGTGGATCCTGTTATCTACTGTATATAGAGGTTTTATCAGTTATAGTGCAGGAGGAGGAGGTGAGCTGTGACATCTCATATTGTGAATGGTGGATCCTGTGTTATCTACTGTATATAGAGGTGATATCAGTCATTGTACAGGAGGAGGTGAGCTGTGACATCACCTATTGTGAATGGTGGATCCTGTGTTATCTACTGTATATAGAGGTGTTGGTGGATCCTGTGTTATCTACTGTATATAGAGGTGTTATCAGCCATTGTACAGGAGGAGGGGGGCTGTGACATCACCTATTGTGAATGGTGGATCCTGTGTTATCTACTGTATATAGAGGTGTTATCAGTCATTGTACAGGAGGAGGAGGTGAGCTGTGACATCGCCTATTGTGAATGGTGGCTCCTGTGTTATCTACTGTATATAGAGGTGTTATCAGTCATTGTACAGGAGGAGGAGGTGAGCTGTGACATCGCCTATTGTGAATGGTGGATCCTGTTTTATCTACTGTATATATAGGTGTTATCAATCATTGCACAGGAGGAGGAGGTGAGCTGTGATATCTCCTATTGTGAATGGTGGATCCTGTGTTATCTACTGTATATAGAGGTTAAAGAAAACCAAAGGAAAATGGACACAGAGCAATAATGAAAATACAAATGTTACAAAATGAAGACATTAAGAATTAAAAGTGAGAGACGACATTCAAGTTACGTCGAAGCAGGAGGTGTAAGAAATATTGCACCAGTATACGGATAAAAACCAATATAGTAGATTTAAATTGATAATAATAATAAAGATAATCCAGTGCATACAGTATGGTCCAATAAAATAGATATTTGATTATATAGTTATCAACATGCACATATGTGCAGAAAATATGGTGTAAATTCAATGATTATCCATATTGTAGCAGTATTAGAGATGATACAAAAAAGTGCAGAGTGCTTTAGTACAACCTAAGTACAAACTGCCATGTGAGATCGATCACAACTGAGTGAAAACGAGACCAAGCAGTAAAGTGCAAGATATCAAAACATAATCTACCATAAATATGGAACATAACATGAACAAGCTGAGTAGCTAATAAATTATAAGAGGTCTCTAGAACCAACCTGCTGATGTGGACGTGGGAAGGAAGGAACCCGACCCCTTTCTTAGCTACTCAGCTTGTTCATGTTATGTTCCATATTTATGGTAGATTATGTTTTAGTATCTTGCACTTTACTGCTTGGTCTCGTTTTCACTCAGTTGTGATCTCACATGGCAGTTTGTACTTAGGTTGTACAAAAGCACGATACACTTTTTTGTATCATCTCTAATACTGCTACAATATGGATAATCATTGAATTTACACCATATTTTCTGCACATATGTGCATGTTGATAACTATATAATCAAATATCTATTTTATTGGACCATCCTGTATGCACTGGATTATCTTTATTATTATTTACTGTGCGATTTTAATTTTTTTTCTTTCACCCATTGACTTCTATTGTGGGATGCGATCAATTTTCTGATTGCAATCGCAGCATGCTGCGATTTTTTTTTTTTTTCTAGCCCGATTGTGATCTGATCCGAGCTGGATAAAAACCGCAGATGAAAACTCCATCTTAGATTATCATTGGTCCAAATTCAATCTGATTTTTTTTTATGATTGAATTCGTCCGATTTCATCGCAAGTGGGCATGAGCCGTTACTTGCTTACTCACATGATTTACCTCACATGGATAAACAGATATTAAGACTGTGATCAGCACCAAATCGCCAGACAGGTTAATGTTAGGTGGATGACGTGTGGATAACGCCTCCCTACATCATTCACCCAGACTCTTAATTGACGTAGCGCACCATCATCTTCTGAACGTGACTGCACAGATATTTGGCCATCACTACACACGATCTCCTTGTGTCCCTCTTGAAATGTCCAGAGCGATCTGCCAGAATCAATAAATGCAGGAGCACGGGCATATCATTAACTCAAAACTGAAAATAAAGACTAAACAACAACCACAAGACAGATTTCTCTAGTCACTGTAAGGTTTCTCTTACTGAGAGTGTTGGGGGACACTCACTTGGCCGCGATATTCAAGCACACGGGCACGGGTTTATAAAACAAAGCAGTCCATGCGGTTTATTAAGCCTCATAAACCGGGTTACGCACAGTTCATAACATGAAACACAACAGGCACCAACTGGTGATATTTACTTGCAGCTTATAACACTTCAGTGTACGGCTTTGCTTCACGGACACTAACACGCTGGTCCTCCCTTAACCAGTTCCCAAGGGAGACCACATAGTTCATAGAACTTCACAAGCACTACCGGCCTGTACGATACCTGACGGGAGCTCCGGCTCCACCTGCTAGCTCCTTGCCAGTCCACACCTCCGGGTAAGCTGCCTTACAGGGATCACCAACTTGCCTGGCCGGCACGCACTAGTTAGTCCAGACCTCACCGAAGGACTCCAGCTTCCCCACACTCCGTTAACACTCTTCTGGGTAAGCTGCCTAACAGGGATCCCCAACTTGCCTGTCCGGCATACAGTAGTCAGTCCAGACCTCACCGAAGGACTCCAGCTTCCCCAGTTCCACTGTGCACTGCTCGGGATCCGGTCCTCCTACTAGGACCTCCCACGCCAGCAGGTGCTTTCCAGGAAGCCTCCTCTCAGGCTTCCAACACAGGAACACACCGAGCCCTCAGGAACTCCCTCAGGGATTTTGCACTTGGACCCTTCAGGTCCAAACACTAGAACCACACAGGAACATGTGACCCACACTCTGGTCACGTTATGTACCTGTAACCACACCCACATTAATGGATCACATGGACTGGTCACGTGATCCTGACATCACTGCAGGTCAATTCTCACGGCCTCAATACAACTCCGTGCAGATCCCGGGGAGACCACGCAGCGCCCCCTACCTGTTACAGGGGTCACTGCATCACATATATCACATATCCTCCCCCTCTGTTCACACCTGTAGGGTTGAACACCTGTCATACACGTGGGATCACGGGATATGTCATGCACGTTGCCTTGCCCTACCTGTCGAGAGAACCGTCTCAGTCGGTTTTGAGCATCACACAGACCCATCCAGTTGTTGAGTTTACCCCGCCCCCAGCGGTCAACATGTAGGCCTTGAGGTTTGGCCCTTAAGTTACGGTCTGTCCATGACACCAAACCTTTAGTCAAGTTTGTCTTTTTACTCGACCTTTCTCTCCAGGGTCGCCACCCACGGTTGGTACGGACATTAGTCCCACTTACAGTCGAGACTAGCAACTGATCAGAGTCTGACCCTCCATCACTAGCAGCTGTTTATTGACCTGCCGTCTGTACAGTCTCAGCTGCTCTATTTCTCTCAGGTAGGCCACGCGATACTTCAGGAGCATCCGGATATTCGCTAGACTCTCCTTGGACCCGACAACCAGGAATGACACCATTCCATCTTCACCCACCTGGGCCTTGTCTTCAGCCGGAATCCTCAGTCTCTTCACACCGGACACATCCACCATCTCCTGCATCGCTTTTCCAAATCGGCCAGTGAGCTTCGCTACCAGAGCTCTGGGCACTTGGACTGTGTCCTCCACCAAACCCAGACGACTTTGAGCTTTCCTGGCTTGCTCCAAACAACGAGTGGCCTCACCATTCCCCAACAGGACCCTCTGTTTCGTGCAGAGGCACCGTAGGTGCATGTCCCTCAGGACAGCCACCCTCTTCACTGTGACTTCCTTAGTAGACAGTACCACCAACTGTTTCGTCTCCAGTGCCCAGAACACACTACACGCTTCCACTGCCTTTTTAAAGGCCTCATGCACACCCTCGCGGGTACATGCATCTTGCGCCTCTACGGGTACATCTATCACGCACTTGAAGAGCGGAGTCTCACTTCCTTCAAGAACAGATGGCTCCTGCCTTGCCATGGACCTTTCCATCAAGACACCTGTCACAACCGGGTGACCATCTTGTTCTGCTTTTAGCGCCAACTCCTCTTCAGCTTTACTCTCATTACCACTCTGGTACTGGCACGAGAAGTCTGCGACCACCACCTCTTTTCCTTGTAGAGGGCCTTTTAGTGCTTCTCTAAGCACTACAATGTCTTCGTTTAGGGTCTGATACACACTTTGCCATCTGAACAGGTGGCCTCTGAGCTCAGAGACTTCCTTCTCCAGCTCATCCACTCTGCGCTCAGTCGCTTGTCTCAGGACCCTTTCTCGTTCGACATGGTCGTTCACCGTCTCTATAACCAATTCCATCTCGCCTCTCCCATCCTCCGGACTGGTGAAACATCCATCACTTGAGGAGGTATTCACTTCCGGCACCATCTCCTTGGTGGCCTCTGTTTTGCCACCGATCGTCACCACAGGTCCTGGACCCCGTCCTCCACCCGTCAGCACAGGTCCTGGACCCCGTCCTCCACCCGTCACCATAGGTCCTGGACCCCGTCCTCCACCCGTCACCATAGGTCCTGGACCCCGTCCTCCACCCGTCACCGTAGGTCCTGGACCCCGTCCTCCACCCGTCACCATAGGTCCTGGACCCCGTCCTCCACCCGTCAGCACAGGTCCTGGACCCTGTCCTCCACCTATCACCATAGGTCCTGGACCCCGTCCTCCACCCGTCACCACAGGTCCTGGACCCCGTCCTCCACCCGTTACCACAGGTCCTGGACCCCGTCCTCCACCTGTCACCAGGGCATACGCGTTTGTTACTGGCCATGACTTGTCACAGTCACCCCCAGAATCTGTGTCACACCCCACAGTCTGATGACCCTGCAAGTCACTCTCTGTCTGGGTGTCAGCTCCACATGTTTTATCCTGCAGACCACTATCAGTCGTATTGTGGCACACTTCAGGTGACGTCAGATCAGTTAGTTGGACAGTCGCACCTTTCCCTCTGGTCAGGCCTGCCTTCTCCACATTACTAACTGACATCCACATGATATCCACAAACACTTCAGCCTTTTCCCACAGTGCTACCAAATCTTGTCCTATTACCATAGGATACGGCAAGATCGGGTCTACAACCACCTCATGGTAGGTGGAAACCTCCGCTGCGACAATGTAGATAGTGGCTACCTGGAGATATTCAGTGTCGCCAGGTGACACAGAATCTCCTGGACGGGTTCTCAGCACAGACTCTTCTCTCCCCGGGTCTATCAACCCTTGCACACACTTTCCATCCAGCCAAAAAGGACACAGTCGTGACACCTCACTGATTGCCGCCCCTTTTTTGGCTCCGCCCCCTTTCTGGGCAAGTGCTCCGCTTTTTGATACCACCCCGGTTCGAGATTCAGCCCCCCTTCGGGATTCCACCCCTTTTTGGGCCATTACCCCTATTCGGGTTACCGCCCCTTTTTGGGTCTCCGCCCCCTTTTGGGCAACCATCCCCGTTTGAGCCACCGCTCACTATTAGGGATAATCGCCTCCCTGGGATACACCCCGTGGACTCCCCCACGGTACTCAGACCCCAGTTCACACAGTACACCCCATGTCTCTGGGCTTGTACTGGCCCTTTAAGAGTCTGCACAAAAAGAGAAAAATTTTTTATTTTTTTTTCTCTGTCACTTTACCAGCTCCTGCTGGTACCGCCACAGCTCCCGCTGCAGTCAGACACAACCGGCACCTCCAGGTGCTGCCAACCACAAGTCACTGTAGCTCCGCCTGCTGTGGAACCTCTCGCTGCAACCACGGCTACTCTCCACACGGCTCTGCACGGCTCCACCGCTGCCGCTTGTCACCTTCGTGACCCCGCCGAGTCACAGCAGACGCTTGTCACCTTCGTAACCCCGCCGAGTTACAGCTAGACGCTTGTCACCTTCGTGGCTCTGCCACAGCAATTAACTCTACGTGTGCTAGCGGGATTGTTGCCAAAATTCTCCACCAATTGTAAGGTTTCTCTTACTGAGAGTGTTGGGGGACACTCACTTGGCCGCGATATTCAAGCACACGGGCACGGGTTTATAAAACAAAGCAGTCCATGCGGTTTATTAAGCCTCATAAACCGGGTTACGCACAGTTCATAACATGAAAAACAACAGGCACCAACTGGTGATATTTACTTGCAGCTTCTAACACTTCAGTGTACGGCTTTGCTTCACGGACACTAACACGCTGGTCCTCCCTTAACCAGTTCCCAAGGGAGACCACATAGTTCATAGAACTTCACAAGCACTACCGGCCTGTACGATACCTGACGGGAGCTCCGGCTCCACCTGCTAGCTCCTTGCCAGTCCACACCTCCGGGTAAGCTGCCTTACAGGGATCACCAACTTGCCTGGCCGGCACGCACTAGTTAGTCCAGACCTCACCGAAGGACTCCAGCTTCCCCACACTCCGTTAACACTCTTCTGGGTAAGCTGCCTAACAGGGATCCCCAACTTGCCTGTCCGGCATACAGTAGTCAGTCCAGACCTCACCGAAGGACTCCAGCTTCCCCAGTTCCACTGTGCACTGCTCGGGATCCGGTCCTCCTACTAGGACCTCCCACGCCAGCAGGTGCTTTCCAGGAAGCCTCCTCTCAGGCTTCCAACACAGGAACACACCGAGCCCTCAGGAACTCCCTCAGGGATTTTGCACTTGGACCCTTCAGGTCCAAACACTGGAACCACACAGGAACATGTGACCCACACTCTGGTCACGTTATGTACCTGTAACCACACCCACATTAATGGATCACATGGACTGGTCACGTGATCCTGACATCACTGCAGGTCAATTCTCACGGCCTCAATACAACTCCGTGCAGATCCCGGGGAGACCACGCAGCGCCCCCTACCTGTTACAGGGGTCACTGCATCACATAACCTTCCACGACAGCCACTTCGGAGGTTGTCTTCCCCGCCCTAATAGGGGACAGGAACACAAAGAGGTTAAATACCCCTCCCCTTCCTGCACCGCCAGTGTTTTCCTGTCCCCTATGGGGCATGAAGAGATTCTGAAGGGGCTGCCGTGGCCGGCGACCGGAGCTCCACTTACCAAATGCCGGGCAGCATGAGGTCGGGCGTCCCTCCTCAAAGAACGCTGCTCCCGTCTCCTCTCTTCGGAGGGACTCGGGACCTTCCCGCCCCTCCTGCGCTCCCTTCGTGGGGTAAAGCGGGGCGGTGACGTGCGTACCGAGGGCCTCCTGCAGCCCCTCGGTTTCCTCCTCCCTGCTGCAGCGCTGGAGGTGGCGCGCGTCTCGGAGTCTGTGGCCGGCCGACGGCTGGGTCACTTCCGGGTTGACGCGCGTCACTTCCGGTTCACTCAGGTGCGTTCCAGGGAGCACGCACCGGCCGGCAATGGCGTCCGGAGCAGCAAAAAACGCCATACAGCAGCGGTTTCGGGGGCGTTCCAGGGACCCTACCCCAATCGGGCAATGGGGGGGGGGGGAGCACCATGACGCTGGCCCCTCGATCCTTCATAAGAGATCCGGGTAGCAAGGTAAGCTGTCTGACTGTACACTAACGTGACGGACATGGACGGTGACAGACCCTCTTGCTCTGCATCTATAGATGCCAGCGTTCCCCCTCCTACCAAAGTAAGTAGCAGGTGTTGGGCCCAGCTATCCCGTATATACATATATACATATATACATATATGTATATATAAGTATATACCCTCAAGTGGCTTAGCAAACCCTCTCTCTCTTATAGGGAGAAAAGGTTTCTGATCCTAGAAAATCAAGCCGCAAATGTAAAGTGTGTGCGACCAAGCTCCCATTAACATACGGGAAAAAGCTCTGCCAGTCCTGTACAGACGAGGTCCTACGCACTGAACAACCCTCGCTGCTGGATAGCATTAGATCCCTCATTAAAGATGAGGTCCGTTCTTCTATGGCCACCTTCTCACAGATGTCGGTGCCTCAGCCACCCCCTCCAAAGAAGAGGAGAAAAGACCCAGTAGAATCCGACCCAGACTCAGGGGAAGTCCAGTCCTCGGGTTCGGAAAATAACTGGGAAAATGAAGGCTCCACTTCAACTTCCACCCTTAAATCAGAAAACAAAAAGTATTACTTTAATTCTGAGGACATGAGTGAACTAATCAATTTAGTACGAGGCACCATGGGGGTAGAGGATGAAGAAGTTACACTCACAGTGAGGGTCTGAAACCCAAAGATCAAAAAGGGTTTCCAGTACATAAGAATTTACGAGATCTAATTCTTCATAAATGGGACCTCCCTGAAAAGGGTCTGACTGTGCCATCAGAGCTAAAAAACCGGTGTCCATTGGACGGGGATAACTCTCTATGGGAAACCCCGAAAGTGGATGTGTAAGTGTCCAGGGTAACTAAAAAAACAGCCCTTCCATTTGAGGACTCTTCACAACTCAAGGATCCGATGGATCGTAAAATAGAGAGTTTGTTAAAAAAAATCCTGGGACACCTCCACAAATTTACTAAAGTCCAATATAGCATCCACTTGCGTGGACAGATCTCTATTTGTCTGGTTACGCAAGCTTGAGGATCACTTGACACAGGGTACCCCAAGAGAGGAAATTCTAGACTCCCTACCCTTGTTACAGAAGGCAACGGGATTCCTAGCTGATGCTTCTGCTGAATCGGTCCGAGTAGCCGCGAAAGCTGCCGTCCTTTCTAACTCATCCAGGAGGGCACTCTGGATAAAATCCTGGGGAGGCGATTTTGTCTCCAAGTCCAAATTGTTTAGCATAACCTTTCAGGGTCATAATGTGTTTGGACCCGTTCTGGATGACATTTTGGATAAGGCGGCAGATAAAAAGAAATCTCTCCCTGAGCAGAAGATTCCTAAAAAACGCTTTTTTCGTCCCTCCCGTGACCAATCATCACAGAGAGGAAAAGGCAAAACGGGAAGGTGGAGCTATCCCAAGGGAGGCAGGGGAAAAAATATCCTGGCCCCTCAGGCCCAACAGACCCCGGATAAACAATGACTGTGCTCCGGTCGGGGGTCGACTCTCACGGTTTTTCACCAACTGGCAGAACATCTCCACAAATCAGTGGGTCCTTCGTACAGTTCAGGAGGGACTAAAAATAGAATTCGTGAGACAACCCCCTCAATGCCTAAGGATAACCTCCCTTCAAAACCCAGACCTCCAAAACTCCTTGTTACAAGATCTACAAAAATTACTGCGGTCAAATGTAATCTCGCAGGTACCGAAATCGGAGGAAGGACGTGGTCATTATTCACGCCTTTTTCTGATAACCAAGCCATCGGGGAAGAACAGAATTATCATAAATTTAAAACCCTTGAACGAATCAGTCCGGTACAGGAGATTCAAAATGGAGACAGTCAAATCAGTAATCCCCCTCATCGGTCAAAATTGGATGATGGCGACTGTGGATCTGAGGGATGCGTATTACCATGTGCCAATGCACCCAGAGCACAGGAAATTCCTCAGATTCGCAGTCTCCAGGGGTCACCAGACCGAACATTTCCAGTTCAATGTCCTCCCCTTTGGCATCTCATCAGCCCCACGGGTTTTTACAAAAATTATGGCAGAAGCAATAATCTTCATCCGTCAACATGGAATATGCATCGTCCCGTACTTAGACGACTTCCTGATTATGGCTCCATCTGCCCCCCGTCTGGAAACAGACGTATCAAAGACCCTAGAGATATTACAAACTCTGGGCTGGATCCCAAATCTGGAGAAGTCAGAAATCCTTCCCTCCACAAGGAGAAAATTTCTAGGGGTGCTACTGGACTCGGAAGTAAGAACATCTTTTCTGCCCAAAGATCATCAAATCAACCTTGTCCGCAAAGTAGCCAAATTCAGGGGCCAGCGTACACCCGACCCTCAGAGAATCAATGTCTGTACTAGGGTCCCTGACCGCATGTATACAATCGGTGTCCTGGGCCCAGGCTCACACACGAGCTCTCCAGACTTACGTACTCCTACATTCCAGGAGACGACAGATTCCATTGAGTCAAAAGATTCCTCTCCCTGGCCATGTAAAAGCATCTCTAAAATGGTGGCTAGATTACCAAAATCTCCAGAAAGGGGTCAGCTGGGATCACCTTCCCCTAAAAACACTCCGCTCAGATGCCAGCAAAAGAGGCTGGGGTGCAGTGGTAGAGGGTTTCCACTTTCAGGGACAATGGGCATCGAATATCAGCAGCAGCTCCTCGAATCTGAGGGAACTAAAAGCTGTAGAGGAAGCCCTAAAAGCATCATCTTCGCTGATCAAGAACCATCACGTTCGTATTTATTCGGACAACATGACCACGGTAGCCTATCTACGACGCCAGGGAGGAACGAAGTATGCCTCTCTGAAGGAAGTAGCTGCAAGAATATTTTTCTGGGCAGAGTAAAACCTTCTATCGGTTACGGCGGTACATCTGAGGGGGTTAGACAACACTCAGGCGGATTTCCTCAGCAGGAAAGACGTCCATCCAGGAGAGTGGTCCCTAGACCAGACAGTGTTTCAATCCCTAACCTCAAAATGGGGTACTCCAGAGGTGGATCTATTCGCCAACAGGCAAAATGCGAAGGTAGAAATATTTTTCTCCCTTCATCACAAAGACGAGGCACAGGGAATAGATGCCTTCTCACAGCGGTGGAAGTTCAACCTTGCATACGCTTTTCCTCCCATTCCCATGCTCGCGAAAACTCTGCAGAAGATCAGAGCGGATGGAGTGACCACAATTTTGATTGCCCCATTATGGCCCGGGAGGAGTTGGTACGGCGCCCTGTTAGATATGGCCCTGGAAGGCCCCTACCTTCTACCTCAAAAGCCCGATCTCCTACACCAGGGTCCCCTACTACATCCAGACCTAAACAGGTTGAACTTGGCAGCATGGCTACTGAGGCCACAATCTTAAAAGCTAAAGGTCTCTCGGATGACGTAATTCAAACTCTTCAAAAAAGCAGGAAAGTGGTAACCAACGCCATCTATACGAAGGTCTGGAGGAAATTTACGTCCTGGTGCTCCCCAGAAGTTCCAGACCCCTTCAATCCTGATATAGCAAAAATCCTGCAATTTTTACAGAAGGGCTTGGAAATGGGCCTTACCCCTAGCACACTCAAAGTGCAAGTATCGGCCCTTAGTAGCTTTTTTGATTTCAGTTTAGCCAATCACCGCTGGATCAAACGATTTATGACAGCAGCATCCAGAATTCGTCCTACGCTCCGTAGTAAGGTGCCTCCCTGGGACCTCAATACGGTACTTAATGCACTAACCCAGAGTCCATTTGAACCCCTGGATGCTATAACCATAAAAAACTTGACTTTGAAAACAGTCTTTCTGGTCGCAATCACTACGGCTAGACGTATTGGTGAGTTACAGGCCCTGTCGATTCAGGAACCTTATCTAACGGTCACTACGGATAGCATTATACTAAAACTAGACCGGTCCTTTTTACCTAAAGTGGTCTCGAATTTCCACAGAGATCAGGACATTCTACTACCTTCATTTTGCCCAAACCCCTCCAACCCTAAAGAACAGGCCTTCCACACCTTGGATGTTCGCAGGGTGGTCTTATCTTACTTACAACAGACTGAAGCCTGGCGAATTGATCAAAATTTGTTCATCCAGTTTTCGGGACGAAACAAGGGGAAGAAAGCGGCAAAAAATACTATTGCAAGATGGATCAAGCAGTCTATTTGTCTGGCATATTCATCACAAGGACTGGATCCACCTGCCTCTCTGAAAGCACACTCTACCCGAGCGATGGCAACATCATGGGCAGAGAGGGGGAATGCCTCATCAGAGCAGATTTGCAGAGCCGCCACCTGGTCGTCCATCCATACGTTCACCAGACATTACCGGCTTAATTTCAATAGGGATTTAACATTTGGCAGACGTGTTCTGCAGGCCGTAGTCCCTCCCTATAGAAATTAGCTGTTGGTACTACTCCGAAGTGGCTGTCGTGGAAGGTGACTAGAGAAAATAGAATTATTCTTACCGTTAATTCGGTTTCTAGGAACCTTCCACGACAGCACTAATTTCCTTCCCTATCTGATATTCGTATTGGATGATTCCTGCACTTTTGTGGTAATTATACATGCTACTGTGTCCAGGAAAACACTGGCGGTGCAGGAAGGGGAGGGGTATTTAACCTCTTTGTGTTCCTGTCCCCTATTAGGGCGGGGAAGACAACCTCCGAAGTGGCTGTCGTGGAAGGTTCCTAGAAACCGAATTAACGGTAAGAATAATTCTATTTTCATCACCCAGGTATCATTTTAATCAGTATAACGGCGCCAACCTGACACTGTCTGTAGTTTACTGTGCACAATTCTGCTGACAGGTTCCTGCCTGAACATGTCACTAGCCAATGTCTATGTGCAGAGATTGAGTGCTGTGGGCAAAACTTAGATTACTGAGAAGACTTAATAGTCCTGCCAAAAATATCTGTATTTAGTGCACACTTAAATCCATAGACCGTGGGAATGAACCTGATTGTCTGAAGTAGAGCCTTCCTGAGAGCTGATGCAGCACAGAAAAAGTCATGGACGTGGGAGAACCTGATTATTGAGGATGCTAGTCTTAGCTCATTGGAGTGTAGATATGGTAGTAGTGACAAATGGGAGGAGTTGTAGGACAGTGCAGCACTGTGGAGAGCTTTGTGGGAGAGTGCAATGACTGGTACTGGGTGGCGGCATCGGTGTAGCTGCTGGACAGAAATATGAGCCTGACTGCTGCATTCAGGATAATGACAAATGCGTCTAGTGACAACAAGAGCAATTAGTGACTTACAATTAGTTGTGAATTCAAGATGAAAAGGAATCAGAGCAACAGTAACGGCTTTTAGTTATTTTTATTTTCTTTATTAATAATAGAATAAAAGGTTAAGGGATTAACAAATCCAGGAACACTATCAGTAGACGAAATCATAGTCAGGAGCAAAGCCGGGGTCAGGTACCAGGTGATCAGTAAAAGCCAAGTCTGGCGAGCAGTATGAATACTGCGGCACCTGGGAACAGAGGCAGAACATGTCCGGGTAAAGATGTAACCGTCAGAAGGCCACAGGTAGATGGTGAAGATCCTTCAATAAAGGTCCAGCAGTGATGGTGGATCTGCTGGAGGCTTTTAGTTATTTTTTTTTTATTAATAATAGAATAAAAGGTTAAGGGATTAACAAATCTAGGAACATTATCAATAGACGAAATCATAGTCAGGAACAAAGCCGGGTTCAGGTACCAGGTGATCAGTAAAAGCCAAGTCTGGCGAGCAGTATGAATACCGCAGCGCCTGTGACAGAGGCAGAACATGTCCGGGTATCAATAGACAAAATCATAGTCAGGAACAAAGCCGGGGTCAGGTACCAGGTGATCAGTAAAAGCCAAGTCTGGCGAGCAGTATGAATACTGTGGCACCTGGTGACAGAGGCAGAACATGTCCGGGTAAAGATGTAACGTCAAAAGGCCACAGGTAGATGATGAAGTTCCTTCTATACAGGTCCAGCAGTCATGGTGTATCTGCTGGACTTCAGGGCGCTAGATGTGGAGGTTTACATTCTTTTAGATGGTGCTGGGGCAACTGCAACAACATGTAAATGCGCGAGCAGCCCTGGATAATCTACGCCGGCAGGATGATAAGAACCGGCGGAGGCGGGAACCTGTGAGAAGAGAATTAAATATAATGTAAGTGACGGGACTCCATATTACATGATGCTACTGTGCGATCACTACACCGAACGGCAAAGGAACCTTACTATACTGAGGTCAGGGGTCACTGTCAGCCATCATACATGGGACAATCCCATCACTGACAGATAATGTCTTCTCCACATGAGTTTTTCTCATTGATTGACATCACACAACATTGAGCTGATTCTCAAACTTACGTTGTCTCTTTTCTTTCTTTTCTTCATTTTCTGGGTTTTGTTGTTCTGCACTCAAAGGTATCGAAGATTTTCTGTCCTCGTGAACTGGAATATCTGATCAGAATGTAAAAAAAAAAACATGAGTAACAATGTATTCTTATAGAATCTGTTTTGTATCTATAACGTAAGTAAAGGGACGACTTATTACATGTCACTATTGTGCAGTCACTGTGGCCAAACGGCAGAGAAATCTTATTCATAAAGAGATCAGGGATCATTTATGATTGTCGCCCCCCCCCCCCCCCCCCCGACATTTTTTGAAAATGATTTAAATAAATCGTTTGTTTAAAAACCAGTGTGGGGTCACCCCTAATTTTGATAGCCAGCCAATGTAAAGCAGACAGCTGAGGGCTAGTATTCTCAGGCTGGGAAAGTCCATGGATGTATGGCCCTTCCCAGCCTAAAAAAAAGCATCCTGCAGCCGCCCCAAAAAGGTGCATTCATTAGGTGGAAAGTCCTTTCATTGTAAAAAGCACTCGCCAACCCTCTCTTACCCATTTTTTACCTTTCAAAAAAAAAATAATAATCCAGAGGGATCCACCGTAAATCGATCCCATGTCCCATAATGATCCGGGATAAGGTTACTAATGTCAGCGCTCGTCTCAGCAGCTGGATTCACACGCTACTGTCATTGTCTTCAGGCTGGTACAGGCACCGGCTGGTGAATACTACGATCAGCAATACCTGCTATTGCTGCTATCAGAGAGATCAGGCAACGCTGATGACAGTAGTAGTTATCAGCTGACCCCTGACCGACGGTAATCTTTTCACCGCCAGTAACAGACGCACACTCATGTCCTGTGTGACAGCGTGGGAACCCACAGCGTTCAGCAATGCCCTGGGCTCTGACTGGTGGTGACTTCAGTATGATTGCCACGTCAGAGCCGGTGTTTCCTATACTGTCACACAGAGGACAGCATGGGAACTGTGGAATGTTTGGGCCTCCCATTCACGTGAATGGGTTTCGAACCATCCGGCTTCAGGATCACGTTCGGGTACTATTCTGGTACTAATCCAAACTTTTTTATAAACTTTGGCTGAAACCCAGGGACCCGAACATCCTCGCGTCCGCCCATCTCTACTAACATCTAATCCATATGAATTTTTTTCATTGATTGACATCACACAACATAGAGCTGATTCTCACATTTACCTTGTATCGTTTCCTCCTTTTCTTCATTTTCTGAGTTTTGTTGTGCTCTACTCAAAGGTATTGAAGATATTCTGTCCTCGTGAACTGGAATATCTGGTCAGAATGTAAAAAAAACCCATCAGTAGCAATGTATTCATATATTACCTGCTTTATATCTAAGCCTAAGTAAAGCGATGACTTATTACATGTCACTATTGTGCAGTCACTGTGGCCAAACGGCAGAGAAATCTTATTCATAAAGAGATCAGGGATCATTTATAATCGTCGCCCATCCCCCCCCCCCCCCCCCCCGATGGTTTTTAAAATTTATTTAAATAAATAATTTCTTTAAAAAAATGGCGTGGGATCGCCCCTATTTTTGATAGCCAGCCAATGTAAAGCAGACAGCTGAGGGCTAGTATTCTCAGGCTGGGAAAGTCGATGGATATTTGGCCCTCCCCTGACTAAAAAAAGCATCCCGCAGCCGCCCCCCCAAAAAAGGTGCATCCATTAGATAAAAAGTCTTTTAATTGTAAAAAGCACTCGTCAACCCTCTTTTACCCATTTTTTACCTTTAAAAAAAATAATCCAAAGGGATCCACTGTAAATCGAACCCACAGCGGTCAGCAATGCCCTGGGCTGTGACTGGCGGCAATCATACTGAAGTCACCGTGTGAAGCCAGTGTTTCCCATACTGTCACACAGAGGACGGCATGGGAACCGCGGGATGTTTGGGCCTCCCATTCACGTGAATGGGTTTCGAACCATCTGGGTTCAGGATCACGTTCGGGTACTATTTTGGTACTAATCCAAAGTTTTTTTATAAAGTTTGGCTGAAACCCAGGGACCCGAACATCCACGCGTCCGCCCATCTCTACTAACATCTGCTCCACACGAATTCTTCTCACTGACATCACACAACATTGAGCTGATTCTCACACTTACCTTGTCTCGTTTCCTCCTTTTCTTCATTTTCTGAGCTTTGTTGCTCTTTACTCAAATAAATTGAAGACTTCGCTTCCTCAGGAGCTGGAATTTCTGATCAGAAAGTAAACAAATCTCTTAGTAACAATGTATTCTTATAGAATCTGCTTTGTATCTATAACGTAAGTAAAGCACATGATACTATTGTGCGGTCACTGTGGCCGAACGGCAGAGAAATCTTATACAGAGGTCAGGGGTCACTGTCAGCCATCATACATATCCCATCACTGACAGATGTCATCTGCCCCACATGAGTTATTCTCACTGACTGACATCACACAACATACAGCTGATTCTCACACTTACCTTCTCTCTTTTCCCCCATTTCTTCATTGTCGGAGTTTTGTTGCTCTATTTCCTCGTGAGCTTCATTTTCTGATCAGAAAGTAAAAACAAACTCTTAGTAACAGAATACTCTTTTAGGATCTGCTACATAAATAAAATTTCAGGTGACAAGGTTTTTCTTATGGATTTTGGGTTTTAGCTTGGCCAATAAGTTTAATCCCATTAATCCCAACTTTCTGTTCATACAGATCCCTGAATGACTAACCCTAAGGCTGTGACAAAATGAAGGGTGGGGCAGCACTTCTGCTAGGAAAACGCTGACGGTCGGGCACGGATCTCTGGCGCTCCCCTCTTTTATCCCCCTCTCCCTCTTTATTTACTAATACATACACCAATCACAGACTGTTCACAGGGAAGGAAACCTATCCGTCCCCTGCTATGGTCCCCTGACTGGCCAGGTTTGCTAGCCAAATACCTGCAAAGCACTTGTGAGTACGTACAATGGCAAGAACAGAGAGAAAGATATTTTCCCACCGTTTAACCCCTTCAGGAGGGGGAAATACAACAAATATGGTAATGCCATGTGTTTCTTTCTTGAAGGTTCAGGGATCACCATTACTTTTGCTGAATTGGTTCTAGTCTACTATATAATTGTCTAAGGGGTACTTCCGTCTGTCCTTCTGTCACCGTTATTCGTTCGCTGATTGGTCTCGGCAGCTGCCTGTCATGGCTGCCGCGACCAATCAGCGACGCGCACAGTCCGGAAAAAAATGGCCGCTCCCTACTCCCCGCACTCACTGCCCGCCGCCCGCATACACCCCTCCGCTCACACAGGGTTAATGCGGTAACGGACCACGTTATGCCACGGGTAACGCACTCCGTTACCGCCGATATTAACCCTGTGTGCCCAAGATTTACTATGGACGCTGCCTATGCAGCGTCAATAGTAAAAGGATCTAATGTTAAAAAAAAAATCATTACATACTCACCTTCCGATGCCTTTCCCACTCCTCGCCACCCTCCGGTAACTGCTCTGTGCAAGCGGTGGGATCCGGTACCACTTAGCGCATGCCTGCCATGATGTCACGGTCATGTGACCGTGGCGTTATCACAGGCCCTGCGCGAACAGGACCTGCCATGATGTCACGGTCATGTGACCGCGGCGTCAGCACACCCAGGGACTGGAAGCTGCAGCCTGTACCGCGGACAGGCCACAGAACTACAAGTATGGTGAGTATGTACACACTACAAGGGGACGGATCGGAAGGTGAGTATGTTTATTTTTTATTTTTTAACCTGTCACGTGGCTGGGCAATCTACTACATGGCTGGGTTATATACTACGTCGCAGGGCAATATACTAAGTGGCTCTGTGCTGTATACTACGTCGCTGGGCCACGTCACTGGGCAATATACTATGTCGCTGGGCCACGTCACTGGGCAATATATTACGTCACTGGGCAATAACTACGTCACTGGACAATATACTATGTGGCTCTGCTGTATACTACGTCACTGGGCAATCTACTACGTGGCTCTGCTGTATACTACGTCACTGTGCAATATACTACGTCACTGGGCAATATATTACGTAACTGCAATATACTACGTCACTCAGCAATATACTACGTAACTGCAATATACTACGTCACTGGGCAATATACTACGTCACTGGGCAATATACTACGTCACTGGGCAATATACTACGTAACTGCAATATACTACGTCACTCAGCAATATACTACGTCACTCAGCAATATACTACGTCACTCAGCAATATACTACGTCACTCAGCAATATACTACGTGGCTCTGTGCCATATACTACGTCACTGGGCAATATACTACGTCACTCAGCAATATACTACGTGGCTGGGCAATATACTATGTCACTGGGCAATATACTACGTAACTGCAATATACTACATGTCTGACCAATATACTACGTGAGCATACATATACTAGAATACCCGATGCGTTAGAATCGGGCCACCATCTAGTTTTTGAGATAATTGTCAAGAGTGTGTCTCGTCCTCCTGGGAGATCTGGGGTTGAAAACCATGTTGAAAACTAAATCTCTGAGCAGTCATAAATATTCGGAGGTCACCCGAGCGTGCTCGGGAAAAGCCGAGCAACGAGTACACTCTCTCATTACTACTTACAATGCTATAAAAGCGACTTTTCTAGGCCAGAATTTTAATTAACTATTAATTACACTGGTCAACAGCATTTTTGGTGCCAAAGATATTTCATCGAATTTAGGGTATTTTTGGGGTGCTGATTCTGAATATGTCATCAGTTTTGCCAGATTGGCTCAAGTTTTTGAGATTTTTGGTATCTTATTTATAGCACTTGTTGGTAAATGCGACGCATCATCTCATTAATTTCTTTGGATTAGTACTTGAACTGAGCAGTTCTCAATATAGTTTTGTGTTAATTAGTGTTCTAAAAGTTTGTTCATAGCTTGATTTTTGCACTAACTTTATGTTGTTGTCTGTTTTCCAGTGAAAAGCATGAACTCATCAAGAAGAAGTTGTCTTAACGATCCAGACTCATTCTGTTACATTTGTGGTGAATACACACTGCCAAAACATAGAAGAAACATAACAGACTTCGTAAAAAAAGTGTATTTTGCCTATTTTGGGGTTATGCTTGGGGACCAAGACAAGTTTTGGGCACCACACATAGTGTGCAAAGCATGTATCGAATTATTACGAAAATGGAGCAAAGGACAAAGAAAAAGCTTCAAATTTGGTGTTCCAATGGTGTGGAGAGAGCCAAAAAATCATCATGATGACTGTTATTTATGGTAAACACAGGTACAGGCACATCTTCACAATGAGGGACGGGCCTTCTTGCAGATTCCATGTTACTCCCATTTTCGTTTCTTATGCTTATTGAATCCTTGCACTTGCACTGCACAGAAATAACAGTCATCATGATGATTTTTTGGCTCTCTCCACACCATTGGAACACCAAATTTGAAGCTTTTTCTTTGTCCTTTGCTCCATTTTCGTAATAATTCGATACATGCTTTGCACACTATGTGTGGTGCCCAAAACTTGTCTTGGTCCCCAAGCATAACCCCAAAATAGGCAAAATACACTTTTTTTACGAAGTCTGTTATGTTTCTTCTATGTTTTGGCAGTGTGTATTCACCACAAATGTAACAGAATGAGTCTGGATCGTTAAGACAACTTCTTCTTGATGAGTTCATGCTTTTCACTGGAAAACAGACAACAACATAAAGTTAGTGCAAAAATCAAGCTATGAACAAACTTTTAGAACACTAATTAACACAAAACTATATTGAGAACTGCTCAGTTCAAGTACTAATCCAAAGAAATTAATGAGATGATGCGTCGCATTTACCAACAAGTGCTATAAATAAGATACCAAAAATCTAAAAAACTTGAGCCAATCTGGCAAAATTGATAGCATATTCAGAATCCGCACCCCAAAAATACCCCAAATTCATTAAAATATTTTGGACACCAGAAAAAAATTTTTTTTTTGTTGACCTGTGTTATTTTAAAAAACTAGAGCCATTCTGGCAAATCCAAAGCAATATTTTTAATCAGCACGATAAACTTAATATAAAACCGTTAAGACATCATTGGCACCAAACTCTCTGTTTACCAGCGTAATGTAAGTAAAGGGACGCCTTATTACATGATACTATTGTGCACGAACAGCAGAGGAATGTTATCATACAGAAGTCAGCGATCATTGTCAGCCATCATACATGCGACAATCCCATCACTGACAGATAACATCAGCTCCAGATGAATGATCTGGTAATCTGGGAAAACCGTACAAAATTAGCGAAATGTATGAGTCTATGGGCAACATAATTGGGCTTCATGAAACATGGACAGTATAGGAGACCAATGACAGAAAAATCATGTGGAAATATTTGAGATGAAGTCAACATTCTCATTTGTAGTGCTGTAGACATGTACATACCTGACAATGGGGGCGAGCATGGCAAACTGGTAATATCATCATCTCTAATAGATGCAGGAACAGATTCTTTCTGCCTGTTTGGGAAGAAGAAAAACGTGTAAATCACAAGTAAATGCAGTATAAAAGGGGTTGCCTCAGTAGTTTAACACCAACTATAAGACCTATTAGGACATATGAGAGTTATAGTGGGGAAGGTTTCTTGCTTAAATCTACCTTTTATAGAGCAGAGCGAAAAACTACTACAAAGAACGGCTGGCATGTATTACTACATCTCCTACAGTGTGGGCAGCACTAAAAGTGCATGACTGGCTACAGTTATAGGATGTTACCATCAGCAGTTTCTGAAGCCTAATGACTGCTAATCATGGGGAGATGGATGCTGTAATTGATGATATGCTATTTATCTCCGATATTTGGGGTTGTGCACATATATCAGCCTGGAGCTTCAAGTAATGACCCTATAGTCTACTCACATTTCTAAGATGTTTGTGCAGGCTGCTTGTGTAAATTCTGCAGGTGACTTGGGATCCTCATTATTGATCCTGGTAGCGGTGGTACAGAGCTAAATGCGAACAACAAGAAGATATGAAATATTTTTTTTTCTTACTTTTAGATGTATTTTTTTTTACTATTTTTGCATTTGTTGTTCTCATACTTACTTTAGAAAGCCATACAGAAGAAGATGTAAAATTTTCGAAGTTAAAGCTCTCATCCTCCTCATCCTCTGAGACCAGATGTTCATTTATATCAGAGTGATCTACAAGACATAGGTAATGAAGTATTATTAGACGTTGTCAATATAACAGTCACCATTTATCCGTAATATTAATGGGAACCGATTGTCTCAAACTATGGTAGACGAGACAAGCAGCTGCTTAATCTAGATGACGTCTTCTACTTACTGATAGAGAAGCTTGTGTCCACGTTTGATGCAACCTGAGGAACATACTCCGGCTTCTGACTTAGAAGGTTGTCAAAGTCTAAGCCAGTCAGGAATGGATGACTCTTGATCTCAAATGTTTCTGCTGGAAAATACAAAACAAAAGTGTTGCGGATATTGTCAGAGACTGTTCCATATCTGAACTAATGACGTTTCTGAGCAAACATGAAGGAAATTTACTGAAAGTCATATGAAGAATTAGAAATGGATGAGCTGATAGAGAAGTGCTGATTCTCATAGACATGAGCAATATGTCCTATGTCTAATAAGCAAATTGTTACCTGTCCCAAGTCTTTGTTCAGGATTTCTTATCAGCAGGTCAGTGATGAGGCACTGAGCATCAAAGGGAGGAATGGGTTCACAATCCCAACGTAGGTGTCCTGTTATATAGAAAATTACAGAAAATGAAACATTTTTATTGGACTGTAAGATAAAGCTAAAGAAATAGGTGAACAAATGTAACCAACCAAAGCAATGATTGGATTAATCCACTTACCACCTACAACACCTTCAATCTCAGTTCGGAAGTTCCCAAAAAGTGGTACAGATCCCACAAGGAATTGATGTAGTATGATCCCCATTGACCACCAGTCAACAGGTCTTCCATAGCCTTCCCTCCGGATGACCTCTGGGGCTACATAACGTGGGGTGCCGCAGACCTGGAAACCAACAGAAGAAAGAGATGAGATTGATCATTCCATTATTAAGACAAGTTCTCACCATAAAAACACAATGACAGAAGATAAAATATCAGCAGAAAAGATCGCTAGAAATGAAGAATGCAGAGAAGAAACAACAGTGTGATGAGATTAGTAAAGAACAAGCTGCGTTTCTGTAAGTGATGCCCACCTCATGGTCCCGGAACTCTCTGCTGATCTCCTCTGCTGATGGCTTGTAGTTGTTGTTTTTTGGTATCATGACACCAAGTTTTGCAGTACCAAAATCAGTAACTTTAATGTGTCCAGTAGATGTTATCAGGAGGCTGTGAAAGAAAAGATGGTTTTAGCCTTGCAGACTATATGATAATAAATAACTTCCTTTATCATACTACAGGGGGCACTTACTTCCCTGGCTTCAGGTCTCTGTGGACCACACCATAGCTGTGCAAGTATTCTACAGCAACAACCGCTTCTGCAAAGTACAAGCGGGCCAAGGGGACAGATAAAGGACCCCTGGTGTCTAATAGGGCCTGACAGTCTCCACCTGTAGAAAAAAAGGAATATGACACGTGAGGGGTTTAGAAAGCAGATCACAATGATGTATAATGGGAAGTGAGCCGAGATATTAGGCAGGAAAGAATATATAAACATATAATGAATAGTGCACATAATATTAGACTAAAGTAGTGGTGAAATGTGGTCCATGTAACTAATAACATAAAGTTATATCACTTCTTGTCTACAGCTGAAGAAACTATCTATCTATCTATCTACCTACCTTTCTATCTATCCATCCATTGAAGCCCCTTAGTGTTCTCACCAGCAATATACTTTTTATGGCCATTTCAAAGTATGATGCCTTCAATAGTGCCCCCACCCAAACACCGAGTATGGTTCCCCCAGTGAATCCTGCTCCCTACAGTATCACCCCACATATACGGTGTCAGGATGATGGCGCCCACAGTCCCTATACTCTGTATAATGTCCCAAACAGACTCTCACACAATATAATGGCCCCACGTCTTCACTTAGTATAAAGGCCCCCACAGCTCCTCACACATAATTTGGACCCTAACACAGAATGAGGACCCCCACAGTGAATAAGGACCCCACAGCACACCACTCAGTATGAAGACCCCACTCTGTACAGGGACATTCACTGTTGACAAGTCAATCTGGGGGTATTAGCAGGCTCCCATTGCCTCGCACACAGTACTATGTCCCCCGCAGCCACCCAATCAGTATTATGGCCCTACAGATGCTGACAATAAATAAAGCACTATTCCCCTGGCCCCATTGCCACGGCATGCTGCTCTCGTCAGTCCGGTGTGAGTGCTGAGTCTCCACACTACGGGCGCGGTGCTGTGACTACTTGGCCCCTGCGGTGTACGGAGTCTCAGACCACAGTCTCACGACCACGGACTGAATGGTGGACCGGGGGCTTTCGGCTTCCTGATGCGCCATTCTGTTCAGCTGTATTCCCATTCTGAGGATGCCGCCATGCTGAAATTGTGATGACAGGAGGAGTGATGTGGCCCAATGCCAAGTGATGCTGGGCCCCCTAGAGCTCATGGGCCCCATAGTACCCCTGCTGACAGAACAATTAATTTCCGGGCATGGAGGTCATATATAACCTATAGTAAATGCGCTGTGGTGATGTAACCAACCACCTGGACAAATCCTAATGATATGATAAGATGTCAGCAGACGTGGACTGACTAATAGAATACACATGTCCTACCTTCCACATACTCCATGACCATACAGAGGTGATATGTAGATGGAAAGGAGCAGAGCATGGAGGCCACAAAGGGACAATCACAGAATGTTAAGATGTCCCTTTCCAGATAAGCATCATCCACCTCTTCTCGAGCAGCCACGATCCGCTTGCTCATTTTCTTCATTGCAAAGGTCTGATGTAAGTCTTTATGGCGCACTAAGTAGACGGACCTGGAGAAAAGCACAATCCATGGTAAATAATCAATCCTTATTAACAGTCCATCTATAGAAGTCATTATATGGTCTTCTGTACTAATTTCTTGGAGTCCGTCCGTCACTGGAGATACATTTCTAGAAATTAATAATATAGCACTGCAGTCACAAGTGTGACCCCGGCCTAAGGCATAATAAATGGAGGGGATGGAAGTAGTTAAATAATAATGGAGCCCATTCAACCCACCTGTCCGAGGCTCCCACCTGTCCATCCCTGCAGTTCTCCATCCTCCGGGCCAGGCTTTGGTTGCTCTAGCGCCCCCGTCTGGTGCTGAGGCAGTGATTGGACTCACGTGGTCATGGTGGAGGGTGCAGATGTCATTGACGTCAATATCGTGTCAATCCTCCCGTGATCGTGTGTAGCCGATTACTCTTATCAGCTCCATAATGGAACCCAAAAACCAAAGTCTGCTGAGGAGGAAGCTCTGGTGGAGGCGGTACCATAAGAACCGATGGGGTCTAGGACACGTGACTGTAATATGTTATATTCATCCCTTATCTTAAGGGTCTGTGCCCACATTAAGTATTTGCAGCAGAACCTTTTACACCATATCTGCATTTCTAAGCAGGAAAAACGATGCGTCAAATAGTCGCATTTTTGATACATTTTTTACCTGCGTTTTTGTTGCAGATTTTCTCCCACTCATTATGTGAAATCTGCAGAAACAATGCTGAAAGAATTGACCTGCTGCAGAGTTAAATGGAAAGATAAGCATCATGTGCACGAGACTTCAGGACTCTGTCACTTTTCTGGCATCATGAAATCTCTCAGGTTTTGTAACAAATCTGAGCAGAAAAAAAACACAAAAAAAATGCGAGAAGTCTGCGATGTGTGCACAGGTCCTTACAGTGTGACCTGTTCTAGGTCCGTACGCTCCACTGTATAGAAATGAGCTGAATAGTGAGAATTGGATGTGGACAGTGATGTGGACTGGCCGAGCACAGAGGCAGAAGTGTTGTCATAGGGAACCCTGAGCAATGTGGATTATACCAACAGAAATCTCACCCAAAAGTTCCAGCGCCGATCAGTTTGGATGTTTCAAAGTCGCTTATATGCGGCATTCTCGCTGGGATCAATGATTCAATCGCTCCCTATAAAAAATAAGAAATGATATTCAGATAAGAAAGCTGCAAGAAAAAAGCTCCAGACACAAAAACGTCTTCCTCCAATATTATGTCCCAGCTGATTCACAGTGATTGCATGTACAAGCAGAACGCTCCGCAGACACCGATGTCATTTAACCCCTTAAGGAACAGGGCTATTTCCGTTTTTTCCTCCCCTTCTTCCCAGAGCCATAACTTTAGTTTTCGGTCAGTATGGCCAAGTGAGGGCTTGTTTATTTGTGGGACGAGTTTTATGTTGGAATTACACCATTGCTTTTTCTATATCCTTCACTGAAAAACGGCATAAAAATTCTAAGTTTGGTGAAATTGCAAAAAAGTGCTATTCCACATTTGTTTTTCTTTTTTTTTTTTTTACCACCTTCACTAAATGCTAAAACTGACCGGCGATTATGATTCTCCAAGTCATTACAAGTTCACAGACACCAAATATGTCTAGGTTCTTTTTTATTTAAGTGGTGAAAAAAATCCAAAGCTTGTCAAAACAATAGAAAAAAATGGTGCAATTTTCTGAGACTCGTAGCGTCTCCATTTGTCCTTATCTGGGTGAGGGCTTATTTTTTGTGTGCTGATCTGACGTTTGATACCATTTTGGGGTAGATACGGTGCTTTGATCGCCCGTTATTACATTTTATTGCAATGTTGCAGCGACCAAAAGCGTAATTCTGGCGTTATTATTTTTTGCTTGTTACATCATTTACTGATCATATTACTTCTTACATTTAGATATATCAGGCGTTTCCAAATGCGGCAATATCAAATATATCTATTTTTTTTGTCTAATTGTTTTATTTTGAATGGGGCAAAAGGGGTATAATTTGGACTTATATTTTTATTATATATATATATATATTTACCGTATATACTCGAGTATAAGCCGAGATTTTCAGCCCAAATTTTGGGGCTGAAAGTGCCCCTCTCGGCTTATACTCGAGTCATGATCGGTGGTGGGGTCGGCGGGTGAGCACTGTCATATACTTACCTAGTCCCGGCGATCCTAGCGCTCCCCCTGCCTGTCACACTGTCTTCGGTGCCGCAGCCTCTTCCCCTGAGCGGTCACGTGGGACCGCTCATTAGAGAAATGAATAGGCGGCTCCACCTCCCATAGGGGCGGAGCCACCTATTCATTTCTCTAATGAAGCGGTGCCGGTGACCGCTGACAGAGAAAGAGGCTGCGGCACCGAAGACAGGCAGGGGGAAGGAGCGGGACGCCGGGAGCAGGTAAGTATCGCATATTCACCTGTCCTCGTTCCACACGCCGGGCGTCGCGCCATCTTCCCGGCGTCTCTCCGCTCTGACTGTTCAGGCAGAGGGCGCGATGACGCATATAGTGTGCGCGCCGCCCTCTGCCTGATCAGTCAGTGCGGAGAGACGCCGGGAAGATGGCGCCGAGGAGCTGCAAGCAAGACAGGTGAGTATGTGTTTTTTTTTGTTTTTTTTTATTGCAGCAGCAGCAACAGCTATGGGGCAATAATGGCGCCGAGGAGCTGCAAGCAAGACAGGTGAGTATGTGTTTTTTTTTTTTTTTTTTTATTGCAGCAGCAGCAACAGCTATGGGGCAATAATGGACGGTGCAGAGCACTATATGGCACAGCTATGGGGCAACGGTGCAGAGCACTATATGGCACAGCTATGGGGCAATGGTGCAGAGCACTGTATGGCACAGCTATGGGGCAATAATGGACGGTGCAGAGCACTATATGGCACAGCTATGGGGCAATGGTGCAGAGCACTATATGGCACAGCTATGGGGCAATGGTGCAGAGCACTATATGGCACAGCTATGGGGCAATGGTGCAGAGCACTATATGGCACAGCTATGGGGCAGTGGTGCAGAGCACTATATGGCACAGCTATGGGGCAATGGTGCAGAGCACTATATGGCACAGCTATGGGGCAATAATGGACGGTGCAGAGCACTATATGGCACAGCTATGGGGCAATGGTGCAGAGCACTATATGGCACAGCTATGGGGCAATGGTGCAGAGCACTGTATGGCACAGCTATGGGGCAATAATGGACGGTGCAGAGCACTATATGGCACAGCTATGGGGCAATGGTGCAGAGCACTATATGGCACAGCTATGGGGCAATGGTGCAGAGCACTGTATGGCACAGCTATGGGGCAATAATGGACGGTGCAGAGCACTATATGGCACAGCTATGGGGCAATGGTGCAGAGCACTATATGGCACAGCTATGGGGCAACGGTGCAGAGCATTATATATATATGGCACAGCTATGGGGCAACGGTGCAGAGCATTATATATATGGCACAGCTATGGGGCAACGGTGCAGAGCATTGTATATATGGCACAGCTTTATGTGGAGTATCTATGGGGCAATGGTGCAGAGCATTGTATATATGGCACAGCTTTATGTGGAGCATCTATGGGGCCATAATGAACGGTGCAGAGCATTATATGTGGCACAGCTTTATGTGGAGCATCTATGGGGCCATAATGAACGGTGCAGAGCATTATATGTGGCACTGCTTTATGTGGAGCATTTATGGGGCCATAATGAACGGTATGGAGTATCTATTTTTAATTTTGAAATTCACCGGTACCTGCTGCATTTTCCACCCTAGGCTTATACTCGAGTCAATAAGTTTTCCCAGTTTTTTGTGGCAAAATTAGGGGGGTCGGCTTATACTCGGGTCGGCTTATACTCGAGTATATACGGTAATATTTATTTTCTACTTTTTACTTGCTTCAATAGTTTCCATGGGAGACTAGAAGCTGCGATCATCCGATCACTGGTGTGACACGTAGCTGGGGTTCAGCTCTGCTATGTGCAGCAAACATGCTCATCTGCTATGTGCACCAACCACCGGGGGGCGCTCACAGCAGTGTGACAATGACAACCCCAGGGGTCTCCTGCCAAGAGCTAAGACGCACTTCCTGCACAGCCATGTTACATGTCACTGTCGGAGTTTGACAGCGGCATTTAACGTATTAAAAGCTGCAGGTGAATCACGATTCCACCCACGGCTGTTAAAGGCATATAACTGGATCAGCTGTCATATGCCGGATAAGATGGGGGAGGTCATGGACATAGCACTGCATAGGTCATTAAGGGAGGCCTCCATACACTGGAATCATCGCACAGTGCTGAATAATATGGTAGATCACTTTTGAATTCTGTCAGCAGGTTTTTTTTTTATATGTAATCTAAGAGCAGCATGATATAAGGGCTGAAATCCTGATTCCAGCGACGTGTTACTTACTAGGCTGTGTGTCGTTTTATTACAATTAGTGTTTAGTCAGTAAGAGATTATCACTATAGGTCCAATCTTGTGCCACGTAGTCCTATTGCTCTGTGTGACCCTGCCCCACCACAGATTAGCGGATTTCTGCTTATTCACATTGTATTGTACACAGAAAGCTGCCAGTCAGTGGTGTGGGCGAGCTTATACAGGGCTCAGCATTCCGAGCTCTGCTAGATCTGCAGCAGAAAAGTGTGATTTTATCACAACTCCTCCACCCAGTAAAGTAGGTGACATCGCTGGAATCAGGGTCCCTTCCCCTACATCATGCTGCTCTCAAACGGGTAGCAGTAACCTGGTGCCAGATTCGCTTTAGTATAAGTGCTATTATCTAACACTATAGGATCATCTACATTTAGAATAGAGATGTCCCCTGGTTATATGGGGCTAATACTGGACTCGTCATTCACATCCCATGATCTGGTGATATACAGACATCCCCCTCTATGATACTCACAGCGGCAGGTTCTTGAATCTCCGGGATCTCATAGATTCCACTGTCAGGAACCGCCAGCACAGTTGGATCTAAAACAGCGATAAAACGATTAAGAAAAAAAATGTATTAGACGATATCAATCCTACATACACAATACAGCAAACTACAGGAGAAATAACGGCCGTCTGTAAATGGGGATATCACTAATTATATGGGGGCTGTAAATATGAGGAGCACATCACCCTCACTGTACATGTGAGTGATGGGAAGAGAGCTCAAGCTGAGCAGCAATATGCAGATTAGCCTGGAAGTGCACGAGGGCGGGTCACTGCACTCAGACGGTTTCTGTCACGCCCCCAGTGCACTTCCATCCCGGCTGATGTTTGGCTTCTACGTTAGATTCTCCTGACTGAGATATTGGATTTCTACAAACAAAATGGTGCCTGTCATTAGAGGGTAATGGGCTGCCAGTCAGAGCAGCACTTCCCATGTACCAAGTGCTGGCAGGTTCCCTGTACACAGAGTAGAGTAAATCCGCCATTGTCCCCTCTATAATGTCTGGAGATCCCTTCTAGAAGGTCGGATGATCGGCTTACCTGTGATCAGATCGCTGGTCAGTTCCCGCTGACTCGTATTCGGGTCAGGGATCATTTCCGGGTGTAGATTTTGCCCATCTTCGGTGTCGCCTTCTGCTGTTACCTAATAGTTAGAATATATAGATTTAATATGTGGAAGAGTTCACTAACTCACCAAATCCATAAATCAGGGAGCACTAAACCTGCATTTACAGATGCAGGAGTTGTAACTGTGCAGATAATGTGCCATGTTTTCTCATATTCTCATTTAGGTGGATTAAGAGAAATTAAGATTGAAAAATCAAATGTTCAGTGTAAACTTCTCTGCACCGTGACCCCAGAGCCGTGTTACCTGCGCTCGTTATATCCTGCAGGGGCTTACGTAACTACCACGGTCGCTGCTGCTACCGGGCCCGACAGGTCAGGGGCACCCGACTCCCACCGCCGCATTCAACTATACGTCATCGCGCACTCACTATGTGCCAGGCAGCGGCAGCCGCTGAGACAGGAGCATGGAGCAGCGCAGGCACGAAGAGAGGTGAGGAGTGTGTTGCTTTTTTTTGTTATAACAGTGAGTACTAGACTGTGGGGCCTGTTATGATCCTAGTGGCAAGGATCGCAAGTAGGACTAGCTAAGTAACTAAACAGACTACAAACTCTGGGGAAGTGGTAACTGAATTGACCGCAACCTGATCCTATCCGCACACAACTATAGGTAGCCGTGGAACGTTACCTGAAAATCCTAGACGTCTCTTCACGGCCTGAGAAACTGACTATTCCTAGAGGGAACGAAAGTCCTCACTTGCCTCAGTGAAATGACCCCAAAGATATAGAATAGCCCCCCACAAATATTAACGGTGAGTTAAGGGGAAAGCACAAACGCAGAGATGAAATTAGATTTAGCAAATGAGGCCCGCTAACACTAGATAGCAGAAAATAGAAAGGGAACTGTGCGGTCAATTAAAAACCCTATTCAAAATATCCACGCAGAGATTGCTCGAGCCCCCGCACCAACTAACGGTGCGGGGGAAGCAACTCTGTACCCCAGAGCTTACCAGCAGCAAGAAATCACATATTAGCAAGCTGGACTAAACTCATCATACACAGAAATCATATTGCAGACTGATGAGCAAAAAATAATTAAACAGAACTTAGCTTCTCCTGAAGAGACTGAAAACGAAGATAATCAGGAGTAATCAGAATAGCACTGAATACATTGACAGCCGGCAACAAGTGGAAGTGAAACAGAGCTAAATAGGAAACTCCCAAGAGAATAACGAGGCAGCTGATCCAGCCACAGACCCGCAGGATAACAAACAAAGCCACCAGGGGGAGCCCAAAACAAAAGTCACACAATACCACCTGTGACCACAAGAGGGAGCCTGAAAACAGAGTTCACAACAGGGGCCATTCTGGGGGGGGATGGGGGAGATGCGAGCTGTGCTATATACTACGCGGGCTGTGCTATATACTACGCGGGCTGTGCTATATACTACGCGGGCTGTGCTATATACTACGCGGGCTGTGCTATATACTACGCGGGCTGTGCTATATACTACGCGGGCTGTGCTATATACTACGCGGGCTGTGCTATATTCTTCACGTGCTGTGCTATATTCTACGCGGGCTGGGCTACATACTGTGATACTGTGCGGGCTGGGCTATATACTATGTGGGCAGTGCTATATACTACGCGAGCAGTGCTATATACTACGCGAGCAGTGCTATATACTACATGGACTGTGCTATATATTGCAGGGGGTATATTTTATATTCTATGGGGCAGGCTGTGTTATATACTCTGTGGCTGTGTTTTATATAATATGGGGGTACATTATGCATTATATTCTATGGGGGAGGCTGTGTTATATACTATGGGGTACATTATATTCTATGGATAGGCTGTGTTATATACTATGAGGGGCTACATTATATACTATGGGGAGGTTGGCTCTAATCTATTCTATAGGGGCTACATTATATTCTATGGGGCTGTATTAGATTTTATTAGGGAGGATTGCATCATACTCTATGATGGGGCTACATTATATTCTATGGGGAGGTGGGCTGTATTATATTCTATTCGGGACTACATTATATTCTATGGGGGGGCTGTATTTTATTTATATTCTATGTGGGGTGATTGCATCATACTATGTGAGTGGGCTACATTATACTATATGAGGGGGGCTGCATTATCGTCTATGGGGGGCTACATTATATACTATGGGGAGGTGGGCTGTATCATATTCTATAGGGGGCTACATTATATTCTATGGATAGGCTGTGTTATATACTATGAGGGGCTACATTATATACTATGGGGAGGTGGGCTCTATTATATTCTATAGGGAGCTACATTATATTATATGGGGGGCTGTATTAGATTTTATGAGGGAGGATTGCATCATACTCTATGATGGGGCTACAGTATATTCTATGGGGAGGTGAGCTGTATTATATTCTATTCGGGACTACATTATATTCTATGGGGGCTGTATTTTATTTATATTCTATGTGGGGTGATTGCATCATACTCTGAGTGGGCTACATTATACTATATGAGGGGGGCTGCATTATCGTCTATGGGGGGATACATTATACTCTGGGGTGGCTGCATTATACTGTATCGAGTACTATGGGGAATACATTATACTATATGAAGAACTATGAGATGCATTATACTATAGGAAGTGAATTGTATGACATGGATGAAGATGCCGTGCATTATACTATATGGCGCACTATGAGGAGTGTATAATACTATATGGAGGACTGAGGAGTGTATTATACTATATGGAGGACTATGAGGAGTGTATAATACTATATGGAGGACTGAGGAGTGTATTATACTATATGGAGGACTATGAGGAGTGTATAATACTATATGGAGGACTGAGCAGTGTATTTTAATATATGGAGGACTGAGCAGTTTATTATACTATATGGAGGACTGAGGAGTGTATTATACTATATGGAGGACTGAGCAGTATATTTTAATGGAGGACTGAGCAGTGTATTATACTATATGGAGCACTATGAGGAGTGTATTATGCTATATGGAGCACTATGAGGAGTTTATTTTAATATATGGAGGACTGTGAGGAGTGTATTATACTATATTGAGGACATAGGAGTGTATAATACTATATGAAGGACTATGGGGAGTGTATTATACTACATGGAGGACTATGGGGAGTGTATTATACTAAATGGATGACTATGAACTGTGCAGTATATTATATAGAGGACTATGGGGGTGCATTATATTATAAGGAGGACTATGGGGGTGCATTATACTTCTTGTATGGATCCCCATGATTTCTATGTAAGCCCCTAATGAATATAATGGTTTATTTTCTTTTATATATTACAAAGCAGCAGCAGTACGGGGGACATATATACACCAGGTTGGACCCATCCTGATATATATTTTGTCCCCTGTACTATTTCTGACTGTTGATCTGGAGAAGATCAGAAAACAAGGACGTGTGACAGAGAAGACGGCTCCTTACCAGGCATTCCGATGAGCGGGCCGGATCTTCCAGTACAGACAGGACTTTTTGGGCGAGTCTCTTAATAGAAGACAAATCGCCATTTTGAAATCTTGTTTCAGCCTATAAAAAAGAAAAGAAATAAAAATAAAAATCCCTTGGTGAGAAAGGTCACAATGAAGGCGGCCATTTTATGTGACATTTGCTCCTCTGTCTGCAGATACAATGACGCCTTATCTGGGGATTAGTGGTGTTTTATATTGGAGGAAAGAAGAAACTTGAATCCCGCCATTATTATCTATTATTATGGAGAACGTCCGCCACTTACCTGCTGTAGTGATGTCCTGATGTTCTGAGGTAAATCGCTCAGATATTCTGAGGTGAGTTGACCTCGGTGGTATTTGGTCAGGCAGTCCCTTACTAGCCCCACCACCAGCCGGTGAGTGAAGCTGAGGACGCCATCGGGTGGTAGAAGCGCAGTGTCAGGGCGATTGTTGATAACAATCCCCCATAGTGCGTCTACCTGAAATGTGTGAAGAAGATAGTCAGCCATAGCGAGTAAGTGAAAGTGCGCACAGTTCACCAGCTATAGAGTCAAACAATGACACCCGTGACACTGTGCGAGTTCTATAAATAGAGTCTGTGTTCCGTGATGTCATAATAGCGAACATCATGAGTGATGTCATAATGGCCGACCATCATGAGTGATGTCATCATAGAATCTTCATGGGTGGCTCTGTACAAATAGATGCTGCCTAGTAATTCTGAAAGTGGAAAACCATAGAATGAATTATGTCTCCATGTTATTATGGACATTCTATTTTATTTCCAGCTTGAACACAACCAAGATAAGGGTATGTTCACATGATGCATTTTTGCAGCATTTTATCCTACCCCTAAAACCAGAGTGGTAGCAGGAAAAACACTACGTACAATACTGATGTTTTTGCAGCATTTTGTTCTTTTCTTTCATTCAGTTGAATGGGTGAAAAACGCTGCAAAACTGAAAGAATTGAAAAACGTCAAATAAAAATAACGGAAGAAAAAAATGCAACGTGTGATTGAGCGTTTAGAAATCTCATTCTCTAAGCTGATACTGTAAAATGCTAGTTTTTTTTTTCCACAGAAGGAAATAAGTCTGAAAACACCCTAGGGTTAGGCATATTTTCGTGTTATAAGCTGGAACTCACAGGCTGTGTCAGTGAGACACTGACAGACTCATGCACTACAGTACACAAGTACTGCAGTGTATGAGAGCGGCAATCAGAGTAAAAATTATACATGTCCCACAGTGAGACGAAATACAAAAGTGAAAAAAAAAGTAAAATAAAACATGTAAAAAAGTAAAAAAAAAAAAAAAAAGCGCACACAAATCATGGAAAGCCATTTCGCCACTGAAAACGCAGCGTTTATCTAATATGTATAGCTGAGTGTATGTATGAGTGTGTATGTATGTGTGTTTGTATGTATCGGCGACGCCCACTCCACATAGCCCCGCCCTTTTTTCCAATAAGAAGAGGGTCATGTGACACATCAAACTTATTGAGAATTTCACAAGAAAATCAATGGGGTGCTTGGTTTAAACATAACTTTATTTTTTCATGAGTTATTTACAAGTTTCTCTGTGTTTACAGCCATTGACATATTGCAGAGGTTAACGCTAGCGATGAGCGAGCACTAAAATGCTCTGGTGCTCGTTTCTCTGGTCAAACAATTTGTAATACTCGGGTACTCGGACGGAATAACGAGCCCAATGTAAGTCTATGGGAGACACGAGCATTTTTACCGCAATTTCCCCGGGGGTCCTTTTAAACCCTTCCCAACCTGTGACACAGCATATGCGTCATGAAAGTCTGTGCCAATCCGACCTGTGATGCATATGCGGTTTCACAGAATGATCGCGTTCCTGCAGATCGGGTGAAAGGGTTAACTCCAATTTCACCCGACCTACAGGACCAGGGGGAGTGGTATTTCAGCCCAGGAGGGGTGGCTTTGCCCCCACGTTGCTACAATCGCTCTGATTGGCTGTTTCACTTTCAACAGCCAATCAGAGCAATTTTTAATATATCATCAGTCAAACTGCTGAAATATTACAATCCAGCCATGGCCAATGCTGCAATATCATCTGCCTTGGCTGGAGACCCCGATCCACCCCATCCACCGACTGACAGCGGCGATCTGCCGCCACCGTTAGCCCTCCTCTCCCCTCTGTCCTGTCCTCCGCCCCCCCGCCTGTCATCCCCCCCGCTGTCAGATCTCACCCCTTCTGTGCCTCCCGAGTCCTGGCGTCCCTCCCGGTGCCGGCGGTCTTCAGCGATGGGCGCTGCCATCTTCATTCATTCATTCATTCATTCATTCATTCATTCATTCATTCATTCAATGCCGGTACATTTTGATCACTGTGATACAACCTATCACAGTGATCAAAATAAAAAAATAGTAAATAAACCCCCCCCCCCTTTATCACTCCCACAGAGAGGGAAAATAATAAAATAAAGAAAATCATATTTATTTTGATTTTTCCACTAGGGTTAGGGTTAGAACTAGGGCTAGGGATGGGGTTAGGGCTAGGGTTAGAGCTGGGGTTAGGGTTGCAATTAGGTTTAGGGCTAGAATTAGGGTTAGGGTTGGAATTAGGGTATGTGCACACGGTGCAGATTTGGCTGTGGATCCGCAGCGGATTGGCCGCTGCGGATTGGCAGCAGTTTTCCATGCATTGTACAGTACCATGTAAACCTACGGAAAACCAAATCCGCTGTGCCCATGGTGCAGAAAATACCGCTCGGAAACGCTGAGGTGTATTTTCCACAGCATGTCAATTCTTTTGCGGATTCCGCAGCGTTTTACACCTTCCATCAAAGTCTGCACTTCAAAACGTCAGTACTTCCCTTCCGAGCCCCGACGTGTGCCCAAATAGTGGTTTACCCCCACCTATGGGGAACCAGCGTACTCAGGACAAACTGGAGAACAACTTTTGGGGTCCAATTTCTCCTGTTACCCTTGTGAAAATAAACCATTGCGGACTAAAAAAATCAATTTTGAGGAAAAGAAAAAGGTTTTTTATTTTCTCGTCTCTGCGTTATAAACTTCTGTGAAGCACTTGGGGGTTCAAAGTGCTCACCACACATCTAGATAAGTTCCTTGGGGGTCTAGTTTCCAAAGTGGGGTCAATTGGTGGGGTTTCTACTGTTTAGGCACATCAGGGGCTCTGCAAACGTAACATGAAGCCCGCAGACCTTTCTATCAAACTCTGCATTCCAAAACGTCACTACTTCCATTTCGAGCCCCGACGTGTGCCCAAACAGTGGTTCACCCCCACATATGGGGTATCAGCGTACTCAGGACAAACTGGACAACAACTTTTGGGGTCCAATTTCTCCAGTTACCCTTGTGAAAATAAATAATTGCTTGCTGAAAAATATTTTTTGAGGAAAGAAAAATGATTTTTTATTTTCACGGCTCTGCGTTATAAACTTCTGTGAAGCACTTGGGGGTTCAAAGTGCTCGCCACACATCTAGAAAAGTTCCTTGGTGGGTCTAGTTTCCCACCATTAAAATGGGGTCACTTGTGGGGGGTTCCTACTTTTTAGGCACATCAGGGCCTCTGCAAACGCGACATGGTGTCCGCTAACGATTGGAGCCAATTTTTCATTCAAAAAGTAAAATCGCGCTCCTTCCCTTCCGAGCCTTGCCGTGCACCCAAACAGTGGTTTACCCCCACATATGAGGTATCTGTGTACTCAGGAGAAATTGCCCAATAAATGTTAGGATCCATTTTATCCTGTTATCCATGTGGAAATGAACAAATTGAGGCTAAAATAAATTTTTTGTGAAAAAAAAAAAAGGACTTTTTCATTTTTACGGATCAATTTGTCAAGCACCTGGGGGTTCAAAGTGCTCACTATGCATCTATATAAGTTCCTTGGGGGGGGGATCTAGTTTCCAAAATGGGGTCACTTGTGGGGAGCTCCAATGTTTAGGCACACAGGGGCTCTCTATACGCATCATGGTGTTCGCTAACGATTGGAGCTAATTTTTCATTCAAAAGTCAAATGGCGCTCCTTCCCTTCCGAGCCTTGCCGTGTGCACAAACAGTGGTTTACCCCCACATGGGAGGTATCGGTGTACTTAGGAGAAATTGCCCAACACATTTTAAGATCCATTTTATCCTGTTGCCCATGTTAAAATGAAAAAATTGAGGCTAAAAGAAATTTTCTGTGAAAAAAAAAAAAGTACTTTTTCATTTTTATGGACCAATTTGTGAAGCACCTGGGGGTTCAAAGTGCTCACTATGCATCTAGATAAGCTCCTTGGGGGAGTCTAGTTTTCAAAATGGGGTCACTTGTGGGGGAACTCCAATCTTTAGGTACACAGGGGCTCTCCAAACGCGACATGGTGTCCGCTAACGATTGGAGCCAATTTTTCATTGAAAAAGTCAAATGGCGCTCCTTCCCTTCCGAGCCCTGTCGTGCGCCCAAACAGTGGTTCGCCCCCCACATATGGGGTATCGGCATACTCAGGACAAAATGTACAATAACTTTTGGTGTCCAATTTCTCCTTTTACCCTTGGGAAAATTAAAAAAAATTGTTGCTAAAAGATCATTTTTGTGACTAAAAAGTTAAATGTTCACTTTTTTCCTTCCATGTTGCTTCTGCTGCTATGAAGCACCTGAAGGGTTAATAAACTTCTTGAATGTGGTTTTCAGCACCTTGAGGGGTGCAGTTTTTAGAATGGTATCACTTTTGGGTATTTTTAGCCATATAGACCCCTCAAACTGACTTTAAATGTGAGGTGGTCCCTAAAAAAAAAAATGGTTTTGTAAATTTTGTTGTAAAAATGAGAAATCGCTGGTCAAATTTTAACCCTTATAACTACCTAGCAAAAAAAAAAAAAATTGTTTCCAAAATTGTGCTGATGTAAGGTAGACATGTGGGTAATGTTATTTATTAACTATTTTGTGTCACATAACTCTCTGGTTTAACAGAATAAAAATTCAAAATTTGAAAATTACGAAATTTTCCAAATTTTAGCCAAATTTCCTTTTTTTTTTTCACAAATAAACGCAAAAATTATCGACCTAAAATTTACCACTAACATGAAGCCCAATATGTCACGAAAAAACATTCTCAAAACCGCTAGGATCCGTTGAAGCATTCCTGAGTTACTACCTCATAAAGGGACACTGGTCAGAATTCCAAAAAATAGCCAGGTCATTAAGATCAAAATAGGCTGGGTCATGAAGGGGTTAAGGTCTGAAAATGATGGAAGCACTGCTCAAATGACAAGGTAACATGATGGCAAATGTCCCTGGAAGCATTTCTGACTCCTAGGTTACAGCTGTAAATAATGTTGTCAGAGTTTCACTCCATTTTTACAGGTGCACCAAAAAACATACAAAAACAAAATAGATTTTGCTGGAAAATATGTTAAGGAACATCTTTTCCAGGGCAATGACTTGTATATACTGCAAAATAATTAACCCCAGACCAAAATGTTCCCCCACCACTTGGGCTATGTTCACACGCAGCGTTTTTGATGCTTTTTTCAACTTTAATATTGCTTTAAACCAATACAAATGCATTCACTGGGAAATGTCATTGTAACATGTAACAACCCTAGCTGGCCATGTGGTGTATGACACATAAGGCCTTCCATCATTCTTTTTCTGTCACAATCCGTTGTTTTATGAAAAAAAATGGATCCAGCAAATGTTGCTGCTGGATCCGTTTTTTTCTCATAGACTTGTATTAGCGACGGATTGTGACGGATGGCTTCACATTTCATCCGTCGTGCGCTGGATCGGTCCTTAAAATGTTGTCCATCGGGCGGAGACAACGCACATAGAAACGTTTTTTCTGTACGTCGGAAAATCGCTCAGTGACGGGTCCTGCGCTGCCCATCGTTGGCTATAATGGAAGCCTATGGACGCAGGATCTGTCGCTGACTGTGAAAAGCAGGAATCCAGCGACGGATGCCGTCTTTTGAAACTGAGCATGTGCGGATGAATGTCCTGTCAGGGAAATTCTGTCTCGCTCTCTCTCTTTTTACTATTGATGCTGCCTATGCAGCATCAATAGTGAAAAGATATAATAATAAAAAAATAAAAAATCGTGATATTCTCACCTTCCGGCGTCCCCTGCAGCCTTCCCGTTGCTCGCAATGCTGCCGGCAGCTCCCGTTCCCAGTAATGCATTGTGAAATGACCCGATGACGTAATATAATATATATTATATTACCAATAATATCCAAACGTCACAGCCAAAAATTATTTGTTCAAGTGTAACGAACACTGTGTCACGATCCATGTTTGGACCTGTGGCATATCTGACCTCTCAGATTAAAACTTTTTTCCTTTCAGGTCATCGGAGGGTTAATGCAGTTCCAGTGTCTTCACTTGCCAATTCCCTACTTAGGGATAAGAGCAGGGCAAGTGAGGGTTTAGGTTTCCTGCTTGGCGACGGGGTGAAAGATCCCGTATAGGGACATCAGGGAGATTAGGGTACAGCCTCAGGTGAGTGCAGGAGGTGTCCATTTCTCCTATTGTCAGGGACCACTATTGTTAAAGTGTCCCCGGTGTACCCTTTTGTGTTTTGCCGTTTTGTGACCATCTACTTGTCAGTTCGTGTTCGTGGGAAACACCAGATTTGCTCTTTACAAGATATGGACGATGATGGTATTGATGACGATTTTGAACTGTGCCACATTCCCACCAAGAAGATGAAGATCACAGCTGCAATGAATGTTCAAAATTGGCCGTGAGTGTCTAGAAATTAATTTTCTCTTGAGCTAACTTTCCCTCATACTACTAAAGTGGTACCGAATGATGCATATGCAGCTCTCATGTCTACTCAGCGTGAGATGGTTGAATGATGATGTATTCCATTTTGTCCATGTCCACCTTTTGAAAGTGAGCAATAAAGAAGGATGAAATAGGGGGAAGACGTGTGATTTTGGTCAGTTTGGAGGTGAGGTCAGGCACAGATAGGTAGATCTTTGTGTCATCAGCGTACTAATGATATTGCAAACCGTGCCATTACATGAGTTGTCCCAGACAGAAGGTGTAGATGGAGAAGAGTAGTGGTCCTATAACTTAGTCTTAGGGAACACCGAAAGACGGGTCAAGGTGAGGAGCTGGTGTGGGAGATGAAGACACTGAATGTCCCCTTAACAGGCCATTTGCACCACCGGCCATGTCCTCATCAGCAGGAATAGCAAAACTACCAGCCTAACCACCACAAACGTGATCAGGCACATGGGAGGAAAGCACCCGACTTTGTTGGCCGAACACCAGGCTCCATGAACAGTGTCTGCCGGTGATACCAGTAATTCTTCTGCTGTTGTGCATGCAAGCCAATCCTCTGTCCATGGTGCATGCAAAGATGCCTCCTGCCCTGCATCTGTAGTTGCACACAAACTCAACTAGCACCATCAAGAAGCACGTCTACGTCCTTGTCCCTTGTCCATACCCCAGTCCTTGGAACGCAAGCGGAAATACGTAGCCAACGCCACACAGGCCACAGTACTAAATTCACACATTTCTCATCTAATTGTGCTCAAAATGTTGCATTTTAGGCTCATGGGAGTCTGAAGCTTTCCGCAGCTTCATGGCGGCGACCGTCACAAGGTACTCGGTCCCCAGCCGCCACAATTTCTCCCGGTCTGCCGGCACACCATTACACAAGCAAGCATGTGTGCCACAACAGTACCCGGGCCCTCACCAATGCTGCTACTGGGAAAGTGCACCTAACCACGAACATGTGGACAAGTGCTTTTGGGCAGGCACAGTACATCTCGCTGACGGCACACTGGGTTAGCGTAGAGGAAGCCGTGATCCAGTCGGATATTGGGAGACCATGTCACAGATGTATGGAGGAGAAAGGTTGTGAAAGGCTTTGTATGTCATAGTTAGGTTTTGAACTGTAGCTTCTGGGCAATAGGAAGGCAGTGAAGGGGCTGGCAGAGAGGAGAGGCTGGGGAATAACGGAGGGACAGTTGGATTACTCGGGCAGCAGATTTTAAAATAGATTGGAGTGGTGCAAGAGTGCTAGAGGGGAGGCCAGAGAGTAGAAGGTTGCAATAGTCGAGGCGGGAGATGATGAGGGCGGGCACAAACGTTTTTGAAGTTTTTTGGAATGTATGTATCCGGGAAATGTTTTAGAACTGTAGTGGGCAGGAGGAGGCAAGGGCTTGGATATGTACCTTGAAAGAGAGGGCAGAGTCGAGGATCACCCCGAGGCCCCGAACATGCGGGACTATTTGTCCCGGTGTGCCGTCCCGGCATTACACAGGCACGTATCCCACAACATTACACATGCCCTCCACAATTCTGTTACTTCTGTTACTGGGAAAGTCCACCTAACCACAGACACGTGGACAAGTGCTTGTGAGCAGGGATGTTACATCTCGCTGACGGCACACTGGGTTAACATAGTGGAAGCCGGGACCCAGACGGACCTTGGAATGGTGCACGTCATACCAACCCCTAGTATTGCGGGCCCTACGTCAATCTGGGTTGCTCCCAGTCTACAGCTCCTGCACCTCCTCCTCTTCAACCTCCATCTCCGAAAGTAGCACATCAGTCACAAGCTGGAAGCACTGCCTCATCCAAGCGGCAACAGGCTGTGCTGAAGCTAATATGCTTAGGTGACAAAACGCACAATGCTGAAGAGTTGTAGACAGTTCTGAAAGAGCAGTCAGATCTGTGGTTGACACCACTGAACCTACAGCCAAGCATGGTCGTGTGTGACAATGGCCGGAACCTGTTGGCTGCTCTGAGGTGAGGCGAGCTCACACATAGGCCATGCCTGGCCCATGTGCTTAACCTCATTGTTCAACTGTTTATGAAAAGCAACACGGAGCTGCTGGATCTGCTAGGGAAATTACGACGCCCTGCTTACCCATTTCAGAAAGTCAGCTAGAGCTTCATCCGCCCTTGCCGTGCTCCAGCAGCGTTTGCAGCTTCTGGGTCTCCAACTGGTGAGTGATGTTCCCACACGTTGGAACTTTACACTGCAGATGTTGGAAAGGATTTGTGAGCAGAAGGGGTCAGTTGGTAACTACCATTATCAACAAGGCCGTTGGTATTCAGTTCTGACTTCACACATAAGATCTCTGTAGTGGACATCGATGTCAGACATATGTACCATCCTCCAAAACTTTGAGGAATCCAGCAAGATGGTGACCGGCAATGACGCCATAACTAACGTCTCCATCCTGCTTCTCTGTGTTCTAATAATATTTATATAGCGTCAACATATTTACAGTTTAACAGTTTCAAACCCAACAGTCCTAAGTAACAGCGATAACAATAATACAATAAACAGAAATAAAACTACCCTGCTCGTGACAGCTTACAATCTACAATGAGGTGGGGGAGATAAAAACTACAGGGGTGTATTTACAATGATCGTACCGAGGTTAGTCGAAAGTTGTGGAGGTCTGAGGACAAGGAGGAGGAGGAGAGCATGTTCACTCGTCCTCTTGGTGAGGACACGGAAGTATTGACCGTTACCAGTCTTGCACGCACGGCTGAGTTTATCTTACGCTGCCTTTCCCGTCACCCTTGCTTTCTCAAAATTTTGGGTGACAGGCAATACTGATTGGTGACACTTCTGGACCCACACTATAAGAAGAACTTTATATCTCTTATTCCAGAGGCAGACAGGTGTACTAAAATGCTGGAGGACCAGGGGGCCCTTCTTGCGGAATTAAAAAAAAAATTTCCATCTGAAAACGCTGGCAGCAGATGTCACAGACACAGTTCGTTGGCAAAGCAAGGAGTGCAGGTGAGAGAGACACAACTCCAATCCAGCAGAGGCAGTGGAACACTGGCAAAGTTCTGGGAGAGTTTTCTCAGACCTTCCCATCACCCTGGCCCTGAGGCGCGGGGGACTCTCACAAGGAGTGCAAAGTTTGGGAAGATGCTGAGGGAGTACCTTGCTGACCGTATCAGTGTCCTCTGTCATTCCTCTGTGCCTTATTGTCATGATCCATGTTTGGATCTGTGGCAGATCTGGCCTCTCAGATTAAAACTTTTTTCCTTTCAGGCTATCGGGCTAATGCAGTTTTTCCCCCAGTAGCCGCTGATGTAATTGCATTGCTGCTAGTTCTGCTGATGTTGGTGGCGACCACTCCCACCTTGCTTTAAAAGGTCACCTTATGCATCAGCTGACTATTGGTTATACAGGTCCTTTTGGAGACCAACCTAGCTGGAGACTGGAGCTTGCCGAGTACTGTGGTTCTTCAGCTGAATTCTGATTTCTGTTGCCTAAGTCTGCTGTGCGATGCATTGCAGCGAGAAAGCTAAGTGTGGTGTTTATTGTTGCTTTGTCCCTTTGTTGTCTGTAACTTTCCCCTGTGTTGTATTAGTGCAGCGGTGGGACCTGTGCTCTCATCTGCCAGTTCCCTACCTGGGGATAGGAGCAGGGAGAGTGAGGGATTAGGTATCCGGCTTGGTGACTGGTTGAAAGTACCCATATAGAAACGTTAGTAAGAGCAGGGCACATCCTCAGGTGAGTGCAGGAGGTGTCCATTCCCCATTCCCTACCGACAGGGCCCACCATTGTAAAAGTGTCCCTGGTGTACCTTTGTGTGTTTCACCGTTTTGTGACCGTCCCCTCGTCGGGTCATGTCACGCTAGGACAGTCACTTGGTGACACTTATAATTATTGGTTAGCAAAGCTGAACATGTGGCATGAACTGGCTCTCTCTACTGCGCACGAGCGCTGTACTCACGGTCATGGAGTGCACGGTGCCTTGCTCTCTGGCTGTCACTGGGCACACGGCGTCTCACTCTCTGGCAGTACCGCTTTTAGTGGCGGGAGCCAACGGGTACAGTCCTTTGCGGCGCCGGTGCTCTAAGGATGGAGCACACTGCTCAGCCTCCTATGCGCTGCTTGTCCACACCAAAAATTTCTGCTGTCTTACCCACTTTCTCTTAAGCTGGCCCCCGTGCCTCTAGGTTACCTGCTGCAATTTATCGCTGTGTCGGCACTTCGGGTGCGTAGTGCACTGCCCCCCTTGCTGCTCACACACTGACAGCTGGGAACTCATTCCTGCTTTACGTGGTTTCTCCCTCAGCTTCCAGCCAGGTTCCCTGTGTAAACACGCCCCCTCTTCCTGAGTAATGGGACCTGTCCATTCCCCTATTCCTTCCCCTAGGAAACGGGATGCAGCCTTGACATTTCCGGACCCGGCGCAGCACAGGTACCTGCAGCCTGTTCATCCTGAGTCCGTACTTATCTGACCAATCAGTTCTTTATTGCAAGCATCATAGAAGGCATGTTCTAATTTTCAAGAGCAAATTGTACATTACATCCAGAGCAGTTTCACTTTGAAGGACTTTGTGTCTTTTATATCAATCCACAGAGATGACATTAGTCTCATATTTCAAAATTTCGGTGGTAAATCATTTCCCCACAGATAGGTTGTGTATGTTCTGACTTCTGTAACTTCACTTGGGTGATAATTATTCATACCCATTTGCTTCACAATATATTCCTCTTCTTCTTCAAGGCTTCGGAATATAATGTTGTAAAAGTGACAGCAAGTTGGTGAAGTGTGTGTTAACTCAAATGTCAAAGTAATTGTCATCTTTACTATTTCTCCATTGCGTGTGCGGCTAACCACCTCATTGATCTTATTTTGTTTCTTTGGCAAGAAAAAAAAAGCTCAATCAATACCACGTGCTTTTCCTATTAATTCATCATGCTGGTAAAGTAGAGGTGAGATTAGGGATCTACATAACATCTGTGGACTGTAGTCAACATGACACTGTGACAAGACCCACTGGGGTCTATCTACTAATTTCACATAGTTTGTGCACAGCTGAACAGAGTTGAGAGAAAAATTTTTTTGATTCAATAACATGATGGATAGATTGTCTAGTGGAAACACCCATATAGTATAAGTCACATCTACGACCACCACGCTCTCCAATTGACACCTCTTGAAATACAGCTGAAATGTAAAAATCTCTAGATTCTGTTCTAGAAACTGCAGGGGCTTCTTTTTTACATCCTCGTCCAACAAGTTCAGAACTAGTAAGTGATGGTTTGTCAGAATCCGGCCCAGGAACACAAGGCTTCAGTAGTTGCGAGTCATTGCCCCGTGCTCTTCCAAGTGCTCTTGCTCTGGCTCTTCCAGTGATGATTTAATCTAGAAGATTTCGCCTTCGTAATCCACAGACAGAGTACACCACCGCCCAAGCATTCACCCTCTGCCCCTCAGACTTTCTATTCTCAGTGACTGCCTCAAGGCAGAAGATGATTGTTACGGAACCCCCCAGTACCCAGAATATGTTGTGCAGTTATATGTATGTATAATAGGTTCCATGTGAGATGCATATCCCTAATGCATCAGCCCACAGGCTGCGCCCCTGGGCAGAGGGGACAAGATATCCCCCTTCTGACCTCCCCCACCTTTGTAATTCCCACAGTAAATATCGGCAGGCTGCGGCCACCTGCGGCTATTGTAATGTATGTCTGGCCTGCCGCTTTTCAATTGGTCTGCCCTCTGTATCTGTGTGATATATTCTGTGTCCTGTGAGTAAAGCGTGTTCACACTGGAAATACGTGGAGAAGCAGTGATCTTTTATAGGCGCCCATTCAGACTTCAGCCAAAGCAGAGTGGACCTCCTGAAACAAGGTGTGGTACTGAGAGAGGTACTCCAGCACGGTAGATCCCCTTTACACTGGTGGCAGACAGCGGGATGTGATACCCCGTCTACAGGAGGAAAGGAATGAATGGAAAACAACTACCAGAAGTTAAAGAGGACTACATTAAAAGATCTGGTGGAAGCCCGAGGGTTAATTGCCAGCAACAAAACAAAAGCGGATTTGATAGCAGCCAGCATGGAACACGACAATGCAGCGCCCCCCAATTTGAACGTGGAGGAGACTGAATTCCAGAGGGAGGTAAAGAACAGACTGGCGTTCTATGGCCCAAACCCTGCAGTTGAGATCATACGAGAGGTGATGGCGGATGTGCGTACTGATCTGAAGGAAAAGATGGCCGAGCGGACCAGGATAGAGCTAGCCAAGATGGAGATGGCAGAGCAGACCAAAGTGGAGCTGACCAAGATGGAGATGGCAGAGCGGAGAGAGGAGAGTCAGCGAGCAGGGGGAACTCTGGCCTCCGCCCAGGTACCTTCAACAGTAAGCCACAAAAAGATCCAGTATAATGCCTTCCGACAGTTGGGGGAGGCAGAGGAAGACATTGATGGCTTTCTTCAGGACTTTGAGCGGCAGTGTGCCCTTCATCAAGTGAAGCCAGAGGAACGGGTTCAAATTCTGGCCAGCAAGCTGACAGGCCGGGCAGTGGACGCCTATCGCACGGTACTTAATGAGGACTGTATGGACTATGAGCGGATCGAAGAAGTGATCTTGGCCCGGTATGCGCTGACACCAGAGGCATACCACCAAAAGTTCCGCAGACTTATAAAACGCGTAACCAATACACACGCTGAATGGGCCTGTAAATTACGGCGGTCGCTGCTACAGTGGGTACAAGGGAGCCAAGCAACCACTAAGGAGGACGTCCTCCAGCTCTTCTTGTTAGAACGATTCTTTAATGGACTAACCCCCGAGACACAGGAATGGCTTCGGGACAGGCGGCCAACGACTCTTGAGGAGGCCGCTCCTCTGGTCGATGAACATCATGATGCCAGGAGGCCTCAGTTGTCCGGATCAAAGATGGTCACTAGGGGTCCGCCCATGGACCTGGAGGCCCCCAAACCACAGAAGATTGTAGGGGGACCAGCTAAAAACACGGCCTACCACAGTCCCCCTGGGGCGCGATGCCACACCTGCCATCAGCTGGGCCACCTGCAAAGACAATGTCCCAACCGGACTGAGCATATCCTGTGGCCAAAGGCGGGAGCACTACCTTCAGCCGGGCTGCTGTACACTGCTACCAAGACGAAGCTGACCCGGCATTGGGGGCTACGACTAACCAGGGCGTGGAAGAGATGGAGGAAGTGCTGCATGAAGTAGACCCCATGCAGGCAGCCCGGGCAGATAATCGACAACAGCATCGACAGGTTAATGGGAAACGTATGCAGGGACTAAGAGATTCCGGGGCAACTTTGACCCTTATGAAGCCTCATCTCGTCCGGGACCAAGAGATGACGGACCGGACAGTGGCAGTCCGTGTAGCAGGGGGAGCCATACATCGACTGCCCACTGCCAGGATTCACCTGAACTAGGGAGTTGGGGATGGCCTTGTTGAGGTCGGCTTGATGGAGGATTTGCCTGCAGACGTCTTGCTGGGAAATGACTTGGGGCCCATGTTGTCTGCCTTCTCCGTTGCCCCTCTGGTGGCTGAGACATATCCTGTGACCACCCGGAGACCAGCTCGAGCTACGGAGGCAGAAGCACACTCAGAGGAGGCCCAGGTAAGACATCCCAGCCCTACACGTATTCCCATAGCCAGACACATTTCTTGGGCCACCCCAGCTGAATTTAAGAGGGAGTTACTTGATCCTTCATTGGAGGGATATCGTGGGAAGGCACAGGAGGGGAGAGGGGTACTGGAAGGGGAGCAGTTTGTATGGAAGCAGGGACTCCTCTACCGAATCACAGAGCAGCACCACACAGGGACGAGCCCCACTATAAAACGACAGTTGGTAGTTCCCAAGCAGTATAGGCAGGAGTTACTGCGAATCTCTCATGACATGACACAAAACTTCTTTTGGCCGGGGGTAACCTATGATGTTCGTCAGTACTGCCAGACCTGTGACAGTTGCCAGCGCATTGGCAAGAGGGGAGATAGATGCAAGGCCAAATTACGCCCCCTCCCCATTGTGGAGGAACCATTTAGCCGAGTAGCGGTCGACCTGATAGGGCCGTTAGCCAAACCCAGTCCGTCAGGGAAAAGGTATATATTGACAGTGGTAGATTATGCCACACGGTATCTAGAGGCGGTTGCGTTACCTAACATACTGGCAGAGACGGTGGCGGCTGCCCTGCTCCAGGTTTTCTCACGGGTTGGATTTCCCCGGGAGTTTATCTCGGACCAGGGTACCTAGTTTACAGCAGAGGTGACCAACCAACTGTGGAAGCTGTGCGGCATAAAGTCCATTAGAAGCGCCCCGTACCACCCGCAAATCAATGGGTTGTGAGAACGCTTTACCGGGACGTTAAAACAACTCATTAGGACTTTTACCAGGACCTACAGGGACTGGGAGAAATTCTTGCCACACCTCCTGGTTGCCTATCGGGAGGTACCCCAAGAATCCACAAGGTTCTCCCCGTTCAAACTGGTATACGGGAGGCGGGTAAGGGGACCCCTAGACTTAGTGCTAGAACACTGGGAAGGGGAGGGCATCATAGAAGCTCTGACAAAGATCTGTAATAGATCGAAACGCGTAGCTCGTTTCCCGTCTTTATTATGGAGAGTAATACAGCCTGTGTCTTTTTAAATATGCACCAATAAAGGATTTAATTTTATTCAAGACATCTTTTTGGAGCTGGAATCAACCTTTTGTCTACTATTTCCGGGACCGCCTACAGGAGCTGACCCAGGCTGTACGTGGGAACATGCAGGTGGCCCAGCGGCGCCAGCGCGTATGGTACGATCGGAGGGCCAGAGAACGCACCTTGGAAATAGGACAGAAGGTCCTGGTGTTACAGCCCACTAGGCAGAACAAGTTCCAAGCTGCATGGCAGGGGCCCTACCAGGTAATGGGGAAAATAGCCGACACCACCTATAATGTCGCCGATTTTGACGACCCCAGGGTTATCCGCATGTTCCACGTGAATATGCTGAAGGCCCACCCGGGAGCGCCCTGAAGAGGTAGTGGCCATCTGTGCACCTAAAGCAGAGGATTTAGCCGGACTTCCCTTGCCTGATGTCTTAGGGGAAAGGACTCAGTCCAAAACATGGGACCAGGTACACTTGGGTGAAGACCTAGGTCCCCGGGAGAGACAGCAGGCGGAGGCGTTGTTGAGGCAGCGACAGAGGATGTTTTCGGGGAGACCAGGGTACACTCGCCTGGCAGAACACAAGGTTGAGACCCAGGATCAAACCCCCCTGCGACAACCCCCCCTTCCGCGTCCCTGAGTCTGTACGAGAAGGGATGCGACAAGAGATGTTGCGTTTAGGGGTCATTGAAGAGTCAGATAGTCCCTGGGCATCTTCTGTAGTGTTAGTGCCCAAGAAGGATGGGACTACACTGTTTTGTGTAGACTATCGTAAGCTCAATGAGAAAACGGTGACGGATGCGTATCCAATGCCGCGTGTGAATGAGTTGTTAGACCGGCTGGCGGGGGAAAAGTATTTGACCACCATCGATCTACGCAAAGGCTACTGGCAGATTCCCCTAAAGGTACCGTTACACTTAACGACTTACCAACGATCACGACCAGCTATACGACCTGGCCGTGGTCGCTGGGGAGCTGTCACACAGACAGCTCTCTCCAGCGACCAACGATCAGGGGAACGACTTCGGCATCGTTGAAACTGTCTTCAACGATGCCGAAGTCCCCCTGCAGCACCCGGGTAACCAGGGTAAACATCGCGTTATTAAGTGCAGGGCCGCGCTTAGTAACCCGATATTTACCCTGGTTACCATTGTAAAAGTTAAAAAAAAAACACTACATACTCACATTCCGATGTCTGTCACGTCCCCCGTCGTCAGCTTCCCGCACTGACTGTGTCAGCGCCGGCCGTAAAGCAGAGCACAGCGGTGACGTCAACGCTGTGCTCTGCTTTACGGCCGGCACTGACAGTGTAGGGAAGCTGACGGCGGGGGACGTGACAGACATCGGAATGTGAGTATGTAGTGGTTTTGTTTTTTTTTTAAACTTTTACAATGGTAACCAGGGTAAATATCGGGTTACTAAGCGCGGCCCTGTGCTTAGTAACCCGATATTTACCCTGGTTACAAGTGAACACATCGCTGGATCGGCGTCACACACGCCGATCCAGCGATGACAGCGGGTGATCAGCGACCAAATAAAGGTCCTGATCATTCCCTATGACCAACGATCTCCCAGCAGGGGCCTGATCGTTGGTCGCTGTCACACATAACGATAATCGTTAGCGGGATCGTTGCTACGTCACAAAAAGCGTGACGTTGCAAATATATCCTTAACGATATCGTTATGTGTGAAGGTACCTTTAGCCCTGACGCTATTCCCAAGTCAGCATTTGTCACCCTGTTCGGCTTATTCCAGTTTCGAGTTATGCCATTTGGGATGAAGAATGCCCTGGCGACCTTCCAGAGGCTGGCTGACCGGCTTCTAGATGATCTCCAGGACTATGCTTGTGCCTACCTGGATGACATCGCCATCTACAGCGCGACATGGGAAGAGCATCTAAATCACCTAGAGACAGTATTGGACAGGATCCACAAGGCCGGAATAACCCGGACCCAAACTAGTGTCACGTGGGCAAAGTAGAGGTTCAGTATTCAGGGCATTGGGTGGGAAGTGGGAAACAGTGACCAGAACCAGCCAAGATTGAGGCCATATCCAAAACCCAGGTCATGGCGTTTCTAGGGACAGCGGGGTATTACAGGAAATTCGTTCCCAATTACAGCAGCGTAGCCAAGCCCCTCACTGATCTGACCCGTAAGAACCAACCCCGCCAGGTAACCTGGACCCCAGAGTGTGAGGAAGCCTTCCGCCAGCTAAAGGACGCCCTCGCCAATACCCCTGTATTGGCCGCACCCGATCCAACTAAACGTTTCCTTTTTCACACAGACGCTTCTATGTTTGGATTGGGGGCAGTACTGAGCCAAGTCGGGCCGGACGGCCAAGAACACCCGGTAGCTTACCATAGTCGGAAACTACTGCCCCGTGAAGTAAGCTGTGCGGCTGTCGAGAAGGAGTGCCTGGCGGTAGTATGGGCACTCAAAAAGTTGCAACCATATTTGTATGGACGACAGTTTTCCCTCCTAACGGACCATAATCCCCTAGTCTGGCTTAATCGGGTCTCCGGAGACAACGCCAGATTACTGCGGTGGAGTTTAGCCCTACAACCTCTGGACTTCACCATCCACTACAGACCCGGCAAACATAACGGTAACGCCGATGGACTAAGTCGACAAATGGAACTGGTACCAACCCCATAAACTTCGGTCATCCCCAAACCGATCCGTTAAGGATCAGACTGTGTATGCCGATCGCGATGCTGAAAAGGGGAGAAGTGTTACGGAACCCCCCAGTACCCAGAATATGTTGTGCAGTTATATGTACCGGTATGTATAATAGGTTCCATGTGAGATGCATGTCCCTAATGCATCAGCCCACAGGCTACGCCCCTGGACATAGGGGACAAGATATCCCCCTTCTGACCTACCCCACCTTTGTAATTCGCGCAGTAAATATCGGCAGGCTCCGGCCACCTGCGGCGATTGTAATGTATGTCTGGCCTGCCGCTTTTCAATTGGCCTGCCCTCTGTATCTGTGTGATATATTATGTGTCCTGTGAGTAAAGCGTATTCACACTGGAAATACGTGGAGAAGCAGTGATCTTTTATATGCGCCCATGTAACCAAGCAATTCCAGCCAGCGTCCTTCATTTAGACTCCAGCCAAAGCACAGTGGACCTCCTGCAACACGGGGTGGTACTGAAAGAGGTACTCCAGCACGGTAGACCCCGTTACAATGATGATGGTGGTAGCAGTTGGTGCATTTAAGACAGTCATAACAACTTGAAACAGAATTATTTTTACCGAGATACCACACTGTAAAATATGTGGCCTGTGTTTTTATTTAGTCCCCAAAAATAGTGTATAGAAATAGGGTCACAGTCAGCAAATACACTGGAATGTAGCCATGTAGCCCTGAAATGACACAACTTGTAGGCCACAGATACATCTGGCATTTGATTGAGATTGCAGACATTCCAATATGTGCCCTGTATTTTTAAAATTTGTACCCCAAAATAGTGCACAGAACTAAGGTAGCAAATACAGTGGAATGTAGGCCTGAATTGCCACAATTTGTAGGCCACAAAAAGCTCAGCCGTCTGACAGCAATACCAGACTGTTCAATGCGTGGCCTGTATTTTTTTTATTTTTTTACCCCAAAATAGTGTATAGACCTAGGGTGGCGGACAGACAAAAAAGTGGGATGTAGGCCTGAAAAGCAACTATTTTTAGAGCACAGATAGACCAGGTGTCTGACGGAGATAAAAGTATACAGCTAGAGTAACAGACAGCAAAAACAGTGGAACATAGGCCGGAAATGCCACAAATTATAGACCACAGATACATCTGGCGTCTGACGGAGATAGAACACTGTTAAATATGTGGCCTGGATTTTTGGGGCCCACCAAAATTGTGTCAATAAGTAGGCTATGACACACAAAAAAAAATGTTGGAGTACTAAAATTATAAAATATTTAGCGCAATGATATGCAATGCGTGTGGCGTACAAAACACAGTGATAAATATAAGAACTGTAGCTAAATATTTTTTTGGCCAGCAAAATGGTGTCCAAAAATGTAGTAAGACACTCCAAAATATACTACAGTACCGAAAAAAAGGCCAGGATTTTATGCGCTCTCACATCTGATGCCTGGGACAAAAAAGGCCGTTTTAAATTGCTCGATTTTCACGCTGTTGTATTAAAATGATCTGGCTGTAGTCTGCAGTGTGACCAAGAAACTAAATGTAGAAAAAAAAGGGGCTCTGGATTGCTTTGTAATAAAATTAGCAGGTGCCAAAAAAAAAAGTTGGTTTGGCTTGATGGGCACTTTTTGCGTGTAATACGGTCAACTGCTCCCACTCAATGGGGTTGAGATCTTGTGCTTGCGCTGGCCAATCCATTACAGATAGAATACCAGCTGCCGGCTTCTTCTCTAAATAGTTCTTGCATAATTAGGAGGTGTGCTTTGGGTCATTGTCTTGTTGTAGGATGAAATTGGCTCCAATCAAGCGCTGTCCACAGGGTATGGCATGGCGTTGCAAAATGGAGTGATAGCCTTCCTTATTCAAACTCCCTTTAACCTTGTACAAATCTCCCACTTTACCAGCACCAAAGCAACCACAGACCATCACATTACCTCCACCATGCTTGACAGATGGCGTCACACTCTTCCAGTATCTTTTCAGTTGTTCTGAGTCTCACAAATGTTCTTCTGTGTGATCCAGACACCTCGAACTTGGATTCGTCTGTCCATAACACTTTTTTCCAATCTTCCTCTGTCCAATGTCTGTGTTGTTTTGCCCATATTAATCTTTTCCTTTTATTAGCTGATCTCAGATATGGCTTTTTCATTGCCACTCTGCCCTGAAGGCCATCATCCCGGAGTCGCCTCTTCACTGTAGTCGTTGACACTGGCGTTTTGCGTGTACTATTTAATAAAGCTGCCAGTTGAGGACCTGTGAGGCGTCGATTTCTCAATCTACAGACTCTAATGTACTTGTCTTGTTGCTCAGTTGTGCAGCGGGGCCTCCCACTTCTCTTTCTACTCTGGTTAGAGCCTGTTTGTGCTCTCCTCTGAAGGGAGTAGTACACACCGTTGTAGGAAGTCTTCAGTTTCTTGGCAATTTCTCGCATGGAATAGCCTTCATTTCTTAGAACAAGAATAGACTGTCGAGTTTCACGTGAAAGTAATTTTTTTCTGGCCATTTTGAAAGTTTAATGGAACCAACAAATGTAATGCTCCAGATTCTCAACTAGCTCAAAGGAAGGTCAGGTTTATAGATTCTCTAATCAGCCAAACTGTTTTCAGCTATGCTAACATACTTGCACAAGGGTTTTCAAGGGTATTCTAACCATCCATTAGTCTTCTTACATAGTTAGCAAATACAAAGTACCATAAGAACACTGGAGTAATGGTTGTTGGAAATGGGCCTCTATACACCTATGAAGATATTGCATTACAAGCCAGACATTTGCAGCTAGTCATTTACTCATTTAGTCGTTTACCACATTAACAATGTATAGAGTGTATTTCTGAATCATTTTATGTTGGCTTCATTGGAAAAAAAACTGTGCTTTTCTTTCAAAAATAAGGTCATTTCTAAGTGACCCTAAACTTTTGAACGGTAATATTGTGAATAGTGGATCCTGTGTTATCTACTGTATATAGAGGTGTTATCAGTCACAATACAGAAGGAGGAGGTGAGCTGTGACATCACCTATTGTGAATGGTGGATCCTGTGTTTTCTACTGTATATAGAGGTGTTATCAATCATTGCACAGGAGAAGGAGGAGGTGAGCTGTGATATCACCTATTGTGAATGGTGGATCCTGTGTTTTCTACTGTATATAGAGGTGTTATCAGTCATTGTACAGGAGGAGGAGGTGAGCTGTGACATCACCTATTGTGTATGGTGGATCCTGTGCTATCTACTGTATATAGAGGTGAACAAAAAGATTATGGGTCACAGGGGCCCCAAAAAACGACCAACACGTCCGATTAGAACAATGTATAAAACAATAATCTTTATTAATACATAAACATTGTAGAAAATATAGAAATATACATCGCATTATCAAAAAACAGGTGAGAAGTACCCCATGGTGTACATTGACAACGCATGGACATAAAAACAAATTAAGGGCGCATGGAACCAGGAACACCCACACCCGTATTAGAAATGGCCAGCAAGGGGTTAATAAACCTCCAATTCCACAGGGGTATATGTAAATCACAGGGGAAAAAACATTATCATATATGGCTGAATATATAAAACCACCTTGCTATATTCAATATAACACATTTACAATATGAGCGTAATTGAAGGAACCATAGTCCTGAATATCTGATATAAGTATCAATTACCTCTTAGTGAAGAGACGGGTGAGATGAACACAGGGTCCGTGCGCCCTCCCCCTTAATGCTTAATGATAGTCTAATAAGGATTTACTCTAGCTATGCTGATTTTTGTTGTGCTTTTGGTTACTTTGTATATAGAGGTGCTATCAGTCATTGTACAGGAGGAGGAGGTGAGCTGTGACATCATCTATTGTGAATGATTGATCCTGTGTTATCTACTGTACATAGAGGTGTTATCAGTCATTGTACAGGCGGAGGAGGTGAGCTGTGACATCACCTATTGTGGATGGTGGATCTTGTGTTATCTACTGTATATAGAGGAGTTATCAGTCATTGTACAGGAGGAGGAGGTGAGTTGTGACATCACCTATTGTGAATAGTGGATCCTGTGTTATCTACTGTATATAGAGGTATTATCAGTCATTGTACAGGATGAGGAGGTGAGCTGTTACATCACCTATTGTGGATGGTGGATCCTGTGTTATCTACTGTATATAGAGATGATATCAGTCATTGTACAGGAGGAGGAGGTGAGCTGTGACATCACCTATTGTGAATGGTGGATACTGTGTTATCTACTGTATATAGAGGTGCTATCAGTCATTGTACAGGAGGAGGAGGTGAGCTGTGACATCACCTATTGTGAATGGTGGATCCTGTGTTATTTACTGTATATAGAGGTGTTATCAGTCATTGTACAGGAGGAGGAGGTGAGCTGTGACATCACCTATTGTGAATTGAGGATCCTGTGTTATCTACTGTATATAGAGGTGTTATCAGTCATTGTACAGGAGGAGGAGGTGAGCTGTGACATCACCTATTGTGTATGGTGGATCCTGTGTTATCTACTGTATATAGAGGTGTTATCAGTCATTGTACAGGAGGAGGTGAGCTGTGACATCACCTATTGTGAATGGTGGATCCTGTGTTAGCTACTGTATATAGAGGTGTTATCAGTATGGTAATGATGATAAAGAAACTGCTGAAAACTTCTTGAAGGGTCAGGATTTCTTATAACCCAGTGGTCAGTAATAGAATTGCATGATCACTAATGCTGCTTTGCAACAATCTTCGCTGAAAATAACAAAATAAAAAAACAAAAAACATTCATCGAGGGTAGACAGACCTCAGATGGAACTAGGAGACTCATTAACATCATCAACAAAATAAATACAACCCAAGTCCCCTCGATAATAATCACTCTAGATGCTGAAAAAGCATTTGACAGAGTAAATTGGGAATTTCTTAGAGCTGTTTTGACTTGCTTTGGCATCTATCTTTGCTCTTTACTCTTTTCCGAATGCAAGGATTTATATTAACAACCAAATGTCCACATTTTTTTCAATTACCATATATACTCGAGTATAAGCCGACCCGAGTATAAGCCGACCCCCCTAATTTTGCCACAAAAAACTGGGAAAACTTATTGACTCGAGTATAAGCCTAGGGTGGAAAATGCAGCAGGTACCGGTGAATTTCAAAATTAAAAATAGATATTTCATACCATTCATTATGGCCCCATAGATGCTCCACATAAAGCTGTGCCATATATACAATGCTCTGCACCATTGCCCCATAGATACTCCACATAAAGCTGTGCCATATATATAATGCTCTGCACCGTTGCCCCATAGCTGTGCCATATAGTGCTCTGCACCGTTGCCCCATAGCTGTGCCATATATATAATGCTCTGCACCATTGCCCCATAGCTGTGCCATATAGTGCTCTGCACCGTTGCCCCATAGCTGTGCCATATATATAATGCTCTGCACCGTTGCCCCATAGCTGTGCCATATAGTGCTCTGCACCATTGCCCCATAGCTGTGCCATATAGTGCTCTGCACCATTGCCCCATAGCTGTGCCATATAGTGCTCTGCACCGTTGCCCCATAGCTGTGCCATACAGTGCTCTGCACCGTTGCCCCATAGCTGTGCCATATAGTGCTCTGCACCGTTGCCCCATAGCTGTGCCATACAGTGCTCTGCACCGTTGCCCCATAGCTGTGCCATATAGTGCTCTGCACCGTTGCCCCATAGCTGTGCCATACAGTGCTCTGCACCGTTGCCCCATAGCTGTGCCATATAGTGCTCTGCACCGTTGCCCCATAGCTGTGCCATATATATAATGCTCTGCACCGTTGCCCCATAGCTGTGCCATATAGTGCTCTGCACCATTGCCCCATAGCTGTGCCATATAGTGCTCTGCACCATTGCCCCATAGCTGTGCCATATAGTGCTCTGCACCGTTGCCCCATAGCTGTGCCATACAGTGCTCTGCACCGTTGCCCCATAGCTGTGCCATATAGTGCTCTGCACCGTTGCCCCATAGCTGTGCCATATATATAGTGCTCTGCACCATTGTCCCATAGCTGTGCCATATATATAATGCTCTGCACCATTGTCCCATAGCTGTGCCATATAGTGCTCTGCACCGTTGCCCCATAGCTGTGCCATATATATAATGCTCTGCACCGTTGCCCCATAGCTGTGCCATATAGTGCTCTGCACCATTGCCCCATAGCTGTGCCATATAGTGCTCTGCACCATTGCCCCATAGCTGTGCCATATAGTGCTCTGCACCGTTGCCCCATAGCTGTGCCATACAGTGCTCTGCACCGTTGCCCCATAGCTGTGCCATATAGTGCTCTGCACCGTTGCCCCATAGCTGTGCCATACAGTGCTCTGCACCGTTGCCCCATAGCTGTGCCATATAGTGCTCTGCACCGTTGCCCCATAGCTGTGCCATACAGTGCTCTGCACCGTTGCCCCATAGCTGTGCCATATAGTGCTCTGCACCGTTGCCCCATAGCTGTGCCATATATATAATGCTCTGCACCGTTGCCCCATAGCTGTGCCATATAGTGCTCTGCACCATTGCCCCATAGCTGTGCCATATAGTGCTCTGCACCATTGCCCCATAGCTGTGCCATATAGTGCTCTGCACCGTTGCCCCATAGCTGTGCCATACAGTGCTCTGCACCGTTGCCCCATAGCTGTGCCATATAGTGCTCTGCACCGTTGCCCCATAGCTGTGCCATATATATAGTGCTCTGCACCATTGTCCCATAGCTGTGCCATATATATAATGCTCTGCACCATTGTCCCATAGCTGTGCCATATAGTGCTCTGCACCATTGCCCCATAGCTGTGCCATATAGTGCTCTGCACCGTGGCCCCATAGCTGTGCCATATAGTGCTCTGCACCGTGGCCCCATAGCTGTGCCATATAGTGCTCTGCACCATTGCCCCATAGCTGTGCCATATAGTGCTCTGCACCGTTGCCCCATAGCTGTGCCATATAGTGCTCTGCACCGTTGCCCCATAGCTGTGCCATATAGTGCTCTGCACCATTGCCCCATAGCTGTGCCATATAGTGCTCTGCACCTTTGCCCCATAGCTGTGCCATATAGTGCTCTGCACAATTGCCCCATAGCTGTGCCATATAGTGCTCTGCACCATTGCCCCATAGCTGTGCCATATAGTGCTCTGCACCGCTGCCCCATAGCTGTGCCATATAGTGCTCTGCACCGTTGCCCCATAGCTGTGCCATATAGTGCTCTGCACCATTGCCCCATAGCTGTGCCATATAGTGCTCTGCACCGTTGCCCCATAGCTGTGCCATATAGTGCTCTGCACCGTTGCCCCATAGCTGTGCCATATAATGCTCTGCACCATTGCCCCATAGCTGTGCCATATAGTGCTCTGCACTGTTGCCCCATAGCTGTGCCATATATGCTCTGCACCGTTGCCCCATAGCTGTGCCATATAGTGCTCTGCACCGTTGCCCCATAGCTGTGCCATATAGTGCTCTGCACCGTTGCCCCATAGCTGTGCCATATAGTGCTCTGCACCGTTGCCCCATAGCTGTGCCATATATGCTCTGCACCATTGCCCCATAGCTGTGCCATATAGTGCTCTGCACCATTGCCCCATAGCTGTGCCATATAGTGCTCTGCACCGTTGCCCCATAGCTGTGCCATATAGTGCTCTGCACCGTTGCCCCATAGCTGTGCCATATATGCTCTGCACCATTGCCCCATAGCTGTGCCATATAGTGCTCTGCACCATTGCCCCATAGCTGTGCCATATATGCTCTGCACCATTGCCCCATAGCTGTGCCATATATATAATGCTCTGCACCGTTGCCCCATAGCTGTGCCATATAGTGCTCTGCACCGTTGCCCCATAGCTGTGCCATATAGTGCTCTGCACCGTTGCCCCATAGCTGTGCCATATAGTGCTCTGCACCATTGCCCCATAGCTGTGCCATACAGTGCTCTGCACCATTGCCCCATAGCTGTGCCATATAGTGCTCTGCACTGTTGCCCCATAGCTGTGCCATATATGCTCTGCACCGTTGCCCCATAGCTGTGCCATATAGTGCTCTGCACCGTTGCCCCATAGCTGTGCCATATAGTGCTCTGCACCGTTGCCCCATAGCTGTGCCATATAGTGCTCTGCACCGTTGCCCCATAGCTGTGCCATATATGCTCTGCACCATTGCCCCATAGCTGTGCCATATAGTGCTCTGCACCGTTGCCCCATAGCTGTGCCATATAGTGCTCTGCACCGTTGCCCCATAGCTGTGCCATATATGCTCTGCACCATTGCCCCATAGCTGTGCCATATAGTGCTCTGCACCATTGCCCCATAGCTGTGCCATATATGCTCTGCACCATTGCCCCATAGCTGTGCCATATATATAATGCTCTGCACCGTTGCCCCATAGCTGTGCCATATAGTGCTCTGCACCGTTGCCCCATAGCTGTGCCATATAGTGCTCTGCACCGTTGCCCCATAGCTGTGCCATATAGTGCTCTGCACCATTGCCCCATAGCTGTGCCATACAGTGCTCTGCACCATTGCCCCATAGCTGTGCCATATATAATGCTCTGCACCGTTGCCCCATAGCTGTGCCATATAGTGCTCTGCACCGTTGCCCCATAGCTGTGCCATATAGTGCTCTGCACCGTTGCCCCATAGCTGTGCCATATAGTGCTCTGCACCATTGCCCCATAGCTGTGCCATATAGTGCTCTGCACCATTGCCCCATAGCTGTGCCATATAGTGCTCTGCACCATTGCCCCATAGCTGTGCCATATAGTGCTCTGCACCGTCCATTATTGCCCCATAGCTGCTGCTGCTGCAATAAAAAAAAAAAAACACATACTCACCTGTCTTGCTTGCAGCTCCTCGGCGCCATCTTCCCGGCGTCTCTCCGCACTGACTGATCAGGCAGAGGGCAGCGCGCACATTATATGCGTCATCGCGCCCTCTGCCTGAACAGTCAGAGCGGAGAGACGCCGGGAAGATGGCGCGGTGCCCGGCGTGTGGAACGAGGACAGGTGAATATGTAATACTTACCTGCTCCCGGCGTCCCGCTCCTTCCCCCGGACAGCTGGTCTACGGTGCCGCAGCCTCTTCCTCTGTCAGCGGTCACCGGCACCGCTGATTAGAGAAATGAATAGGCGGCTCCGCCCCTATGGGGGGTGGAGCAGCCTATTCATTTCTCTAATGAGCGGTCCCACGTGACCGCTGTACAGGGGAAGAGGCTGCGGCACCGAAGACAGTGTGACAGGCAGGGGGAGCGACAGGAACGCCGGGACTAGGTGAGTATATGACCGTGCTCACCTGCCGACCCACCACCGATCATGACTCGAGTATAAGCCGAGAGGGGCACTTTCAGCCCCAAAATTTGGGCTGAAAATCTCGGCTTATACTCGAGTATATACGGTAACGGTACCAGGCAGGGATGTCCATTGTCACCCCTGTTATTTGCATTGGCCATAGAACCACTGGCGATCAAAATTAGGAACAATAAACTAATATCAGGTATCAACACTTCCAACCGCCAATATAAAATCAGTCTCTTTGCAGATGACTTGTTGCTTTCCCTCTCAGATCCGATAACCTCGACTTCAAACTTGATGGAAATTCTACAGTCATTTTCTAGAGTATCATACTTTAAAATAAATAATAAAAAATCTAAATTAATCCATTTCAACCCAGGCAAACAAACCGAGGAGTATCTGAGGGCGAGGACGGGTTTCACCTGGGAAGAGACTGAAATCCCCTATTTAGGGGTACTATTCACTAAAAACATCCCATCCACCATTAAAACTAATGTCGACAAAGTCATAAAAACAATTTCAAACGACTTTCTTGCGTGGAGTAAATCTGGATTGACTTTGGTAGGTAAAATACTAGCAGTCAAGACCATTGTCCTCCCTAAAATCCTTTACTTATTCAGAACACTCCCGCTAATGTTCCCTATATCGTCTTTAAACAAGATACAAGCTTTAATCAATTCATTTATATGGGACAACAAAAGGGCAAGAGTAGCTAGTAATATCCTATATAAAAACAAACTTAAAGGAGGCCTAGGGCTCCCGAACATCCAAGCGTATTTTTTTAGCAATCTTATTAAGCAAAGCCACTGGTTCAACATTTCAACAAATCCAGCTTGGCTGGAACTGGAGGTTTCCAGCAACAATAACCGACTCCTAAAAAATTATATATATGACAAATTATTCAAATCTAAATCTCCTACTTCTCACCCAATTATAGGGGCTATGTCCGCCGCATGGGTTAAACTCGCTAAACCTAAGAGAGGCATAAATAAATCAGTCTATGTAAATAACTTTCCACTCCCGTTACTCGCGGATAATTACAACTTCCACTTCCCAACAAATTGGCTACAATTAGGCATTAAGACTGTTAAGGACATCTATGACGACAATTTTATTAGCTTTGAAAACTTAAAAAAAAAGTTCAACCTCCAACCCTCAGATTTTATGTCATATTTTGTTCTGTAGGAACAAGTCAGTAAGTTCATAGGCAGACCATACCTGAAGGCGGAAATAGCAATTTTACTTCTCAACAACACAAGACACAAGATTTTTTGGAGCACGAAATTCCTTTATAATAACTTTAATAATGATACTAACCTTACTAAAAACTCCTATCTAATCCACTGGGAGAAAGATCTGGGATCCCCAATCAGTGAAGATCATTGGGAAAGAGCCATAAATAATTCTTATTCCTCCAATATTTCATTAACTCTACACGAATCCTTCTCTAAGATTTTGGCAAGATGGTACCTTACACCAGTAAGACTGTCACATATTAACAACTCGCACTCTTCTTTTTGTTGGAGGGAATGTGGTTACCCAGGTAGCTTATTGCACATATTCTGGAGCTGTCCAAAAATTAAACCTCTATGGAGACAAATATCCATCTATATAAACAAAATCCTCAACAGAGAGTTGACTCTCACCCCTCAAACGGCTTTACTCTCCATTGTTTTGGACAACATCCACCCCTCATTGAGACATGTCGTTATACATGTCTTATTAGTCACAAAAAATTTGATAGCTTTTTATTGGAAAAAGAAAACGGTGCCGCGACTCTGACGTTGTCGACAGACTCTACCTCCACAACTCCTTGGAATATAGATTTGCAGTGATAAATGGTGATATATCTAAATATAGTTTGAAATGGGATAGATGGAATCTTTTGTTCCCCCAAGACTAACCTGATAGGTATTCACGTACATTTGATTTTTTGCTTGTTAACATTTTCTCTTTCAGGGTATTTAACCTACTGTTAAACCTGTTAGAAACGTGTTTTTGATCATGACTTTAGGTTTGTTCCGCTATTATTGTCAAAGATTCTATCCACTTGGATTTGCTATGGTTTTAAGTTACTCAGGCTGGTTTCACATTTGCGGTTGTGGCCGCAGCATTTGTACCGCATATAAACGCATGCGTCGTGTATTCCTATATTTAACATTAACCCCTTCCTGACATCCGACGTACTATCCCGTCGAGGTGGGGTGGGCCCGTATGACCGCCGACGGGATAGTACGTCATAGCCGATCGGCCGCGCTCACGGGGGGAGCGCGGCCGATCGCGGCCGGGTGTCAGCTGCATATCGCAGCTGACATCCGGCACTATGTGCCAGGAGCGGTCACGGACCGCTCCCGGCACATTAACCCCCGGCACACCGCGATCAAACATGATCGCGATGTGCCGGCGGTGCAGGGAAGCATCGCGCAGGGAGGGGGCTCCCTGCGGGCTTCCCTGAGCCCCCCGCAGCAACGCGATGTGATCGCGTTGCTGCGAGGGTCTTACCTCCCTCCCTGCCTGCTCCAGACCCGGATCCAAGATGGCCGCGGATCCGGGTCCTGCAGGGAGGGAGGTGGCTTCACAGACGCCTGCTCAGAGCAGGCACTGTGAAGCAGCCTGCACTTCTCTCAGATCGGTGATCTGTCAGAGTGCTATGCAAACTGGCAGATCACCGATCTGTATTGTCCCCCCCTGGGGCAAAGTAAAAAAGTAAAAAAAAAAATTTCCAAATGTGTAAAAAAAAATAAAAAAAAATATTCCAAAATAATGAAAAAAAAAATATATATATTATTCCCATAAATACATTTCTTTATCTAAATAAAAAAAAAAACAATAAAAGTACACATATTTAGTATCGCCGCGTCCGTAACGACCCCACCTATAAAACTGCCCCACTAGTTAACCCCTTCAGTAAACACCGTAAGAAAAAAAAAAAAAACGAGGCAAAAAACAACGCTTTATTACCATACCGCCGAACAAAAAGTGGAATAACACGCGATCAAAAAGACTGATATAAATATCCATGGTACCGCTGAAAACGTCATCTTGTCCCGCAAAAAACAAGCCGCCATACAGCATCATCAGCAAAAAAATAAAAAAGTTATAGTCCTGAGAAAAAAGCGATACCAAAATAATTATTTTTTCTATAAAATAGTTTTTATCGTATAAAAGCGCCAAAACATAAAAAAATGATATAAATGAGATATCGCTGTAATCGTACTGACCCGAAGAATAAAACTGCTTTATCAATTTTACCAAACGCGGAACGGTATAAACGCCTCTCCCAAAAGAAATTTATGAATAGCTGGTTTTTGGTCATTCTGCCTCACAAAAATCGGAATAAAAAGCGATCAAAAACGGTCACGTGTCCGAAAATGTTACCAATAAAAACGTCAACTCGTCCCGCAAAAAACAAGACCTCACATGACTCTGTGGAGCAAAATGTGGAAAAATTATAGCTCTCAAAATGTGGAGACGCAAAAACTTTTTTGCTATAAAAAGCGTCGCTGGTTTCACACTTGCGTTTTTGTCTGCAGCGCTTTTTGCACAAAAAAAGCATGCGTTTTTTCCCTATATTTAACATTGAAAACGCATGCGTTTTTTTTGTACACGTTTGGTCGCGTTTTCAAACGCATGCGGTTTTTTTCTGCATGCGTTAATTTTCAGAAATACAACCTGCAGTATTTTCTTGGTGTTTTTAAGCACATGCGTTTGTTTGCGTTAAAAACGCATGCATTTTTATCGAAAAAAAACAGAAAACACACTGAAAAGCCACCCACCACCATCAAGGTGATAAAAGGATCCAAACCCTAACCCTAACTCTACCCCTAACCTCACCCCTAACCGTTTAATGAACATTTTCTGACAGTCATAGTGCCACGTATTTCAGTGCCACGTATTTCAGTGCCACGTATTTCAGTGCCATGTATTTCAGGGCAACGTATCACGTATTTCAGTGCCACGTGTTTCAGTGCCACGTATTTCAGTGCCACGTATCACGTATTTCAGTGCCACGTATCACGTATTTCAGTGCCACATATTTTAGTACCACGTATTTCAGTTGCACGTGTTTCAGTGCCACGTATTTCAGTGCCACGTATTTCAGTGCCACGTATTTCAGTGCCACGTATTTCAGTGCCACGTATCACGTATTTCAGTGCCACGTATTTAAGTGCCACGTATCACATATTTAAGTGCCACGTATTTAAGTGCCACGTATTTAAGTGCCACGTATTTCAGTGCCACGTATTTCAGTGCCACGTATTTCAGTGCCACGTATTTCAGTGCCACGTATTTCAGTGCCACGTATCACGTATTTCAGTGCCACGTGTTTCAGTGCCACGTGTTTAAGTGCCACGTATCACATATTTAAGTGCCACGTATTTCAGTGCCACGTATTTCAGTGCCACGTATTTCAGTGCCACGTATTTCAGTGCCACGTATTTCAGTCACGTTTAGGGTTAGGGTTAGGGGTAGGGTTAGGGTTAGGGCTAGGGTTGGAGGTAAAGTTAGGGTTGGGGCTAAAGTTAGGGTTGGGGCTAAAGTTAGGGTTAGGGTTTGGATTACATTTACGTTTGGATTAGGGTTGGGATTAGAATTATGGGTGTGTCAGGGCTAGGGGTGTGGTTAGGGTTACCGTTGGGATTAGGGTTAGGGGTGTGTTTGGGTTAGGGTTTCAGGTAGAATTGGGGAGTTTCCACTGTCCAGGCACATCAGGGGCTCTCCAAGCGCGACATGGCGTCCAATCTCAATTCCAGCCAATTCTGCGTTGAAAAAGTAAAACAGTGCTCCTTCCCTTCCGAGCTCTCCCGTGCGCCCAAAAAGGGGTTTACCCCAACATATGTGTTATCAGCGTACTCGGGACAAATTGAACAACAACTTCTGGGGTCCAAGCTCTCTTGTTATCCTTAGGAAAATAAAAATTTGGGGGGCTAAAAATCATTTTTGTGGGAAAAAAAAGATGTTTTATTTTCACGGCTCTGCGTTATAAACTGTAGTGAAACACTTGGGGGTTCAAAGTTCTCACAACACATCTAGATAAGTTCCTTGGGAGGTCTAGTTTCCAATATGGGGTCACTTGTGGGGGGTTTGTACTGTTTGGGTACATCAGGGGCTCTGCAAATGCAACGTGACGCCTGCAGACCAATCCATTTAAGGCTGCATTCCAAATGGCGCTCCTTCCCTTCCGAGCTCTGTCATGCACCCAAACAGTGGTTCCCCCCCACATATGGGGTATCAGCGTACTCAGGACAAATTGGACAACAACTTTTGGGGTCCAATTTATCCTGTTACCCTTGTGAAAATACAAAACTGGGGGCTAAAAAATCATTTTTGTGAAAAAAAAAAAGAATTTTTATTTTCACGGATTTGCGCTATAAACTTTAGTGAAACACTTGGGGGTTCAAAGTTCTCAAAACACATCTAGATAAGTTCCTTGGGAGGTCTAGTTTCCAATATGGGGTCACTTGTGGGGGGTTTGTACTGTTTGGGTACATCAGGGGCTCTGCAAATGCAACGTGACGGCTGCTGACCAATCCATTTAAGTCTGCATTCCAAATGGCGCTCCTTCCCTTCCGAGCTCTGTCATGCGCCCAAACAGTGGTTCCCCCCCACATATGGGGTATCAGCGTACTCAGGACAAATTGGACAACAAATTTTGGGGTCCAATTTATTCTGTTACCCTTGTAAAAATACAAAGCTGGGGGCTAAAAAATCATTTTTGAGAAAAAAAAAAAATTATTTTCACGGCTCTGCGTTATAATCTGTAGTGAAACACTTGGGGGTTCAAAGCTCTCAAAACACATCTAGATAAGTTCCTTAGGGGGTCTACTTTCCAAAATGGTGTCACTTGTAGGGAGTTTCAATGTTTAGGCACATCAGGGGCTCTCCAAACGCAACATGGCGTCCCATCTCAATTCCAGTCAATTTTGCATTGAAAAGTAAAATAGCGCTCCTTCCCTTCCAAGCTCTGCCATGCGCCCAAACAATGGTTTACACCCACATATGGGGTATCAGCGTACTCAGGACAAATTGCACAACATTTTTTGGGGTCCAATTTCTTCTCTTACCCTTGGGAAAATAAAAAATTGGGGGCGAAAAGATCATTTTTGTGAAAAAATATGATTTTTTATTTTTACGGCTCTGCATTATAAACTTCTGTGAAGCACTTGGTGGGTCAAAGTGCTCACCACACATCTAGATAAGTTCCTTAGGGGGTCTACTTTCCAAAATGGTGTCACTTGTAGGGAGTTTCAATGTTTAGGCACATCAGGAGCTCTCCAAACTCAACATGGCGTCCCATCTCAATTCCAGTCAATTTTGCATTGAAAGTCAAATGGCGCTCTTTCACTTCCAAGCTCTGCCATGCGCCCAAACAATGGTTTACACCCACATATGGGGTATCAGCGTACTCAGGACAAATTGCACAACATTTTTTGGGGTCCAATTTCTTCTCTTACCCTTGGGAAAATAAAAAATTGGGGGCGAAAAGATCATTTTTGTGAAAAAATATGATTTTTTATTTTTACGGCTCTGCATTATAAACTTCTGTGAAGCACTTGGTGGGTCAAAGTGCTCACCACACATCAAGATAAGTTCCTTAGGGGGTCTACTTTCCAAAATGGTGTCACTTGTAGGGGGTTTCAGTGTTTAGGCACATCAGGGGCTCTCCAAACGCAACATGGCGTCCCATCTCAATTCCAGTCAATTTTGCATTGAAAAGTCAAATGGCGCTCCTTTCCTTCCGAGCTCTGCCATACGCCCAAACAGTGGTTTACCCCCACATATGGGGTATCAGCGTACTCAGGACAAATTGTACAACAACTTTGGGGGTCCATTTTCTCCTGTTACCCTTGGTAAAATAAAACAAATTGGAGCTGCAATAAATTTTGTGTGAAAAAAAGTTAAATGTTCATTTTTATTTAAACATTCCAAAAATTCCTGTGAAACACCTGAAGGGTTAATAAACTTCTTGAATGTGGTTTTGAGCACCTTGAGGGGTGCAGTTTTTAGAATGGTGTCACACTTGAGTATTTTCTATCATATAGACCCCTCAAAATGACTTCAAATGAGATGTGGTCCCTAAAAAAAAATGGTGTTGTAAAAATGAGAAATTGCTGGTCAACTTTTAACCCTTATAACTCCGTCACAAAAAAAAATTTTGGTTCCAAAATTGTACTGATGTAAAGTAGACATGTGGGAAATGTTACTTATTAAGTATTTTGCGTGACATATGTCTGTGATTTAAGGGCATAAAAATTCAAAGTTGGAAAATTGCAAAATTTTCAAAATTTTCGCCAAATTTCCATTTTTTTCACAAATAAACGCAAGTTATATCAAAGAAATTTTACCACTAACATGAAGTACAATATGTCACGAGAAAACAATGTCAGAATCGCCAAGATCCGTCAAAGCGTTCCAGAGTTATAGCCTCATAAAGGGACAGTGGTCAGAATTGTAAAAATTGGCCCGGTCATTAACGTGCAAACCACCCTTGGGGGTGAAGGGGTTAAAAACGCATGCGTTTTTGTTTGTTCGCGTTTTGCCGCATTTGACGACACATGCGTCGTTTGCGGCTTGGCGCGGAAATGCAACATGTAGTAATTTCTAGAGGCATCTATTTGCCGCCTGGAAATGTATGCGGTCGATTGCACAAGGATTGCGACAAAAAAGCCGCATTGCTGTCTATGTAAACGCATGCGTTTTTAAGCACATGCGTTTTGTTGTGTTTTTGAACGCATGCGTTTCAATTGAGAAAAACATGTCTAGACACTGATAAGCCACCCCCTTCCATCAAGGTGATTAAAAGGGAGGGTGTGGACATTTGCAGGTTACTTCTCACCAGACTCTGAAGCAGACGGGACCCAGACAGGCTACATCTTGGAGGAAAACAAGACCCTGAACAATGTGAGTATATCCTAGGCAATGCCTTTATTTTCTATTTTCTGTCTCTACATGTCCTAATTTCTGCCATTTCTTTCTTTCTACATGCATCAGAATGTCTTCTTCGGATTCTTCATCTGGTGAGGAGTTTCGTCCTGGGCCGTCGGAAGTCGAGCATGTCAGTGAGGTGAGTATTTGCCTCGTCAGATTGGTAAGCATTCACTGTCACATCGACACATGTGACAATTTGTTTTTTTCTTTTTTTTAGAGCTCTTCTACTGCGGCTGAGACAGGGCCGGAGCAGCGGAGTCAAGGTCCGGTGGAAAGATGGCAGCGGGTACGTATACAAGGCTGACTGTCCTCAGTGCATTATTCTTGAATCTTCCTTTCTTTCCACTCGTATTTCTTTACTTTTTTCTTCTGGAATCCTTTTGTATGTTGACTTTCCTATTCATGCCATTTCTCAGCATCGTTTTTCTTTCTTTTCCTTTAATTGAGCAAACTTTAATGACTTTCTGTAATTTTTAGGTTTCACAACAGGAGGATGATCTGATAGAGAATGACCTCCTCATCTCCCTGGTCCAGGAGCGAGTCCCGTTGTGGGACACCCGGGATCCACCGCACTCGAACAACATCACGATCCAGCGGTTATGGAATGAGGTGGCCCAAGCGATGTAGGATGGCTGGGACAGCGCCCCGACATGGGTCCGAGCTGCATTTGGTAAGTATTGCACTGCAGTGTGAAGCAGCAGAGACCTTGGTCGTGCTCACTCGACTGTGTATGATGAAAGAAACTCTCTGGAGTTTCTCTCATCACACACAGTTGTGTGAGCTCGGCCAAAAGTACTTTTTCTGACCACAATTTTTTTTTTTAACAGTATCCAAAGTCAAAACACATTGGCGTTCGATGAAGGACTGCTTCAACTAGGACCTGCGTCAAGAGAGCCGTGTTCCCAGTGGTTCAGGAGCAAGGATCAGACGCTACAAATACCATAGAGTACTGTCATTTTTAAGACCGGTCCTCCCCCAGAGAACGTAAGTATTTATCACGTGCATTAGGTTGTATTGTATTGCCATAATCTGTATTTTTACATTCCACAGGATTTTGCGTCTGGTAAATTTTTGATAGTAATTTTTTTTCCCTTTTTTCCCAGCACATACAGCACGACTGTCGGCCCAGGTTCTGGAGCGGTCCTTCATCCGACAGCCACGGACCCGTCCCAGCCATCCAGCAGCGCAGCAGCAAGTGGGCCTTCCACACTAACTGGAGACCAGGGAGCTGGTCCATCAGGTCTTCCCCTTTCGCAGTCCTCTTCCACTGCCCCCTTTTTTTTGGGCTCATCCCGGCAGCGGCAGAGGGCTTCGAACAGGTCACTCATGCCCGAGTTTTTGCACTTGAGCTCGGTTTTACACGCCGCAATCAAGGCTTTGGGTGACCGAATGGATGTTTCACATAGCCTCTTAAATGCACGTATCCAGGAGGTCAGCAAAAGCCTTGATCAAGTGAAAGCCGACCTCAGAGGCCAGCACATCATTTTTTTAATCAAATTGAGCAGGGCGTGTCGGAACACCTTACTCCTGATCTCCAGCTGAGTGTCATGCAGGCCTGCAATGCTGCTTACGTGCAGGCTATGCAGCAGAGTCGGTATTTCCAGCAGACAGTGGGGGCATATCCTCCTGTGCCTTCACTATCACGATTGACCTCAATGTCGACCTCTGCTGCATCCCACTGCACGGCCACCTCAATTCCTTCCACAACCGGACACCACTACAGCACCACCACCATGCCGAGTTGAGTTGGACATCCCACCGCCACCACCATGACATCCGCTGCTCCTGCTTGGACCTCCTCCACTGACACCACGATGCAGCAGGACCCTGGCATGGCCTTCCGTACCGCCACTAGCACGATGCAGCAGGACCCTGGCATGGCCTTCCGTACCGCCACCACCACGATGCAGCAGGACCCTGGCATGGCCTTCCGCTCTACGAGCACTATGGACTCTGGCATGGCTGCACGTTCTACGAGCACTATGGACTCTGGCATGGCTGCACGTTCTACGAGCACTATGGACTCTGGCATGGCTGCACGCTCTACGAGCATTATGGACTCTGGCATGGCTGCACGCTCTACAAGCGCTTTGGACTCTGGCATGGCTGCACGCTCTACGAGCGCTATGGACTCTGGCATGGCTGCACGCTCTATGAGCACTATGGACTCTTGCATGGTGCAGCCGGACCCTGACAGGTCACCCGCCGCCACGCCACGCCATATGAGCCCACCAAGACCTCCCACAACCAGGCAAACCAAAAAGAAATTACAAAAAAAAAACACAGAGGACTCTTAGCTTTCCTCCCCCTTCACCTCCCAATGTGTCTAATGTCAGGTTTGTCTCACCCTTCCAGTGCGTCTCAAGCCTCTTGTGTGTCAAGCCCCATCCCCGAACTTCCAGACCCTTCTAGTTTCATTGCCCCTTCTCCTGCCACCTCTGCGTCGTCCACGGTTAGCCAGGCCTCAGTTCTTCACACCCCAACGTTTACATCACTCTACCCCAAGCCGGCGCAGTAAATACATTTTTGGGTTGTTACAAAATAAAAAAAGTTTGATTTGCCCCAATTATGTTTGGTTTATTGTGTCTTCCGCCGCTGGCAACACACACCGTGCGCCATGAAACTTCGCCACACACTTTATTTTTTGGGCCACATCATATCTCCAGTAGTTATAAAAAAAAAAGACTGCAGCTTTGTGTGTCTTTAGTATACAGATATGAGGTGGCCCAAAAAATATTACATGTATCTCCATAATCTCTTTTTGTCTGTGCCTAGTGTGGCAGTCTGAAGAGAAAGTGGTGGAAATACAGTGCAGACCTCTACTGAACAGGTCAGGTGTCAAAAAACTCATTAGTTAGGACACCTGACCTGTTGAGTAGAGAACTGCCTTGTATAACCTCCATTTTCCCTTCTGTGTACATAATCTATTCCACACAAATTGAAGGGACGATGGTGATCACACACGGCATATCTATGCTCACCTGCACAGGTGTCAGAAATAGTGAATTCATGAGCCTGCATATGTTTATCATGAATTCATTATTTCTGACACCTGACTTGATGAGTATAGATAGTGTGACAGTCATTGTCTCTTCAGTCTGTGTCCAATGGATACAGCAGAACAGAATCAGGACGCAATGACGTCAACAAGCTTACCAATAAAGCAACATGGCTGCCATTACACTAGCAGTATGTGGCCAGTGTTTTTTATCAGTATTTGTAAGCCAAAACAAGGAGTGGAACAATTAGAGGTAAATTATGATATTAACATAATAACTTGCACCTCTGCCTTTATCACCCACTCCTGGTTTTGGATTACAAATACTGATATTAAAGACAGACCAAATACTGCTAGTTTTAGGACAGCCTTGGTTTGTAGAGGAAAAACATAGGAGACACGGTTAACACAACCAAAACTAAAGTTTATTAATGAGAAATATTATAATTTCAGAAAATTACTGGTACAGATCGAATTACAACAGGACATTTACACAACATTGTCCTGCCATGACACACGTCCAATATCTGAATTAAAAAAGGCAGCAAATTGGTCCCGCATGTGACCAACTGCTGCAGTTGACCGCAGCGGGTGATGCTGGAAATCGGGCAGTGGGTGTGCAACTGGTTCATCCAGTTCAATGTTGGGCCGCTCCTTAGCCATTATGTAATTGTGGAGAACCACACAGGCTTTGACCACCTCGTTGACTGTTTCCACTTTTAGATTTATGGCTGATGCAAGAATGCGCCATTTAGAGACCAGAATGCCAAAGGTACACTCTACTGTTCTTTGGGCCCTGGTCAGTCTGTAGTTAAAGATCCTTCTAGTGTGGTTCAAGTCCCGACTGGAATAGGGCTTCAGTAGGTTTTCACACATCTGAAAGGCCTCATCCCCAACCATAACAAATGGCATCGGTGGACCTTGAGTGTAGGGGAGAGGTTGTGGCGGGGGAAAATTGAAATTGTTGCCATACACACGGCGGCCCATATCCGAGTTCTGGGAATCGTTGCCATGGCCAAAAGCTCCAATGTCCACGGCGATGAAGCGACAGTTCGCATCGGCTATTGCCATGAGCACAACAGAAAAATATTTTTTATAGTTGAAGTACTCCGATCCTGTTCTGGCAGGTTTGATAATGTGGATGTGCTTTCCATCCACCACTCCTAAACAGTTGGGGAAATCACACACACTCCAGAATTTTTCCGCAATTTCAAGCCACATGTCGACGGTGGGTAGGGGTATAAACTCATCCCGGAGTACATTCCACAAAGCCCGACAGGTGTCCGCAAATATTCCGGACAGGGTGAATATTCCAAGCCGGTATTGGAAGTGGAGGGATGATAAACTCTCTCCGGTTGCAAGAAATCTGGAAGAAAAACAAACACAAAAAAAATTACAATCTATTTTTTTTATGGTGTGTTTACGCTAAAGAAAGAAAGGAAAATACCCCAAAAATACATGTCAGAAAACACAAACTTTGGACTGTCATTGGTTTAGATTTGGAACGTACCTTAATGTAACCAGCAGACGTTCCTCCGGTGGAATCGCTCTACGGAGCTGGGTGTCCTGTCGCCGTATGGCTCCTTGGACACGAGCAAGCAAATCCCGGAACGAGTCTTGCGACATCCTTGTGTATTCCTGGAATTTCTCCGGGTAGCCATTAAGCTCGGCATACAGCGTGTGATAGGCTCCACGGCTCTCACGTAGTTCGATAATGGGGTGTCTCCAAAAACACCTACGTTGTCTCCTTCTCTATCTTTCGCGATTTCAGTCTTGCTCCCAAGCAAAAGCACAGGCAAGAAACAGCTTGAAGCTTAAACCCAGGTTGAAATAAAAGCTCTCCATGTGAAGATCCATCATGACACAGGATACAGTAGCAAACTGTTAAAATTTCAGTAGCCCTAGGGTCTATATGTAGAGATCCCATAATACACGCCCTCTGTAGTCCTCTTGGCGGTGTCTGGTTTTCTTGATTTTTCTCTTGTGAAATTTCTCATCATGCGCACCAAAAACGCAAACGCAGGAAAAAACGCATATAAACGCGTACAAACGCGGCGTTTTTTTAACCGCATGCGTCTAAAAAACGCCGCGTTTATATGCGTTTTTTCCACCACTTGCGGATGCGTTTTAAACGCTGCAGATTTAAACGCTAATGTGAAACTAGCCTCATGTAGACACTACTTGAATTAAAGTCCTCCAGTTTACCCTCTGTCCCCTACCCATTTTTCGTCCTCCTTTTCTCCCCGCCCCCCCTCTCCCCCTCCCTCCCTTTATTTCCTCCATTTATTATTTTCCTCACTGTTGTTTTTCATATTTTGAAAATTTTCAATAAAAATGTTTGAAAAAGAAAAAAAAAAAAACCTGATGTAAACTCCAGTTGATGTGCTGATGACCCGTCTGCCCGGCCTGCAGACCCCCCCCAATGTGCGGCTGCAGCTGAACCAGTGGATGTAATATTGTGACCGGTGCGGGAACGTCTCCAGCGGAGGTCGCCCACCTGTGATTTCCAGGTCAGGGGGGTGTTGTAATCCTCAAGAGGTCAAAGTCATGGCGGACACGTGTCCGGTATAATTAGAGGGGACATCCGTGAGGTGACACCATGGGAGAGGTCGGCCGCACGCTCTCCTTACACAGCATATGCAGATCCCTGCAGATCCTGTGCTTTTGACCTGCTAAGACTGGTTACATGTAATCCCCATAATCCAATTCCATCGTTGTCTTTCTCGGTATAACACTTGGCACACTTCTCTGCGGCCGGAGGGGCACATGGCTCCTTGACCACAGGTGTCGGCCCTGCGGGGTATCGTGCGCCAATTAAAGGCTGCGCCCTGCACGGAAACAATCCCGTTATCTGGGTCCGTCAGATCCGCAGCATCCTCAAAAATGCCCTGGTGTCCAGGGGGATTTACATTCTCCCCATGGATAAGTCTGTGGTTCCCTGGGTGCAAAAGCCCCTCTGTCATCACTCCATTATTCTGTGCATAGAAAAGTTATCAGCAGCTTAGTTTTACTGTTGTTGCTGGGATGCTCTGCGTGTGTGACCCCGCTGTATCACAGCTGTGATGCTCTGCGTGTGTGACCCCTTTCATAGCTGCGATGCTCTGCGCGTCCTGACCCCTTGCTATTATATCTGCGATGCTCTGCGTGTCCTCATCCCTTTCTATTATATCTGCGATGCTCTGTGTCCTCATCCCTTTCTATTATAGCTGCAATGCTCTGCGTGTCCTGACCCCTTTCTATCATAGCTGCAATGCTCTGCATGTGTGACCCCTCTGTATCACAGCTGCGATGCTCTGCGTGTGACCCCTTTCTATCATAGCTGCGATGCTCTGCGCGTCCTGACCCCTTGCTATCATAGCTGTGATGCTCTGCGTGTCCTCATCCCTTTCTATTATATCTGCGATGCTCTGTCCTCATCCTTTTCTATTATAACTGCGATGCTCTGTGTGTCCTCATCCCTTTCGATTATAGCTGTGATGCTCTGCGCGTGTGACCCCTCTGTATCATAGCTGCGATGCTCTGCATTTCCCGACCGCTTTCTATCGTAGCTGCAATGCTCTGCGCTTCCTGACCCCTTGCTATCATAGCTGCGATGCTCTGTGTGTGCTCATCCCTTTCTATTATAGCTGGGATGCGCTGTGTCCTCATCCCTATCATAGCTGCGATGCTCTGCGTGTCCCGACCCCTTTCTATCATAGCTGCGATGCTCTGCGTGTGTGACCCCTCTGTATCATAACTGTGATGCTGTGCGTGTCCCGACCCCTTTCTATCATAGCTGCGATGCTCTGAGTGTCCTGACGCCTTGCTATCATAGCTGCGATGCTCTGCGTGTCCTCATCCCTTTTTATATTAAAGCTGCTATGCTCTGTGTCCTGCCACCTTTCTATCATAGCTGCGATGCTCTGCGTGTCCTCTTCTCTTTCTATTATAGCTGCGATGCTCTGCGTGACCTGACCCCTTGCTATCATAGCTATGATGCTCTGCATGTCCTGATCCCTTTCTATTGTAGCTGCAATTCTTTTCGTATTCGGACCCCTTGCTATCATAGCTGCGATGCTCTGCGTGTCCTCATCCCTTTTTATATTAAAGCTGCTATGCTCTGTGTCCTGCCACCTTTCTATCATAGCTGCGATGCTCTGCGTGTCCTCTTCTCTTTCTATTATAGCTGCGATGCTCTGCGTGACCTGACCCCTTGCTATCATAGCTATGATGCTCTGCATGTCCTGATCCCTTTCTATTGTAGCTGCAATTCTTTTCGTATTCGGACCCCTTGCTATCATAGCTGCGATGCTCTGCGTGTCCTCATCCCTTTCTATTATAGCTGCGATGCTCTGTGTGTGACCCTTCTGTATCACAGCTGCGATGCTCTGCGTGTGTGTTTCCTCTATCACAGCTGCGATGATCTGCATGTCCCGACCCCTTTATATCATAGCTGCGATGCTCTGCGTGTCCTGACCCCTTTCTATCATAGCTGTGATGCTCTGCGTGTCCTCATCCCTTTCTATTGTAGCTGTGATGCTCTGCGTGTCCTCATCCCTTGCTATCATAGCTGCGATGCTCTGCGCGTCCTGACCCCTTTCTATTATATCTGCGATCCTCTGTGTCCTCATCCCTTTCTATTATAACTGCGATGCTCTGTGTGTCCCGACCCCTTTCTATCATAGCTGCGATGCTCTGCGTGTGTGACCCCTTGCTATCATAGCTGCAATGCTCTGCGTGTCCTCATCCCTTTCTATTATAGCTGGGATGCGCTGTGTCCTCATCCCTGTCTATCATAGCTGCGATGCTCTGCGTGTCCTGACCCCTTTCTATCATAGCTGTGATGCTCTGCGTGTGTGACCCCTCTTTATCATAGCTACGATGCTCTGCGTGTCCTGACCCCTTGCTGTCTTAGCTGCGATCCTATGCATGTCCTGACCCCTTGCTATCATAGCTGTGATGCTCTGCGTGTCCTCATCCCTTTTTATATTAAAGCTGCTATGCTCTGTGTCCTGCCACCTTTCTATCATAGCTGCGATGCTCTGCGTGTCCTGACCTCTTTCTATCATAGCTGCGATGCTCTGCGTGTCCTCTTCCCTTTCTATTATAGCTGCGATGCTCTGCGTGTCCTGACCCCTTGCTATCATAGCTGTGATGCTCTGCATGTCCTGATGCCTTTCTATTATAGCTACGATGCTCTGTGTATTCGGACCCCTTGCTATCATATCTGCGATGCTCTGCGTGTCCTCATCCCTTTCTATTGTAGCTGTGATGCTCTGCGTGTACTGACCCCTTGCTATCCTAGCTGCGATGCTCTGCATGTCCTCATCCCTTTCTATTATAGCTGCGATTCTCTGTGTCCTGACCCCTTTCTATTATAGCTGCGATGCTCTGCATGTCCTCATCCCTTTCTATTATAGCTGCGATGCTCTGCGTGTCCTCATCCCTTTCTATTATATCTACGATGCTCTGCATGTCCTCATCCCTTTCTATTATATCTACGATGCTCTGCATGTCCTCATCCCTTTCTTTTACGTATAGCAGCGACGCTCTGCATGTCCCTATATATGAGTATATTTTACTTCTCCCTCCTCGTTTTGGGGGGCATTGCTGTTGCTGATGATGTTCGTCTGTCTTACAGGGGCGCCGTCTGTCCATGTCCTTATGCCAGCGCTGTCACCCACCATGGAGGAAGGAAACATTGTGAAATGGCTGAAGAAGGAAGGTGAGAAGAGACGGATCTCTGGAGCCGCTTCTGGGACGACCCCTAGAAAAAAATATAAGTTCCATGTTGTCGCCAATTTTTAAAGGGCTGGACCCCCTTATGTGGATATAACCCTTTTACCATAAGTACGGACCCCCTTATGTGGGTATAACTTGTGTACCACAAGGCCGGACCCTCTGGAAGCTTCACCGTCTCTTTGACTTGATAAGTTGTGGACCTTCCATCTGTTCTCTGCTTACATCCTCCAGTCTCCTGTGTCACACATCTGGTGCCCTGATACTTTGTTACAATGTGTCCCTGCAGGTACAATGCATACAACTGTAGCAAACCCTCAGCTGTGACAAGTATTAGGGAATAGCTCACTGATGATTGAACAAAAAGATTTGCAGGACTGCAATGCAGTGGCCATTTTGGTTTCCACGGTCAAGGGGCGGACCAGGGTCTGGCGGGCAAGGGGCGGACCAGGGTCTGGCGGGCAAGGGGCGGACCAGGGTCTGGCGGGCAAGGGGCGGACCAGGGTCTGGCGGGCAAGGGGCGGACCAGGGTCTGGCGGGCAAGGGGCGGACCAGGGTCTGGCGGACCAGGGTCTGGCGGGCAAGGGGCGGACTAGGGTCTGGCGGGCAAGTGGCGGACCAGGGTCCGGCGGGCAAGGGGTGTACCATGGTCTGGCAGGCAAAGGGCGGACCAGGGTCTGGCGGGCGAGGGGTGGACCAGAAGCGGGCAGATGGACCAGAGACGGGATTGTGGGCAAGCCAAAAGCTGGCAGACGGGCGAGCAAAAGTCAGGATGTCCAGAGTTGGGTAAGTGGGCGAACCAGAGGCGGGTGGTCCAGAGTCAGGTGGGTGGGTGAACCAGAGGCGGTCTGTTGGGTGAACCAGAAGTGGATGACCCAGTGGGTTAATCAGAGACCGGCGAGCCTCCTCCTACCTGCCAGCATCTCTGGCGCCTCTTCTGACTGGTTGGGCCAGCATTGCAATGACTACGTGGCCCCAGAAGAGCCGGCAGTGGCGCCGACAGGACGGAGGAGGTTCGTAGAGCTGTGGGCTGACGGCTATGGATTACCAACCTGTCTGCCACTCCAGAGTCCTGCAAATCTTTTTGTGCAAATCCTTGACATTGGGTAATCGCTCACATTCATTGGCAGCAAGCTGAGATGGAGGACGGAGAGGAATGAAGCACAAGATCAATTACAAAGTTGCTGGAAACTTTTTCCTGCCATTGGAGTCGTCTGCAACTTGGCGACTGTCAATCGAGTGCAAATATAGGGGAAAAAAGGAATTTGGAGGTTTGGACCTTATTTACTAGAAATAAGACTTTTCCCCCTAATTTTTCATCTTTCTACAGCCTCGACCCCGTAGCCTTACACACAGACCTATGTACAATCTCAGTAGTCCTATGTAAAACTACTCATACTATGGAAGGATCTGTGGCCAGCCTGCAGGGGGCGCTCTAACATAAAATGACCGGGTTTCTTTGGTCCCCTGGTTTGTTTTCTATTTCTATTTTTAACCCATTACACTCAGGTTTTTCCTTTAGACGAAGGCGTCGCGGAGGAGATTATTGGGGGGTTATTGGGGGTGGTTAGTTTGTGTTCAGATCTGCGGCAGGAATAACACTTTCTATAATTTTACCGAAAAATGACGGAATCTGGAGTCTCCGACACATGTTAACAGGGCTATAAAAAACAAGTGATTGTACAGATGGAGGGATCTGATCCCCTGTAGACTGTGATAGCACAGGACTTCACTTAAAGGGGTTGTCCAGATCGGCATCTGGCACCCAGCGCCCCACAATCAGCTGTTATGAGCCCCAGCTTGTACGGAGCAGCACAGCTCCATACACATATAGTGGCCATTCTCGGGTACTGCAGTTCGTCTCCTATAGCAGTGAATGGGAGCTGAGCTGCAGTACCAGGAATGGCCACTGCACGTGTACGGCACTATCCACTGGGTACATTCAACAAATATCTCATTGATGGGGGGAGCCGGATGTCAGACCCCCAGCGATCTGATACCGATGACCAATCCTCAGCTGATCGCTGCAGATGCGGTATTCTGCAACGCTCCTCTGTCGAGAAAACCTTTTTTTTAAAACTTTGTTTTTTCACTCTCCGGTAGGTGAGACGGTGAACGCAGGAGACGCCCTGTGTGAAATCGAGACCGATAAGGCCGTGGTCACCATGGAGTCCAGTGACGAGGGAATTCTAGCCAAAATTATGGTAAGGGTCCATTCATTTGAAAAGGGTGTTTCCCAGAATTTAAATTTACCCCCTGTCCATTGAATTGGTGATGGTGTTAAATCCTAGGATCTGCAGCCCCATCCTGAAGGAGCGGAGGTGTGCACGCTTCACCTTCACGCCATTCATTGTCTGCGGAACTGTCGGAAATAGTGCACCCCAGCGTCACCTCTGTTGCATCGCCTCGTCTCACCCCTGCTGCATCTCCTCGTCACCCTTGCTACATCGCCTCGCCACCCCTGCTACATTGCCGCGTCACCCCTGCTGCATCATTGCATCACCCTTCTACATCGCCGCGTCACCCCTGTCCTGTTATCCACTAATGCCCCTGTCGGTGTGACACAGACCCGTTACAATCCCATCCGGCACACACGGGCCAGATCAATGCTATCAACGCCGTCACTAAGCCCCTTACTGCCTTCCAGATGTAAGAAACCTTGTTATACGCTGTCCTGCTAATCCAGGGATAGCCATGAAGCGAGGGCTGCATGCTACCGGGGATGGCGGCGCTTTATAATGAGACCTAGAGGGGCAGCCATTATTGCGGCTATTGGGGTCCGTGTAAGTCACAACATGGCCACTGTGTCTGTGCACTACATGGCGCTACGCAAGATGGAGAAATGAAGACTGAAGCGTTCTGACATTTCTATAGGTTCTCCGGCTGCTTCCGATAGTTCGCCAGCCCCCCCTGCCTGTCCTTACTGGATACCGCGGGGCGTCACTACAAACTGATGTGGAAACAGATGTGCAAGTCTTCAACAAAAAGATTTATGCTTGAGCCAGAGCCAGTGACCTCTTCTGTCTCTGACCATTGGCCTCCCAGTCTTGGCGCCCCACCCAACCCTCCACCTCATTTGCTTCCTCATCCGTCCGTCACCACCCTTGTCATCCTCTTAATCCGTCAGCCACCCTCCCACCTCGTCAGCCACCCTCCCACCTCCTCATCCTCTGCGTCCGTCAGCCACCCTCCCACCTCGTCAGCCTCTGCGTCCGTCAGCTACCCTCCCACCTCGTCAGCCTCTGCGTCCGTCAGCTACCCTCCCACCTCGTCGGCCTCTGTGTCCGTCAGCCACCCTCCCACCTCGTCGGCCTCTGCGTCCGTTAGCCACCCTCCCACCTCGTCGGCCTCTGCATCCATCAGCTACCCTCCCACCTCGTCAGCCTCTGCGTCCGTCATACACCCTCCCACCTCGTCAGCCTCTGCGTCTGTCATACACCCTCCCACCTCGTCAGCCTCTGCGTTCATCATACACCCTCCCACCTCTTTAGCCTCTGCGTCCATCAGCCACCCTCTCGCCTCGTCGGCCTCCGCGTCCGTCAGCCACCCTCCCACCTCATCGGCCTCCGAGTCCGTCAGCCACCCTCCCACCTCGTCAGCATCTGCATCCATCAGCCACCCTCTCACCTTGTCGGCCTCCGCGTCCGTCAGCCACCCTCCCACCTCATCGGCCTCCGCGTCCGTCAGCCACCTTCCCACCTCGTCAGCCTCCGCGTCCGTCAGCCACCTTCCCACCTCGTCAGCCTCTGCGTCTGTCAGCCACCCTCCCACCTCGTCAGCCTCTGCGTCCGTCAGCCACCCTCCCACCTCATCGGTCTCTGCGTCCGTCAGCCACTTTCCCACCTCGTCAGCCTCTGCGTCTGTCAGCCACCCTCCCACCTCGTCAGCCTCCACGTCCGTCAGCCACCTTCCCACCTCGTCAGCCTCTGCGTCCGTCAGCCACCCTCCCACCTTGTTGGTCTACCCATCTTGTCGGCTGTGCGTCTGCTCATCCAGTGGTGGAGCCCCCTAATGATCACACTTGGGGGCCACTCCTGAGTCCTCCGGAGATCTGCAATCTGTCCTCAGCAGTTTTTCCCTTTCTCCGTAGACCCACCGGAGGAGAGTGAGGCTTCACATAGGTCGAGTTATACAGGGTCCTCCAATCTGAACTCCATGAGGTTCCTGATCGGAGGACCCCCCTCTATTACTCACGATTATATACAGGTGCATGCTGGTGCGGGAGGTGAACAGTGCTTCTCAAAAAATTAGCATATAGTGTTAAATTTCATTATTTACCATAATGTAATGATTACAATTAAACTTTCATATACTATAGATTCATTATCCACCAACTGAAATTTGTCAGGTCTTTTATTGTTTTAATACTGATGATTTTGGCATACAACTCCTGATAACCCAAAAAACCTGTCTCAATAAATTAGCATATTTCACCCGACCAATCAAATAAGTGTTTTTTAATACCAAACAAAAAAAACATCAAATAATAATGTTCAGTTATGCACTCAATACTTGGTCGGGAATCATTTGGCAGAAATTACTGCTTCAATGCGGCGTGGCATGGAGGCAATCAGCCTGTGACACTGCTGAGATGTTATGGAGGCCCAGGATGCTTCAATAGCGGCCTTAAGCTCATCCAGAGTGTTGGGTCTTGCGTCTCTCAACTTTCTCTTCACAATATCCCACAGATTCTCTATGAGGTTCAGGTCAGGAGAGTTGGCAGGCCAATTGAGCACAGTAATACCATGGTCAGTAAACCATTTACCAGTGGTTTTGGCACTGTGAGCAGGTGCCAGGTCGTGCTGAAAAATGAAATCTTCATCTCCATAAAGCATTTCAGCCGATGGAAGCATGAAGTGCTCCAAAATCTCCTGATAGCTAGCTGCATTGACCCTGCCCTTGATGAAACACAGTGGACCAACACCAGCAGCTGACATGGCACCCCACACCATCACTGACTGTGGGTACTTGACACTGGACTTCAGGCATTTTGACATTTCCTTCTCCCCAGTCTTCCTCCAGACTCTGGCACCTTGATTTCCGAATGACATGCAAAATTTGCTTTCATCAGAAAAAAGTACTTGGGACCACTTAGCAACAGTCCAGTGCTGCTTCTCTGTAGCCCAGGTCAGGCGCTTCTGCCGCTGTTTATGGTTCAAAAGTGGCTTTACCTGGGGAATGCGGCACCTGTAGCCCATTTCCTGCACACGCCTGTGCACGGTGGCTCTGGATGTTTCCACACCAGACTCAGTCCACTGCTTCCTCAGGTTCCCCAAGGTCTGGAATCGGTCCTTCTCCACAATCTTCCTCAGGGTCCGGTCACCTCTTCTCGTTGTACAGCGTTTTCTGCCACATTGTTTCCTTCCAACAGACTTACCATTGAGGTGCCTTGATACAGCACTCTGGGAACAGCCTATTTGTTGAGAAATTTCTTTCTGGGTCTTACCCTCTTGCTTGAGGGTGTCAATGATGGCCTTCTTGACATCTGTCAGGTCGCTAGTCTTACCCATGATGGGGGTTTTGAGTAATGAACCAGGCAGGGAGTTTTTAAAAGCCTCAGGTATCTTTTGCATGTGTTTAGAGTTAATTAGTTGATTCAGAAGATTAGGGTAATAGGTCATTTAGAGAACCTTTTCTTGATATGCTAATTTATTGAGACAGGTTTTTTGGGTTATCAGGAGTTGTATGCCAAAATCATCAGTATTAAAACAATAAAAGACCTGACAAATTTCAGTTGGTGGATAATGAATCTATAGTATATGAAAGTTTAATTGTAATCATTACATTATGGTAAATAATGAAATTTAACACTATATGCTAATTTTTTGAGAAGGACCTGTATATCTCTGTGCTGCACGATACAGGGGCACAGTTGTGTGGGCTCGTATGGTTATGGGCCTCATTCACACCTGGCTTTGCAGCGAGCTCCTCATGTTTCTATAATTCATGTCCCTGTACTGACAGCCACAGATTACTCGGTCCCCGGAGCCTCCACGGTGACATTACTCAGTCCGCGGTGCCTCCACGGTGACATTTCTCATACTTCGCTGCCGTTCTGGCTGATTAATAATGGATGTCCTTTATTACATTAGTAAATCTCCTGTATCCGCAGCGAGCGTCACTTCTTGTTGTGAAACACAATCCATGATTATTCGCTTCCTAAAAAGCAAAAATCCTAAAGTGCGTCTTCTGCGCCTGAGAAGACATGAGCGCTCCTCACTGTCTCACTACTTCACATGGCCGAGCAGCAGTTTGTGTGAACCCACGACGGCCATCTTTTATCAGTGGAAATGAGACTTTTCGGCACACGGACTCTTCCCTGAACTGTTCCATTTTTCTGGGACTTGAAAGGAAAGCACAAAATGTCTGATCTCACCAAGCACAGGCGCTCGGTACTCCCTCGGCGAGGTCGGGCGGCTCGGTGCACCGGACACGAGGACGCTCAGCCTCAGGGGAAGCCTTGGGAGGCGTTCCATGGAGATTATCCTCAATAACAAGTTCCGGCTCACAGGCGGTTACTGATGCTCGGGCTCCCGGCTGCCGCCTCGTTTTTCTGTGCCTCCAGGTACCGCTGTGATTCGGTGCGGACGTCGTCCTCCATCAGTGAAATGTTTTGTGCCTTTTGTCGCCATTTTCTGTAATCTGGGGACGTCAATCCTCCTCCTCACTTCTCTTGTGCTGTTATCCACCGGAGGATCTGCCGCATCGCCATCTTGTTCCTGTGTGAAGAGAAAAAACAAAACTGGGTTCATTGGGATTAGCGTGCTGCTTAATGGGGGTCTCCACGATGGACAACCCCTACATGTTAGGGGGCTGACATAAGCTGATCACAAAGTGTCCCCCACCTCATACTATATACGTCAGCTGCTGCAGAACCTTAGAATACACCTCAGCTGCTGCAGAACCCCATAATACACCTCAGCTGCTGCAGAACCTCATAACACACCTCAGCTGCTGCAGAACCTCATAACACACCTCAGCTGCTGCAGAATCTCCTAATACACCTCATCTGCTGCAGAACCTCATAATACACCTCAGCTGCTGCAGAACCCCATAATACACCTCAGCTGCTGCAGAACCTCATAATACACCTCAGGTGCTGCAGAACCTCACAATACACCTCGGCAGTGCGCAGGCTCGCTTCCGTAGACAGTGGATGCAGCGGTGGTCCTACACGTCCCACTGGTCAGACCCCGCTGCCCTGACATTCATGAATCCCGTGGTCAGGTGATGGATAGTTTTGGTCGGCGGCCTTACACCTATGGATGACGTTTGGCTCGACTCTTCGTGCTCCCGTGGGTAACAAGCCGCTGCCAGACGCCTCGGGTCACTTCTTACCTCCTGATGACAAAGGATTGTTCATGTTGAAATCCCTATTTTTTTTGTCCCCTAGAATCCGCTTTCAGGGGGGGATCGTCAATGGCCGAACCATCTAATGTATTCAGCCCCCGTGCAGACTTGCCTCCGCTCCTGTCCAGTTCTTCCTTCCAGGGTTATATCCGGACTGACGCAGTGTGTGGAGATGGGGACACAACCAAAAACCCCAAAGCAAGCCCCCTTTGTTCATAAAACCCGTAACCGCACAGTGCTAAAATCTTCACGGGCAGGAAAGAGTTACCGAACCAGAAGAAAGCGCCGCGCCGCACCTCCGCGATGTGGCGACAGCTGTTCCCATTCTCCGCTGAGCGATGTTCACGGCGTTATGTTATTTTTGTATTATTATAGGTTTTCTATCCGATGTGTGAAAGTCATCAGGAAAATCTTGTAGTGTGAATAGACTCGGCGGATAACTCCTTCATGGCTGATCTGGCATGTGGAGCGATCGTAGTGTCAGGGACCACCTCCTGCGGGTAAGACCCCATCGACATGGCCTGGCCGGGAAGATCAGACATGCCGAGCAGTGGCCACGCCTTGTACCATAGTATGGCGCCATAATTAAGAGGTCGTCAGATTCGGGAACCCCATTTTCATACAATCCTTGAGGGTACTGAGTTCGGGGCAGGACCCTCACTGCCATTCCGTGTGAATGCGGCCTTCAGGTCTGCGCACATGTTGGATGGCTGTCGGCCGAGAGCGCGCTCCTGTGTTCTCTATGAGAAGGTCTCCGGCTGACATGTTGACCGGCGGCCTGTCTCTGCGAAAACGATCAATATCGACAGTTACGGTCGACATTAGTCGTATGTGGAGGGCTTTACCACACAGATTAGTGCTGACCTCTGGGGGTCTTTTATTATCAAAGGACCCTTCTAACAAGTAGTGATTGTCCAAATCAAAGTATGAAGAGCAGCTGTGGAGGACAAACTGCTGCCCTAGTGAAATGTCGTGGAGGAGAGGAAGAATTCCGGCTCTCAGCCCGGCGCACGCGTTATTTCCGTGTGATCCATAGAAGACAGTCACTCATGTAATGACTCTGAACTTATTCTGCCACCAGCGAGGGTCCTCGTCCCCCTCCGCCCCAAATTATTCCAGTTGTATTAGTGGGGCGTCCCCCCAGACCACCTAGAAGAGATATGCAGAAAATGGAGGGTCCCCTGGAACGACAGCCAGCAGTGGGGGAAACGGATCCTCGCCTCCAGGGGTCATGTATGGGATAGTGCATGTACAGCCCAATCCCAGGCCGCTGTACGGGAAAACGTCCACCTTCAGAGTATATTAATGTGTTTTTGTGATCCTGTCTGGGCGTCCGTTCTCTCCATCCTCGGGAAAGAGGAATGAGCAAGTGTGCAAAAAAAAAAATCTGATCTTGTGTGAATTCGGCCTTAGAGAGTAGGCGCCCCTCTTGCAGCAGTTCCTGCAGTGCTGTGGGGTTATTAAGAGGGTCCTACAAGCTCTTCTGTCCATGACCCGCTGCACAGAATGAATCCTTTCTCCTGGGAAGGATTACAGCCATTTGCCTCCGTATTGTCTGTCTCTTGCCTTCTCTGATTTCTGTGTGTAATTGATAGAGACTGTGCGGAGTGCGGCCGGTCTAATCGAGTCATCGCAGGCGGTATTGGATAACGCACATGAATTCTCCGCCGCCGTCTGCGGGTCAATGGCCGCTATTCATCAGATCTCTTCCAGCCATCGAGCTGCACGACGATCAATAGTCTCATTTCTTGTGTGTGAGGTTCGGTCTGATCCCTTCACTGGGAGGTCTGCGCCCTGGGCTCGGAGGTGTGCGCTCTGAGCTGGGAGGTCTGATCCCTGCACTGGGAGGTCTGCACCCTGGGCTCGGAGGTCTGCACCCTGGGCTCGGAGGTCTGCACCCGAGTGGGCTCGGAGGTCTGCACCCGAGTGGGCTCGGAGGTCTGCACCCGAGTGGGCTCGGAGGTCTGCACCCGAGTGGGCTCGGAGGTCTGCACCCGAGTGGGCTCGGAGGTCTGCACCCGAGTGGGCTCGGAGGTCTGCACCCGAGTGGGCTCGGAGGTCTGCACCCTGGGCTCGGAGGTCTGCACCCTGGGCTCGGAGGTCTGCACCCTGGGCTCGGAGGTCTGCACCCTGGGCTCGGAGGTCTGCACCCTGGGCTCGGAGGTCTGCACCCTGGGCTCGGAGGTCTGCACCCCGGGCTCGGAGGTCTGCACCCCGGGCTCGGAGGTCTGCACCCCGGGCTCGGAGGTCTGCACCCCGGGCTCGGAGGTCTGCACCCCGGGCTCGGAGGTCTGCACCCCGGGCTCGGAGGTCTGCACCCCGGGCTCGGAGGTCTGCACCCCGGGCTCGGAGGTCTGCACCCCGGGCTCGGAGGTCTGCACCCCGGGCTCGGAGGTCTGCACCCCGGGCTCGGAGGTCTGCACCCCGGGCTCGGAGGTCTGCACCCTGGGCTCGGAGGTCTGCTCCCTGGGCTCGGAGGTCTGATCCGTGCACCCCCGTGGGGGCAATTGGCACCTTGTGTCCCCCTTGGAGGTGGTCGGCACAGCGCGTCTCCCGTGGGGGTGGGCGTTAGTACGATCACTTGTTCACATAGTTTAATCATTCGATATTTTACATAGACCAGTTATTGAAAGCAAACCCTCGCTTGGTCATCGGCCCATGCAAAATGCTCATAAATCTGACTTTTGACCAGTACGGCTCACTATGTGATGGCGGTCACTGTTACAAAGCCACAACTCCAGGCGTGCCCTGATGGTCATGTTAGGGGTTGTAGTTTTACATCAGTTGTTTGCAGGTTACAAACCAAATCCTAAACCTCCCATACCGACCCCGTTTACTGGTTATCAAGGAGCTGGGGGCAAATTGCGAGGAATAACACGAGGCTGCAGTCGTTGACTACACAGGGTTTGTTTGTAGTCTGTCAGCATGGTAACACATCGCTCTGCACTGGAGCTGGAGGCGTAAACAGATTCTCCTTTAGAGCTTTAAAAACAAATTGATTAAAAATGTCTAAGAAACGACGCTCTTGGGTTGTGAACTTTTAGAGGCATTTTTTTAGGAACAAGATCGTGACGCATATCATCAGTCTCAGACTTTTCTCCTTCTTGTAAGAAGGGTCAGCGCTCAGGACCGGTGTCCTCGCATCATCCCAGAATCCTGAGGTTGAGCATAAGCTGAGATCTGAGGACATCACATGGATAATGCAGCGCAAAACTGAGGGCAGAGAACGTTGCACAGAGGATGTCGGTCTGCTTCACATTTATCGCTTTGTCCTGATGATGATTGTGCGTCTCTTAACGCATCAGATAAGGAATCGGGATTCACACACCCGGCCGTCTTACAAGGAGTCGCTTTAAATGAACAAATACCTTTTATTGGGTGCAAACGTATGAAGACGGAATATAATACAGCTGTGAGGAACTGTTTTTCATCTCCATCGCTATACCGGCGGCTTTAGTGGGACTTATCTATTATGGCGTCATATATTATAATTACGCGCTGGATTTTCAGATCGCCAGATTAAAAAAAAAAAGTTAAATGTACAAAAAAGAAAGCTCTCGACAAACAGCCCCTCATATCTCAGCTTTCTGGACCTTGTGTCTGTTACCCTCTCCCCACCCATGATGTCATACACGGACAGCGTGGTTGGGTAGAGAGTCCTTTTTCAACCCATGGTTAATTTAAAGGGATAGGTGTAGTGTATGGTGGCCCTTCAAATAAATGGTTTTCTCTTGAGACACCTCAGTAGTCCATGGCCGGCAGACCACAACCCTACAAGCCACCTATTACCTGCCTTCATCCCCGGGGCCTCTTCTGACTTGTTGGCCATGTGTGCGTCATGCCAGGCCTACTAATCAGAAGCGGCACCAGGTAGGAAGAGGCGCCTAGGGCTGTGGTCCGGTGCCCACTGAACCAGCATCTTGTAGATCTTCTTGGCTAGAACAGAAGCCACTCTTGTAGATCTTCCTTAGAGAGTTGGGGGGGTCCTATGTGGAGAATCACCCCTTTAATTCAGCATATTAGAAAGAACCCTTTTAAGCCCAGCAAAACAAGCGCACATGCAAATGTGATTGGGTTACATAATCGCCACCGTTTCCTCGGACCGCCCATGAGGATCTACAAGAGCGACACATTAGTGATTTCACGATTTTGCCCCCAGAGCTTTACGAGTGAACGATCATCAGTAGCCCCAAATAGGATTCCTTAAGATCTTATTAGGGGTTTACCCAGAAGAGTTGTCACTTTATAATAGGTTGCTCAGTAGATCCCCTTGGTGATGATGTTTTATTTTCTGGCAGGCTCAGGAAGGCAGCAGAAACGTACGACTCGGATCCTTGATCGCTCTTCTGGTGGATGAAGGACAGGACTGGACCCAGGTGGAGATCCCAAGTGTTCAGAGCACTCCTCTGGCAAGTACCGCCACCACCGATGAGACTATAAAACCACAGACTGCCCCGTCCCAGCCTGGAAAGTTTAGGTAGGTCTCCTTTTTTTATTCTGTCCTCAACACATTTGTTTCTTTATGGGTAAATTATTTTTTGGATAGTATTTTTTTTTTTTACAGTTGGAATCAAAAGTCCCAAAGTCCCCTGTATGAATGGAGCGGTGGTGTGCATGCGTGACCACCGCTTATTTCAGTGCATAGGTCCCATAGAAGTGAATGTAGTGGTGGTCACTACAAGTGGGAAGTTTGGGTCCCTAAGGAACCAAAAACCAGCCTCAGAAGACCGGACCACGATAATTTTATGCCGGCTGTAGGGGCAGAGGATTGGCATTGATTGCTAGTGGCTGAGTCGTGCTTTTTCTATTGTCTCCGGGCTTTTGCATATGGAATCATCGCCTACATGCAGCGGCCATTGGTTGCACGACTATGAAGTTAACACCTCTTCTTAGCCCCAGAATAGTGTGGCTGCTGGCCACCATATGCAATCGGAGGTTTATCACATGCAACAGCTACACCATAGAAATCCATGGATGCTTCCGGTCACATGCGTCAGCGTCCATGTTCCCAACCAGATTGTGGCACATTAGAAATGAGCGTCTCTTCCTCTGGAGGATCCATCCTGTATCACACACACACTCGACACACTCATATCAATGGGCGCCATGTAATGCCTCATTTCACCTTTAGGGGCACTGCAGAGAATCTTAACAGTTATGGAAAAGTTCCATCCCCCCAAATAACTGCTGTTTTCTGGGAAGGGGTCCCAGCTTGGAGCACTATGGGGGGGCCTAATCATATCTTGATACTGCCATGAAGTACAAGCAATGAAAATGTAGGTTGTCAGGTCAGATCCATTAGGGAAACTTAAAACAATTGTAAAAGATAAAAAATAACAAAGAATAAGCAGAAAAATAAATAAAAAAATTGGTATCACCGCATTCTTAAACATTAATTAACCCGTTAAGAAGAAAAAAGTGAAAAGCCAAGTTGCCGTTTTTTGGTTACCGCAACTTCCCCAAAAATGCTATAAAACTTATCAAAATATATTATGAACCTCAACATGGGATCCATAAAAACATCATCGCGTCCTACAGGAACCAGCGCTCACACGGCTCCTTCAGAAAAACCTAAAAGTTACAGACCTCAGAAAAATCATGACACAAAGTCCAGAATTTTTTAAAACCAGTAAAATATAAAATAAAAATTATACCATAAAAACCTTCCAAGTTTGGTGTCGCCGTAATCGCACTGATCTGGAGAATCTGATCACCGTGTTATTTCTACTGCACAATGAATGCCGGAAAAACGAAGCCCAGAAAGCAGCGGTGGATATTGCTTTTATTTTTCATCATTTTTAGTGAATAATACGGTAAAATGAACGGTGTCGATCCAATCAATAATCGAGCCCCGTCCGGCTGTGGATGAAGAATGTTCGCGGCTGTTAGTATGGCGGCGTGTCCTCTCCTGGCGCTCACATGTCGGCTGCATGGCGTTCTGCTCGGACGTGTGAGAATTACAAGTGCGGATTTTAATTGCGGCCCGGAGCCAGCTGCTTGCTCTGGAGCGTGCGCCCCTAATGACGAGCATCCAGCTGTCTCGGAGTTCATTATCCTTGGTGCCAGAGTGCAGAGCTGCGCTCGCCAGGGGCGACCCGGCGAGACTCGAAAAGACGAAGGAACACAAAACTCACGCTGGAAAGGTCACAGCGGCGTCTTCTGTGTATCCTGAGCAGTAAGTATCCGGGTGCGTTATCTAATGAGACCGCGGCCTGTACGCCATATCCATTAATTCGCCTGCATCCCGCGGGAGGCACTGACTGCTCCGTGCGCTAATCCGTCTTCATATGTCTTAAGTCTTCCGTGTAGACGTGGATCGCATTGGATGTAATTATTGGTATTCTGGACGAGCCTCTGGCGTCCCTCTGTTGCTCCTCCTGGTATTTCACCATATCAGGGAGTAAAAAGTCAGAGCTCATTATCAAAGGGTGAAATAAAATCTAATTGTCCGGTTATTCAGGTATTTCCAGGAAGAATAACAGAGGGACGGCACAATTGTTTCAAGCATAGCTGTTCCAGAGATGTTATTTCACAGAGATTACAAGTGTTTACTAGGACAGGTCAGGATGGCCAGAGACTCCTCCGTGTTTGCCCCATGGTTACCCCCTCAGTGCACCCAGATCTGCACGGAGGCTTCACTTAAAGTGCTTGGAGATGTACAATAACGACCTGTCTGCTGCCTACCTGTCAGATTTGGCAAATACTTCTACTCCCCATACTGTAACAATTATAAAACTTGTTTTTTTTAGAACTTTACATTATGTTGTTCCTCTGCTATTCCTTTTGGAAATGTTCTGATGGGTTCTTCTTCTTTCTCTTTTTTCTTCTTTTTTTTCTTCTTTTCCTTCTTCCTCTCTTTCTCCCTTCCTCTCTTTCTCCCTTCCTCTCTTTCTCCCTTCCTCTCTTTCTCCCTTCCTCTCTTTCTCCCTTCCTCTCTTTCTCCCTTCCTCTCTTTCTCCCTTCCTCTCTTTCTCCCTTCCTCTCTTTCTCCCTTCCTCTCTTTCTCCCTTCCTCTCTTTCTCCCTTCCTCTCTTTCTCCCTTCCTCTTTCTCCCTTCCTCTCTTTCTCCCTTCCTCTCTTTCTCCCTTCCTCTTTTTCTCTTTGTCCTTTTTCTTCTCCTCCTCCTCTCCGTTTTTACTCTTCTTTCGCCTCATTTATTAATCTGTTATTCCTCTTCTTTCTCCTCCTTTATGCCTGTTATTCCTCCTCCTCAGATATAACTCCTCATCCTCTGTTATTCCTCCTCCATTATTCCTCTTCTTTCTCCTCCTTTATTCCTCCGTTATTTGTCCTCTGTTATTCCTCTTCCTTCTCCTCCTTTATTCCTACTTATTTATCCATCTTTATTCACCTTCCTTCTCCGTTATTCATCCTCCGTTATTCCTCTTTCTTCTCTTTTATTCCTCCATCTTTATTCACCTTCCTTCTTCTCCGTTTTTCCTACTCCGTTAATCCTCTTTCTTCTCCTTTATACCTCTGTTATAACTCCTTATCCAGTATTCCTCTTCTTTCTCCTTCTTTATTCCTACTCCGTTATTCCTCTTCCTTTTTGCCTCTGTTATAACTCCTCCTCCGTTATTCCTCCTCCTTTATTCCTGTTATAACTCCTCCTCCTTTATTCCTCCTCCGTTATTTCTCCTCTGTTATTCCTCTTCCTTCTCCATCTTTATTCACCTTCCTCCTCCGTTATTCCTCTTCCTTCTCCTCCTTTATTCCGCCATCTTTATTCACCTTCCTTCTTCTCCGTTATTTCTACTCCGTTATTCCTCTTCCTTCTCCTCATTTATACCTCTGTTATAACTCCTTATCCATTATTCCTCTTCTTTCTCCTCCTTTATTCCTACTCCGTTATTCCTCTTCCTTTTTGCCTCTGTTATAACTCCTCCATTATTCCTCTTCCTCTGTTAATCCTCCTGGAAATATAGAACAATGGACAGTCTTCATTGGACGGTGTCTTGAGACCAGCCCTATTGTCCAGCAGTAAAGTATTGTGTAGCTGTCAATTTATTGATCTGTTTCCAGCAGGTGTAACAGAGTGTAAGTGTCTAAGATGAGATGAATAGAATTTACTAAGACAGATGTGTCAGTGGAGCGGACGGATCCTGCAGATTTGCCCCATGTTACCCCCATACTTCTGGGCCTCTCCCGAAATGTTTGCAGTCCATGAAATGTATTGTGATACATTGGTTGGCACAGGAGCTGCGGACACAGAACGGCAGTGGTTACAATGTGCAATATGTGGTAGTTCTCACTTTAGTCAGGATCTCGGCTTACTGTCAGTGAATGGAAATTCTGTTACAACTAAATCTACAGGGAGATGAATGTTGTGGTTACTACGGATCCCGGGATCTCCTGTTGCTGCTCTTGTAATTAATCCCCAGATCCGTCCGCGGGGCCGGCGAACATACACTAATCTGCTTACAGGATCAGCTTGAATGAAAGTGTAATTCCCCTTTAACTCGTCAAAAACGGAACAGAGGAGATAAACAGACCCACGTGCATGGGCCGCAGCTCGGGGGGGGTTTGCGCGGTTTTATCTTTTTCTAAATAAATTATATGTTTTCCTAATTTCAGGCTCCGCATGAGTCCGGCGGCTCGACACATCCTGGACACACACGGCATCGATTCCAAAACGGTCGTCCCCTCCGGCCCTCGGGGAATAATCACAAAAGAGTAAGTACCGATCAACACAGCTGCAAGTGTTTCCTTACTGTCATGTCTGCCTGTCGTCCTTTCTATCCGCCATTCACTGCCGGGGCGCCAGGAAGAGGCCGGTGATTGGTCTGTATGTGGCCTCTAGTGGAGGCCATGCTAGTCAGCGTCCACATGGGCCCGAATGCCCCTTTATAAGGTGACATGGCCCGAGTGCCCCTTTATAAGGTGACATGGCCCGAGTGCCCCCTTATAAGGTGATATGGCCCGAGTGCCCCCTTATAAGGTGACATGGCCCGAGTGCCCCCTTATAAGGTGACATGGCCCGAGTGCCCCCTTATAAGGTGACATGGCCCGAGTGCCCCCTTATAAGGTGACATGGCCCGAGTGCCCCCTTATAAGGTGACATGGCCCGAGTGCCCCCTTATAAGGTGACATGGCCCGAGTGCCCCCTTATAAGGTGACATGGCCCGAGTGCCCCCTTATAAGGTGACATGGCCCGAGTGCCCCCTTATAAGGTGACATGGCCCGAGTGCCCCCTTATAAGGTGACATGGCCCGAGTGCCCCCTTATAAGGTGACATGGCCCGAGTGCCCCCTTATAAGGTGACATGGCCCGAGTGCCCCCTTATAAGGTGACATGGCCCGAGTGCCCCCTTATAAGGTGACATGTCCCGAGTGCCCCCTTATAAGGTGACATGTCCCGAGTGCCCCCTTATAAGGTGACATGTCCCGAGTGCCCCCTTATAAGGTGACATGGCCCGAGTGCCCCCTTATAAGGTGACATGACCCGAGTGCCCTTTTATATTGTAATATTTCCTCCTAAGTGCCCCCCAATAAAGTAACACCGGTTCGGACCTTATTGCGGTGACATTACTGTGCCTTCCTTGTATTCTCCATCACCGTCCTGCTGGCTCCGGACCACAGAGCAAGGAATGGTAGAGCAGGGGGCGCACGGCCCCACAGGTATGGGCTCACCTGAGCAGACCACCACAAGCAACACATGGGGGGCCCACAGTCTGGGGACCACTGTATAAGGGATTAAAGTTTTTGGCTAAAAGCTTAGATTGGTAACCTGCCGATCCCCCACTGCTCTGCTGTTCCTCTTCCTGGGGTCTGACGCCAGTCCCCGTTTCTCCTACTTCTCCTACCTACTCTGGGGGGCGTGGATGGATCTCTGGAATCGAAAAAATAAGTTGCACAATTTTTGCAAAGATATAGCCCAAAACAGGCGCAGGTTCCAGGGATAGTCCAGTCTCCAAACACTGGGTAACTGGCAATTGTTAGGTTGGTGCGGGACCCCCAACTACTGCCAAAGCGGCCGACTTGTGTCCCCTTCTATCCGCCTGCTGCAGGACCGTGCACATGCGCCATACAGGATGGCGCTGACCGAGCCGAGTGCAGTAATCGCCTTTCCCGTGGGTGTTGTGCGGCCCCCCGGACCCCTGCTCTGTGTGACGCTACTGCTGATAGGCACCCGCAGTATCGCACTTCTGCCCGCCGCATACGAGCGCCGCAGACGCTGGGGAGTATCAGTGTCCCCGGGACGTTGGCTGTAGAATCACAGGGAGGCTCCACATAACACACGGATAAATCTTTCATGATGGGCAGATAAACAATTCCTCGTTTATCCCTTTTTTTTCCTCTGGGAGGATGCGGACGCTTCTCTCCGCCACTGATGGGTTTGGCGGTATTTTTAGATCTGTCTGCTCAGAGCTGAATCTCGTTGTGGCGCTAATGACCCGCCTGCAGGAAAGAACGATGGAGGCAGCGATCCAACACCGCCAACACGTCTCCTAATTAGAAGGCTGGGAATCTACATGACACTTCCCCATGTTCCCCAGAAGCCAAACACCACAGCGCGGGGGTCCGGAGACCCCTCCATACGTCGTCTGCACATTCACCCTGGACAATTTTTTATCTTTGTTTTTTTTTTTTTTTTCCTTCTCTTCTTCCTACAGACAGAAATCTTTAGTTTGTCTCAATTTTTAACACCCGAAACTTTTTTTTTTCTCATTTTCATAGATGAATCTAGGGGAGGGATTGTTGTTTGCGCCCCTCTATTTAGGGGAGGTGCAGCACAAAAAAAAAAACGCTGCCCCCAAGACTGCTCCATACACCGGCATCTGACATCCTCCAAACATCTACGGCAGAGATTGGGATGAGGTTACAGAACAGAAAATAAACGTGTAATTGAAGCTTTCCTGGTTATTAAATACTGGAGGGGTAGATGGTAAAAGCCCTGGTGGTCTAGGGTAATGCAGGGATTAATATTTCATTTCTTATTGGTCTGGGGTAGAAGACCAGTGCAGATTTACTCTCTAGTGTCTGACGATTCCCCACAACTGGTTGGTCCAGGCTAGAAGCGGAGAATATATTATGTTCCCTGGTGGTCTAGGGTTATGCAGGGGTTTGGGGTAGATGACCAGTACATACCGTATTTACTCTCTTGTATTGAGCGATTGCCCACATCTGGTCTGTCCAGGCTAGAAGTGGGGAATATATTATGTTTCCTGGTGGTCTAGGGTTATGCAGGGGTTTGGGGTAGAAGATCAGTACAGATTTACTCTCTAGTGTCTGACGATTCCCCACATCTGGTCGGTCCAGGCTAGAAGAGGAGAATATATTATGTTCCCTGGTGGTCTAGGGTTATGCAGGGGTTTGGGGTAGATGACCAGTACATATTTACTCTCTTGTATTGAGCGATTGCCCACATCTGGTCGGTCCAGGCTAGAAGTGGGGAATATATTATGTTCCCTGGTGGTCTAGGGTTATGCCAGTCTTTGGTGGTCTAGAATAAAGGAGGAGGAAATATTTTACTACTTGGCATAAGACTATCCCCTATTCCTGGGCTATGCTCACTGTACCGGTCCCCTGCCACTCCTGTGCCCCTTTTTTCCATGTCCCCAGCAGCTGGCCTCTGTATCCTAGCCTCCAGCAGGGACGTTTCGCCATGGACTTGTGACCAATTGGTAACCCCTTTAATATTTTATTTACTCGGTATATAAGTTCTCCCCTTCTGGACGCTCTAGATTACAAAAGATGTATTGTCCCTGGTGGTCTAGTGTAATGCCCCCTTTACTTATGATTTAGGCAAGAACGGTGATATTTTAGTCCTTGCTGTAGTATAATTCCTCCAGTCTGCATGTTCCAGTTGGATGAATGGGTTAATAATATATCCCCTGTTGGTCTGGGGGTAATGCCCCCTTCCTTGATGGTTTAAGATAAGAGTGGTGGATAATTTACCCTCTGGTGTAAGGTTATTTTCTTTACCGAGGTGGTCTACAATATAAAAAGAGCTTAGCGTAATGGCTCCTTCTTTGATGGACTAGCCTGGAAGAGAGATTGATATTTTACCCCCTGGTGTAGGGTAATTCCTTATGTTTGGGTGGTCCAGGTTCTATTATGGTGGTACTGTGGTGGTCTGTGTAATGCAGGACCCTTGTAATGGCAGTCTGTTATGGGGCTGCACTAATAGCAGCATTATGGGACTCTATAATGCAGGACGCTGGCAGTCTTAGTTATTGGCGGTCTCTCTTACGGTGGTCTTTCCTATGAGGTGATACTCCTGTGGCAGAGTGGTTTCTATAATGTTGGACACTATGAGGACAATGAATGCCTGGAAATGAGCAGAAGGAAAGTTCCGGCACATATAGTGCTGGCAGTATGTATATTAAGAATAGCCACCCAGTCAAAAATACAGCAAAGAATTTGACAGTCCCTGGACATATTAGACTGATTTGTTCACCAAAAGCCATGAAATGAATCCCCCCTCAACTCCAAAATGAAAGTTCCGGCACCTTTAGTGCTGGCAGAATGCTGATTAAACATAGCCGCCCAGTAAGAAGAAGAGCAAAGAATTGGGACAGTCCCTGGACATATTAGACTGGCATGTTCACCAAAAGCCATAAAATGAATCCCCTCAATGCCAAAATGGAAGTTCCGGCTCCTTTAGTGCTGGCAGAATGCTGTTTAAGCATAGCCGCCCAGTAAGAAGAAGAGCAAAGAATTGGGACAGTCCCTGGACATATTAGACTGGTATGTTCACCAAAAGCCAAAAAAAGTATTCCCCCCCCAACTTTGCGCTCTCCCCTCGCCTGCTTAGGGTCTTGTTAAAGGGATGAAGTTTTGTCCTATAGGTTTTACATTATATTCCTCCACTTTGGGACGCAAGAGCTAAGGGAGGATTGATTGCGTCTTCTTACTCCCGGACGCCTCGTTTTTGGCCCCTGAGTACCTTTAACTGAGGCGACTGATTACCTTCTAAGCCCCTCCCCCACCCTAAGCCCCTCCCCTCCCGAGCGCGGGGCTTCATACAAGGTGGGTAATGGGTTCTTGTTGCCATAGCAACATCCCGTTTTAATTGTGAAGCGGAGCCCTGTGCCCGCGGCGATCGCTTCCCGTTATTTCCCCTTTTCTTGTTTATCGCCTCGTCGGAAATCGTCACGTTTGATCCCTCAAAACAGAAAATGTTTTTTATTTTTAGCGTCGGCTGCGGCCCCCGCATTACTCATCACTTCCACCGTCTTGTAGCCGTCACTTTTCGTTCTACACAACCACCCACCGTAACCCCTTCCATCCCAGAAGCCTCCAGGCAGCCGCAGGGATGGGATGGAGCCTTCACCGCGCTTCGGTCTGTGAAGGGGTTAATGGAGCAGATAGACAAATCAAGCATAAATCGCGCAGATGGGTGCGAGGTTCCTGCAAAGTGAATGGAGCGCCTCGGGGGTCCGACGTTACTTACACATGAATTCTTAATGAGCTGGAAATGTATTTTTAGAATCCGGTGAATTTTTCTTATTTATGTGAATCGGGGTCTCGGATTTATTATTATTTACTTTTATGCAGGAAACGAAACTGCAAAATCAACATTCACATTATCTGCCTGTAGACGCTAAAGAGAATATAAAAAGGGGCTGAGAGGGGGATCAGTGGGCTCCAGACACACGGGGTGGCTTATCTCTGCGGGTACTAATGATTGGGCATATCTGCTTATCTCCATGGTACTGAGGATCGGACATATCAATGTCTGCCTATCTCTATAGGGGCGGCATCCAGCTCCCCGTCTTATGTCGTTGCAGAGCTGTGGGGTCGAGCTCTGTCTTATGTCGTTGCACAGATGTGGGGCGGCCTCCTTACGTTGTTGCAGAGCTGTGGGGTGGCCTTTGTCTTACGTTGTTGCAGAGCTGTGGGGCGGCCTTTGTCTTAAGTTGTTGCAGAGCTGTGGGGCCAGGCTCCTTCTTTGTTGCAGAGCTGTGGGGCTGGGCTCCTTCTGACGTTGTTGCAGAGCTGTGGGGCCGGGGTCCTACTGCATCCAGACAGATCTGATCTGAAGTTTCTTTTTTCTGCACTCGCACTTTGCTCCGATTTCGATATCAGACAGGATTGGGTTATAGGAGCTGTGGAGCATCACAAAAACGTGCAGACCGAGCCGACCCGATGCCGGAAGGGATAATAAAAAAAGAAAAAATTTAAACGTATAAAAAAAAAAAAAAGAAAAATTAATGACTTAACTCCCTTATAGATAAAATGTAAATCTCTGTTCCTCCCCGGTGGCTTCCAGGACCCCGCACGGCACATTCATCCGGAGTGACAGGGTCACACCCGGCGTCTTTGCTCTTGGTTGGTCACTATGACTTGGAGGCTCGGGTGGGTGAGGGGATAGATGACCGCTGCCCATCACCTGCCCAGGGGGAGCCGTCCTGCACGTGACATCATTAAAGTGACAGAGGACTGAACCAGGGAGAATGTCAGTGATTACAGGACCGCTCGCTCCACACAGACCCCAGATTGGATTTTTAAACGGGCGACTAATGACATTCCTGGATGTGTGCATTAATAATGCAGCTGTGTGACGGGAGCAGGAGTCTTGGGATGCAGCGATGATCGGGGGGCATAGGTCTGCATTCCGCTGTGCATTGCAGAACCCGGCTCAGCCTAACACTGGAGCTGCAGATTTATGTGCTCGGTGATGAGGATTCTGCAGTTGGTGTCATTCAACAGATGGCCACCGGATGGCGTCGTGGAGCAGGGGGCCGCCGCAATTGTTATGCACTAGGTTGCCCCTGGACGGTGTAGTGCGGTAGGGTGCTGCTGCATGTCTTCTTGCAGTAGAGCACTTACGTCATGCAATGGTGCTGCCTGATTTGTCGTTCAGTAAGGTGCCCCCAGGTGGCATCATACAGTACAGTGCCGCCGGATGGCATCAAGCAGCAGGGCGCTGTCGGACATGTGCAGTAGGGTGCCACCATATACTGGCGTGCAGTAGGGTGCCACCAGATGGCGTCATGCAGTAGGGTGCCACCGGATGGCGTCGTGCAGTAGGGTGCCACCGGATGGCGTCGTGCAGTAGGGTGCCACCGGATGGCGTCGTGCAGTAGGGTGCCACCGGATGGCGTCGTGCAGTAGGGTGCCACCGGATGGCGTCGTGCAGTAGGGTGCCACCGAATAGTGTCGTGCAGTAGGCTGCCACTGGATGGTGTCTTGCAGTAGGCTGCCACCGGATGGCGTCGTGCAGTAGGCTGCCACCGGATGGCGTCATGCAGTAGGGTGCCACTGGATGGCGTCGTGCAGTAGGGTGCCACCGGATGGTGTCGTGCAGTAGGGTGCCACCGGATGGCGTCGTGCAGTAGGGTGCCACCGGATGGCGTCGTGCAGCAGGGCGCTCCTTGTTGGTCACTATTAGTTGCTTTGCTAGTGTTTATTTGGCCGTATCATGGCGGTAATATGGAGTCACTATATGGATTATTTGGTTACAATAAGGTAACACTTGTTTGGTAAGTTGGTCGCTGTATGGCATGGATCGGGAGCAATATGGCACTGTTACTAGAGCACTGTATGGGAAGGTTATTTTGTGAGGCCAGGTGCCTCAGGCTCATCATCTCCACCCTCGATGGCGGAGTCTTGGATAGATAGCGGTGTGGGATCTTGTGTCACCAACAGATCCAGTTCCGGCTGCTCCACGGATTCATGTAGATCCCGCAGTCCGGATACATGCAGCCGTGTAACAATGTAAAGCCTCTATGATCAGTGATGCCACTTTCCATCGATTCCCTTTTTCGTGCCTCTGTCTCAGCGATGCACCTGTAAAGATGGCACTTCTCCCCTTCGCCTGCAGATGGCGGTGCGGCGCTGCGCGGATTCTACTACCTTTAATCATTGTTTTACCGTTTGACGTTTGAGAAGCGAAAACGAAGATCTGTAAATAATGGCGCAGATTTTTTCAACAGACGGTAAGAAAGAACGGGCCTAAAAAGGGGAGCGCCCCAAAGACAAGCTCTGCGCTGCCAAGCTGCAATACTCGTGAAATACTATGTCATGGATTATAATGGATACCGTATAATTATTTAAAGAGGGTCTTGCAAGTTGGACCCCATATTTAAAGAGTCAGACATCCTTTTTATTACTCATTATTACAAATATGTCTTTTTTTTTTTTTTTTTTTTAATTTTACAGGGATGCGCTGCGGGTTGTATCAGAAAAGGACGAAACGGCGAAAATAGTGGCGCAGTCGTCTCCTGCCGTACAGCCAGCCAAGGTGGCACCACAACAGCCAGCGCCTCCAGCAGGGGCCCTGCGTCGACCATCAGACCCTCCGATGTCCATACCTGGAAAGCCCCTCGCTCCGGTAAGGAGTCATACACTGAAAGGAGGTGCTTTATGGTGTGTTGTGAAATACTTATTGCATCTAAAGTCACAGAACTGTAGTAAATATCCAAAAATAATAATAAATAAAAAAGAGGAAAAAAAAACCTGCTTCAGTTGCTTCCCGGTGCAGTGGACTGATGAGCGCAGCTTTTACTGTCCCTTTAAACATAGTTGTGCCAGAGGCGTCTGCTGACCGCAAAGTTTTTGCTGCTGGTGAATATTTCTCTTTAATGACCTTGTTTTGCTTTTGGGTTTTTTTTTTTTTTTTTGGCTTCCAGGGAACATTTACTGAAGTACCAACCAGTAACATCCGAAAGGTTATCGCCAAGAGGTTAACGGAATCTAAATCCACCATCCCACACGCCTACGCCAGCACGGACTGCGACCTCGGAGCCGTTCTCAAACTGAGGAAGGATCTGGCGAAAGGTCAGTGACCAGGACCAGGTTGCAGCTCCACTGTGTAATTGGTGCAGAATGGGTACACTTGCATATCTTAAAGGGGTTGTCTCCTTTTAAACAATGTTCTGCCCCAGCTGCAGAAGAATAAAAAAACTCAACAAACTGTGGTGTGCTCCCCTTCCCCCTGGTCCAATGGTGAGTCTCAACCGCTGCTCCTAATGTCTGGCATTTGCAGTGCAGCTGCCAATCAGCATTCGGCGGCTCCGACAGGAGCATTCACTGGCCGAGCCGATGAGCTCAGTAACTGGCTGCTACGCTGTCCATGTACGCTACAGCCAATGCCAGACACAAGAAGCAGCAATGTAGACTTGCTGTGGACCTGGGGAAGGTGAGTACTAGGGATTAGAAAATAGCTTTGGATAACTCTTATCCAAATAGATATAGCGCTTACCGAATAGCTGTATCGGGAACCCGGTTACCTGGAGAACGCCCAATAATTAGCTGTCCGGCGCTGCAGCGGCATGTTTGTTGTGCTCTCCATGCATGTGCTGTGACTGTCACACAGCCACGACACATGCCGCTGCGACCTCAAACAGCTGATCATCGGGGGCGCTCCAGGTGTCCGGGTTCCCAATACAGCTATTCGGTAAGCGCTATATCTATTCAGATAAGGTGTTTTCCAAAGCTATTCGCTCATCTTTAGTGAGTGCAGCTCAGTTTATTGTTTTGTTTTTTTTCATAAACTTCAGATGGAGCTGAACATTGCCTGAAAGGGAACAACCCCTTTAAAAAAAAATTGGACAGGGTTTGGATAAACTATAACTCACTACCATGAGACGTTCAAAAATGAAAAGTTTTTCAAGCTGAAACCACTTCTTTTTTGGAAGAATTTTTTATTCCTCAAATTGTTTTTTTTGCAGCCTTTTGATTGGGCACTATCTAGTGCCGAGCAAATCCCATCAGGATCCACTTGCAAAAGGTGGCTTCCTTTCCCTCTCTCTCCATTCCCCTCTCTCTCCATTTCCCTCTCTCTTTCCCCATTCTCCTTTGCCCCTTCTCCTTTTTCCTTTGCACCTTCTCCTTTTTCCTTCCCCCTTTGCCCCTTCTCCTTTTTCCTTCCCCCTTTGCCCCTTCTCCTTTGCCTCTTCTCCTTTGCCCCTTCTCCTTTGCACCTTTTCCTTTGCCCCTTTTCCTTTGCCCCTTCTCCTTTGCTCCTTCTTTTTTGCCCCTTCTCCTTTCTCCTTTGCCCCTTCTCCTTTGCCTCTTCTCCTTTCTCCTTTGCCCCTTCTCCTTTGCCCCTTCTCCTTTGCTCCTTTTTCCTTTGCCCTTTCTCCTTTTGCCCCTTTCTCCTTTTGCCCCTTTCTCCTTTTGCCCCTTTCTCCTTTTGCCCCTTTCTCTTTTGTTTCTTTCTTTCTTTTTCTGGAGTTTTTCAAAACATTATTAAGACAAAAAACAAAGTATTCTACTCTACGTATTCAAGATTTTGCTCATTTTTTCTTACAATCCTAAGATCGATCTTGTTTCCGGTTGTCGGGCTACTGTGTGCAGCAGTACTTCTCCCCCACTAACACTGTGTGCAGCAGTACTTCTTCCCCACTAACACTGTCTGTAGCAGTGCTTCTCCCCCACTAACACTGTGTGCAGCAGTACTTCTCCCCCACTAACACTGTCTGCAGCAGTACTTCTCCCCCACTAACACTGTCGGCAGCAGTACTTCTCCCCCACTAACACTGTGTGCAGCAGTACTTCTCCCCAACTAACACTGTGTGCAGCAGTACTTCTCCCCCACTAACACTTTGTGCAGCAGTACTTCTCCCCCACTAACACTGTCGGCAGCAGTACTTCTCCCTCACTAACACTGTGTGCAGCAGTACTTCTCCCCCACTAACACTGTGTGCAGCAGTACTTCTCCCCAACTAACAGTGTCAGCAGGAGTACTTCTCCCTCACTAACACTGTGTGCAGCAGTACTTCTCCCCCACTAACACTGTGTGCAGCAGTACTTCTCCCCCACTAACACTGTGTGCAGCAGTACTTCTCCCCCACTAACACTGTGTGTAGCAGTACTTCTCCCCCACTAACACTGTGTGCAGCAGTACTTCTCCCCCACTAACACTGTGTGCAGCAGTACTTCTCCCCCACTAACACTGTGTGCAGCAGTACTTCTCCCCCACTAACACTGTGTGCAGCAGTACTTCTCCCCCACTAACACTGTGTGCAGCAGTACTTCTCCCCCACTAACACTTTGTGCAGCAGTACTTCTCCCCCACTAACACTGTGTGCAGCAGTACTTCTCCCCCACTAACACTGTGTGCAGCAGTACTTCTCCCCCACTAACACTGTCTGCAGCAGTACTTCTCCCTCACTAACACTGTGTGCAGCAGTACTTCTCCCCCACTAACACTGTGTGCAGCATTCCTTCTCCCCCACTAACACTGTCTGCAGCAGTACTTCTACCCCACTAACACTGTGTGCAGCAGTACTTCTCCCCCACTAACACTGTGTGCAGCAGTACTTCTCCCCCACTAACACTGTGTGCAGCAGTACTTCTCCCCCACTAACACTTTGTGCAGCAATACTTCTCCCCCACTAACACTGTGTGCAGCAGTACTTCTCCCCCACTAACACTGTGTGCAGCAGTACTTCTCCCCCACTAACACTTTGTGCAGCAATACTTCTCCCCCACTAACACTGTGTGCAGCAGTACTTCTCCCCCACTAACACTGTGTGCAGCAGTACTTCTCCCCACTAACACTGTCGGCAGCAGTACTTATCCCCCACTAACACTGTCGGCAGCAGTACTTCTCCCCCACTAACACTGTCTGCAGCAGTACTTCTCCCCCACTAACACTGTCTGCAGCAGTACTTCTCCCCCACTAACACTGTCGGCAGCAGTACTTCTCCCCCACTAACACTGTCTGCAGCAGTACTTCTCCCCCACTAACACTGTCTGCAGCAGTACTTCTCCCCCACTAACACTGTCGGCAGCAGTACTTCTCCCCCACTAACACTGTCGGCAGCAGTACTTCTCCCCAACTAACACTGTCGGCAGCAGTACTTCTCCCCCACTAACACTGTCGGCAGCAGTACTTCTCCCCCACTAACACTGTCGGCAGCAGTACTTCTCCCCCACTAACACTGTCGGCAGCAGTACTTCTCCCCCACTAACACTGTCGGCAGCAATACTTCTCCCCCACTAACACTGTCGGCAGCAGTACTTCTCCCCCACTAACACTGTGTGCAGCAGTACTTCTCCCCCACTAACACTGTGTGCAGCAGTACTTCTCCCCCACTAACACTGTGTGCAGCAGTACTTCTTCCCCACTAACACTGTCGGCAGCAGTACTTCTCCCCCACTAACACTGTGTGTAGCAGTACTTCTCCCCCACTAACACTGTGTGCAGCAGTACTTCTTCCCCACTAACACTGTCGGCAGCAGTACTTCTCCCCCACTAACACTGTGTGTAGCAGTACTTCTCCCCCACTAACACTGTGTGCAGCAGTACTTCTTCCCCACTAACACTGTCTGCAGCAGTGCTCGTCAAAGTCATCCAGAAGACATGAGTCCGTGTTCCCTGAAATGTCCGGTGATCCACGCAGGCCCCCCCCACTCTTGCGGTTTTGTAACACGTCTTTATAAAAGTCATTTAGGGTTGGACTTCCCCTTTTAAGAAGGAAGTTTTCTCAAATGTCAAATAAAGGGAAAAATGTACATTTTATCTAGAAACTAAAATCTGGATTTGGGTCACTTCTTTAAAGGGGCGACTGCACCAGGGGTTAATATTAATACAGATTTGCCTCTATACATTGTAGATTATTCCGGAGGAAAAAAAAAATCCATCAGATTAATAAAAATAGGTCCTTTTAATGTGGATGTCTAATCCATGTGTTCGGCTCAGGGCACGACCTCGCTGCTAATGAAAGCTTTAACCGCCTGGGCTCCGGCTATTTTCCTAGCGTCGTATTCGGGCACCGAGTTCCCAGACTCCGTGGAGCTGAGTGGTGTAATTAGAGGCGGAATAGTGGAAACTGCCGGAAAATTTTATTCCGTGAGCCCCCCAACGTTGGAGGGAAAACACATTCTCCAGCGGTGAGGCATCGGATTAGAACGTGTGACGTCCTCCCTGGATTACAGTAGTATGAAATTAAAGGGGTTGTCCACTGGTGGTTAGATACTGAACACTGATCCTTAAGGCTGGTCATCATTATCAGATCTGGAGTCTGACTCCTAGCACCCCCACTAATCAGCTGTCTAGAGCTAGATACCACAGCGCTGCATTTTTCCATCCTTGGCCGCATATGACCGGACCCCGTTTCACTGGGACCTTCAGCTATGCCATAACTGTCTGCCATGTTAATACCCCTTTAAAGAGTTATTCCCAACTTCATAGATGGCTATAGAGCTTGTAAAAACGAGCACTTTTGCAATTTACTGCTTATTAAAATTTGCAGCCGTTCTTGAGATATTAAAGTTTACAGCTTGTTGCCTAGGAGACCGACCACCGCTGCTGCCTATAGCTTGTAAGCACTGCACTGAATCTAGCTATGATTATGCGGTAACAGCGCTCTCCAGCGATCCTGGTCAGCTTCAAAGCAGCACTTAAAAAGCTCAAAAGAAAAGAGCTTGTGAGAACTGCGCTTATTCTGCTGCCTGTCAGCGGTGGTCGGTCTCCAAGGGAACAAGCTGTAAACGAAAGGAAAGTGTTTAATATCAGAAGAACTGTTGGAAATTTTAACAAGAAGCAAATTGCAAAATTGATTGTATTTACAAGAACTATCTAACAATACTCCATTTGTGAAGATGGGAATTCATCCCTTTAAGCTCCACATCGAGCGTAACCCATCTTTTCCTAGAGTCCTGAATGTGACTTCTTCTCAGTAAGCCTATCCCATATAGCTATTTTTCCTTTCAGGAGTTCAGAAAAGCGTGATACCTATCGGTAAGGCCTATATGAAATAGTTAGATATCCAGCTCTCCCAGATTCCTGAATGACACGCTTCGTAGGTTTTGCAGCAGTAAAATGGAAGGGGATGGTGGGAGTGTTTCGCCAAATTCTCTTGTTTGCACTCCAAAATTTACCAATAGGTGAAATCACCCCCAGGAGGCAAAATTGGTTGAGCACTGCGGTATATGTTGGTGCTATATGCTATCGAAATCAATAAATACATTTGCTTGCCATTCGGTGCTCTAGAAAAGCTGAGTGTCCACCCCCGTGAGTAAGCTGAAATGGTGTCGTACCCAGCTTCACCAGAAAACGGAAGCTGTGCAGTACTTGCTCTTTATGATTTCATTACTGGAGATTGAAGACCCTCTGACAACTCCTCTAGGCAAGTCCCCGGGGCTCTGCCAGCTCCTCCAGTCATTTATCAGTCCTCCAGAACAGGTCACTGGCTCAGGATGATTGCAGAGCCGGGCGGGAGGCGCACAGCAGAGCCGGGCGGGAGGGGCACAGCGGAGCCGGGCAGGAGTTGCACAGCGGAGCCAGGCAGGAGTTGCACAGCGGAGCCGGGCAGGAGTTGCACAGCGGAGCCGGGCAGGAGTTGCACAGCGGAGCCGGGCAGGAGGGGCACAGCAGAGCCGGGCAGGAGGGGCACAGCAGAGCCGGGCCGGAGGGGCACAGCAGAGCCGGGCCGGAGGCGCACAGCAGAGCCGGGCCGGAGGCGCACAGCAGGGCAGGGGCAGGAGGCGCACAACAGAGCCGTGCAGGAGGCGCGCAGCAGAGCCGGGCAGGAGGCGCGCAGCAGAGCCGGGCAGGATGGGCGCAGCAGAGCCGGGCAGGAGGTGCACAGCAGAGCCGGGCTGGTGGAGGGAGCGAGGACGGACGGGAGATTTTTAAATCAGCATTGTGTAACTGGACCAAGCGAAGCAATGTTCTTTTCTGCTGAGATTAGAGATTACAGGATTAACCCTTCTGCCGCTGGAGGATCAGTCCCTGTCTCAGATCAGGTTTCCAAAGCCAAAAATGGGTTTTCTGAATCTTGTCATTAAAACTTAAATCAGATTTTCATACTTAATATATTTTTTTGCAATTTTTTGATTATTTGTGGCTTTATTTTTGGGCTTTTTTTGGCCTTCTTAATCTTTTTTTCATTTAGTCATTGGTATTTATTTTGTACATGCATATTGTTCCTCTGTGTTGTTACGTCTGACATTTTTTTTTTTTCTGCACAGTAACTTTCCTGGTCTCCTGGCCATTCACTATGGTGGTCAATAATGTTTGCTTAGGCTGCCATTCACCAGGTTGAGGCCAAATAGTGTAGTTTTGGCCCCCACAAGATGCCAGTGACAGATATATTAACATATTTTTAGTGCTGAGTGTTTGGTTTCTGATACAGAGCTCCAAATCCGCTGCACTAGACAAAATGGGAAATGATACGATGTCTTCTTTCAGCCACCACTAGAGGGAGCTCACTGCATACGTTTTCTACATTGAGCTCCATACTATAACTGTATACGGTATATTCCTAATGCTCGCAGCATAATGAATTCCTGCACTGGTGACGTGTCAGTCTTTACTGCATTCGTAGTATTATATTCATAAAACAAGAAGTGTCCGTCTGCCGCACGACCATTAAAGCCCTTGATTGACATCTGGGTTGATTATGGGCGTAGGTGCCTGCCTAGCGATGAGTGTTAGGGAGAGGCTACTGATGTCGTTAACACCATTTTTTTCTCTTTTTTCATATCCCCCAATTTAGATAACATTAAGGTCTCTGTGAACGATTTCATCATCAAAGCCACGGCCGTCACTCTCAAAGTAAGTCCAGGCTGTCCGGTACGGTGCCGAAGACCCTACATGTGCGCCCACAAAGCATCCAATAATCTGTAAAAATCTGCTCTTTCTGAAAACTTGTGCTCAGATATATTTTATTTCACGTTGCATTGATGTTGATGTGTTGGGAAGTGATGATTGGAGTGCAGAGCATTGCAGATATGTCTGGGACTTGTGCCCCCAGCATCATATAAGTAGGATTACAGCATCTGCAGGGCATGAGCAGGGTGGGTGCCCGGACGGGGCACATCTCTACTGTGTGAACAGGGCAGAGGGTGAGATTTGTGTTACCGACTATTGCATCAGGCAACTTCCAGCCTCGCAGAGGTTTTGCCTCCCTAATTATCACGTGGACATCTGCTTGACTTAACGTGCACCTGTCGCCATCAATTAAGGTTTCCTGGTGCAACGAAGAATATTCCTGCAGCGAGCTGTGACCTGCGATTAGAATGGAAAAATAAATTAACAATTGGAATTACGTTAAATCACAAACTTTCCATGAATCAGTAGTGCAGGCAAATAAAAGAAACAAAAACCTTTCTCCACTTATGAGCCACTTCTTCACCTCCTGAACCCACCATTCACTTACAAAGAAATCCATCTTGTCTCATCAAGGAGAGATCAGATTACTGCTTACTATAGAAGTTTATACAAAGGGAAAAAGAAAGGCAGAGATTCCTAAATACTGTGCTGCCGCTTTCTAGTTAGTGCTTTAGCTCGCCCCAGTGCTGGATTCACAGATACACTGCTCAGTACCACTGTATAACGTCCTCCATGCTGCTGCTTTCTAGTCTGTGCTTTATCTGCCCCAAGCACTGGATTCCCAGCGACACTGCTCAGTAGGTCTGTATAATTTTTTACATGTTTTTGCTTTCTAGTCAGTGCTTTCTCACCCCAGATCTAGATTCCTTTCTACATGGCTCAGTAGCTCTGTATAATATCTTCCATGCGGCCGCTTTCCAGTCAGTGCTTTATGTGACCCCCGAGCTTGATTCCCAGCGACACTGCTCAGTAGTTCTGTATAATATCTTCCACGCAGCTGCTTTTCAGTCTTTGCTTTGTCTGACCCAGGAGCTGGATTTCCAGCGACACTGCTCAATAGTTCTGTATAATATCTTCCATGCTGCTGCTTTCCAGTCAGTGCTTTATTTGACCCCCGAGCTTGATTCCGAGCGACACTGCTCAGTAGTTCTGTATAATATCTTACACGCAGCTGCTTTTCTGTCTGTGCTTTTTGACCCGAAAGCTGTATTCACGGCGACACTGCTCATTAGTTCAGTATATCTTCCACGTGGCTACTTTCCAGCTAGTGCTTTATCTGACCCCAGAGCTGGATTCACAACTACACTGCTCGGTACCGCTGTATAACGTATTCCCTGCTGCTGATCAGTGACAGGAGAGCAGGAATTCTTCATGTCTGTGTGCGCAACATATAAGAGACATCATAGCAACCAGTCTTCATCCACTACCTTAGAGACAACTGGAAATGAAAGACTGTAAAATGCAGATTACAAGTCCTATATTAAAGCAGGACACAGTGCATGGAGCTGATAGCTAGGCTGCTCTTAGCAAGTTTCTTAGTTTTTCCTGAGCCCAAAGAACTGGTATAAGTAATGGATGTATTATAAGTCTACAGGGCCATTTATATTGACATGCAGAGAGCATTTCCAACTCTGCAGGATCTTGCAAACAGCAGCCCCAATATATATATATTAATTAGTATATGTATAGGTACTGTTATTTCTAGCATCCCTGCCATACACAGGGGATGGCGGCAGCTCCACCTGCTTCTGATTGACCTCTTTTACGACTTATGGAGGGGAGCCATCTTTATAAGTGCGGATTGTGGGAGTTGTAGTATAAGCACAGGTGCCGGATAGGGACTCCCCCCAAATGGAGGCCGTTTGGGGTGCGCAATCATTACGCGTTTTACGGCTTTTTCCTGCGATATAACCTGGTGCAAGGGATTGGAAAATCTATGCAAAAAAAAAAAAATCCAAACCCCCTAGTTGCGTAAATGGCCGTTGGCAAGATGTAAGTCTGGCAAACCATCACACTTTTAAAAAGTGGGAAAAAAAACATGTCTCCCGGCCACTAACCCACTAGGTGATCACTTAAAGGAGACGTCCGTCACAGTATTTTATTTAATTGTTGAGGTGATCCCGTACTCCGTGGCCTCTGGACCAGCACAGTGTGAACCTGCTCTTGGGGGGGCTTCTTGCCATCACTAGGCTGTTGCTATGCACGTCGTGTCCTCACGTGAGGCCTAGTGATTAGGCTTCAAGTGACGTCCTGATGTCACCGGGCCTAGTAATCACAGGAGCTGCTCAGGATGCCGGCAGTTGGCTAAGACCGCACTGGCTCGGTCCGGCAGCCATGGGCCACCGATGTAAACGTCAGTCCAGGGTCCTGCAAATCTTTCTGCACAACTCTAGTTGGTAACCATGTGGCAATGTATTTAGGTAAAAAAAAAAAAGCATGATCCCTTTAAGTCAGTGAAAATGATAAGAAACTGATGGTTGCTAGGGTCGCCATTTTGATAAGGCTGTGGTTGCTAGGCTTTGTTTCCTTAGCAACCAGCCTGTCAGACATGACATAGCAATGCCGGTTACTGTTGCCTTGGCATCGGGCATCGTGGCAGCAGTTATTCCCACCTCTCTATTGACCATAATGCCATGCCGCCATTATCGCCCCCTCAGGGCCTGCGCTCCTATAGACAGTAGGGGAGGAGGGTAACACATGACTATCTTCTTTATTTTACACCATGTAATGTATTTTTTTATTTTCTTGCCATCCCCAGCAAATGCCTGAGGTAAACGTCACTTGGTACGGCGAAGGAGCGAGGCAGCTGGAGTCCATTGACATCTCGATCGCCGTGGCAACCGACCGAGGCCTAATCACTCCTATAATAAAGCAAGCCGGCAGCAAGGGAATACAAGAAATCGCCGACGCTGCTAAGGTAACATGAGGAGGGAGTCATGGCTCAGCCATGGTGGTCTCCAACAAAATAGAAGTCATAAACCATGGACCTGGTGTATGGAACAACAAAACTGTCTTGGTTACCTGTAGCAACCAATCACAGAGCAGCTTTCATTTTACCAGGGCTGTTTGAAAAATGAAAGCTGCACTCTGATTGGTTGCTGGCCTCTATTACCCCCCCACAGGTTGATGCTAGGAAAGTAAAGGGCCACGTGATTGGCCTGGGCTCATGTGGCCCCTACAAATCGCCCCTTTAAGGGCACATGTAGTCTAATGTACGACCATCCGCTGAGACCAGGCAGGGACTTGCAGGTCAGAATTAAGTCTGTGCATCATCCCGGGAAAACCCTGCTCATTAATGCACACCCTGTGATGTCAGCACTTCCCGGATTATTTTTAGGAAGCCGTGATGACACTAATCCCCAAAAAAAAAAAAAAAGCCGGAGGTTTTAGATTGAGGGACTACAAGTCCCAGCATGTGTAATTCTGGTTATTTAGACATATAGCAGGTGGTCTATGGTGCAGGTATGAAGGGGCTGTCACTGCCCCCCTGTATGTAGCTGTGCACGATTATAGCTCAGCACCAGATTACATCATCGAATCGATGAGCCATTTATCAGCGCCTGCTCCTGACACTGCACCGGGTGTGATTATACACAGCGGAGGGGTTAACACCGCGCTCAGGCCTGACATCACACCGCTACATCTCAGCACTCTAAAAATCATATAAAGGGATGTAACTCTGGATCAGTAATGTAATGTGTGTACACAGTGACTGCACCAGCAGAATAGTGAGTGCAGCTCTGGGGTATAATACAGGATGTAACTCAGGATCAGTAATGTAATGTATGTACACGGTGACTGCACCAGCAGAATAGTGAGTGCAGCTCTGGGGTATAATACAGGATGTAACTCAGGATCAGTAATGTAATGTATGTACACGGTGACTGCACCAGCAGAATAGCAAGTGCAGCTCTGGAGTATAATACAGGATGTAACTCAGGATCAGTAATGTAATGTATGTACACAGTGACTGCACCAGCAGAATAGTGAGTGCAGCTCTGGAGTATAATACAGGATGTAACTCAGGATCAGTAATATAATGTATGTACACAGTGACTGCACCAGCAGAATAGTGAATGCAGCTCTGCGGTATAATACAGGATGTAACTCAGGATCAGTAATGTAATGTATTTATACTGGGACTGCACCAGCAGAATAGTGAGTGCAGCTCTGGGGTATAATACAGGATGTAACTCAGGGTCAGTAATGTAATGTATGTACACAGTGACTGCACCAGCAGAATAGTGAGTGCAGCTCTGGAGTATAATACAGGATGTAACTCAGGATCAGTAATGTAATGTATGTACACAGTGACTGCACCAGCAGAATAGTGAGTGCAGCTCTGGAGTATAATACAGGATGTAACTCCGGATCAGTAATGTAATGTATGTACACCGTGACTGCACCAGCAGAATAGTGGGTGCAGCTCTGGGGTATAATACAGGATGTAACTCAGGATCAGTAATGTAATGTATGTACACAGTGACTGCACCAGCAGAATAGTGAGTGCAGCTCTGGAGTATAATATAGGATGTAACTCAGGATCAGTAATGTAATGTATGTACACAGTGACTGCACCAGCAGAATAGTGAGTGCAGCTCTGGAGTATTATACAGGGTGTAACTCAGGATCAGTAATGTATGTACACAGTGACTGCACCAGCAGAATAGTGAGTGCAGCTCTGTAGTATAATACAGGATGTAACTCAGGATCAGTAATGTAATGTACAGTATGTACACAGTGACTGCACCAGCAGAATAGTGAGTGCAGCTCTGGGGTATAATAAAGGGTGTAACTCAGGATCAGTAATGTAATGTATGTACACAGTGACTGCACCAGCAGAATAGTGAGTGCAGCTCTGGAGTATAATATAGGATGTAACTCAGGATCAGTAATGTAATGTATGTACACAGTGACTGCACCAGCAGAATAGTGAGTGCAGCTCTGGAGTATAATATAGGATGTAACTCAGGATCAGTAATGTAATGTATGTACACAGTGACTGCACCAGCAGAATAGTGAGTGCAGCTCTGGAATATAATACAGGAGGTAACTCCGGGTTAGTAATGTATGTACACAGTGACTGCACCAGCAGAATAGTGAGTGCAGCTCTGGAGTATAATATAGGATGTAACTCAGGATCAGTAATGTAATGTATGTACACAGTGACTGCACCAGCAGAATAGTGAGTGCAGCTCTGGGGTATAATACAGGATGTAACTCAGGATCAGTAATGTAATGTATGTACACGGTGACTGCACCAGCAGAATAGCGAGTGCAGCTCTGGAGTATAATACAGGATGTAACTCAGGATCAGTAATGTAATGTATGTACACAGTGACTGCACCAGCAGAATAGCGAGTGCAGCTCTGGAGTATAATACAGGATGTAACTCAGGATCAGTAATATAATGTATGTACACAGTGACTGCACCAGCAGAATAGTGAATGCAGCTCTGCGGTATAATACAGGATGTAACTCAGGATCAGTAATATAATGTATGTACACAGTGACTGCACCAGCAGAATAGTGAATGCAGCTCTGCGGTATAATACAGGATGTAACTCAGGATCAGTAATGTAATGTATTTATACTGGGACTGCACCAGCAGAATAGTGAGTGCAGCTCTGGAATATAATACAGGAGGTAACTCCGGGTTAGTAATGTATGTACACAGTGACTGTACCAGCAGAATAGTGAGTGCAGCTCTGGAGTGTAATACAGGATGTAACTCTGGATCAGTAATGTAATGTATGTACACAGTGACTGCACCAGCAGAATAGTGAGTGCAGCTCTGGAGTATAATATAGGATGTAACTCGGGATCAGTAATGTAATGTATGTACACAGTGACTGCACCAGCAGAATAGTGAGTGCAGCTCTGGAATATAATACAGGAGGTAACTCCGGGTTAGTAATGTATGTACACAGTGACTGTACCAGCAGAATAGTGAGTGCAGCTCTGGGGTATAATAAAGGGTGTAACTCAGGATCAGTAATGTAATGTATGTACACAGTGACTGCACCAGCAGAATAGTGAGTGCAGCTCTGGAGTATAATATAGGATGTAACTCAGGATCAGTAATGTAATGTATGTACACAGTGACTGCACCAGCAGAATAGTGAGTGCAGCTCTGGAATATAATACAGGAGGTAACTCCGGGTTAGTAATGTATGTACACAGTGACTGTACCAGCAGAATAGTGAGTGCAGCTGTGGAGTGTAATACAGGATGTAACTCTGGATCAGTAATGTAATGTATGTACACAGTGACTGCACCAGCAGAATAGTGAGTGCAGCTCTGGAGTATAATATAGGATGTAACTCAGGATCAGTAATGTAATGTATGTACACAGTGACTGCACCAGCAGAATAGTGAGTGCAGCTCTGGAATATAATACAGGAGGTAACTCAGGATCAGTAATGGAATGTATGTACACAGTGACTGCACCAGCACAATAGTGAGTAAAGCTCTGGGGTATAATACAGGATGTAACTCAGGATCAGTAATGTATGTACACAGTGACTGCACCAGCAGAATAGTGAGTGCAGCTCTGGAGTATAATACAGGATGGATAACCCCTTTTATACGGGGGTGATATAACGCTCTTTCATTCCTCAGTGATAGTTGTGACAATTTTAGCACCTCTCTTCTTTTGTTCACCCCACTTTGTATACCATTGTATTTGGCTTCCATGCAGTCCTTTAGGACCTTTTCCTTAAAGTGTCTGCTTTGCTTTTTAGAATATTTTCCCTCCAGCTCAGCCTCTGCCCTTCAACCTCCTGTCACTAAATTATCTTCAAGCCGTGTCCATGATCTCACCCTTTATACCGCACCCCTGGTGTGGTAAGATTTCGCTGCTGGGACGCCTAGATGTCCTCACTGTCACCTCTCCGTTCTCTGCCCTGTTGGGGGGTCGGACTGTTACACAGAGCGTTGGAGATGTTGGGACGCAGCTGTAGACGACGCGTGGTCCTGTAGCCGTTCTCTGCAGGCCCTTTCCTCTACGGCTGACAGCCCCGGCCTTCATATCTGTCACAGGACGCTGGTCTCTGGTTGTGTTGTAGTGAGACCACGCTGATAACATTGTGAACTCCTTAAAGATGTCAGGATGCATTTAAGAATCTTCCTTTAAGTGTCCAATAATCTGGAACATTTGATAGTTTGGCAGCGACCTGACGCCATTAACACTGTCATAAAATGCTGTTTTGCGCCTGAAATATTTATGGTATATGCCATAGATGTCCGATACGGAGACCCCCACCCATCAGCAGAAAGGGTCCCTGGCTCAATGGAGAGGTGATCACACCTGCTCTCTGATATCACCAACCATCAGAGGCTGATCTGGTGTTCTCTGAATTGGGGTATAGGCTGGGGTCCCAAATATTGAGGTGGGGGGGTACCCTGCAGATACGCCTTATTGATTGTTATGGAGAAAATGCCTTTAAAGCAGATATTTCAATCTTCTAAAGTGATGCCATCATTCTATGGTGGTGAGAGTGTGACTTTCGGGACCCTCCAAACTTAAGAATAATGGGGTCCATGAGCAAGTTTACCCGGGACAGCGACGATCCCTAGCTGCAGTTTTCTGTATCGATGTGCAGGGAAAGTTTAGAAGACGCAGTTCTACACCTGTGCAGCCCATCCCTAAGAACGGTGAGGACCCCCGCCTCCTCTCCTATCCCTTTCTCCATCATTACTTAATGAGATGAGAAGAACCCAGATCATTCTGACAGCTGAGGGTTTGTTACTGTAGTATCCAGTCTAGGCGATCATCACTGTGATACATTGTAACTAATGTGATTCCAGACCGGATACAATTGTATCAAGTTATGAGCATTAGGACAAGTTTCCATCTTTGTTTTTTGTATCTGAACATGAACTTTTCCAACCACTGACAGCAAGCAGGGATCTTGACATAGTGGATACCTTGATTGCTGATGATATAGCCTAGTTCTGCCCCATCTCGGACCTGCGTCCCTCGCCCGGGTGGGCTCCAGGATGACCGGAGAGTGTTTGGTGTGAACTTCTCCCTCTGATGTACATAATTTAGGATCACTATAAAACTCCATGAGCTCACGCTGCGGGGCCGACCAAGGCGCTTGTGTAAGTGCAGAGCCGCACCTTCACCTGGAGCAGGGTGCGTCTGGGCCGTATGACTGTGCTTTCCTGGCCATTTTCAAAGGATGCAATCTCTGCCTCTCGCAATGGGCGTCCGCCCCTGCCATGCCGGGACACGTTCAAACAGCATGTGCGGCGTTGTGTGCCTCTCCCTCACCTGGGACGGGCAGCGCCTCTTCCCATTTCATTGTAGTGGTTTTATTGCGTGGTTGCTGCTATTTTGTGGGGTTTTTACAACAAGAAACTTCCTCAAGACGTAAAGGGGATTTCTCATGAACCCATAAATATTCCTTATAATCTTTACAGGCAATAAGTGTATGATCACTGGGACCAGCACCGATCACAGGACCGCGAGTCCCACTAGTGAGCATGTGCGGCCACTGCTCCATTTACTCCACCATGCTATTGCATTTCGAAAGTGTATGATCACTGGGACCAGCACCGATCACAGGACCACGAGTCCCACTAGTGAGCATGTGCGGCCACTGTTCCATTTACACCACCATGCTGCTGCATTTCCAAAGTGTATGATCACTGGGACCAGCAGCGATCACAGGACCGCAAGTCCCTCTAGTGAGCATGTGCGGCCACTGCTCCATTTACACCACCTTGCTGCTGCTGCACTTCCAATGTGGGAGGTTCGTGGATAGACATATGTTACTGTGCACGGTCCCGACGATCATCTCAACTCTTCCAATCTTAAAATGCATTTACTTGATGCAACTGTATCCTCTCTTTTGTATATTCAGATGTTGTGCATCACGGGATACATATATATATACCGGCAGATTTTACTGTGACCGTATATACAATGCTGAACATCTGGAAATCTGGGGGCTGAGCTTACATACAAACTCCAGTCGTTCTTCTTCGTATGAAAGCTCTACACATGGTGCAATAACCTCTCTATGGGCCTCATAGGATGGCCATTAGTGACCTTCCTGACCACCCACAGCGGAGTTTTGCCGAGTACTAAATTAAAGGGAACACTGCACCAGGGACAGGCTCCCTCCAAGTGAAAAAATCTGAACAAAGTAGTATGAATAATGTCCCCCGCAGGCCGGGTCGGTGACAAAATGATGTAGTATACTTCAATTTACAGGAAATATGATATTTCAGAAAGTCCAAAACCTTTGTATCATCATAACCGGAACCATTCCAAAAATCAACAGAGGGGTTTAAACTCAAGGAACTCAACCTTTATCAAAGTGTGAGGTACTAAAGGGTTTCCAGACCCCCTTCCAAACTTCATGTTTTTCTTCTAAGCAACGATAAGGGGGTCTGATGATTCACCAAACACCATGTTTTCTTCTTTCCAAGACTTGGTGAAAGGTCTCATATCAAAGACTCGGTTGCAGCCTTTACATAAATCAATACTACAAGTGACTTTAAGGAACTTTGTAATATATCTTATTGGAGACATCTGCTTCTTTCTCCACTTTGGAGCCACTTCCTGACCTCGTCATTCACAGTGAAAAACTGCTAAAATTTATCTTGGGCAACAAAACTGACTGCCTGCTCACTGAGAGATCAGATTACTGCTGCCTGTTGAAGTCTATGTAGAAAGGAGTAGCAGAGTGCAACAGTCATCAAAATCGATACTGTTGCTTTCTAGTGGGTGTTTCTCTCACCCTAATGCTTGATTCACAGCTACACTGCTCAGTACTGCTGTATGATGACTTCCACGCTGCTGGTCCTGCACATGTGCTACATATGGAGAGTAGAGCAGGAATCCCTCATGTCTGTGTGTGCTGTGTATGGGTGACATAATAACAGCTACTCTTCACCCACTAGCTCAGAGACAACTGAAAACTAGAGACAGAGCCTGCAGAGGGGAAAACTGGAGACAAATGCAAGATACAAGTTATATAATGGTCAAGTACAAAGAAGACTGATAAGTCAACTAGCCGAGGGCTGCAGGTCCTTCTCTCGGTGTAATATTGGTACGTTTCTTCTTTTCACCAACGGCTACACGCAGTTTTATGTTTACTACACCACACAGGAGAGCTGACAGATCCTCTATATACTACACCACACAGTAGACCTGCCAGATCCACTATATACTACACCACACAGGAGAGCTGACAGATCCTCTATATACTACACCACACGGGAGAGCTGACAGATCCTCTATATACTACACCACACAGGAGAGCTGACAGATCCTCTATGTAGTACACCACACACGAGAGCTGACAGATCCTCTATATACTACACCACACAGGAGAGCTGACAGATCCTCTATGTAGTACACCACACACGAGAGCTGACGGATCCTCTATATACTACACCACACAGGAGAGCTGACAGATCCTCTATATACTACACCACACAGGAGAGCTGACAGATCCTCTATATACTACACCACACAGGAGAGCTGACAGATCCTCTATATACTACACCACACAGGAGAGCTGACAGATCCTCTATATACTACACCACACAGGAGAGCTGACAGATCCTCTATATACTACACCACACAGGAGAGCTGACAGATCCTCTATGTACCACACCACACAGGAGAGCTGCCAGATCCACTATATACTACACCACACAGGAGAGCTGACAGATCCTCTATATACTACACCACACGGGAGAGCTGACAGATCCTCTATATACCACACCACACAGGAGAGCTGACAGATCCTCTATATACTACACCACACAGGAGAGCTGACAGATCCTCTATGTACCACACCACACAGGAGAGCTGACAGATCCTCTATATACCACACCACAGAGGAGAGCTGACAGATCCACTATATTCTACATCACACAGGAGAGCTGACAGATCCTCTATACACTACACCACACAGGAGAGCTGACAAGATCCTCTATATACTACACCACACAGGAGAGCTGACAGATCCTCTATACACTACACCACACAGGAGAGCTGACAGATCCTCTATATACCACACCACACAGGAGAGCTGACAGATCCTCTATATACTACACCACACAGGAGAGCTGACAGATCCTCTATGTACCACACCACACAGGAGAGCTGACAGATCCTCTATATACTACACCACAGAGGAGAGCTGACAGATCCACTATATTCTACATCACACAGGAGAGCTGACAGATCCTCTATACACTACACCACACAGGAGAGCTGACAAGATCCTCTATATACTACACCACACAGGAGAGCTGACAGATCCTCTATACACTACACCACACAGGAGAGCTGACAAGATCCTCTATATACTACACCACACAGGAGAGCTGACAGATCCTCTATATACTACACCACACAGGAGAGCTGACAGATCCTCTATATACTACACCACACAGGAGAGCTGACAGATCCTCTATATACTACACCACACAGGAGAGCTGACAGATCCTCTATATACTACACCACACAGGAGAGCTGACAGATCCTCTATGTACCACACCACACAGGAGAGCTGACAGATCCTCTATATACTACACCACACAGGAGAGCTGACAGATCCTCTATGTACCACACCACACAGGAGAGCTGACAGATCCTCTATACACTACACCACACAGGAGAGCTGACAAGATCCTCTATATACTACACCACACAGGAGAGCTGACATATCCTCTATATACTACACCACACAGGAGAGCTGACAGATCCTCTATATACTACACCACACAGGAGAGCTGACAGATCCTCTATATACTACACCACACAGGAGAGCTGACAGATCCTCTATATACTACACCACACAGGAGAGCTGACAGATCCTCTATGTACCACACCACACAGGAGAGCTGCCAGATCCACTATATACTACACCACACAGGAGAGCTGACAGATCCTCTATATACTACACCACACGGGAGAGCTGACAGATCCTCTATATACCACACCACACAGGAGAGCTGACAGATCCTCTATATACTACACCACACAGGAGAGCTGACAGATCCTCTATGTACCACACCACACAGGAGAGCTGACAGATCCTCTATATACCACACCACAGAGGAGAGCTGACAGATCCTCTATATACTACACCACACAGGAGAGCTGACAGATCCTCTATACACTACACCACACAGGAGAGCTGACAAGATCCTCTATATACTACACCACACAGGAGAGCTGACAGATCCTCTATACACTACACCACACAGGAGAGCTGACAAGATCCTCTATATACTACACCACACAGGAGAGCTGACAGATCCTCTATATACTACACCACACAGGAGAGCTGACAGATCCTCTATATACTACACCACACAGGAGAGCTGACAGATCCTCTATATACTACACCACACAGGAGAGCTGACAGATCCTCTATATACTACACCACACAGGAGAGCTGACAGATCCTCTATATACTACACCACACAGGAGAGCTGACAGATCCTCTATATACTACACCACACAGGAGAGCTGACAGATCCTCTATGTACCACACCACACAGGAGAGCTGACAGATCCTCTATATACTACACCACACAGTAGACCTGCCAGATCCACTATATACTACAACACACAGGAGAGCTGACAAATCCTCTATATACTACACCATTTAGGGTTGGTGTAGTCTCTATATAAAACATAGTATAAGTCAAGTATGAGAAATAAGAAGAAATTATTTCAGTCCTTAAAAAAAAACAAACAACTCATGTGATTTCTCAAATTTCCGCTCCGAGACGTAAGTCAAATAAACGCTCCATTGTCCGACTGGAGAACGTCTTGGGTGATAAATTCAATAAGCGTCCACTTTGCTCTGCAGCCAGGAGAACAAGAAGAATACACCTCTGTATTAGGAAGAGCGAAAGATCCGACGGTGGAGAATCCTGATCTAACGATACCCTGCGTTACTGCGAGGAATTCCCTGCAAAAGCCGATCACCGAGGAACTGTCTGCTCCAAGGAATGTGCCCTTCACAATGAACGATCAGAACTAATAAAAACACATGAAAATGGGTCCTAAAGAATGTTTCCATCAGTCGGTCCATTGTGCGCAGTCATCAGTGTTACATTTGGACATTTTGCAAGGTTAAAACTACAATTCACCCCCATCGTAGTGCTCAAACAGGAGGTCTCCCAACTTATCGAAGAACCAGTAAATCACAATTGTTTTTGTGGAAGTTGGAAATCTAAAAAGATTTCTTCCTTTTTTTCTTGATGTAATTGTCTGTTTGTATTTTTAGTATACTATTTATGAACCAGGAGGATTAGGATGGGCACTGTTGTAGATCCAGGTCTTAGTAGCATGGTTAAAGAGTAGATGTACTTAACCTGTCCTCATCCCCTAAAAGGTAAAACAACTTAAGGTGCACAATCCAGTCCAATATAACCAGTCTTTGTCCCTCTTCTTGTTCTCTGTAACTTGCCATCCATTTTTTTTAGCATTCTGTCAGCACTATAGGTGCTGGAACTTCCTTTCTCCTCACTTCCCAGCAGGTGCTGCTCCTGCTATTCTACAATGACTTTCTTGTCTTGAACTGAAAGCCCCTTTGTTTTTACGCCAATTATACGGTTTGACTAACAGAGGAGCAGGAGCAAAAACAAAGTCCTATTCTCCCACTTCCTGGGGAGAGACGAAGACCGTCCCCCTCTTCCTGGAGAGAGACCAAGACTGTTCCCCGCTTCCTGGAGAGAGACCAAGACCGTCCCCTGCTTCCTGGGGAGAGGGAGAGACCGGCCTCTGCTTCCTGGGGAAAGACCAAGACTGTCCCTACTTCCTGGGGAGTGAACAAGACCGGCCCCCTCTTCCTGAGGAGAGAACAAGACCGGCCCCCTCTTCCTGAGGAGAGAACAAGACCGGCCCCCTCTTCCTGAGGAGAGACCCAGTCCGGCCCCTGCTTCTTGGGGAAATGGGAGAGACCGGCCTCTGCTTCCTAGGGAGAGAACAAGACCGGCTCCCTCTTCCTGAAGAGAGACCAAGACAGTCCCCCGCTTCCTGGGGAGAAGGAGAGACCGGCCCCTACTTCCTGGGGAGAGACAAAGACCGTCGACCACTTCCTGCGGAAAGGCAAAGTCCGTGCCTCTCTTCCTGTGGAGAGACAAAGACCATTCCTCTCTTCCTGTGGAGAGGCAAGGACCGTCCCCCCGCTTCCTGCAAAGAGGCAAAGACCATCCCCTGCTTCCTGTGGAGAGGCAAGGACCGTCCCCCGCTTCCTGCGGAGAGACTAAGGCTGTCCTCCGCTTCCTGGGGAGAGACTAAGGCCGTCCCCCGCTTCCTGGGGAGAGACAAAGGCCCGCCCTCGCTCAGTCACCACTTTCTGTAATACGTCTCGATGTCTCTGCAGTTAGAGGAGGATTACACTTGACAACAGGCAGTGGACAGCAAGTTATACAGAAGGGAGACACCCAGTGTCCGGCATTGTGGAAGATATTTTTAGTCGGAGAGAAGACATCATTTATAAATGTTTATTTGCAGATTTGTCGATTTTATCATGTTGTCAAATGACATAAACTTGTCTGACAGTAAAGAGACCATTTGGTCCCATTGCATGGAGTCGTGGCAGCAGAGGTAAGCAGTGCTACATGTGTGGTCACATTGCCGCCCGGTGATACCAGCCACATGTCGGCAGCGATGACCCCTTATTCTGTATATTCTAACTACTTAAAGGGCCACTGTCACCCCCCCCCCCCCCCCCCAGCCGTTATAAACTAAAAGAGCCACCTTGTGCAGCAGTAATGCTGCAGTCTAACAAGGTGGCTCTTTTAGTTTTTGATTCATTTATTACCTCAAAAAAGCGTTTTAAAAATTGGCCACAAATACCAGATATTGTACCGGGAGGCGGTCCGAAGCGTCCTGTATGAATCCCCCAACTGCCGTCACTCATCTCTTCAGGGGCGATGGTACCCGCCCCCTGAGCGCTGTTATCGTCTGAAATCCGGCGCCTGCGCTGTGTGTGCCTGCCTGGGGCCTGCGCAGTGTTCATTGTCAGTGCGGTCACACTGTTGCTGAATCCCCCGCCCCGCACTGTTATTCATTATGCACAGTGCGGGGCTGGGGTTCCTGGGAAGGCGGGGGAGCTGGGGAGCGTCTAAACAGCGCAGTGCGCATGCCCAGGAACCCCAGCCCCGCACTGTGCATAATGAATAACACAGTGCGGGGCGGGGGATTCAGCAACAGTGTGGCCGCACTGACAATGAACACTGCGCAGGCCCCAGGCAGGCACACACAGCGCAGGCGCCGGATTTCAGAAGATAACAGCGCTCAGGGGGCGGCAACCATCGCCCCTGAAGAGAAGAGTGACAGCAGTTGGGGGATTCATACAGGACGCTTCGGACCGCCTCCCGGTACAATATCTGGTATGTGTGGCCAATTTTTAAAACGCTTTTTTGAGGTAATAAATGAATCAAAAACTAAAAGAGCCACCTTGTTAGACTGCAGCATTACTGCTGCACAAGGTGGCTCTTTTAGTTTATAACGGCTGGGGGGGGGTGACAGTGGCCCTTTAAAGATCTGATGAGATGATATAACGATGCCGTTTACAATTATTTGATTTGCATTAATCTAATAATTACATAAGTACATGATATAATATCGCATACTCCCCGCATGAATCAGCGTTCATAAACAAAAAAAAGGCAAAACGATCTTTCAGATATGGCGCCACCGCTGTCCACAGGTTGTGTGCGGTACTGCAAGTAAAGTAATTAGTGATAAACTGCATTACCCCACACAACCTGTGGGCAGGAGTGGCGCTGTTTCTTAATTTAAAGCAGCCATTATTACCCTGGTTCTTGGGCAACCAGAGCCCCGAACAGAAAGTTATCGTCTATGCAGTGTTTCCATTCTCAGGGTCGGTCCTTAAAGGGGACATGTTGCAATTTTGCGCACGCATTACAATGTAATGCCTTCACTTCCACCCTGGATGTAAGAATGAATCGATTGTTCCCTTCTCTGGAATAGATCACGTTGCATCCCGTTTTCCCCGTGGTCGCGCTCTCTGGGTGTGGACCTGGGCAGCGGGGGAGCTGTTAGCGCCGCACACTTCACCCTCCCCTGTTGGCAGCAGCCGCAGCACCATGTTGAACAGATGCAGCAGCTTGACCGAGTCCCAGAGCAGCAGAGCTTAGTCTGCGCCGGCAGCTGCCAAGCCGTCCCCGTGTCATACATTGTCAGTATGAGACTTTTGCAGCGTCCAGACATTTTGGGCTCTATAAATAGTGACACAGATGTCACCTCGCTGATTATACTGGTGCATCACCGTGACAGATGTGTAAATCCAGGCACCTATAGTGCCGTCCCTAGGTAAGATCTGCGCTGACGATGGCGGCGCCTCTGAAATGATCCCTATTTTTAGATTTATTTGTGTGCATCGCATTGTTATTAATACGTAAGCTTTAATTACTGCCGCCTCCTTTAAGGGTATGAACATTTTTTGTTACCTAAATGCAGGTGTTATAATAGAAATAACTTTTTGCAATTGAGGTGCATGAAGCATTTTGCACCGTTTTTCTTTTGCAGGCTGCAGAATGAGTCAACTGAGACCGATGGTAGAGTTTGCAACTCTTTTTTTTTTTATAGAGATAAGTGAATAGATTTACAAGACCCCGATCCGGCGGCCCAGTTAGTAGTCTGTGAAACACCTCCCGCCTGTCAATGCCTCGTTTTATTACGATGGTTCACCAGGCCAACCAATCAGAAGAGGAGCTAAGGATGTCGACAGGTAACGGGCAGCTCGCGGGGCCCCTGCACAGCGGTCACTGACTACTGACCCGGCTCGTGTGAACTTATTTGCTCATTTCTACCTTTTTATATGACATTTTCTGAATTCCTCGCTAATGATTTGTGACCACAGACCACATCAAAGTTGACATTTTAACTTTGATGCGATAAATAAGCGCTGGGAAAAGGTTACTCAAGTGAGAGTTGCCATCCTTCTGTAGGAATGAGCCCACTGACCGAGTCTGTTAACTCATCCTGTGACGTGCAGGGAAAGAAAGAGCCTGTAAAAGCCAAACTGTGCAAAGCTTTTCATAAAACATTATAGCAAAAGGTGTCCATATCCTTTAGTGCTTCAAAATCGCCTGCAAAGTTGAGGTGATATGGGAAAATACAAGCCACTACTATGTGGAGCTTACTGCACATTGTTCTGTTACTAAGTTCAGTGTCGTAAGATCTTAAAGGGGTTGTCCACTACTTCCAATTAACCCCCCAATGTATTCCCCCGGGGCCCCTGATGAATTGTGTAAATACCTTGCGTTGCCTTTTTCCCCTGTGAGCGGCGCTATGCTGGTGCCTGAGTCCGGGTCACGTGACCCCCAGGCTTCAGCTGCCGCTCATTTCCGCCGACGTCACGTCAATTTCCAGAGTCTGGAAATTGACGTGACGTCAGTAGCAGGCGTGTCCCCAGGCTCCACAGACAGCAGTCACTCATAAAGAGTGACTGGGCTGTGGGCGGGGCTGAGGCTGCCTGCGGGGCTGTGCTGGGGGCGGGCGGGCTAGGCAGGGATGTGCGGGCGGTCGCCGGCGCTGTGCGTTCCCGAGCGCCGGTGCTGTGCGGTCCCCGGCGCTGTGCGGTCCCGGTCGCCGGCGCTTTGCGGTCCCGAGCGCCGGTGCTGTGCGGTCCCGGTCCCCGGCGCTGTGCGGTCACCGGCGCTGTGCGGTCCCATCGGGCTCTGCCTGCTACAGTGGCAGTGAGTGACACATTAGCCAATGATGGGACAGTAGTAGTCCCATCATCCGGCTAATGTGTTGAATGTAAAAAAAAAAAAAAATACACATATACAGTACATACATACATACATACATACATACATACATACATACATACATACATACATACAACACACGACATGCGACGACACTCGCCATGCGACGACATGCGCCATGCAACAACATGCACCATGCGACGACATGCGACATGCGACGACATGCACCATGCGGCGACATGCACCATGCAACGACACTCACCATGCGGCAACATGCGCCATGCGACGGCATGCGACATGTACCGTGCAATGACAAGCGCCATGCGATGACATGCGCCATGCAACAACATGCGACATGCAGCATGCGACGACATGCGCCATGCGACGACATGCGCCATGCGACTACATGCGCCATGCGGCGACATGCACCATGCAACGACACTCACCATGCGGCGGCATGAGCCATGCGACGGCATGCGACATGCGAGACATGCAGCATGCGACGACATGCACCATGCAACGACACTCACCATGCGACGGTATGCGACATGCGACAACATGCAGCATGCGACATGCGCCATGCGACGACATGCAGCATGCGACAACATGCGCCATGCGGCGACATGCACCATGTGGCGACATGCACCATGCAACGACACTCACCATGCGGCGGCATGCGCCATGCGACAACATGCAGCATGCGACGGCATGCACCATGCGACATGCACCATGCGACGACATGCAGCATGCGACAACATGCGACATGCCGCATACAGTACATACATACAGTACAGACATACAACATACATATAGACATACAGTACATGTAACATAGATTACATACTCACCATCACTTGTCACTTTGATCCCCGAAGCCATTGTCATCTGTAAAAAATATTAAAATAATAAACAAACACTATACTCCCTGATCCGCAGAAATCCAATTAAAACGAGTGTCCCACGACGATCTCCCGGAGAGCAGGAGCATCAGCTGACGCAACCACTCACCAGGGGCACCAGGAACACAATGAGGGGAGGAAGGTATCCTTCCACAATGTATTCCCCACAATGTATTCCTACGCCCCTGTGAGAAAATAGTCCCTAGTCTCACTTTATGGCATGCTGTATGAGAAAGTTCCCACGCAGCTTTTTGCCATAAAGTGAGACCAGTGAACTTTAGTAACCTCAGTGATACACTGCAGGAGCCATTGTCTCCTGTCAGTGTGTCACTAAGGGTCCTATAGAGCGGTGACATCAACCCTAACCCTAACCATAAACGTGACAGAAATACGTGCCACTTTAATACGTGACACTGAAATACGTAGCACTTTAATACGTGGCACTTAAATCCGTGGCACTGAAATACGTGTCACTTAAATCCGTGGCACTGAAATACGTGGCACTTACATAGGTGACACTTAAATCCATGGCACTGAAATACGTGGCACTTAAATCCGTGGCACTGAAATACGTGTCACGTGGTACTTAAATACGTGGCACTTACATACGTGGCACTTACATACATGGCACGTGGCACTTACATACGTGGCACTTATATACGTGGCACTGAAATACGTGGCACTGAAATATCGTGGCACTATGACTGTCAGAAAATGTTCATTAAACGGTTAGGGGTGAGGTTAGGGGTAGGGTTTGGATCCCTTTATCACCCTGATGGTGGTGGGTGGTGTTTCAGTGTTTTTTTCTGTTTTTTTCTATAAAAACGCATGCGTTTTTAACGCAAACAAACGCATGTGCTTAAAAACGCATGCGTTTACATAGACAGCAATGCATTTTTTTGCCGCAAATAAACGCATGCGTTTTTTTGCGGCAAAAAACGCCGCTAAAAATTACTACAGGTTGCATTTCTGCAAATGAACGCGCGCGTACAAAAACGCATGCGTTGCCGAAAACGCGTCAAAACGCAACGCATGCGTATTTAATGTTAAGTATAGGAAAAAAAATGCATGCGTTTTTTAGCGCTAAAACGCAGCGTCCAAAAACGCAAGTGTGAAACCAGCCTCAGTGCCGGAATTGGCGCATCTTACAGATGCGCCATTTCTGGGGTGGCTGCGGACTAGTATTTGTAGCAGGGGGGGGACCAATATCCATGGCCCCTCTCTAGGCTATGAATATCAGCCCGCAGCTGTCTGCATAGCCTTTCTGGCTATAAAATATAGGGGGACCCCACGTCATTTTTTTTGGGGGGGTCCCCCTATTTTAATAGCCAGTAAAGGCTACGCAGACAGCTGCGGGCTGATATTCATAGCAGGCTACAAATATTGGCCCGGCCGTCGGCTTTCCCCCTCTTGCGCAGAAAATTGCGCGGGAGCCCACGCCGTTTTTTTCAGTTTTTTATTAAATTAAATGCTCATTAAGGCCTGTTTCACACTTGCGTCGGCACGGGTCCATCGCTATGCGTTGGGCCGACGCACGTTGTGAAATTTGTGCACATCGTGGGCAGCGGATGCAGTTTTTCAACGCATCCGCTGCCCATTCTGAAGTCCGGGGAGGAGGGGGCGGAGTTTTGGCCGCGCATGCGCGGTAGAAAATGGCAGACGTGACGGACGTGCCAACGGTCCGCCAAAACACGACGCATCCGTTGCACGATGGACGCGACGTGTGGCCATCCGTCGCGATCCTTCACTAATACACGTCTATGGGTAAAAAACGCATCCTGCGAGCACATTTGCAGGATCCGTTTTTTTCCCAAAAAGACGGATTGCGGAAAACGCAAGTGTGAAAGTAGCCTTATAGAAACATCGGCCTTTCTATTATATATCTATGGATATATCTATCTATAGATATATTTATAGATAGATATATCTATAGATACATAGATGTATCTATCCATATATTTGGGTGCTTTCACACATCAGGTTTTTGCCGTGAGGCACAATCTGGCGAGTTTTGAAAAAAACGGATCCATTTTTTTCTGTCGGATCCGTTTTTTTCTCATAGAGTTTCATCCGTTTTTTGCCGGATCCGTCAAAAAAGCTGTTTCCGCCGGATGGAAAACACATACAGAGAAACGTCTTTTCTGTCCGGCGAAAAAACGCACAGCGACGGATCCGGCAAAAAAAGTATGAAACTGAGCTGTGAAATGATGAATCCGGCCTTGGAATCCGTTTTTTCATGCACGTTTCCATTCAAATCATGCACATTTTCCGTTTATTTACTCATTTCCAAAAACGGCATTAAAACCGCGCATAAACCGCACCAAAAAAAAGCATCAAAACTGCACCAAAAACTGCATCAAAACTGCACCAAAAACTGCATCAAAACCTGGTGCAGTTTTGCAGTTTTGGTGCGGTTTTGATGCAGTTTTTGGTGCGGTTTTGATGCAGTTCTTGGTGTGGTTTTGGTGCGGCTTTTTCCGCAGCATGTGCACAACAAGTCTGCGGCTCCCATAGACTTACATTGGTTGTGCACTACACTGCGGATTTGATGCAATTCAGTGCAGCAAAAAACGCTGCGGATCTGCAATCAGATCCGCAACGTGTGCACACAGCCTTAGCATTTAATGAACCTAGCCAAAAAGCCAAGCAAAAAACAAGTGTGGGATTGCACTTTTTTGCCATTTCATTGCACTTATAATTTTTTTCACATTTTCTGCTACACGACATGGTAAAACCAATGGTGTCGTTCAAAAGTAGAACTTGTCACGCAAAAGATCACATGGCCATATTGACGGAAAAATTATGGCTCTGGAAAGAAGGGGAGCGATAAACGAAAACAAAAAAGCTCCAGGGGGTGAAGGGGTTTAGAAACATGGATATGGACATGTCTATGGAAATAGACATAGATATATCTGTATGTATTCATCTATCTATCTATCTATCTATCCCTCTATCCGTGTGTAATGGAGTGTGGGTTGGACAAATGTAAAAGAGGAGGTTGGACAGAAATGACATCACAAATCTTTTTGAAGATAGAGGAGGGAGAGGAGAGAGGGGTTGGGTGTGTTTTGGAGTGGGTGTGGTAGGTTCGTGCTTAGTAGCAGTGCAATGCATCATGGAACTTGTAGTATTAGAGCACAGTAACTAAGGAGAAAGGAAGTTGTCGATTAACCCCATGAGAGCTGAATCCAGCACTAAAGCATACCTCCCAACTTTAGGGGAAGGGAAAGAGGGACAAAGTCAGCGGCGGCAAATTTTAGGCCACACCCATTTCACAACTAGCCACGCCCCAACCACACCCATTTAGCACTTCTGATCACAATGTTTCGTTAACAATAATTATGAACAAAAAAATATGGCCACACACGACGCTCCATACTGTACAATGGCCATTGGCCACATTATGCTCCATACTGTATAATGGCCCCACATGATGCTGCGTACAGTATACTTGCCCCACGTGATGGTCCATACAGTATAATGGCGCCACATGATGCTTTGTACAGTATAATGGCCCCACACGATGCTGGGTATAGTATAATGGCCACACAATGCTGGGTACAGTATAATGGCCCCACACAATGCTGGGTGCAGTATAATGGCCACACATGGTTACCCCACCCCCATCATTGCCTTCTCCATCAGTACACACAAACACCTTTCACCGCGCTCCCTCGCAGCAGCCGGCAGCTTCCACTCCCACGGCGCTGAATGGTGTCATCCAGCTGCGCCGCTGACTGCTGTATCCAGCATTACAGCTCAGTCCCCATAGAATGTAATACAGCACAGCCCCATAGAATATAATGCTGCACAGCCCCCATAGAATGTAACGCAGGCAGGTGGCAGCCCCCATAGAATGTAACGCAGGCAGGTGGCAGCCCCCATAGAATGTAACGCAGGCAGGTGGCAGCCCCCATAGAATGTAACGCAGGCAGGTGGCAGCCCCCATAGAATGTAACGCAGGCAGGTGGCAGCCCCCATAGAATGTAAGGGGTGCTGCACCAGGTTGGTGGAGAATCCGATGGATGGGTACCAGGGGGAGAGTGGGAGCGGGGTGCGCGCACCATGGGGAGACAAAGTTTAGTTTGTCAGTCCTCCTATGCTGTCAGAGTCTCTGCTGTAACCGCAGCAGGGCAGCGCTGCATGGAGAGGGGGAGAGACACATACATTCACTTACAGTCTGGAGATCCGCTCGCTGCTCCCGCGGTCACACAGACACGGAGTGTCTCACAACTCTGCCCCCGTGCCAGAAACCAGTCCGGGTGCTGCCGCTCTGTCCTCAGAGTCCGCCCACGTCTATAGTTGAGGAGGAAGCCGGAGGCGGGCGGTGAGGCAACTCAAGGGGGCGTGGCTACAACGCAGTCCCAGGGAACGGAACGAACAGCGGGTACTAATCGGGCTCTCTCTACGTCCCGGAAGTGGGCGGGGCTTCACCGGCGGCCGCAAATTCGGGATTTTAAATGCCCGAAGCGGGACAGCGGGACCCCGGTGCCAAAGCGGGACTGTCACGCTGAAATCGGGACGGTTGGGAGGTATGCACTAAAGATGTGCTGCTACAGCATGATAAAAGGTAATATTGCTAAAATAAACACAGTAGATGTTTTCAGTGGCCCATAATAGCAAGATTTATGAAAAAAAAAAAAAAAAGGTTATAGTAGTGGACAACTTCTTTAAAGGGATGTTCCAATCCCCGTGTTTTATGGATCTATTTGCAGTGGTCAGAAATAACGAAATTGCGTATTGTGGTGCAATACCAGGCAAAGCCACTGCAGGATGTATGGCGCTGTGCCCGATGAGCAATTTAGCAGAAAAGCACCCTCGCTCCTTCAGTCAGCTGATCGTTGGGATGCCCAAAGTCAAAGCCATTAATATCATCTTGGTTATGGGTCTATCAATATCCTAGTCTTGGAAATTGCCTTTAAACCATAAACGTTTTGTTAATTTATCTTCTAAGAGAAATACGTTTCTTTCTCAATATTCTCAATTTACAGGTAGAATATGCAAATGTTACCATTACTGAGATAGGTGACAGTTAACTCCATAGAACTTTATTGACACTATCAGCAGACTCTGTCTTCCTCTAGCTCCTCCCCTCTCCATAGAACTTTAGAAGCACCAACTGTCATCCCCTATTTCACTAATGTGACGATCTATACTAACTGAATACAAATGAGATTAGAGTAAATGATCAGTCCAGGAGGAGAAAGAAGCAGATTTCTCTGATAAGATAATACAAAGTTTCTTATTTTCACGTGAACTATTGATTTTGGAAATAAAATTTTAACGAATGTTAAAAATTCAATATGAGATTAAGGTGATTAATCTGATGTCGGGTCACTTGATTTTAATTTATACTTTGTCTCTTTCCTTAGGTTTTAGCCCAGAAAGCAAGAAATGGAAAACTGTTACCAGAAGAATACCAGGGGGGATCTTTCAGGTAGATTTATTTGGCTATACTGGTTATACTGGTTTTATTACTGATGCAACAATTTGGGTTTAAATAAATGTGTTTCTGATATTGATTTGCACATGGACAGAAATGGCAAAGTTTGTGGGGGACGGAGGCAGAGATAGATAAATGGAGTTATAATGTTTGAGGGTCACATTCAGGGATACCCCTCCATTGCATACATATACCCTTATAGGTTATACAGAGTCCCCAGGTTAGGTCCACCACTGACTCCTCTGCGGAGTCTAAAATAAAAATCTAATGGATATGCATAGTTGTGCATGGGAGCTGTGTACACAAAACAAACCCTCCTGTGTTACATTCTGCCTTTTCTTCTATAGGAGCACAAAATAACACAAGAATGCAGAATCAGACTACACATAATCCGTCTGTAGTCTGTTACCATGACAACACAGAGGTTTAAAGAAGAGAAAAGTGGATTCCAAATGTTTCTGGTCATTTAAAATAACGAAATCTGATAGTACTCGCTCTCCCCGGGTCTAATGTCGGCTCTCCTGACCTCTGCCGTCTCAGTGTTTGACAGAAATGGAGATGTCGACAGCTCACATCACCGCTGCAGCCCCTGACCTCAGTGATTGGCTGCAGCGTTGATGTGAGCAAAATATAGAGAGCGGAGCAGGGGAGGGTGAGTACTGTTGTATTTCGTTATTTTACATCACAGTGTCACTTAAAGTGGACCTCAAACTTTTCCTAACTATTCTTTACGTCTTTCATATCTTGTCTCTTGTTAATGTTTTTTCTTCTTCTGTTTAAATCTATATTAATGGCGCCTGCAGCATCTCTAACCTCGGCATGTTTGGCATCACCGGGTTCAGTGCTGTGATAAACCCCCCGCAGTCCTGCATTCTGGCGGTGGGACGCTCCCGGACGGAGGTGGCTCTAGCTGAAGATGAGGAAGGAAACCCCGAGCTGTCAAAGAAGGAGCTGCTGAATGTTACACTGTCCAGTGACGGCCGTCTGATCGATGACGAACTGGCGTCCATATTCCTGGAACGTTTCCGAGCCAACCTGGAAAACCCAATTAACTGCGCTCTACTCTGAGTAAATGCACTTCATATGGGGCCCCGGAACCGCCATGTATCCTGGTCCTTCCCCACCAGCGAACAAACCGTGTATAGGATGGATTAATAAAGCAGATTAACTTATTAGAAACCAGTATGTGCCTCTTCATAGTCATTGGAGACCTGTCCGGACTGACCGCGGGTCTCGCAACACCTTCATTGGCGTCTAAGAGGCTGTAAAGTTTGGGTCGGGAGATTTGCTGTCAGTCCGGTCAATACTCGCCCTTCTGGACCCGGCCTAAATATACAATGTTCTTCATGGGGTACAAACTTTTATTTTTTTTTATTGCTTTGATGTGTCAAACCAAAAATTTAAGCATTTTATTGTTTTGTGCATACAGGTCTATTGTATGCCCATGTGTCTCCATGGTTACAGACTACAAATAACTCCTTTCTGTAGTCTGACCTTTCATTTATGGTTCCTCCACTCCTTCTGCCCCTTTTCTGGCAAAGCAAATAAATAGGATTAACATTAGACTACAGGATCAGACTACACAGAGTTTATTTGTAGTCTGTAACCATGGAGACACACAGATGTGCATAGAACTGCATACATAGAATTGTAGATTTGTTGTTTAGCAAACGTTGCTTCATCTTTTATTATAGAACAGTCAAAGCAACACCAAAAATGGGTTGCAAAAGTAAGCAATCCCTTTTAATATTTTGAAAATCACAACGTCGGTAGTCCGTGGTTTGTTTTGAGGCTGAATGGTTTTATATGAATTTGTATTATAGTCGAGTTTTTCTTTAATTAATTTAATTTGCACTCAACCAATCAAGCCCGTCTCTGATTGACTGCCGCAGGTTGCCGCTTATTAGTGCTATTACATAAGCGTTTTACAGTGTTTGTTACTGCGAGGAATGGGTGGAAGTAATTAACCGTGACTCATGAGAGCGTGTAGACTAATGCACAATGTAATTGTCATGTTCAGTATGTGGAGGACATGCACTGTGAAAGCCACAGTGACAGGATCTACCGCACCATACGTCCGCTTATCCAAACCTTCCTGTGCTCCATGTGCACTACTGGGGTGGAAGACAAGTTTTTAGCCATTATTTGGTTAAAGTTTTGTCTGATTTTTGTTGTTTTTTTTCCCACTGCAAGTTTAAAAAAAACCTGATGGGGTAAAAAATGGGGGTCAGTTCTTTGACTCAGCCCCAGATGGAATCTGCTTCAAACTGTCCAATTAAAAAAATGCAAAAAAAGTTCCAAAAACTCCCCAGAGAAGAAGCATTTCCCATAATGTGTCCGTTTTGAAGACCTAAAAAAAAAACCTCTGAGTGAACATAGACCAAAAGAAAGCTTCATAAATGGTAAAACTGGCTGCTGTGGTTCAGCCTCTTTTTTCCCCACTTTCTACTCCTGAGTGGTGCACATGCATTCAGGCACCGTACAACACCCTTTAATTCTTCAGATGCCAATCTACGGGTCTCTGGTTTCAGAGTAATTCCCAATATCTACAAGCGATCACCTAGTCTTTGGATAGGTGCCATTTTTCCTTATCTGTGGGTCCATCCACTGTGGCGTCCCCCAGTTGGGTTCTGAAATGCCCATTGGAACGGAGAGGTGGTCGCAGAGGTTCAGCACAGCTCTATTAATTTTATGGAGGAGATGACTGAGTGCAGCACTCTTATTTTTATGTGCACTCATATGGTGCCCAAGTGCAATCACTGCTCCATGTTAACAGGACCTTAAGAGACTTGGGCTTGGTAATAACTTTTAATATTGGGAATGGCATGTCCTTCCTCAATACCAGGGGTGGGGAATCTTCTTTTTTTTTTTTTCTGCGAAGGGCCATTTGGATATTTATTCCACCCTTCGGGGGCCGTACAAACTCTGCCCACAGAGTACATCCTGACTGTGGCACTGGTTTCAGGACGTAATCTTTCATTGCATGCCCTTCAGTGTTCAGTAGTGAACTCTACATGTGTGTGTGCTAACAGAGCAAGAAGAAATTAATGAGCTGGTGGCAATCAAAATACAGCTCCCTGCCCAAGAATGCGACCCCTGAGAATCTGCTCGGGGGCCTGATAAAAGGTCATCGAGGGCCGTAAATGGCCCTGGGGCCTGAGGTTCTCCACCACTGCTCTAGAATCAGGGAATGGATGATACAAAGCATCAAAACCCATGCATCCATAGTGCTATCCAATCCAGTTCCTTTGCCACCATGATCTCTGGAGAACCCGGAGCCCCCGAAATGAAACCCAATGTGGAACATTAAGTTGTAAATGTAACCAAATATCTAAATATTTCCTGTTGAATGAACACTCATGGTGACAAACCCATCATCCGCTAGATATAATAGGGGACATGTAGTCCCACAGTGCGCGGTATGAGCGGTCCTCCGCTGCGTCTCACGGGGTCGCTTGCTGTACAGCACACACCCGGAGCCGGCAGTGAATGGCTCCATCCATGTGGAATGCATTTTTACTGTTTGACTTAATACAGATGCTTTACTTTCCTCATCTGCTATTTTTATCATGGCGATGACATCCTGTTCAGAATCAATTAGCTCTTTGGATCTGTGCCCTCGCTTTATGCTGAAGTTATTGTTTACGGTCCTTCTGCCTATACTCCATACATGGGGTCTTCATTGGTCTCATTAGGATGTCGAATTTGGCTATAAATTTGTAGGGTTCTCCCAGAACATTAAAAAAAAAAAAAAGACTGCTGTTGCTACAAAAAAAACTGCTCAATAGACCTGAAGATGTGAACCACAAAGAAGAAATTAATAGGAAGAGTCAAGTGATTTTTCAAGCTTTTTTTTTTTCTGGAGTGGGCCAGTTTAAAAAGAAAAAAAAAAAGAAAAATTTCTATGTGCACATTGCTTAAGGAAACTGTAGGTGGCCAAAGAAGTGTGCCATAGAATTGTAAAAATAGTGTTTTTCTTAAAAAAAAAAAAAAAAAAAAAAATCTGGGATATATATAGAGGTGGTGGGATTTTGGGGCGTTTGCCCTCCAGATTTGATACTTGGCGCTCCTGGTATTTCACTGTGGTCTTTTTGTGTCTTATCGTAACAGACTAAATTTTTGTCAGCTGAATCCATTACTATAGAAAGCTTCAAAAATCACCGCAGGCGCCATTACTCCCCAGCAAACCCGTGTGGACAATGGGGGCTTCTCATGTCTTGTGATATCATGACGCTCAGGGAGATGGTATTAAATCTGCAAAACAAATCCATAAAAAGAGTCTATTTTATTTTGCTGGCATAGCGCTGATATATTCTATAACGTAGTACACAGATTACAGCCATTTGCATCAGTCACTCTGTGTATCCAGGGGTGGACACTGCCAGTGAAGGACCCGCTCAAGGTCTAGACCCACCAAATTAATACAAAAATCTGCATATGTAAATTATATGTGAACAAAAAAAAATCGGACTTTGACTTTTCTATTTCTTTTCTGTTTATTTAACCCATAATGTACATTGTTATATAAAGATGTTATCAGTACAATATTCCTGAAAAAAAATACGGTTTAGATCATTAGGCAGAGAAAATTCTCTTATACATAAGTGCAGACTGTGGCTCACTAATAATGGTAGGACCTGCAGCGTGGAAGGCAGAATGTTCAGACCAGAAGATGCTTCTATATGTCATTATTTGCTTTTTCTTCAGTCAGATATTGGGAGGAGGATTCCCCTACACATGGGGCAATGTCACACAAAAGCCAGACTGGGAAAACATATAAAACTCCATGCAGGTGTTGACATCTGTCGCATGCGATCTCCGGACCTCAGGATGACAAGGCAATAGTGCCATTATGTTGTGATCCGGCAAGACCCGGTAACTGCTTCTGGCCAGGAGGCGACCAGCGGTGTTCGGCTGCAGCGGTCACGCGTCCCAGTGACAAGATGGCGTTTAGACTGGCTCTGTGCATCCTGTTCCAGTTGTATAGGCATGTCAGCGCTACAGACAATTTCTGGCTCCTGCAGTGATGCATTGGTCATTGATGTGGCCAGTGGTGCCATGACGGCTAGATGAGGAAATGCAGGGAAAATTTAGGGGTGAAAATTAATTAAAAAATTGCTGAACTATAGGAATGTTTCAAAGAAGCTCTACTACACCATGATTTGTACATAAATGGATGATAACTATCTTCCATTTTATTCAGTTTCCTTAAACCGCTCTTGTTTTGCCATATCTCAACCAATCAGCTTTCATTTTTCCACAGCAGACTGTGAAGTGAAAGCTGCTCTGTGATTGGTCGCTATGGGTAACAGTCAGTCTGTCTTTTACCCAGAATTCAGGCATTCGTGAAGTGCAGACCATTATGTCCGAACCGTCCGCTGATCTCACGATGTCTGTAAAAAGTCTATGCCAAATTCAATCTTCACAACTTTGTTTCAGAATTTCCACCCACTAGGCCTCTATATCGAAAGCGGCCTTTTTGCCCATACCAGCCAATCACAGCGCAGCTTTTATTTTTCCAGAGCCAGTTTAGAAATGAAAGCTGAGCTCTGATTGGTTGCTATGGGAAACGAGGCCTGTTCTTCACAGTTTTGCTAAAGCTCTCCTAATTACATGATTACAATCCGAAAATACAATGATGGGAGTTCTAGTCCCACTCATCTTCTGCATTATTACCGCATTGTAACACAGATAAACAATGTGGAGTCAAGCAAGGAATTTCCAGAAACCCGTTTGGTGTCTAATGGAAATTTCAGCCTGTCTTAATCCGGTCTGTTTATCTTTTCCAGTACGCGAAGGAGACATTTTTCCATTGAAAACATTTCTACCCTCTGACAACTCATTTTATTAAAACTCCGCTCTGAATGCGGCTTCTGGAATATGGCACAGAAGAAATAATGTTCAGAAAAAAATGGTATCTGACAGATGCCGGATTATCAAGTGTCCTGGATTATCAAATGTCCTGCGATTATCAAATTTTCATGTATTAATGTCTAGCAATATCAGTCGTGACGTGACTGAGACCGTGTATATTTTGTATGTGATGTCTGGAGAAATAAGTGCGGCTCCATTTTTCAACATCACTGCAGATTGCAGAGCGACTTCATTATAGTAATATTTTATACTCCAGTTCACTGGCGTAGCTCGGATCGCCTGCGCCAGGGGAAAAAAAAAAAGTACAGGGTGGGCCAATTATATGGATACATCTGGGTGGGCCATTTATAAAGTTGCATTGAAAAATGGCTGTCATGGTCACCACCCATCTTGAAAAGTTTTCCCCCTCCCATACACTAATGTGCCACAAACAGGAAGTTGATATCACCAACCATTCCCATTTTATTTAGGTGCATCCATATACATGGCCCACCCAGGTGTATCCGTAAAAATGGCCCACCCTGCAGTGTACCTCCTAATACAGGAAAAATGCCCCAGAGTGTTTGCTTACAACAAATATTCCCCCCTCCAAAAGTAATACCGCTTTAAAGTTACATGCAAATGAACCTGAAGATGCATTGGGGGCGGGCCTGTGCACTCTATAGCAACACCCCCCATGCACTTCCAAGCTAATTTGCATTTAGTTTTCAAGCTCAATTTCTCAACACTGGCACATCTGATTAATACAAGACTGGTATCATTAGCATTGTTTCTCTATGATCTACATCGCCATATCGGTAGGTTCAGGAGTAAAATCATCCTGGCAGATTCCCTTTCCTTTACATTGTATTCGGGTCATTGGAGGAAGATAATGAACCTTCTTAAAACAATAGCTGGCTAATCCTCGCCAACGCGAAAGCGAGAGAACCGGTTCCACAACCGACTCGTATTCTACCCGCTAATTGCACTTAAGTAATACGCGGGCCGGGTCATGTTGCATGATAAGATCTCTACGTATCAATGGACTTCATTAAATATGGATTTTGGATTAAGTGAACCGGAGTAACCCCGCGGCTCAGGAAGGAGCTTGCAGTGGGTAAGACAATGCCAAATTTCTTTTTTTGGGCACTGATGAGAGACAGGGTTAGTTATACCGCTCAATCCATTCGAGATATACTGGTGGCCAACAGAGCGCCATGGGCTGGACAATGACTGCATAAGAAAAACAAGCTCGTAGACCCAGTACATGACCCCCGTAGGGGCTATAAAACTGAGGGCAACATGCAAATTAACCCGAGTCCTCTCGACCGACCAGTACACAAACCGCTTGTACGACGCTCCTGCCACCTTGTAAACTTGGATTGTCAGGGCGAAAAAAGTGGAAAGAGAAGCAACTTGTTGATTCTTGAGACCTTGCACTAAAAAATGTCCAAATTTGATCACTGACGAAATATTAGGATATGTGTCTTTAGGCAGATTCCGCTCAAAAACTGTCTTAAAAAGGCGCCCAGAAGATGCACAAAAGAATGGATGTAAGAACAGGATGCTGGTTTTCTTCAAAATTCTTTTTATTAGGGCATTTTTACTGTATAGGGGATCATGGGTGAGTTTTCATGACGAAAAGTATATGTTTATTCTCTTGAGTGCCTTTTAACCGCTTGACATCTTAAAAAAACCTGAAAAGGTTAAAAGAAGTGACCGGACCATTCAGAATATTTCCGCTCTGAAGACGATCTATACTTTATAATACATTCCGGTGGGAAGGCTCGAAAGATGCCCGGGTGCCTTATTGAGCGTTTTCACAGCAATTTTGCTTCCAAAACTGCTCGCGGTATCTTCATTATTCAATGGAGTTTAAAAAAAAAAAAAACTCAGAAAATGACAAAAAGAGGGTTTAGGGGGGAAAAAAAACCTTGGAGTTTCCTAAAGCATCTTCTTCCCACCTGAAAAAGACATCTGCACAGACCATTAGGCTATATTCACAGAGAGGTTATTATTGTGTATTTTTCAGTCGAAAATAATTTTAAAAAACTCATTTTTTAGTTTATGCTTTTTGCACTTCCATTGATTCTGTAGTCACATTTAGGCTTTGTTCACACTAGGCATTTTTTCATTTTTTATGCTTTTTTTTATGCAAATTTTCATTTGCATTTTACAGTACCAGCAAAGTCTGAGATTTCAGAAATCTCATGCACACAGCTTGTTTTTTTTTTCATCAGTATTTTGTTCTTTACATTTTTTTTTTGCACAATAGAACATGTCACTTGTTTCCGCATTGTTTCTGCTTTTTTTCACCCATTGAAAGTAATGGGTGGTGAAAAAACAATGAAAACCCACACCAAAAAACACAGGTATCAGGTTTTTGCAACGTTTTTTGTGCCAAAACCTGATTAAATAGTTTGAGATTTTTTATTTTTTTGCACTAAACTTTATCAGCATGCACAAGAGACAAATGTAGTATGACAAAAACGCAGCAAAACCTGCATTTTTTGCCGCATCTTTTTTCCTACCTGGAGATCAGGTTTTGCTGCAGAAAAAAATGTCTAGTGTGAACATAGCCTTGGAGCTTTTTTGTCTTTTTTTTTATTCATTCAATTTCTGTGTGGATTGTTGAGTCTAATCTTCTCCAAAACCCTTTTTTATGAAAATCCCTGCATGAGAACATACCCTTAAATACTGTAGAACTGTCGACAGTACATGTGCACTTTAGTTATTGATTCTCCTTTAATATTCCTTTGATATTCTGCTCCTTCTGTCTCGCACATCTGTCTGAGGCGCCCCTACATGACCAGCAGTTCTCCGACCCCCCACCCCATCCTATATAAAGCCCCTATCTTGCAATAATGATGCAGACAGCTGTGGTCAGAGGAGGAAACCCCCCCCGAGAGTCGTAGGCTGCACATGTTCCAGCTCAGAATCGACTCATCTCACGGCTGCGGAGCTTCGCTTCCTTGGATACGGTTTCCAGCTTTAAAACATTTCTTTGTTATGCGGTTTTACATCACAGCGACGGGATCCACTGTATACAGTACGACCATCGCTGAGGGACAATACGGAGCTGTCATCCTCCTGCAGGCCCATTACCACATCATCTCTGCATACCATCAGCATTAATAGATGGCAGGCATCCCAGCAGTGATGGTCTGCAGGTGTCCACAGCCCCGACGCACGTCCCATCCCTTTCATACCACTGCTTATACAACGACGACCCCGTAATAATGCATCCACGATATATAACTGCGCCCGAGGAATCCCAAGAATTCCACTACCCGTGTGTTTGTCTTACTGTCGGACGTCACAGTCAATGAGCTTTTATCTCACCTGAATCAATAATTTGGTGTCAGACCATTTAGCACAGACAGAGCCAGGTTGTCAGCTTTTGGGACGAGTCTTGTTTGTATCTTTGCTCCATTGCACAAAGTATAATCAGATTTTTTTTTTCTGGTGCTTATATGCAAAGGTTGTATGGAAAAAAAAAAGTACCCCAAGGTTGCCATTGAGTATCAAGTCTTGGACGGCAACTATTTTAATGGCCTTATCCCGTTTTCATCCCTAGTTCACCAGTTCTTGTGTTCGGCCATGAGCCCAGCCATATTGGGTGCAGTAGTCACATCCGAGCCTTAGGGAGCCCAAAAAATCTCTTTGCCTTATATAAGACCAATACTATTGAAGACCTGGGGGTTTTGTTGGAGATTTTGCATTGGGGCCCATAAGGTTCAAGTTACGCCATTGGATCCGGATTTTGCAGCTGAAATACAGATGCTCAGATATGGCTGTTAAGGCTCCAATTGCATTTACTGGTGCTTCTCACAAAATTAGAATATCATCAAAAAGTTAATTTATTTCAGTTCATCAATGCAAAAAGTGAATCTCATATATTCTATAGAGTCATTGCACACAGCGTGATCTATTTCACATGTTTATTTCTGTTAATGTTGATGATTATGGCTTACAGCCAATAAAAACCCAAAAGTCTTTATCTCAGTAAATTAGAATACTTTATAACACCAGCTTGAAAAATGATTGTAAAATCCAAAATGTTGGCCTACTGAAATGTATGTTCAGTAAATGCACTCAATACTCCTTTTGCATCAATTACTACATCAATGCAGCATGGCATGGAGGCGATCAGCCTGTGGCACTGCTGAGGGGTTATGGAAGCCCAGGTTGCTTTGATAGCAGCCTTCAGCTCGTCTGTATTGTTGGGTCTGGTGTTTCTCATCTTCCTCTTGACAATACTCCATAGATTCTCTATGGGGTTAAGGTCAGGAGAGTTTGCTGGCCAATCAAGCCCAGTGATACTGTTGTTTTTACACCAGGTATTGGTACTTTTGGCAGTGTGGACAGGGGCCAAGTCCTGCTGGAGAATTAAATTTCCATCTCCAAAAAGCTTGTCAGCAGAAGGAAGCATGAAGTGCTCTAAAATGTCCTGGTAGACGGCTGCGCTGACTTTCGTCATGATAAAACAGAGTGGACCTACACCAGCAGATGACATGGCTCCCCAAACCATCACTGATTCTGGATACTTCACACTAGACCTCCAGCAGCTTGGATTGTGGCCTCTCCACTCTTCCTCCAGACTCTGGGACCTTGATTTCCAAATGAAATGCAACATTTACTTTCCTCTGAAAACAAAACCTTGGACCACTGACAACAGTCCGGTTGTTTTTCTCCTTGGCCTGGGTAAGACGCTTCTGGCGTTGTCTATTGGCCATGACTGGCTGACACAAGGAATGTGACACTTGTAGCCCATGTGCTGGATACATCTGTGTGTGGTGGCTCTGGAAGCAATGACTCCAGCAGCAGTCCACTCCTTGTGAATCTCCCCCAAATGTTTGAATGGCCTTTTCTTAACAATCCTTTCAGGGCTGCGGTTATCCCGGTTGCTTGCGCACCTTTTTCTACCACACTTTTTCCTTCCACTCAATTTTCCATTAATATGCTTGGATACAGCACTCTGTGAACAGCCGGCTTCTTTATAAATGACCTTTTGTGGCTTACCCTCCTTGTGGAGTGTGTCAACTGCCTTCTGGACATCTGTCAGGTCAGGAGTCTTCCCCATGATTGTGGAGCTACTGAAACAGACTAAGGGACCTTTGTAAATGCTTAGGAAACCTTTGCAGGTGTTTTTTGCTAATTATTCTAATTTACTGAGATAATGACTTTTGGGTTTTCATTGGCTGTAAGCCATAATCATCAAAATTAACAGAATTTAACACGTGACATAGATCACTTTGTGTAATGACTCTATATAATGAGTTTCACTTTTTGTATTGAAGAACTGAAATAAATTAACTTTTTGATGATATTCTAATTTTGTGAGAAGCACCTGTATGTGGTGTCTGAAACAGTTTAACTCCTGCAAGAACCAACCTATTGCACCCCTACCCAATAGTTTGGTTCTGGCCCCAAGGCTAAAGGTACCTTGAAGGTGATCTGGTAATTGATTCCCTGGATAATATCTATCACGAGTAAAATGAGACCACTTGGGCGTTGTAGATTATTATTGGCAATGACAAAAGTAAAAACTAAAAAAGTTCTGAGAGGGGTAGAAAAAAAGATAGAGATGTGTAGTTAAGGTATTGTGAAGTAAAATTAGTCAAGCCAATGGTTGGGTTATGAAGGAACAGATGAATGACCTCGGGGAGACCAAAACATCCAACACTGCGGAGACACCATCACGTGTTTCTCAACGCAGTGATCCAGAACACTGCCCCCATCCCTTATGGGAAATATGCAATCGCATGTAAAGTAAGCTGCGGAGACACCATCACGTGTTTCTCAACGCAAGCAATGAATAGCCAGGCCTTTCTCTGGGAAGGAACAACCACGGGAAGGGCAGCATCCAATAAAGGAGAATATCCAATAAAGGAAGACCACCTATGCCAAGCATGGTATCCATCCACAAACAGCTGTTTCGGGGTTTTTGCCCCTCATCAGTGTGGAGTAGGAAACAGGCTATTAGGAGCAGGCACTGCAATATATATATATATATATATATATAACTAATAATATTTGGCAATATTGCCTTGCGCTGGCGTGTACTCCGGAGGACAGAGAATGAACTTCAATCCAATATCGCGGCCAGCATGCAGCCAGCGGGTAAGGAAAGGGTGAATCAAACACCCGAAAACCCCGCCCATATGACCCAAAACTGGTCCCGCCAAATTCAGGTGACAGGTTCCCTTTAAATGTAACTTGTAGGTCAGGAACAGAAAATAAAGAAAATTGGAACAGCAGAATTGCTGTTTTTCAGTTCCTATATCTCCAAAAAAAATGCAATAAAAAGCAATCCAAGCATCATATGAGTCTGAAAATGCTACCAATAAAGATTACAAGTCCTCACTACACTCCATCAATGGAAAAATAATAAAGTTACAGTTCTCGGTAAATGGCGGCACATTTTGAATGGTGTCATTCAAAACTAGAACTCGTCATGCAGCAAAAAAAACAGCCCTCATTTTGATTATGGAAAAATAGAAAATGTATGTCTCTTGGAAAAAGGGCTAGAAAAGGAAATAAAGTACAAAAATGAAATTTGGTCATGGTGGGATGGGATTAAAAGAGATGAAAAATCTTTAGCCATCAAAACTGCCAAGAACTTTCAGGTCATCCGAAAAATGCTTGAGTATACATTGTCTCCAGACAGAGACCCTATGACAGAAGGACACGCGGAGTCCTGGGACGGCCACATACACACATGGACCTGTGCACTACAGTCATTTTGAGGAGGACTACACCCAGGGACACTCATACTTCCCAATTGGCTCCATTACTTCTATACAGTAATTAATAGCCATAATTCTCAATAATGACAGTAATAAGTGAGTACGTCTTCCAGAATATGAGGCTGATTCCACCCATACTAAAATTTCAACATATCCCTCCCCAATCGTTATAGGCAGAGGTTAGAAGGATCAGTGTTCAGGTTACTCGTAAATGGCTTCTGTCTGAGAGAGCAGATTGCGGCACGCAGTATTATAGTCCCCAGAACTGTACTTACAATTCTGTTAGGTGTAGTTGGAAGCAGTCAACAAGCTTGATGACAGCCGTACCCCCTAATAGCCTAAAGGTTGCTAATTTCCAGAGCTCATTAAAGACATTGAACCAGGTAAGAATGTTGAAAGTTCAGCTTTGAAGCCAGCAGAATTGTAATTGCAGCTCTGGGTTATAGGCTTGGCCAGTTCAAGATAAAGTAATGCTATGTAAATTGCAGAAGGGTATTCTGAGCTAATAAATAAAATTCCCTTACTTGGGATCACCAATTATAAGCTACAGTGGCATAACTAGAGTCCGATGACCCCTGATGCAAAATAAGGACCTGGACCCCACCTGTATGTTTGTCATCTGTATGGGCCCTTGTAGCATTCCAGATCCTGTGAAGACATCTGTGTTCATCTCATGTAACAACGTTCCTCATCCGACCCCTTTCCTATAATAATGGTCCCTTTCCTGGGTCATTCTTGTAATAATGTCCTCCATCCTGGCCCCTTCCTGTATAGTGTTCCCCATCCTGGCCCATTCTTGTAATGTCCCCTATCCTGGCCCCTTCCTGTAATAATATTCCCAACCCTGGCCCTTTCCTTTAATTACATCCCCCATTCTGTCCCTTTCCAAGCATAATGTCCTCCATCCTGGGTCTTTTCCTGGTGTAATGTTCCCCATCCTGTGCTCCTTCCAGTAATAATGTCCTCCATCCTGGTATAATGCCTCCATCCTGGGCTCTATCCTGGTGTAATGTCTCCCATTCTGCCATCCTGAGGCCCTTCCTAGTATAATGTCTTCCTTTCCTGGTATAATGTCCTCCATCCTGAGCCCCTTCCTGGTATAATGTCCTCCATCCTGAGCCCTTTTCATTAGTATATGTCCCTGCATCCTGGTATAGTGTTCCCCATTATGGGCTCCTTCCAGTAATATATGCTCCCCTCCAGCAAAGGTCCTGTTGCAGTCACACCGCGATCGTAACACCCCTGATTAGATAACACAAAGAGCAACTGTCTTTTCTTGGAGGACCCTTCACGTCTGGGCATTACATGGACAACCCTCTGCTTTCAGTGGGGACTGTGTAATGCTTGACCTCACCTGCGGAGGCAGTGCAGGGGAATTAAACACTTAATCGCTAAGGTGTGAACTTGTGAATTATTTTTGATGGACCCTTAAACATAGTTGACACATTTAACTCTTGATCATCCTTTGCAAAGTTACGAATCGTTGTAGCCTAATCCATTCTCTTATTTTGCTTCCTCCCCTCTCGAACACCATGCTGAAAGTTCTGTTTTAGCTGTCGAGTTCATGTCGTGTTAGAAGCTTTTTTGATCTGCAGCTTTCTCAATAATCTATAGTCAAACACTATTCAGAAACCCTCTCATGGGGGAGGAGGAAGTATTAGAAAGGCTGATCAATAATTAAATATTAAAAAGTGTAGCGTCACTATAATAGGACACATTAGACTCTTACGGGATCCTCATTTGGAGTTCTAGCGTATCCCTCTGTTCAATGTAATTATCTGTCTGACATTTCTCAGTATTGACCAGAGTCATTGATCGTGGCTGTAAGGTCACCAAGGCAGAAACTAATCAGGACGGATATGAAAGCAATCCGTTATAAGGAAAGGTGTTGGCCATATGGAGCGATAAATTAGTCACATTTTAAGCCGCCTTCGCCAAGGGTTATTGACAACACCTCTTGTAGTGTCATAAAAATTCCAAAGACGAACGGACACTAAACCGTACAATTAATATGTTTAAAGGGGAACTCCACTGATCGTAGATTGATGGAAGGGAGAAGCAGCCTACCCATCATCGAAACATGGTCTCTAGTGAAATCAATAGGCTGTCCACAAGAAAGCACGGATGAGGTGGAAACAGGCGAGGTGTCGGGTACCTAGGATGTTATTACTTCCTTAATAGTTAAGCAAAAGGATACGGAAGATACTGGTCCAGCGGTCACTTCAGTAATCCGTGAACACGGGACATATGAATAGGAATCATACAAAGTTTAACACTCCTTTAATATTTGATCGGCCAGGGTCCAAATTTTGGAACCCTTACCAATTATAAAAATGAGGTCTGAGTACTGGGACCTCCAATGATTAGAAGAATGTGGGACCCCCATCAATCATGAGAACTTACTGAGACCCATGGCAATCCTGTGAGGTGAGGTCCAAGATATGGGTCTACCACAATAAGTTTTGTAATCTTGTAAGGGTTGTTCATAGAGTTTCAATCTCTAGGATTCTCACTAATTACAAGAATGAGGTCCAATCACTGGGATCCTAATCGATTATGAGAACATGGTTACTACCACTGGGATCCTCACCAACTGCAAGATTGGGATTTCAACCAATGGGTTCCTCACCAATCATGAGAATGGGGGTACTTACCTCCAAGATCTCCACTAACAAGAATGGAGTGGAGTGAGGATCTCATTGGTTGAACCTGCACTCTCATGACCATGAGAATGAAGGTCCAACCAATGTGACCTCTACTGATCACAATTATAGGAGTTCAACTACTTGGACTCCCACTGATTACGTGAGTGGGTATCCATTCATCCATTAGGACCTTCATTGGCCTTCATTGGGCTCTTTACAAATAATGTCTAACAGATCCAACCCCTGGGGCCATCACTGATCACAAGGATGGAGTAGGATGCCTTAGTTTTTTTATACTGGAACCAGGAAGAGGTGGAATGGCCAAGTTGACCACACATTTGGGGTACCTTCTGCCTTCTTACTCTTCTCTTTCTTTTTTGGCCAGCTTCATCTCCCTGTCAACTCGGCAATGTATATTTTATGTAGATCTGTATGTTGATCTTCTGCCTATTACCAGTTGTGCATTCAAGATTCAGGTCATACATTAAAGATTTATCCACAAGGGCGTCCTATAGTAACGGCCCCCTCCTTGTCGTCAGGATACATCGACAATATTCTGTGTTGTTATAGAAACTATAGAAATGACACACATAGTAATACGCCTGACCTGTTATCACAGGAGGGGGAGGGAAAGGTATAGCAAATATACAAAACCCACTGAAAAAACATCTCGCAAAAAAATATGGTGGCCCCAAAGAATGGAAACTACCGGCTGAATGTTAAAATGATTTCAGTCTTGGAGACCCTCGCTGCAAGATATTCTTCATCTGCCCCATCCATTGAAGAGATGCATTCTTGGGTTCTTTTCTTAGCTCTCTGCATTTTGGCATTGCGTTACTTATATATTTCCAGTAGGAAGAACTGCGAAACGGAGACGATAACCAGGTGACGAGTGAATAACATAGAAACAGAGAAATGTTTTTGCAATTTTAGTTTCAATGTTTTTTTTCAAAAGTAGACTGTACAAAGGTGATGTACGGGGAGGATGTGTGTAACCACTTTTCTGCGGAGACACATGATGGAGAGCAGTAAACAGAGTCTGATGTGATTGTGTAGAGCATCGCTGCTTAGACGGCCCTTTGGGTCCCTTAAGGCTCTATAGCCTGTGCGTAAGGGCGGACGAGTGTCATGCGAGTACAATGCGATTATTAGCAAGGAGCATCCATATAACATGTGAATTTAACATTAGCTTTTACATACTGTCATTGTCGGTGTCATTTAAAGATAGTTTTCTAAATAATAAAGCAATCTTATCTATATAGATTAGATAGAATAAGTAGAATAGATGTCCTGTATATATTTCATATCACAAGCTCCCTACATTTAATAAACCAGCAGCCTGTATTGCCTTTCATGTGGCACCACAGCGTGTTTAGCCTTTTGAAACCTATTAAATAAAAAATGTTATTTAAAAAAAATGGCGTGGGATCCATTTATTTTTACTAACCAGCTCAGCTAAAGCAGACAGCTGTGAGCTGGTGTTCTTATTCTAGGAATGGGCCGCTATTCATGGATCTTCTCAGCTTATTAATAACAGCTCCCAGCTGCCTGCATAGCCTTTACTGGTTATAAAAAGGGGGAACCCCCCCTCCCATAAAATGACATGAGGTCCCCTCTGTATTTAATAACCAGCAAAGGTCAAACAGACAGCTGCAGGCTGTTATTAATAGGCTGGGAAGGGGCCATGAATATTGGCCCCATCCCAGACTAAGAACACTAGCCTTCATCTGCCCCAGAAATGGCACATCCATTAGATGCACCAAGTCTGATGCTTAGCTTCGGCTCTTTCCATTTGCCCTGAAGTGTTGGCAATTGGGGTAATAGTTTTTTGGTTGACGTCAGCTGTTTTATGTCCGCTAACATCAAGCCAAGGGGTTAGTAATGGAGAGGCGTCTATAAGGCACCCCCATTACTAACCCCGTAAGTTTAGTAAACAAAACACACAGAGAGCAAAGTCCTTTATTTGAACAAAACAATCCCTGACCCTCTTTTACCCATTTATTAAGTCCCCTCAAAAAATAAAAACTCAAAGCAATCCTCACCTGTCCACAGATAATCCTTTATGATGATGTCTCATGAAGAAAACCAAGCTGGAACACACTGACAGGAGTGTGAGAAAGGTGATGTCACAGCTCACCTCCTCCTCCTGTACAATGACTGATAACACCTCTATATACAGTAGATAACACAAGATCCACCATTCACAATAGGTGATGTCACAGCTCACCTCCTCCTGTACAATGACTGATAACACCTCTATATACAGTAGATAACACAGGATCCACCATTCACAATAGGTGATGTCACAGCTCACCTCCTCCTGTACAATGACTGATAACACCTCTATATACAGTAGATAACACAGGATCTACCATTCACAATAGGTGATGTCACAGCTCACCTCCTCCTGTACAATGACTGATAACACCTCTATATACAGTAGATAACACAGGATCCACCATTCACAATAGGTGATATCACAGCTCACCTCCTCCTCCTGTACAATGACTGATAACACCTCTATATACAGTAGATAACACAGGATCTACCATTCACAATAGGTGATGTCACAGCTCACCTCCTCCTGTACAATGACTGATAACACCTCTATATACAGTAGATAACACAAGATCCACCATTCACAATAGGTGATGTCATAGCTCACCTCCTCCTGTACAATGACTGATAACACCTCTATATACAGTAGATAACACAGGATCCACCATTCACAATAGGTGATATCACAGCTCACCTCCTCCTGTACAATGACTGATAACACCTCTATATACAGTAGATAACACAGGATCCACCATTCACAATAGGTGATGTCACAGCTCACCTCCTCTGTACAATGACTGATAACTCCTCTATATACAGTAGATAACACAGGATCCACCATTCACAATAGGTGATGTCACAGCTCACCTCCTCCTCCTGTACAATGACTGATAACACCTCTATATACAGTAGATAACACAGGATCCACCATACACAATAGGTGATGTCACAGCTCACCTCCTGTACAATGACTGATAACACCTCTATATACAGTAGATAACACAGGATCCACCATTCACAATAGGTGATGTCACAGCTCACCTCCTCTGTACAATGACTGATAACACCTCTATATACAGTAGATAACACAGGATCCACCATTCACAATAGGTGATGTCACAGCTCACCTCCTCCTGTACAATGACTGATAACACCTCTATATACAGTAGATAACACAGGATCCACCATTCACAATAGATGATATCACAGCTCACCTCCTCCTGTACAATGATGGATAACACCTCTATATACAGTAGATAACACAGGATCCACCATTCACAATAGGTGATGTCACAGCTCACCTCCTCCTCCTGTACAATGACTGATAACACCTCTATATACAGTAGATAACACAGGATCCACCATACACAATAGGTGATGTCACAGCTCACCTCCTGTACAATGACTGATAACACCTCCATACACTTGGTTACACAGTGGGGGTATTCTTGTTACACAGAGTGACTGCAGACTTATCGATTTGGACCTGATGACCCCTGTAATGTGCCACACGATGCAGTCAGCACCCTATGAGACTCCAGACGACAGCAGGGGGCTCCTCCATCCCTCTGTGACATTTCGGCTTCTTACTTACACGGACTTTGTGAGTTCTTTGCTCTTAACCAGCAATTACACCGCAGCACTTACCTCCCACATGTAACTATACAGCCGTCTCCGGGATGGAGCAGACTCTCCCACGTTACTGCGCTGTCCTTATAGCTGTCAGATTTCACCAATATTATTACTTCCTACATAATTATGGAGACATCACATTCAGATATGAAAAAAACCCTGATCTGAGAGTCCAACAACATAAAACACCAAAACCAAAGAAATGAGCCGGATCACAGGTTGGTATAAGTGCAATGTGTAGGTGCATGTTCACACCGTGCTCCACAACAGACAGAACCTGGGATTAAGGGAATTGCACGGGATTTGCGGATTTTGTTTTTGTCCCAGGTTCTGAACATAAAAGAACAAAACAAGTAATGAGCAGAAAATAACAGGACGTCTCCGACTTATAGGATTCCGGATGCAAACATTCAGAGGGGGGGGGGGTGCGCCCGTCATTGGGGCGAAGAACGGGAGAAAGTCTTATAAATCAGCACAAGTGATAACTTTTATAAGCTTCATTATTTATAAATCTGATAATCTGCGACCTAGCGGGTCCCAAAATGCCAGATTAAAGGAATTGTGCTTGTATTCTTCATTTTAGCCACAGCTCCCGCCAGCAGAGATCTCTGTAATCTGCGGCTCTTATTTCCTTGATTCCAGACTCCGTGTCAGTATTAATAGTAGGATTTCAGAAACAGGCGAGACACTTGACTTTATTAGTGTGAGCAATGGTCGGTCACATGGCTGCTGCGCACTCTCTGCAGATACATCCAAACCTCGGCAGCCAAGTGTACAGAGCAATGAATAAGTCATTAAGGAATTGGCAATTCTGGTGCAGCTTTTAATTCTACTTTGTTGACCCTCTATTACTCCTCCTGGAAAAGTACCAGTATTACTATTCCGTTTGTCAATTGGGTATGTTGTCCCCACAAGGTTTCGTGCTGTCGGCCCTGATTGGTTAGTGTCACAGTATGCAGGAAAACGACACATTGACAGGAGGAATAACAGAGGAGTGACAAAATGTGGAAATCTAGGAGCTGATCACATAAGGCATCCTCAGGTAATAATAGAATTGTGCAATTTCTTCATTTGACCTCCTGCTCTGTACAGGACACCTCCGGCTACCATCACTTTCCTGAATGGAGGATAAAGAAACCCAAAAAGTCAGGGCCCGATTTCTGGCATTTTTACATTTATATAGGTGGGAATTAATCAAGATCTTTCATGTGCTACTCTTGATCCAGACTCCGCTGGCGTACATACAGTCATCTACATTTTGTGCAAAAAATGGAAAAATGTGTGACTATTGAACACCAGGTTTCTGGCATAAAGTAGAAAAAAACATTTTAAGCAGAGGAACTTTGTATCACGATATTTCAGTTCCTTACTATTTCCAATAGACTGGATGGAAACATTCACATCCAAATAGAGAAAACTTTACAGACCTAATCTATAATAATAATCTTTATTTTTGTATAGCGCTAACATATTCTGCAGCGCTTTACAGGTTGCACACATTATCACTGCTGTCCCCGATGGGGCTCACAATCTAGATTCCCTATCAGTATGTCTTTGGAATGAGGGAGCAAACCAGAGTACCCGGAGGAAACCCACGCAAAGACGGGGAGAACATACAAACTCCTTGCAGATGTCGTCCTTGGTGGGATTTGAACCCAGGACTCCAGCGCTGCAGTGCTAACCACTGAGCCACCGTGCTGCCCGGTAATCTTTTTCATAGCTGACGGTTTGCTACAATTGTATCCAGTTTCCATATTCCTCTGTGGGCACCAGTCAGGACCCATCTGATACTTTGTATTTACACTGAGACATGTTTATAAATACTGATACATTGTAGCAAGTTATCAGGAAGGTGACTTCTGCCATTGGTGTTTGCATGGTCACACTAGGTCCATTTTAGTGGTATCTGCATTTTTTAGAGGCTCTCTGCCGTCGCTACCCTACCACGTCCAAATACCCCATCAGCCTGTGGACGTGTTTCTTTCCTAGCCGCCTCCTGATTTTACACATTTGCTATAAAACATTGGAGGAGAAGGAGGTAACTAGGGAAGTCGAAACGCAGCAGATATGAACATACCAGTATTTGCTCAGCGCATTTGGGTGAATGTTTGCTATTGCAACGATGACTGTAGGTTTGTAGCGGAGGAAGTTTTGTGCAGAGGTGATCAAATTCAACTTCCTCTGACTTGTGGTTTCCAAAAACTTCTGAGTCTTTTATTCTGAAATATGTGTCAAAAGGGTAAAAATACCCGACATCGTGAGAGCGTAGAAATCTAGCACCTAGAAGAAACGACCTGGTCAGTGGTCACCTCTAAAGCTGCATCGACACATACTGTATATGTTCTGATCCATGCACACAGAAGCATTGGCGCCTGTCCCCAGGGGCAGCATCAGACGGGGATCCTTAGGGCCCACCGGGGTACATTTCATGAGTCATGTGGGGGTCCTTGGAGTTGGTGGTCAAATTGGTGGTTTTGGGGGGAATAATGATGGGGTACGGAAGCACCTAAATTCTTGGTTTGGCAACTTTGAACTCTAGACAGGATTGATGTGCCTAGGACTTGTTTGGTAAATTAGCGAAGGTTCATGGTGATAGCGGGGGGTAAAACTGGAGTATGGGTCCAATTTCATGGTCACCAGATTTTTGGAGCTCAATGGATGCCTCCATTATTTCTTGGTATGTCGGTTGGGTGATTTAATGGGAAAACTGGAAGTTAAATAATGGGATGAAAAGGGGAAAGCTTGGAAGTTAGAACGGCCGGAAGGAATTATGGGGTTTGGTAATCTGTTAATACGGACCAGTCTCTACATGTCCTGGATTATCAGATGACGGTTAACGGACTTTCACTGCACACTACGGACATAAAAGGACACCGCTATGGTCCCCGCTGGTCTTCGCCAGGAGACGGTGGATGTTTGTTTTCTCCTCGCACCCTCATGTAACTCTCATTTGTGTTCTACATCAGTGAAAACAGCTAATAGATCCCAGGCCCGGGCTTCGTGCCTCTGAAGCCAGTATAAAGGCTGCTCCTCTGGGGGGTCTGGAACATTCGCGCTTTTTTCTTGCCAGATTCTTCTGCAGAAACGACAGACCACAAAAAAAAAGAAGAAGAAGAGATATAATAATAGATCTTGAATATCTGCCAGGATTCTGGAGATGTCTGAAATCTGCCAGCTTTTCCCTGGGAAAAAGGGCAAAATCATCAATGCATTGATCTCCGGGCTTTTATACGAGAACACTCAAAGCGTAGCAGCTGCAATCTTCCCCTCGTTCTCGCTCTGTAAAACCCTCCAAATAATGAAGAGTTTATTCAATTCATCTCGGTGTTTTATCCTTCTCGTCAGTGTGGATTTTGATTTGTGGGAGGGGGTGGAATTAATAATAATTTTTTTTAGAATTTTTAATATTTTTTTTTTGGGGGGGGGATATAGTTTATAATTATTAATTTTTTATTTTTTGTAATTAGATTAAAGTTGCACGATGGTTCTTTTGGCCCTTCTGATAGACCAATAGACATGTGATAGGTGGGGGCGCTATTGGAGATTTTGCATTGGGACACAAAAGCTAAGTTATACCAATGGGAAAAGCCATCGAACTGACATTTTTGGGGATTGACTTTTTGCAAAACAGTCCAGCCGGCTGCCATTTTGCTGAATTGTAGACCCAAGTTGATGGTGTATTCATGTCGAGACTTTACGACGTGCGTCACCCAAGGCTGCTCAGTGCAGGAAAACTCTGGCATAGAGTGAAACAAAGGTGGGAAGAGGACCGAACACCAGATAACACCAGAGCCTGGTATCTACAAATTCCCCGCAATGGCATGATATGTCACATGGCCAGAGGAGCCCATGATGCCAGTATTCGACTGTCGGCACAGGCAGTTTACATGACCCTGGTCTGGGTGCCAAAATTTTGCCAAATCCTGCAAACCCTTTTGCTCAGCTCTGCTGTCTAACCACAGATTGTGACCTAATCCAGGATACAGTCTAGGTCAATCTACAACGTTATCGACTTCCGTAAATTTTGATTGATCATGATGAGGCCTCTGATCTCCAGCCACCGGGTTTCAGGCGCAATCAGCAAAAAATTGAATTGATCCTTGGCCGTGCTCCTGAAGCTCCGGCCTCGATAAACGAGCAGTCGTCAGGCTCCATCCATAGGAGCGGCGTTCCCTGCACTAATCTCTGGTGCGCCATCCAATTACCCAATGCTGCTAATTACTCCTATTTGTCAACAGCAAGGCTCGGTCTTTGCGTTCCTGCTGTTGACGGATTATTCTCATGTGACCCCCGACACGGTAGCGGCAGCAGCCTGTAATTAGTGATGTTGGTGTTGCTGCTTCTCTCTGCAGACTGCGGCTAATTAGGAGTTGGGAAATTGAGTCCTGGCCCCGAATGAAATGCGGTAGATGTGATATAAGTACGAAGGGATTTATTTACTAACTCCTAATCACAGCAAGCAATCATCACTGAACTCCGGACACACTGATACTGATGACGGAGGCGACGAGCGATCACCAGATACTGATGATGGAGGCGACGAGAGATCACCAGATACTGATGATGGAGGAGATGGGCATCACCAATAATTGATGGGATATAGATTTCTCTTCTATTCATTTTTTTTGCATTTTGTTAATTAATAAAAATAAACTATTAACACTTCTATGTAGGAAGCTTCTTCCTGCAGCATTATATCCACTCCTGCACAGAACATGAATCTCAGATAGTCAGTGCCACAAAAATGTATTCCTAGTCATCAGAGTTATATACACTGCTCAAAAAAATAGAGGGAACACTAAAATCCCACATCCTAGATATCACTGAATGAAATATTCCAGTTGGAAATCTTTATTCATTACATAGTGGAATGTGTTGAGAACAATAAAACCTAAAAATGATCAACACAAATCACAACTGATATCCCACGGAGGTCTGGAGTTGGAATGATACTCAAAATCAAAGTGGAAAATGAAGTTACAGGTTGATCCAACTTCAGTGGAAATGCCTCAAGACAAGGAAATGATGCTCAGTAGTGTGTGTGGCCTCCACGTGCCTGTATAACCTCCCTACTATGCCTGGGCAAGGTCCTGCTGAGGCAGCGGATGGTCTCCTGAGGGATCTCCTCCCAGACCTGGACTAAACCATCCGTCAACTCCTGGACAGTCTATGGTGCATGAAGCGAGATATGATGTCCCAGATGTGTTCAATCGGATTCAGGTCTGGGGAACGGATGGGCCAGTCCATAGCTTCAATGCCTTCATCTTGAAGGAACTGCTGACACACTCCAGCGACATGAGGTCTGGCATTGTCCTGCATTGGGAGGAACCCAGGGCCAACCGCACCATCATATGGTCTCACAAGGGGTCTGAGGATCTCATCTCGGTCATCTCGGTACCTAATGGCAGTCAGGCTACCTCTGGCAGGCACATGGAGGGCTGTGCGGCCCTCCAAATAAATTCCACCCCACACCATTACTGACCCACTGCCAATCCGGTCATGCTGGAGGATGTTGCAGGTAGCAGATCGCTCTCCACGGCGTCTCCAGACTCTGTCATGTCTGTCACATGTGCTTAGTGTGAACCTGCTCTCATCTGTGAAGAGCACAGGGCACCAGTGGTGAATTTGCCAATCCTGGTGTTCTGTGGCAAATGCCAAGCGTCCTGCACGGTGTTGGGCTGTGAGCACAACCCCATCTGTGGACGTTGGGCACTCAGACCATCCTCATGGAGTCGGTTTCTAACTGTTTGTGCAGACACATGCACATTTGTGGCCTGCTGAAGGTAATTTTGCAGGGTTCTGGCAGTGCTCCTCCTGTTCCTCCTTACACAAAGGCTGAGGTAGGGGTCCTGCTGCTGGGTTAATGCCCTCCTACGGCCCCCTCCACATCTCCTGGTGTACTGGCCTGTCTCCTGGTAGCGCCCCCAGCCTCTGGACACTACGCTGACAGTCGTATTGATGTGCCATCCTGGATGGGCTGCACTACCTGAGCCACTTGTGTGGGTTGTAGAGTCCGTCTCATGCTACCACGAGTGTGAAAGCACAACCAGTATTCAAAAGTGACCGAAACATCAGCCAGAAAGCATTGGTGCTGAGATGTGGTCTGTGGTCCCCACCTGCAGAACCACTACTTTATTGAGGGTGTCTTGATAATTGCCAATAATTTCCATCTGTTGTCTATTCCATTTGCACTACAGCATGTGAAATTGATTGTCAATCAGTGTTGCTTCCTAAGTGGACAGTTTGATTTCACAGAAGTTTGACTTACTTGGAGTTAGATTCTGTTGTTTAAGTGTTCCCTTTATTTTTTGGAGCAGTGTACGTAAATACCTGGTGGTCAATAGCATAAAAATGAATTTCCGGTAGTCAGTGGCATATACATAACTCCCTGGTGGTCAGTGTTGTATAAACATTATTCCCTTGTGGCCAGTGATGTATATACAGTGCATGATTCCCTGGTGGCCAGTTGTACATATACATAATTCCCTGGTGGCCCATGTTGTATATGCACATGAATCCCAGGTGGTCAGTGGTTTGTGGTATACTTGAAATACATTGCTACAAAAGAACAATTTATTAACCTGAAGTTGGAGGTGGTGCATTCACAATTGCGATTACTTTAGAGGGAACGAGATAGTATATTATGGGAAGTAAAATGATGCAATGATGGCAGGGTGAGCAACAACCCCAAATTTCCTAATTTTGAGGTTCGTCACCAAAAACAGCAAAAACGTGAAATACAAATAAAGTGAATGAAAATGCAGAACAAAGCAAAACATGACGGAAGAGGCGACCTAGGCGAGGCGACCTAGGCAACAATGTATCATAAATCTTCAACGTGTAATAATAGATTTATAGACAACACAGACATATAGTGCAGACATAGTAAAGAACAATGTACAGTCCCCGTCTACATTACTATATAGTAGTATTATAAATAGTACAGACATAAATTGCATGTATAGTTTGTATATAGATAGTTCATGCACATGGCAGATACACATAGCACATACACATCTAGTACAACAGAGGTCATTGAAGAAAACTATTCAGCAAAACAGATTTAGATATATAGAAATAAAAATCTATAAATTCTGCCACCTACCAGATTGTCCGTATCTGTAACAAAATAATAGGACCTGTTTTGTTTTTTTTCTCTTAATTCTAAATGTGAGGATCCTACAATATTCTAGAGCATTGCTCTCTCTGATAATGCCAGAATCCAAAAAAGTGCTAAAAAAAGGAAAGAAAAGCAAACAAACAAAGAAAACCCCCTTTTTTTCAACTAGCCAGTAGTATACTAAGAAAAGAAGGGGCCCAGTAGCAAAGATCAGACGCAACCCCTTATTCTCAGCCTCGCTGGCTAACAATGCAGCTCCTCTAGGGAGGGGCATCCTGTGCAGTTTCTGGCTAACAATGCAGCTCCTCCAGAGAGGGGCATCTGATGCAGTTTCTGGCAAACAATGCAGCTCCTATAGGGAGGAGCATCCTGTGCAGTTTCTGGCTAACAATGCAGCTCCTCTAGGGAGGGGCATCCTGTGCAGTTTCTGGCTAACAATACAGCTCCTCTAGGGAGGGGCATCTGGTGCAGTTTCTGGCAAACAATGCAGCTCCTCTAGGGAGGAGCATCCTGTGCAGTTTCTGGCAAACAATGCAGCTCCTCTAGGGAGGGGCATCATGTGCAGTTTCTGGCTAACAATGCAGCTCCTCTAGGGAGGGGCATCCGATGCAGTTTCTGGCAAACAATGCAGCTCCTCTAGGGAGGAGCATTCTGTGCAATTTCTGGCTAACAATACAGCTCCTCTAGGGAGGCGCATCCTGTGCAGTTTCTGGCTAACAATGCAGCTCCTCTAGGGAGGGGCATCTGGTGCAGTTTCTGGCAGACAGTGCAGCTCCTCTAGGGAGGGGCATCCGATGCAGTTTCTGGCAAACAATGCAGCTCCTCTAGGGAGGAGCATTCTGTGCAATTTCTGGCTAACAATGCAGCTCCTCTAGGGAGGGGCATCCTGTGCAGTTTCTGGCTAACAATGCAGCTCCTCTAGGGAGGGGCATCTGGTGCAGTTTCTGGCAGACAATGCAGCTCCTCTAGGGAGGGGCATCCGGTGCAGTTTCTAGCCAACAATGCAGCTCCTCTAGGGAGGGGCATCCACTGCAGTTTCTGGCTAACAATGCAGCTCCTCTAGGGAGGGGCATCCTGTGCAGTTACTGGCTAACAAGGCAGCTCCTCTAGGGAGAGGCATCCGGGGCAGTTTCTGGCAAACAATGCAGCTCCTCTAGGGAGGGGCATCCTGTGCAGTTTCTGGCCAACAATGCAGCTCCTCTAGGGAGGGGCATCCGATGCAGTTTCTGGCAAATAATGCAGCTCCTCTAGGGAGGAGCATTCTGTGCAATTTCTGGCTAACAATACAGCTCCTCTAGGGAGGGGCATCTGGTGCAGTTTCTGGCAGACAATGCAGCTCCTCTAGGGAGGGGCATCCTGCGCAGTTTCTGGTTAACAATGCAGCTCCTCTAGGGAGGGGCATCCGGTGCAGTTTCTGGCTAACAATGCAGCTCCTCTAGGGAGGGGCATCCACTGCAGTTTCTGGCTAACAATGCAGCTCCTCTAGGGAGGGGCATCCTGTGCAGTTACTTGCTAACAAGGCAGCTCCTCTAGGGAGGGGCATCCGGGGCAGTTTCTGGCAAACAATGCAGCTCCTCCAAGGATGGGCATCCTGTGCAGTTTCTGGCTAACAATGCAGCTCCTCTAGGGAGGGGCATCCTGCGCAGTTTCTGGCTAACAAGCAGAAAACACAATGGAACCCAAAAAAGTGCTAAGTCCCTTTTCTCCAAGGGCCCAATAATCTACCTCCATATTTCTTTAATCTAGGGCCAATTCCAATAACCCTTACTTGCTAACAGTGCAGTTCCTCTGGGGAGGGACTTCCTATGCAGTTTCTTGCTGCTCAGCAGCGAAGGTAGTGACCAGAGGTGTCCCCAGCATTTCAAGGGTGCAGAAGCAACCACATGATCTGCATCTACATTTCCATGCTAAAGAGAAAATCTTAAAAACTAAACAGACGGTCATAAATCAATAAGACACATGGAAATAAGTAACTTTGTAATATAGCTTCTTTTGATCTTTCATTCACTTGTCACAGGTAAAATCTGTGACAGTTGGTGCTTTTAAAATTCTATGGAGAGGGAGGAGCTAGAGGCAAACACGGATATTCTGCTGCAAGTTTTCCATAGAACTTTATAAGCACCAACTGTAATTTCCCATTTCAATAATGGGAAAATCTGTATTAACTGAAGACTCTTTTTCCCATGAAATGAGAATTTTGAGAATCAATTATCAAGTCAGGAGGAGAAAGAAGCAGATTTCTCTGATAAGATATAGTACAAAGTTTCTTATTTTCATGTCTACTATTGATTTATGAAATGAAAATTAAAGCGACAGTAACTAGTTAACTGGAAATATATAAACTTTGTTAAAGAAGATGAAGGTCCTATTCTTTCCCATGGAAGCACGTCGTCATGTTGAAGATTAGGTGACGGGCCGGCACAGCTGACATGGGATTTACTATTTCATTCGGTTCCGGGGCGGGTGTGCAGCGGATGCTTTCTTCAGACAGCTGTGTGATCTCACATATTACACATAGCAGGCTCATGCTAATATCTCTGGGATTACGGGGCAATCAAACCACAATCTAGAGCATTAATCAGCACAGTCATGGCTCAGTCCTGTACCCCGGAGGCCAATAAACTTCTTTATAGACTTGTCCGACCTCTTATTCTGTATTACAACAAGTTTCCAATGACAAAGAAAACCAAACATATCTGAGCAGAAGTGTCGTGACCTGATGTCTCACCTGTTACTCAATGTTCTGTGCATCTGTTTTCGCAGCCAGTAGCATTCTAGTAGCATCGCCTACAACACTAGTAAGTAGTGTCACCTAGAACACTAGTAGTAGCATCACCTAGAGCACTAGTAGTAGCATCACCCAGAGCACTAGTAGTAGCATCACCTACACTAGTAGGTAGCGTCACATAGAACGCCAGTAGCATCACCAAGAGCACTAGTAGTAGCATCACCTAGAACACTAGCAGTAGCATCACCTAGAACACTTGTAGCATCACCCAGAGAACTAGTAGTAGCATCACATAGAACACTAGTAGTAGCATCACCTAGAACACTTGTAGTAGCATCACCCAGAGCACTAGTAGTAGCATCACCTACAACACTTGTCGTAGCATCACCTAGAACACTAGTAGTAGCATCACCCAGAGCACTAGTAGTAGCATCACCTAGAACACTTGTAGTAGCATCACCTAGAACACTAGTAGTAGCATCACCCAGAACACTAGTAGTAGCATCACCCAGAGCACTAGTAGCAGTATTGCCTACAACACTGGTAGCATTGCCTAGAACACTAATAACATCTCCTATGACACTAGCAGTAGCACTACTTACAACACTAGTAGCATCACCCAGAGCACTAGTAGCATCACCCAGAGCCCTAGTTGTAGCATCACCTAGAACACCAATAGCAGTATTGCCTACAACACTAGTAGCATTGCCTAGAACACTAGTAACATTTCCTATAACACTAGCAGTACCATCACCCAGAACACTAGCAGTAGCATTACTTTGAACACTAGTAGCATCACCTAGAACACTAGTAGTAACATCACCCAGAACACTAGTATTAGCATCACCTAGAATACTAGAAGTAGCATCACCTAGAATAATAATAGCATCACCTAATATACTAGCAGCATTGACTAGAACACTCGTAGTATCACCTAGAACACCTGTAGCATCACCCAAAGCACTAGTAGCATTACCAGAACACTAGTAGCATAATCTACAACACTAATAGTAGCATCTAGAACACTAGTAGTAGCATCTCCTAGAACACTAGTTTTAGCCTCACCAAGGACACTAGTAACATCACCTAAGACACTAGCAGCATCACCCAGAACCCTAGTAGTTTCAACTAGAACACCTGTAACATCACCCAGGACACTAGTAGCATCGACTAGTCCTAGAAATCTTGAGTGACACCTAGAACACTTTCAGCATCAAGCATTACCTAGAACCTTACATCTACACAATGTTCTCTTTAATAACAATAGAACTAACAATTCCAAAAATTTCAGACTGGCACAGCAAAGGCATTGAGGCATTGATTAGAACATTAATTAACTCCTTGCTCTATATTCTATATACTATAGTATATTCTATACTCTATTTTCTATATTCATAGGGAATCTATGTCAACATGAGAGCAAGATAGAGTTTCTTAATTTTATTTCTAAGAACCCGGTTTAAAATTGTTGCCTCTTTGGTATTTTTGATTAATGGGCAGATTTTATATCAATAGGTGGGAAGCCAATGTCATACACTGAGGCATAGATTCATGTGTCTTTTAGGGGATGCTCTCCAATGGCAATGCGAGCCTGGACCTCATCATTTTCAAGGGTCCACACAAGGATGTGTATGATGGTGGAAGCCTTCTGCAGAATTGGTTTCAGTTGACTGGTCATCATCACCCATGCTTTAGATATGACATTGCAATGTTTCATAAAGTCATGTTTGAGCCTTTGGTGTCACAGTCATCCTTGAACACGGACATCCTATTGCCATGTTGGATCCTTGATATATTAGTCTTATTTATACCAGGACAAGGAAACCATTAACAACAAGGGGTTTCTGCAGCAGCCAAAAATGTAAATCCCTTCCCGCACACAGTAGACAGAATGTCTCTTTCTATCCTACCCAATTATACAACTTTGCCAAGGACTGGAAACTAAGTATTTTTCTATTTTTTTTTTCTATCATACCTCTTCTCTGTCCAGGGTTTGTACGTGTTGGAACAATAAACTCTAGCAAATTTTGTGATCAGTGTTGAAAAAAAATAAAAAATCTAAAGTGTAAAAGTTTTGTACTTTCTGACATTGGAACTTCTCTTCGATCGGACAGTTCATCTTCCCGGAGTCGGAGACCTTGTGTCCTCCTTGTTACCATTGCTGAAATTACTTTCCAAAAAGATCCTGCAGCAAATGTAGAACCTGTATAAAAAAAAAGAGTCTTGTTTAATGATTTTGGGTTCGGGACCTTGATACAATTCGGAATCTTGTAGAAAGGAGAACTCATGATTCTTCATGTAGCAATGTGTTAGCTAAAAATGGGCTACCGTAATGAGACAGGACACTGTTTAGTAGGGTCTACAATGTCCCCTGGTCTTCACCCTCTTACCCCCATACAGGGTTCTGGTCTTCATTCAGGGGCCTCTGGTTGTATCTGCAGAGTAACTTCTGACCGGTGCAGCTCCTGGTAGTAGAACTAAAGAGTCAGAAACAAGGGCACTGTCGAATCCCAAAATTCAGTCAATAATAGGGTAACGTAGACCAGATTTGGCTGCTGAATCCGCTTTGCTATTGGTCGGCTGACCAGATCTCTCGGTTGGCAGGTCAGAGAGACTCTGTGATTGGCCATAACCACTATCAGTAATCCCATCTGGTGCGCTACCCATACGCCACCCCTTGACGGAGACTGGAGCCGAATTAGGCAGCGATGAAGACCAAATCAACCAATGAAATTTTGGACAAAAAATAAAAATTTGAATCCAGAGTAGAACTAATCCAGTGAAGAGCTAAAATGTAATCAATCTACGGCTAGAAATTAGGGTTGGAGTGGCCCAGCAAAGGTCCAGGAGATCTTTAGTGGTGGTCTCACCATAACGCACCTCAAGGATCTTCCTTTAGAGCCAACTCTGGAGCCAATCGCTTCCCGTTGGGTCTATTCCTTGAAAGATAATTCACAAATAGTCTGTGGTGTAATTTCGTTTTGAGGACCCACGAACCCCAGATGGACACTTGAGGGGATGGAGAACCCTGTGGCGTAAGGAATTCGGGGTTACTAAGTCTTATCCTAAAGTTAAATTACCGTAATATTAAGAACTATTGTGAATTTTATTTTTTTTTTTAAAAGGTGACAAACTTTTAGTGGTAGGTTTGAATTGGTGAAGGCTATGAGTTGGCCATGCACATGGCTGGCAATAATTATGGCAACGTATGTATAGTCAGGGAGCGCTCGCCCTCGGGCCTCGTCTGCAGCCGTTCGTGTATGTTTTAGTAATCGTTATTTAATTCTAAGTAAAACAAATCTGGTGTAAACTTCACAGAGGATCATTAGTGGCCACGCGACAACCATCCCTGCAGAATATTCCCAACAAGGGCCCGAACCGCGGTCATCAATCAGCCGCTTACCGATAGGCTCCGATTATGTAAGTAGCCGCCATGTATAGGAGAGTGGAAACAATCGTGTTACTAATTATGATGAATCTGCAAATGACTTATCCCATCAGAGGAAGGGGAACGCTTACACGCGGCTGATAAAATAAAGAGAAAAAGATATAAGCAGACGACCTTCATAGAGGTCACAATCATTAGCTGAGCTACATTGGGATGAGAGGTTGTAGCACCCCCGCGAAGGGATCGCTGAGGGGTCTAAAGACCTACATGGTATATGGATGGAAGGGGCTTAAAGCAATATAGTACAGGAATGTGTAATTCTGATAGATAGAAGGATGGATAGATGGAAGGGTGGATGGATGGATGAATGGATGGATGGATGGATTAATGAATGAATGTCTGGAAGGGAAGAAGGAAGGAAGGAGGGAAGGAAGGAAAAAAGGAAGGATGGATAAATGGAAGGAAGGAAGGAAGGATGGGTAGATTGAAGGACGGATTGATGGATGGAAGGGTAGATGGAGGGTAGATGGAAGGGAAGGAAGAAGGAAGGAGAAATGGGTTGATGGAAGTGTGGGTAGATCGAAGGAAGTGTAGATAGATGGGTAGATGGAAGGGAGGAAGGAAGGAAGACTGGGTGGATGGAAGTATGGGTAGATGGAAGAATGGGTAGGTAGATGGATGGGTAGATGGAAGGAAGGGAGGAAGGAAGGAAGGAAGAATGGATAGATGGAAGTATGGATAGATGGAAGTATGGATAGATGGAAGTATGGGTAGATGGAAGGAAGGGTAGATGGAAGGAAGGGTAGATGGAAGAATGTATTGATTGATGGATGGTTAGAAGGATGGATGGTTGGGTAGATGGAAGTATAGATGTAATTATGGATGGATAGAGGGATAGATATGTAAAATAGATATAAAATGGATATGGAATAGATACATAATTAGAAAAATGATAGATTTGACGCTAGATAGATAATAAATATGTGAGATAGATATGAAATAGATTTGCGATAGCTAGATTAATACATAAACAGATCGATAGATGGATAGATAATAGATTGGTATGAGATACGTTTTATAGATCCCCCATGGGGATTGCATATTTTTGTGATTTTACTTTTCTAGGATCGTTAAACTGTCGGCCTCTTTGATGCGAGGATTCGTGTTCCCAATTCGTGTTTTATGATCTGTCTGTAGTCTGGTGCGGATTATATATAAATTGTCTCCAGGTGAAGTTGTTCTACAGAACACTTGAAAAAAAAAATCATCTCGTCTTCTCTCTCTCCGTACAGGCCCAATTTACAGGCAGAAATATGGGAAAACATATGCCCTGGAATCACCTTCCACGACAGCTGGGAATTATCCCCTTTTCACGCTGCCCCCTCTCTCGCTTTCCCCGTCTCCGCACAGAAAGAGAACTCTAAACATGGATTATAGTCGTCGCTGAAGTTCTCATTAAATAAACCGTCCGCTGACATCGATGCCATAAGCAGATTTCATCTCCCGAGGAGGAACAGTGAAAGAAATGTAATCAACGGCTGAAACAAAAGACTGCTTATGTTCCTGGCGTGAGAGATTCCAAACAGCGACGTCCGCGACATTTTATGGCCGTGGAACTTATAGGACGTTCCAGCAGCTGCAAGTGTCTAGAAGCAAAAATAAACAACAAAATAACTATTTTTTTGTGTTTCCTTGTAATAAACGAGTCCAAGTAATCAGGGACTGAGGGTCTGATATTATATTATTACTTCCCTCCTGGATCTTCCTCCATCACTGTGAGTGATATTATTGAGAAGTGAAAGGAGCCGCAGCAACTCAGCCACAAAGTGGAGACTCCGTAATGTTACAAAGTGGGGGGCCGAGCGCTGAGAAGCAGAGGGCAGAAAAGTCACCACTGCTGACCCCATAACAATAGAGTCCAGACCTCCTCTGGTGTCAGCACAAAGACTGTTCCCCTGCCGCGAGCTTCATGCAGCCGTACATCACCAAGCACAATGCCGAGCGTCGGATGGAGTGGGGTAAAGCCGCCACCACTGGACTCTGGAGGAGACGTGTTCTGTGCAGTGACGGATCGCACTTCTCTGTGTCTGATGGAGGAGTCTGGGTTTGGTGATTCCAGGAGGATGCTACCCGCATATCTCAGCGAGGAGGGAGTGCCCCTTTATCAGTCGTTAGAAGCCATTCTCACACATGCTGGTAGATGGAATGCGTCCATTAGTTGTGAAGTGCTGAAATAATGAATCGATTTGTCCATAAATTTATCACTTCACACTTGAAGGTATTATTGGGTGCGAAGGACAAAGGACGGTCTATGTGCGGTGTCCTCCGCCAGCCCCTCACACACTGCCGCTATTGTCAGGACATTCACGCATCGCTCACACTGGCAGCTTTGAATATCTGTAGAATGTTAGTTTCATCAAGTCACGCAACACAAACACCGTGACACCCCGAAAGCAGGGAGGAGGCGAAACATAGCGGAAGGGGCCTGAGATGGCGTGTGACCAACACAAAGCCCAATAGCAATTGGTATTATTTGTGCACTATATGTTGGTATTATTTCAGCACTGTATAACAGCATTATATGACCATTCTTTGTATCATCTGGTTACTGTATGTTAGTAATATTCCTGCGTTGTATGCTGGTGCACTGTGGTACACAGTGTGTATCTTATTATTTGTGTACTGTATATTAGTAATATTCCAGCACTGTATGTCGGTGCCCTGTGGATACTATGTTATTATTTGTGCACTGTATGACGCCACTATTCTCCTCATAGAGTGTCTCAATGACGCCTTCTGGACATCTGTCAGGTCAGAAGTCTTCCCCATGATTGTGGGGCTACTGAAACAGACAAAGGGACCTTTTTAAATGCTTAGGAAGCCTTTGCAGGTGTTAATTATTCTAATTGTCACGCTGCTGCAATGCAGGTAGGTGCATGCTCCACTAGATGGCAGTAGAGTGGAAGCAGGACTGCACCTAAACAGAGCTGGCCTGCAGTGCAACAGTGAGGTGACCACAAGAGGCAGCAGAATAGTCAAACAAGCCGGGTCAGATCCTAGACTGTAGTGCAGTATCAAAGGAATAAGCAAACTCACGGTCAGAGACAAGCCAGGGAGTCAGTAACGGTCAGGAGCGGATAAGACAAAAGATAGAAGCAGGTCAGGATACAAGCCAAGTCAAAACCAGGGAGTTAGCACACTAAAGTGAAACACTGAGTCAAAACGGAAATAGGGGAAAACAGAGACACGGGTTCAGACAGCAAATGCAGCAGGACAAATCAGAGCAACCAGAGTCAGCTACAGCAGCCCTAGGCAAAAACTATAAGGGTATGTTTCCACGTTCAGGAAACGCTGCTTGTTTGACACTGCGCAGCGCTGCAGCGTCAAACAAGCAGCATCCAGATGTTCCTGCATAGTGGAGGGGATTTGATGAAATCCTGTCTCCACTATGCGTGGAAACCCGCACGCGGCGGCCCTGCAACTACGGACATGCTGCGCGTCTTTTCAGATCGCAGCATGCCCGTACACCTTGCGGGGACGCAGTGTCCCCACAAGGCATATCACAGGGCCCTATGGGAGAGAGCGATCATCCCGGATGTGAAGAGTTAACACATCCGGCATGATTGCGTCCCATTAAGGGGGCGGGGCTTAGCGCCGAGCGGCTTCGCAGCTGCGGCGATACCGCCGCCCATCCGTACCGTGGAGACATACCCTAACTGACATTGCCTGCAGGAAGCAGTGACAATAAATAGCAAACCTGAACCGAGACAGAGGCTGAGAAAGGTTAACTCTTGTCATGAACAGACCGGGAAAAAGGGAAAACAGGACTCAAAACCTGGTCTGGATCATGACACTAATTTACTGAGATAATGACTTTTGAGTTTTCATTGGCTGTAAGCCATAATCATCAACATTAACAGAAATAAACACGTGAAATAGATCACTCTGTAGTGACTCTATATAATATAGGAGTTTCACTTTTTGTATTGAAGAACTGAAATAAATTCACTTTTTGATGATATTCTAATTTTGTGAGAAGCACCTGTATATAAATCTGCCACACTTAGGCTATGTGCACACGTCAGGGTTTCTTGCAGAAATTTCCTGAGCAAAACCGGACATTTTCTGCAAGAAATCAGCATGTGTTTTTTTCGCATTTTTCTCACTTTTTTTGTGCCATTTTTTGCGTTTTTTTTTCCGGAGATTTCCCAATGCAATAAAATAGTGGGAAATCCACAAAAAATCCGCAAAATTAATGAACATGCTGCGTTTTTTACCGGAAAAAAAGCGCATCATGTGCACAAAAATTGCAGAATGCATTCTAAATGATGGGATGCATATGTATGCGTTTTTTATGTGTTTTTATAGCGAAAAAAATGCGAAAAATCCACAACTTGTGCACACAGCCTTACAGTCCTAGAATGGACTTGCTGATAAAAAAAAAAAATAAATAAATAAATAAATAAATAAAAAATCGCTTTAATTCTTGTATCCAAAAATGTTCTGCAACGTTGTCATATTCATTCTATTTCAATCTCGCACCATTTTCAAGATCTCTACTTCCTGTCAGTGACTAGATCCTTTCTCTGATAACCCTTCCTGATCAACATCGACACTACTGGTGCATATGGTGAGAGCTCCGATACACTGTAACAAGCGCTGCAGCTGTTACCATGACCCGGCCAAGCATAGAAAAGTAATCGAGGATGTTAACATTTATTGACAGCAGGTAGAGATCCTGAAAATGGTGAGAATTTGAAACTTTTCTATCTGTCTGGCGAGCTGGATGGGTGGGTAAGATTCTGGATCTGGTTTTATGCATTGTAGTGACAGCAGCTCGCTGCTTCTCATAACTCGCAGTAGACGGAAGACGGCGGCTGATTTTTTCTCAGCTGATGACAGATGACAAGTGCGGTACAGATGCGATGAAACGCGGTGTGGTCTGATAATAAATATCGGTGCGCACAAAGCAACATAAACACATGTAACGTCCGCCGCATAGGAGCCCCTCCCCCGTAAGATTGCAATAGCTCTTAATTATTTATTCAAATCAGTTATGATTTATGTAAATTAGGTCATGAAGTGCATTTTTGACTACTGTGAGATGTTATAGGTGTTCTAGTGTCCTTCTGTTAGATCTATAGGTGCCTAGGCTGCTGGAAGCTCAGGTCAGTAAAATTGCCAACTGAGCCCAAGTGTTATATTTAGAATATCGACTTGGACGTTACCTGCAATCTCCCCTTTAGGCCTTGTTGCTTTGTTATCAAACATACTACTTGGTCTTAAACTGCACTTTCCCCATTGCACCTGATCCCTGGTTCAATTAAATTGTAATTAAGCATAATACACGACCTTGATCTTTTATGTGTTCTAGTCTCATTCTATTACATCCATAGGCGCCTAGGCTGCTGGAAGCTCAGCTCTTCAGCATTGCCAACTGAGCCCAAGTGTTATATTTGGAATATCGACTTACACACACAAGGACTTGTATCATTGTGTTAAATCTATAGGTGCCTAAGCTGCTGGAAGCTCAGTTCCTCAGAATTGCCAATTGATGCTGAGTGTTATTTTTGGACTCTTACACACATGGACTAGGACTACAGTTGCCCCATTGGGCTTTGCACACAAACAGTGGGGGCCTTGATAGTCAGGGCCGGACTGGCCATCTGGCAATTCTGGCAAATGCCAGAAGGGCCTGTTTGGTCATGGGCTGCCTTGTCTGCCAAGTTGTTAACAGAATCGGTGGTCTCAAGATCCCCATACTGTTAAGAGTTGTGATGGAGCACAAAGTTGCTGACTCCGTCACTTACCCCAGCAGCCACAGATATCATTAGAAATATTGGTCTTGTAGAAAATCTTCCTTTCCTCCATCCATGTACCCAGAGGTAACCATGCTGGTCCTTGGAGAGAGGGATGTATGTACCTAGAGGTAACCATGCTGGTCCTTGGAGAGAGGGACGTATGTACCTAGAGGAAACCATGCTGGTCCTTGGAGAGAGGGACGTATGTACCCAGAGGTAACCATGCTGGTCCTTGGAGAGAGGGATGTATGTACCTAGAGGAAACCATGCTGGTCCTTGGAGAGAGGGATGTATGTACCTAGAGGTAACCATGCTGGTCCTTGGAGAGAGGGACGTATGTACCTAGAGGTAACCATGCTGGTCCTTGGAGAGAGGGACGTATGTACCCAGAGGGAACCATGCTGGTCCTTGGAGAGAGGGACGTATGTACCTAGAGGAAACCATGCTGGTTCTTGGAGAGAGGGACGTATGTACCCAGAGGTAACCATGCTGGTCCTTGGAGAGAGGGACGTATGTACCCAGAGGTAACCATGCTGGTCCTTGGAGAGAGGGACGTATGTACCTAGAGGAAACCATGCTGGTTCTTGGAGAGAGGGACGTATGTACCCAGAGGTAACCATGCTGGTCCTTGGAGAGAGGGACGTATGTACCTAGAGGAAACCATGCTGGTCCTTGGAGAGAGGGACGTATGTACCCAGAGGTAACCATGCTGGTCCTTGGAGAGAGGGACGTATGTACCTAGAGGAAACCATGCTGGTCCTTGGAGAGAGGGACGTATGTACCCAGAGGTAACCATGCTGGTCCTTGGAGAGAGGGACGTATGTACCCAGAGGTAACCATGCTGGTCCTTGGAGAGAGGGACGTATGTACCTAGACGTAACCATGCTGGTCCTTGGAGAGAGGGACGTATGTACCTAGAGCAAACCATGCTGGTCCTTGGAGAGAGGGACGTATGTACCCAGAGGTAACCATGCTGGTCCTTGGAGAGAGGGACGTATGTACCTAGAGGAAACCATGCTGGTCCTTGGAGAGAGGGACGTATGTACCCAGAGGTAACCATGCTGGTCCTTGGAGAGAGGGATGTATGTACCTAGAGGTAACCATGCTGGTCCTTGGAGAGAGGGACGTATGTACCTAGAGGTAGCCATGCTGGTCCTTGGAGAGAGGGACGTATGTACCCAGAGGTAACCATGCTGGTCCTTGGAGAGAGGGACGTATGTACTCAGAGGTGACCATGCTGGTCCTTGGAGAGAGGGACGTATGTACCTAGAGGTAACCATGCTGGTCCTTGGAGAGAGGGACATATGTACCCAGAGGTAACCATGCTGGTCCTTGGAGAGAGGGACGTATGCACCCAGAGGTAACCATGCTGGTCCTTGGAGAGAGGGACGTATGCACCCAGAGGTAGCCATGCTGGTCCTTGGAGAGAGGGACGTATGTACCCAGAGGAAACCATGCTGGTCCTTGGAGAGAGGGACGTATGTACCTAGAGGTAACCATGCTGGTCCTTGGAGAGAGGGACGTATGTACCCAGAGGTAACCATTCTGGTCCTTGGAGAGAGGGACATATGTACCTAGAGGTAACCATGCTGGTCCTTGGAGAGAGGGTCCTGCATTGGTTGGTCCCATCATCATTGCTACCAGACCCCAAACTCGAAATATGAAACCAGCAAAAAAAAAAGGGGGTATAGAAGAGTCCGAGGAGACGTGCAAATGGGACACAGGGGCGATCACCCACGTGTCCCCTTGGCCCATTATACTCATTGTCATGGCACCGCTCACTTTATGGGGTTGCAAAATAAATAGCGCCCACTCTTGCCAAGATGGTGATACAGTGTATAGTGGGTGTAGGGGTTACAGTGGCATCTAAGGGGTCCAAAGACCTATGAGAATTAGGGGTCTTGTTGGAGATTTTGCATTGGCGCCACTGGATATCGCTATTTGCCATGGTGCTGCCCCCTGTAGGTTGGGCCCGGTGCGGACTCACGGGTGCTCACGTCCGGTATCCAGATATTAAAAGGGACAATTTTATTTGATGGCGGAGGGAAAATGGCTCCAAAGGCTGATGGGGCGATGAGAGACGCAGGCGCGGAGCCGGTCCACTGCCATCTGGTTCTGCTTTCTCCGGGTCACTAGGAGCCATTAACCCTTCCCGGGGTGAAAGGTTTGGGGGCCTCTAGACCCCGTTTCCTGTGTCAGGTTACTGCAGACCCCTGTGCTGCGGGGCCGGGGACGCTCGCTCTCGGGTTTGGGCTTTTTTTTCTTCTTCTGGGTGTGACTTTTCTTTCCCTCCCAGTTATGACACGACTCCAGCTCCTTTGAATCGGAATAATAAGCCCTTCAGACTTACGAGCTCCTTTGCTGCACGGTGGCTGAATTTGGTGCTTCTTGTGGGAACTCGTTAAAGAGGTTTTTGTTTTTTTTGAGAATCCCCAAAAAATAAAAAATGACCAAGCCGCTGTGGATTTTCTGTTTTGGATTATTCTCTTGGATTGGAGCTTCCCAGGCGCACATAGGTAAGAGGCCGCTGATTGTTTCACCCATCTGCAAAGTTTCCCCAAAAAGTTATATGTAGCAGGGCCGGACTTGGTTGATGTAGTTGAGCTGAGTTTGTCAAGAAAAAGTAGATTTTTTTTTTTCAGAAACTTTTCAATTTTGGCTTAGATGCAGCGGGGATCAGTTTATTACATATGTTATATTAAGATGTAGCAGAGGCAGCTTTGCTGGACTAGATGGAGCAATGATTCACATTGTTGGCTTTCTAAGATGTAGCAGTGCTGGTTTTTAAGAGATATTAAACCCCCCAGGGGTCAGATGTAGTGGAGCAGAGTTTTTTTTTAATTTGGTCTAGATAAGTTGGGTGTGTTAGATGTAGTAGAGAGGAGTTTGACATAAGGATTTCATTGATAGATATAGCAGAGCTGAGTTGGTTGAATCTGGCACAGGTGGGCTGGTTGCATGTAGTTGAGTTGCATTCTGGAAGTAGCAGAGCCGAGTTTGTAAGTTTTCTCTTGATCTGGTTCTCTAGCAGAATTGAGTTTGTAAGATCAAGTCTTATCACAGCTGACAAGCTTAGTTTCACAGCCTCTAATCTAACAAACTCAGCCCTACTATGCCTAATAATGGAGTTCTACAGTACTACAACACATCCAGCTCTGCATGTTATATATATTAGTGATGGGTTCGTTCGCTCTGGTGCTGTTTTTACTTGGTATTGTAGATGAAGCAGAGTTGGGTTTGTTGCAAGTAACAGCACAGAGCTGGTAAGATGTAGTAGTGTTGAGTTTGTCATTTAGCGCCATTTATCCTCACACCTTTCTTGCGACTTTACATAGGACTGCAATTAAACCGACTAAGTTATGAGACATGAGGCATGAGAAAAGTACTACAAGTGACAAGCTCAGCTCTGCTACGTCTGCAGTGACATGGAGCGTGGCGCTGGGGCGGGGGGCTTGTATGGCGATGCCTCCTGGGTCGATGCTTCTTATCTGGGGGCAGAGGTCCAGTTCTGAGATGCTCAGGTTATTCCATCAATGCCAGTAACACCAGTTACACCATTGCCTTATTGGGACTCTTTAGGTTTCATCCAACAGATTCTTTTGTGGATTCGTGATTTTCTTTTGTGGATTCGTGATTTACTGTTTCAGGGGAACTTTGGGAAGAACCACAAATCCCAGCAGGCAAAGAGACAACAACCAAGATAATGGTCTCTGATCTGCAGCTCCCCAACTATTGCACAACTACAACTCCCAGCAGACTGCGACTTATTTTTACTCTTCAACTGCTGTGTAACACCTCTCAGTTTGTCCAATATCTGCGGTTTTCAGGGCAATGTCTTTACATGCTGGGACTTGTGGTTCCAACATAAGTTTCATAGGATGCAGCCAAGAAAACGTTCACAAAGCCACTGACTGTCAAGGTTTGCTGTGAGTTGTAGTTGTGCAAGAGCTGAAGAGGAAAACTGCCTCAGCATGCTGGGAGTTGTAGTTCTGCCACTGTTGTGGACACTTGTGTCTTAGAGGGATCTGGGCATGCTGATGCTGGTAGTTCTACCCCAAGCTTTTCCTGGGCATGCTGATGCTGATAGTTCTACCCCAAGCTTTTCCTGGGCATGCTGATAGTTCTACCCCAAGCTTTTCCTGGGCATGCTGATGCTGGTAGTTCTACCCCAAGCTTTTCCTGTAGCAAAGTATCAATACTGCTGCGCAAACCTATGCTGTGACTTGTAGTTCATCCAATAGGATTGTGCAGTCAGACAATGCTGGGTGTTGTAGTTTGGATACGTAATAACCATATTCCGCAGCACTTTACAATTCTGAGGATATCTGTACTGTCAGGAGCCGGGGGTTGGATGCTGCTCTAAGACATGCTGTGACTTGTAGTTCCACAACATCCAGTGTAGTATGCACGCAATAAGATTGTAAGAAAATTGCCATTTCAGGATTTTTACAGCATGCTGGGAATTGTAGTTCGGCCAGAACGCTACTAGTTGGACAGCCTTGGGTATGACTGTACACTGTACGGTATGTGTGATATTGGGAGTTGGAGTCTGGCAACAGCTGGAGACAATTACTCTAAAATCTGCTGTGACTTGTAGTCCCACATCATCCAACACAGTATGTATGTAGAGTATAAGGGATTGCTGGGGGTAGTGCTGCTGGAGAGGAGAAGTTTAGAGCTCCTGTCTGTAACTTGTGGCCATTGTGTGGGTGTAGCCGCAGACACGTGCTCCGAGAGGGCGCTGATAGAGCTCTGCTACATCTGACACCGAGAGTGGCTGGGGAGTGAAAGCAACAACACAACACAGACAGCACAGCACAGCATAACATAACACAGCACTGACAGCACAACACAACAGCACAACACAGACAGCACAGCACAACACAGCACAGCATAACACAGCACTGACAGCACAACACAATAGCACAACACAGACAGCGCAGCACAACACAGCACAACATAGCACAGACAGCACAGCACAACACAGCACAGCATAACACAGCACTGACAGCCCAACACAACACGGCACAACACAGCCCAACACAACACAGCACAACACAGCCCAACACAACAACACAGCACAGAGAGCGCAGCACAACACAGCACAGCACAACACAGCACAGACAGCATAGCATCAGACAGCACAGCACAACACAGCACAAACAGCGCAGCACAGACAGCACAGCACAACACAGCACAGACAGCGCAGCACAGCACAACACAGCCCAACACAACAGCACAACACAGACAGCGCAGCACAACACAGCACAGACAGTGCAGCACAACACAGCACAGTGTTGTGAATTTGCTTTTTGCTCCCTCTAGTGGTTACTAGTTTTTTGACTCTGGTTTTTCTGTCATTCCTTTTATCCGCACCTGGGTCGTTAGTTAGGGGTGTTGCCTTTCATGCCGCTCATCCTGATCGCCCTGGTGGTCGTGGTGAGGGTTCGGTGACCCCTCACTAAGGGGGGGGGTACTGTTGTGAATTTGCTTTTTGCTCCCTCTAGTGGTTACTAGTTTTTTGACTCTGGTTTTTCTGTCATTCCTTTTATCCGCACCTGGGTCGTTAGTTAGGGGTGTTGCTATATAAGCTCCCTGGACCTTCAGTTCAATGCCTGGCAACGTAGTTATCAGAGCTAGTCTGCTGTGCTCTTGTCTACTGATCCTGGTTCCAGTTATATCAGCTAAGTCTGCCTTTTGCTATTTGTTTTGGTTTTGTATTTTTGTCCAGCTTGTTCCAAAACTATATCCTGACCTTTGCTGTAAGCTCTAGGGGGGCTGGTGTTCTCCCCCCGGACCGTTAGACGGTTCGGGGGTTCTTGAATTTCCAGTGTGGATTTTGATAGGGTTTTTGTTGACCATATAAGTTACCTTTCTTTATTCTGCTATCAGTAAGCGGGCCTCTCTGTGCTAAACCTGGTTCATTTCTGTGTTTTGTTATGACCCCAATGGCGAGGGTCTCAGAGGAACGTGGAAATCTGCAGAATACAAAAATCCAGCTCATAGGGCAGTGGTAACTGGGTTGACCATATATCTACTCCTAACGCCAACACTAGAAGTAGCCGGGGATCATTCCTACGTTGATTCTAGATGACACGCGCCAGCCGGAGAATCTAGCTACCCCTAGTAGAGGAAAACAAAGACCTTTCTTGCCTCCAGAGAAGGGGACCCCAAAGCTGGATAGAAGCCCCCCACAAATAATGACGGTGAGGTAAGAGGAAATGACAAACACAGAAATGAACCAGGTTTAGCACAGAGAGGCCCGCTTACTGATAGCAGAATAAAGAAAGGTAACTTATATGGTCAACAAAAACCCTATTAAAATCCACACTGGAAATTCAAGAACCCCCGAACCGTCTAACGGTCCGGGGGGAGAACACCAGCCCCCCTAGAGCTTCCAGCAAAGGTCAGGATATAGATTTGGAACAAGCTGGACAAAAATACAAAACCAAAACAAATAGCAAAAAGCAAAAGGCAGACTTAGCTGATATAACTGGAACCAGGATCAGTAGACAAGAGCACAGCAGACTAGCTCTGATAACTACGTTGCCAGGCATTGAACTGAAGGTCCAGGGAGCTTATATAGCAACACCCCTAAGTAACGACCCAGGTGCGGATAAAAGGAATGACAGAAAAACCAGAGTCAAAAAACTAGTAACCACTAGAGGGAGCAAAAAGCAAATTCACAACAGTACCCCCCCCTTAGTGAGGGGTCACCGAACCCTCACCACGACCACCAGGGCGATCAGGATGAGCGGCATGAAAGGCACGAACTAAATCGGCCGCATGAACATCAGAGGCGACCACCCAGGAATTATCCTCCTGACCATAGCCCTTCCACTTGACCAGGTACTGAAGCCTCCGCCTGGAGAGGCGAGAATCCAAGATCTTCTCCACCACGTACTCCAACTCGCCCTCAACCAACACCGGAGCAGGAGGCTCAGCAGAAGGAACTACAGGCACAATGTACCGCCGCAACAAGGACCTATGAAATACATTGTGAATAGCAAACGACACAGGAAGATCCAGACGAAAAGATACAGGATTAAGGATTTCCAATATCTTGTAAGGCCCAATAAAACGAGGTTTAAATTTGGGAGAGGAGACCTTCATAGGAACAAAGCGGGAAGAAAGCCATACCAAATCCCCAACGCGTAGTCGGGGACCCACACCGCGGCGGCGGTTGGCAAAGCGCTGAGCCTTCTCCTGTGACAACTTCAAGTTGTCCACCACATGATTCCAGATCTGCTGCAACCTATCCACCACAGAATCCACCCCAGGACAGTCAGAAGGCTCCACATGACCCGAAGAAAAGCGAGGATGGAAACCAGAGTTGCAGAAAAAAGGCGAAACCAAGGTGGCGGAACTAGCCCGATTATTAAGGGCAAACTCAGCCAACGGCAAGAATGTCACCCAATCGTCCTGATCAGCAGAGACAAAACACCTCAAATAAGCCTCCAAAGTCTGATTGGTTCGCTCCGTCTGTCCATTAGTCTGAGGATGGAAAGCAGACGAAAACGACAAATCAATGCCCATCCTACTACAAAAGGATCGCCAGAACCTGGAAACGAACTGGGATCCTCTGTCTGACACAATATTCTCAGGGATGCCGTGCAAACGAACCACGTTCTGGAAAAACACAGGAACCAGATCGGAAGAGGAAGGCAGCTTAGGCAAAGGAACCAAATGGACCATCTTGGAGAAGCGATCACATATCACCCAGATAACAGACATGCCCTGAGATAGCGGAAGATCAGAAATGAAATCCATGGAGATATGTGTCCAAGGTCTCTTCGGGACAGGCAAGGGCAAGAGCAAACCGCTGGCACGAGAACAGCAAGGCTTAGCTCGAGCACAAGTCCCACAGGACTGCACAAATGACCGCACATCCCTTGACAAGGAAGGCCACCAAAAGGACCTGGCCACCAGATCTCTGGTGCCAAAAATTCCCGGGTGACCTGCCAACACCGAGGAATGAACCTCGGAAATGACTCTGCTGGTCCACTTATCCGGGACAAACAGTCTGTCAGGTGGACAAGACTCAGGCCTATCAGCCTGAAATCTCTGCAACACACGTCGCAGATCCGGAGAAATAGCTGACAAGATAACTCCATCTTTAAGAATACCAACAGGATCAGCGACTCCAGGAGCATCAGGCACAAAGCTCCTAGAAAGAGCATCGGCCTTCACATTCTTTGAACCTGGTAAATACGAGACAACAAAATCAAAGCGGGAGAAAAACAATGACCAGCGGGCCTGTCTCGGATTAAGGCGTTTAGCAGACTCGAGATACATCAGATTTTTGTGATCAGTCAAGACCACCACACGATGCTTAGCACCCTCGAGCCAATGACGCCACTCCTCAAATGCCCATTTCATGGCCAACAACTCCCGATTGCCCACATCATAATTTCGCTCGGCAGGCGAAAACTTCCTAGAGAAAAAGGCACAAGGTTTCATAACAGAGCAACCAGGGCCTCTCTGCGACAAAACGGCCCCTGCCCCAATCTCCGAAGCATCCACCTCAACCTGAAAGGGAAGTGAGACGTCAGGCTGGCACAAAACAGGCGCCGAAGTAAACCGGCGTTTCAACTCCTGGAAAGCCTCCACGGCAGCAGGAGCCCAGTTAGCTACATCGGAGCCCTTCTTGGTCATATCCGTCAAAGGTTTCACAATGCTAGAAAAATTAGCGATAAAACGACGGTAGAAGTTAGCGAAGCCCAAGAACTTCTGAAGACTCTTAACTGACGAGGGCTGAGTCCAATCAAGAATAGCTCGGACCTTGACTGGGTCCATCTCCACAGCAGAAGGGGAAAAAATGAACCCCAAAAAGGGAACCTTCTGCACACCAAAGAGACACTTTGAGCCCTTGACAAACAAAGAATTTTCACGCAAAATTTTAAAGACCAACCTGACCTGCTCCACATGCGAATCCCAATTGTCAGAAAAAACCAAAATATCATCCAGATAAACAATCAAAAATTTATCCAGATACTTCCGGAAAATGTAATGCATAAAGGACTGAAAAACTGAAGGCGCATTGGAGAGCCCAAAAGGCATCACCAAGTACTCAAAATGACCTTCGGGCGTATTGAATGCGGTTTTCCATTCATCACCTTGCTTAATGCGCACAAGGTTGTACGCACCACGAAGGTCTATCTTGGTGAACCACTTGGCACCCTTAATCCGGGCAAACAAGTCAGACAACAGTGGTAAAGGATACTGAAATTTGACAGTGATCTTATTTAAAAGTCGATAATCAATACAAGGTCTCAAAGATCCGTCCTTTTTTGCCACAAAAAAGAATCCCGCACCAAGAGGGGAAGAAGACGGACGAATATGTCCTTTCTCCAGAGACTCCTTGATATATGAACGCATAGCGGTATGTTCAGGTACCGACAGATTAAACAGTCTTCCCTTAGGAAATTTACTGCCTGGGATCAAATCTATAGCACAGTCACAGTCCCTATGAGGAGGCAGTGCACTGGACTCAGACTCACTGAAGACATCCTGATAATCAGACAAATACTCCGGAACTTCCGAAGGCGTAGAAGAAGCAATAGACACAGGCAGGGAATCCCCATGAATACCACGACAGCCCCAACTTGAGACTGACATAGCCTTCCAGTCCAGGACTGGATTATGGGTCTGTAACCATGGCAGCCCTAAAACAACCAAATCATGCATTTTATGTAAAACCAGGAAACGTATCACCTCGCGGTGTTCAGGAGTCATGCACATGGTAACCTGTGTCCAATACTGCGGTTTATTTGCTGCCAATGGTGTAGCATCAATACCCCTAAGAGGAATAGGATTTTCTAATGGTTCAAGAGTAAAACCACAGCGCTTAGCAAATGAGAGATCCATGAGACTCAGGGCAGCACCTGAATCTACAAACGCCATGACAGGATAAGCTGACAGTGAGCAAATCAAAGTTACAGACAGAATAAATTTAGGTTGCAAATTACCAACGGTGACAGGACTAACAACCTTAGCTATACGTTTAGAGCATGCTGAGATAACATGTGTAGAATCACCACAGTAGTAGCACAAGCCATTCCGGCGTCTATGAATTTTCCGCTCATTTCTAGTCAGGATTCTATCACATTGCATTAAATCAGGTGTCTGTTCAGACAACACCATGAGGGAATTTGCGGTTTTTCTATCACATTGCACCGAATTAGGTGTCTGTTCAGACAACACCATGAGGGAATTTGCGGTTTTGCGCTCCCGCAACCGCCGGTCAATTTGAATAGCCAGTGCCATAGTATCATTCAGACCTGTGGGAATGGGAAAACCCACCATAACATTCTTAATGGCTTCAGAAAGGCCATTTCTAAAATTAGCGGCCAGTGCACACTCGTTCCAATGTGTCAGCACGGACCATTTCCGAAATTTTTGGCAATACACTTCAGCCTCGTCCTGCCCCTGAGACATAGCCAGCAAGGCCTTTTCTGCCTGAATCTCAAGATTGGGTTCCTCATAAAGTAAACCGAGCGCCAGAAAAAACGCATCAAGATCAGCCAATGCCGGATCTCCTGGCGCCAGCGAAAAAGCCCAATCCTGAGGGTCGCCCCGTAAGAACGAAATAACAATTTTTACTTGCTGAGCAGAATCTCCAGATGAACAGGGTCTCAGGGACAAAAACAATTTACAATTATTCACGAAATTCCTAAACTTAAACCTGTCTCCGGAAAACAGTTCAGGAATCAGTATTTTAGGTTCTGACCTAGGATTTCTGATAACATAGTCTTGTATGCCCTGCACACGAGTAGCCAGCTGGTCCACACTTGTAATCAAGGTCTGGACATTCATGTCTGCAGCAAGCATAGCCACTCTGAGGTAAAGGGGAAGAAGAAAAAAAAAAAAAACTCAGAATCTTCTTTCTTATAATCCCTCTTCTGCAATGCATTAAACATTTAATACTGGCCTGGCAAACTGTTATGACCCCAATGGCGAGGGTCTCAGAGGAACGTGGAAATCTGCAGAATACAAAAATCCAGCTCATAGGGCAGTGGTAACTGGGTTGACCATATATCTACTCCTAACGCCAACACTAGAAGTAGCCGGGGATCATTCCTACGTTGATTCTAGATGACACGCGCCAGCCGGAGAATCTAGCTACCCCTAGTAGAGGAAAACAAAGACCTTTCTTGCCTCCAGAGAAGGGGACCCCAAAGCTGGATAGAAGCCCCCACAAATAATGACGGTGAGGTAAGAGGAAATGACAAACACAGAAATGAACCAGGTTTAGCACAGAGAGGCCCGCTTACTGATAGCAGAATAAAGAAAGGTAACTTATATGGTCAACAAAAACCCTATTAAAATCCACACTGGAAATTCAAGAACCCCCGAACCGTCTAACGGTCCGGGGGGAGAACACCAGCCCCCCTAGAGCTTCCAGCAAAGGTCAGGATATAGATTTGGAACAAGCTGGACAAAAATACAAAACCAAAACAAATAGCAAAAAGCAAAAGGCAGACTTAGCTGATATAACTGGAACCAGGATCAGTAGACAAGAGCACAGCAGACTAGCTCTGATAACTACGTTGCCAGGCATTGAACTGAAGGTCCAGGGAGCTTATATAGCAACACCCCTAAGTAACGACCCAGGTGCGGATAAAAGGAATGACAGAAAAACCAGAGTCAAAAAACTAGTAACCACTAGAGGGAGCAAAAAGCAAATTCACAACAGTGTTTGTCATTTCCTCTTACCTCACCGTCATTATTTGTGGGGGGCTTCTATCCAGCTTTGGGGTCCCCTTCTCTGGAGGCAAGAAAGGTCTTTGTTTTCCTCTACTAGGGGTAGCTAGATTCTCCGGCTGGCGCGTGTCATCTAGAATCAACGTAGGAATGATCCCCGGCTACTTCTAGTGTTGGCGTTAGGAGTAGATATATGGTCAACCCAGTTACCACTGCCCTATGAGCTGGATTTTTGTATTCTGCAGACTTCCACGTTCCTCTGAGACCCTCGCCATTGGGGTCATAACAGTGCAACCAGGGCCTCTCTGCGACAAAACGGTACTGTTGTGAATTTGCTTTTTGCTCCCTCTAGTGGTTACTAGTTTTTTGACTCTGGTTTTTCTGTCATTCCTTTTATCCGCACCTGGGTCGTTAGTTAGGGGTGTTGCCTTTCATGCCGCTCATCCTGATCGCCCTGGTGGTCGTGGTGAGGGTTCGGTGACCCCTCACTAAGGGGGGGGTACTGTTGTGAATTTGCTTTTTGCTCCCTCTAGTGGTTACTAGTTTTTTGACTCTGGTTTTTCTGTCATTCCTTTTATCCGCACCTGGGTCGTTAGTTAGGGGTGTTGCTATATAAGCTCCCTGGACCTTCAGTTCAATGCCTGGCAACGTAGTTATCAGAGCTAGTCTGCTGTGCTCTTGTCTACTGATCCTGGTTCCAGTTATATCAGCTAAGTCTGCCTTTTGCTTTTTGCTATTTGTTTTGGTTTTGTATTTTTGTCCAGCTTGTTCCAAAACTATATCCTGACCTTTGCTGGAAGCTCTAGGGGGGCTGGTGTTCTCCCCCCGGACCGTTAGACGGTTCGGGGGTTCTTGAATTTCCAGTGTGGATTTTGATAGGGTTTTTGTTGACCATATAAGTTACCTTTCTTTATTCTGCTATCAGTAAGCGGGCCTCTCTGTGCTAAACCTGGTTCATTTCTGTGTTTGTCATTTCCTCTTACCTCACCGTCATTATTTGTGGGGGGCTTCTATCCAGCTTTGGGGTCCCCTTCTCTGGAGGCAAGAAAGGTCTTTGTTTTCCTCTACTAGGGGTAGCTAGATTCTCCGGCTGGCGCGTGTCATCTAGAATCAACGTAGGAATGATCCCCGGCTACTTCTAGTGTTGGCGTTAGGAGTAGATATATGGTCAACCCAGTTACCACTGCCCTATGAGCTGGATTTTTGTATTCTGCAGACTTCCACGTTCCTCTGAGACCCTCGCCATTGGGGTCATAACAGCACAGACAGCGCAGCACAGCACAACACAACACAACATAGCACAACACAGCACAACATAGCACAGACAGCACAGACAGCACAGCACAACACAGCACAGACAGCACAGCACAACACCAGACAGCACAGACAGCACAGCACAACACAGCACAGACAGCGCAGCACAACACAGCACAGACAGCGTAACACAACACAGCACAGACAGCGCAGCACAACACAACACAGCACAGACAGCACAGCACAACACAGCCCAACACAACAGCACAGCACAGATGGCGCAGCACAACACAGCACAGACAGCGTAGCACAACACAACACAGCACAGACAGCGCAGCACAACACAGCCCAACACAACAGCACAGACGGCGCAGCACAACACAGCACAGACAGCGCAGCACAACACAACACAGCACAGACAGCGCAGCACAACACAGCCCAACACAACAGCACAGCACAGATGGCGCAGCACAACACAGCACAGACTGCGCAGCACAACACAGCACAGACTGCGCAGCACAACACAGCACAAACTGTGCAGCACAACACAGCACAGACAGCGTAGCACAACACAGCACAGACAGCGCAGCACAACACAACACAGCACAGACAGCGCAGCACAGCACAGTCCAACACAACAGCACAGCACAGACGGCGCAGCACAACACAGCACAGACAGCGTAGCACAACACAGCACAGACTGCGCAGCACAACACAGCCCAACACAACAGCACAACACAGACAGCGCAGCACAACACAGCACAGACAGCGCAGCACAACACAGCACAGACAGCGCAGCACAACACAGCACAGACAGCACAGCACAGACAGCACAGCACAGACAGCATAACACAGCACAACACAGCACAGACAGCACAACACAGCACAGAAAGCACAGCACAACACAACACAGCATAGACAGCCCAACACAACAGCACAACACAGACAGCACAGCACAACACAGCACAGACAGCACAGCACAGACAGCGCAGCACAACACAGCACAACACAGCACAACACAGCACATCACAGCACAACACAACAGCACAGCACAGACAGCGCAGCACAACACAACAGCACAACACAGCACAGACAGCGCAGCACAATACAGCACAACACAGACAGTGCAGCACAATACAGCACAGCCCAACACAACACAACAGCACAACACAACACAGACAGTGCAGCACAGCACAGACCGTGCAGCCCAACACAGCACAACAGCAAAACACAACACAAACAGCGCAGCACAACACAACACAGCACAGAGCGCAACACAACACCGCACAAAACAGCACAACACAACTCGGACAACACAGCCCAACATAGCATAACACAGCACAGGACAACACAGCACAGCAAACACAACAAAACACAATACAGCACAGGACAACACAGCACAGCACAATACAGCGCAGCACACCACAGCCCAACACAGCACAACAAAACACAGCACAGCAAAACACAGCACAGCACAACACAGAACAGCACAGCACAACACAGCACAACACAACACATGCCAGCACAACACAGCGCACCACGGCGGGTGTTACTTTAATCAGACCTCATCCAGTCCTTTATATGCGTCCACACAGAAATATTCCTCTAGTGATGCCCATTAGCATTTCCACACAGTATGGCTCAGCTTTCATGACCCCCACAGTGCCCCCCACAGTATGGTACCCCCACAATTCCTCCCACTTACCTGCATTCTTGCTCCTATGCCGGCTCTGCTGCTCGATAATGTGATCTGATTGCTGCAAAGACAGAATGGTGGAGCAGAGACCTGATGGCTCCCTGCTCCACCATTACATTATATGTCCTGACCTCTCGCCGCAGCCCAAATTTCTGACTTTCTTGCTGGATCTGGGACGTTTTGGAGATTTGCCTGCAGCTATCCAGCTTTTGCAGAACTACAACTCCCAGCATGCAGTACATCACCATACCTATACATTTACAGAGTCCTTATGCACATTCATTACATCGGGCGTGGGAAAGAAAAGTGGAATAATCATGGAAATAAAGTTACTCTAGTGAGTTTCTCAATCAGAGATCTCCCACAGTGAAGAGTAGGGGGGATAGTGTGTGTGTCCCACCTACTGGCCTGGGTGCGGATCTGTACTGACGCCTTCTTTTCCTGACCAGCTATGGCGCTGTATATACATTTACTGGCGGATTATAACGTTTCGGAGGAAGAACTTGTCTATGACCCAAAGCACAATAGCAAATAGCCCACGTTGTCCCGGAGAGCAAAACCCATAAAATGCCCGTCCGGCCCCTCTAGAGGAATGTGAGGAATCAACGTCTTATTCAGGGGCCTAAAATGTAACCAAGATCAAGTAACAAAAGGGGCTGGGGGGCAACACCGGGGTTGGCCATTTGGGTCCTATCTGTCATCTCCTCCACATCTCCGCTTCCTGGAGCCATTCATGAAATATTGCCCGAATAAAGGAGGGGTGCAGGCGCCTCCCAGGACCTCTACAGCTCCAAAACTTTTCCAACTTTAGCTTTTCCATTCCTTCACATTTCCAAGAGCTCTGCTTGCTGTCACAGAGTAGGAACAATTCACCAGTGGGGTAACCTGAAGCTTGTGGACCCCCGATGCCAAATCTCCAATGGGGCCCCACAGGGCTTTAATAGTAATAGTCTTTCCATATGGGGCAAAGGAACCTTTGGGGCCCCCTAGTCTCCAGGGCCTAGGTGCGATTGCAACCCCTGCATCTATTGTAGTTTTGCTGCTGCTTCTCACAGCTGAGGGTTTGCTACAAATGTATCTTGTTCAGAAAATCCGCTAAACTAAATGTATTGATCAACTGATAGTTTGTTACAATGTATCAATCACCATCTGGAGAGTTTGTTACAATGTATCGGTCTGGGGGGTTCACGCTGTTTATTCGATACATTGAAGCAAATTCTCAGCTCACTTCTACTGTGGGGGAGGGGAGCGGTGCCGATGATATTCTGGTGAAACGCGTGGTCGTCACATCAGCAGCACCGCTCTGACCCAGTACATCTCACAGCTGAGAATTTGCTACAATGTGTAAAGGGGTTGCATGAGAAATAGCGCCACCTTTGTCCATGGCGGTGTCTGGCACTGCAGCTCAGCTACATTGCAATGACTATGGCGCCTTACGGTTCCAGCGTTGGCTGCTTGTGCACACGGTTAGTGCGGTGCTGCCGGGGGCCCACGGTTTGGGACGGCCTGGCTGGAACAAATGCCTATTGTAATGTGTAGAGGTAAATTTCAGGAATCAATTACTCGGCCCGCACCCCCTAGTCTGCTAGCGGCATCAGAGATGGAGCACATGGCAGAGACAGGCCCAGAACTTGGCAGCGCGTTTACTGCGCTCCATAAAGACATGAAAGGAGGGAATGGAGATAGGGCTTCATAATGGAGCTGATGTAGCAGAGCTGAGGCTATCCTGTCACTGTTCTTTCAGCTGTCAGGGCATGCTGGAAGTTGTAGTTTTGCACCAGATGGAGAGTAACAAGTTATAGATTACTGCTGTAGATAATGTCCATGCAGTGTTTCCTACATCATCCCATCCAGCAGGGGGCTCCATATTGTTCTTTAACGCTATCACTATGTGGGCACCATATGGCGGTATTATTTAGGCCCGATATGGAGGTGTTCTTTGGCATATATCATGACATGTGTCATTGTATGGCACTGAACTTTAGAAATTGTGTTATATGGCGGTATTATTTAGTATGTCATACGGCTATATGGTACAATTGTTTGGGCTCAGTATGGTGGCCCTATTTAGGTCATATATGATATCTGTTTTATAGCCCATATTACAGGTAATTGGGCTCCATAAACTGATATTATCTGACCATTTTGTGTTACAGCTATTTGGACACTATATGACGGCACTATTTAGGCACTGTATGGTGATATGATCTAAAGCACTTTATGGTACTGTTATTTGGGCCGTAGTGTTGAATTATCATTGTCTACCAGTAATATTCGGTATTATAGTGATATTATTTAGGTCCTGTATGGTAGTGTTATATCTACTGTGATGATAATGTTTGTGCAGTATTATATACATACACACTCTATGGTAGTATTTGCATTATAAAGGCTGTATTAAATATACGCTCTATGGTAGCAGCATTATATATACACTCTACGGGATTTATGTTTCTGCACTATATGACAGTGTTAGATACTACTACCGTAGATATATGTATAAATGTATCTGTGCACTATATGGCAGCATTATATACAGTATATACACTCTATGGTAGTTATATTTCTGCGCTATATGACAGTGTTAGATACCTTTATACATATATCTGTGGTACTACTATCTGTGCACTGTATGGCAGTGTTATCTGTATATGCATGCACTCTGTAGTAGTAGTATCTGTGCACTATATGGCAGTGTTATATGTATATGTATAGACTCTATAGTTGTAGTATCTGTGCACTATATGGCAGTGTTATATGTATATGTATAGACTCTATAGTTGTAGTATCTGTGCACTATATGGCAGTGTTATATGTATATGTATAGACTCTATAGTTGTAGTATCTGTGCACTATATGGCAGTGTTATATGTATGCACTCTATAGCAGTAGTATCTGTGCACTATATGGCAGTGTTATATGTATGCACTCTATAGCAGTAGTATCTGTGCACTATATGGCAGTGTTATATGTATATGTATAGACTCTATAGTTGAAGTATCTGTGCACTATATGGCAGTGTTATATGTATGCACTCTATAGCAGTAGTATCTGTGCACTATATGGCAGTGTTATATGTATACATATACACTCTATAGTAGTAATATCTGTGCACTATATGACAGTATTATATGTATGCACTCTATAGCAGTAGTATCTGTGCACTATATGGCAGTGTTATATGTATGCACTCTTTAGCAGTAGTATCTGTGCACTATATGGAAGTGTTATATGTATACACTCTATAGTTGTAGTATCTGTGCACTATATGGCAGTGTTATATGTATACACTCTATAGTAGTAGTATCTGTGCACTATATGGCAGTGTTATATGTATGTGTATACACTCTGTTGTAGTAATAGTATCTGTGCACTATATGGCAGTGTTATATGTATGTGTATACACTCTGTTGTAGTAGTAGTATCTGTGCACTATATGGCAGTGTTATATGTATAAGTATAGTAGTAGTATCTATGCACTATACGTCAGTGTTATATGTATATGTGTGCACTATATGGCAGTATTGGTTAAGATCTTATTTCCAACTGCTGTCAGTTGATGTGTCAGCCTCGCTGATTCTATACGTAACATTATTTATGACATGGAGCGATTGCGGCCCGATACTTATGGCTTCCAGCACAACATTTTGGTGAGTGTGGTCTGTTTTTAGGGTTTACCACATGCAGAGATGACGGCGCAGTGAAAGTAAAGGCGGATGGAGGTTCAGTGACTACTGAGATATTGATTGTGACTAATGGATCTCTCATAATTAACAGCAAGGAATAAGGCGATCGTCCGGCACATTATTCCGACATCATTCAGACTTTCCCAGCTCATCTCTGGAGTTAGTGTAAGATACCTACATACAGTACAAGTGTGTAACCCGACAGCAGAGAAAGTGTGACGGCGACTTATCAACACCAGCCACGTAATAATCGTTCTGGCAAATAACGACCGATGAGACGACTCGTACCGCCACATAGTAATCTGCACTGACAATAATGTGTTATATAAGGCCAGACGCACAGGATACGGGAATATACAGGCAGAAATAGATTACGGGATTACATCTCGGCCCTTACATAATATTAACAGTATTTTCTAGCCCCGGAGAGAACTGGGACACCATCTGTGACATACAAGGTCTAGGCTGGAGCCCAAACTCCATAGCTGTAACCATGAGCGTTAAAGGGATTGTCTGAGGTCTTGAATAGACGCGAGTCTTCTATTAAAGACCTTTTTTGTTAGCCTCTTCCCCTGGAAGTCTCGGCTCGTCTGCGTGTTATATGGACAGTCCACTAATTTCAGTAGTAACAGTGCAATACCTCATTTCACCTGCGGGTGCAGTGTTGGATTTGTGAGAACTTTACGGCAGCTTCTACTTACGTCTACACCTCTTTTATAGGACTTGCTATTACTTTAGGGGGGATTTTGATCTTTTTGGGGCCACCGGTCATAAACAGGAAGCTCTCTTTGATATTTTTCTCCTTCTGTCCATGGAAGTGAATAGGATTGTGTTCCATTTTCTTATGCAGAACTTTGCTCTGCAGGAAAAAAAAAGTTAAATGGGATCCTGGCGGTCAGGTCATAATGAGATGATAGATCCTAGTGATAGAAAACCCCTTTAAGAGGTTATACCCTGCCCCCAAGGATCCCAAAATTGGAGTTTTGGATTGTGGCTCTTGGCTTTCTCCAGCAGTCCCATAGACAGTGAATGGAACAGAGGTCGAATATACGGTGCAGCAGAGCCCCATTTCTGAAGGTCCAAAGACCCAATCTTGGGATCCCTGAGGGTCCCAACAATCGGATCCCTGAGGGTCCCAGCAATCAGACCCCTGAGGGTCCCAACAATCGGATCCCTGAGGGACCCAACAATCGGATCCCTGAGGGACCCAACAATCAGATCCCTGAGGGACCCAACAATCAGATCCCTGAGGGTCCCAACAATCGGATCCCTGAGGGACCCAACAATCAGATCCCTGAGGGTCCCAACAATCGGATCAATGAGGGTCCCAACAATCGGATCCCTGAGGGACCCAACAATCGGATCCCTGAGGGACCCAACAATCGGATCCCTGAGGGACCCAACAATCGGAAACCCTGAGGGACCCAACAATCGGAAACCCTGAGGGTCCCAACAATCGGATCCCTGAGGGTCCCAACAGTCGGATCCCTGAGGGTCCCAACAGTCGGATCCCTGAGGGTCCCAACAGTCGGATCCCTGAGGGTCCCAACAGTCGGATCCCTGAGGGTCCCAACAGTCGGATCCCTGAGGGACCCAACAATCGGATCCCTGGTGATAAAAAAAACCCTTTAAGGTTTTGTCCTCCTGCCGACAATGTTCCACCAATGCTGTTGTCTCCTTATTTTGGAGACGGTCCTCCGTTTGGGCCTCTCAGGTTTTTGGTTAGGGGGTGTCTGCTACCTCTACACCTACCATTTTATATTTTTTTATTTCTTAAGTACTTATTTTCCCAAACAATTTGCCAGATTTAGTCCAACGCCACTCCAAAAAAAATGGGAATTTTTATTTTTTTGGGATAAAATTACCATTTATTTAAATAAACAAATTCCAAAAACCGTTTATCATTTTTTTCGCCGCTGCTCAGACTATAGGTGCCGCGTGCCACCGCCGCTGCCATTAGGGCCGTGTCCTCCGCGTCTGCTATCTGACAGGCGGCGGTCCACACCCAGCACATGAAAGTGACATTTCCGGGCACGGATAACGCGGTGTGACACATCCCTCGGACTAAGTACGTGGATTTTTCCTTTGTGTTTTATTTTCTTAATTGGATTTTTCCAACTATACGAATATCCAGCGACATAAAAACAGGATCATTCCCTCATCACACGGGCAGTGGCATGATCGTAATGGGAGACCTCTGCCCCCTGTGCTCCCGGGGGGAGGCGAGAAATAATAATCAGCTGGACGCATAGAGAGGGAAAGGAGACATTAATGACATTGCTGAATGATTTGCCCGCGGACGCCAGTGGATTCTTTACCACTGACCTCTGTCATTCATGTCACCAGGCGGGATCCACAGAGGAGGCCAAATATTCAGAGTGCCAATTATGGCCTCAGCTACGACCAGGGCAGTGTATGGCGGCACTATTTAGGACACTGCATATGCTGAGGAGCGCTTAGGGGCGCTGTGGGTGGAGCACTATTTGGCATGATATATAGCTATAGGTGTTATGCACGGGAGCCTGAGTATATGGAAGAAGTCTCGCTGGGTCGCTATGTATGGGAGCGCTATTTCACATGGGATTTAGTGGCTTTTTTCTGGTTGGTATACTCTGAATGGGGCACTTGCTGTGGGGCATTATTAATTAGACTGGTATGGGGGTACTAGTATTTAACCTCTGGCTAAAGCACTGTTATGGCGACACTATTTAGTCTCTGGTTACAACAGTAATGTGGGGGCACTTAGTCTATGGCTAGGGCACTAGTATAGGGGTACTATTTAGTCCCTGGCTAAGGCACTGGTATAGGGATACTATTATTTAGTCTCTGGCTAGGGCACTATATAGGGGTACTATTATTTAGTCTCTGGCTAGGGCACTATATATGGGTACTATAATTTAGTCTCTGGCTAGGGCACTGTATAGGGGTACTATTATTTAGTCTCTGGCTAGGGCACTATATAGGGGTACTATTATTTAGTCTCTGGCTAGGGCACTATATATGGGTACTATTATTTAGTCTCTGGCTAGGGCACTATATAGGGGTACTATTATTTAGTCTCTGGCTAGGGCACTATATAGGGGTACTATTATTTAGTCTCTGGCTAGGGCACTATATATGGGTACTATAATTTAGTCTCTGGCTAGGGCACTGTATAGGGGTACTATTATTTAGTCTCTGGCTAGGGCACTGTATAGGGGTACTATTATTTAGTCTCTGGCTAGGGCACTATATAGGGGTACTATTATTTAGTCTCTGGCTAGGGCACTATATAGGGGTACTATTATTTAGTCTCTGGCTAGGGCACTAGTATAGGGGTACTATTATTTAGTCTCTGGCTAGGGCACTATATATGGGTACTATTATTTAGTCTCTGGCTAGGGCACTATATATGGGTACTATTATTTAGTCTCTGGCTAGGGCACTATATATAGGTACTATTATTTAGTCTCTGGCTAGGGCACTATATATGGGTACTATTATTTAGTCTCTGGCTAGGGCACTGTATAGAGGTACTATTATTTAGTCTCTGGCTAGGGCACTAGTATAGGGGTACTATTATTTAGTCTCTGGCTAGGGCACTATATATGGGTACTATTATTTAGTCTCTGGCTAGGGCACTATATATGGGTACTATTATTTAGTCTCTGGCTAGGGCACTATATATAGGTACTATTATTTAGTCTCTGGCTAGGGCACTATATATGGGTACTATTATTTAGTCTCTGGCTAGGGCACTCTATAGGGGTACTATTATTTAGTCTCTGGCTAGGGCACTATATAGGGGTACTATTATTTAGTCTCTGGCTATGGAACTATATAGGGGTACTATTATTTAGTCTCTGGCTATGGCACTAGTATAGGGGTACTATTATTTAGTCTCTGGCTAGGGCACTATATAGGGGTACTATTATTTAGTCTCTGGCTAGGGCACTATATAGGGGTACTATTATTTAGTCTCTGGCTATGGCACTAGTATAGGGGTACTATTATTTAGTCTCTGGCTAGGGCACTATATATGGGTACTATTATTTAGTCTCTGGCTAGGGCACTATATATGGGTACTATTATTTAGTCTCTGGCTAGGGCACTATATATGGGTACTATTATTTAGTCTCTGGCTAGGGCACTGTATATGGGTACTATTATTTAGTCTCTGGCTAGGGCACTGTATAGGGGTACTATTATTTAGTCTCTGGCTAGGGCACTATATAGGGGTACTATTATTTAGTCTCTGGCTAGGGCACTATATATGGGTACTATTATTTAGTCTCTGGCTAGGGCACTGTATATGGGTACTATTATTTAGTCTCTGGCTAGGGCACTGTATAGGGGTACTATTATTTAGTCTCTGGCTAGGGCACTATATAGGGGTACTATTATTTAGTCTCTGGCTAGGGCACTATATAGGGGTACTATTATTTAGTCTCTGGCTAGGGCACTATATAGGGGTACTATTATTTAGTCTCTGGCTATGGCACTAGTATAGGGGTACTATTATTTAGTCTCTGGCTAGGGCACTATATATGGGTACTATTATTTAGTCTCTGGCTAGGGCACTAGTATAAGGGTACTATTATTTAGTCTCTGGCTATGACACTAGTATAGAGGTACTATTATTTAGTCTCTGGCTAGGGCACTTGTATAGAGGTACTATCATTTAGTCCCTGGCTATGGCACTAGTATATGGGTACTATTATTTATTCTCTTGCTATGGCATTAGTGTAGGGGTACTATTATTTAGTCTCTCTCTAGGGCACTAGTATAGGGATACTATTATTTAGTCTCTGGCTATGGCACTAGTATAGGGGTACTATTATTTAGTCCCTGACTAGGGCACTAGTATATGGGTACTATTATTTAGTCTCTGGCTATGACACTGGTATAGAGGTACTATTATTTAGTGTCTGGCTATGGCACTAGTATAGGGGTACTATTATTTAGTCTCTGGCTATAGCACTAGTGTAGGGATACTATTATTTGGTTTCTGGCTATGGCACTTGTATAGGGGTACTATTATTTAGTCTCTGGCTAGGGCACTAGTACAGAGGTACTATTATTTAGTCTCTGGCTATGGCACTAGTGTAGAGTTACTATTATTTAGTCTCTGGCTATGGCACTAGTATAGGGGTACTATTATTTAGTCCCTGACTAGGGCACTAGTATATGGGTACTAATATTTAGTCTCTGGCTATGACACTGGTATAGAGGTACTATTATTTAGTGTCTGGCTATGGCACTAGTATAGGGGTACTATTATTTAGTCTCTGGCTATAGCACTAGTGTAGGGATACTATTATTTGGTTTCTGGCTATGGCACTTGTATAGGGGTACTATTAATTATTTAGTCTCTGGCTAGGGCACTAGTACAGAGGTACTATTATTTAGTCTCTGGCTATGGCACTAGTGTAGAGTTACTATTATTTAGTCTCTGGCTATGGCACTAGTATAGGGGTACTATTATTTAGTCCCTGACTAGGGCACTAGTATATGGGTACTATTATTTAGTCTCTGGCTATGACACTGGTATAGAGGTACTATTATTTAGTGTCTGGCTATGGCACTAGTATAGGGGTACTATTATTTAGTCTCTGGCTATAGCACTAGTGTAGGGATACTATTATTTGGTTTCTGGCTATGGCACTTGTATAGGGGTACTATTATTTAGTCTCTGGCTAGGGCACTAGTACAGAGGTACTATTATTTAGTCTCTGGCTATGGCACTAGTGTAGAGTTACTATTATTTAGTCTCTGGCTATGGCACTAGTATAGGGGTACTATTATTTAGTCCCTGACTAGGGCACTAGTATATGGGTACTATTATTTAGTCTCTGGCTATGACACTGGTATAGAGGTACTATTATTTAGTGTCTGGCTATGGCACTAGTATAGGGGTACTATTATTTAGTCTCTGGCTATAGCACTAGTGTAGGGATACTATTATTTGGTTTCTGGCTATGGCACTTGTATAGGGGTACTATTATTTAGTCTCTGGCTAGGGCACTAGTACAGAGGTACTATTATTTAGTCTCTGGCTATGGCACTAGTGTAGAGTTACTATTATTTAGTCTCTGGCTATGGCACTAGTATAGGGGTACTATTATTTAGTCCCTGACTAGGGCACTAGTATATGGGTACTATTATTTAGTCTCTGGCTATGACACTGGTATAGAGGTACTATTATTTAGTGTCTGGCTATGGCACTAGTATAGGGGTACTATTATTTAGTCTCTGGCTATAGCACTAGTGTAGGGATACTATTATTTGGTTTCTGGCTATGGCACTTGTATAGGGGTACTATTATTTAGTCTCTGGCTAGGGCACTAGTACAGAGGTACTATTATTTAGTCTCTGGCTATGGCACTAGTGTAGAGTTACTATTATTTAGTCTCTGGCTATGGCACTAGTATAGGGGTACTATTATTTAGTCTATGGCTGGGGCACTAGTATAGGGGTAGTATGAAGATACGGGGGTCAGCGGGTGCTCTAATCCGCTGGCTTGAGACTGCATGGACCAGGGATCATCCCACCAAACGCCCGCTCTCCTTTTATCATAGGCATAATACTACTCAGACAACACAGGGTGAGGTTTAATCAGTGTGGCAATACTTTATTGAAGCACAAAACAGGCAAATGACACATAAAACAGTCGCAGTAAAATACCCAAGATGGCACACATTAGAGTCTCACCCTTTTGCTGACTCGCTGAGATGAAAACCAGCTGCGACTTCCAGGTCCGACTACTCCCAAACTGTGGCACACACAGAGAGGAGGTAACACTTAGGAAACTGACAGTCTATTGAGGTACAAGGCTTGGTGACCGGAGGGTCACAACCTGGCTTCTCCGAACATCACCATGGAGCCAGGTGACCAGTGGGTCCTATCCATGGCTTTCCCAAATGAATCCATGGGGCTCAGGTGACCATGGGTTCAGTGATGGTCAATGGAGCAGATCTGTATTCTTTCAGCCAGGGTCGTGGTCCCCTAAGCTGGCATCCTGTAGAATTTCAAATCTGTGTCCCTCGTGATGGAGCCATGATCTGGCAGCTATCCTGTAGAGCATTCCTGGCTATGGTTTTGTAAAGAGTCTCTGGTTCTCTGGATCTCTTGTTACACAGGCAGTTCTCACTTACACAGTATAGTTCACAACTGTTGTCCTTCAAGCCATCATCCAGAGATCAAGAGGAAGATGTGATGAAATTAACTCACATTGTTTGATACAGGAAAGAAATATATCTTGGTACCGTGTTAGCCAGTAGATAGAAAAATATTTAGAATTGAGAGTCCTCAGTGGTTGATACCTTTTAATGGCTAACTGAAAAGATTTGTTGTTACCATCTTTTCAGTTAGCCATTAAAAGGTATCAACCACTGAGGACTCTCAATTCTAAATATTTTTCTCACATTGTTTGAGCATTTTATCAAATTGCATAGTTTTTACTCCTCTGTTTTGTAAGTCGACAAGCCGCAGGTTCCCACACAATGGTCAACCAACATATAATCAAACATCCATTGTTTAATGACCCTGCATACCTGTCTTGCAAAGACAGCCGACAATAAGCTGTAGGAGCTGATATAAGAGGCAAACAGCAGCCATTCAAACATATCAAAAATCAACATCTAGGATACATATGACAACAGTCTATGTTTCTTAACCAACTGAAAATAGATGTATGGATAATGAAGATTAGATGCTGTGTCGTCACAGGTATTATTATCTAGTCTCTGGCTAGGGCACTAGCATGGGGACATTATTTAGTCTCTGACTAGGGCGCTAGTATGGGGACACTACTTAACCTCTGGCTAGGGCAATAGTATAGGGGCACTATTAGTCTCTGCTAGGGCACTAGTATGGGGACATTATTTAGTCTCTGACTAGGGCGCTAGTATGGGGACACTACTTAGTCTCTGGCTAGGGCACTAGTATAGGGGTAGTATTACTTAGTCTCTGGCTAGGGCACTAGTATAGGGGCACTATTACTTAGTCTCTGGCTAGGGCACTAGTATAGGGGCACTATTACTTAGTCTTTGGCTGGGGCACTAGTATAGGGGCACTATTACTTAGTCTCTGGCTAGGACACTAGTATAGGGGCACTATTACTTAGTCTCTGGCTGGGGCACTAGTATAGGGGCACTATTACTTAGTCTCTGGCTGGGGATAGGGGCACTATTACTTAGTCTCTGGCTGGGGCACTAGTATAGGGGCACTATTACTTAGTCTCTGGCTGGGGCATTAGTATAGGGGCACTATTAGTCTCTGGCTGGGGCAATAGTATAGGGGCACTATTACTTAATCTCTGGCTTGGGCACTAGTATAGGGGCATTATTACCTAGTCTCTTGCTGGGGCACTAGTATAGGGGCACTATTGCTTAGTCTCTGGCTGGGGCACTAGTATAGGGGCATTATTACTTAGTCTCTGGCTGGGGCACTAGTATAGGGGCACTATTACTTAGTCTCTGGCTGCGGCACTACTATAGGGGCACTATTACTTAATCTCTGGCTAGGGTACTAGTATAGGGACACTATTACTTAGTCTCTGGCTGGGGCGCTAGTATAGGGGCACTATTAGTCTCTGGCTGGGGCACTAGTATAGGGGCACTATTACTTAGTCTCTGGCTGGGGCACTAATATAGGGGCACTATTATTCTTTGGCTGGGGCACTAGTATAGAGGCACTATTAATACTACAGTCATGAAGCACCAATATATTTTGTACAGATGAGCGGATAATACCAGCTCTCTCTAGGCACCCAACAGGTGCCCCTCCAGGACTACTCCAAAATACAAAAACCACAAACAAAAGGAGAAAAAACGTCCACTTGAACATATTTAGATAAAAATATTCAAAACTTTATTAGAGTATAACAATCACATACATGCATAAATGCATAAAGTACAAAATGGGTGTGTTGTAAACACAGCCAAATAGCAGGAGACACAAAAAGGAGAAACGTGGCAATGACCAAGTTAGAGGGGGAATACTCAAATATACCCTTCGGGTAGCAGTATCAATTAAGATCTAAAAGATCATGTGTGACCATGTACCATCATTGTATCCGATATGCATTATAAGATCACCCTGTATACATAATCACATACTCATATGTGTTTGCTGCTTACCCATTAGTGGTCAGGGCTGGTATCCCCTCCTCGCTTGGTCCCCCCGGACGCGCGTTTCGCGTGGCTTTTTCAACAGGGTGTGCACTATTAGTCTCTGGCTGTGGCACTAGTATAGGGGCACTATTACTTAGTCTCTGTCTTGGGCACTAGTATAGGGGCACTATTACTTAGTCTCTGGCTGGGGCACTAGTATAGGGGCACTATTACTTAGTCTCTTGCTAGGGCACTAGTTTAGGGGCACTATTAGTCTCTGGCTGGGGCGCTAGTATAGGGGCACTATTAGTCTCTGGCTAGGGCACTAGTATAGGGGCACTATTACTTAGTCTCTGGCGAGGGCACTAGTATAGGGGCACTATTACTTAGTCTCTGTCTTGGGCACTAGTATAGGGGCACTATTACTTAGTCTCTGGCTGGGGCACTAGTATAGGGGCACTATTAGTCTCTGGCTGGGGCGCTAGTATAGGGAAACTATTAGTCTCTGGCTGGGGCACTAGTATAGGGGCACTATTACTTAGTCTCTGGCTGTGGCACTAGTATAGGGGCACTATTACTTAGTCTCTGGCTGGGGCACTAGCATAGGGGCACTATTACTTAGTCTCTGGCTGGGGCACTAGTATAGGGGCACTATTACTTAGTCTCTGTCTTGGGCACTAGTATAGGGGCACTATTACTTAGTCTCTGGCTAGGGCACTAGTATAGGGGCACTATTACTTAGTCTTTGGCTGGGGCACTAGTATAGGGACACTATTACTTAGTCTCTGGCTGGGGCACTAGTATAGGGGCACTATTAGTCTGGCTGGGGCACTATTAGTCTCTGGCTTGGGCACTAGTATAGGGGCACTATTACTTAGTCTCTGTCTTGGGCACTAGTATAGGGGCACTATCACTTAGTCTCTGGCTAGGGCACTAGTATAGGGGCACTATTACTTAGTCTCTGTCTAGGGCACTAGTATAGGGGCACTATTACTTAGTCTCTGGCTGAGGCACTAGTATAGGGGCACTATTACTTAGTCTCTGGCTGGGGCACTAGTATAGGGGCACTATTACTTAGTCTCTGGCTGTGGCACTAGTATAGGGGCACTATTACTTAGTCTCTGGCTGGGGCACTAGTATAGGGGCACTATTACTTAGTCTCTGGCTGGGGCACTAGTATAGGGGCACTATTAGTCTCTGGCTGGGGCACTAGTATAGGGGCACTATTAGTCTCTGGCTTGGGCACTAGTATAGGGGCACTATTACTTAGTCTCTGTCTTGGGCACTAGTATAGGGGCACTATTATTAGTCTCTGGCTAGGGCACTAGTGTAGGGGCACTATTACTTAGTCTCTGGCTGGGGCACTAGTATAGGGGCACTATTACTTAGTCTCTGGCTGGGGCACTAGTATAAGGGCACTATTACTTAGTCTCTGGCTGGGGCACTAGTATAAGGGCACTATTACTTAGTCTCTGGCTGGGGCACTAGTATAAGGGCATTACTATTTAGACTCTCTGGTTAGGACATTGCATGTTGTGTGAATTGTAGCCTACATAAGGTGGCCATTTTCTGTATGTGGTAATAACAAGGAGACTGTGACTGTTGCCATATGTTATGGCCGGTTTCTCCCCCTTCCCACTTATTGAGCCTCATTAGTGACCTGGCGGGCTAGTGGTGGGCTTGTGGCTTCACAGAGGCCAATCTGGACTGGAGCAGAGTTTATAGATAAGTGTGTGAAGCCTCATAGGGTTAATTTCTGCCCGGCGGCGCGTGGTTGCAACTGATAATTTTGCCACAGGAAAGCAACATCCTGTTTCAGAGAGCAGATTTTACATATGGTTTTATGGTTAAAGCCATGATTAACGCTTCCTATAACCGAGCGCTCACCATAAAGATTATTTTATGTTCGACTGTACCTGGGGTTTTGTGCATTTTCTCTTTGTAAAGCTGTTACTTCGCTTTCGTCATCTCTCACTGACCACATGAAATATCACTTCTGCTTCCTTAAAAGTAAACAGGAGGCACAACATAATCACGATATTCAAGTAAAAACTGTGAAAAAGTTTATTCCTGAGAGAAGTTATACTTAAACTTCAAGAGGACCTGTCACTTGTCATAAATATCTGTTTTTTTTTTCTACCTGGTGTAAATGCTGCTGTTCTACTGAATCCGGCGATGCTTCTTGTTTGTTCCCGGGCTTCTCCATTTTTTGTCTTTTCTAATCCTTTAATTGCCAATGTTATATACTAAATCCCCCTAATGAAATGTTTAGCTCACAACTCATGAGCTTATTTTTTTGTGCAGTGTAGAATTCCCCACAAAAAAAAACAAACAAGTTCAAAAACTTTCACATTCTTTATAATAACTCTCTGGGTCATGTCAGAACGATGCCCGATACAAAGGTCCGTCCTTCTTTGCACAATATTCTATTGAAATATGATCTAAATTAATTTTTGCAGCAGGCTGTAAAGCACGATAAGAAGTGTAGTCCAGATATCCTGACATCTAGTGGCCAAAAATATATTGCACCAACAATCAAAAGTCATATACATCCACACCTACATTTCTCACTTCTTTTTCATTAGGTGCTACATAATGGCGACAGTAACTGAATAAAGTTCTGTCTCACAACTAAAGCTTTTGATAATGGACGCTCCGGGTTGTTAGCTACAGGATGCATTCATGGGCTAGACAGAAGAAAATCGCTTTCATTCTGGCCAAGAGTAATTACATTCTCCCACATGGGTGTCACGCTGCCGTATTTTGCAACTTCTAGGCAGGTACGTTAAAAATAAATTCCCTGAGAAATGCTACACACCTGTTTTTCTGCATGGATGGGATTGTCCTCTGGTGCATCCATTACCCGGGCAGTGGAATTTTATGGAACATTCCTATCTAGATGATGGGCAGCGTGACAGATGTAAAGGGTTAACAGGAATCCATCAAACGTCAGAAAAATAATTAGCCATTATCTTTATGTCTCGTGACTCTGGTGTATTATTATTCAGGGCGTCCTGCAGTACAGTCCTCCGATCCTAACGATATTATTATTGGCGTCTTCGTAGGACATAGTCATCACGGTGACAGATCTGTTATTACAGTTGGCAAGGAGAATGGAGGCTTTTTTTGGACTTTGAGCTTTTTTCCCCCCAACTAGACATTCATTCATTCATACATACATACATACATACATACATGATCAACGAGACAGGAGGGCTATGGATTATGGGCCTGTATATACCAATTGAAACGTAAAATGCCAACTGGACCACCACCAAAATGGCATTAGGGGTAGAAGAAGTAACGTGCACTTATATAAGGCTGCTCTAGCTTCTTTGGCATCTAAAATCCTAAAATGAGAAACCCCTTTAACTTATAATTTGGAGCACATCATGTAGCTTAAACTCACGCCCAAGAGCATGTCCATACCACCGATGATTGGCGAAATGTCAGCTCACATCCGATACGTCTGTAGTATATGTTTTTTGCACAAATGCCATTTCTCTTGGCTTGAGATATCCCAACTCTTCTGGAAGTTCCCAGAATACGGGAAGACCTCTGGTACTTCTTGGAGAGTCAGTAAATCTTCTATGGACTGAAGGAACCTACCCGCAGCCATCAATTCCAGAAGGTTTTTTGTTCCCTGACATCTATTTTCACATTTGGGGAGGAAGGCATGAAGAAATAGTTAGTCAGGTGAGGAGAAGTAGTAAGTAAGGTGTGGAGAAATAGTAAGTAAGGTTTGGAGAAATAGTAAGTAAGGTAAGGAGAAATAGTAAGTAAGGTGAGAGGAAGTAGTAAGTAAGGTGTGGAGATGTAGTAAGAAAGGTGAGGAGAAGTAGTAAGAAAGGTGTGGAGAAATAGTGAGTAAGGTGTGGAGAAGTAGTAAGTAAGGTGAGAAGAAGTAGTAAGTAAGGTGTGGAGAAATAGTAAGTAAGGTGTGGACAAATAGTAAGTAAGGTGTGGAGAAATAGTAAGTAAGGTGTGGACAAATAGTAAGTAAGGTGTGGAGAAATAGTAAGTAAGGTGTGGAGAAATAGTAAGTAAGGTGTGGAGAAATAGTAAGTAAGGTGAGAAGAAGTAGTAACTAAGGTATGGAGAACTAGTAAGTAAGGTGTGGAGAAGTAGTAAGTAAGGTGAGAAGAAGTAGTAACTAAGGTATGGAGAACTAGTAAGTAAGGTGTGGAGAAGTAGTAAGTAAGGTGAGAAGAAGTAGTAAGTAAGGTGTGGAGAACTAGTAAGTAAGGTGCGGAGAAGTAGTAAGTAAGGTGTGGAGAAGTAGTAAATAAGGTATGGAGAAGTAGTAAGTAAGGTGTGGAGAAGTAGTAAGTAAGGTGTGGAGAAGTAGTAAGTAAGGTGTGGAGAAGTAGTAAGTAAGGTGTGGAGAAGTAGTAAGTAAGGTGTGGAGAAATAGTAAGTAAGGTGTGGAGAAATAGTAAGTAAGGTGTGGAGAAATAGTAAGGTGTGGAGAAATAGTAAGTAAGGTGTGGGGAAATAGTCAGTAAGATGAGGAGAAATAGTAAGTAAGGTGTGGGGAAATAGTAAGTAAGGCGTGGGGAAATAGTAAGTAAGGTGAAGAGAAATAGTAAGTAAGGTATGGAGAAATAGTAAGTAAGATGTGGAGAAATAGTAAGTAAGATGAGGAGAAATGGTAAGTAAGGAGTGGAGAAACAGTAAGTAAGGTGTGGAGAAACAGTAAGTAAGGTGTGGTGAAATAGTAAGTAAGATGAGGAGAAATAGTAAGTAAGGTGTTGGAAAATAGTAAGTAAGGTGAGGAGAAATAGTAAGTAAGGTGTGGGGAAATAGTAAGTAAGATGAGGATAAACAGTAAGTAAGGTGTGGAGCTGCTGAGAATATAAATTTAGAGGGCTTGTTTTTTTAAAAGGTCTAATTCTCCAGATGAGTTCCTTTCTGCATGTGTCTGTATGTGTATCTGTGAGGGAATATATTGACTTTTATATCATAAGAGTTTGGAGTTCTTAACAAAATTTGTGGTAAAGTATAGGTGGACACATCGATGGTGCAGAACTTGATATTACCCTAAAACTTACTTTTTTAGACTTTCTTATGTACAACCTGTGCCCATCTGATCAGTCCACTAGATTTCATATAAAAAAAGTTACCAAAAAGGGTCCCTACAGTGCGGCCAGGACAGAGTTAAGTCTTCTGGCCGGACTCCTCGAAAGATTCCAAGAGTTTGTTGTATTCTCCGGAGACTCGCTAGGATAAAAATAACATTTCATTTACAAAAGCTGAAGTAACCCACAACTGATGGCCTGACAGCGCATTCTGTCTCGGGATACACTGCAGAGCAACAGTCTCCTAGCAGATGTGTTCACTGGGAAGAGGAGCATTCACAGGGAAGCAAAAGGCGAGGAATATTGATGCCAAGTAGCAGTTTGGGACCAGAAAATTCTCCGAAATCAGCCAACAGGCCCATATATTTATCATGTAGGCAAATGCCTAGGGCACCACATTTTGAAGGGGCATCAAAACAAAAAGCAACTTTCTCTTAAAACATTTTTTATATTCTCCTTTTAGTTTTTTCCCTTGTGAAATTAATAAACAAAACAGAAATAGTAAATGGGCATCATCGGAAAATTTTTCAGGACAAGAAGGTAATGGCCTATGAGGATGCTGCGGGCGAAGGCGCAAATTCATCATTAATGTGATTGAGTCCTAAACATCAGTGAGGGGAATTCTTTTGATTTCATGTCTCACAAAAGGGATTTATAGTCATCAAATCACAAGGAAGCTCTAACGCTGAGAGTTAGGAGAGAATCCAGACGTGTCTATATTGCCAGAACGCCCGGACCACTCACAGCACTCATGTGTATGCACAAAAGGGAGATTCAGGCTACAACAGTAGTTTTAGTTACATTCTAGAAGTTTTCCCTTTTGGGTAACATCTGTGCATGTGCTCCTCTAGGGCCGGCAATAATACCACTGCATGGGAGTAAGCAGAATTATAGAATTAGGACCACCCAGAAACAACAGGAAGCTACCCTCAAAGCCCTCCTAAAAGTGGAGAAGTAAGGAGGGAGGGAGAAAGAAGGGAATTGGAAAGATGGATGGAAGGTGGGGAAAAAGAAAGAACATAGGAAGAAAGAAAGAAATAAGAAGAAAGAACATACAAAGAAAGAAGAAGAAAGAATATACATAGAAAGAAAGAAGAAAGAAAGAACATACATAGAAAGAAAAAAAAGAAGAGCATACATAGAAAGAAAGAAGAAGAAAGAACATACATAGAACAAAAGAAAGAACATACATAGAAAGAAATAAATAAGAAGAAAGAACACATGAAGAAAGAAGAAAGAATATACATAGAAAGAAAGAAGAAAGAACATACATAGAACAAAAGAAGAAAGAATATACATAGAAAGAACATACATAGAAGGAAAAAAGAACATACATAGAAAGACGAAGAAAGAACATACATAGAACGAAAGAAAGAAGAATAAAGAACATACAGTACATAGAGAGAAAGAAGAAAGAACATACACAGAAAGAAAGAAGAAAGAACATACATAGAAAGAAAAAAAAAAACATACATAGAAGGAAAGAACAAGAAAAAAGGGAGAGAGGACGAAGAGAAAATAAAATAAAGGAAGGTGGATAGTACAAAGGAAAAGAGGCATAAATAAGGAATAAATGAAGAAAGAATGGAGAGAGGAGTGAAGCAAGGCAGAACAAAGGGAGGAAAGATGGGAAGGAATGGAGAAGATGGAAGGAAGAAGGAGAGAGAGAGAGAGAGAAGAGAAAAGTGAAAAGAAGGAGGGAGAGGAATTAAAGAGAAAGAAATGGAAAAAGAATGAAAGAGAATGAATGAAATAGAAAGAAAGAAAGCGAGAAATGTGAAGGAAGGAAAGAAAAGAGGGGCAGTAAAGAAGTAAAAAGCAAGGAAGGTGGAAAGTACAAAGGAAGAGAGGTATAAATGAAGGAAGAATGAATAGAGAGGAAGGGAAGGAATAAAGATGGAAAGGAATGGTGAACAAAGGGAGGGAAAGAAGAATGGAAGTAAGCAATGTACAGAAATTGCACTTGAAACGCCAAATAGTTACCCCAAGGTGAGAGGGGTCACGAGATGTCACAAATACAGATGTACGAGCCTCGGATGCCCCGGACGGGTCGGCTGGAGCGATGGCTTTCTGGGGACGGAGCTGCTGATTGTTTCTAGTAGGAAAATAAAGAAGCGACAAGAAAAGTCAGTCTTTGTTCTGGATCAGAAAGCTCCGAGCTCGGCATAAACGCTGCTCTCCGGCCTGTGCTCCTCTCCAGAGTCCGACACGGCGTCCCAATACCCAAATTCAGAACAGAAAAGGGTAATTCTGTATATGGTATATCTCACAACCCCTTAACCCATCGACAACTCTGAAAAGGATCACTCAGCGAACATTTACAGACTACAGTGCGGTCATTGACTGTCATTACCAGACACGGCCTGTAGACAGGCGTGGCGCTATTTTTGATATTAAAAAAAAGCACCCAATTTTGTTATCTCATCCACTCCCTTTAATCTTATTACTGGTGTTGGACTTTAATGGTCACAGAAATGGTTCTTGTTGGTTACGATTAATTTGTTTTCTGGCAAAATGAGTTTCTAGATGGCACCAGGACGGGATTATCTGCTCTGAGACAACCTCGGTTTATTGTCGCAGGAGTTTAGAAGCCTCTTGAGGCAATGATTATACATAACGTAGATTAAAGAGACGCTTTCATGACAAAGGTACAATAAACTGATGTCAACGCGGTCATTAAAAGCTATAAATGACCGCCTGTTAGTCAGTGGCTCCATTTTATATAAAGCAGAATAATGCAGGATCAGAAAGAAGCGAGTGGCTCATCATCCTCTGATGTTTCTGGGAAATGAAAGCCCAGCCCGATCTTGGAATTATCTGTTTACATATATATTACATGTATGTGCAAAGATCAGTACGAGTCTGAGACCCCCAACAACCGGGCAGAAGAACTCTGCTCATGCATGATGGGGGTCAACAGGGTTAATAGAAAGGCTAGGTTCATACAGTGTGAACATGCTCATGCCAGAGACGAGCACTCTCGTCAGGTGGTCTTGGACAGAGAATTCATCAATAAAGGAGAACTTCTACTAATAAATAACAATGGACCGCCATTACAAAGAAAGCCTCATACTCTGGAGAACTAATGACAGCTCAATGATCGCAGTACAACCTGTGTAATGCTTCTTCTTTCCTCTGGTGGCGCTGCAGAAATTTTGGACAGATTAGTACGGATCACTGGGACTCCCTCTGCTGGATAACAGTGGTCATTACTGAGATAGGAGATGACAGTTGGTGCTTATAAAATTCTGTGGAGTGGGAGGAGCTAGAGGCCAACACTGACATTCCGCTGACAGGTACACTTCTCCATAGAACTTCATGAGCGCCAACTGAACTCTGAAGACTGATTTTATTCATGAATTGTGAATTTTAAGAATGAACCAAAAGGATTTCTTTGATAAGATATGTGACAAAGTTTCTTATTTTCACCTGTATTATTGATTTATTGGGAAAAAAAATAATTAAGACGCCGGTGACTCTTTGAGAATTTGGCTTTTGTAACTATATTTTAATTCATTGTTTGGGCAAGTTGTAGAATTGTATATGGAGGTTTAGTAAAATGCATTTGTGACTTTGTTTTATTCCATGTAGGTTTAATATATAGCGGGAAATATAATATAGAGAATCCCGGGGATAAGAAACTACGAAGCCCCCGGTCCTGAAATCTCCCCCAATGTAATATTAACCCTATGAATATTTTCGGATCCCCTGTGTGACACAATGTGACACTTGTAAACTATCCAGCTTGGGAGTTTCTGCGGTTTTATAGGATCCGCTTTTATTAATTGTTTGGAGACACGGAGTCCATATAAATATACAGAACAGGGGGCTCTTTGTGCGACAAAGTTTTATGGGGACTGAGGAGACAATGATGTGTCCCGATTGCTGAAGTCTTCCTTCTTCTGGAGGAGAGCTCATTTGCATACTTTTTTCCCCAGGGAGCTTTGCCAGCTGTTTCTCCACAAGGAAAATCAGTACCTTCCAAGAGTAAAAGGTCAGAAATATATAGGAAGAAATGGAAGTCCTGATCAGGCTTCTTGTCAGCCATTTATCTCCAACATCGGGTTGTTGGCTCTTGAGCTTTCCATAGACAATAGATGGTCGTTGGGCAAACGATGGTTCAGCCAATGGTTCCAGTATCTTCCCCGGCTCCTCCATACGTAGTAGCATCGCTCTGCCGAGCTCCTGTGTTCTCTATGAGAGAGCGCCATTTATTACCGGAGAGTCAGGGAGCCTTCATAGACTTCAGAGGATCGGCAGCTTCTGCTGAAATGGTCAGATTTGGCTTAGTTATTCTTTAGTGTATGGAGGCTTTATAAGGGCTGGACAGGGACAAAAACAGGTAGAGCTGCCAAACTAAAGAGAGAGACACCTTCCCTTTGTTCACTTGCTAAGGAAATCCCTTTAAGGTGGTCGGTCACTTATCACAAACATGTATTTTTATTTTATATAGTGTAAACGCCGCTGTTCTCCTGAATCCAGGGATGTTTTTCTTTTGTTCCTGCGCCTCTCCATTCCTGAGATATGACCCTCTCTTCCCTGTATATAAATCTAGCCTTTTTTTTGGTCAAGTGGGCGACTTATTCATGACCACGCCCACTTGACTAATATTACTAGATTTATAGAAAGGGAAGATGGGGCCATATCTCATGAACAGGGAGGCGCAGGAACAAAAGAAAAACGGCTCCGGATTCAGGAGAACAGCAGCTTTTACACCATGTGAAAAATGTATATATATTTATGGTATAAATGAAAATAGTGAATGTTATCGCTTACCAGCACACTGACTGGAGCCATTGATATCTATATCAGCTGTGAATGGAGGAATTTACCATAACTCCTGCCTGGATGGTACATAGATATACGATACAAACCAACTCAGTAGCCACAGAGACAGTGAGCAGCCATCTTGAAGAGCCGGTTGTTGATTATCGCTCACTCCTGTGCTCGTTGTGCCATCAGTAACTTTACGATCGGTGATAGATATCTGTAGTTATTGATTCTAAGCTGCTTCATTAAAGTTTAATCCAATCCCTGTCTGATACAATCTGTATTGTCCAGAATAATCCGACTAAAGGTAAAGATGGAATATAGTTTTATGACAAACTGGGAATTTTTCGAATGCTTCTACTAATGATTGGAGACTTCAGATGACCCCCAATGGCCTCAGATGTCCCAACGGGTCAGGGATGGCTCGGGCAGACATCATTCATCAGCTAATTTGGCACAATGTCATTGTCATGGCGTGTCGTACATGATGATGGCCCTGGCCAGCTAATTCAAAGGCAAGCCGGAGATGTAATCAGATAGGAGGTGGACCACAGGGCCACGGTCCTACATCTCGATCTCGCATTCCTAGACTAAATTCATGAGTCTTAGGATTACTTTGATGTATTTCTCAAGAAGAAACTTGTTGTAGAACTCATCTATTTTCCAAAACCTGAGTTCATCCTCTGTGGAGACTCTTTTAGCTTGAACCCCTTCCTCTTGGTCATTCTCTCCACCTTGACCAAGTTCAATGCTCTCTATGGCAAGAAGAAGGCAAAATTGTTGGCCTACACCAACTACCTGGCCTACGGCTTTCTTTGTTGATCTACTTTTGTTAGGTGGACACTTTACGGGCAGTAGAGTGGGACGTTCTCAAGAAGGTCGACTCATGATAATTAACTCCTGTATCCCACGATCCTTTTAGTTCACACTTACCAAATTTTACAAAATGTCCTGACGGCTCAGAAGAGTTGGTCGATCTCCTGGGAGCATGTCAAACCCTACCGAAACCTTCTAGAAAGTAGCACTTCCATAAGGTTTCTTGTGTGCGATGCAATGATGCTCGGTCTGACCATGGCGCCATGGAATCCAAACGCAGATTCAGGAGTCTTGGAGAAGGTGTAAAAAGGTGAAAAGAGGTGCAGTAGGGGTGTGTAAAAAGTGTGCATGGCTTTGAGGAATAATTTACAAACCCTTCCCACAACTCCATCCTTAAACGTTGGCAAGTTTGCATTAGTTTGATAGTAGCAGTATGGATACAGTCCCGGGGAATAGCAAGTGCCAAGTTCATGGACCTTGGACGACAAAACTCTCCTCTGAAGTGAGGATATCCCATTGGCATCGTATCACCAAGCCCGACAGGCTCAGATTTCATACTCGTTCTTGCAGCCGCTAGGAACCAGTTTATACGGCAAAAACTGTGGCGGCTGCAGACCGAACTAATAGCTCCTTGGAGCAGAATGCATTGTTTGCAGAAGATGACGCCTCCGTCCTGTGACTCATCTGGAACATGATCCTAGCAGTGAGCAGCTGCTATGACCGTACAGTAGAGTTTTATGGCGGTGAAGTTTGCGGTTTACATACAAAATGGAAAAGTCCCAAAAAATAAAGCCAAAATACATGTTAATCTCACCGCTCCGCTTACACAATGCTTCTTCCATTCACTTTTTCCAGATTATTGCACAATGACTTTTTTTCACTTTTTATTGTTCTAAAAGGGGTATTTTTTTCACTTAAATGCATATATATTTGGCTAAAAATATTATTCTGCAAATAATTTTGCACAGTTTGCCAAAAACATGTGCTTTGTGAATCACTCCGGTCATGAAGCAACCTTGTGACTTGCGCTGCAAGAAGAGGAAGAAGGAGCTGCTCCATCTCCCTCCATCAGTGGGTGATATCTGCCACCAGTTTTAAGGTAGAGATGGTAACTTTCTCTGTAATATTTCTCCTCTTCACCCCAATGACAACTATTGTCCCTATACCTGGAACAGCCAGCAAAAAACTGAAAAATTACAGCATTTATGCAACGTGTTCTGTCCAACCTGTGACTCGCCGCCTGTTGCAAAGCTACAATTCCCAATCTTGCTTAGCAGCTGAGGCACACGAGGATAGATGAATGCCACTGTTGTGGAGGCAACAAGGGGCAAGACTTTTATAAAAATTTGCAAAAAGTGGCCTGAAGGATGACTAAGTAGCAGAATTGAATTGGACGACATGGTGCGGTGACTCATTTTACTAATTGATCTTTCTTTTGTCTGATTCCAGTTATCAGCTGCCGCTTCCAGGGTGTTTTCCATGTGGAGAAACTTGACCGGTATAATCTTGGATTCGAGGATGCCAGAAAGACGTGTTCTGAACTCGACGCCATCATTGCAACAAAAGAGCAAGTGGACATAGCGCACCAGATCGGCTTTGAGACCTGCAGGTACGGTCAGACTCACCGGCATAACCGTACAGTCATATAAGGACCTCCATAATCTACAGTCTCAAATGTGTCGTCACTTGTCATCACGGGTCTTAGGATCAGTAATGTAATGTATGTACACAGTGACTGCACCAGCAGAATAGTGAGTGCAGCTCTGGGGTATAATACAGGATGTAACTCAGGATCAGTAATGTAATGTATGTACACAGTGACTGCACCAGCTGAATAGTGAGTGCAGCTCTGGAGTATAATACAGGATGTAACTCAGGATCAGTAATGTAATGTATGCACACAGTGACTGCACCAGCAGAATAGTGAGTGCAGCTCTGGAGTATAATAAAGGATGTAACTCAGGATCAGTAATGTAATGTATGTACACAGTGACTGCACCAGCAGAATAGTGAGTGCAGCTCTGGGGTATAATACAGGATGTAACTCAGGATCAGTAATGTAATGTGTGTACACAGTGACTGCACCAGCAGAATAGTGAGTGCAGCTCTGGGGTATAATACAGGATGTAACTCAGGATCAGTAATGTAATGTATGTACACAGTGACTGCACCAGCAGAATAGTGAGTGCAGCTCTGGGGTATAATACAGGATGTAACTCAGGATCAGTAATGTAATGTATGTACACAGTGACTGCACCAGCAGAATAGTGAGTGCAGCTCTGGGGTATAATACAGGATGTAACTGAGGATCAGTAATGTAATGTATTTATACTGGGACTGCACCAGCAGAATAGTGAGTGCAACTATGGAGTATAATACAGGATGTAACTCAGGATCAGTACAGAATAAGTAATGTATGTACACAGTGACTGCACCTGCAGAATAGTGAGTGCAGCTCTGGGGTATAATACAGGATGTAATTAAGGATCAGTAATGTAATGTATGTACACAGTGACTGCACCAGCAGAATAGTGAGTGCAGCTCTGGGGTATAATACAGGATGCAACTAAGGATCAGTAATTTAATGTATGTACACAGTGACTGCACCAGCAGAATAGTGAGTGCAGCTCTGGGGTATAATACAGGATGTAACTCAGGATCAGTAATGTAATGTATGTACACAGTGACTGCACCAGCAGAATAGTGAGTGCAGCTCTGGGGTATAATACAGGATGCAACTAAGGATCAGTAATTTAATGTATGTACACAGTGACTGCACCAGCAGAATAGTGAGTGCAGCTCTAGGGTATAATACAGGATGTAACTCAGGATCAGTAATGTAATGTATGTACACAATGACTGCACCAGCAGAATAGTGAGTGCAGCTCTGGGGTATAATACAGGATGTAACTCAGGATCAGTAATGTAATGTGTGTACACAGTGACTGCACCAGCAGAATAGTGAGTGCAGCTCTGGGGTATAATACACGATGTAACTCAGGATCAGTAATGTAATGTATGTACACAGTGACTGCACCAGCAGAATAGTGAGTGCAGCTCTGGGGTATAATACAGGAGGTAACTCAGGATCAGTAATGTAATATATGTACACAGTGACTGCACCAGCAGAATAGTGAGTGCAGCTCTGGAGTATAATACAGGATGTAACTCAGGATCAGTAATGTAATGTAATGTATGTACACAGTGACTGCACCAGCAGAATAGTGAGTGCAGCTCTGGAGTATAATACAGGATGTAACTCAGGACCAGTAATGTAATGTATGTACACAGTGACTGCACCAGCAGAATAGTGAGTGCAGCTCTGGAGTACAATAAAGGATAACAAAAGGTATAGACAATAACTCTACTCTGTATGTAGATTATATATAATTTTTTCCCCTTTTTGCTTTCTCTGCAGGTATGGCTGGGTAGACAATGCCACTGTTGTCATCCCTCGCATCACGAAGAATAAGATTTGTGCAGCTGGCTACATCGGTGTCTATGTGCTTCACACCAATGTCACGTCCCGGTACGATGTCTACTGCTTCACTGCTTCAGGTCAGTAATGATGTTCCTTCTATCTCTGCACTGGATCCAAATGACAAACATTTCGGCTGAATAATGAAGACACTGGCATCGCTATATAAGGTGTGAGCCTTATACCAGATAATGGGTAAAAAAAAGGAAATATTGTGTTGGTTACTTCTTAAATGCGTCTTCTAGAGGTTGAAGTTCTGTTTTCGGATCCAGCGCTCCATATTCCCATTGTGGAGTTTGCAATAAAATTCTGTCTGCCGCCGCCTCTAGGGGGAGCTAAGGAGCTGACTGCATACACATCATTTTATCCTTTCTACTCTGTCTGTGCAGAGGATTTGGTGCTCTGTATGAGAAAATGCAGCTCCAAAACCTATGAACGTTTTTTATTCAATCAATCTATACAATTTTTTATCTATTTTAATTAAAAGACACAAGAACGTGTTTAAAGATGGACATTCCTTTTTAGAGGTATTGTCCGATATACGACATTAAAATATGATCATTGGGGGTCTTACTGCTGAGACCCCAACTGATGGAGAAAAGAGGGTTCCAGAGTCCCCTATATGAAGGGACAGTAGTGAGCATGTGCGACCACCACTCCTATAGGCTGTGAATAGAGCAGTGGTCGCACATGCTCACTACTGCTCCAGTCACACAGAGGACTTTGAGATCCCTTTTCTCATAAGTAGTGGGGGTTTCAGCAATCAGACCCCCAGTTAATTATACTTTGACAACAAATCCTGTGTGTAATAATTATAGGGGATAACTCGGGAGACTCTTTGCGTGGAACAAGACAACTACAGGACACAGTTTTATAAGTGGTAAAGTCTATATTATGACACGGTGATTCAAACAGGTGCAGAGAGAAACTCAAGTCCACAACACTTGGTGCAAATAGTAAACGCAGCTTAGCAGTTTATAGGAAACTTCAGAGGAAAATGCAATCAAGCAGAAAGTCTATGAAGCACAGTTATTCTTGAGGATACTTGACACGAATAAATCCTTGTCTTAGTCCAGGCACAGATAGATATGCTTATTAGGCAGTTCAAATCATATCTTAGCTCAACCAGGGAGGCCTGGGTAATAGTCTCAGGTTATTGCAAAGCAGAAACAGCTTACATGTCCAGCAAATGCAGATGGAAGTAAACAAGAACAGCAGATGAAGGAGGATTACTGGAAACTTGTGTATGCAGCAGAAACTCAGAGCAGAGTAGCAGGATCACCACACGGTTCACAGGAGCAGGTGTATAGCCAGGGAGTAATCAGAGGTCAGGAGCTGGATGCAAGGCAGAATACTCTAGCACAGACTGAAGGCTGGGGTGGAGTTTTATAGCAGGAAGACACAGTGCACATGAGACCAAAGATGCCATGTTGGAAAAGGGCAGTAATGCACAAAAGTTAAAAAATGTTCAGAGTCCTGACATTACTCCCTCCTTAGAAGCGGCCTCAGGACGATCCTGGACCTGGTTTCTCAGGGAATCTCTGATGAAAATGAGAAATCTTCTGTTGGGCATTGATGTTTTCCACAGGTTCCCAAGAGTCTTCCTCAGAGGGATATCCCTGCCATCTTATCAGATATTGGAGCCAATTCCTGCGAATCCTGGAATCAATAATTTCCTCCACCACGAATTGTTCTTGCCCATCAATCACCACAGGCTGCGGAGGTGGCACAACACGTCCCTGGAAGGTATTAGGAGATACAGGCTTTAGTAAAGATACATGAAAAACTGGGTGTACCTTCATTGTCCTAGGCAGCTTCAGCCGGTAGGCCACAGAGCTCACAATACCATTGATCTTGAAAGGGCCAATGAATTTCTGTCCAAGTTTTTGTGAAGGAATGTTTAACTTCAGATTCTTAGTTGCTAACCACACGGAATCTCCTACCTTGAACATGGGTGCAGGTTTACGGAATCTATCAGCCGATCTCTTACAACGTTCTTGAGCTGTGGTCAGGGATTCCTTCAGAACCTCCAGATTCTGTCTCATCGCAGTCAGCCTTTCCTCCACTGCCGGAACCGGAGAATTAATTGGAGACCTAGGTAAAATACACGGATGATAACCCAGATTGGCAAAGAAAGGTGTAAATTTAGTGGAGGCGCTCTGAGAATTATTATATGAAAATTTGGCTAACGGCAACAACTCCAACCAATCATCCTGGAGATGGCTGACATAACATCTTAGATATTGTTCCAGCGTCTGGTTGGTACGCTCAGTCTGACCATTTGTCTGGGGATGGTAAGCGGAAGAGAGACAGACATTAATATTGAGTGCAGAGCAAAACCCCTTCCAGAATCTTGAAGTGAACTGTACTCCACGGTCAGAGATGATCTCATCCGGAACCCCATGCAACCGAAAGACATTCTGTATAACCAAGTTCACTGTATCTTTAGCTGAGGGGAGGCCGGTGCACGGAACAAAATGAGCAGCTTTAGTCAGGCGATCAACTACCACCATGATTGTATTCATGCCCCCCGATGTAGGCAGCTCCACAATAAAGTCCATTGATATAGACCCCCAAGGGCGAGACGGAACAGGTAATGGTTGTAGAAGACCCGTAGGTGCCACATGAGGAGTCTTGTAACGGGCACATACCTCGCAAGAGAGAACATAGTCCTTGGTATCCTTCAGGCAAGTTGGCCACCAGAAGAATCGGCTCAGGAACTCTTGTGTCTTCTGTACCCCCCTGTGACCAGCCAACTTGGAGTCATGTACCAACTTGAGGATCTGCAGACGGACGACCTCTGGGACGTAGATACGTCGATCTCTGAACCACATGCCACCCTTAAAGACAAGATTAATATCCACAGGTGGGTTGGCCAGTAATACATCACCTTCATAGGCCTCCCTGCACTCCTTCCACAAGTCCTGATCGTGGATAACTCGGATGAAATTGGCATCAGATAGAATGGTCTTAGACGGGGCTCCAGGTACGGAATCCGCAGCATGGATTCGAGATAAAGCATCAGCCTTCCCATTACGAGAACCTGGACGGTACGAGATAACAAAGTTAAATTGATTTAAAAATAAGTTCCAACGAGCCTGATGAGGAGAAAGACATCTAGCGGATCTAAGGAACTCTAGATTGCGATGGTCAGTTAGCACTATGATCTGTTGTGCAGCTCCTTGCAGGTGGTGCCTCCATTCTTTGAAAGCCTCAATAATAGCCAGCAATTCCTTGTCTCCCACGTCGTAATTCTTCTCTGCTGAGGTTAGTCTACGGGAAAAGAAAGCACAAGGATGTAGCAGACCCTTCTCTCCAGTTCTTTGGGAGAGAATAGCCCCCAAAGCATTATCAGAAGCGTCCACCTCCACAATGAAAGGAAGTGTTGGATCTGGGTGTATCAACAGCGGTGCTGATGTGAAACAGATCTTAAGCCGATCAAAAGCTTCTTGAGCCTGTGATGACCACTTAAAGGGCTTTTGCTTCTTTGTCAAGGAAGTAATGGGACGGACAATATCAGAAAAATTTCGAATGAAGCGTCTGTAGAAATTTGCGAAACCAATAAAACGTTGGACCTCCTTAACGTTCTTGGGTACTGGCCAGTGAAGGATAGCCTGAATCTTACCAGATTCCATGTTCAGCCCCTGAGGAGAGATGATATAACCTAAGAACTGTATCTCAGAACGATGGAACTCACATTTCTCCGGCTTAATATACAGATGGTTCTCTTTCAGACGTCTTAAAACAGTTTTGACATGTTCTTCATGTTCCTGTAGAGAGTCAGAAAAGATTAGTATATCGTCCAAATAGATCACTACAAACTGGTCCAACAAATCTCTGAAAATGTCATTAGCAAGGTGTTAAAATGTTGCAGGGGGGTTACAAAGCCCGAAGGGCATCACAAGATATTCAAAGTGTCCATACCGGCATCTGAATGCTGTCTTCCACTCATCCCCTGGACAAATACGCACCAAATTATAAGCCCCACGAAGATCCAGTTTAGAGAACACCTTAGCATGGTGGACTCTTTCCAGTAATCCGGGAATCAGAGGCAAAGGGTAATGGTTTTGTACGGTTACCTTATTGAGTTCTCGATAGTCAACACAGGGTCTCAGGGTCCCATCCTTCTTCTTTACAAAAAAGATAGGTGCACCTGCTGGTGAGGAAGAAGGACGTATGAAGCCTTTGGCCAGATTTTCATCAATATACTCTTTTAAGGCTTGAAGCTCAGGTGCCGCCAAAGGGTATATGTTACGAAAAGGAATGGCTGCCCCGGGAAGCAGCTCAATGGGACAGTCATAATGCCTGTTTGGAGGAAGCTGATCTGCATTCTTCTTGTCACAGATGTCAGAGAACTCTTTATAAGCTGGAGGTAAAGAAGATACCTGTACATGTGGTTCCGTAGCTGTGGACTCAGGGATAGTGTTGAGCATTCCGATACCGCAAGTATCGGGTATCGGCCGATACTTGCGGTATCGGAATTCCGATACCGAGATCCGATACTTTTGTGGTATCGGGAATCGGTATCGGATCCATATTACTGTGTAAAATAAAGAATTAAAATAAAAAATATTGATATACTCACCTCTCCGGAGGCCCCTGGACGTCACCGCTGGTAACCGGCAGCCTTCTTTGCTTAAAATGAGCGCGTATAGGGCCTTCCATGACGTCACGGCTTCTGATTGGTCGCGTGCCGCTCATGTGACCGCCACGCGACCAATCACAAGCCGTGACGTCATTCTCAGGCCCTAAACTCCTCATTCTAGGAATTTAGGACCTGAAAATTACGTCGCGGCTTGTGATTGGTCGCGTGGCGGTCACATGAGCGGCACACGACCAATCAGAAGCCATGACGTCATGGAAGGCCCTAAACGCGCTCATTTTAAGCAAAGAAGGCTGCCGGTTACCAGCGGTGATGTCCAGGGGCCTCCGGAGAGGTGAGTATATCAATATTTTTTATTTTAATTCTTTATTTTACACAGTAATATGGATCCCAGGGCCTGAAGGATCAGGATACCTTCCGATACTTGGTGCCCCATTGACTTGTATTGGTATCGGGTATCGGTATCGGCGATATACAATACTTTTCGGGTATCGGCCGATACTATCCGATACCGATACTTTCAAGTATCGGACGGTATCGCTCAACACTACTCAGGGACAGCTTCTGTTAACGCTGAGTTGCTCCTTGTTGGGAAGATAATCTCCTTGGTCTCCCAGTTGATAATTGGGTTCTGAGAACGCAACCAAGGAATGCCTAAAATCACAGGGAAATGAGGAGAAGAAATTAGCAAGAAAGAAAGTTGCTCCTGATGATTAGGCTCCAACAAAATTTCAAGGGGTACGGTCTCCTGATCCACAGGCCCAGAGATTAAAGGTGACCCATCCGCTGTTTCCATGGTAATTGGAGAGGCTCTTTGCTGAATTTCAATACCATGTTCCTTGGCAAATGCGATATCCATGAAATTGCCACCTGCACCAGAGTCAATCATAGCTGCACTGGAAATCCACTGTCCTGAACACAGGATCTTAATAGGGAGAGAACAGTGAGAGTTCTTTTCCTTCAGTTCCTTGGGGGGTGAAGTCATAGAAAGTGAATGGAATACAGCTTTTAAAGGCAGGCTACATTCAGAGATGTCAGATTCATCATCACAGTTGTCATACTCCCCTATTGCTGCTAGCACCTTGTTAGGCCATCTAGGACACTTAGGGCAATTGATCAAGAAGTGGTCAGACTGGCCGCAGTAGAAACATAGACTTTCACGAAGGCGATGCTCCCAGCGCTCATTGATCTCGCGCCTCTGAACGGAATCAATTAGCATGGGCACCTCCTCCACCTCCCGAGAGGTTTTACCTGCAGGCTCTTTGGAAGGAAGGGAAAAGTTAGAAACACGGTTATATGCAGCAAATTTCTCCTGCCTACGCTCTGTAAGGCGAATGTCTATGTGCACACAATGCTGTATAAATGTCTCTAGCTCTTGTGGTGACTCAGAGCGGGCTAGTTCATCTTTTACAATACTAGACAGACCCCTTTTAAAAATAGGCAATTGTGCATAACTGTCCCAATTGGTATCTACCGACAATCTCCTGAATTCAGTGGCATACTCAACAACAGAACGTTTAGCCTGGTGTAAAGACAACAAAGCAGCGGTTGCACGGCAATTAGGGTCATCAAACATTAATGCCATAGTGGCCAAGAAATCATCCAAGTCATTTAACCGTGGGTCACGAGACTCAATCATCGGATTCGCCCAGGCGAGCGCTCGTGAGGTCAGTAGCATTATTACACACAATACTTTGGATCTATCAGTAGGAAAACGGTCAGCATGCACATCAAAATATAGCATACATTAATTTACAAAGCCACAAAATTTGTCGCGATCACCATTAATTCTGAAGGGGGCAACTTAGGTGGGCTAGCTGGTGGCGGTTGCCCAGAGGGTAAAGTCACTTGTGCAGCTATTTGCGTGTTTATGTCCTGAAAAGCCCATCCATACTGGGATTCTATGCCAGCAAGTTTGTTTTCCTGGGCTGCCATGCGGTTGCTCAAGTCCTGCAAAGTTTGTCCAAACACTTGTTGATTGTGTTCGAAGCTTCCAAACTTCTTTTGCAGACCTTCCACATCTTTCTGCAGTGATCTAATTATGGCAAACACCTGCTCTAATTTGCTTTCTGCAGTCATTGTTCCAGCAGTCTCCTTTTTTTTTAGGCTAGAGTATCCTGTAATAATTATAGGGGATAACTCAGGAGACTCTTTGCGTGGAACAAGACAACTACAGGACACAGTTTTATAAGTGGTTAAGTCTATATTATGACACGGTGATTCAAACAGGTGCAGAGAGAAACTCAAGTCCACAACACTTGGTGCAAATAGTAAACGCAGCTTAGCAGTTTATAGGAAACTTCAGAGGAAAATGCAATCAAGCAGAAAGTCTATGAAGCACAGTTATTCCTGAGGATACTTGACACGAATAAATCCTTGTCTTAGTCCAGGCACAGATAGATATGCTTATTAGGCAGTTCAAATCATATCTTAGCTCAACCAGGGAGGCCTGGGTAATAGTCTCAGGTTATTGCAAAGCAGAAACAGCTTACATGTCCAGCAAATGCAGATGGAAGTAAACACGAACAGCAGATGAAGGAGGATTACTGGAAACTTGTGTATGCAGCAGGAACTCAGAGCAGAGTAGCAGGATCACCACACGGTTCACAGGAGCAGGTGTATAGCCAGGGAGTAATCAGAGGTCAGGAGCTGGATGCAAGGCAGAATACTCTAGCACAGACTGAAGGCTGGGGTGGAGTTTTATAGCAGGAAGACTCAGTGCACATGAGACCAAAGACGCCATCTTGGAAAAGGGCAGTAATGCACAAAAGGTAAAAAATGCTCAGTCCTGACACTGTGGATAGGTAATATACAGATAGTATGTGGGACAACCCCTTTTAAGACATGAACTTCGTTCCTATGGCGTTGCAGGGGGACACATGACAATATTGAGCGTCTTTTCTTCATATTTATATAATTTTTCATTGTGTGGAAAGCTGCGGCCGATTATTTCTATCAGAAGAAGATATTATCCCAAGCAGATGGACAGACTAGAGACTTCATTGGCTTCATGGAGGATGGGGGTTGGTAATTTATGGGATTTTTTAGAGGATGTCTTCTCTTTATAGGGACCAGATGAACTTATAATTCAATTTCCGTACTTTACTGGCACATTGGATGCAGCTGTAGTGAAACTCTCCGATGGCACTTATGTGCATTTTTTTTCACCATTTCTGCAGAAACAAGTGAGAAGAACTGTGAACAGTATGATTATCAGAACAAGAGTGTGCCGTCCTATGACCCGACAGAGGAAGGTAAGTCCTAAATTTTATCAAAAACATCAACATCTCTGATGGAAAAGATGAGAAAGTCAAAATTAGGTTCCAAATTACCTGCCTGACTATAGAGTTAAATGAGTAAACTTTGGCAGCCTGCAGTCACCACTGGGGGGAGCATAGGAGCTAACTGCAGACATGTTACAAAGTGATCTCAATAGTAACACAGTATGCAGTAAGCTCCTAAGCTCCCCCTAGTGGTGGCCTTGGGTATCCAGAATTTTATTTTTTCAATGGGTTTTCTGTAAGTTTTAAAAATCACAAAACACTTTAAAAGCTCGTATGCCATGTCCAAGTTTTGTGTTCCCATTAAATCCATGTTGCATTTTTTTCAGGCACCTCATTCCTCATGCAGGAATTGTGCACCAATACTTTTTGCTTTGAGGTGTGTCAGTAGTCCTGCAGTTCCCAGATTGCAATGCACTTGGAGTCTAGTCCTTTTCTGCACCCTCCCACTATACTTCCTAGCATTATCCATGGTAGGTCCTGGTGGTCTCCATTCCTGCCCGGTCTACCTCCTTACCTTACTTATATGGGCCTCATGAACTTTCCATAATTTTGTATATTGTGGCATATATACGGCACATTATCAACATGGCGAGCTAACGAGGATGGAAAGCTATCACCTATCCCCAACAGTCCCAAAGAGCATGAACGGAGCATTGGGGCACATGCATGGCCATCAGAGGATTTCAGAGCCCTGTTTTCAAGAGCGGGGTGGTCCCAACAGTTCAGCCTTCATTGATCCAAAGAAATGTGGTCTGAAATGCTCTACCAGAATGGAGCTTTATTCATTGTCTATGGGGCTGTTGAAAAATGCCGAGTGCTGTTCTCAGCTGTGTCCACCAGTCCCATAGGGAATGAGTGTAGAAGTGATGAGCATGCATGGTCACCAGTCCATTATGACAGTGCATTTTAGAGCCCCATTTTTGGGAAGGGTTGAACCACTGAGATCACCACTGATAGCGAGAACAGGACTCTGAAATGCTTCTTCAGAATTAAGCAGTTCCACCACTCCAAAGAATAAATTAGGCGGTTGCACGCATGCCCAGTCATCACTTCACTGTTCTCAAGATCATTGGGGGTCCTAGTATTTCAACCTCCACTGATTCCAAGAACCGGACTCTGAAATACTTCATTGAAAATAAATCCGATAAAATATAAATGGAGTAGTGACACGACTTATTCCAGAGCACTTCAGAGCCCTGTTCTTGGGATCAGTGGTGGTCTCAATGGTTCGACCTCCACTGATCCCAAGAACGAGGCTCCGAAGTTCCCCATTCGAATGAAGCAATGACGGCCGTTCCATTAATTTGTGCAGTGGATAGATGATAACTTTCAATGTTGGGAATAATCCTTTGACTCTATATCAATGCAGGTAACTTGAAGCTCATCAACAGTAAAAAAAATCTGAGGTCCAAATACAATTTTTTTTAGCAATCGGATAATATCCGTAAAGCAAACATAGAACATTATGTGTACTATAAGTCACATCATTGGAGTAGTCAAATTACTACATGTACGCTGGCAACTTTTTTGCTGCCACGGGAAGTCAACGTACTGAAGAGAAGAATATTGATCATAGAAAGTTGAGGATAGGCTACAGCCATGTATTACTGATGTGTGGCTTATGAAATATCTATATGGCTTGTAGTCTGAGCCACCAAAAATCACCTCCTACGTTAAATGGTGGTTTGTCTCTTCTATATATGAAGTATAAGCACTGATTAGTTACCGATGAGATGAGCCTCCATGAAGGCTTTATCCAGTATGTGTAGATGATCATTTCCCATTAAGGAAAAGAAGACCCTAAATGTCCATAGGGAACACTATTCCTTAGTAAGTATCTCCTTGCTCTCTTCCCGCACGTTAGGACAAGTCAATGATGTCAATGATTCTACGTCCAGTAAAGTGAGTCCTACTCACCCTGGACAAGACATAATTCTGTCATTATCTGAGCAAGGAGGTCCTGTTGAGGACAGTACTCTCGACCCGCTGATGTCTACTGAGCAACCTGAACATTCAGGAGATCACCTCAACCAAGAAGAAGAAGAAGGAAACACTATAAGTCCTAACCTTGGACTTGGAGATAATGAAATTGAGAACACTAATGAACAAGAAGGTTTCATCGAAGTCCAGACCATTCATGACGTTCTTGACCGTTCTGAAGACAATGGAGAAGGTACAGATTCAACTATTCATCGAGAGACGGGATCTTTCAATGGTAGGAAGACGCTCTTCCATGGGCCTTAGTTTAATATAGTGTGTGAATCAAAGGCAATGCAAAGGTCTAACACTTTGCGTTATTAACATGATTTGTGGTGGAAGTAGTTTGTAGATTTGTTGATGGTAATCATCTTGGTGTCTTGGTGGTGACTCTCTGTCATACTGGTGGTGGGCAAATCTCAGTGTCTCTCTTTGTTCTCTAGGCAGGTTGGGTAAACATTAAAGGTGAGTATTCACACATTTATTATTGGTCATTTCTGTAAAAAGAAAACAGTATAAAATGTAACATTTACATTGTGAAGCAAAGCCTGATTATGAATTTGAGACTAAATCGCCATCAACAGCAACAAAGGGTTCCTCAATGCTGCCTTCAAAACATTACCGAAAAGATCTTTGTCTTATCCGGTCATCATCTGGTGGAGAACTCATCCATGGAGTCAGGGTTTAGTAAGTACTTGCCCCGAGGCTCGGATCTGCTTTACACACTTGCCACCATAGTGATTTGCTTTGTGAGCTTGACCGTCACATGTGGCCAGCTTCTCCTGCCTGCACCCAAGGTGTTTCTTCGTCATTGGGCTTGGCTTTGTACACTAGCCGTCAAACTGGGCTCCACTTTGTATTCCAGCTGCTGGATCGAGCTTGTTTTCTTGCACTTTTTATAAGTATGTGCTGTTATATTTTGCTCCTGTTTCTAATGGGCTGAGCTTTAAAGAGGTTGTACCAAGTCGGGAAGTTTTCCTTTATCAAGTTGGTCTGGGACCCCCATTAAATAAAGTGGAGAGTAAGCATGCCCACCTTCCCTCCATTCATTCTCTATAGGACTGCTGGAGATAACCGAGCACTGCACTCGCTATACGTTTGAGATAACGTTCCAACTTGGTACACCCTCTTTAATGACAAAATGACTAATTTAAAGATACATTGTACAATTACGTGGCAAAAAATCGTTTTCCCTGCCAAGACGTTTCATGATTAATATCTAATAGATTATTTTTTAATTTACCAAAAGTAAGTAGAAAAAGTCAGGGCAGAAGCCAGTCTTTTTTTTTCAGGGGTCAAAGGTTCAGTTTGCTGCCACTAGTCGTGTATCTAAATATCCTGGCAAGTGACAGTGGCTTGTTGGTGTATCCCTGGCACGAGCCCCAGTTGCTCCCATGTTTTTCAAAAGGAGTTGTTTTCTGTTGGGCCTCTAGGACCTATTTGTTAAAGCCTGGACCAACTCAGAGCCACAGATTTACCGGGTGCAGAGGTAGAAGTTACACATGGGCCTTGGTACCTGATTGTTTTGCAGGTCCTTGTGCGATTTGTCAAGACAACATGGTACCTGAGAGTCTCAAGGGTCCTTTTGCCACTTGTGACTACAACATGGTACCTGAGAGCTCGAGGGTCCTTGTGCCACTAGTCACGACACCATGATACCCGAGGGACTCAGAGGTCCGTGTGCCACTTGTTAAGACAAAATGGTACCTGAGGGTCCTTGTGCCACTTGTGAAGACAAAATGTTACCTGAGGGGCTTGAGAGTTTTTCTGCCACTTGAGAAGACAACATGGTACTCGAGGGGTTCGAGGTCCTTGTACCACTTATGAAGACAACATGTTATCGGAGGGACTCAAGGGTCTTTCTACCACTTGGGAAGACAATATGGCACTCGAGGGGCTTGAGGGTCCTTCTGCCATTTGTGAAGACTACCTAGTACCTGAGGGCTTGAAGATCCTTTTGCCACTTGTGAAGACAACATGATACTTGAGGGCTTGAGGGTCCTTGTGAAAACTTGTGAAGGCAACATGGTACTTGAGGGGCTTGAGGGTCCTTGTGCCTCTTGTGAAGACAGCATGGTACCTGAGGGACTTGAGGTTTCTTGTGCCACTTGTGAAGACAGCATGGTACCTGAGGGGCTTGAGGGTCCTTGTGCCATTTGTGAAGACAGCATGGGGTCTGAGGGGCTTGAGAGTCCTTGAGCAACTTATGAAGACACCAGTATTAGAAATGGCACATGGTAGGTTGAGCAGTTCCCTACAAAGTTTGCATTAGGGCCAATATCCTTCAGGACTTGGGGTAGCTAGTCTGACCATGGTGGCATCTGTAATAGAACAGGGGGCAAGTCAATGGTCCTGGTTGTATTAAGATAAAAGTTATCACTTGCCAGACCTTGGGAAACCCATTTAGGATTACATTAATGAACACCATCTAGATCTTCTAAATTCCTTCAACCAATTGCCACCTGAGGGCTATAATAACTTGCACTACAAATGCTACAGAGTAAATGGGATCCTTTATCTCTGGCAGCCATATTGGTGCCACCTATCTCCTATCTCCATATTGGTGCCACCTATCTTTTCCACCTTTTTTCTCATTTATTCATCTTCTGACTATGTTATACCATCACATCCCTGTCCATTATACACATCTTCTCAGCTATGTCTAGTCTAGAAAAGTGATGACATTAGGCCCAAACCCATGAAGGTCCATTATAACTGACTTATTACCATTGGTGCCCCATTTTACAGTAGCGGACACGTGTATGGGTACCGATCACGTGCTCTATTACCCACAATTATATTATATGTGTTTCTTCCACAGATAGGACACATTTGTTGGAACATGACCAGGACGTGAGTGACACAGTTCCTGACGTTACTGATACGCCATCAGGATCAGCAGAAGGAAATTCAGGCTCCCCTAAGAACAAGCATCGACGCCGGGCAGAGGTGCCAGGTAAGACGTCACATCTTATATCTAATCATAATACCATCTCCGAGACCTCCATCGATCATGAAAATGAATGGCTGCAGCGCCTTTACCCTGCACATCTGTGTCCCTGCCGCACAAAGAACCACAGCGAGAGATCGGGAATATACCCCTGTGCAGAGGACTCAGAGCGGAGCTGCTGCCTCCTGATTTTCAGAATCAGTGGGAGTCTCAGATGTCAGACCCCCAGCGATTACTAAGTGATCAACAACTGAAATATGAATACTTCTTTAAGTCAGGGGACATCGTTGCAATATTAGACATCCATATGTCAAGTTTGGGGGGAGGGGGAAGCAGTTGCAATGGGTAATTTATGTTGTCCCACTCCATGATAGGAGGTCCAATCTGAGAACCTGAGAGGAAGCTGGGAAGGTTGAGTGGTGTCCGGCCTCTCTGAAGTGTGAGGCTTGTGGAAGGCGCTCGATGGACAGTCATCTGAGCCTTCTTCAGGGGCACAGTGCTAGAGCCGATGCAGATGCCACCATCGCCGGTGCTTCCCTCCTGGATGTGCATTTTTAAACCGGGGTCCCATATGGTGATGAAGCATCGCACCACCATGCACCTTCGGGCGCGCTGGTTTTTGGAGGCACTGATGGCTCCCAGGAGATTTACCAACTTTGGGTGGGAGGTCCAGGAGTTCACACTTAAGTCCAGGAGTCTCCTGAGCCTCTGCGATGGCAGCTCTGCAAATATTCATAGGGTTTTCACATCTCTGTTCTACGATCACAGAAAAATCAGTTCGAGATCAGATCAAAAACTACAAACGTAATATTTTTGTATTTTACAGAGTGGTTGATCGTCTGCGTCTCCCTGGTGTGTCTGGGTCTGATCTTCTCCGTCTGCATCGCCATCAATGCCCGCAGATTGTAAGTAACATCTCTCCAACATGCTAAACATCACCAACTGCAAAAACATGGCTAATTTCCTTCATCAACAGCGCTACTCTCGTCATTTAGGCTGTTCCTGGTATTACAGCTCAGCACCAATACAATACAACTTCAATACACCTGAGCTGCAATACCCAAACCATGGCCATTGGGCATGTGTGGTTTATCCATTGCCATGCAATCCCTTTAATACTCAGCTTACATGGCGCTTGTAAGCGACAATAGCAAAAAAAAATCAGACCATGTTGAAAAAATTGTGCAAACTCAAGTGAGAACCATCAATTCGTGAAGAAGTTATGACCAGAGTCAAGCAAATAGATTGTAGGATCCTAGCCCAGTGGCCACGTTGGCAGTCCATGGCTGATGGACCAGAGCCCTGCAAACCTCCTACGACCGACCGGCATCCTTGTGGTGTCATTGTGCTGCTCCATTATGGGGCTTACTAATCAGAAAAACCACCAAGGATGATGCAGGTGGAAAGTTTGCAGCTGTGGACTACCAAAGTGGGCATTCCTCTTGTTTCGGGGGTACGTGTGCCATGATTTGAGAATGACTGAAATGCGCCATGTAGCCCCCCGGGGTATAGGGAATATAAAGATCATAGTAGTCGCACCCTGGTCCTCTGCGACTTACATAGATGGGGTCCTGCTCCTGATTTTGCACAGGGGGTCACAGAAGTTTATAGTTACGGACACAAGAAACAACATCTGATTCCGCATGAAGCATCGATCAAATTTTCCTGCGGTTCCTGAATTTACTGCTTCTGTGGACACAAGTCATTTGCCAAAACGTCCCGGGCCCCTCGGAATCTGGAACCAGTTTCACGCTCCTGATTAGAAACAGCAAAACTACAAAAAGTTTAAGAGTCCGCAGAGAAAGAAAACTTCTCCCAGTTTCCATGCGCAGTCCGGCAGATCAGCTCCTGAATTGTCTGACATCATAGTAAGGCTGTGCACAGGTTTTATCATGGGGTTTTGCAGAAGATCATCTCAAAAATTCTTCTCGATAGCTCTAAAAAATCATTTCCATGGGAAATCTGCTTTGAATTTCAGGTGAGGAGGGTTTTTTCAGTTTTTTCCCCACCGATGAGAAGAAAAAACATGGCTGCCCGAGGCTTTGTTTTATGCATGAAAAACTGTATTTTGAGCACTGTTTTGGGCACATATACATTATACTAGCTATTGAACCCGTTCTACGCCCGGGTGGCGAGCATTTATATTGGTATATGGTCTCCATCCTGGTATGTGCTGCTCCCATCTTGCTCTCCCATCCTGTCATGTGCTGCTCCATCCTGCGCCCCCATCCTGTCATGTGCTGCTCCATCCTGCATCCCCATCCTGTCATGTGCTCCCATCCTGCGCCCCCATCCTGTCATATGCTGCTCCATCCTGCACCCCCATCCTGTCATGTGTGCGCCCCCATTCTGTCATGTGCTGCTCCCATCCTGTGCCCCCATTCTGTCATGTGCTGCTCCATCCTGCGTCCCCATCCTGTCATGTGCTGCTCCATCCTGCATCCCCATCTTGTCATGTGCTCCCATCCTGCGCCCCATCTTGTCATGTGCTCCCATCCTGCACCCCCATCCTGTCATGTGTGCGCCCCCATTCTGTCATGTGCTGCTCCCATCCTGCACCCCCATTCTGTCATGTGCTGCTCCCATCGTGCGCAATCATTCTGTCATGTGCTGTTCCCATCCTGCGCCCCATTCTGTCATGTGCTGCTCCCATCCTGTGCCCCCATTCTGTAATAATGTGCTGCACCCATTCTGCCTGTTCCTGTTTCCATTCTGCCATATGTTGCTCCCATCTTTCTCTCTCCGGCTCTACTACGGCTGTGCTGAGTGCGGGCGGCTGTGCTGAGTGCGGGCGGCTGTGCTGAGTGCGGGGTTCTGTGCGTGGCTGTGCTGAGTGCGGGGTTCTGTGCGTGGCTGTGCTGAGTGCGGGGTTCTGTGCGTGGCTGTGCTGAGTGCGGGCTGCTGTGCTGAGTGCGGGCTGCTGTGCTGAGTGCGGGCTGCTGTGCTGAGTGCAGGCTGCTGTGCTGAGTGCGGGCGGCTGTGCTGAGTGCGGGCGGCTGTGCTGAGTGCGGGCGGCTGTGCTGAGTGCGGGCGGCTGTGCTGAGTGTAGGCGGCTGTGCTGAGTGCGGCTGTGTGTGGCTGTGCTGAGTGCGGGCGGCTGTGCGTGGCTGTGCTGAGTGCGGGTGGCTGTGCTGAGTGCGGGCGGCTGTGCGTGGCTGTGCTGAGTGCCGGCGGCTGTGCGTGGCTGTGCTGAGTGCGGGCGGCTGTGCGTGGCTGTGCTGAGTGCGGGCGGCTGTGCGTGGCTGTGCTGAGTGCGGGCGGCTGTGCTGAGTGCGGGCGGCTGTGCTGAGTGCGGGCGGCTGTGCTGAGTGCGTGCGGCTTTGCTGAGGGCGGCTGTGCTGAGTGCGGGCGGCTGTGCTGAGTGCGGGCAGCTGTGCGTGGCTGTGCTGAGTGCGGGTGGCTGTGCTGAGTGCCGGTGGCTGTGCTGAGTGCGGGCGGCTGTGCTGAGCGCGGGCGGCTGTGCTGAGCGCGGGCGGCTGTGGGTGGCTGTGCTGAGTGCGGGCGGCTGCGTGCGGCTGTGCTGAGTGCGTGCGGCTGTGTTGGGTGCATGCGGCTGTGCGTGGCTGTGCTGAGTGTGGGCGGCTGCTGAGTGTGGGCGGCTGTGCGTGGCTGTGCTGAGTGCGGGCGGCTGTGCGTGGCTGTACTGAGTGCGGGCGGCTGTGCGTGGCTGTGCTGAGTGCGGGCGGCTGTGCGTGGCTGTGCTCAGTGCAGGTGGCTGTGCTGAGTGTGGGCGGCTGTGCGTGGCTGTCCTGAGTGCGGTTGGCTGTGCGTGGCTGTGCTGAGTGCGGTCGGCTGTGCGTGGCTGTGCTGAGTGCGGGCGGCTGTGCGTGGCTGTGCTGAGTGCGGGCGGCTGTGCGTGGCTGTGCTGAGTGCGGGCGGCTGTGCGTGGCTGTGCTGAGCGCGGGCGGCTGTGCTGAGCGCGGGCGGCTGTGCTGAGTGCGGGGGGCTGTGCGTGGCTGTGCTGAGTGCGGGTGGCTGTGCGTGGCTGTGCTGAGTGTGGGCGGCTGTGCGTGGCTGTGCTGAGTGCGGGGGGCTGTGCTGAGTGCGGGGGGCTGTGCTGAGTGCGGGGGGCTGTGCTGAGTGCGGGGGGCTGTGCTGAGTGCGGGGGGCTATGCTGAGTGCGGGCGGCTGTGCGTGGCTGTGCTGAGTGCGGGCGGCTGTGCTTGGCTGTGCTGAGTGCGGGCAGCTGTGCTGAGTGCGGGCGGCTGTGCTGAATGCGGGTGGCTGTGCGTGGCTCTGCTGAGTGTGGGTGGCTGTGCATGGCTGTGCTGAGTGCGGGCGGCTGTGCTGAGTGCGGGCGGCTGTGCGTGGCTGTGCTGAGTGCGGGCGGCTGTGCTGAGTGTGGGCGGCTGTGCGTGGCTGTGCTGAGTGCGGGCGGCTGTGCTGAGTGCGGGCGGCTGTGCTGAATGCGGGCGGCTGTGCTGAGTGCGGGCGGCTGTGCTGAGTGCGGGCGGCTGTGCGTGGCTGTGCTGAGTGCGGGCAGCTGTGCGTGGTGTTGTGAATTTGGATTCTGGGCTCCCCCGGTGGCCGCTTGTGGAATTGGACTTGTCATCCTCTTTCCTGTTTCACCTGGTTCCATCAGTAGTGGGTGTCGCTATTTAAGCTCATTTCTCTGGTGGTTTCTTGCCGGTCAACAATGTTATCTGATGCCTCTCAGTGCTTGTTCCTGCTTCTAGACAACTACTAGATAAGTTGGACTTTTGTCCATGTTTTGTTTTGCCTATTTGTTCCAGTTCACAGCTGAAGTTTTGTTACTGTGTCTGGAAAGCTCTCGTTGATCAGGGATTGCTACTCTGGCGTTATGAGTTAATGCCAGAGTTTAAGGTAATCTCTGGATGGTGTTTTGTTAGTGTTTTTCTGCTGACCATGAAAGTATACTATCTGTCTTCTGCTATCTAGTAAGCGGACCTCAAATTTGCTAAGACTATTTTCCTGCTGCGTTTGTTGTTTCATCTGAACTCACCGTCATTATATGTGGGGGGCTACTGTCTTCTTTGGAATATTTCTCTAGAGGTGAGCCAGGTCATATATTTCCCTCTGCTAGCTATTTAGGTCTTAGGCCAGAGCTGGGCATCTAGCGATAAATAGGAAATGCTACCTGGCTATTTCTAGTTGCGCGGCAGGCTTAGTTCATGGTCAGTATAGTTCCATCTTCCGAGAGCTTGTCCCTCTATAGGCTTGCTATGATCTCTGCCTGCAGAGATCATGACAGTTTGACCGGCCAATAAAGTGTTAAAGACCCAGGTTGAGAAAGGAGAGTTATAAGAAGTCTGCTGGAATTTTTTTTTTTTTTTTTTCCTCCAGTTTGCCTTGCTGCAGTCTTTTTTCTCTCTCTCCTCCTAATCTCTGTATGGCTCTGTGTGCACCTGACAATAATGGATCTCCAGAGTGTAACTGCGGGTTTGAATAATCTCATCACGAAAGTACAAAATTTACAAGATTTTGTGGTACATGCTCCGGTATCTGAGCCGAGAATTCCTTTGCCGGAGTTCTTCACAGGGAATAGAGCTAGCTTCCAGAATTTCCGAAATAATTGTAAGCTTTATTTGTCCCTGAAGTCTCGTTCAGCTGGAGACCCTGCTCAGCAGGTTAGGATTGTGATTTCCTTGCTCAGGGGTGACCCTCAAGATTGGGCCTTCTCATTGCCAGCAGGGGATCCTGCGTTACGCGATGTGGATGCGTTTTTTCTGGCCTTGGGCTTGCTTTATGAGGAACCTCATTTGGAACTTCAGGCAGAAAAAACTTTGATGGCACTATCTCAGGGGCAAGACGAAGCTGAAGTTTTCTGCCAAAAATTCCGTAAATGGTCTGTGCTTACTCAGTGGAATGAGTGCGCCTTGGCGGCAACTTTCAGAGAAGGTCTCTCTGATGCCGTTAAGGATGTTATGGTGGGGTTCCCTGTGCCTGCAGGTCTGAATGAGTCCATGACAATGGCTATTCAGATTGATAGGCGTCTGCGGGAGCGCAAACCGGTGCACCATCTGGCGGTGTCTATGGAAAAGACGCCAGAAAGTATGCAGTGTGATAGAATTCTGTCCAGGAGCGAGCGACAGAATTTTAGACGGAAGAATGGATTGTGTTTCTATTGTGGGGATTCTACTCATGTTATATCAGCATGCTCTAGGCGTACAAAGAAGCTTGATAAGTCTGTTTCCATTGGCACCATTCAGTCTAAGTTTATTTTGTCTGTAACCCTGATTTGCTCTTTGTCATCCATTGCCACGGACGCCTATGTTGACTCTGGCGCCGCTCTGAGTCTTATGGATTGGTCCTTTGCCAATCGTTGTGGTTTTGATTTAGAGCCTTTGGAGACTCTTATTCCTCTGAAGGGGATTGACTCCACCCCATTGGCTAATAATAAACCACAATACTGGACACAAGTAACCATGCGTATCAATCCGGATCACCAGGAGATTATTCGTTTCCTGGTGCTGTATAATTTACATGACGATTTGGTACTGGGATTGCCATGGTTGCAGTCTCACAACCCAGTCTTGGACTGGAGAGCAATGTCTGTGTTGAGCTGGGGATGTAAGGGTATTCATGGGGACTTACCTTTGGTTTCTATTTCGTCGTCCATTCCCTCTGAAGTCCCTGAGTTCCTCTCTGATTATCAAGACGTCTTTGACGAACCCAAGCTTGGGTCGTTACCTCCGCACCGTGAGTGCGATTGTGCCATAGATTTGATACCGGGTTGTAAATATCCAAAGGGTCGTTTGTTTAATCTGTCTGTGCCGGAACATGCTGCTATGCGGGAATATATAAAGGAGTCTTTGGAAAAGGGACATATTCGTCCATCTTCTTCTCCCTTGGGAGCTGGGTTTTTCTTTGTCTCAAAAAAAGACGGCTCTTTGAGACCATGTATTGATTATCGGCTTCTGAATAAGATCACTGTTAAGTATCAATACCCATTGCCATTGCTTACTGATTTGTTTGCTCGTATAGAGGGTGCTAAGTGGTTCTCTAAAATTGATCTTCGTGGGGCGTATAATTTGGTGCGGATCAGGCAGGGGGATGAGTGGAAGACCGCATTTAATACGCCCGAGGGCCACTTTGAGTATTTGGTCATGCCTTTTGGTCTTTCTAATGCCCCTTCAGTTTTCCAGTCTTTTATGCATGATATTTTCCGCGATTTTCTGGATAAATTTATGATAATATATCTGGATGATATTCTGATTTTTTCTGATGACTGGGACTCTCATGTCCAGCAGGTCAGGAGAGTTTTTCAGGTTCTGCGGTCTAATTCTATATGTGTGAAGGGGTCTAAGTGCGTTTTTGGGGTCCAGAAAATTTCCTTTTTGGGGTATATTTTTTCTCCCTCTTCCATTGAGATGGATCCCGTCAAGGTGCAAGCTATTTGTGACTGGACTCAGCCCTCCTCTCTTAAGGGTCTTCAGAGATTTTTGGGCTTTGCCAACTTTTACCGCCGATTTATTGCTGGTTTTTCGGATGTCGTTAAACCACTGACTGATTTGACCAGACAAGGCGCTGATGTTGCTAATTGGTCCCCTCATGCTGTAGAGGCCTTTCAGGAGCTTAAGCGCCGTTTTGCCTCTGCCCCTGTGTTGCGTCAGCCTGATGTGAATCTGCCTTTTCAGGTTGAGGTTGACGCTTCGGAGATCGGAGCTGGGGCAGTGTTGTCGCAGAAAGGTTCCGACTGCTCCGTCATTAGGCCTTGTGCCTTCTTTTCTCGCAAATTTTCGCCCGCAGAGCGGAATTATGATGTTGGGAATCGGGAGCTTTTGGCCATGAAGTGGGCGTTTGAGGAGTGGCGCCATTGGCTCGAGGGGGCTAGGCATCAGGTGGTGGTATTGACTGACCACAAAAATTTGATTTATCTTGAGACTGCCAGACGCCTGAATCCTAGACAGGCGCGCTGGTCTTTATTTTTTTCTCGCTTTAATTTTGTGGTGTCATACCTACCGGGTTCTAAGAATGTTAAGGCAGATGCCCTTTCTAGGAGTTTTGACCCGGACTCTCCTGGTAATTCTGAACCCACAGGTATCCTTAGGGAGGGAGTAATTTTGTCGGCCGTTTCTCCTGATCTGCGGCGGTCCTTGCAAGAGTTTCAGGCGGATAGACCGGATCGTTGTCCGCCTGATAGACTGTTTGTTCCGGATGATTGGACCAGCAGAGTCATCTCTGAGGTACATTCTTCTGCATTGGCAGGTCATCCCGGAATTTTTGGTACCAGGGATTTGGTGGCAAGATCCTTCTGGTGGCCTTCCCTGTCACGAGATGTGCGAGTCTTTGTGCAGTCATGTGACGTTTGTGCTCGGGCCAAGTCTTGTAGTTCTCGGGCTAGCGGACTGCTGTTGCCCTTGCCTATTCCTAAGAGGCCTTGGACACACATCTCGATGGATTTTATTTCAGATCTGCCTGTTTCCCAGAAGATGTCTGTCATCTGGGTGGTCTGTGACCGTTTCTCTAAAATGGTCCATTTGGTTCCTCTGCCCAAGTTGCCTTCTTCTTCTGAGTTGGTTCCTCTGTTTTTTCAGAATGTTGTCCGATTGCACGGTATTCCTGAGAATATTGTTTCTGACAGAGGTACCCAATTTGTGTCTAGATTTTGGCGGGCATTCTGTGCTAGGATGGGCATAGATTTGTCTTTTTCATCTGCTTTTCACCCTCAGACTAATGGCCAGACCGAGCGGACTAATCAGACCCTGGAGACATATCTGAGGTGTTTTGTCTCTGCTGACCAGGATGATTGGGTTGCTTTTTTGCCATTGGCAGAGTTCGCCCTCAATAATCGGGCCAGCTCTTCCACCTTGGTGTCCCCGTTTTTCTGTAATTCGGGGTTTCACCCTCGATTTTCCTCCGGTCAGGTGGAATCCTCGGATTGTCCTGGAGTGGATGCGGTGGTGGAGAGATTGCATCACATCTGGGGGCAGGTTATGGACAATTTGAAGTTGTCCCAGGAGAAGACTCAGCGTTTTGCCAACCGTCATCGTCGTGTTGGTTCTCGGCTTTGTGTTGGAGATTTGGTGTGGTTGTCTTCTCGTTTTGTCCCTATGAGGGTCTCTTCTCCTAAGTTTAAACCTCGGTTCATCGGCCCTTATAGAATATTGGAGATTCTTAATCCTGTTTCTTTCCGTTTGGACCTCCCTGCGTCCTTTTCCATTCATAACGTTTTTCATCGGTCGTTATTGCGCAGGTATGAGGTACCTGTTGTACCTTCAGTTGAGCCTCCTGCTCCGGTGTTGGTTGAGGGTGAGTTGGAGTACGTTGTGGAGAAAATTTTGGACTCTCGTGTTTCCAGACGGAGACTCCAGTATCTGGTCAACTGGAAGGGTTACGGCCAGGAGGATAATTCTTGGGTCAATGCATCTGATGTTCATGCTTCTGATCTTGTTCGTGCCTTCCATAGGGCTCATCCTGGTCGCCCTGGTGGATCTGGTGAGGGTTCGGTGCCCCCTCCTTGAGGGGGGGGTACTGTTGTGAATTTGGATTCTGGGCTCCCCCGGTGGCCGCTTGTGGAATTGGACTTGTCATCCTCTTTCCTGTTTCACCTGGTTCCATCAGTAGTGGGTGTCGCTATTTAAGCTCATTTCTCTGGTGGTTTCTTGCCGGTCAACAATGTTATCTGATGCCTCTCAGTGCTTGTTCCTGCTTCTAGACAACTACTAGATAAGTTGGACTTTTGTCCATGTTTTGTTTTGCCTATTTGTTCCAGTTCACAGCTGAAGTTTTGTTACTGTGTCTGGAAAGCTCTCGTTGATCAGGGATTGCTACTCTGGCGTTATGAGTTAATGCCAGAGTTTAAGGTAATCTCTGGATGGTGTTTTGTTAGTGTTTTTCTGCTGACCATGAAAGTATACTATCTGTCTTCTGCTATCTAGTAAGCGGACCTCAAATTTGCTAAGACTATTTTCCTGCTGCGTTTGTTGTTTCATCTGAACTCACCGTCATTATATGTGGGGGGCTACTGTCTTCTTTGGAATATTTCTCTAGAGGTGAGCCAGGTCATATATTTCCCTCTGCTAGCTATTTAGGTCTTAGGCCAGAGCTGGGCATCTAGCGATAAATAGGAAATGCTACCTGGCTATTTCTAGTTGCGCGGCAGGCTTAGTTCATGGTCAGTATAGTTCCATCTTCCGAGAGCTTGTCCCTCTATAGGCTTGCTATGATCTCTGCCTGCAGAGATCATGACAGCGTGGCTGTGCTGAGTGCGGGCAGCTGTGCTGAGTGCGGGCGGCTGTGCTGAGTGCGGGTGGCTGTGCGCGGCTGTGCTGAGTGCGGGCGGCTGTGCTGAGTGCGGGCGGCTGTGCTGAGTGCGGGCGGCTGTGCTGAGTGCGGGCGGCTGTGCTGAGTGCGGGCGGCTATGTGAGTGCGGGCGGCTGTGCGTGGCTGTGCTGAGTGCGGGCGGCTGTGCTGAGTGCGGGCGGCTGTGCTGAGTGCGGGCGGCTGTGCTGAGTGCGGGCGGCTGTGCTGAGTGCGGGCGGCTGTGCTGAGTGCGGGCGGCTGTGCTGAGTGCGGGCGGCTGTGCTGAGTGCGGGCGGCTGTGCTGAGTGCGGGCGGCTGTGCTGAGTGCGGGCGGCTGTGCGTGGCTGTGCTGAGTGCGGGCGGCTGTGCTGAGTGCGGGCGGCTGTGCTGAGTGCGGGCGGCTGTGCTGAGTGCGGGCGGCTGTGCTGAGTGCGGGCGGCTGTGCTGAGTGCGGGCGGCTGTGCTGAGTGCGGGCGGCTGTGCGTGGCTGTGCTGAGTGCGGGCGGCTGTGCGTGGCTGTGCTGAGTGCGGGCGGCTGTGCTGAGTGCGGGCGGCTGTGCTGAGTGCGGGCGGCTGTGCTGAGTGTGGGTGGCTGTGCGTGGCTCTGCTGAGTGTGGGTGGCTGTGCATGGCTGTGCTGAGTGCGGGTGGCTGTGCTGAGTGCGGGTGGCTGTGCTGAGTGCGGGTGGCTGTGCTGAGTGTGGGCGGCTGTGCTGAGTGCGGGCGGCTGTGCTGAGTGCGGGCGGCTGTGCTGAGTGCGGGCGGCTGTGCTGAGTGCGGGCGGCTGTGCTGAGTGCGGGCGGCTGTGCTGAGTGCGGGCGGCTGTGCTGAGTGCGGGCGGCTGTGCTGAGTGCGGGCGGCTGTGCTGAGTGCGGGCGGCTGTGCTGAGTGCGGGCGGCTGTGCTGAGTGCGGGCGGCTGTGCGTGGCTGTGCTGAGTGCGGGCGGCTGTGCGTGGCTGTGCTGAGTGCGGGCGGCTGTGCTGAGTGCGGGCGGCTGTGCTGAGTGCGGGTGGCTGTGCGTGGCTCTGCTGAGTGTGGGTGGCTGTGCATGGCTGTGCTGAGTGCGGGTGGCTGTGCTGAGTGTGGGCGGCTGTGCGTGGCTGTGCTGAGTGCGGGCGGCTGTGCTGAGTGCGGGCGGCTGTGCTGAGTGCGGGTGGCTGTGCGTGGCTCTGCTGAGTGTGGGTGGCTGTGCATGGCTGTGCTGAGTGCGGGGGGCTGTGCTGAGTGCGGGGGGCTGTGCTGAGTGCGGGGGGCTGTGCTGAGTGCGGGGGGCTATGCTGAGTGCGGGCGGCTGTGCGTGGCTGTGCTGAGTGCGGGCGGCTGTGCTTGGCTGTGCTGAGTGCGGGCAGCTGTGCTGAGTGCGGGCGGCTGTGCTGAATGCGGGTGGCTGTGCGTGGCTCTGCTGAGTGTGGGTGGCTGTGCATGGCTGTGCTGAGTGCGGGCGGCTGTGCTGAGTGCGGGCGGCTGTGCGTGGCTGTGCTGAGTGCGGGCGGCTGTGCTGAGTGTGGGCGGCTGTGCGTGGCTGTGCTGAGTGCGGGCAACTGTGCTGAGTGCGGGCGGCTGTGCTGAATGCGGGCGGCTGTGCTGAGTGCGGGCGGCTGTGCTGAGTGCGGGCGGCTGTGCGTGGCTGTGCTGAGTGCGGGCAGCTGTGCGTGGCTGTGCTGAGTGCGGGCAGCTGTGCTGAGTGCGGGCGGCTGTGCTGAGTGCGGGTGGCTGTGCGCGGCTGTGCTGAGTGCGGGCGGCTGTGCTGAGTGCGGGCGGCTGTGCTGAGTGCGGGCGGCTGTGCTGAGTGCGGGCGGCTGTGCTGAGTGCGGGCGGCTATGTGAGTGCGGGCGGCTGTGCGTGGCTGTGCTGAGTGCGGGCGGCTGTGCTGAGTGCGGGCGGCTGTGCTGAGTGCGGGCGGCTGTGCTGAGTGCGGGCGGCTGTGCTGAGTGCGGGTGGCTGTGCTGAGTGCGGGCGGCTGTGCTGAGTGCGGGCGGCTGTGCTGAGTGCGGGCGGCTGTGCTGAGTGCGGGCGGCTGTGCTGAGTGCGGGCGGCTGTGCGTGGCTGTGCTGAGTGCGGGCGGCTGTGCTGAGTGCGGGCGGCTGTGCTGAGTGCGGGCGGCTGTGCTGAGTGCGGGCGGCTGTGCTGAGTGCGGGCGGCTGTGCTGAGTGCGGGCGGCTGTGCTGAGTGCGGGCGGCTGTGCTGAGTGCGGGCGGCTGTGCGTGGCTGTGCTGAGTGCGGGCGGCTGTGCGTGGCTGTGCTGAGTGCGGGCGGCTGTGCTGAGTGCGGGCGGCTGTGCTGAGTGCGGGCGGCTGTGCTGAGTGTGGGTGGCTGTGCGTGGCTCTGCTGAGTGTGGGTGGCTGTGCATGGCTGTGCTGAGTGCGGGTGGCTGTGCTGAGTGCGGGTGGCTGTGCTGAGTGCGGGTGGCTGTGCTGAGTGCGGGCGGCTGTGCTGAGTGCGGGCGGCTGTGCTGAGTGCGGGCGGCTGTGCTGAGTGCGGGCGGCTGTGCTGAGTGCGGGCGGCTGTGCTGAGTGCGGGCGGCTGTGCTGAGTGTGGGCGGCTGTGCTGAGTGCGGGCGGCTGTGCTGAGTGCGGGCGGCTGTGCTGAGTGCGGGCGGCTGTGCTGAGTGCGGGCGGCTGTGCTGAGTGCGGGCGGCTGTGCTGAGTGCGGGCGGCTGTGCGTGGCTGTGCTGAGTGCGGGCGGCTGTGCGTGGCTGTGCTGAGTGCGGGCGGCTGTGCTGAGTGCGGGCGGCTGTGCTGAGTGCGGGTGGCTGTGCGTGGCTCTGCTGAGTGTGGGTGGCTGTGCATGGCTGTGCTGAGTGCGGGTGGCTGTGCTGAGTGTGGGCGGCTGTGCGTGGCTGTGCTGAGTGCGGGCGGCTGTGCTGAGTGCGGGCGGCTGTGCTGAGTGCGGGCGGCTGTGCTGAGTGCGGGCGGCTGTGCTGAGTGCGGGCGGCTGTGCTGAGTGCGGGCGGCTGTGCTGAGTGCGGGCGGCTGTGCGTGGCTGTGCTGAGTGCAGGTGGCTGTGCGTGGCTGTGCTGAGTGCGGGCGGCTGTGCTGAGTGCGGGCCGCTGTGCTGAGTGCGGGTCGCTGTGCGTGGCTCTGCTGAGTGTGGGTGGCTGTGCGTGGCTGTGCTGAGTGCGGGCGGCTGTGCTGAGTGCGGGCGGCTGTGCTGAGTGCGGGCGGCTGTGCGTGGCTGTGCTGAGTGCGGGCAGCTGTGCGTGGCTGTGCTGAGTGCGGGCGGCTGTGCGTGGCTGTGCTGAGTGCGGGCGGCTGTGCTGAGTGCGGGCGGCTGTGCTGAGTGCGGGCGGCTGTGGGTGGCTGTGCTGAGCGCGGGCGGCTGTGGGTGGCTGTGCTGAGCGCGGGCGGCTGTGGGTGGCTGTGCTGAGTGCGTGCGGCTGTGTTGGGTGCATGCGGCTGTGCGTGGCTGTGCTGAGTGTGGGCGGCTGCTGAGTGTGGGCGGCTGTGCGTGGCTGTGCTGAGTGCGGGCGGCTGTGCGTGGCTGTGCTGAGTGCGGGCGGCTGTGCGTGGCTGTGCTCAGTGCAGGTGGCTGTGCTGAGTGTGGGCGGCTGTGCGTGGCTGTGCTGAGTGCGGGCGGCTGTGCGTGGCTGTGCTGAGTGCGGGCGGCTGTGCGTGGCTGTGCTGAGTGCGGGCGGCTGTGCGTGGCTGTGCTGAGTGCGGGCGGCTGTGCGTGGCTGTGCTGAGCGCGGGCGGCTGTGCTGAGTGCGGGGGGCTGTGCGTGGCTGTGCTTAGTGCGGGTGGCTGTGCGTGGCTGTGCTGAGTGTGGGCGGCTGTGCGTGGCTGTGCTGAGTGCGGGGGGCTGTGCTGAGTGCGGGGGGCTGTGCTGAGTGCGGGGGGCTGTGCTGAGTGCGGGGGGCTGTGCTGAGTGCGGGGGGCTGTGCTGAGTGCGGGCGGCTATGCTGAGTGCGGGCGGCTGTGCGTGGCTGTGCTGAGTGCGGGCGGCTGTGCTTGGCTGTGCTGAGTGCGGGCGGCTGTGCTGAGTGCGGGCGGCTGTGCTGAATGCTGGTGGCTGTGCGTGGCTCTGCTGAGTGTGGGTGGCTGTGCATGGCTGTGCTGAGTGCGGGCGGCTGTGCTGAGTGCGGGCGGGTGTGCTGAGTGCGGGCGGCTGTGCGTGGCTGTGCTGAGTGCGGGCGGCTGTGCGTGGCTGTGCTGAGTGCGGGCGGCTGTGCGTGGCTGTGCTGAGTGCGGGCGGCTGTGCTGAGTGCGGGCGGCTGTGCTGAGTGCGGGCGGCTGTGGGTGGCTGTGCTGAGCGCGGGCGGCTGTGGGTGGCTGTGCTGAGCGCGGGCGGCTGTGGGTGGCTGTGCTGAGTGCGTGCGGCTGTGTTGGGTGCATGCGGCTGTGCGTGGCTGTGCTGAGTGTGGGCGGCTGCTGAGTGTGGGCGGCTGTGCGTGGCTGTGCTGAGTGCGGGCGGCTGTGCGTGGCTGTGCTGAGTGTGGGCGGCTGTGCGTGGCTGTGCTCAGTGCAGGTGGCTGTGCTGAGTGTGGGCGGCTGTGCGTGGCTGTCCTGAGTGCGGGCGGCTGTGCGTGGCTGTGCTGAGTGCGGGCGGCTGTGCGTGGCTGTGCTGAGTGCGGGCGGCTGTGCGTGGCTGTGCTGAGTGCGGGCGGCTGTGCGTGGCTGTGCTGAGCGCGGGCGGCTGTGCTGAGTGCAGGGGGCTGTGCGTGGCTGTGCTTAGTGCGGGTGGCTGTGCGTGGCTGTGCTGAGTGTGGGCGGCTGTGCGTGGCTGTGCTGAGTGCGGGGGGCTGTGCTGAGTGCGGGGGGCTGTGCTGAGTGCGGGGGGCTGTGCTGAGTGCGGGGGGCTGTGCTGAGTGCGGGGGGCTGTGCTGAGTGCGGGCGGCTATGCTGAGTGCGGGCGGCTGTGCGTGGCTGTGCTGAGCGCGGGCGGCTGTGCTGAGCGCGGGCGGCTGTGCTGAGTGCGGGGGGCTGTGCGTGGCTGTGCTTAGTGCGGGTGGCTGTGCGTGGCTGTGCTGAGTGTGGGCGGCTGTGCGTGGCTGTGCTGAGTGCGGGGGGCTGTGCTGAGTGCGGGGGGCTGTGCTGAGTGCGGGGGGCTGTGCTGAGTGCGGGGGGCTGTGCTGAGTGCGGGGGGCTGTGCTGAGTGCGGGCGGCTATGCTGAGTGCGGGCGGCTGTGCGTGGCTGTGCTGAGTGCGGGCGGCTGTGCTTGGCTGTGCTGAGTGCGGGCGGCTGTGCTGAGTGCGGGCGGCTGTGCTGAATGCTGGTGGCTGTGCGTGGCTCTGCTGAGTGTGGGTGGCTGTGCATGGCTGTGCTGAGTGCGGGCGGCTGTGCTGAGTGCGGGCGGGTGTGCTGAGTGCGGGCGGCTGTGCGTGGCTGTGCTGAGTGCGGGCGGCTGTGCGTGGCTGTGCTGAGTGCAGGCGGCTGTGCGTGGCTGTGCTGAGTGCGGGCGGCTGTGCTGAGTGCGGGCGGCTGTGCTGAGTGCGGGCGGCTGTGGGTGGCTGTGCTGAGCGCGGGCGGCTGTGGGTGGCTGTGCTGAGCGCGGGCGGCTGTGGGTGGCTGTGCTGAGTGCGTGCGGCTGTGTTGGGTGCATGCGGCTGTGCGTGGCTGTGCTGAGTGTGGGCGGCTGCTGAGTGTGGGCGGCTGTGCGTGGCTGTGCTGAGTGCGGGCGGCTGTGCGTGGCTGTGCTGAGTGTGGGCGGCTGTGCGTGGCTGTGCTCAGTGCAGGTGGCTGTGCTGAGTGTGGGCGGCTGTGCGTGGCTGTCCTGAGTGCGGGCGGCTGTGCGTGGCTGTGCTGAGTGCGGGCGGCTGTGCGTGGCTGTGCTGAGTGCGGGCGGCTGTGCGTGGCTGTGCTGAGTGCGGGCGGCTGTGCGTGGCTGTGCTGAGCGCGGGCGGCTGTGCTGAGTGCAGGGGGCTGTGCGTGGCTGTGCTTAGTGCGGGTGGCTGTGCGTGGCTGTGCTGAGTGTGGGCGGCTGTGCGTGGCTGTGCTGAGTGCGGGGGGCTGTGCTGAGTGCGGGGGGCTGTGCTGAGTGCGGGGGGCTGTGCTGAGTGCGGGGGGCTGTGCTGAGTGCGGGGGGCTGTGCTGAGTGCGGGGGGCTGTGCTGAGTGCGGGCGGCTATGCTGAGTGCGGGCGGCTGTGCGTGGCTGTGCTGAGTGCGGGCGGCTGTGCTTGGCTGTGCTGAGTGCGGGCGGCTGTGCTGAGTGCGGGCGGCTGTGCTGAATGCTGGTGGCTGTGCGTGGCTCTGCTGAGTGTGGGTGGCTGTGCATGGCTGTGCTGAGTGCGGGCGGCTGTGCTGAGTGCGGGCGGCTGTGCGTGGCTGTGCTGAGTGCGGGTGGCTGTGCTGAGTGTGGGCGGCTGTGCGTGGCTGTGCTGAGTGCGGGCGACTGTGCTGAGTGCGGGCGGCTGTGCTGAATGCGGGCGGATGTGCTGAGTGCGGGCGGCTGTGCTGAGTGCGGGCGGCTGTGCGTGGCTGTGCTGAGTGCGGGCAGCTGTGCGTGGCTGTGCTGAGTGCGGGCAGCTGTGCTGAGTGCGGGCGGCTGTGCTGAGTGTGGGCGGCTGTGCGCGGCTGTGCTGAGTGCGGGCGGCTGTGCGCGGCTGTGCTGAGTGCGGGCGGCTGTGCTGAGTGCGGGCGGCTGTGCTGAGTGCGGGCGGCTGTGCTGAGTGCAGGCGGCTGTGCTGAGTGCGGGCGGCTGTGCGTGGCTGTGCTGAGTGCGGGCGGCTGTGCTGAGTGCGGGCGGCTGTGCTGAGTGCGGGCGGCTGTGCTGAATGCGGGCGGATGTGCTGAGTGCGGGCGGCTGTGCTGAGTGCGGGCGGCTGTGCGTGGCTGTGCTGAGTGCGGGCGGCTGTGCTGAGTGTGGGCGGCTGTGCGCGGCTGTGCTGAGTGCGGGCGGCTGTGCGCGGCTGTGCTGAGTGCGGGCGGCTGTGCTGAGTGCGGGCGGCTGTGCTGAGTGCGGGCGGCTGTGCTGAGTGCGGGCGGCTGTGCGTGGCTGTGCTGAGTGCGGGCGGCTGTGCTGAGTGCGGGCGGCTGTGCTGAGTGCGGGCGGCTGTGCTGAGTGCGGGCGGCTGTGCTGAATGCGGGCGGATGTGCTGAGTGCGGGCGGCTGTGCTGAGTGCGGGCGGCTGTGCGTGGCTGTGCTGAGTGCGGGCGGCTGTCTTGAGTGCGGGTGGCTGTGCGTGGCTGTGCTGAGTGCGGGTGGCTGTGCGTGGCTGTGCTGAGTGTGTGTGGCTGTGCTGAGTGTGTGCGGCTGTGCTGAGTGCGGGCGGCTGTGCTGAGTGCGGGCGGCTGTGCTGAGTGCGGGCGGCTGTGCTGAGTGCGGGCGGCTGTGCTGAGTGCGGGCGGCTGTGCGTGGCTGTGCTGAGTGCGGGCGGCTGTGCGTGGCTGTGCTGAGTGCGGGCGGCTGTGCTGAGTGCGGGCGGCTGTGCTGAGTGTGGGTGGATGTGCGTGGCTCTGCTGAGTGTGGGTGGCTGTGCATGGCTGTGCTGAGTGCGGGCGGCTGTGCTGAGTGCAAGCGGCTGTGCGTGGCTGTGCTGAGTGCGGGTGGCTGTGCTGAGTGGGCGGCTGTGCGTGGCTGTGCTGAGTGCGGGCGGCTGTGCTGAGTGCGGGCGGCTGTGCTGAGTGCGGGCGGCTGTGCTGAGTGCGGGCGGCTGTGCTGAGTGCGGGCGGCTGTGCTGAGTGCGGGCGGCTGTGCTGAATGCGGGCGGCTGTGCGTGGCTGTGCTTAGTGCAGGCGTCTGTGCGTGGCTGTGCTGAGTGCGGGCGGCTGTGCTGAGTGCGGGCCGCTGTGCTGAGTGCGGGTCGCTGTGCCTGGCTCTGCTGAGTGTGGGTGGCTGTGCGTGGCTGTGCTGAGTGCGGGCGGCTGTGCTGAGTGCGGGCGGCTGTGCTGAGTGCGGGCGGCTGTGCGTGGCTGTGCTGAGTGCGGGCGGCTGTGCGTGGCTGTGCTGAGTGCGGGCGGCTGTGCGTGGCTGTGCTGAATGCGGGCGGCTGTGCGTGGCTGTGCTGAGTGCGGGCGGCTGTGCGTGGCTGTGCTGAGTGCGGGCAGCTGTGCGTGGCTGTGCTGGTCGCCGAGTGCTGGTGGCCTGAGCAGGTGGGGACACCGGCGCGCTGTGGGGGTCAGGTGCCGGAGTCGCCGCTAGCTCAGGCCCCGGGCACTTGCTATAGTCACCTGGCCCTGATCCAGCGCTACGTGCCGCTCCGTCTTCCGGGTCCTCTGGCTTTGACTGTTCAGTCAGAGGGCGGTGCGCATTAAGCGCGTCATCGCGCCCTCTGAACTGAATGTCACAGGCAGAGGATGTGGAGGACGGAGCAGAGCGCATCGGTGGAACAGGACAGGTGAATATAGCATACTCACCCTCCTGGCACGTCCCTGCTTCTCCGTTGGAGATTGCGGTGTGCGTTCAGTGCTTACGCATACCGCGATCTCCTGGGAGCGTCACTCTGTGGGGTCCAGACTGCGCCGGCGCATGCGGTTGCGCAGTCGATAATGGCTTCGGACAGAGTGTCGCTCCCAGCGTTATATTATAGATATTACTGTCATTCCGCTGCCGCTCCTCGCGCCCTGCAATACTTACCTGTCCTCGGCGTCCCGTCTTCTTTCCAGCGCTCGCCCTCGGCTTCTGCAGCTCGTCGGGTGCGCGCACGTATCGCATTCAGCTCTGCGCGTGCGCACATCTAATTCCTCTGCTGGCGCTCCTTCCCGTCCTCTCCGTCATCCTGGAGGACTGTAACCCGGAGGTGTCTCCCACGCTAGTATGTAAGCTGCTTCCTGCTGCTCCTCTGTGCCTGATGTTCATTTGTGCAAACAAGTGCTTCTGGCCGCCTGTGGTCTCTGTGTGTTCCTTGCCCTCTGACCTTGGGTCTCCTCCTCTCTCTGCAGTGCCTCGTATGTTTCCCGTGTTCCTGCCGTGTTCCATCAGTTCCTGTTTCCCTGTGGTACCTGCCCTGCTCCTGTATCCTTACCCTGCTCCCGTCAGCCTCTGTGTCTCCGTATGTTCCCGCCAGCCTCCGTGTCACCGTAGCGTTCCCATCTGCTCCCTCGTCTCTGTAGTACCTTGCCATTCCCTGTGTCTCTTCCCTGCTCCCTTGGTCCCAGTGTGCCTGCAGTGTACCCGTCAGATCTCTGCCTCCGTCATACCCTCCAGTTCCTAGTCTCTGCAGCTCCCACCTACCCTGAGTTCCTGTCGTCTTCATCAGTCCGTTATTTTTCCCCTTTTTGTCTCGATCCTCCAGCTTCCATGGTGATAGTCCCTCACGGGCCTGCCCCTAACTCTCCCTGTATAGGGGGCGGTCCATCTGGCCAGCTCGTCCGTGAGGGGTTCGTCGTCACGGTCCAGAGGGTTCACTTTTCATTTTTTTTCTCTACGAAACATCACAGTAACATCAGGCCATGGACCCCGCTGGTGTCTCTGCCACTCAAAAAGAGTTACTCTTTTTGCGTGAAAACCAGACTAGGATCATGTCGTTTTTAAAAAATATGGAGTCTCACCTAGCGGCTTTACAGCCTTCTGATTCTGGTATTGCCCCGCAGTTGGTTGCCCTTCAGCAGGAGCTAGGTCAACAACGGGACACTCAGTCCCATATTTTGAATTTTATGGCCTCCATAAATGATCGGCTTCTCTCCCTCCAGAATGTTGCCTCTGTTTCAACTCCTGCCTCTGCGCCACAACCCTCGCCCCGACTTGCTAGACCTCCTCGGTATGGTGGGGAGCCTAAAGCATGCCGCAGCTTTCTTAATCAGTGCCAGTTGCATTTTGAATTGTCTCCGCTACTTTACCCTACCGACCGAGCTAAGGTTGCCTTTATAGTGTCCCATTTTGGAGGGTGAAGCTTTGGTGTGGGTTAACCCTCTCTGGGAGCGTGATGATCCTTTGGTCTCCCAACTCAATCCGTTCCTAGATATCTTCCGCAAGGTATTTGATGAACCTGGTCGTCTGGTTTCTACCACTGAGTCCCTCTTTAACCTTTACCAGGGTACTCTCTCTGTAGCCCAGTACGCCATCCGTTTCCGGACTCTGTCCTCAGACCTAGGGTGGAACAATGAGGCTTTGGTAGGAGCGTTTTGGCGTGGTTTGTCTTCACGGATTAAGGATGAGCTGTCGGGACGGGACACTCCCACCTCGTTGGATGATCTTATCTCCTTGGCCATACGCATCGATCTGCGCTTTCAGGAGTGCACTCACAAGCTTGCCAGAGAGAAGAGACCTCTTCGCCAGACCACTGTTACTCGAGGGACTTCTTTTTCTCAAGCAGCACCGGTAGCCTCTTCATCTTCTCCTGAACCCATGCAGGTCGATCACCTTAAGTCTTCTGAGCAACGCCGCAAGGAAAGACTCGCACAAGGTCTTTGCTTTTACTGCGGCAGTGCCTCTCATCTCTTACGTGCCTGTCCTCAGAAGCCGGGAAACGCCTCCTCCTAGGACAGGTAAGAGAGGTCTTCCTAGGTGGTTATGATTCCTCTCTGCCTCTGGTTTTGTCTGTTATTCTACATTTAGGTTCCCGTCACTTTTCTCTGGAGGCTTATGTTGATTCAGGAGCGGCTGGGAACTTTGTTCAGCTCGAGGTTAACAGGCTTGGGATACCTGTTAGACCCTTGGAGACTCCTAGACAAATAGCTTCAGTCGATGGTCAGCCTTTGCGTGAGACCATCAACTTGGTTACGGAGGAAGTCGAACTTCAGATTGGAGCTCTACATCGTGAGAAACTGGCCTTTTATGTTTTACCTTCTTTGTCTCATTCTTTCCTTTTGGGTCTTCCTTGGTTGAGAAATCATGAACCCACTCTGGACTGGCGTACTGGAGATGTTCTACGGTGGGGACAGTCTTGTCTGAACAGGTGCCTGCTTCCCTTCAAGCCTGCAACCTTCTCTCGGCCTGCTCCGGAATCCGTGGGAATTCCTCCAGCCTATTGCGCTTTCTCGGACATCTTTAACAAGAAGGAGGCGGAGATCTTGCCGCCGCACCGCTCTTATGACTGCCCTAGAGACCTTGTTCCTGGTTCTACTCCACCTAGAGGTCGTATTTACCCTTTGTCTCCTACCGAGACTCAAGCCATGTCCGAATATGTCCAAGAGAATCTGGCCAGAGGCTTAATTCGAAAGTCTTCCTCACCTGCAGGAGCTGGGTTTTTCTTCGTTAAGAAGAAGGATGGTTCTCTTCGCCCATGTATAGACTCCCGGGGCCTCAACACTATCACGATCAAAAACAAGTACCCACTTCCTCTCATACCGGAACTCTTTGATCGTCTACGTGGAGCACGAATCTTCACCAAATTGGATCTCAGAGGAGCTTATAATTTGATCCGTATTCGTTCCGGTGATGAGTGGAAGACTGCAGTTAATACCAGAGACGGTCATTATGAATATTTGGTTATGCCATTCGGTTTATGCAATGCACCTGCAGTCTTCCAGGAGTTTGTAAATGATGTTATTCGGGATCTACTTTACACCTGTGTAGTGGTGTACTTGGACGATATCCTTGTGTTCTCTCCAGATCTGTCTACTCACAGAAGAGATGTACGGCAAGTACTTCAGCGTTTGAGAGAGAATCGGCTGTACGCAAAACTGGAAAAATGTGTCTTCGAACAGTCATCTCTACCCTTCTTGGGTTTCATCATTTCCGATGCTGGTTTGTGTATGGATCCGGGAAAAGTTTCAGCCGTGCTCAACTGGCCGCGTCCTGTTGGAGTGAAAGCAATTCAGCGATTTCTTGGATTTGCTAACTACTATCGGCAGTTTATCCCTCACTTTTCCTCTCTTTCAGCTCCAATCTCCTCCATTATTCGGAAGGGTGCCAATCCTCATCAGTGGCCGGCTGAGGCCGAAGAGGCTTTCCGGTCCATCAAGCAAGCCTTTGCCTCCGCTCATATACTTCACCATCCTGTGGCCAATAAACACTTCATCCTTGAAGTAGATGCTTCTGCTATTGAAGCTGGAGCTGTGCTCTCGCAAAAATCCTCTTCTGGTCGTCTTGTGCCCTGTGGTTTTTTCTCAAAGATCTTCTCCTCCTCAGAAAAGAATTATTCCATTGGAGATAAAGAACTTTTGGCAATCAGGTTGGCATTAGAGGAGTGGAGGTATCTCTTAGAGGGGGCTTTACATCGTTTTGTAATCTACACGGATCACAAGAATCTGGCGTATATTCATTCCGCGCATAGACTTAACCCTCGGCAGGCCAGGTGGGCCTTGTTTTTCGCCAGGTTTGACTTTTGAACTTCGTTTCTTGCCTGGAAATAAAAACTCCAGAGCCGACGCTGTGTCTAGGTCATTCCTGGCGGTGGATATGGAGGAGGAGCCTGTGCACATCATCGATCCTGCCAGAGTCATCACAGTTGCTCCAGTCTCTCTCACTTCTTTGACTCCGGGTAAGACCTTTGTTGCTGAAGGGAACAGGAGACGTGTTTTACTTTGGGGTCACGCCTCCAAACTGGCTGGACATGTTGGTTTCAAAAAGACCTTTCGTTTGATCTCTCGCTATTACTGGTGGCCAACGTTGTCTAAGGATGTCCAAAGTTTTGTCGCCTCTTGTCCTTCCTGTGCCAAGAATAAGATTCCCAGGCAACTACCTTCCGGGCTTTTACATCCTTTACCGGTACCTTCCACTCCGTGGCAACATTTATCTATGGATTTCATCACTGATCTGCCTCATTCTTCTGGTTGTACCGTCATCTTCGTGGTCATGGACCGTTTCTCCAAGATGGCTCATTTCATTGCTCTACCAGGTTTACCTTCTGCTCCCGAATTGGCAAAGATTTTTGTTCACCATATTTTTCGTCTTCATGGTCTTCCTTTACATATTGTTTCTGACCGAGGTGTTCAATTCATCGCCCGCTTCTGGAGATCCCTCTGTAAATCTATGAACATCTCGCTTGACTTTTCTTCGGCCTACCATCCGCAGTCCAACGGCCAGGTGGAACGTACTAATCAGACGTTGGTAACCTATCTCCGTCATTTTTCCAATACTCATCAGAATGATTGGTCTGACTTACTACCGTGGGCTGAGTTTTCCTACAATAACCATCCCAGCGAAGCTACTAACAAGTCTCCATTTTTTATCATCTACGGTCAACATCCTGGTCTTCCTCCTCCAGTTCCTCCTGTCTCTACTGTACCAGCGGCTGATCTTCTGTCTAGAGAGTTCTCCAGGGTCTGGCAGGAGACCAAGTCCGCCCTTGAGTTGGCTCAAGTTAGGATGAAGAGACATGCGGACAAAAGACATCTCGATTCTCCTATATTCCATCCTGGGGACAAGGTTTGGGTTTCTTCTAAATTTATCCGTCTCAAAATCCCTTCACATAAGCTGGGTCCTCGCTATATCGGTCTGCAGCGCCCCAGAGTCCTGGTCGTTGCAGTACTGATACTCCGCCGCTAAGGGGGGCTATGGTACGTCTGATGGCACTGAAGGAGTTCACCTGACCAGGTATCACAGACACCAATACACTTCACAGTCTGGCCTCCAGGGGGAGCTAAGGGTGCTATGTATTAGGCCACTCCTCACAATCTGGTAAAACTGGGGGTTGGATAGGAAGTTAGGCAGAAGCTGACTGGGAATCGAACAGGCAACATCCTGTGGCAGAGGGTGTTGCGGGGAGAGACTCAGGGGGGTCCCTGTCAGGGGTGAGATCCTGACAGAGGCCTAGCGAACAGAGAGAACGTTACGGGACCGCGCCTGCACGAGATAGCGGCGGTGCCCTAAGAAAGGACAAGAAGCGAGGTTTATTGTGCTGAGTGAGAAACGAGATCAACGCAACAAGGAGAAATACCAGTAGGAGTCGTGCTGTAAGACGAGGCAACATCCTACTGAGGCGCGTAGCCGGTGGCCGGAACGCCGAGGAAGTACTAGGCTCCAAGCAATACTTCAAACCTACGGCAGGACAGTCAGCTATAGGCGGGCTGTCTCACACAAATCACCTACGAAGACACAGGGGGCAACAACAGGAGAAGGGCGACACTAGGGTCCAGGAAGAGCTCCGAGCCTACCCGTCATACGGGTGCATCCTAGCCATATCATCTGGGGGACGAAGAAGAACATCAGAATCGAGTTGTGAGGGAACACGAGAAACAGACACAACAGTTGTGGGGACTATCCCGTAAGCACAGCAGGGGAGGACCACAACACACAAGCGCTAGAAGGTAGGCACAGATTTCCACCTGCAAAGGGAACTCTGGAGGTGCCATCGGACCGGCCAGACTTGCGCAGCCTGGTTAACCGTATTCCGGACTGAGGATCCTGAAGCCTTCAGTAAAGAGGTAAAGAGACTGCAACCTGGTGTCCTTGTTATTTACTGCGACCGGCACTGCACCACATCATAACATCGTCACCATCCCTCCACCTTCATTGTACGCCCCTCAGCAGGGTCACGGACCGGGTCTAGCCACCGTGACAACCCCAGAGCAGAGACTCAGAGGCCCGGTACCGGGTACCCCTCGGCCCTGCGGCAGTGGGGGGGGGGGGGGGCGTTACAACTTGGCGTCACGAACAGGATCTACTTAAGCCTGAAGAATCAGGTCATGTGTGCCTTGGAACTGTGATTTGTTGTGCTTGGACTGTGACTTATTGCAAAGACTGTGCAGTGCCATTTGCCGCCAAAAAAACCCCACCGCCATTACAGCGCTGAGGAGAGCGCAGGAGAAGAAGAGGGGCATGGAGTAGGCGTGGACCAGCTGAAGAGCGCGAAAGACAATGGCCGCCCAGTCTAAATATTTCTGCACCGTGAGGACGTGTCCGTCAGCAGCCGAGATCCGCCTCCTGATTCTCAATGGTGGGCGGAGACAGAGAAAACGAAACCGCCCACGAAGGAGAGAGCGGGAAAAAGACCAGGAAGCGACCCATGCGGAGGACGCCATGACGAGTCGCTCAGACCAGGAATGCGGGGTTGAAGCCGAAGACTTCCCCAGCCACCCGGATGAGCCCAGCGGCCAGCTCTCCGCGATTGGGGCCGGCCTCCTGCAAATGGAGATGGAGGGCCTGATCGAACAACTCCTCCAGCTGCGGACGGAGGCGCCAGCGGAGGACCTTCTAACGTCGGACCCTGCGTTGCTGCCGGAACCCCAGCCGACGCTCCCATTGACCATACCACCAGCGGAGCCGACCGAGGAGGAGGGGCACGCACCGACTGGTGAGTCCGCCGACCCTGTCCCGCTGGCTGAGGGTCTGTTGATAGGCCCCGTCGCGGCACCCCCTCTCCCTGGGACCCAAAGACTCCAGCGCTTGTTACCGTGGGAGGAGACAACGGGTATGGAACACCTCTTGAAAGCCCCGATTCCACCAATTGCCCCGCTGAGTGAGGTCCATGTGGAGCGTACAGTGTGCCACTGGGTGAACCTAGGACCCAACCTCATGGGGTTCCCCGGGGTGAAGACACGGGAAGGGGAGATGGTGCAGGCCCTGAGCTGGGAGGAATACCAGGTCCAGCTGGAACAGCAGTGGGAGGAGAAGGAAAGGGCGTACCAGGCCGGGCTAGAGGCCTACCACCAAAAGGACTTGGCGGTCAAGGACCGGGCCCGCAAGGACCCCATCGCTCACCAGGCCCCGCGCAGGCAGGGCACCGTTGTCGCCTTCAAGCTCCGCAGAGGCTGGGGCTTTATAAAAGAGCCGGGCCTGTACGCCAAAGTCTTTGTCAACCGGCGGGATGTGGAGTCTCATCTCAGAGAGGGCCACCGAGACCGGGATCTCTACCCGGGGGACGAAGTTACTTATACCAGGCACTTTGGGGAAAAGGGGTGGTTCGCCCTGAATGTCCATAAGAAGCAAAACCTTGTGACACCCCCGACTAAGGTGCCAGTGAAGCTGACCCCCGTAGCAAAGGTGCCCCCTTGTGGTCAGCCCATGATCATCACCAAAACCACCGAGGTCACTCCGACGTACACCATCATCAAAACCACGACCTGCAACATTGTCACCTCAACCACTGTCGTGGCCAAGGGGGCATCTTCTCAGGTGGTCAGTGCACCGGCTGCCCCAGAACGGAAGACGGTGGGCACGCAGACCCCCAGATGGGACAACGCGCCCCCTTACGCAGTACCAGGCGGCGGGCAATATCCAAAGGGGTTGCCTCCGCCGGTGCTGCCTCCTGAGTGGTTCAAATAAATGTTCTAATCTTCCGAACATGTAAATAGTTAACTGTCCTCTTGCTGCTATGACCCGATTAGGGTAACTCTTAAAGGGATCCCTTTGTTTACCCGGGATCCCTTCTTCTGCTTTTTGTTTTTGTTTCCTGTTTTATCATTGTTGAAAGAACTGCTGGATCATGAACACTGCATGATTACAAACTCCTTGTAAATAGTTTGCACCTTCTTAAAGGTGCCCTCTACTGGTTTTATAAAAGAAAGGACTCTTTGCGAAGAAACTGTTCCTGGAAGCAGTACAGGAGTCCTTGCTGCGTACGGACTTGCAGCTTGAGAAGTTGCACTACCTCATAGAGACTTGGTTCCTTCTTAAAGGGAACGTTCATCGATAGCACTTAAAGAATGATGATGCTTTAAAAGAAAGTACTAATAATGCTTACGTATAAAAAGTTATATGTAGTGAGCTAGTTAATTGTGAGAAATGTTTAATGATGTTGCTAGAAGAATGAGGACAGGAAGTGAACCCATATGGGGTTAATCGGTGAGTCCTCCTAGGAGCCATACAGAGATGGCTCGGTGATCCTGAACTGAGAGATGAATGATACGTTCTATACTGTGTATAGTAGCAGAAAGGCAGTAGGCCCGGGCGGAAAGGGGCGGTCCTGCAACAGAACGAGAGGCAGTAGGCCTGAGGCAGATAGACAGGCGGTCCTGCAGATGTAAAGGTGGAAAATGAAGAAAAAGTTGATTAACCTTATAATGTTTTATAAGAAGGTCTTTAGTGGATTCGGTGTGTACGTCCTTAAAGGCAATGTTAAATTATTGTTCAGAAATTTGCACTAAGTAGAATACCCGGTTGGGTAAGAAAAGTTATTTATAGTATGTTATTTAAAGTATTTAACCAGGTTTGTAACATTCAAGTGTCCTCACCTCCCTTAAAGGGAAGCTCTGTTCAAACTTACTTATTGTTATTGCATTTCAAAAATTGTATGTCTTTTTGCTGACATGTATTGTTGTTTTCTTCCCAGTCCAGGAGTACTGGATTTAACCGGGGGGGAGTGCAGCGCCCCAGAGTCCTGGTCGTTGCAGTACTGATACTCCGCCGCTAAGGGGGGCTATGGTACGTCTGATGGCACTGAAGGAGTTCACCTGACCAGGTATCACAGGCACCAATACACTTCACAGTCTGGCCTCCAGGGGGAGCTAAGGGTGCTATGTATTAGGCCACTCCTCACAATCTGGTAAAACTGGGGTTTGGATAGGAAGTTAGGCAGAAGCTGACTGGGAATCGAACAGGCAACATCCTGTGGCAGAGGGTGTTGCGGGGAGAGACTCAGGGGGGTCCCTGTCAGGGGTGGGATCCTGACAGAGGCCTAGCGAACAGAGAGAACGTTACGGGACCGCGCCTGCACGAGATAGCGGCGGTGCCCTAAGAAAGGACAAGAAGCGAGGTTTATTGTGCTGAGTGAGAAACGAGATCAACGCAACAAGGAGAAATACCAGTAGGAGTCGTGCTGTAAGACGAGGCAACATCCTACTGAGGCGCGTAGCCGGTGGCCGGAACGCCGAGGAAGTACTAGGCTCCAAGCAATACTTCAAACCTACGGCAGGACAGTCAGCTATAGGCGGGCTGTCTCACACAAATCACCTACGAAGACACAGGGGGCAACAACAGGAGAAGGGCGACACTAGGGTCCAGGAAGAGCTCCGAGCCTACCCATCATACGGGTGCGTCCTAGCCATATCATCTGGGGGACGAAGAAGAACATCAGAATCGAGTTGTGAGGGAACACGAGAAACAGACACAACAGTTGTGGGGACTATCCCGTAAGCACAGCAGGGGAGGACCACAACACACAAGCGCTAGAAGGTAGGCACAGATTTCCACCTGCAAAGGGAACTCTGGAGGTGCCATCGGACCGGCCGGACTTGCGCAGCCTGGTTAACCGTATTCCGGACTGAGGATCCTGAAGCCTTCAGTAAAGAGGTAAAGAGACTGCAACCTGGTGTCCTTGTTATTTACTGCGACCGGCACTGCACCACATCATAACATCGTCACCATCCCTCCACCTTCATTGTACGCCCCTCAGCAGGGTCATGGACCGGGTCTAGCCACCGTGACAACCCCAGAGCAGAGACTCAGAGGCCCGGTACCGGGTACCCCTCAGCCCTGCGGCAGTGGGGGGGGCGCTACAGGTCCATTCGAAGTTTTGTCTCGTATTAATGACATTTCTTACAAACTTAAGTTGCCTGCCTCTCTGCGTATTTCTAATTCTTTTCATGTGTCTCTCCTTAAACCAGTAGTTTTTAATCAGTTTCATGCTTCTAACCTTTGTTCTCCTTCGCCTGTTTCCGAGGATGATGTTTTTGAAGTTAGGGACATTTTAGCCATGAAAAAACTTAGAGGGAGAACTTTGTTTTTGGTTGACTGGAAGGGTTTTGGTCCTGAGGAGAGGTCCTGGGAGCCTCGAGAGAACATTCAAGCTCCTCGTATTTTGTCCCGGTTTCTTTCTAGTCTTAAAAAGGAGGGGCGTAAAGACGGGGGTACTGTCATGCTGCTGCCGCCGCCGCTCCCCGCGCCCTGCAATACTTACCTGTCCTCGGCGTCCCGGCGCAGCTCCTCTGCTGAAGCGTCTTCTTTCCAGCGCTCGCCCCCGGCTTCTGCAGCTCGTCGGGTGCGCGCGCGCGTCGCATTCAGCTCTGCGCGTGCGCACATCTAATTCCTCTGCTGGCGCTCCTTCCCGTCCTCTCCGTCATCCTGGAGGACTGTAACCCGGAGGTGTCTCCCACGCTGGTACGTAAGCTGCTTCCTGCTGCTCCTCTGTGCCTGATGTTCATTTGTGCAAACAAGTGCTTCTGGCCGCCTGTGGTCTCTGTGTGTTCCTTGCCCTCTGACCTTGGGTCTCCTCCTCTCTCTGCAGTGCCTCGTCTGTTTCCCGTGTTCCTGCCATGTTCCATCAGTTCCTGTTTCCCTGCGGTACCTGCCTTGCTCCTGTATCCTTACCCTGCTCCCGCCAGCCTCCGTGTCACCGTAGCGTTCCCATCTGCTCCCTAGTGTAGTACCTTGCCATTCCCTGTGTCTCTTCCCTGCTCCCTCGGTCCCAGTGTGCCTGCAGTGTACCCGTCAGATCTGTCTCCGTCATACCCTCCAGTTTCTAGTCTCTGCAGCTCCCACCTACCCTGAGTTCCTGCCGTCTTCGTCAGTCCGTTATTTTTCCCCTTTTTGTCTCGATCCTCCAGCTTCCGTGGCGATAGTCCCTCACGGGCCTGCCCCTAACTCTCCCTGTATAGGGGGCGGTCCATCTGGTCAGCTCGTCCGTGAGGGGTTCGTCGTCACGGTCCAGAGGGTTCACTTTTCGTTTTTTTTCTCTACGAAACATCACAATTACTCTGTGATTTATTTATTTTTATGCTGCAATGCAAAAGCTGAAAATACTTATTTCTTTAAACTGAATTCTCCAGGTTCTTTCGGTTGTGTGGCTACCCAATATATGTAGGTTTTTTCTGCAGTGAGGACTTCTTTACCTTTTATTACATTTTATGAAAATATATAATATATTTTATGAAAAAATATTAGATGAATAATCTTGACATAAATCAGGAAACTGCTTTTAGGCTGGAATCACATATAAAGTGTTAAAAAAAAACACAACTTTTTGTTGAACTTCTTGATGATACTTTTGAATCAAAAATGGAAGGAAAATGTAAAGATATACAAAATAAGAATATTGGATACTTTTTTGGCTTTGACTAAAAAAAAAAAAAAAAAAAAATTAAAAACAGCATAAAACTGCTTGAAAAGTTCACAAAGTTTTTGTGCAACTTGCAAAAGTTTTGCAACTTTTGGAGTCTTGGCCAAGTTTTCAAACTTTTTGAAAAGTATACGGAGCTCAGGTGGGACTGGATGTGTCCAAGTGCAAGAGACAAATTCATCATGATTTACGTAAATTAGAACAGTAATATATGACGCTGCCTGGAGTAATATTTCGGGCAGAGGAACATGACAGATGTGTCAAAATTAAATTACTCCAGCGTGCAGGACACCAGTCTTTAATAAGTCGAGGCCGACGAGTTAAAAAAAAAACAAATTTATACAATTTCTGAAGCTTCTTTCGGATCCAGAATATATAGGAAATGTAAAGGAATAAAGATATTGGATCCTTTTCTTTGGCTCAAAAAATGCAATCAAAAGCTACAAGCAAACATGTAAGTCCCGATTCATGAAGACTGGCTGACATTTTGTAGATTTCTGTCGAAAGCCATTTAATGAATCTACCCCCTAATGCTTCCGGATCTGCTCTCAGGCAGTGACCCCAATCCATGGCCTCAGGGTCGGCGTGAGAGTCTACTCTGTAAAAAGCCAGAACTGCTGGCATCTCCGGTATGCCGGGACCGGTGTTTTCTATTAGGTAGGACACATGTCTTTCATTTCACTTTACATGAAAACGAGTCCCTGAGAAAAAACTCGAAGAAATTAAATTGGAAACCGCACTGATTCTCCGGCCGCCACATTACTATCCATGGAATGTTATAATTGCTATTTTTCAAAATTTTTCGACAGTAAGAGAAACGACACTTCATATTACATGTCCTCGTGATCCCACATCTTATAGTCAGAATTATTACTATTCCACTCATGTGGTGAGAACATCGTTCTGCAGGGAAGTAGGAATTCACACCGGCCTCCAATGTCAGTGAGACATAACATCACATCACTGCAACATTGCAGGATGGAACAAATATATAGGCCATGGTGAGCCCCCCGATACAGGCCATAGTGAGCCCCCAATACAGGCCATGGTGAGCTCCCTATACAGCTCATGTTTAACCCC